>NW_027223767.1:50368652-51652308 GCF_028538775.1 Myotis yumanensis
GCTGCACTGCATCTCGGGTCCACAGCAGGATGTCACCCAGGCTCGGTCCTCCTGTCCTCGCCCCACATGGCAGCTCTAGTGCTCGGCTCTTGGGGGGTGGGCACCTGGTGCAGGCCCACTGACACACTGAGAGGTGACCCCTGCCCTGGCTGAGCCCAGTCTCGGTGCTGGCAGTGTGTGCAGGCGTGTTCGGTCACTGCTGAGACTGGTTAAGCCAGGGAGCCCTACCCTCAACTGTATCAGCACCGAGTTCTTTACAGTAACAGTGGAAATCAGAGCACCTTGTCTGCTAAGACATCTTCGCCTTGGAGAAGGGGAGGCTGTGCCAGGCCACCCCCAGGCAGAGCGCAGCCACTCTGCCAGCCCGGCACACACAGGGTACCCAGGAAGTGCCTGCTGGGTGTTGCTGGTGCTTTTTGTTCATTCTTTCTCTTCATCCTGCCCCACCCCGTTCCGCCTGCTGTTTTGCTCATTGTATGGTCCTTTTCATGAGAGAGTGTTTTAAAGAGCACAGGCAGACCTCACAACAAACAGTGCATTGTCTGAGTGAGCCAGAGCACGGCTGCAGTCGCAGGGGCGGCAGGGCCGGGAAGGGGGGGCGGGGGGGACTTGGGGGGCAATGGCAGGTCTCCGAGGGAATGGTCCCTTGGGACTTGTGGTTCTCCACTTCAGAATCAGGCCTTTTGTTCCCAAGAATGAGGTGGACCAAAGAGGGTCAATTGGTTTGTTCATTTTTTAAAGACCCTAAGCTAATTTCCAACAGGTAATTTTTTTAATGCCTTTTATGCACAAAGCAGCTTTGAATGCGTGGAGTCCCCAAATCTAGGGAGCCTTGTGCCCCCTTTATCCTTTATCTTAGGATGAGAAGGGTGGCATTAAGCAACTCTGAATTTCCAGAACTCTGGGAGCTGCTTTAAGGACACAGCCAGTGGAGGGCTGGAGTCAGCTGGAGCTGGCTCACTGTCAGCCAGTGTGCACATCCCTCCCCGGCCCTGGGTTCAGCTACTGCACATTGGTAGCTTGCCGTTGGCCGTGGCAGAGTTTACACCACAGGAACTGGCAGGTGCTGCAGATAGTGGCTGTTCCCGCCCCACCTCCCATTTACCAGCACCCCCCAGGCATACTCTTTCTTGGAAGTTACTGCTGTGGCATGTTGGCATGCATTCTTTACACTCGTCCCCTCTGCCTGAGCTTCCCTTCCTCCAAGTGGGCACATGCTGGCTCCTTTTGGTCACATGATCTCAACTCAGATGACACCACCTGCTGAGAGGCTACTCTGAACACTTCCATAGCATTTATCCCTCCCTGAAAACATTGTGTGTGCTTTCCCCCCATTGCCCATGTGTACCCCCTATCCTAACCCCCACCTCCCTACAGAATTTTCCTCTGTTCTCTCAACAGCCTCCTTTTCTGAAAGAGTCCGGAATATGTCACCTGATGAAATCAAGATCCCACCAGAGCCCCCAGGCAGATGTTCAAATCACCTGCAGGTAGGCACCGAGCTTGACTCTGTGGCCGGGGCAGGTGTATGGTTTGGTCCGGCTTGAAGAGGCTTCTGTAAAAGAAACACCCAGGTGGGAAGGAGCCTGCAGTCCCGTTACCTCCCTTATCTGCTCTCAGGAGTTGCTGTGTACCCACGCCACACTCCACCACCTCACCTGGTGCTGGCTGTGTACCACCCTCCGCCACCTCACCTGGTGCTGGCTGTGTACCACCCTCCGCCACCTCACCTGGTGCTGGCTGTGTACCACCCTCTGCCACCTCACCTGGTGCTCGCTGTGTACCACCCTCTGCCACATCACCTGGTGCTGCGCTGGCTGGGGCACCCTAGCTTGCCCTCTATGAGGGCCTATGCCTAGACAGAGAAGATAACATACTTTTTCTATGCAACCCAGCTGAGCCAATGAGAACATTTCAGAAGGAACTTTGTTAAGAAACCAAGGGACCGTCAGAATGTAAAATAAATTATAGAGATGTTAAACACGAGCATTTTTTTATGCCTAAAATTCCCATGCTCATATCCCAAAAATGCCAGCTCACTAGCTGTTTGTCATCCAGTACCATACAGATCTGAGCTGAGGTTTTGAAACCCCAGGGACGCGGAGCAGTTAGAGCAGTTACCCCTGGGGAGCAGGCCCTCGGGGATAGCTGGGGTCCAGCCTTCTAGCCTCTGAGAGGGTTTCTGGTCCCCCTTCAGGTCCCCTGTGAGAGGGACTGTGACAAGCAGTAGGCAGACCCCCTCTGCCGGCTGCCTGCGGTGGCCACTGGGCTACCTGCTCCACCTTGGACCCCATAGAGCAGAGGTTCTCAACCTGTGGGTCGAGACCCCTTTGGCAGTCGAACGACCCTTTCACAGGGGTCGCCTAAGACCATCCTGCATATCAGATATTTACATGACGATTCATAACAGTAGCAACATGACAGTTATGAAGTAGCAACGAAAATAATTTTATGGTTGGGTCACAACATGAGGAACTGTATTTAAAGGGCCAGAAGGTTGAGAACCACTGCCATAGAGGCTCCACCTTGGACCCCATAGAGTCTCCTGGAGCCGCGTGCTGCTCCGCAGACCCATGCACCACCCTCGCGGATGGGTGACTCATGGGACCGGGCTGTGGAATGCAGCGGGCGGGGGCTTCGGCGCAGTGAAGATTCTCTTCCTTTTCCGGAAGTCTCCTCCCTCTGCTGAGTCGGCAACCCCCTGCCCGCCACCCCCAAGCCTAGTGTAACCTCCACACCGGGCAACAAGTCTCAGCCTGTTGGGACAGTCTAGCCATCTGCCAGGCACAGACAGTCAGCCGCTCAGCCTGAAGTTAGGGTATTTCTCCTCTAGATCCTCCTAGTGGGGGAGAGCATGACGCAGCACACCTTTCAGTTCACCCGAGATGGGGGAATCGTCTCATGGCCCAGGAGACCCAGAAAAGTCCTCTGTAAGAGAGCGCTGCCCCATAGGCCGGGCCTTCTGTGGGCCACCCTGCCTGCCTTTGCCATAGCGCTCAGGTCTGTCCCCGGCTCCTCTCTTCCCTGGTAGACAGATTGCAACCTCTCTCACTCGGTGCTTCCGCTGGCCACGCAGAAAGGTGGGCCTTCTCAGTCACCTCTCCCGACATTCCCAGAGGGCATCCCTTGGACTTCTAACCCTGCCACCTCCTCTCACAAGTGAGAGCTGAACTTGACCCCTGACGATGCCTCTTGATGAAGTGGTGGGGACCAGCCATCTGTGAGCCTCCCCACAAAAACATTCTAGGAAGTTTGTGAGGCCAAATCCAAAAAACGCTACTCCTGCCTTCCCCGAAGGACACAGCCTTCCGGTCTCCCGCTGAGGACTTGCCCCCGTGTTAACATGTAAAACCAGCCTCCAGCCCCTGCCCATCACCGCTAGTGCCTGAAACTCCTCTCCCGATGATTCAGGAGCTGCGGAACCAGGTGGGGACTCGTCCACGGTCTTCTCTGTGGCTTCTCGGCCTTGACCTTCTTACTACTCTCTCTGCCAGCTATCCAGAGGGAGACAGGAGAAAGCATGGTGTAAACAGGCTGCTCGCGGTTCAAAGGCTGGTTAAAGGCTGGGTGGAGAAAGTGTGGCTGGGACAGGGCTTCAGGCGGCCCTGAATCTCCTGTGTCCGTGTGTCCACACAGCCCACGTGACCACAGACTGGGACTGGGGGCATGGTGGGGTCATAGGGCCCTCTGTTTCTCTTCCGTAGGACAAGATCCAGAAGCTGTATGAGCGGAAGATGAAGGAGGGGATGGATATGAACTACATGATCCAGAGGAAGAAAGAGTTTCGGAACCCCAGGTGAGCTTCCCATGAGCCTGCAGGGTTGGTTGAGTCATTGATGTTGGACCAGGGACTGAGGTGCCCCATGGATGTGGCGAGGAGAGACCCAGCTAGGATCCCACCTGAGCCCAAAGGGACCATCAGCCAGTCTGCGATCCCAGCTGGACATTTACCATTTCAGATCCAGGCTGAACATAAACCAGTGTGTGGACTGGGAGCCAAGAGGCCAGGCCTAGAATGGGGCCTGCCTAGGTTCTCATACCTGCTCTGCCCCTGAAGCATGTGACCTCACAAGGCCTCGTTTCCTCATCCGTGAGTGAGGGGATTGGACCATTGTAGGTTCTTCTCTCACCTCTAACAAGTCCCTGGTTCTGCGTGTAGGCGACAGGCTTTAGGACAGAGCTGTCTGGTCTTAAGGGGCACACCTGGGAAAGTCGGGTGTGATGGCAGCAGGGACCTGCCCTGGCCTCGGTGTGGGCCTGAGTGTGGTAGCCCCAACCCAGCCACAGCTGGAGGTCAGGTGTCCAGGTCAGACCCCAAAACGCAGCCCTCACCTCGACACCACTCAGCCTGGTCCCTGGCTAACCGTCATCCCGCGAGAGTGGCGGGCAGAAATGACTGGTCATGTCAGGCCCGTGCACATCTCCCTCCCGCCGGGAAGCTTGCTGAGAACAGTCCCGCTGGGTTTTCAGATTTTGCCTGAGCCGAGAAGTTGGGTGGTGGTGATCTCTTAAACTCTGGCGCCCCTGCTCAGGGCCTCATCCTTTTCTTCTTTCAGCATCTACGAGAAGCTGATCCAGTTCTGTGCAATTGATGAGCTCGGCACCAACTACCCGAAGGTACGTCCCGCACGGAGGCTGAGGCTGAGGCTGAGGGAGAGAGAGGGCCCTTACTGACTACAGCGTTAACCTTTCCTTTTTCAGGATATGTTTGACCCCCATGGCTGGTCTGAGGACTCCTATTACGAGGCATTAGGTAGGTAGTCATCTGTCTGTCCGTCTACCTGCACACCCATCTGTCCCTCCATCTGTTCGTCTGTCCGTGCAGTCATTCAGTCACCAGGCAACATGCATTTCAAGGTCTCCTGTTAGTCCCTGCCCACGGAGCTGGTGTACAGCCCTGAACAAGACAGGCCCCATCCCTGGCTTAGGAGGCTTATGACACAAAGAAGACAGAGGGTGGAAGGGGGAATTCCAGCAGTGAGTGCTATGCGATGGGGTGCAGGCAGGGCCGCCTGACCAGGCCAGGGGCTGGGCACTGAGGAAACACGTTCAAGCAGAGGTTTGATGATGCGAGGCCAGCCCAGCAGTAGACGGGTCACAGGCAGGGGGACGGCATGTTGTGAAGCCGCGAGAGCACAGCTTTTTCTCAGGGGGGACCATTGCGGGGGGACAGGGAGGAATTTCAAAGGGTCCATGCCCTCAAGGGACAGGTCTCAAACCAGCAGCCCATGGACCAGATCCGGCCTGCAGACGGGTTTTGTTTGGCCCACACGAGTCTTGTCTTGCTTTAACTTGAACAGCTGACAACATTCTCCCTGAAAAGCCATAATCCCAGCTTCTCATGGTCCAGGGAAGGTAGTCCATACTGGGCCTTCTGTATTCCCACACGGAGCGGTCAGCTGGACTCGGAGCGTGCGCACCTGGGCCTTGGGGTTTGAGGCCCTGCGGGCCTGGAGGCCACCTTAGTGCATCAAACAAGATGCAGTGAAGGCAGCCAGTGCTCTGGACTAAGGTCCCTCCGCCTAAAGAGTGGGAGCTGTTCCAAGGCCACTTTTGTGACAGCTCCTCTTGTCTTTGTAGCCAAAGCCCAGAAGGTTGAAATGGACAAATTGGAAAAAGCCAAAAAGGAGCGAACCAAAGTAAGCGATGGGAAATGTCCTGGATATAAGGGAAGTGTTTGGGGTTTGGTTTATGGGTCCTGCTGGCGGGGCCCCAAGGGCTCCAGGCTGCTCTCCGGCCCTGACCCCACCCCAGTTCATTGCCTGGTGGTGCTCGGAGCCTTAGGGGTGCCTTGTGGAGGGACAGGCCTTGCTCGCTTTCCGGCCTGTCTCGGCTTGAAGTCACTTTCCAGTTGCTTCCATTTGGTTTCTTGGATCTTGTAGTTGCTGCCTTTGTCCCTCCATCCCCACCCCTGACAGCTGCAGAGTCCTGGTGGCTCTCTCTCTGGGGCCATTGTGTCCTCCCTGGCTGAAGGGAGGCAGGTATTTCCTCCTGAGCGCTCTGGTCGGTGCCTTCCGTGGCCTCCAGAGCTGACCTTGGCGGCTTGCCCAGTGCTTCCCTGTAGGTCCCTCGTCTGATGGCCAGGTGACCCCTCACGTTAGGGCCCTGAGCACCGCTTCTTCCCAAGCAGGATGGGCACTTGGGGGAAGGGAAATGTGGCTGTGAGACCAGCACCTTATGACCAGAGTCTCTGAGAGAAAGTTCAGGACAAAGCCCCTCTCGCCTTTGGTTTGGCCTGACCCTCCCGCAGTTGTGGCCGCAGGACGCCTCCCTCACCCCCAGGCAGAGGAGCTGCTGGGCCCTCTGGGAGCTGTGCTGGGGGGTTGGGTTTTCTCATTCTTAGCCCTGGATTGAGTTTCCCTTCGCTCTCCTTTCCCTCCCCCTCCCAAGCCCCAGGGTCCCGAGCTTCCTTCCCCTGTGCTGCCGGCACCCCTTCCTCCTGGTGTGAGGAGGGGGCCTGGGCATGGGAGGTGGGGCGGCAGGAAGGGGTTCCCCTGGCGTGTGCAGAGCCTGGTGATGCGGGGAGGATCCAGTGTCTGGGGAGTTTACTTCCGAGTGAAAATCCCCTTCGGGCGCCTCTGGAACTCCTCCCCTCCCCCACAGTCACGCTGGAGCGGGTCCTCAATGCCTGCTTTGTGTGATGCCAGCCACACGCGTGTCCCCCAGGGGCAGATGGCTGGCACGAAGGTGGGACCAACCTCGTGGCCCACGTCTCACTCCCTTCCCTCTTCCCCTCCAGATTGAGTTTGTGACCGGCACCAAGAAAGGCACCACGACCAACGCCACGGCCACCACCACCACCACGGCCAGCACAGCTGTTGCAGGTAAAAGGCGCTTGTCTGTTTCCAGCTGCACCACAGATGGAGCGAGGGTTTCCCTGCCTCGTGGGGGAAACAGACCCCATGGGGGTCGGGGATCCCCACGGGGACCCGGGCCTCGGCTCCACCTCCCTGTGCTTTTGTCTGAGCCCAGAGATGTCGAGCCAGCCTTGGAGGCCGGGCGGCCCCCGGTTCACGGGCTGCCCCTTGGCTTTCCGTGGCCGGCCCTGAGGCTCCTGTTCCCTATGCTCTGGCCGCTGCTTCTGGAAAGGGGGTGGTCTGTTTGCTTTGTCTTGGTCCTGACCTCTCTCTCGCCTTATTTCCAGATGCTCAAAAGAGAAAGAGCAAGTGGGACTCAGCCATCCCAGTGACAACCATAGCCCAGCCCACCATCCTCACCACCACGGCAACCCTGCCAGCTGTCGTCACCGTGACCACCAGTGCCAGCGGCTCCAAGACCACCGTGATCTCTGCCGTGGGCACCATCGTGAAGAAGGCCAAGCAGTGACCCAGGCACCAGCTTGGAGCGGCTCGGACATTCCTTCCCTTCAAGGGAGGAGCCGCTCCAGGGCTTGATAAGAGATGAGACTGCCGCCCAGTGACAATGCCCTCGGGAGCTCTGCGTTGTATATTTCAGGACTGGGACCTGCTCCCCAGAGGCCGCCCCGCGAGGAGCCTCTGTGTGGCCTTCCAGCCAAAAGGATGTTGCTGCAGAGGCATGGGCTGTGGACAGGGTCCTTGCGCCACCCGGGTCCATTGCCCTATTAAAAGTGCTGTGTTCTTGCATCTTGGCATCTCGGATGCATTGGGCTCTCCTACAGTCTGTTTGCAGGTGAACGCGGAAGCTCAGGCGCCCTCTCCGTCTTCCGGTTGGGGTTACTACTCAGTGTTGAGGGCTGGCCCAGGAAGATGCCGTGGCAGGAGGGGGCCCAGACAGTGGGTGAGGCCCTGTGTGGCCGCTGCCCGCTGTCCCGCTTCCAAAACCCAGCCAGTTCTCATCCTGGAGCGGAGGCCGCTGCTCCCTAGGGGGTGATTGAGCTTCCGGACCCCTTAGACACACCCACACTTTAAAGTCAAGCCAGTTCCCAGGAGGGCTGGGGTTGATCCGCACCCACACAGGGAGGGGCAAAGCCTCGGCTCCTGGCCGCAGCTGCCTGGGCCCTGGGCACCCCCAGCGCTGCCCGGTGCGGCAGGGGGATGAATCACCTCCTGCCCTGGCGGGGCAGCTCATTGTTTACAGGAGAGCCGGGCTCCTGGGAGGATCCTGCCTCCACACCCTTCCTCCGCCTGTTATCTCTGCCCCACAGCAGCCCCGGGCAGCACCAGTGATCGCTGGGCTCCTCTTGGGGCCAAAACAGATTTCCCAGCCGTGGCCAACCCCAAGGGGACGCGTTTGCCTCTCGCTCTTTGCCACCTCTCCACGCCCGCGGAAGGGCTGCGCGTCAGGGAGGGAAGCCGGGCTGTGAAGAGCCACGTTGCATCCATGGGGCACGCGAAGGTTGGGAAAGGTGCTCCTAAAATGCACCTGGTGCTGTTCGGATGAGTCTGCCCCGGCCGTCCCCAGAGTAAAATCAAGTCACACTCATCCCCTCCCCCCCACAGGACTTGGCACTAGAGGACCCTCTCTCTCCTCCTCTGATAGGACTTTGCAACCCTGGAGAGGAGCTGCTGCCCCATAGTCCCAAGAGGTCTCTTTTTTTTAATGGTTATTTTATTTTTTAACTTTTAAAATGTTTTTATTGTGTTTTTTTATTGTTTTTTTTTAAAAATATATTTCTTTATTGATTTCAGAGAGGAAGGGAGAGGGGAGAGAGAGAAACATCAATGATGAGAATCTTTGATGGGCTGCCTCCTGCATGCTCCCCACTGGGGATCGAGCCCACAACCCAGGCATGTGCCCTTTGCCGGAATCGAACCTGGGACCCTTCAGTCCGCAGGCTGACGCTGTATCCACTGAGCCAAGCCGGCTAGGGCATTTATTGTGTTTTTGGAGAGAGAAACATCAATTAGAAACACTGACCAGTTGCCTCCTGCACACCCCCTATTGGCGATCGAGCCTGCCACCCAGGCATGTGCCCTGACCGGGAGTGGACCCGGCCACCTCTCGATGCATGGGACAACGCTCAACCAACTGAGCCACACCAGCCAGGGCCCAAGAGGGTCTCTTAAGGGGCTTCCTCCCCTGCAGCCTCCATCAGGGGCCCCTGCTGTGGACATGGGGGGCCTCAGAAATAAAAAATGGGACTACCGCCGAGGCCGGTTTGGCTCAGTGGCTGGAGCGTCGGCCTGCGGACTGAGGGGTCCCGGGTTCGATTCCGGTCGGGGGCGTGTGCCTGGGATGCGGGCACATCCCCAGCGGGAGATGTGCGGGGGGCAGCTGATCGATGTTTCTCTCTCATCGATGTTTCTAACTCTCTATCTCTCTCCCTTCCTCTCTGTGAAGAGTCAATGAAATATATTTAAAAAAATAAAAATAAAAAAAAAATGGGACTACCACGTGGCCCCTCAGTCCCAGTTCGGGGTATATGTGCAAAAGCAAAGCAGGGTCTGAAGTTCTGTTTGTTCATCTTCACAGTGTCCAAGAGTGAAAGCAACCAGGCTCCACTGAAGGCTGAGGGATGAAAAAATGTGGCCTGTACGTACAAGGGAATATTCTGTCTGAGAGGGAAGGAAGTGTGACACATGCTGCAGGTTAGGTGAACCTTGAGGACATGGTGCTCAGGGAAGTAAGCCAGCCACAAAGACAAATACTATGATTCCACTTCGATAAGGCAGCTTTACTAAAGGAGTAAAATTCATAAAGATGAAAAATTGGACAGTAACCAGGGACTGGGAGTAGGGGGCCCGGGGTGCTGTTTAATAAGCATAAAAGTTCTGTTTGCAAGATGAGAAAGTTCTGGAGATCTGTTGCCCAAAAATGTGAATGTGCTTAACCCTACTGAACTGTACATTTAAAAATTAAGGTGATAATTTTTGTTATGTTTTTTACTGTGATTTTTTTTAATTGGGTTGCTTTGTAATAGTAATTAAAATTTTTTTTACCCCTAGCCAGTTTGGCTCAGTGGATACCAAAGGGTCCCGGGTTCGATTCCGATCAATTGCAGGCTCCTCCCCAGCCTGAGCCCTGGTTGGGGCTCGTGCAGGAGGCAACCAATGGATGTGTTTCTTTCACATGGGTATTTCTGTCTTTCCCTCTTCCACGCTCTCTAAAAATCAATGGAAAAATATCCTCGGGTGAGGATTAAAAAAAAATGATTTTTTAACAAAAAAAGAAAAGCAACATTTCCCCAGTATTTTTGGAGGCACATAGTTCATCGCCTGTTGATGAAGGGAACCTCTTTTTTTTTAATCAGAAGGATGCCTTCTATTAAATGTAGAAACAGAAAACCACAATTCTGCAACGTCAAAAGAATAGTTGATCCAGGCAAGGATCTACAGTGGACGCTAAAACCCCTCGGTGAGAGGTAACAGGAAACCGGGCAGGGTGACAACTGGTGGTCCGTGAGGTCCGAAAGGTTGGCGACCCCTGCTCTAGATGACTTCTGAATCACAAAGTGTAGAACATATTTCTACAAAGAAGACTCATGGCTGTCACTTCATCATCTCTCACAGTGAGACAGCTGACATGTGCCACCCATTAAAACACGCAGCACAACCTAAGACCACTCTTGCCAAAAATGGTTCCCCTGGCCCTAGCCGGTTTGGCTCAGTGGATAGGGCATTGGCCTGCGGACTGAAGGGTCCCGGGTTCAATTCCAGTCAAGGACACGTGCCCGGATTGCGGGTTCGATCCCCAGTAGGGGGTGTGCAAAAGGAAGTGAACAAATGTAAGCCGATCAATGACTCTCATCATTGATGTTTCTAGCTCCCCCTCTCCCTTCCTCTCTGAAATCAATAAAAATTTATTTTTAAAAAATGTTTCACCTGAATCTAATCAGACTTTCAGACCCAACTTCCAGTTTGCAGGAGGCTAAAAAACAAGCCGAGCAACACCACGAGGAAGCAATCAAATCCAGACAGTGGGACATTCTGCAGGTCAACTGGCTTTTAAAGGTCAATGGCGGTGGGGGGAGGGGGGGACGCTGGTAAGAGAGAAAACAGCTGCAGTGGGTGACATGGAGTGGACGCTAATTCAAAAGGAAATAGTTATAACAGTTTGGGGACAACTAAGAAATTTTAATAGAATTGAGTCAGATATTAGGACATTCTCATTTATTTTTTTTAGGTGTGATAAAGTCATTGTGGTTGTGTGGGGGACCAGATACACATTTGGAGTACGGAGAGAAAATGTCATGGTATCTCCAACTTCAAATCGAAAGATACATGCATAGCTCTGAGCGGTGGCAGGAACATAGGTTTATCCAAGGCATGAATATTGCTAATTGGAAAAAAAAGATAAAGGAATACATGACAAACATATAAATATGACAAATGCTCATTCTTGGTTAGGTCCAGGTAGTAAAAATGTAGATGATCTTTATACTCTTTTCAACGTTTTTACATGTTTGAAAATATTCAAAATAAAGTTGGGGGATTATCATCTTAAAGGGGGTCTACTGGCAACCCGCTGGCCCTCGGAGAGACCAGGCCTAGCGACTGTCCACCTAGGAGGCCTCTCCCTCAGACGGGGCGGTCAGCACTGGGTCTCTACGCTGCCCACCAAACTGTTTTGATCACGTCTCCTGTCTATCTTACACGTACCGCTCTACCAGTAAGCGATGTATGTGGTCAGGCACAGGAAGAGTGGATTATCTGGCGCAGCCCTGGAGAACACGCCGCCCGCTGTGGTGCTCCCGGAAGCAAGCAGGTGGCGTATTCCATGCCTCGGGCTTTCCCCAGCCCTGGGCGTAGGACCTCATCCAATGCTTGTGAAATGAATAAGGAGTTGAACTGAGTGCACTGGCCTGGCCTGGCCTACCCGAGCCCGTGGGGGTGCTGGGCGGTGGGAGCGGCAGTACAGAGCCCCAAGGAGGTGGCCCCTACGTGCCGGCCTCACTCTGGCCCTACGGCTGCTGATGAGACAGCCAGGTTTTATTTTTTATCAAATGAATATGGAATACAGTCATCTTAACCCCTTTGGGGCCAGTAACCTATCTGGGAATACAAGTCAACTAAGGGCCCTCTCCCCAGCCAGGCACATCCCCTAGCCCAGTGGTCGGCAAACTCATTAGTCAACAGAGCCAAATATCAGCACAACGATTGAAATTTCTTTGAGAGCCAAATTTTTTAAACTTAAACTATATAGGTAGGTACATTGTTATTAACTTAATTAGGGTGCTCCTAAGGCTTAGGAAGAGCCACACTCAAGGGGCCAAAGAGGCGCATGTGGCTCGCAAGCCAGTTTGCCGACCACTGCCCTATACCACATACACCTGGAGTTTTGCACATGATCTCAGATGGTTCACAGACAAGCACCCCCAAGGTCCACACACAGACCCCAGGTAATGACACTCCAGACCCCCAGAAACCCGAGGAACTGGGGGCTGGTCTTAGGCCTGAGTACCGCCACCAAACGGGGGCTCCCTCCACAGTGCGCCCAACCAGGAGCCAGCCTCGCCGAGTGCCCGGCCCTGTGCCGGCACTGTGCAAGGAGCAGGGGACAGAAAGATGTCTGAGCGCTCCGTCCTCAGGGGTCACAGTCCAGTGGAGAAGAGAGACCTCAGAACAGGCCCTTTCCAGCCAGTGTGGTGGCCTGAAGCGGCACCGTTGGGGCCGGGGCTGCCAGTGACCCTGTTGAATGGCACTGTCGGCAGGTGGGGCTAGAGAAATAGACGGATGGGGTCCGGGGTCCAGGGCAACTTGGGAGGCTCCAGCTGACACCGGTTTATCTGCAGCCCCGGGGAGATTGCACGGGGAGGGCAGGGCGGAGGGGCAGGTGTGTGAACCAGCGCGTTAAGAACAACTACAGCGATTGCACTGCCCTCCCTGCGGGTGGGTGCTGGCTCTTGATGGTTGTAATTCACAAGGGAAGGAGGTTTGAGTGGTTTGCCTGCGGGCACTCGGTCCTAGCTGGACACACGTGGGGACTGGGCGGGTGGGGAACAGGGGGCGCGGGGGGAGGGGGAGAGAACCTAGTGAATCGCAGACCTGGCTCGGGGCAGTTTTGGGGCCCATCCCTGCGCTGGCACCGGAGCGGGGGAGGTGGTGCCCGCGCTCATTGCCGTCGGGCGGTGCGGAGGCTCCCCGCCCAGGGTCTGGAGGAGGGACCTGGAAGACGGACGATAGCCATCCGGGCACGGGGCTAAGAGGCCACCCCGAGCACAGGGCAGCTCGGCCACCAAGTCTGGAGCCCGGAGGGGTGGGGAGGCGCTGCGCCCGCCCCGGGCAGGACTGGAGCGAGCGGAGGTGGCTCCTCCCCTGTCCGTGCCGCCGTCGGTCCGGTAGCTGGGCCTGCGCCTCGCCCCGCAGTCTTTTCCGGAGGGGCGGGCCCGGCTGCGCCCCAGCTCCTGCCCCGACAGGTGTGCGCCGCGTGCAGGAATGCGCCCGGCCTGACTCACCAGCGCCTCCTTCGTACCTGCCGCGCCTCATAAAGCAGTCCCTCCCCGCCCTGCCTCCCGCCCCCACGCAGCCCGCCCTCCGGACCGTCCAGCTCCCGAGCGCCCGCCGCCCAGCCGCCCAGCCGCCAGCCGCCAGCCACCAGCCGCAGAGCCCAGGGGAGGGCGCGAATCTGCGCCCAGGTAGGTGCAGCCTCCGCCCGGCAGGGGCAGGGGCAGGAGTCCAGGGCGGGAGGGCAGTCAGGGGTCGCCCGGAGGCACCCCGCCCGCCCCTCCGGGTTCCTAGGCCGACAGGGCTCTGCCAGTTCTGAGACCTGGACGGGAGAAGGGGGTGCCCCCGGAGCCTGGGCCGGGCTCAGGGGAGTGGGTTGGGAGTGCTGGCTGGCTTTTGTTTCCCACTTCTTCCCCTTCCTGGAGTCTGGCCGGCGCTGGCCCCCTCTGCCCATGCTGCACAGGGCAAGTGCCCAGCCCGCCAGGTTGCCCTGGGGGCAGAGGCACGGGGGGTGGGGGGGACTGGAGGACGCACTTGGCCATCAGACCTCTGACTAGAGGAAGGGGCAGGAGAGGGCCTGGGTGAAGGGTGGGTGTGCGGGTGGGTGTGCAGGAGACACGGGCAGAGCCCGGCAGGCCTCCCGCTGGGCTCCTCCAGGGTTTGCAGAGAAGGTGGAAGGAACAACCAGCAGAGGCCAAGGCCCTCGCTGCTGGGCAGGGCAGGGCCTGTGTGGGGGCACCGTCCCGCTGGGGCCTGGGGAGTCCCTGACTCCTCTCTTGGCCAAGCACACGCCCGCCTTCCTCCAGGAAGCTCCCAGACCTCCGGCAGCAGCCCTGGGGTGGTGCCCAGCACTGTGGCCTCCTCCGGTGCCGGCCCCGTCCCACCTGCTCGGCCCACCTGGGGGTGACCCTCTGGTTGTGGCTCTAGGTGGCTTCCTAGGGCGGTGGCTGGGCTCCTACTCCTACTTGTGGCTTTGCCACACCCTGAGCCCGAGGCCTGGGCACCAGTGGCACCGTTGTTGCTGCCTCCAACAGAGCTGGCAGTGAGGACTGAGGCCTCCCTTCTGGGGGTGGAGGGGAGAGGGGGCATTTGGGGCAGCAGGAAAGGGGTGCCCGTCTCCTTGATCCCGATTTCCGCGGAGGGGCCAGGAAATGGGAACGTGGGAGGGGCAGCGCTGTGGCTCTCAGTGCTCATGTGCTGAGTGGTCCCATGGGTGGGAGGAGGGTGGTGTGGGGGAGCTCTGGGCCTCGGCCCCTTTGGGTCACGGTGTGTGTCCATGCACATGTCCTCTCTGCGGACGGTCTGGGTGTGTGCAGGGCGACACCCGTCGGGGTGGCAGTCCCATATTCTCAGGACCTGGCTGGTACATGGGGGGCCGAGGGGGCCTAGAGAGGGCCCCGCCCAGCCCGCCATAGCCACACCCTCTGATAAGCCCACCACCCTGACTTTTATGTGCAACCTCATTGTTTTTCGTGTTGACAACTACTTTTAAAACTTTATGGACACAAGTTGAGTCAAACAAAACGCTCGAGTGCACGACTAGCCCCCTAACCCCATGTTAGAGCCTCGGAGGAGGAGCCGAGGTCAAATGGGGGTCCCCTCCAGGCTCCCCGACTGCTGGCTGAGGGGAGGGGCAGCCCAGCGACCTGTGCCTTGTCTCCTCATCTGGGAGATGGGGACTGCAGCGCCCCGCTGGGTCCCTGTACCGGGTACCTGCAGTGCTGGCCTCCTGCCGCCATGACCCAGCGGTGGGCACGGGAGGGTGAGAGCCTGCTGGGCCCTTCAGCACCCACACCTGCATGTGTAATGGTGCCCCAGGGCACCCCGAGCTTGCAGCCTGCACTGTGTGGCATGTGGGTGTGGTGCCTACACCCGAGGCTACAGGAAAGTCATTTCCCTCAAGGAGCAGGACCGGCTCTGCCCGTGGGGGTGTTGGAGCTGCTGGGGGCCTCCTGGGCCACGTGCCTTGGAGGGAGAAAGGTAATGCCTGCCCCTCCCGGGCCTGCCCAGCACTGTGGGCGCCTCAGCCCTCCAGAGCCGGCCCTGCCCCACAAGGCCAGGACAAGAGAGGACCCGAGGAGTGGGGGCCAGTGGGCAATTTTTTTTATTGATTTTAGAGAAAGAGGAAGGAAGGGAGAGAGCTCAAGAGATTGATTTGTTGTTCCACTTACTGATGCATTCATTGGTTGCTTCTTGTATGTGCCCTGACCGGGAATTCTAACCCACAACCTTGGTGTATCAGGACGAGGCTCTAAGTCTTACCGACTGAGCGACCCGCCGGGGATGAGGCCATGAGGCCAGGCTAGGTCCGCCCAGCTCTGCAGGCCTGGGCTCTGGGCAGCCCTTTCCCTTCCCGAGGCAGCGGACTGTGCCTGCCCGGGGCGCCGCTGATGCGTTGAGATGGTTTAATACTGAACCAAGGCAGATGAAGCTCCTGGGTGGCTGGCACAGTGTGTGTGTATATTGGGGGGCATGGGGGGTGCGCTCTACCACCAGGTGAATTTGTCAAAGGGTGAACTACTCAGAGGCCTCGCAAACTCAACTGCGGGGCAGGCCGAGGTGGGCGTGGGGCAGGGAACCCCACCCATGAGGGGGGCAGCCCTTACGGAGCCCAGCTGAGGGCAGAGAGCCCCTCCTCCTCTCCGAGGCCCCAGATATCAGGAGGGACCCCTCTCCTCCTGGCTGCCCCACCCCCACAGAGGGAAGGGGGCCAGGGCGGAGAGGGGCAGGAGGGAAGAGCCAGGCCCTCCAGAGGTGGCCCCTGTTGGGGGACCCTGTCCCTGCCCAGCCTGACCCAGGCCCACTGGGGTCTGAAAGGCAAAGTGAGAAGCAGCCCTGCCCTCCAGGGCCCAGCACAGGGACCTGGCACCAGAGTAAGCTCAGAGCCCAGAGCCCCCAAAGGCAAGAGGGTGGGGCCCCGGTTCCCCCCTGAGCGGTGGGAATGGGAGGCCTGGCCTGTGCTGGGGACCAGGGCGCTGCGTGGGCGCTGCGTGAACTGCTGCTGTCGCACAGGAGGAAGAGGATGGCGGGGCCGCGGCCCAGCCCATGGACCAGGCTGCTGCTGGCAGCCCTGCTGAGCGTCAGCGTCCCCGGGGACATGGGTGAGTCCCGCCCGCCCCTGCGGCACCCCTCTTGGTGAGGGCACCCCTTCCTGACACACCCTCACACAGTCTGGCCCAGATACCCACTCGGCCAGTCAACAAATGGCCCTCGGCCCACAGTGGGGGCTGCGGAGCCGGGAGCCCTGTGGCTCGAGAACAAGGGTGGGAGGAGGGGAGGGCAGAGGGGAGGAGAGGAGGGGAGAGGTGGGGAGGGGAGGCTTGGTCTGGGGAGAGAGAAGATGCCCACTCAGGGAATGGGGACTCTGGCAGGATGTGCTGAGGCCTCGAATCCAGAGGAGAGGCTGGTGACTCATCACCTGCTGTCCCCGTGCCAGCCCCTCCTGCCCATGGCTGCAGCCCCTCCTCCCGTGAAATCTGAAATCTGGCCGGGTGGGTGGTGGCCATGTTGATAGGGTGAAGTGGACCCGGGCAGTATTTACACCACAGGGAACGGCAGCCGCTGCTCCTGGCCAGCTCCATTGTTAAACAGTGACAACAGGCTGTAGCCTGGGGCCCAGGAGACCACCCACTGGGTACACTGGGTGCACATAGTAGGTCTTCACTGTGGTTTTAACTGGATAGAACCAAAGGGAATCCCAGGAGTTTTAGCTCATTCATTTGCTAACAACCGACTGTGAGTCAGGCCTTGGGCTAGGCATTGGGGCGGGTGAGGGAGTGGCCAGGGTGTCCCCACCAGCAAACGGGCCAGCACCTCTGTCTTGGCCGCCACTGAGTCGGGTGGGAAGCTCCAGGCGTGAGCCCCGTTTCTAGCTGTACTCCCTGGGGCAGACCGCGCAGCCGCTGCTGCCTCCGTTTCCTCCTCTGTGAACTGGGGAGAGACCCGCTCTCCCGTGCGGTACAGTGGGGAGGGCCTGGTCTCCGGGAGGTCAGCTCAGTGGTCTGCCCGGTCCCCACCCAGCCAACCGCTGCAGGAAGGCCCAGGTGAAGAGCTGCACCGAGTGCATCCGAGTGGACAAGGACTGCGCCTACTGCACCGACCAGGTGAGCCGCCACCGGCCACCCGGTGCCCCTCCCGGCCACCCGCCACCCCACGCTGGCCAAGTCCACACTGGCCACACCGCAGCCCAGCCTCCTGCCGGGCGGGCGTGGGGGAACGGGCGCGGGTCAGGAAACTCGGAGGGGACAAGTCCAGGGGACGGGCCCCGCGCCCCCTGACCCGTCTCCTTCCGGCCAGACGTTCAAGGACCGGCGCTGCAACACCCAGGCGGAGCTGCTGGCCGCGGGCTGCCGGCTGGAGAGCGTGGTGGTCATGGAGAGCAGCTTCGAGATCACAGAGGTGCCTGGGCGGGGGGCAAGGGAGCTGGGGCCTCCATGCTCAAGGCGGCTGTGTGTGTGGCTCACCGTCCCGGGCTGGGCGGAGAGGCTCCCCATCAGCTATCTGGAGCGACCCCATCTGGCCCCTCCCCCGTCACAGGAGATCCAGATCGACACCACCCTGCGCCGCAGCCAGGTGTTCCCCCAGGCGCTGCAGGTCCTCCTGCGGCCCGGCGAGGAGCGGCACTTCGAGCTGGAGGTGTTCGAGCCGCTGGAGAGCCCCGTGGACCTGTACATCCTCATGGACTTCTCCAACTCCATGTCCGACGATCTGGACAACCTCAAGCAGATGGGGGAGCACCTGGGTACGGCCGGGCCAGCATGGAGGACGGAGGGGCGGGGCAGGGGGGCGCGGGTGCCTCACCCGGCTGGCTGGGCACCTGCTCAGAGGCCAGGGCTCAGGACAGCTGCCCCCACCCCACAAGGAAGGACAGGACATTAACCCCCACCCCCAAACTCCCCACATTCCCAGGGGAGCGCCCCCAGGGTCTGGGACTTAGAGAAGGCCGCCTTCTCCAGCCGGCCCCGTGCAGGGCTCTGGGACCCGAGGCCCATGGCCCTTGACTGTGACTAGGGACAAGGGCTCCTGGGAGCATCACTGTGTGTCCACCGAGGTCACCTCCTCTTCCCAAGCCAGCCCCGGCCCCCCGTGCTGATGTGGGGGCGCAGGGGCTCAGCTGCCCTCTCTGTTCCCTGTTGATGCCCAGCCCGGGTCCTGAGCCGGCTCACCAGCGACTACACTATTGGATTTGGCAAGTTTGTGGACAAAGTCAGCGTCCCCCAGACGGACATGAGGCCGGAGAAGTGAGTGGCCGAGGGGGCAGGAGTCCTTGCTTTTGCCTGAAATGAGCCGAGGGGGCGGCCTCCCAGAGAGGACGGGCGGGGGTGCAGGCGGGTCCTCGCCCCTGACCCTCTCCCTCCCCCTGTGCCCAGGCTGAAGGAGCCCTGGCCCAACAGCGACGCCCCCTTCTCCTTCAAGAACGTCATCAGCCTGACGGACGACGTGACTGAGTTCCGGAGGAAGCTGCAGCAAGAGCGCATCTCAGGCAACCTGGACGCCCCGGAAGGCGGCTTCGACGCCATCCTGCAGACGGCCGTGTGCACGGTGCGCGCCAGGGAGGGGCTGCGGCCTGGGAGAGGGCGGGGCACAGCCAGGGCACCGGCTGCCACAGGCCTGCTCCGGTGCCAGGCCGAGGCCCCGCGTCCCGAGCCGCTCTGGGCGGCCCTGTTACAATGCGGCTTCAGATGTGCCGGGAGCCACAGCCCCTCGCCCTGAGCCTTGGCCGGCGAGGCAGACATGCGTCCCAGATCTCCAGAACCTTCCGTGCCCTGATGCCAGCCTCCCACCCAATCTCCTCCCTAATGCCAGTCTCCCAGGACCCAGCACTGCTGGGCCGCCAAAGAAGGCACTTCGTTTTGTGTGCACGCCAATTTTTTCCATTTTGAAAATAATATACCCATTTAATAGACAGTTTGGAAAACAAAGAAGAGAAGTAGCCCATGGTCACCACGGTCGGACGGCGGCCACGGTGTCCGCCAGCATAGCTCGTTCCCTCTTCCTTATTTCCTGTGGTTGGAGTCGGTGGCCTGCTCATCTGAAACTTGCTTTTTTTCACTTGGCGCATCTTCTCTTTTATAATCGTTTCCAAACTCGTCCCACCTGTCGTCTAACCAAGTGCCATCGCTGCTGGGCCTCTTGTAACCGGCCCTTTTCATTTAACGTTGCGTGGGGTACATTTTCCTGTGCAGTTAAAACGTTCTGGAGGGTGGCTAAGACCTTGGGGGACAGTCGGATGGCCCCGGGGCCGATCTTGCATGGCGCCCACGGTGTGCGCCGACCCGCACCCATTTCCTGGCACTGGTTCTGTCTTCCATGTCGTCACTCATTCGTGACGACAGCTGCTGTTCGTCCTGTGGCCGCGCCGGGCCCCGCGTGGGGACCCACGTTCACTGTCACACACCACAGCGCAGTGACTGCCCTCCTTGCTCTCCCCAGAGGGACATCGGCTGGCGCCCTGACAGCACCCACCTGCTGGTGTTCTCCACCGAGTCCGCCTTCCACTACGAGGCCGACGGTGCCAACGTGCTGGCTGGCATCTTGAAGCGAAATGACGAGGAGTGCCACCTGGACGCCACAGGCACCTACACCCAGTACAAGACACAGGACTACCCGTCTGTGCCCACCCTGGTGCGCCTGCTGGCCAAACACAACATTATCCCCATCTTCGCCGTCACCAACTACTCCTACAGCTACTACGAGGTGTGTGTGGGGGGTAGTGGGGGTGGCCTGGGGCCTCACCGGCTGAGAAAGGGGCGGGTGGGGGTCTATGGATCTTCTCAGACCTCTCTCCTCTCTCTGTCTCTCTCTCTGTCTCTCTCTCTCTCTCTCTCTCTCTCATCTCTCCTCCCTCCCTTCACCCCTTACTCCCGCCCCAACCAGCCAGCACCTCCAGGGTGTGCCCTGGTGGGACAGGGGGGTCATGTGCCCACCCTCCCCCAGGCAGGTGGGGCTAAGAGGTCCAACTCTGGATGCCCCAGCAGGTTTCAGGCCTCAGTGATCCCATCTGCAAAGTGGGGATAACCCTGAGCTGTTGTCTGGACGCACTAAGCTGTTACTGAGCCGGGACCTGGCTTTCTGTCCACAGAAGCTGCACAAGTACTTCCCCGTGTCCTCGCTGGGCGTGCTGCAGGAAGACTCGTCCAACATCGTGGAGCTGCTGCAGGAGGCCTTCAACGTGAGGCGCGGCGCCCACCCGAGGCCGGGTCCCTCCGGGCAGGGCTGGGGGGAGGCCGAGTGGGCAAAGGGTGTCCCCGGTCAGGGTGGAGGAACAGGCCAGGCCAGTGAGGCACGGTCCCTGGGGAGCCCACCTGAGCCCTGCCACCCTGACGCCACCCCAGTCCCCACACAGGGGCAGAGCACAGCCAGGCCCGAGGGTGGGCCCAGGCTCCCCCGGGCCCCTGACCCCTGCCCTTCCTTTAGCGCATTCACTCCAACCTGGACATCCGGGCCCTGGACAGCCCCCGCGGCCTGCGGACAGAGGTCACCTCCAAGATGTTCCAGAAGACGGAGACGGGGTCCTTTCACATCCGGCGAGGAGAAGTGGTACGTTTTCACGGGGCCCCGGGGAGGGAGGCGGGCACAGCCCCTGCGAGGGGGTCAGCCTGAGCAGAGGTCAAGGACGTGGCCTCTGGAGTCAGACAGGCCCGGGTCCAAAGGCCCCGGGTCAGCCCCTCGGACGAGCTGGGCACCTCCCTTCGCTTGTCTGTGGCCTCGTCGGCACAGCGGGGTCCGCCCGCACGGAGCTCAGACAGCAAACGGGCCAAAGGAGGAGGCGCACTGCTGGTGTCACGTGACTGTTCTCAGCACCGAGGGAGAGCAGGCAGGGAGCTGGGGGCCAGGACCCAGGCACACCCTGAAGCTTGAGGCCCACGGGCCTGCTTGGCTGACAGCAGGGTCCCTGCAGGGCACCTACCAAGTTCAGCTTCGGGCCATCGAGGACGTGGACGGGACGCACGTGTGCCAGCTGCCAGAACACGACAGGAAGGGCAACATCCACCTGAAGCCCTCCTTCTCCGACGGCCTCCGGATGGACGTGGGCATCCTCTGCGACCTGTGCGCCTGCGAGCTGGTACGGCCGTGCCCTGGCGGGAGGGAGCGGAGGAGCCGGCCGCCCCGAGCCCCGCGCCCTGTGGCCACATCCCCCTCGAGGGGCGCCCTGAGGGGCAGAGGCAGCAGGAGCGTCCAGCGGCCCTGCCCGCCCCCCATGCACCCTACACGTTCTCATTCTAGCAAAGAGAGGTGGGCTCACCTCAGTGCAGCGGCAACGGAGACTTCATGTGCGGACACTGTGTGTGCTACGAGGGCTGGTGAGTGTGCAGCCCAGAGTGCCAGCGGGCCCTCACCCTGGGCCCCCATCTGTGCCTGACTAGGAGCGGGCACCTGGTTGTTAGGTGCGGCCCGTTCAAAGCACTGAGCTACTTAGATACATAGGATGCAGCTGGAAAGACGTGCAAGAATCAGGACAACGGGCCGTCGGGGCATGGGGGCTGGGGACGGTCTGCTCAGAGCCTCAGTTTTCTCATCTGTAAAATGGGAGGGTGAAAGGCCCAGCCTGGTCCCCGGCTGTGGGAAGTGACTGGCTCCTCCCTCAGGAGTGGCAAGACCTGCAGCTGCTCCACGGGCTCGCTGAGTGACATCCAGCCCTGCCTGCGGGAGGGAGAGGACAAGCCGTGCTCGGGGCGCGGCGAGTGCCAGTGCGGGCGCTGCGTGTGCTACGGCGAAGGCCGCTACGAGGGCCAGTTCTGCGAGTACGACAACTTCCAGTGCCCACGCACCTCCGGGTTCCTCTGCAACGGTGAGCTCAGCGGCCGGTGCTGGTGGCCCGGGTGCCACCCCCTACCCTGCCCTGCCCTGCCCTGCCGCTCCCCCATCAAGACAGGCTGTGAGAGCCAGGCTGAGAGTCAGAATCCCACGTTCGGACCCAGCCCTCCTCCGGGCTCCCTGAGTGCCTCCTCCCCGCAAGTCCAGCACCAACCTGGACCTCTGCCCCCTCTACGAACCTGATGCCCAAGGCCAGTGCGACGTCCCCCTTGTGTTTGAGACCCCCATTTCCCTGAGGTCCCCCGTCCGTGCCCACCTCCTGCCTCCACCCTCCCATCTCATTATGGTGGGTATCGCCCAGCTCAACCCTCGCGGTTACTGGGATACTACGACCTGGCGATCGTTCCTCGCTCAGAGATGCTACATTTCTACGGGCACGCCTGGAGTTACAGCCTCCGCGGCCCCCCAAGGCCGCGGGCACACAGCCTGGCCCAGGCTTCCCAGCCGGGCGGGGTCACAGAACCCAGATAGGTGCCACGTGGAAGGACGGAATGGTTGCGCGGAGGAGGGTGAATGGAAATCCACTCGTCACGTTCCTAATAAGCCCCAACTGTACGCCTGCCGCGGAGGGTGGGGCCCCTGCTCTCCTACCCTTCCGTCCATTCTTGCTGTTGCCCGACATCTCTCTTCTCCCGTCGTCCATCCCAGATGCGTTCAGGGGAACGAAGGGGGAACCAGTTCATCTGGAGGAGGGCAGAGCTGGGAGGGAGAGGGGGGGGGGCGCTGCGGGGGAGGAGGCAAGGCCAGAGGGCAAGGTGGGCCCGGGTCCAGTCTAGTCCAAATGCTTTCCTTCTTTTTTAATATCTATACACATGTACATTTTTTAAATATTCTTATTGATTTCAGAGAGGAAGGGAGAAGAAGAGAGAGAGACAGAAACATCAATGATGAGAGAGAATCATTGATCGGCTGCCTCCTCCTGCACGTCCCACACTGGGGATCGAGCCCGAAACCCGGGCATGTGCCTTGACCGGGAATTGAACTGTGACCTCCTGGTTCATAGGTCGATGCTCAACCACCGAGCCATGCCCCTGGGCCAAACCTTTCCTTAAAGGGTCAGACAATAATTTTCAGCTTTGTGAGCCTCGCAGAAACAGGCAGTGAGGTGGGGTGGCCTACAGGCCACAATCAGTCAACCTTTATTCTATCAGAAGGCTGCTGGACTTTATCCTGAGGGCGGAAGAGGGGCACTGGAGGTTTTGTTTTCACTTTCTAGCTATTTGTATGTTAACCTCGTAGCCAGGCACCTTGCTCAACCCACTAATGAGATCTAATAATTTATCTGTACACCCTTGATATTTTGTGACAGGTTCCTGACACTTGGAAGTAATGACAGTTTTATTTCTTACTTCCCAATACTGATATGTTTTATTTCCCTTTTCTTACCTGATTGCATTGGCCAAGACTCAATAGAGGTTCTTAAACAGGGGAGCCACAGGATTGGGTTTGTGTTTTGGGGTGGCCACTCTGGCTGCAGAGTGGAAAGTGGAAGGTGGGATGGAGGGGAACCGATGGAGGGAAGATTTTCGAAGAAAGTGAGGGAGAGATGGCTCTAGCCCTGAGCTCAGCTCCCCCAGGCCCTCCCTGGCGGGTGGGCCACCAGGACTGCAGGTGTGAATGGGCTCTCCTGCCTTCTCCCGCCTCCTCTCTGCAGACCGGGGACGCTGCTCCATGGGCCGGTGTGAGTGCGAGCCCGGCTGGACAGGCTTGAGCTGTGACTGCCCTCTCAGCAATGCCACCTGCATCGACAGCAATGGGGTAGGCCTGGGCCTGGGGCAGGCAGTGTGGGGCGGCAGAGGGGGGTCCGGTCAGGACCACCCGCCCCCTCAGGCAGGGGTAGGGGTGCAGAGGGCTCACCGGTGCCTCCTCTCGCCTCAGGGCGTCTGTAATGGGCGTGGCCACTGCGAGTGTGGCCGGTGCCACTGCAACCAGCAGTCCCTCTACACAGACACCACCTGCGAGATCAACTACTCGGCGGTGAGGCCAGGATTCCTGGGGGGTGGGCATGGGGACCCTGGGCACCGGGCAGGGTGGGCAGGAGGGGCTGAGCCTGGTGCTGCGGGAGCCGGGCCAGGGTGCGAGGCTGGGGGAGAGGGCCTGGCAGAGGCCTGCCCAGCACAGTGTTCACCGGCCCCTCCCTGCCACCCAGGTCCGTCTGGGCCTGTGCGAGGACCTGCGCTCCTGCGTGCAGTGCCAGGCCTGGGGCACGGGCGAGAAGAAGGGGCGCACGTGCGAGGAGTGCAGCTTCAAGGTCAAGATGGTGGATGAGCTTAAGAACGGTAAGGAGCAGGGGCCGAGGATTGGGGCTGCCGAGAGCCCAGGCCAGGGGCACTCAGCGGGGTACGAGGTGTCACTTATCTGGACAGGGGTACAGAGCTGGGCAGAGGCCTCCTAATCTAAACGGAGGCTGCGCAGCCCTAGCCGGTTTGGCTCAGTGGATAGAGCGTCCGCCTGTGGACTTGAAGGGTCCCAGGTTCGAGTCCGGCCAAGGGCACATGCCCTGGTTGTGAGCTCGATCCCCAGTGGGGGGCTTGCAGGAGGCGGCCAATCAATGATTCTCTCTCATCATTGGCGTTTCTATCTCTCCCTCTCCCTTCCTCTCTGAAAGCAATTATATATATATATATATATATATATATGAAATTGAGGCTAAGGCTGCTCAGTCCAGATAAGGGTTCCAGACCTGGGAGGGGTCACGGCATCCAGGCAGGAGGCACATAGACCCGGGCCACGGGCACAGCTGATTAGGGACCAAAGAGTGTGGGGTGGGGGCACCGGCTTGGGCAGGGGCGTGAGCACAGCAGGGGCACGTGCCAGGCCATGCGGGGCCACAGCGTCCACTCCTCTGGGTCAGACACGTTCCCAGAAGCCCAGCCCCCAGGTGAGGCTCCGGATGGGGAGGTGGGGGCACAGATTTGCAGACTTTGATGCTCCTGGTCAGGGCAGGGCCCCATCTCTGTGCAGGGATGTTCTTCCCCAGGGAGATGCCTCCGGCCCTGGGGGCGGGGGCCCCGGGTGGGGGCGGGCCTTGGGGGGCGAGGGGCGCCTGCTGACTGCCTGTGGGTGCAGCGGAGGAGGTGGTGGAGCACTGCTCCTTCCGGGACGAGGAGGACGACTGTAACTACAGCTACACCGTGGAGGGGGACGGCACGCCCGGGCCCAACAGCACCGTCCTGGTGCACAGGAAGAAGGGTGAGCTGGCGCCCGGCCGCCGGGGTGGGGGGCCCGTCAGACCGCGTCCAGGGATGAGCACCACCTTCCTCCTCCTCCTCCTCCTAGACTGCCCTCCCGGCTCCTTCTGGTGGCTCATCCCCCTGCTCATCTTCCTCCTGCTGCTCCTGGCGCTGCTGCTGCTGCTCTGCTGGAAGTACTGTGCCTGCTGCAAGGTGACGCTCCCTCCCGGATCCCCACCAGTCCCCCCCCCCCCCCCCCCCCCCCCGCCCCAGGGTCCTCGTAGCTGTCAGAGGCCAGGGGGAGCCACATCTTCTGCCCAGTTCTGGTGCCCTCACCCTCCCAGCCCCTCGGCTCTGCCCACATCAGCGGCCGGATGTCTGGGAGCACCTGCCCTGGGGTCAGCCACCTGCCGAGGGCCCGGAGCCCACAGCCCTCCCACCGGGAGCTGGCAGTCGCATTGCGACAACAGACAAGAGGCAGGAAGCATGGAGGGCGGCACAGCCCGGGAGACTGGGCTGTTGGGGCCAAGACAGAGATTCCTCTGTAGGAATCTCCAGGGCTGTGGGATATTAGTGTGAGTTACAGAGAAAGGGAGTTCTGTGGCCAAACACCTTTGAGCTCTCAGGGCCTCTGCAGGGCTCCTCAGAGCCTTGGTCCACTGGACGCAGAGTGAAGCCATAAGAGGGGAACGAGCTCAGTGCCTCCCCATGGGTTTGATTGTAGAATCTTTACTTTACAGAGGAGCTTGCAAGGCCAGGGTCCCCTGGCACACACTTTGGGAACTCTGCCCCATCACCCTCTGTACCACCCTCTGTGCCCCACACCGAGATCCCTGCAGCTATCCTGGGGTCTGGGGGGGCACTGTGGCCCTCTGGACCATGGCTGCGGGAGGGTGGGGCGGTGGCCAGAGGGGTTGACTGGACTGGGCTGCTATCCCACCCTCACCCCACCCCTTGTCCCCTAGGCCTGCCTGGCTCTTCTCCCCTGCTGCAACCGAGGTACGGGCCTGGCGTCAGCAGGGGCGGTGGCGGGGGGGGGGGGGGGGGGGGAGTGTGGCTCTAACCACTCTTTGCCCAGCGGGGAGGGGGGTGTGGGGGGGAGGAGGAGGGCCGAGTCTGGAACAGGGGAGGGAGGCCGTGGGCTCCCCCTGAGGGTGGTGGGAGGAGGGCCTGGCGGGGAGCCTCACGCTGGATCCTGTCCCAAAGGCCACATCGTGGGCTTCAAGGAGGACCACTACATGCTGCGCGAGAGCCTGATGGCCTCGGACCACCTGGACACGCCCATGCTGCGCAACGGCAACTTCAAGGGCATCGACAGGGTCCGCTGGAAGGTCACCAACAACGTGCAGCGGCCCGGCTTCGCCACCCACGCTGCCAGCACCAACCCCACGGAGCTGGGTGAGGGCCCGGGCTGGGTGCTGCGGCCCTTGGCGGTGTCCTTGGCGCCGGGGGCGCGTTCACTGCCGTTCCCGGTCCAGGTTCCCGCCATTCCCGTTTCTCCGAGTGTTGTGGGCGGGCACGGGCCTGGCCACCTGCTGCCCTTCGTGATGGCGCTACAGGCTCCGGCCGCCAGCCAGCCAGCTGGGGGCTTCCGTGGTGCCGGCCGTGCAGGGAGCTAACGGCTCCTCCCTCTCGCCCCCAGTGCCCTACGGGCTGTCCCTGCGCCTCGCCCGCCTCTGCACCGAGAACCTGCTGAAGCCGGACACCCGGGAATGTGACCAGCTGCGCCAGGAGGTGGAGGAGAACGTAAGGGCAGCGGCCGCTCCCGCTCGGGGCCTGGGCGAGACCTGGTGGGCGGAGAGCCCCGGGCAAGCGCCGTGGGACCTGGATGTGCCCGTCGGACAGGGGCCTCCTTGGACATGCGCCTGGCGTGGAGTCTCCTGGGATCTGTTCCCTCTGGGCGGTTCCTGGCAGGGATGAGGCTGTGGGCGTGCCCGGGGGGGGGGGGGGCAGCCAGCCCGGGCAGGTCCTCTGGGAACTGTGTGCCCCGGAGGCCCAGCCTCATGCCCGCCCTTGCCTGGCAGCTGAACGAGGTGTACAGACAGATCGCAGGCTCGCACAAGCTCCAGCAGACCAAGTTCCGGTGCGTCCTGCCCTGGGTGCGCGGGGTGGGGGCGGGGGCTGCCCCAGGCCCCCTGGCTCACGTCCCCTCTTGTCCCCACAGGCAGCAGCCCAACGCCGGGAAAAAGTGAGTTGAAGACTCGGGTGGGATAGCCCCACTCCCGCCCCCTTTCCATCCCGTATGTCTGTCACGGGGTAGGACCTTCATTCGAGAAATACTGACATGAGCCCTACTATGAGCCAGCCCTGTACAAACAGGTAGACCAAGGGGGCCACTCAGGACCAGGGTGGCCCCCTGCAAACCGAGGCTAAAAGAGGTTCAGTAACTTGCCTGAGGTTACCTGGCTGTTAAGAAATAGGGCCAGGCCCTAACCAGTTTGGCTCAGTGGATAGATCATCGGCCTGCAGACCAAAGGGTCCCAGGTTCGATTCCAGTCAAGGGCACATACCTCGGTTGCAGGCTCCTCCCTAGCCTTGGCCCTAGTCTGGGCGTGTACAGGAGGCAATCAATCGATGTGCTTCTCTCACATCAATATTTCTCTCTGTCTTTCCCTCTCTCTCCCACTCTCTCTAAAAATCAATGGAAAAATATCCTCGAATAAGGATTGAAAAAAAAAGAAAGAAAGAAAGAAAGAAGGAAGGAAATCGGGCCAGGATTTGAACCCAGGCTTTAGCGCCTACACCCTCAGCATCGTTGCTGCCTGCATCTCCTGGGCGAGAATAGCCCATTTCACAGAGGAGGTCACCGAGGCTGGGCTGAGGCTGCGGGGTGCGGGGGTGGGGCCAGCATGGGCCTGGTTCTGAAGAACCTGCACTGTTTTGCTGCCCCACATCTTGCCCCTTGTTGACAGGGACAAGAGCCACCTCCTGGCCAGCCTGACCCCTTTCCACCTGACCCCTCCCCAGGCAGGACCACACCATTGTGGACACGGTGCTGATGGCTCCCCGCTCGGCCAAGCAGGCCCTGCTGAAGCTGACGGAGAAGCAGGTGGCCCAGCGGGCCTTCCACGAGCTCAAGGTGGCCCCGGGGTACTACACCCTCACTGCGGACCAGGGTAAGTGGGCAGCGTCCCCACGGCTCATGTCCCCTCCCACCCCATGTGGCCCCACCTCTGACCGCCCCCCACCCCACCCAGACGCCCGGGGCATGGTGGAGTTCCAGGAGGGCGTGGAGCTGGTGGACGTCCGGGTGCCCCTCTTCATCCGGCCGGAGGACGACGATGAGAAGCAGCTGCTGGTGGAGGCCCTCAACGTGCCCATGGGCACCGCCACCCTCGGCCGCCGCCTGGTGAACATCACCATCATCAAGGAGCAAGGTCGGTCAGTGTGGGGGGAGCAAGGAGGCAAAAGGGGAGCCTGGGGCCCTAGCTGGTGCAGCTCAGTGGAAGAGTGTCGGCCTGCGGACTGAAGGGTCCCGAGTTCGATTCCGGTCAAGGGCACACGCCCAGGTTGCAGGCTGGATCCCCAGCGGGGGGCGTGCAGGAGGCAACCGATCAATGATTCTCTCTCATCATTGATGTTTCTCTCTCCCCTCCCACTCCCTTCTTCTCTAAAATCAATAAAAAATAAAATAAGAATGGGGAGCTGGGGCCCTTGTATTCGAGTGGGAGTGGGGCCTGGCTGTGTGGCCTGGGCAGGTCTCTTAACCTCTGCGAGCCTTGGTTTCTCCATCTGTAAAATGGGCTTCGGGCTTTTACACGGAGCGTGTGGCGGCACAGCTCTGCGCGGAGCTTCCGTTACACTCACTCACGGGTGCTGGGTCTGCCTGGAGCCATCCCCCATCCCTCCCTGCTCCCTCCCCTCCGGCCTCTGAACCAGGCCATTGCCTGGACCTCCCTGAAATGCCAGGCCATCCGAGCAGGAAGGAGTGGGCCCCCTGTGCCCAGGCCTATCTAGAGGGTGGGCAAGGCTTCGCATCACGGACACCCAAGCTGCCTTCCTGTCCCTGCTCCTTGGACTCAGGGCCTCCCCTCGGTTGTGCCTCCACCCGACCTCCTTTCTCTGCCCCGGCCCCTGCCCCTCCAGGGTGTCTGTTGGACACTGTCCCAGCCACTTCAACTTTTTCTGGAAAAGTGGCCCATCCCCTTCCTCGGCCCTCCCCAGAGAGTGGTGGGGTGAGGGTGACAGGCAGCCTCCTGGAATCTGAGCTGTGTGGGGCCGGTGGGCGGGGGAGTAGAGAGGGGGCTGAGGTTTGGACCCTCTAACTCTGCCCGGCCCCTTGCAGCCAACGGGATAGTGTCCTTTGAGCAGCCTGAGTACCTGGTCAGTGGCAGTGAGCAAGTGGCCCGCATTCCCGTCGTCCGGCGCATCCTGGACAACGGCAAGTCCCAGGTGTCCTACCGCACACAGGACAACACGGCGCAGGGCAACCGGGTAAGCTCCGCCCTGGGGCTGAGGGCACGGTGGGGGCGGGGGGGGGGGGGCGGGGGGCCCGGACATGGCGGCTGCCTGGGTCCCTGGACGCCTGTAGGTGGATGTGCGTGGTTTGACTTGCAGGTTTGTTTGTTTGTGTTTCTGAGTTTATTGCCAACATTTAAAAATTAAAAATATTCCAATCAAAAATTAACTCAAAAAACAAAATCTAGTCTTACTGGGCCCACAGGGCCGCTTGGCAAAGGCAGGGAGAATGCACTCAGCACGTCCGGCAGCCCGGCCACACCCGAATCTTCTTTTCATCGGGAGGAACGGTTTTCATTCCTGATTCAATGCTCCCAATAAAAATTCCAAGGGAGAATTTGTATGTCCAGAAATTTCACGGAATAGGCCATAAATATACGAGAGATTCCAGCTGTCCTGTTAGGCTTTTATAAAAATGCTTTTGGTATTTAGCAATTTAAAAAAAAATTTTTTTATTATTTCCCAACTTTTTATTTTGAAAAACATCAAACCTCCTGAAAAATGGAAAGACTAATAAAATTAGCATAAGTGTGCCCTTTAGATAGATCCACCAGCTGTTACTATCTGCTTTCTCTTTCTATACAGACCTAGGTATCCATGCATGATGTGGATACAGACGTATGTCTGTATCCCCCACAACGGCCTGTGTGAACTTGGGCACGTTGCTGCCACGTCTGTATGACTGTAGGGAGGAGGGAGAGAGGATTTGGCTTTGTTCTATGTGCTGAACTCTCCACAACTGTAGATTTCATGTGGCCCTAAATACGCCTGCAGCACCTGCCATTCCTCCTGCAGAACTACAACCTAATTACCACTTAGGAAACTTCCCATCATGCTCGCGCCTAATAATTAGTCCGTATTCGGAGCTCCCTGTGCGCCCGTGTCCCAGTGTGTCCATGATTGCCTCTCCCACTCCAGGAAGCAGAGAGGGGTATCGCGGCCGAGGCCATGTGTCTTTAGGCTCCTTTAATCCCGAGCATTTCCCAGCTTTGTGTTCCCCGCCAGCCCACGTCAACTGACTTGCAGGCGACTCCAGCCTTTCTTACACTCGCTGCTGTCTCGCTTGCTGGGTTTTGCAGCGCTTGAATTTGCCTGGTAGGCACAGGGCCTGGCCAGCTGTGCCTGGAATTGAAATGTTGGTTTCGGAGCGCCACCTAGTGTTCCGATGTGAGCATTGCCGCCCCACCGTTTCCGTTGATTCACTCCCTGCGCACACGTGGGGCGCTCAGGGAAGCTCTGGGGCGCTGGGGGTGGGAAGCCGGAGCGGATAGAGGCGCCGCACCCAGCAGGCAGGGCCGGGGGGCTGGCAGGGTCCTAGACCTCAGAGCCACAGTGTGGGGACCTGAAATCCCGGCTCCGCGGGATGAGCGCCTGCCTGTGGGGGACTCGGATCTGTGGTGCATCCCTGTCTCTATGCCTTGGTTCAAGTCCTGGCTCCCCCACAACTGCCTGTGTGAACTTGGGCACGTTGCTGCCCCTCTGTGGGCCTCAGTCCCTCATCTATAAAATGGGGACGGCACTCTCTCTACCTCACGCTGCTGAGGATGAAATGAGCTAATATTTGTCCAGCGGCGCACAGGAGGTTCCCTGTGAACCGAGCCACGTATGTCCACGTGGGACAGCCTGTGTGTGATGGTCCGCGGTGTCCCTGAGGTCGGGGTGGGGGTGTGGCCGGTCTGACCCCTTTCCCGCTTCCAGGACTACATCCCCACGGAGGGCGAGCTGCTGTTCCAGCCCGGGGAGACCTGGAAGGAGCTGCAGGTGAAGCTCCTGGAGCTGCAGGAGGTGGACTCCCTCCTGCGCAGCCGCCAGGTCCGCCGCTTCAACATCCAACTCAGCAACCCCAAGTTCGGGGCACGCCTGGGCCAGCCCCACTCGGCCACGGTCGTCATCGGGGACCGAGGTGGGCAGGGCCTGGGGTCCGTTTAAGCCGGCAGTGAGGGGGGGCTGGGGCTCTCTCCTCGAAGGCTGCCGTTCTCGGCGAACAAAAACACAGGGCGCCCAGCCACGCTTCCACTTCAGAGCCTTAAGTCTGTCCCCTGCAACACTTAGGATAGTCCTACCTCGAGGAAAGCATTGGTTGCTTATCTGAAATTCGAATGTGTCCAGGCTCCTGCATTTTATCTGGCACCCCGACGCTCATCGTGAACCCCAGAGTTAGGCCCTTTGACTTCCGCTTTAGGGGTGAAAGGGTTAGTTCTGATGGGTCCTTGGCCTCCTGGTATTTAACTATTCCAGAGGCCCTTGTGGGGAAAATGGGAGAAAAGGGAGGGTTCTTGGGAGGAGAAGCAGATGTCCTCATGGGGAACATTCCCTTGGCTGCCAGACGATCTCCCTCCTCCTCATCCTTTCTCCAAAGACCCTCCTGGGTCCTCCACCAAGCTTGGCAGGATGCCCCCTGCGTCCCCGTGGGGGCACCGGTGGAGGGAGACAGCAGGGCAGGTGTCAGCCCATCCCAGCTGGGTGTTGCACTTGGCCTCCTGCGCCCCCTGGTGGTGAGAGTGAGTTTCTGCTGGGTGAGGGGATATCCCAACTGGCTGCCCCGCCCTGGCTTCACCCACTACAGACGAACTGGACCTGACCTTCCAGAACCAGACCCAGTCTGCATTCCCAGTCTCCCACAATGTCCTGGGCGCCCCACAGAACCCCAACGCCAAAGCCGCCGGCTCTCGGAAGATCCACTTCAACTGGCTGCCCCCTCCTGGCAAACCAACAGGGTACAGGGTAAGGCAGAGGGCCGATGAGGGAGGTGGATGGGGAGGTGGCTTCCCAGGGCCAGAGGGCCATGAGGGTGAGCGAGGGCAGGTGGGCCCCTGTGGGCAGAGCCTCTGTGCCCAGGGAGCTTTCAGATATTTTCCCTCCTTCCTGGAACATGGCCCCTCCGTCCCCCAGCCCCGCCCCCCCCCCCCCCCCTCCAGCCCGGCTGTGTGAACCCGGCAGGTCACTCAATCTCTCCTATCCTTGGTGTCTGACGTGTGCAAAGGGGACAGTAGGGCAGGTCAATGGAGGTCCCAGCTGCTTGGCACTCGCACTTCCCCCCTGACCAGCCCCTCCCCCCGAGCAGGTGAGGTACTGGATCCAGGGGGACTCCGAGTCCGAAGCCCACGTGCTGGAGAGCAAGGTGCCCTCGGTGGAGCTCACCAACCTGTACCCGTACTGCGACTATGAGATGAAGGTGTGCGCCTTTGGCACGCAGGGCGACGGCCCCTACAGCTCCCTCGTGTCCTGCCGCACCCACCAGGAAGGTGAGGCCTCGCCAGACCAGCCGTCCATCCCTGTGATTCCCAGAAGCCTGTCTGCCCAGCCCTGCCCCCCACCTCCCAGATCTCCGCCCTTTTCTGCCACTGACAGCTCTCTTCCTGCCCACCCCCCACCCAGTACCCAATGAGCCAGGGCGTCTGGCTTTCAACGTGGTCTCCTCCACCGTGACCCAGCTGAGCTGGGCTGAGCCCTCCGAGACCAACGGCGAGATCACGGCCTACGAGGTCTGCTACGGCCTGGTCAACGAGGAGAACCGTAAGGCCCCTCCTTCCGCCCCCGGGGTGGCAGCCGCGGAAGGGGAGGGGCCGAAAGTGGGAGGGAGGCCAGGTTGTCCTGCTCAGTGGATGAGCCCCTGCATCTGGTCGCCTGAGGCGTCATTCGGTTTATGGTCTGGTTCAGGCCCAGAAGCTTCCGGGGCTGGAGGGGGTGGAAGGCGGGAGGTTACACATGTGCCGCGGGCTCACAGGCAGAGGTGCCTTCCCATACAGGTAACCAGAACGGCTAGTTTTTACACCATTCTCTTGGGGGCAGAGTCGAGTTGCCAGATTTAGCAAATAAAAACAGGACACCTTGAATTTCCGATAAACAAGTTTTTTAGTACATTTCATGCCACGGTTTCTGGCGGCCCTAGGCCGGAGCACCTGGCAGAGCCAGTCTGGGAAGGGAGGCAAGTGTGGACGATCCCTGCCAATCTTCAAGATGAGAAAGTACTGGAGGAAGTTGGTCCAAACCCTCACCTGGTACAGGGACCCTCGCCTCTGGGTGGTCAGTCCCAGGATGGAGAGCTCACCGCCCCCTCTGACCTGTGGCCGCTGCGTGGGTCAGGCTCGGCCGCCTGGGTGGCCCACTGGGCAGAGGGCAGCGGGGTTGGTGGTGCTGGGCATCGGGCTCGTGGCCCTGCCAGCCAGGCACACCACGCACAACCTCCTCAGCACCCGCGTCACATCCTTGGCTCATTCTGAGTTCACAGCACTGAGTCCCTGTCAGGAGGTCGCCTCTGACCCTGCCTTTCATCCCAGGCGTGACAGGCACCCCGACAGAAGCTCATGGCGGGGGGGGTTTCAGCGCACGGCTTCGGCTTGAATGTGGGGCCCAGCCCGAGGGCGTCAGCACTTCGGTGCCCTCTCCCCTGCTCCCACCAGCTGAGAGGATGCAAGGGGCTGGGCCCTGGAGTTAGAGATCCCCCCGCCCCCCCAGGCTGATGGGTCTTCGTCATAATCCTTTGAGCCTAGTCCTTGGCTGGGGTGGACACCAAGGTTATGAGGTGTCATTTTCCACAACCTCCTTTGGACCGCGTTGGAAACGGAGATGTTGGCTGGTCTCCCAGGATCCTTTACCAATTAGCAGAGGTGACACTGGGGCCACCCTGAGTCTAGACCTGATGCTGCCACTTAGCTTAGTGATGAGCCCTTTGGAGAGTTGGCGACAGTCACGCCCGGTGCTCAGGGGTTGGCACCGCAGGGGTTCAGTCCTGCTCGCTCCCTGCCTGTCCCGGAGCCCCCGGGTGCCGTTCCTGTCCTGCTGGGTCAGAGGCAGGCCGGGGCCAGGCGGGACCTGGGCGACCCCTCTGAAGCACTCTCCCCGCCAGGACCCATCGGGCCCATGAAGAAGGTGCTGGTGGACACCCCCAAGAAGCGCATGCTGCTCATTGAGAACCTGCGGGAGTCCCAGCCCTACCGCTACACGGTGAAGGCGCGCAACGGGGCGGGCTGGGGGCCCGAGCGGGAAGCCATCATCAACCTGGCCACCCAGCCCAAGCGGCCCATGTCCAGTGAGTGGGGGACGAGGAGGCAGGGGGCAGACGGGGCGCAGGAGGCCGAGACGGGGCTCTGGCTCACCCTCCCTCCTCTGCAGTCCCCATCATCCCCGACATCCCCATCGTGGACGCGCAGGGCGGGGAAGACTATGAGGGCTTCCTCATGTACAGCGACGAAGTCCTCCGCTCCCCATCTGGCAGCCAGAGGCCCAGCGTCTCCGACGACACAGGTGAGTAGGATCCCCGAGAGGAAGGTGGGGGTCCTGGGTAGAGGGTGGGGCTGTCACTAGTGTCCAGAGAGAACAAAGAGGCCAGTGACCTCTGGGCATGAAGGTCAAACTCTCTCAGGTCAATAGTTTGACAGGGACAAGCCCGCATGGCACAGGTGCAAACACGTGCACATCTGTGCAGGAGACAGGGAGACACCTGCTGGGGCAGACGCGCTCGACTCACGCCCACGGGACCACACGGAAACACAGCTTTGCAGCCGAAAGGCTCACCAGCTGTGCCATGGGGTCAGGACCCCCGGGCGGCCTCCCAGGGGCAGGGCTGTGAGGGAGGAGGCAGGCGTGGCCAGGAGGCCCGGGGCAGCCACTTGCCCTGTTCCTACTGCGGTGCAAAGAGCCCTCAGCTGGGATCCCCAGCTACACAGTTCGAGCTTCTGGCTCCACTGCAGGAATTCAGATAAATCACTTACGGGCTCTGTGCCTCAGTTTTCTGATCTGTGCAATGGGATGCCCTCAAACAATGCCATGAGTGCAAATCCTCCAGGACTGTATTTTCTTTCATCCCTGTCTGTGCCTCAGGCCCCAGTGACCACATTCCTGGCCTGACCAGGCAGAGCTTGGGCTTAAGGAACTCAGCCTGGGCGTCTTGAGAGGGCTCAGGGTCTGGGGGCAAGAGGAGCCCCAGTTCAACTGCTACTGACCCCCCCCCCCCAACATTCCGGCTTCGGGAACTGTCCCCTGGGAGGCTGGCAAGGAAGAGATCGCTCTCTCCATTATACAGAAGGGAAACTGAGGCTCAGAGCAGGGAGCCCTCACAGCTGGTGACAAAGCCAGGGCTGCCCCTGTCTCGGGCTGGCCCAGGGTCTCTCCTTATCCGCTGCCCCCCAGGCTGCACTGGCGCATCGCAGGGCTCTTCTGCGCGCCCGCGGGAGAAGGGCCTGCGCCTGGCGCCCCGTCCCTGCCGTGCACCCCCTCCCACCCCAACCTGGATCCCAAAGAGCCCGAGGACCGCTCCGCCGCCCGCACCCTCCCGCGCCGCCGGCGGTGCCAACGCGCCCTTCGTTGTTCCCAAGGCGGCGGCTGGAAGTTCGAGGCCCTGCTGGGGGAGGAGCTGGACCTGCGGCGCGTCACGTGGCGGCTGCCCCCGGAGGTCATCCCGCGCCTGTCCGCCAGCAGCGGGCGGTCCTCCGACGCCACCGAGCTGCCCCGCGGGCCCCCGGACGACGGCGCCGAAGGGGGCGCTGGGGGAGCCGTGGGGGAGGGCGGAGGTGACCGGCCAGTCCGACCCCGCACCCACCTGGACTCGCTGCGGCCAGGCTGCCCTCTAAGGCCCCGCCCCTGCCAGGGGCTGAGCGAGGGCTGGAGGCAGACCTTCCTCCCCTCCCCCCGGAGCCGAAGCACCCCTAGGGCAGCATTTGGGCAGCGCGTCTCCACTGGGTCAGCGGGGCTCAGCCTGTCCTGGTGGCATGGTGCCCGGCCGGTGCCTGGCCTGAGAACACGGGCTGCAGAAGTCTGTGTGGCCCCTTGGACTCCTCCAGGGACACCGGGCCTCTGTCCCCCGTGGGCCAAGGGGGGCCTCTAGTGGACAGGCAGTCCCGGAACGCCCAGGGCTTCCCGGCGCTGGCCTGCCCCGGTGACCCTGTTCTCCCCTGCAGAGCACCTGGTCAATGGACGGATGGACTTTGCCTTCCCGGGCAGCGCCAACTCCCTGCACAGGATGGCTACGACCAACGCCTCCTACGGCACCCACCTGAGCCCGCACCTGCCCCACCGCGTGCTCAGCACCTCCTCCACCCTCACCAGGGACTACCACTCGCTGACCCGCACGGAGCACTCGGGCACGCTGCCCAGGGACTACTCCACCCTCACCTCCCTCTCCTCGCAAAGTGAGTGCACCCCAGCCCTGCCTCTCCCGAGGACCCCTCCTGTCTTTCTTTTTTTTAAAATATATTATTTTAAATTAAAAAAAATTTTTTAATTGATTTTAGAGGAGAGGGAGAAAGAGATAGAAACATCAATGATGAGAGAGAATCATTGATCGGCTGCCTCCTGCACGCCCCACACTGGGAATCAAGCCCGCAACCCGGGCACGTGCCCTGACCAGGAATCGAACCGTGACCTCCTGGTTCATAGGTTGATGCTCAACCACTGAGCCACGCAGGCCAGGCTGACCCCTCCTTTCTTCCGGCTCCTGGAAGTTTGGGCTGCCGGCCTGCTGTCCCCCCGCCCATCCTCCCACACACACATAGTTCCTGCCCCCTCACTCCTGTTTTGTCCCACCCTAGGCCTCCCTCCCATCTGGGAAGGCGGGAGGAGCAGGCTTCCGCTGTCTTGGACCTTGGGGTCCTGGAGTCGGGCTCAGATGAAGGGGTTCCCCCCTTCCAGGAACTCGCCAGACTCTATAATCCTGGCTGCGCAGCCAGCAGCGCCCCCTTGGGGCCCAGGTAGTCCAGCGTGGCCATCGTGTCTCCACAGCTGTCCTGCTCCATCTGTCATCCACGCCACTGCAGTCACTGCCCATGACCCTGCATCCTCTCCATTCCATCCACATCAGCGCTGATGCCTAACCGCCTTGCCTTCCCAGGGGTGCCAGGCCAGCCGAGGGTGGGGGCTCACGGCGCTTGGCACAGGCAGGGCCCACACCCACCCTGAGGTCAGGCGGGAGGTGCTGGGCGGCCTGGACAGGCTGTTGCCGAGTGAGCGAGCCACCTGGCCAGCAGTCAGTGTAGGTGGGACAGCTGAGGGAGGTCAGGAGCTGAGCTTGGACTCCTGCCCAGGGACCCTGAGTCAGGCTGACTGTGGCCTCCTGTCTCCAGGTTCCCGTTTGGCTGCAGGTTTGCCCAACACCCCCACCCGCCTGGTGTTCTCAGCCCTGGGGCCCACGTCTCTGAAAGTGAGCTGGCAAGAGCCGCAGTGCGAGCGGGCGCTGCAGGGCTACAGCGTGGAGTACCAGCTGCTGAACGGCGGTGAGGCCTGGCCACATGTGACACCAGGGGCACTCGGCTGTGGCAGGAACCCACCACCCAGCCTGAGAGGGTCTCACTTCCATGCCCCACACGGTGCCCTTCTGGGCCCTCGACCACTTCCCGGGGGCTCCCCAGGTTACTCCCGGGGCAAGATGTTGCCTAACGAGGCCTCATTGGCCCCAGGACCCAGGCCCTCTGCTGGCCTAGATGCCTTTGTGGGAACCGGCACTTTTCTGGGCCGACAAACTCTCAGCAGCATGACCTGGGCCATAGCAGTTCACGCCCCTCTTCCCTTGTGTGGCGGCAGCCTGACCCATGAGACCATAGCAGGCTGGCCCCAACCCGCTGCTCCGGGTGGGTGCTGGCCAGGTCTTGGCAGCAGCCCGGGGGGAGGACCAGGCCAGGAGTGGGAATAAAGCTGCTCCCACCCCACCCCACCCCACTCCAGGTGAGCTGCATCGGCTCCACATCCCCAACCCCGGGCAGACTTCCGTGGTGGTGGAAGACCTTCTGCCCAACCACTCCTACGTGTTCCGCGTGCGGGCCCAGAGCCAGGAAGGCTGGGGCCCCGAGCGCGAGGGTGTCATCACCATTGAGTCACAGGTGCACCCTCAGAGCCCGCTGTTACCCCTGCCAGGTGAGCTGCTCGCCCTCCACCCCCCGGCTGCCCCCGCCCCCACCCCCGCTTCTACAGATGTGCTAGATCCACACGCCGCCCTCTCCCTCTGCTGCCCCAGGCTCCGCCTTCACCCTGAGTACGCCCAGCGCCCCGGGCCCACTGGTGTTCACGGCCCTGAGCCCAGACTCGCTGCAGCTGAGCTGGGAGCGGCCGCGCAGGCCTGACGGAGACATCCTGGGCTACATGGTCACGTGCGAGATGGCCCACGGAGGAGGTGCTGCCCGCCCCAGGGTCAGGGGTGGCCAAGGGGCGGTGGAGAGGGAGCCACGGAGGCTAAAGGCTTCTCCCCGGCCCAGAGCCAGCCATTACATTCCAGGTGGATGGCGACTGCACTGAGAGCAGGCTGACGGTGCCGGGCCTCCGGGAGAACGTGCCCTACAAGTTCAAGGTGCAGGCCAGGACCACCCAGGGCTTTGGGCCGGAGCGTGAGGGTATCATCACCATTGAGTCCCAGGATGGAGGTAGGGCACCTTGCCCCTTCGCACCCCCATCCTGTCTCTGACCGCACCTTCTGGCACCATCCCCTGAGGGGCTCATCTGTCCCTCCAGGCCCCTTCCCACAGCTGGGTGTCCTCTCCGGGCTCTACCAGCACCCACTGCCCGGCGAGTACAGCAGCATCACCACCACCCACACCAGCACCGCCGAGCCCTTCCTGCTGGGTGAGTGGCCGGGTGGGGGCCCAGGCTCTCCTGGGGGAGACAGAGCTAACAGACAAAGAGGGCAGGGAGCTAGACAGGTCGCTCAACACCTCTTCCCCTGCAGACGGACTGACCCTGGGGCCCCGGGGCCTGGAGGCAGGCGGCTCCCTCACCCGGCACGTGACCCAGGAGTTTGTGAGCCAGACGCTGACCACCAGTGGGACCCTCGGCAGCCAGGTCGACCAGCAGTTCTTCCAGACCTGAGCTCCCCACCGAGACCAGACGTCCTCGAACCTGGGCCCCCACTGCCCACCCCCCTCCCCGGTGCTGCCTCAGCTACACCATCCTTGGACCCCTGGTGGCCCCACCCGCCCGCATGCTGATCACAGGACCAGAGCCTCTGGGGGGTAGGCGCCCTCTGGGGGGCATGTAGGGGGCAGAGGTCCCAGAAGGCCCTTCTGGCTGCCCCACCCCCATCCCACCCAAGCGCATTTGTAACCAAAGAGCCGGGACCAGCATGACAAGCACCCAGCTTTGTTCTGCACTTAATAAAAGAGTTTGCTACCCTGTGGCTCCGCCCTGCCCAGTCTTCCGGGGCCTGCCCAGAGCCGGGGAGCAGGTCCGACACCCCCTTCTCTGCTGGCCAAGCACACACCACCCCTAGAGGTCCTGTGGTCTGAGGCACAAGTTTATTGAGCGCCCAGGTGCGGAGGGCAGGCGCCAGCGGCACGGAGCTTCCTGCTTGGCTGCCCGGCAGGCCCCTGCCCGCGTGGGCCACCCCAGGGGAGCTCACAAGGGCAGCACCTGGGCACCGTCGGCGGCCTGGGAGAGGTAGAAGGTGGCGGTACCACTATACTGCGCCTGTGGGAGAGGCAGAGGCCTGAGCTCGGCGGGGCCCTGGGAACCTGCTTCCCGCCTCGCCCCGGCCCCAGCGTCCACCCACCTGGATGTGCTGCATGGCCTGGGGAGCCGCGGAAGCCTCGAGCAAAGTCACCGTGCAGCCGCCAAAGCCGCCGCCCGTCATGCGGCTGCCATAAACCCCGGGCGCAGACAGCGCGGCCTGCACCAGCTGGTCCAGCTCCGGGCAGCTCACCTCGTAGTCATCCCTGCAGAGGAGATGCAGGCGGGCCTGGGACCAGCCCCACCGGCCCGGGGGACAGCCTGTGCCCGGTGCCCGGTGCCCGGGGCCTCACCTGAGGGAGTGGTGACTCTCCACCATGAGGCGGCCGAAGGCTCTGTAGTCGCCCCGGCTGAGGGCATCGGCTGCCTGGGCCGTGCGCCTGATCTCCCCCACGACGTGCCGCGCCCGCCGGAAGCCCTCCTTGCTCACCAGATCTCTGCCCGCTGGAGAGGAAAGGGGTCAGCAGACCGCCACCCACTGGCGAGGGCCCCTGCGGACGTGGGGGATGGCACCGTGGCTCCAGGGGGTGGGGGAGCCTCCGGTGGGAGGCCTGGCTCTGGCCAGGCCGTGGTAGAACCTTGGGCTGGTCACTAAGCTCCCAGCGCCTCCCCTCAGCTGTGTAGTGGGGCACCCACCCGATTCGGGGCGCCCAGGACCAGGTGGGCTGACACCTGCAGAGCTCCCGGCAGGGCGGGCGGCACACAGTGGGTGCTCTTATCCAGCAGTTAAAGTCCCAGACCCAGGGCTTCCAAGGTGCGTGGGACGCAATGCTGCCTCCTGGAGGCCGTGGGAGGGAGAGCAGGAGGGCACCACACGGAGCCTCCGAGGGCTGGGACAGGAGGGGCACAGGCAAGGGCACAGGGCACACCAGGAACCAGCAGGCTTACACACACACACACACACACACACACACACACACACTGAGGGGAGAGGGCAAGCCGCAGCCCCGAGCACCAGGGCACCTTGCTACTTAAATCGACTACCTTCCTGGCCATGTGTATCAGAACCTGAAAACTTCTCACTCGGTGAGCCTACTCCTAGGAATCTAATCCTAAGAATAGGAGAATGCAGAAGAAGACATGGCTAAAACGTTCATCAGTGTTGACCATCACAGGTGTAATTATCAAACAGTGGTTAAAGCCCTGGCTGGTTTGGCTCAGTGGATAGAGCTTCGGCCTGAGGACTGAAGGGTCCCCAGATTCGCTTCCGGTCAAGGGCACATGCCGGGTTGCAGGCACATCCCCAGGAAGGGGCGTGCAGGAGGCACCAATCAATGATTCTCTCTCATTGTTGATGTTTTTTGTTTTGTTTTTTAAAAATATATTTGTATTGATTTCAGAGAGAAAGGGAGAGGGAAAGAGAGATAGAAACATCAATGATGAGAGAGAACCATTAATCAGCTGCCTCCTGCACACCTCTACTGGGGATTGAGCCTGCAACCTGGGCCTGTGCCCTGACCAGGAATCGAACCGTGACCTCCTGGTTCATAGTTCGTCGCTCAACCACTGAGCCACACTGGCCGGGCTCATTGTTGATGTTTCCATCTCTCCCTCTCCCTTCCTCTCTGAAATCAATAAAAATATATTTTTTAAAAAATTAAAAAGGAAAGTGATTAAGTAAATTACCATGTACCTGGATGCCGGAATATTATATAGCTTATAAAAGCCATGTTGATGGGCCTTTCAAGGCATACAATAATGTTACAGTTTTTTTAAAGGGAGAGGGCCCTGGCCGGTTTGGCTCAGTGGATGGAGCGTCGGCCTGCGGACTGAAGGGTCCCAGGTTCGATTCCGGCCAAGGGCATGTACCTTGGTTGCGGGCACATCCCCAGTAGGGGGTGTGCAGGAAGCAGCTGAATCGATGTCTCTCTCTCATCGATGTTTCTAACTCTCTATTCCTCTACTCTCCCTTCCTCTCTCTAAAAAATAAATAAATAAATAAAAATAAATAAATAAAGGGAGAGGGTGACAATATTCAACTTTGAAAACATTTTTCAAAAGATAAGGAAATATACTATCTCCCAGTAGTGGCCTTAGTGCTTACTCTTTGTACTTGTCCACAGGTCTCCCATTAGGAACAACGGTACTAAGATAGCAAGCAGCCCCGCTGGGGTCGGGGCCCAAAGTTAATAGTGTTCAGGGAGTGGGCAGGCACGGCCGGGGTCCTGGGGATGAGGCCCCAGCAGCCCCGGCCGGGGCCCCGCTGTCTCCAGGACAGACCGCTCCCGGCCAGCTCTCACCCTCCAGCTCCTCCAGCTGCACCTCCCGGAGGCTCTCCTTGCCCAGCGCCCGGGCCACTTCCTCACACTGGCGGCGCCGCAGCGGGTACTCGCTGGAGCCCAGGGAGTGGCGGACGTTCGAGTTGGTGATGAGCACAGCCAGCCTGGGGTCTGACAGTGGCACCAGGCGTGTCTCCAGGGACCTGGGAGGCAGGTGGAGTGGGGAGGTGACAAGGCCAAGTGTCTGCCCGCCAGGTCCCGCAGTGGACGTGCTCTGCCCAGAAGTGGGGGGGTGCAAGGGGAGCCCCTGACCTGCAGTCAATGAGCAGCGCGTGGTCCCTCTGCGCCAGCAGAGCGATGAGTTGGTCCATAATGCCGCAGGGCACCCCTGCGAAGCTGTGTTCGGCCCGCTGGCACACCTGGGCCCGGGCAGCTATTGTCCCCGAGTCTGTGGCGCAGGGTGAGATGGGGAGGCTGGGGCCCGAGAGGGGGCACGAGGGGCAGGTGGGTTCCCGCCCCCTCTGAGAGCCACAGAGGAAGCCGACCACAGGAGAGCTCGGGGAGGGCAGGCTGGGTGGGAGCTGGGTTCTGGGAGGTACCTGGGCAGAGCTGCTGCAGGAAGGTGTACGTGGCCACTTCCAGGGCGGCCGAGCTGGACAGCCCACCCCCCAGAGGCACTGAGCTGACCACCACCGCGCTGAAGCCAGGGAGGGGGGCGGCTGCGGGGGAAATAATGGGGGAGGGTCAGTTGCGCCGTCTGGGAGGATGGGCACAGGGAGGCACGTACTGTATCTCTGCTTCCAGGAATGGGTCTCAATTGTCCAAGCCACCCACCTGCTGGGCCAAGGGGCCCACGGCCCTCCATCCTTCCACCCTGAGGTTCCTGGGACACAGTCTTCCCAGTCCTCCTGGTCTAGGGCTCCAGAAGCCACAGGTTAGGGTTTGACTCCTGACTCCTCCAATCAGGTAATGGGCAACCCAGGGCAAGGTCTGGACCCTCTCAGGGTGTCAGTTTCTTCATCTGTACAATGGGATGCTCTATCCTGCAAGCCTACCCCACAGTGGACTAGGTGCGCTAATGGGTTTTATGACAGAGGGGGTGCTCTTGGCTGCTGAACTTGACCCAGGCCCGGACCCCGTACCTGGGTAGTGCTGAATCACTCCCTTGACATAGTTGGCCCATCTCGGGGTCCCAGGCTCCAGGGACCGCTGGGCTGTGGGCAAGGGAAACTGCAGCCGCCTGGGCTCGTCAGCGCCCTCAGAGGTGGTGAGGAGGGAGACGAGGCCGTCTGCCCGGCGGCTGCCCACCATCACAGTCACCAGCTCCAGCGCCTGGCAGGAGACACAAAGGGTATGCAAAGCTCCCGCCAGCTGAGGGAGGGACTGAGGGATGGAGGAATGAGGCCCCTCTCATACGAAAGTCCCGAGGAATGTGGGTCCTGGGAGAGACAGAAGCACGACCTCCAGGCTCAACAGGAAAGGAATGGCAGTGTCTCACGGAAGAGCCTGAGCGCTGAGCTGGCCTTGGGGGCTTAGGCCCTGCCCCCTGGATTTGCAGGGGCGGGACCAGCGCACAGAGCACACCTGGACTCTGCCCTCCACGTGGGCGCCCAGCTGTGGGCACAGGGGAGCCGCAAGCTCAAAAGGAAAACAGAATCAGGAGCTCCATCCGACGACTTCCCATTTGGGGGTAACCTCAGGTGTGCTGTACCCACTCACTTGCCAAGCTGCGGGGTGGGGTGCAAAGAACCCCTGGCTGAGAGCCGGGAGGCCTCCTGGGTCCCCTGGAAGCCCCAGCAAGCACCGGCTGTGTGACCTTGAGCAGACCGCTAGCCCTCTCTGGGCCTGTCCCCGCTCTGTAAGGGGACCAGGCTGGAGGCTTCGGGCTACTCCCGCAGGGTCTGCAGGGCCTCATGGAAGCCAGAGTCTGAAGCACCTCCTTCCACGTGCAACACACGGGGGGCCCCACATTTTGAGGTGGCCCCCAGGTTGCTGGAAAGGTCCACAGAGGGCGAGCTGGAGCGAAGAGGCTCGGCACACCCTCTCCCAGCTACTTCCTCTCGGATCGCCCTTCCTCCCTTCCTACGTGAGAAACATCCCGTCCCAGGGTCCCTCCCACGTGCTCGGCCCCCAAACTCGCTGGAGTTGAAGTTCGGCGCGGCCCGACCCACAGTTTACGCGGGGACCAGGCGCCTCCCCGCGCCCCTCCGGCCCGCCTTCCCCACGGGGCGGCCGGGCCCCCAGGAGAGGCTCGGGTCCCCTCGCAGCCCTCACCATGGGCAGCACCAGGCCCTGGTTGTAGTCCGTGTGCTCCCCGATGAGGTTGACGCGGCCCGGCGCCGACACCGCCAGCTCGGGCTCGGCCCCGAACTCCGCCCGGAAGGCCGCCCGGGCCTGGGCCAGCAGCTCGGCGACCTGGGGTGGGCTCGACGCAGCCATGGCGCTCGCCCTCCGGCTCCGCGGTGCAGCGGGATCGGAGCGGGATGCTGGGGCGGGGCCGCGGCGGGGGGCGTGCATTCCTGCGCCCGCCGCCCTGGCCGCCCGCCCGCGCCCCCGCCCCGCCCCGCCCGCCCCCGCCCCCGCCCCGCCCCGCCCGCTGCGCCCGCCCCCGCCCGCCCGGCCGCCCGCCCGCGCCCCCGCCCCGCCCCGCCCGCCCGCGCCCCCGCCCGGCCGCCCGCCCGCGCCCCCGCCCCGCCCCGCCCGCCCGCGCCCCCGCCCGGCCGCCCGCCCGCGCCCCCGCCCCGCCCCGCCCCGCCCGCTGCGCCCGCCCGTTGCGCCGGCCCGTTCCTCCCGCGGGGGGCGGGGCGCGGACTTCGGGAAGGAGCGCGGGGCGCCCACTCGAGTGGGACTGGCCCGACTGGGAGGTCTGAGCCGCCCTCCCCTGGCCCTGTGCCCACACCCTCACCCGCAGCCAGAGCGACCCCGCTGCGACCCGGCCGACCTGGGGTCCCAAAGGGACCTCCTAGACTAGGTCCTAAGGTCCTGCAGCTGTGCGAGGTCACCAGCCCCTGGTCACGGGTCTCCAAGCGCGTGGCCTGGCCCTCCGTGTAAATAGCGAGAAAGCCGAGCTTGGTGGTGACCAGGGAGTGGCTGTCCACAGGCTCCTTTCCCGGGTGGACACGCAGGCACAGCTCCCAGCTGTGCAGGGCTGAGGCGGGGGGGGGGGGGGGGGGGGGGGGACCGCCACGGACAGCAGTGGGCCCCACCCTCCTGGAAGGACCGACCACCGCTGCTAAGGTAGGTTGGGCTGCTGGCCCCAGCAGGGGTTGCTGAGGGCGCAGGGACATGGGGGGGTGGCGGGGTGAGAGGGTGATAGCGAGGGGTACTGAGTTCTCCTTGAGCCAAATGCCCTAAGATTGACTGGTTGTAGGTATCTGTAAATATACTAAAACCACGCAATTGTACACTTTTTAAAAAAACATATTTTTATTGCTTTCAGAGAGGAAGGGGGAGATAGAAACATCAATGATTAGAGAGAATCATGGATCAGCTGCCTCCTGCACACCCCCTACTGAGGATCGAGCCGGCAACCTGGGCCTGTGCCCTTGACCAGAATCAAACCTGGGACCCTTCAGTCCGCAGGCCTGTGTGCGCTCTCCACTGAGCCAAACCAGCCAGGGCAAGGGTTTGTACACTTTAAACGGGTGAACTGTATGGTGTGTGTAGCAGGTCTTGGGGCAAGTTGAAATGAATTTCAACCCACAAGCCATGTCCTCCCCAAGGAGGCGCCGCTCTGCTGGGGCAGCTGTGCGAAGCAACACCCCCCTTCTCCAGGAATCCTTTACCCGTCTCAGCCTTGACGTCCAACCGTCCTGAGCCCAGATCTCTTCCCTTGCCACTGTGTGATCTCGGGCAGGTGCCTGGGCTTCTCTGAGCCTCGGTCTCTCCTCTGTAAAAGGAGGCTAGAGAGGCCTCCGTAACAGATTGTTATAAAAGGAACTAATGAGATCATCTTGATTGAGTGCCCGGCCCAGCACTAGCACTTAGTAAACACAGAGGAAGTGTTCGCTATTATTATGTCACCCATGAATGCAACAGACATTAGTGGACTCTCCTGCGTGCAACTGGCCAGACAGGTAAAAGCCCCGGGCGCTCACGCTCTGGCCGGGAGGCAGACACAGCCTGGCCCCTGAGACCAAGGCTGGCACGGAGGAAAGATCAGCTGCCTCCAGCACACCCCCTACTGGGAATAGAGGAGGAAAGAGCTTTCTGAGAAAGGAGAGGGAGGAGGAATCCTGACCGCTCCGAAGCCCGAACACTTGTTTTTTATTTCCATCGTTTCATTTTGATGGGAAACACACCCATGTGCCCTCCCCGGTTTTGCTAAGTGGACTGAAGGGCTGGGGCAGGTGCAGGAGGCAACCAATTGATGTGTCTCTCATAGCAGTGTTTCTCTCTGTCTCTCCCCGTCCCTTCCACTCTCTAAAAATCAGTGGAAAAAACATCCTCGGGTGAGGATGAACAACAAGAAAAGAGAACACGTCCACGTGCCTCATCCTCATCCTTTTATTGTTGTAGTTGTTCTTGGAGCACCTGGATAGGACCTAAGAGGGTAACGCTTCCATCTGCTCAAGATGGACTCTGAAGCATTGATTTTATTTGTGTTCACACTCATTTTTGGTTTGGGCTTTTGTTGTTTGTTTTTTAAGGTTTGTTTGTGTGTGTGTTTTTTCCCCAGGATCGGCCCACACCCAGAGACAAGGGAGCTAATGCTCAAAGATCTGGCTCTACTCAGTTGTTGTTGTTTTAAAATATGTTTTTATTGATTTCAGAGAGGAAGGGAGGAGAGATAGAATCATCAACGATGAGTGAGAATCATTAATTGGCTGCCTCCTGCACGCCCCCTACTGGGGATCAAGCCCCCAACTCAGGCATGTGCCCTGACTGGGTATCAAACCCTGACCTCCTGGTTCACAGGTCGATGCTCAACCGCTGAGCTACTCAGTTTGTTTTTTTAAAAAATATATTTCTTTATTGATTTCAGAGAGGAAGGGAAAGGGAGAGAGAGAGAAACATCAATGATGAGAGAGAATCATCAATCAGCTGCGTCCTACATGCCCCCTACTGGGGATCGAGCCTGCAACCTGGGCCTGTGCCCTTGGCCGGAATCGAACCTGGGACCCTTCAGTCCGCAGGCCGACGCTCTTATCCACTGAGCCAAACCAGCTAGGCTGCTACTCAGTTTTTTAATCCCATCTAGCATGTTTCATGAAATTTGTTGAGAAGTCTGCCTTGCCCTAACTGGTTTGGCTTAGTGGATAAAGCGTTGGCCTGTGGACTGAAAGGTCCCAGGTTCAATTCCAGTCAAGGGCATGTACCTTGGTTGCAGGCACATCCCCAGTGGGAGGTGTGCAGGAGGCAGCTGATCATCGATGTTTCTAACTCTCTATCCCTCTCCCTTCCTCTCTGTAAAAAAATCAATAAAATATATTTTTTTTTAAAAAGAGAAGTCTGCCTTAACCTTTGACCCTCCCTTCCATTTCCTGGCCTGATGTTACAAGATTGGGAGGGGGTGGAACTTTAATGGGAACACTGCACCCCACAGCCTGTCTTCTCCCTTGCATCCGCAAGCCAGAGCCAGCTGTCACACAGGACTGAGGCATCCAGATAGAAGCCCCAGTAATATCCACCACAGGGCCATACATTCCAGGGGTGGGAATGCCACCCCTGCCAGTTGTGCCCTGGAACCCTTGGCAGGCCTAGAATCACAAAGGCACCTTTGCCTAGGCCATGGCGAGACCTGCCCACCATGGAGGACAGGTGCTTCAGCGGCGTCTCTTCTCTCCCGGAGTCTGTGTCTGTGTCTGCACCCAATTCTTTCTTTTTTTTCCCCAAAAAAGGTTTTTATTGATTTTTAGAGAGAGGAGAAGGGAGAGGGAGAGAGAGAGAAACATTGATTTGAGAGCAAATCATGCAACAGACATTAGTGGACTCTCCTGCATGCAACTGGCCAGACAGGTAAAAGCCCCGGGCGCTCATGCTCTGGCCGGGAGGCAGACACAGCCTGGCCCCTGAGACCAAGGCCGGCACGGAGGAAAGATCAGCTGCCTCCAGCACACCCCCTACTGGGAATGGAGCCCCAGCCTTCTGGTGCACAGGATGATGCCCAACCAACTGAGCCACACTGGCCAGGTCTCTGTGCCAGTTCTTAGCCCTTGGGCCCTCCCTGCTGGACTCGCTCGTTCTTTTTTATGTGATGGTCTGCACGCGCCATGCAGCTCTGGCTTCTCCATTGCAATCACAGCCTGGTTCACTGATGGGACTTGAGGCAACATCTCACAGGCAAATATCTACCCACAAGGTCTCTGAAAGTGTTCGCCCTCGGAAGATGGCCCACCCTCTCACCCTTTCTGGGAGGTTCTATTTGTAATTGTTCCACAGCATTAACCTATCTAATGAGTTGGCCCGCTCAGCCTTTCTGTAATATTAATGATAACAGCTCCTGAGGTCTGGATAATACGCATCTGGACCTTGTGGCAGCCCTGGTATCAGGGCTGGTACACAGCCTGCAGGGCAGTGCTGGTTGGGGACTGATTGGTCAGTGCCCTTGACTTCTGTTGTCAAATATTTTAAAAATCACCAGAATTTGCACAGATTATTTCTTTAAATCCTTACAAGCCTATTGGGTAGGTAGTTTTTATTCCTATTTTAAAGATGAGGAAAAGCAGCACAGATGTGTGAAGGAACGCATCCCAGTGGGACAGCTGGGCCTTGAACCTGGGCCTGTCTGCCCCTGAGCCCATTCTCAGCTACCACCCTGTGCCCGTGAGTACCTACAGCTCAGCCTCTTGGTGAGGGGAGGAGGCACAGCTGCTCTCCCAGACCCCTGGAGCCCCACTTCCTACATGGAAGGGTCCCAATCGGAAAGCCAGGCCAGTGACCAAAGGCGCTTGGGAACTGGCCCAGTTCTTTGCCACGTGTGCCAGGAGCAGATCCAGCCAGCTGGGCTGTGGGGCTGCCAGGACCATTCGGGTTGGTCAGCAAGCACGTCTGGAGCCTCTGCCAGGTGTCAGGCCCGACGCCAGGGACAGGCAGGCAAGATTGAGACCTTGCCTTCGGAGCACCGAGCTTCTCACCCTCCCCTGACCTCAGGCGCCCCTGTGAGGGCTCAGCTGCAGCCATGTCTTTATTTGCTGCCCCATGTCCCTGAAGTTCCTGCCCTCTAGGCAAAGGCCACAGAGCAAATCCGGACTCAAAAGATGCAGCTAACAGCTCAGGGCCCCGGCCATCTCTTCCTGCAGCTCACACTGGGCACTGCAGCTGGCAGGGGGCTGCAGGCCTCCAGGGTGGGCAGGACTGAGTCTGCCCAAAGGCAGGGTGTGGGAAGGGAGAGGCCAGTGAGCTGCAGTAGGACTACAGGCTTGTGATACCTGGGCCTTGGACCCAACCCCATCCTGTCCCCTCTGCTAAGTCTTGGCTCAGTGCTGGGAGGTGAGGAGCTTATGGGAAAGTCCTGGGGCCCTGTATGTCCAACAGAGGGCGTGGGAAGAGGAGGAGGGGTTGGTGGAGCCCAGGCACCACCTCCATGGGGACATGTGCAGTCCCTCACACAGCCCTCAGCAAAGGCCACCTGCCCCAGCCTGTCATTCCTCAGCTTGCCTCAACTGAGTGGTCTCCTCACTGACACTGGTCAGGCAGCAGAGGTCCCTGGCTGGGGGCAAAGCAAGGAGTGGGGGCCTGGCCATGGGGCATGAGCTGGTCCTTGTTGGCCTCTCCTGGGTGTTCCTCCCTTTGATGTATAATGGGGACACAGTGAATCTTTTGTATAAGGACAGATCTCAGGAAATAAGCTGGGTTTGAAGTGCGTGCCTGCCTCCATATACTTATTTTAAAGTATGTTTTTATTTATTTCAGAGGAGAGACAGAAACATCAATGATGAAAGCAAATCATTAATCAGCTGCCTCCTGCACGCCCCCTACTGGGGATCAAACCTGCAACCCAGGCATGTGCCCTGACTGGGAGTCGGACCTGTGACCCACACCAGTCAGCAAGAGAGGCAGTTAATATGCAGGTTCAACAAGCATAAATGGGCACTGTCCTGAGCAAAGGGTGATATACATCCCTTTAAGGATAAGGGGTCTGCCTGTCTCATTACTGAAGGCCCTCCCCTCACCCCCCAGTCGAAGGCAAGGCTTTCTAGGAAACTTGTGAAACAGATTTCATTCAAATGAAGACCATTAACAAGTCTCAACTTCAAAAACTTTTATTTTTGTCTGTTCATCAAGGGCACAGGATACCTTCATCAGTTCCAACCTTTGCTTTTCTCCTTATAGACTGTTCCATCACTATACCCAGGGTACCTGTGTGACCAGCTTCCTAGAACCAAAAAATAGTTTTGCCTTCTGGTTAAGGTGCTCAAATAAAGTATGGCGTGCAAGTGGCAGTTTAAGCAGACTCCAAGCCACGCAATAAAACCCAGGAGCCTCCTGAATCACGATGCAGACGGGGGTGGGGGGTGTGTGTGTGAAGGTTCAACTGTCATCCATGGGGTTACGGCAGGTAACGCAAGCTGATCACCACAGCTGTTTCTACTTGTTTGGACACTGCTCCGGGCCAGAGCACAGCACATGCCAGCGGCTGGGGCTTGGACATCTTTCAGATGCACGTGAGGGGATTATATTGGTAGTTGTTCCAGAGCTGGTTACAAACCTTTTAGAAAACCCGTTTGCTACAGTGAACTCCACCTTTGACAACATGTAAGGCTCATTAACTAGACCTCCAAGCCTATTCTAGTTTCTCTCTCCCGACAAACCCCTTAAATTTGAAACTAATTCTTACTAAAAATGGCCATTAGGGCATAAATGTCTTGCTACAGCTTTGGTGGCACTTGCGCTGTCTTGCCAACATTGATAGGCTATGCTTTATTGCTGGCCTTCAATGTCAAAGCAGATTTCATATGGAAAAAATGTCTTGGACTACTGGAATTGTTAATAACTTGAATAGAGATCAATAAACAGTCCACCCAGAGGTTCATGGAACAGGTCCCAAATTTGAGCCCTAGCATTTTAAATAAATTTACTTTCCTTGGCCTACTTCACACCGGCAATGAATGTGCTTTTAATTCCTTGACAATATGGAGGGAAGCAGTGACACTGTAAATATTGCAATCCTGGCATTGTTAGAGCAGAGGAGAGGGTCTTCACATGTTTCTGGAGTTATTTCTGTAACTAAAAGGTTCCTTTGTCTAAGCAAAATCCAAGTAAGCTAAGCTCAAACTTTAGGATACAAAGAACCTAGATAATGGATGTTTTTTGTACATTCAATTTAGGTTTTTGACACTTAGTTGGATAAACAAGTTTTATTTGTAAATTTAGTCAACATACATAATTGACCTAAAAACTTCAATAGAAGGATAAATTTTAAAAACCACTTGGAAGACCAGCTCTATAAAGTGATTTCCCCAGGACCATATACCAGACGTAAGCTAACTGGCCGCCATCTTAACTGGCCGCGATGCAACAAGCTGGAGCTAAGAGCCCCTCCCACCCCACAGCAAGGTTACGCTAAGGGTTATAATACAAACTCCACAAGGAAAAGAACTCGGGTCTTGTCTCCTCTTGGTAGAGGAACTCAACCTAGTTATGAAACCAACCACAACACAAAGAAAAGCTGCACTAACCATAACTAGTCAGAATATTAGTAACAGATGATGCTGGTGTGATAACTTGTATTCTAGAGCCCTTATAAATAAAATCCCCCGATAGTGTTTGCATTATCAGCTAGAGGGTTAGTTCACATGTGGTAGAATGAGGACTTATGCAAGGTGTTATTTGCAAAGCATTTTACTACTATGAAAACAAGTGCAGTCTAGTTAGAACACCAACTGGACCCTAAATTACACACACCTTAATGACAAGACTCCCCACATGTGAATGTAAAACATTTAATTTAAAAATGTTGACACTACAATATATAAAATAGCTATTATAAATGCACATAGTGTATTCTATAGCTGCCAGGTTTACTTTTTTTTTTCTTTTTAGGAAACTGTAAGTTATTACACTGTGGTTAAGACTTGTATCTTCACCCTTGAAAAAGCCCACATTCTATCACAGTGATGCATGGTCAGACTTAACAGCCCCAATTGTTAAACACTTGGATCAAGTCATAACCAGTTTTATTGCAAAAGGACCCTGTACACATTTATCATTCTAGTACCTTAATAACTACCCAACAAGTCATTAACATACAGAAACATGCATCATGAGAAGCAAGAAATATCACCCATCCCTTCTGCATATTAGCAACTTGTCACTCCTGAGCAAGTGCTCACATCACTGAGGTCTGTGAACAGTCACTTTTCGCATTCATCCTGAGTGAAAGATGGAATGACTTAAGTACAAATGCAACATATTATAAACAATTTCTTACAAAAAAAGTCACAAATTAAACCAAAGTATTTTACAGAATTTACTACAAAACACCGTAAAAACTGCCTTCCCTTAAGCTCTCTCTCCCCGTATCCGGCGAGCCAACTGGATGTCTTTGGGCATGATGGTGACTCTCTTAGCGTGGATGGCACACAGGTTAGTATCTTCAAATAAACCCACCAGGTACGCCTCGCTAGCCTCCTGCCGAGGACAAGAGCGCACGATTAGACTCTGCGGAAACCGGGAAACCGCCTCGAGCCCCCGCCCCCGCCGCGGCCCGCGTCTCACCTGCAGCGCACCGATGGCTGCACTTTGAAACCTCAGGTCGGTTTTGAAATCCTGGGCGATCTCCCTCACCAACCTCTGGAAAGGCAGCTTCCGGATCAGAAGCTCGGTCGATTTCTGGTAACGACGGATTTCTCGAAGCGCGACGGTCCCGGGCCTGGGCAAGGAGGATGGAGACGCAAACCCGTGAACTGACAGCGCCGGCACCCCACCAGGCACCCCTCCCGCACCGCCGGGCGCCGCGGCGTCATTGTCTCCCTCTGCCCAGCCTACCTGTAGCGATGGGGCTTCTTCACCCCGCCGGTAGAGGGGGCGCTTTTCCTGGCAGCTTTAGTGGCCAGCTGTTTGCGGGGCGCTTTCCCACCCGTGGATTTGCGAGCAGTCTGCTTGGTTCGGGCCATTTTCTTTCACCTAAAGAAGACACCCATGACGCCCGCGCCGCTCGCCAGGGGGTGGGGGCGAGGGGGACGGACAGGCTCTGCGCGGCGCCCCTGCCCTCCCGCCTCTTCGCACCCCACCTCGCGGCGGCAGGTGGCCGAGGCCTCCCCGCCGCCGCCTCACCCCTAATGACTCAGGCCGCGAGGAGCAGCCGCCTCCCCCGGGAGGGGGAGCGCGGGGAGGAGTCATTTCCCCTCCTCGGCGGGCGGAGGCCGCGCTGCCCGGAAGCCGACGCCGAGACCTCTGAACAGCCACCGTCAGAGACGGGAAGAGACGCGATTCCCGGAACGAAGTCCCCGGGGAAAACCTCTCAACCCCACGCCCGATGCCAGCCGCCCGGGCAGCCCGCACTCGGCCCCCAACGGCCGCGACCCGCGGCCCCAACGGCTGCCGCGGCCCCAACTCACCGGCAAACCCACGGACACTCACTCAACGCCGAAGTCTTAGGCCGCTTCTCAGTCCGTGACGCCGCTCCCGCCGCCCAAGGAAGAGCCGCAGCCCAGGAGCTAAGTGCACGGACCAACCCAACGAATAACCAAACCGCTTTGCTCCAAACCCCCCCGATGCTTCCGCTTTTATACCCACGCTTCACGCTGCGTCTCTGCGTCATAGAACCTTCATTTGCATACACCAACGACTTTTTCTATTGGTCGAAGCTTTCGCCGACGCGTTGACATCCCTCGACACAAAGGCCGTGCTAGGGCCCTGTACTCTGATTGGTGAATATCTAGGCCGCTGATTGGCTGTTAAAATGGCCTAACGATTGGATGAAAGCAAAGAGAAATGGACGAATCATAGTTTAGCACTAAGCGGCTCTTCTCATTGGATGAAATGAAGCTATGTTTGGATCCTTCCCTTGGTTCCAAAGCTCTACAATAGAAAGTCAATGCAACTAAATTGTCTTGGTCCCCATCAGGACGAAAGAGTCTGGATGGGCAGAAGCTTCACCTCATTTGCCTCAAGTAATGCCATCAATGCAGGAAGAGGTTACTTTAATGCAATTTTTGTAAATGTTTTCCAGTGTAAAATAAAACATCTTCCCTGTGATTATTTACGTTTCATGAACATTTTTTTGTTCCCAAGTTTATTCAAAAATTCATACAAAATATTCCATTTAAACGTTTTAATTCATTTTAACATTTTGATAGTTAAGTAGTAGTGTAAATAAGAATTAGAATTCAGTAAATCATGTTATATTAACAAGTATTTTATTTATCTTTCATATACATTTTAACCAAAAAGCAGTTCTTTTGTTTGGTAGGGTGGGGAGGGGTGATAGCTACAAAGAAACAAATGTTAATAAATGGTTTTATGAGTACCACTTTGTATTTTCTTAGGTCTGTCACAAAATGCTTTGTGATTTCAATATGTAACCTATAAGCAACATAGTTTTGGATTATGTAATTCAACTAAGTGAAGTTACTACACATAGCCAAAATGGGAATAATCCTTTGAAAGCATTTGCATGTCTATAAAGAGTAAAGAATAGACAACTATATTTAATATATGCCTCTGTGTTTAATGGTATATCCTGGAATTACTTCTGAAGAAACATGACAAATGTGTAAAAATGTTAATTCCTATCTTTGTGTAGATAAATGTCTTGGATTCAGTACTCCAATGATTCAGCTATATAAAATACCAAAGCAGGCTTAAGGTTCAGACCAGCCAAACGAAGCTCAGAAAGTGACAAATAGAGCCATGGGTATGATACTCCATAGTCCTTATTCTGGGTTCACCGAATATTTTAAATTATTAAAATCTTTTTATTTTAGCAAAACCAGTTACATATAGATTTCACCTCAGAGAATCATTACAAATAAATACAAATACCTCAAAAATGTACTGTGACACCAGAAGTCCCCTCTCAGTATATCAATAATGAGGGGAAAAATGCACAATTTGGAAAAGTAGCTATGGCAAAAATGACTTCGGCCCACTCTCTGGCACCGAACCCCTCTCATTATTTCAGCCCTTTCCATTGTAATATTCAAAACGTGTATTTAATTATCATGTATTTAAGTTTTTATGTGATAAATTAACTTTAATTTTTTAAAAATATTTTATTGATTTCTTACAGAGAGGAAGGGAGAGGGATAGAGAGTTAGAAACATCGATCAGCTGCCTCCTGCACACCCCCTACTGGGGATGTGCCCGCAACCAAGGTACATGCCCTTGACCGGAATCAAACTTGGGACCCTTGAGTCTGCAGGCTGATGCTCTATTCACTGAGCCAGACCAACCAGGGGAAATTAACTTTAATTTTTGCCTTCTTCGAAGTTTAGGAAGCTTTCTGTTTCATTCATGCTGTGCTGAGGAGAGAGACCAAGAGTCTCTTGCCCTGTTCTCAGAACTGTACGGTGGAGAAACAGGGCATTGCTAAGATCTTGAAGGAAATGTCAAATACTTTGGAATATAACTAGAAAAATTGATGTTTCTCTCCCTTCCTCTCTCTCTCTAAAATCAACCAATAAAATTATTTAAGATATATAGTTCATATTGCTAGATTTTAAATGTATTTTTTTGTGTTGTTGTTTTTATTTCCTTGTCAATCTTTTTTTTTTTTTCACTGCCCAAATGGCCTGGAGAAGGAATGGGCTCCTTGAAACACCCCCTTTGTGTTCCAATGTTCTTATAGGAGACCCAGAACCCTGTCTGTCCCATGACTCCTAGAGGAGACACAGTAATTTTTTTTCAATCTTGCTAATTATTAGAGAGGAACTAAAACTGCTCCAGGAGAAACCAGGAATGGATTTACGTTAATCTATTTAAGGGCAATTAGTGGAAATAGTTTGCTCCTCTTATTTGGCAGCCATACAAATTAGATTGTCTTTTTCCTAAATTAGTTCAGGGGAGGAAAAGCTACAAAGGAAATGAAGAACTGCAATCAAAACAATGCAAAATGTTATGTAGGCAACTGTTCTAGTTCCTGTTCTATCACAGACTTGCTGAGTAACTCCGTGCAAGTTACCTAACCTCTCTGAGTTAGGGGTTCCTGTTTTGTAAATTGAGCAGTTTGGATATCTTCGGATTCTACTATTACACACTTATTTTGAAGCTCCTGATGTACACTCATTTAAAACTCAGCACTGTGGCCCTAGCTGGTTTGCCTCAGTGGATAGAGCGTCTGCCTGGGAACTGAAGGGTCCTGGGTTCTATTCCAGTCAAGGGCACATGCCTAGGTTGTGGGCTCGGTCCCCGGTGGTTCTCTCTCATCATTGATGTTTCTGTCTCTCCCTCTCTGAAATCAATAAAAATATATTTAAAATCTAACACTATGAACTACATATTTTTAATATTTTTTATTGGTTGATTTTTAGAGAGGGGAAGGGAGAGAAACTTCAATTTGATGTTCCACTTATTTATGCATTCATTGGTTGAGTTTTTTGTATGTGCCCTCTTGGGGGATTTAACCCATAACCTTGACCTACCGGGACGATGCTCTAACAAAGTGAGCTACTCGGCCAGGGTTGAACTACATTTCTTCATTCAAATCACACTGGAGTGTTTGGGGATAACATAAACCAATCATTGGGGTTTAATAATAGGATTAAAGCAATACACTACAACTTTTGTCTTTTTCTATTTTTTCATCTTCCAACGCCCCTAGTGGTTAACTATTTGGCCTATTTAAGAAATACCAGTTTTGCCCTGGCCCGTTAGCTCACTTGGTTAGAGCGTGCTCCCCATATGCAAAGGTTGTACCTTCGTTTCCTGGTCAGGGCACATAGAAGCAGCAACCAATGAATGCATAAATAAGTGGAAAAACAAATTGATGTTTCTCTCTCTCCTTCTCTCATCCTCTCTAACAGTCAATTTAAAAAAAGAAATATCAGTTTCTTAACATTGTAGGCTGACAAGTTAGCTTCTGATATGAGGTTACGGAAAACTAGATAAAAATGAGTGTCATTCTTTTTAAAATATATACTAGTATTTTTATTGATTTCAGAGAGAAGAGAGATAGAAGCATGTGATGAGAATCTCTGATTGGCTGCCTCCTGCAGCCCCCCCACTGGAGATGAAGCCAGCAACCCAGGCATGAGCCTTGACCGGGAATCAAACCCCTGACTCCCTGATTCATAGGTCAATGCTCAACCACTGAGCAACAATGGGCAAGTAGGTGTCATTTTCTTTTAAACAATATTCCATTCACCCCACACTCCCTCACTCCTAAGGTTATTCCGAATGTGTTCCTTTAATGAGATGATCGTTAGTTAACAAAAGAGTTAAAATATCTATGAAGAACTTTGTAAAGCTCACAGAATCAAATGCCTAGGTCTGGGAAACTGGCTTCTTTTACAAAGTGAAAAACTTAGCCCCCCTGGCGGGAAGCAGGGAGGGGAGACACATTTCCCCAAGTATAACAGCTGACTTCAGAGCGGCAGACTCGAGTGGATTATAAAGGGCACCTCCTACTCAAACCCAGGCCCTTCCTCTGGACACGAATGCTTCTCAACACTCCTGCAACTTGCCGGTGCACCTGAGACTATTCTAGACGGAGATTAAATTCGTCCTTGGCCCCTAATGTACTGGAAACAAGTTGGTCAGGCCAGGTGTCGAGTGGAGAAGAGAACCAAATCGTGGAGTTTCGGGGCCCCAGCAAAGACATGGGAGTAGAGTATCGTGCCGGGAGCTAGCTCCCCTTTAGCAAAGCTTTCTCAAGCTGACGTCCAGCAGGCAGACTTCCCTGCGTGCCTAGTCCCCAGATCTGCCGCAGGAATGATGTTGGCGCAGCCCAGGCGCCTGCAGCACAAACGGAGGACACAAGCTTCTTAAGCTCTGCGAGGGGCCGGCCTCTGAACCGAGCCCAAGGTATACCAAGCCTGGAGCCGAGGTAATTACTACACTGTTGGCAGTAAAATTACACTTGGAACTGTTTCACAGAAGTCACCAGGGCCTCCCTAGCTCTGGGCCCCATCTACAGCAGGGGCTCCAGTTTCAAGGAAAAGTACCCCTACGAAACTGGAACCGCGTTAGGGAGAAACACGGCCGGACTGCAATTCCCAAAAGCAGCCGCGGGCCCTCCGCATCCGGGACACCGTCTGCAAGGATCCCTGGGTATTGTGGTCCGTTCCTTTGGCAGCAACCTTCGGCCGACGGTAAAATTCCATCCGAACCGAGGACCACAACTCCCAGCAACCCTTGCCGCCATGCGGGGGGTCTTCACGTTCTCGTGGCGCGGCGCAGGCGCACTGAGTCCTCGGCGCGGACCGCGCAGACTGAATAATAAAAGGGGAGCGGCGAAGAGGCAGGAAGACAGGACCATGTCGAAGGGCCCCGGGCCCGGCGGCTCCGCAGCTTCCTCGGCGCCCCCGGCCGCTACCGCTCAGGTGCTGCAGGCACAGCCCGAGAAACCGCAGCACTACACGTACGTAGAGCCCCCCCCCCGCCGCGCGCGCACGCCTGACGTCAGCGGCCAGCGTGAGTCACGCGCGCAGGGAGAGCGCGAGGCGGCCTCTCCCTCCCCCCTTCCTCCTCCGGCCCGGCTCAGACCGGTTCCAACCTGCTTGGGCCGGTCCCAACTGCCTTCAACTGCCACCAACCTCTGGTCGGGCCGTGGGGCGGGAAACTGGTCGCCGCCGCCGAGTGGGGAAGGCGGGAGCGCGGGCTGCGGAGTGCACACATCTGAGGCCGGGCCTTCGAGGCCTAACTGCTCCTCAGACCGCAAACCACAGCACCAGGCGCTTGCGGGGCGATAAGACGTCCAAGACACGACCAGGACGAGATCCTCAGGGCCCGGCCCTGGAGCCAGCTGGGAATGACGATTTAGCACCAAGTCCAGGCGTTTTGTGTCCCCAAGGCCCGTATGTTTCCCACGTACACAGTTGACCTCACAGGCACCCTGAGCATGATGGGGTCCAAGTCTGTTCTCAGGCCCAACCGAAATGTGGCATCAGAGGGGAAGCCCCACATGCGGACACTGCCCGAGCCCAGCCAGACGGGAGACCGCTTCCCGGGAGCCTGCTGGTGTCCAAGTGCAGGTCCCTGTAGGCCCCTGTCGGCCCCTGTCTTCTTCCTATGGCTTTGGAAGGCACGTTGAGCAACTGCCTAGTGCTAGGTGCTCTGGGAGAAAGAGAAGAGGCCCCTCCTATTAAGCAAAATGCTGGTTTCCACTTTCCCCGATGGCCTTGGGTGCCTCGCCCCCGGGGCTCCTGCGTGATGTGCGCGTGTAGGAGGGTCCCCGAGTGTATGCACCTCGGGGCTCGCTGCAGGTTTGCAGCGTGGGGGCCGCACCACCCTTCAGAGCCGCTGCGGAGCCCAGAGCAGGAAGCGTCTGTTGGAGCTGAAAACTCAAGGAGGAGCTCTGGCCACAAGTAAAACCCATCGGGGAGCAGTTCTGGGGCTGGGGGCATCCGTCTGGCCTCTGTGTGAGGTTCTCCGCCATCGCTGAGATGGTGTGAAACGTTCCTGGCGAGAGGCCGGGAGGCGGACTGGTGCTCTCGCTCACTTTCCCACGCGCTGTGGCCTCGCTGGTCCTTCCTCCGCCTCCTTGTTGCGGTGATGGGGCCTTACCCCCGAGAATGCTGATCAGGCAACAGTATGGTCTTGGGGTGCAAACCTCGCATAAAGTTGGAACTTTATCCTCTCTGGTTGCTCAGATCACGTTTCCCAGGAAAATGCCCGTAACATTGTGAGTGAGTCTGGTTTCGGCAGCCTCTTTGGGTGTGGTGTTGCCATGGCGCAGGCTTTGCGATGGTTGTGGAGGTGACAGGTGGAACAAGTCAATAGCCCGGTGTAGAGAAATGTTCATGTCCGAGTCAATGTCCTCATTTGTTGAAAATCTCCCTTTCCCTTCCTCGGTGGGGGTGAGTGCAGGGTGAGTAGGCTTGGCGCTGGAGGTGGCGTGTAAAGCGACAGTGAGTTTGGTCGGGTGGGTGGAGATTGTAGCTGTTTCCATCCATTTTCTGTAACCTGTTCATGTGTGTGTGTGTGTGTGTGTGTGTGTGTGTGTGTGTGTGTGTTTATCTCTCCAGAAATCAGAGATAGAAGTCAGCTGTCTTCCCTCATAGATCTATGGGCATCCAGACGCTGTGATGATTGGGAAGACTTCCTCCTCTTGTCTCCCCAGGTTTGAGGAGCAGGGAGCATGAGGGCACAGATGATGACACCAATACACTTGTTGGCTCTGGTTATTATCTTTTCAAGATGAACCCATTTGTTGTTTTGGGGGGTTAGGGTTAGGATACAGGAACATTTTATTTTGATTTCCGTGTTTGCTGTAAAATTTTGAGCTGCCCAGAAATTTTTCATTGTCCCTTGCAGCATGAATTTCCAGAATTTGTTTCAATCTGAATATGACCTTAGCTAATGTATGGATCCCGTCAACAGATAGCTATAGACCTTTTTTTTTTTTTTTACGTTTTTTTACCTGTCAAAATTTTATTGTACATTAATTATGTGTATTTTTTATAACTGTATTCTTTGAAGTTATGTGACATGCAATACTCTTTGCAGTAATCTGGGAGAAATTTACATTAAAACTGAGTCCCACTCATCCTAATGCCTTCCTGTATATTTCCCTTTATTCTTGTCCCACAACTAAAGTCCTAGAGTTCAAGCCCTCCTTTTTCTAAACCAAGAGAATTATTCATAACATAGTTTGAAGAATAATTATTGTGTTGGTATTTTTTTAATCTCTTGAATAATCTTGATTTAAGGGAAACTTTGAAATAATCCTTTCAGCAGGCACTTGTGTTAGACCTGAGGAATCTGACCCTTTTAGAAAATGGTTATATCAGGATTTCCTCTGTTGAGCAGCTCCAAGTCATGATGATGTGCATATGTTAGTGCTCTTCCAGTACAAGAGCCATGGGATCTCTTGCTAGGTAATTTGTCTTTTTATTTCACAAAGATTAAATTTCATCCAGGCTTATTCAGAACAAGATCATTATTTATATTAGAAAAGTTGTATTAAACAAATTTAAGAATGGGAAATTTTGGAGCAATTACATTCCAAAATATATCTGCAAATTTAGCTAACTTTGGGCTTTTTACTGTATAGCAATTATATCATTGTTTTGACCCTATAAGAGTCTTAAATACATTAAGTCATATTTGGATTCTTTCACCTGCAGTTGATTCTCAAGCTTATTAATGCCCCGTGTTAAAGGGAAATGAAATTGTAGTTCCGGGAAGGTTTCTTGGAGTTTTCTGGCCACTGGGGTATTTCTTACAGGTAGACAGGGGATGAATGCTTTATAGCTTCATTTAGCCAAGTGTCATTTTAATTTAGGACTGTTCCCTGGGCATCTTTAAACAAGGATAATGTAGCAGTGCTTCCATAGGGAACTATTTTGAGGCAAGTTTGTTAGTTTGTACATTATATAAATGTCGTGAACTTCACTTAATTGCATCTGATTGTGTTTTAGAAAATCCAGGAAATGAATATGTATTTAAATCATTATTGCAAATTATAATAAAATTGTGAAGATATTACTAGAGTACAACTTGTTGCACAGCAGGAGTCACTGGAAGTGTTGCTTAGCAACCTCAGCAAGAATGAGTTAACAATAAATATTTCTGCATCTTGTTTACTTATCAAGTAGAACTAACTTCTTACAGAACTAAAATTGAGAGTTCATTGCAGCCTTCAACCAAACCCACAAAATCCCTATTAATAAGTGTTAAGTGTCCATGCTAGTGGTAGACTCAAGCTTAGTACCTAGTTGATATTTGCTATAATCTAAATTAATGATTAAAGTGAAGATTTGCTTAATGGTTAAGTTTTTTTGTTTTAATCCAGCTATGTTAGATACTAAAGAAGGCTTCCCCACAATCCATATGCATCTGCTTTGACTGGTGGTTTCTATCAACCTACAAAGACTGTGACTTATTGGTGAGGGCAGCTGGACAACTCTGAGAGCAACTTAGAGAAATCCACCTTGGGCACACTCTGTAGAGGAACTCCTTCTCTGGAAATAGCGCCCCAGATAAGTGCACAAAGCAAGACACCCTCGTGGACCTACTTCCTCCCGCTTTCAACAGCCCGCTGCCTGAAGGTGAGGCCTCCTTCCTGTGTGTCTTAGGAGCCATGAGCTCACTTCGGTCATGAGAGCCCTGCAGCCAGAGCACCGCGTCTGCAGGCTTTCCTGCCAGACTTTGCCAAAGTTACTTTTCTCACTAGGAGAGACTAGGTCAGAAGAGGGATAGAAGGAAGTTGCCCTTCTAGTTATGTTACTTTAACTAGTGGCCTGGTTTAGGGATTATTTTCCCAAATGGGGCAATATTTGCTTAATTATTAAGTTTTTTTTGTTTGTTGTTGTTTTAATCTAGCTATACTTGATATTAAAGGAGATTTCCCCACGTATGCATCTTCGATATCTTGAAATTGCAACAATGGACAGCTATGTTAATCATTGTAGATTGTCTTCCCTTCTTTTAACATCTTGGATGAATTAGGGAACACTAATGTGTTACGTGAAGATGGATGTTGAATGTCATTTTCTCTGCTGTTCTTAATCAATTGGTAAAAAGTTCAAGTTGCCAAGAGTTCGGGTTTAGTAACCTTATGGACAATGTAGCTTTATTGTTTTCTTACTATCTAGATCAGCCGTGGGCAAACTACGGCCCTCGGATCCGGCCCGTTTGAAATGAATAAAACTAAAAAAAAAAAAAAAAGACCGTACCCTTTTATGTAATGATGTTTACTTTGAATTTATATTAGTTCACACAAACACTCCATCCATGCTTTTGTTCCGGCCCTCTGGTCCAGTTTAAGAACCCATTGTGGCCCTCGAGTCAAAAAGTTTGCCCACCCCTGCTCTAGATACTCCATAGATTCACCCAACCAAACATCTTAAATACTTGCTTGGGCAACAGATGTGTAGAGAAACTTTGGGTAAAATCAGTGCATATTGCAATAGATATAGGGGATATTTATGGGGTGATGGAAATGTTCTGGAATTGGTGAAGGTTGCACAACATGGTAAATATACTAAAAGCACAATAACGTGCACTATAAAATGGTGATTTTTATGTTGTGTAAATTACATCTCAATATTTTTAAGAAAGGGTTTTAAAAAAAACCAATGCATGTGAGTCCCTACTAGTAGAGAGTCCTTAGAGCACATGGCCCCTCGGGCCTGGCCGCAGCATTCAGTGTGGCAAAGCCTGCAGTTTGTGAAAAGCTCCTTGGCGCCCTTCCCCCTTCTCAGTGTCTTAGCCCTGGTGTAGCCCTTCTAGTGAGTGCACTCGTGTTGTAAGTCTTTGGAGATGCTTTTGAGATGAAAAGTGAATAGTCAAGTTTGAGACTCCTGGTTGTTGGTAGTTGTACTTTAAATTGTCTGAATTGGCCCTGTATTGACCAGCAATGCACTGGCCCTTTCCTCCCTTGGAAAGTAAAATTAACTTCCTCCCTGTAAAAAATTTGTCTTAATTGCCTCTGAACTGACAGCCATTATAAGAAACAAGCGTATTTCCCCATTGTCTTTGTAAAATGAATTGTGTTATTTCCTAGGGTGGGTGGGAGATAGAAGAGAAGGTGGCTGTTCTGCTAGTCTAGTCTTCAGGTATTGTGATGATTGGTTTAATGTTCACATGGGCATTTAAGGACAGGCCATGTGTTTTAGGCATTTAAAATGATATCAGTAAAAAAAAAAAAGTGATATTGGGGGCTATAATATTTTAGTTCAAATAATCACAACAGATTTTTTAATTATTTCTCTATAAAATCCCTCAACTTTCACTCCTTTTTTCTTTGCCAGTGTGTAGAATTTGACAGCAGTATCGAGAGCTGATGAGGAGGAGAAGATGGAAAGGAGTCTAGCAACTTAAAAATCTCATAGCATTCTCTGTGAGGTGACTTTTTCTGTTGGTGGCGCAATTTATTTAAGATTTAAAGAAGATACTAAGGCCTGTGATAGTATCATCATGTCATATCTGAGCTTATTGAAATGTTTCCTCCCTTTCCTTATTCTTTATATCACAGTTTGCTTTTTGTATTCTTAAGTTGACGCGTTTGTTTCCTATTAGTACTTGAAACACCATATGGCCACCATGAGTCCTAACAGAATGACTTCTAACGAGGAGGGGGAAGGCCTGTGTTCCCACCTTCCTATGACATTTTGGCCTGTTGACAAAACTACCCCCCTAGTTTTAAAGAGTATCTAAGCTTTTATTAATTTTGGTAAGAGCATTGCTATATCTTTTTGATGTCACTTTTATTGCTAAGAGGTGCTAGGCATTTATTAGCCTGTCACCTTATGATTTGTCTAAGTCAAATCTACCCAAACATAATATAAATTAGAAACCTGTACTTGTATATTCTTATTAAAAAAACCCACACACTTAAATTTTACTATTGAACTGAGAGTCCTTTATAATGAGTACATAAAGTGAATATTAAATAATCAGTGGAGTGTGTTAGAATTAACATTTCTGTTCTTATTTTTAGTGACTTATTTCATGGTATTGTAATTATGGCCTGTCAGACCTCCCTGACATGTTCTGAACGAAAAGTTTCTAGTCACTTATGCTTATTTGTTGCTACTCTTGTTTTCCCTGTAGCTCAGTTAAGAAAAACGTGGTGAAGCCCTGGCTGGTGTGGCTCATTTGGCTGAGTGTTGTTCATGCACCCAGAGGTCCACAGTTCGATCCCAGGTCAGGGCCCGTACCTGGGTTGTGGGTTGAATCCCCAGGAATGGGGTGTAGGACGTAGCCAATCGATGTTTCTCTCATCAATGTTTCTCTCTCCCTCCCTCTATCTTTAAAATCAATAAAAACATTAAAAAATAAAATAAAATAAGGGTACTGACTCCAAGGCCAGGCTGTCTGGGTTTGAAGCCCAGCTCTGCCACTTAGCTGTGGGACACTGGACACGTGACTTCCCTCTTAGTGTGTCAGTTTCCGGAGGATATCAATAGTTCCTGTCCCATGAAGTTACTAGAAGGATTAAGTGAGTTAATATATGTAGAGAGCTTAAAGCGGTGCTTGGCACTTAGCACCATGTAAGGACTGTACTGGCCAGTAACGGAACGAGGCCCACGTTAATGCTGTCACTTGCATGCTGTCTCCCTCGGCAGCCATAAGCAAATGCTTTCTCCGGCCACATGCACACTAGAGTAGATTCTTCAGGGCACAGGGCACGGGTGGGTCAGGGTTGTCTTCAGAGCACACGCCTCTCTCCGCATCCATTTTCACCTCAGTCCCCATTTTCCGTCTAGCCTCCATCATGCTGCCTGTATCTACACAATGGATTTGTGCTGTAAACGGATCCGCTCTCCCAGGGCCAAAGACTGTTGCACAGAAAACACTGTACAAAAGAACACATCAATGTAGTTTAAATGTGATACTAAAGTGTTCATCAGCTTGGAGGTTTTTCAGGCCATCTGTGATGGGAAAACTTTGAATCAAGTCAAGGTGTTCCCTAACTTAGGGAGCAGTGGACCAGGGTTTTCAGTGCTCCCCACACATTCTCCAGGTCAGTGGCGTCAGTGCTGCTTACAGGAACTTTCTGCAGTTTTACCAGTTCTAGGATCCTTAGGGCGAGGGAACAGCAATAGAAAGAAGGAACCAGGAACACATAGGGCTGGTTATATCAACATTTCAGCGTTCATGACTCCTTAGTTCTTGGGGCCAGGACTTTGTCCGTGAAGCGTGGGTGAAGTCATTTTCTAGCGAGTGGCTCCCCGGCCCTAAAGCATTTGCTTACCTAAGTGCCCATAGCACTTGTGGGTTCCTGTGTGTGTATGTACCTATCTCTGTAGGGCAGTGTCGTTATTAAAGAGGTTCATTCTGGCCTTACCCACAGCTGCTCTTTGGCTGAAAGCCAGTTACAGGATCAAAGCCTGCCTTAAAGGTGCAGACACACTGAGAAATTCACTAGACGCGTATTTTATTTGCTTTCTTTTTCTGCCAGAGAGAATGTTAAACCAGGATCACTTCAGAAGATTTGGAAGCCAAATCTCTATAGCTCTATAGCACTTTATCAAAGTTGTCCAAATATTTGCCAAGCACCAATTTTAGCTTTATTTGGCCTCGTTTTTAAAAAGTAATTTTTTGGCAACTTCCACTGGTATGGTTATTGTTACAAAATTATATCGTTTCTGGGTTATGTTTGATGTCAAAACAATGTATGTCCTTACAAAAATGAGTTTACTACTAGTAGCAGTTTACCTAAAGCTCTTCAAAACAGAGAAAAGATTTTCAACAAATTTTAAGATATTTAAGATGTATGTATATTTATATATAATATATATATACCACACACACACTTGTGTAATTTAGTATTCTTAATCTAATCTGCTCTAATTCCCCTTGAAGTTAAAAGTATTCTTCTCAAACTTAAAAATGAAGAATCTTTGCTAAGCCATTAAGTATGAACTCTATGACTAAATTTCTCTAGGAATATGTATGGGGGGGAGAAAGTAGCCAGTAGGGTTTATATGAATATGGACAATAGTAGATTATAGATAAGTGTCGCTTGAGGTTGTTATGAGGATTCCACAACATAAATTTACAAAGTTTAGGAAAATGTATGGTGTTTAAAGCGTACAGTTACTATATTGTTCACTAGCAGATAATCTGCAGAAAATTTTTGACTATGGTGTTAACAAGCCATTAAGATCAGTGCTGAACTTCACTCCTGCTTGGGGATTTAACCATCATCAGTCAATTCCTTGAATTTTTGTCAGAAATAGAAGCTGACATGCCTTACTACACAACAATTTGATGGCTTAGCAATGGTAAAGTTTTCTTGTAATTTTTTGAGTTCAGGGCTGATACTGAAATTTTTCTGAATGAGAAGAATCATTTTTAACTACTATTGTTGAACAATGAATGGCTTTGGAAATTAGTTTTTGCTGCAGACTTCATAATGTTTTTAGTGAATTCACTCCAAAATCACAAGGCAAATAAATCATCACTTACATGCAAACTTTGTATTGCAGTAAAGTCACTTGGACAACTAATGTTTGACACGTACGTTGTCACGCTGCCTAATACACTGAACTGTCAAAAGTTGCACCACAGGTGAGATCTCCATTTGTACACAAATTTACCACAGATGTGATTTCCAAACACAAATTACAGTTCTAGCAGGGATCTTGCATGTTGATGTGAATACAAAGGAAATTTCCATATTTCAGAATCCATTTACCTGTGCACCTAAGCAGCCTTCAAAATGAAATATGTAAAATGTTATTACAGAATTAGCCTTAACAGATGAACATTTATAATTTTGATGAAAGGAACCTCAACCTGGCAAGTATGATCTCTCCCAAGTCCATTCTTATTAGTAGACCTGTATTACAAAAACATTGTAGCCAGTTATTCTATTTTGAATATCATCAATAAAAAATTTGTGGAAATTTGTTTTCTCTCTTGTTATATAAGTACCTACTTAACATCCTCAATTTGATGTCTTGACCCTCTGAGTCTAAAATATAAAATACTTAACTATCTGGTCCTTCACAGAAAAAGTTTGCTGACCCTGCCCTAGAGTTGAGTTTGTTGGGAGGGGAGCAGGTCCTGGCAGCAGTGAGGCCAGGAAAGCATGTTCCAGAAGCAGCGGGAGCTGGATTCTCAGATTCCAGCATCAGCTGCTCGGTCCCTGTTGCCTTCACGTACACGGTGTTGCTGCCGGCATCTCTGAGGCCTTCCTGCTGATTCCCTGTGTTCACAGTTCCCCGCCCCTCCCCAGAGAGGGACACACATGATGAATCTGTCCAGTGAGGCGGTTGGAATGGGATTTGAGGTTTAGATGGGAGTCAAGATGGTGGCTGAGCACTTGATTTAAGTGCTATAATTTACTGACTTACTGTTCATCCCTTCTGTGTCATCACTGTTGGTTTAGGGGGCAAGTGTTTACTTTTAGATTTCAAGTAGCCTGAATTTTGCTGTTTATTTAGAATTTCAGAAAATAAAGATACTCCAATAATGTTGAACGTATTATTTGGTTTTTTAAAAAAACTGGATTTGATTTTATAAGTTTTGAGAGAAAAGTATTAATAGTTTTGTAAAACAATTTATTTTTTATTTTTTAAAATATATTTATTGATTTCAGAGAGGAAGGGAGAGGGAGAGAAACATCAGTGATGGGAGAGAATCATTGATTAGCTGCCTCCTGCACATCCCCTACTGGGGATTGAGCCCGCAACCCAGGCATGTGCCCTTGACCGGAATCGAACCCGGGACCCTTCAGTCCACAGGCCGACGCTCTATCCACTGAGCCAAGTCGGCCAGGGCTGTAAAACAATTTAGCACGATGATACGTTATGATGCTATCTATATAAAAATACTGGGAGGAAATTTACCAAAAGGCTAGCATTATTAGTGGTGGGATGAAGGGTGATTTTGCCCTTTAAGTGGGCATGTTACTTCCATAATAATCCTTTACATGTACAAGTGAACCACTATTGGGATAATTAATGTGATGTTTTTGGGAAGGAGTGAAAGCTGGTCTTGCTTTAAAGCCAGCCCCCAGTGGGGCAAGCATGAAGGCGCTGCTCCTGAGCCAAGTGAAGCTCTGACCAATTGCTGTGTCCTCCAGGCTCTGTGGAGCCCCTCTGCTGGCCAGAATCGTGGCTTTCCCGGCAGATCTATCTCCTCAGGGCCTGAGTCGTTTCGGACTCCTCATGGCCACAGTAGGCCTCTCAATTTGAAGCTATAGTCCTTTCCCTTGAGTGCCTGGCTGTGTTCCTGGGAGGTGGGAGTGAAGAATTTAGTCCTATGGCCCTGTGCCCTGTGCCCTCCCCAGATCTTGGAAGATGGAGGGGTTGGTGGGTGAGTCTTCCCTCCTTGGTTAGACCCCTGGACCTCATGGGTTTCCTGAGAGCTGGCTGAACTGAACAGTGAGTCTCAGCCTATTTCGTTTCTTCAATCCTGGGCGTTCACACCTTTAAAATGGAAAGATGGGTCGGAGCTCAACAGGACAGTGTGCATTTCCACTGATCATTTCTGTTTCACTTCAATCCATGAAAATACAAGAGTGATTTCAACGTGGTTTTCTCCTTGCCTTGTGGGCACTGCCTTGCCCATTGGCACAAGGTGAAGAGCGTGGGGGAAGGGGGATTTGGTTCTTAGGTGGCGGATGGTAAGTTCCATTAGTGACTTAAGCAGAAGGTTAGACGTTTCCTTCATCACATTAGAGGTGATTGAAAGTGGGCTCTCTGCTGCCTAGACTAGGTCCTTGGGGTCTCCCCTCCTGAGGGGCTGGTAGCAGAACTGCCTGCCCTGTCTGCTGAGGCCAGGCTTCCTGCACTGCCATGCTGCCCATAGGGAGGAGGCCTGGCTTCAGGGTCAGTGCTCTGCCGCTGGTGGCAGCATGAAACTGCCGCTGGTGGTTTGTGGACTTGGCCCTTTCTGAGACATTTTTATATCTTGTTATAGTCATCCAGCAAATGTCCCATGTCCTCCAGCTCCAGGTGCTGCTCTAAGCCTGGACTGTTGCTTCAGGTCAGGTGTGGCTCCTTCCACACTCCCTTCTGCCCCTTCTAGAAGCATCCTCCTCCCTGTCATCCAGAGCTCTCTATGGAGTATTTGTAGCTTCTTTGTTAGGGCCTGAGGGAATGAGTACAGGCTGCACACCTGCCTTGGGGGAGGGGTGGCAAGTCTAGGAAAGCCTCCACCTGGACCCGCAGAGTGAACAGATGGCTGGACGGATGCTTTGTAAGGGGGAGGGGGACTGGGGCCCTTCACCGGGTGGCGCATGGGAGAGGGGCTTTGGGGATGTCTTGGCTGTCACGTGCAGAGCGAAGGAGAGAGGTGAAGGTTGGGAGGAAGCCAGAGGCCAGACAGCCCCCAGGTGCCCAGGACAGTCGGGATGTAAATACCCAGCTGCTGCGGGTACACCTTTGGGAGATGAGCGGTCGGCCACAGGCAAGGCTGAGGGAGGTTTTCTTCAGATGCTGCTAACGCGAACTCCTGCCCAAACACTCCCCTGGGCGGTGCTAGGAAATGCCTCTGCGAGGAGGTCGGTAGACAGGACAGTAGGACTGAGTCAGTAATTGAGAGGATGCCTTGTGACCTGGGCTCTCAGCTCCCTACAGCAGCCTCCCTGGCCATCAGCCTGGAGCCCCAGGCTGCTCCTGGGACAGGGAGGCCTCCAGCAATTGGCAGGCAGATCTGGGCAGCAGAGAACCCCGCAGGGAGTCTGCGGGAGGCTCCTCACACTCTGGTTTGCAGCCTTTGATGGGAAACCAGGAGCCTTCACTGGTCACCATGGCAGACAGCTGGCTGCGAGGGCCCTGAGGTCCCTGGTGCCCACCCTTCAGGCGGGCTTAGGACCTGGGCATCGGGAGAGATCCGCAGGCCGAGGTCCAGCCTTTGCTCTGGGCTCTCCTGGTGTCCCCGTGACACTAGCACCCAGAGCAGGGCCCCCGGGGGACATGTATGTGGCCAACTTCTTGCTGGGCGACCAGAGGCTTCATTCTCCGCCCCGGCCCGCCCCACGGGGCTCTCCCTGCAGGTACCTGAAGGAGTTCCGCACGGAGCAGTGCCCGCTCTTTGTGCAACACAAATGCACGCAGCATCGGCCCTACACCTGCTTCCACTGGCACTTCGTGAACCAGCGCCGCCGCCGGTCCATCCGCCGTCGGGACGGCACGTTCAACTACAGCCCCGACGTCTACTGCACCAAGTACGACGAGGCCACGGGCCTCTGCCCGGAGGGCGACGAGTGAGTGTCTCGGCCGCCCTCAGAAGTGCCCCCTGCCTCCTGGGCCCGAGGTCCTAGGCCAGGCAGAGTCTGAGCAGCCAGCTGCTTTGGGGGGCACTGTTGCAGCCTGGCCCGGCTTCCTGTGGCCTGGACCTGGGGGAGGCCCCTCTCCTTTTCCCACTTGCGGGAAACCCTACACGGGCCTTCCTCCTGCTAAGCCCAAGGTGGCTCTCACCACCAGTGCACGGCCGCTCAGCCCAGCACATCCTGATAGACACATGGACAGACCACCTTCATTCAGCTGCAGGGGCCACAGCTGAGTGACCACCCTTTCCATGTTTCAGATGCCCGTTCCTGCACCGGACCACAGGGGACACTGAGCGCAGGTACCACCTGCGTTACTACAAAACTGGAATCTGCATCCACGAGACGGACTCCAAAGGCAACTGCACCAAAAACGGCCTGCACTGCGCTTTTGCCCACGGGCCCCATGACCTCCGCTCCCCCGTCTACGACATCAGGTGGGCTGGACGCCACGCCACGCTGGGGTGATGGCTGTGGGCTGGGGTGGGGGCCTGGCTGCTGGCACGGTGAGTACCACACGTGGATCGCAGGACTGGATTGCATGCCCCTCATGCCCTCCCCCCTCTTCTCTCCTCCCAGGGAGCTCCAGGCCATGGAGGCCTTGCAGAACGGCCAGGCCACAGTGGAGGGCAGCATCGAGGGTCAGTCCGCTGGGGCTGCAAGCCACGCCATGATAGAGAAGATCCTCAGTGAAGAGCCGCGGTGGCAAGGTAACGGTGGCCACAGATGCCAGGCCCCTCCACCAGGCTTGTCCTCACCCTGCTCCTACCCAAAGGATCGGCTCACCACCACCTCTACAGGGAGGGCAAACCCCCTCACCCCCCTTACATCCAGCCAGACAGCCCCAGGGGCACTTCTGGGGAGTTTCCCCAGACATGCCTTGCTCTGCTCCCATCATCCCAGGTGCACCCCAAATTTCTCAGGGGCTTTCACACATGCATACTTGTGCATGTATGTAAGTACATGTGTTCTTGAACCGCCTATGGGCGCCCTTATCACCCTGTGAGCATTATGTCCAGTGAGGGACAGCATCCTCCTGACGTCTGGCCTGGCTTATCTCAGTCTCCACTTTGGCCCGTGAAAAGGCGGCCCTGCTCCTACCTCTCTCAGGAGCCTCAGCTCCTAGACCCTTCAGTGGCTTCTCCTTTCCCTTTCCCTTCCCCCACCCCCCGCCTGACCCCCGTCTCTGGCCCGTGCAGAGACCGCGTATGTGCTGGGGAACTACAAGACGGAGCCGTGCAAGAAGCCACCGCGGCTGTGCCGCCAGGGTTATGCCTGCCCCTACTACCACAACAGCAAGGACCGGCGGCGGAGCCCCCGGAAGCACAAATACAGGTCCTTTCCCAGGCAGGGCCGCCAGGGAGGGAGGGTAGCAGGGATGGGGTCCAGCAGGGTGACTTCCACTGTGCCCAGGGACAAGGGGCTGGTCAGGATAGCAGGACGGGAGCCCCCCGGGTCCTCCCAGCAGGAAAGGAGGATCTGGGGTCCGGCCCTCTGAGGCCCCTTCAGCTCTAATCCAGAGGGTGTCTGTAGGGCTGAGCCATGATGGAGAAAGTGTGGTGGCTGTGGCGTGGCTGTCCTTGGGCCCCATAGTGCTCAGTGGGAGGAGCTGGGTGACGGGCAGAGCAGCAGGGCCCGCTTCTGGCCTCCGGGGAGGGATCTAGTTGGCATCCCTCACATCCTGATCTCTCCCTCTGGCATCCGTGTGCCCCACCCTCTCACTGGACCAGGTCGTCTCCATGTCCAAACGTGAAACACGGGGATGAGTGGGGAGACCCGGGCAAGTGCGAGAACGGAGACGCCTGCCAGTACTGCCACACCCGCACGGAGCAGCAGTTCCACCCGGAGGTGGGCCTGGGGCAGGTGGCCTCACACAGCCTCCTGGGGAAGCAAGGCAGAGCCCACCCTGACTCCATCCTGGAAGAGGGAATAGAGCCACAGGCTCCCCAACCAGCAGTGCCTAAAGGGGCCCTGCCCCCTCATTCAGCGACTTCCCTGTTCTGAGCCACGCTCACCAGGCAGCCCTGTGCTCCCAGGCTGTTCCCCCCAGGCCTGGCAGAGAGCACAGCGCCCTGGCCATGCTGGGTTTTGCACCGTGAGTGGTCCTTACAATCCGGGTAAAAAACAAAGCCCTGGACAGGTGTGTTCCAGACCAGAGCCTGTGAGCCTGCGCACCAGCAGCCTCGCAGGCATAGTTCCCCGGCCTCTGGCCCATGGCCTGGCCTGGAGCCATGTCAGTGTGTGAGGTCTTGTGTGGGTACACAGAGGCACATGCTGTCCCTTCCCTGGTTCCGTGGAGCCCAGCGCACCCTGAGAGAGATACACGGACAGACCACCTTGTGGGCCACAGGCAGCAGGGTGGGAGGTTAGGCCCAGCACAGGTCCCAACCCAGGATGCCCTGGGCGAGCAGGTGCTACCTGCGATCTTGGCTCTCTTAGTGCCCAGGGGCACATTCGGGGGCACAAACCAGCCCTGGCCAAGGCCCTGAGTGGGAAGCAGCATGGGAAGAGCCCTGTGAGGGGGGTCAGGGCCGGTCTGATCCCAGGAGGGAGGGTGCCCTCGGCATGGGGTGGCAGTGTCTGCTTCAGGAGTGTGAGTAGGAAGCTGGCAGGGAGACACCTGGGGAAGTGGAACGGGAAGGAGAAGGAGATGGCTCTCTAACCGCCATGCCGGGGGCACCCTGCCTGCGCTGTCCCTGCAGATCTATAAGTCCACCAAGTGCAACGACATGCAGCAGGCGGGCAGCTGTCCCCGAGGACCTTTCTGCGCCTTCGCCCACGTAGAACGTAAGCTGCTCCCCTTGTCCTGAGGCGGTGTCCTCGCCCCGCTCCCCTCCTCTACCCTGCGCAGGCTCAGGCCGGGGTGACACCCTCCAGGCCCTCCAGGCAGGCCCCGGCAGTCACCCGTGCCACATGCGTGGCAGACGTCACTAGCTGAATGTGGCTCTGCCCTGCTGAGCCCTCCCTGCTGAGAGCAGGGCTGTCCCTCAAAATACCACGCTGCCCCTGCCCCCTTAGGTCCGATTCGTGGCTCAGGCTCTAGAGTCCTACAGTCGGGGCGCAAGTCCCCGCTCCTCGGTTCCCCAGTCCGTCACCTCGGTGGTCTTCCCATGCCTCCCTGAGCCTCAGTTTCCTTGTCTATAAGATGGAGACTGTGGTCTTGTCTTCATTGTGAAGACTCGCCGTTAACACAGCTGGCACACGTTATTGGTAGAGGTCAGGTGAAGCCTTCCCTTTAGGTGCAGGGACGCAGGGTCCTGGGAAAGACCCAGGTGCGTGTCTGGCCCAGAGCCTGCCGACACCTGCCCCGTGTCTTGCAGAGCCGCCCCTCAGTGATGAGCTGCAGCCTTCCTCAGCTGTGTCCAGCCCCACGCAGCCGGGCCCCGTCCTGTACATGCCATCTGCTGCCGGAGACTCGGTGCCCGTGAGCCCCTCCAGCCCACATGCCCCTGACCTCAGCACTGTACGTGCCTGTCCAGGGGATGGGTGGGCACCTGCCTCTCATGTCCCTCACCCCTCTCAGCCTGGGCTTGGGGAGGAGGCCTTGGGCTTCTCCCCCCTTTTATTAATGTATATTTTTATTGATTTCAGAGAGGAAGGGAAAGGGAGAGAGAAATAGAAACATCAATGACAAGAGAGAATCATTGATTGGCTGCCTCCTGCACGCCCCCCACTGGGGATCGCGCCCACACCCCAGGCGTGTGCCCTGACCGGGAATCGAACCATGACCTCCTGGTTCAGAGGTTGACGCTCAACCACTGAGCCACGCCAGTCGGGCTGAGCTTCTTCCCTTTCTGCCCCAGGGTTATTTTCTCTGTCAAAAGTGGGTGGTGGGTGGGGCTTAGTGTCCCCAGAGCCTGCATTAGTCAGCCTGGGTAGTGCTGGTAGAGGGGACAAAGCCCCCCGCATGAGGTTCTGGGTCTCCTGGGTGGGCTGCTGCCCGTTGGCAGGTGGAGGGCAGGCCGTGCCCTGGCCTGCATTTTGCCCACCGACCCGCCCCCTTCCTTCCGCAGCTCCTCTGTAGAAACAGCAGCCTGGGCAGCCCGTCTAACCTCTGCGGCTCCCCCCCGGGCTCCGTGAGGAAACCCCCAAACCTGGAGGGCATTGTCTTCCCTGGAGAGTCCGGCCTGGCCCCTGGCAGCTATAAGAAGGCTCCTGGCTTCGAGAGGGAAGACCAGGTGGGAGCCGAGTTCCTGAAAAATTTTAAATGCCAGGTAAGGGGTGAGGGGCAGCCGGTGAGGTTAGCCTTCTGCGCCATGGAGCAGCATGACCCCAGCTAGGAAGCCCCCTCCTCAGCCTCCAAGACTGAGCAGAGTGAGGAAGGCCGGCCCTTTTTACAGATGAAGATGGGAAGGCTAGAGAAGCTGAGCACCCCACCCGGTGTCACAGAACTTTAATGGGGGGGACCCCACAGCCGGCCTTTGCCCTGCCCTGTGCTGCCTGATGGGGCCGCCCCTCACTGGGCTTCTCTGACGCTAGGAGAGGCACAGCCCCTTGGTTCCTGGGCGAGGGAAGGAGTAGTCATGGGAGGGAGAGCCAGGGGCATGCGCGTGCAGGGGGAGCCGGTGGCTGTCCCTGCAGCCTCAGTGAGCCATGGCAGGCGGGTGATGCTTGGAGGACTCCTGGGCTCAGAGGCCTCCACAGCACCACATTCAGCTCCTGCTCTCTGACCTTCCTCAGGCCAAGTTAAAACCCCACTCCCTAGAGCCCAGGAGTCAAGAGCAGCCTCTGCTTCAGCCCAAACAGGTACCAAACTCTCAGCCCCCTTCTGGCACCTGCTGTGGCCAGGCCAGGCCCACAGCCCCAGGAGGCTACAGAGAGCGGGGGGCATGCTTTCCCCCCAAGTTGAGGGCAGGATTAAGGTGGGGCACCAGCCCCAATCCAGACAGGGTGGGTCAGGCCCTAGAGCCCCTCACCTCCTAGTCACTCAGCAGTCAGTCAGAAAATACTCACTGAGTGTCTACACTGCCAGGCACTGGGCTCACTTCTCCCTTCCCCTATGCAAGACTGTGGGGTGAGTGGCCCTGTGACCTCCAACCTTCCAACCAGGTGTTGAGTGGGTGGGGCAACCAGACTAGGGCTGACGCCCCATTTCCTTCTGCCCCACCCAGCGCCTGGCCGGGGCCTCCTGGGCGGGCATCTCATTGCCTCTCCTTACTCTCTCGTTGCAGGACATGCTGGGCATCCTCCCCGTGGGCAGCCCCCTGACCTCAAGCATCTCTTCTAGTATCACCTCCAGCCTGGCAGCTACTCCCCCTAGCCCCGCGGGCACCAGCAGCGTCCCTGGCATGAATGCAAACGCTCTGCCCTTCTACCCCACCAGTGACACGGTAGAGTCGGTCATAGGTAATTAGGCCGTTTCTGTTGCCAAGTCCAGGCCTGGATCTGGACTCAGAGGCACGAGGCCTCTGGAGTGAGACTCGGGCTTTAGACATCTGACTGGGGTCGGAGGGCAGGCACTCTGGCCTTTGGGCTAAAGAGGAGATGGGCCCTAGCCGGTCTGGCTCAGTGGATAGAGCGTCGGCCTGCGGACTGAAGGGTCCCGGGTTCGATTCCAGTCAAAGGCATGTACCTGGGTTGCGGGCACATCCCCAGTAGGGAGTGTGCAGGAGGCGGCTGATTGATGTTTCTCTCTCATCGATGTTTCTAACTCTCTATCCCTCCCCCTTCCTCTCTGTAAAAAATCAATAAAATATATATTAAAAAAAGAGGAGATGGACCCAAGGTGTAGGGCCAGGGCCAGCCCTTGGAGCACAGCCGCCCCTTCCCTGGGCGAGTGTGGCCTCCTTCCACGACAGGTGTCCTGCCGCGCCCACTGCCTCACAGCAGGGTTTCCTTGTGCAGTGAACAGGCTGCACGGTGCCCTCGGGGTCCCTGGCCATCGAAGCTACGGCTCTTCCCCTTCAGCATCACTGATGGGCGCCACTTTGTGCCGGGCCCTAGTGTAGAGACGGGGTTCCAGACCCGAAGACATCAAGGAGGGACACTGCTCCACCCTCCGGGGCCAGTCAGCAGAGGGGAGAGCACATTTGTCGAGCACCTCCTATGCTTTAGCCACTGAAGGCCCAGAGACGAGCCTGCCCTCAGTATTCAGAGATGAGACGTGTGAACCCTAACATCAGGAGGCAGGAACCAACCCCCCGGGGGGGTCCAGGAAGGCTTCAGAAAGGAGACCATGGAGCTGGACTGGCTAGGCAGACAGCGTCGGGGCTCGTGTGACAGGAGCAGCCCAGCCCCAGGCAGAGGCTCAAGAGAGGACGGTCCAGTGGGACTGGAGTGTGAAGATGAGGCGGGGGCAGGAGATGAGGTGGTAAAGGGCAGGTGGGTTCAAGCGGCGAGGCCTGGCGCTTGGGGATTGCGTGCCCCGGGAGGCTGGGAGGCTCAGACCCTGATCGCTCTGCTCCTAGAGTCTGCCCTGGATGACCTGGACCTCAACGAGTTTGGGGTGGCCGCCCTGGAGAAGACTTTCGATAGCAGCACCGTGCCCCACCCGGGCAGCGTCACCATCGGTACTGGGCTGCGGTGGGCAGGGTGGCGGGAGGGCTCCGGGGGTCCGCCTGGCCCAGGGTGGGTGGATGGAGCAGTGCCCTCCTTGGCATGGCCCCACATGGCTTCCCTCCCTCACCTGGCCCCTCCCGGCCTCTCTTGCAGGCGGCAGCTTGCTGCAGAGCTCTGCGCCGGTGAACATCCCGGGCTCCTTGGGCAGTTCCACCTCCTTCCACTCAGCATCCCCGTCCCCTCCCGTTAGCCTCTCGTCACATTTCCTGCAGCAGCCCCAGGGCCACCTGAGCCAGTCAGAGAACACATTTCTGGGGACCTCAGCATCACATGGATCTTTGGGTAAGAAGTGGCGCACGGAGACCTGGGCCAGGAACGGGCTTTGGAAAGTGCCTTTGGCCTCTTGGTCCAGGGCTGGAGACCGTGCAGAGGGGAGGTTAGAGCCGGGCTCTGGGTTGGGAGGTGTCAGGCTCCCGTCCCATGCCTCCCTTAGCTGTGTGATCCCGGACAGGTGATGGTCTCTCGGCCTTAGTTTCTCCTGCTGTAAAATGGGTATCGTGGCAGCACCCACCTCATACGGTGGTGGCGAGGCCTGAAGTGTTAGGCACAGGCCAGTGCGCACTGAGAAGCAGCTCAGAGCCGCCAGGGCCTGGTCTGCTCCTCATGTCAGTGTGGCAGTTCTGCCCAGGCGCCCGGGGCTCCGGAGGCAGGCTCACAGCCGCCGGTCACAGCGCCTGTCCCAGGAGGCCCAGGGAGAGATCTGACCGGCTCAGGCCTGGCTCAGCGTGGCCTTCCTGGCGGGCAGAGGTACCAGGGAGACCCTGCTCCAGGCCCGAAGGCCTTTGGCTGGACTGGGGGTTCTGGAGGGCAGGGCCAGGCATAGTGGTTGGAGGTGCGTGCAGACCTGCGGCTCCACTAGCTGCCACGTGTAGGAACGCGAATATTCACGGAGGTAACAGCCAAACCAGTGACAAGCAGAGACCAACCTGCTGCCTCTCCATAAACAGCAGCTGCTACTTCCCCACCCCCCACAGCTCCTCAAGCTCAGAAACCCCCTCCTTGGAGGGCGCTGGCACCTGTGCACCCGGCCCCGGGCTCTGACCGGGTTTGGGACCTTCCCTCATCTCACTGCAGAGGTCAGGGCGGCACAGTGATTTCCTAGCACCTTTTCCGTTTGTTTGTTTGTTTTATTTTTCAGTTAGTTTACTTTTGTGTACAGCATAGTGGCTGACAGGCACATCCTTCACAAGGTGCCCCGTTTCCCGCCTGGCACCGGTGGTGATTACGGCCTGACTGACCACATGCCCGGCGCTGTGCTTGGCCTCCCCGAGCACCTGCAGTTAGAAGGTGTCTGTTCTGTGTTGACACTTCAGCCTCCTATTTGTCTGACTTGTCCCCTGTTCTGAAGGCCAGCAGCTCTCACACTGGCCACACATCCCTTCCTTCCCCAGGCGGTCACTGAGCAGTTTCATAGGTACAGTGTGAGCTGCACTGTCCCTGCTGGCCTGGCGCCGTGCCCTGGGGGAGGCAGGGGACAGACATGAGGTCATACTTAGAGCAGTTGTGTGGAGTCAGAGGACTTGGGCTGGGATTCAGAATAAGAGAGGAACCTCACCTAGAGGTCAAGAGGGCCCTCTGGGGAGAGGAAGCGGGGGGAGGGGGGTATAGGGGAGATGAATGGTGATGGAAAAAATTAAATAAATAAAAAATTTTAAAAAGAGGGCCCTCTCTGAGGAGTGGCTGCTCTCCGAGAGAGCCAGTGCGCCGAGCGTGGGGCGAGGCGGGGCAGCGCTTGCTGCTGGGTGTGTGTCGGTGCAGTGATCTGGTCCCCGCCTCGGGCAGGCAGCTGGGCTCTGAGCCAGTTCACACGGCGGGGTCTCCACACAGGACACGCCGTCATGTTGCGGGTGCACTGGTGTTACTTGGAGGACACTGTCTTAAATCCATTTGGTTCCAGAAAATCCTGGCTGGATTCGTGGGAAAGGAGGCAAGAAAGGAGTCCCTAGAATAATGGGGGCAGGATGAGGCCAGAGGTGGCTGTGGGTCCTGCTCTGGAGGCTAGGGCTGCCCCTAGGACCCCGAGAAGGGCACACAGTGTCAGCCAATGTCTGGGGGACAGGTGAGTGGGTGAGGAGCGTGAGTGGGCCGCCTGGCAGACTGGAAAGGAGGCCGTGGGAGTCAAGCAGCCTGTGTCCTGGCCTCCACTTACTGCCATAAAGCAGGGGTGGCCGCGGGCTCTGGCTCTTCCTGCTCCGCAGCTCTGCTGTCATCTGAGGCCTGGCCTGTCTTTTCCCCTGACGCCCCTCCTGGCCCTCACCCCGGGCACATGAAGGCTCCCTCCGTGTAGTCTGAAGTCACCACCACAAATGAGCACCTTACAGGCTGCTCTCCCTGCAGCGCTCCCCAGGGCCGAGTCACCCCATCCTGCAGATGAGGATGTTGAGACTCACAATTTAAGTGGCAGCTGATAAGTAGCAGTTGGCATCACAGTAGGTCCGACCCAACTGCAGCACCTACAGGTCCCCACCAGACTCTCCGGCCTGGCACTGGCAGAGCCTGGCACCGAGGCCCCTGGGAGCCCTGGCAGGGCCGGGTGGGCCTCCAGAGCACTGAACTTCCTCCCCTCCCTGGGGCAGGTCTGAACGGCATGAACAGCAGCATCTGGGAGCACTTTGCCTCTGGAAGCTTCTCCCCGGGCACATCCCCTGCCTTCCTGTCAGGACCCGGGGCTGCCGAGCTGGCCCGGCTTCGGCAGGAGCTCGAGGAAGCGAACAGTACCATCAAGCAGTGGGAGGAGTCCTGGAAGCAGGCCAAGCAGGTATGGGCCCCCACGCCCACCCTCCCCAGGGCCTGGTGGCATCCAGCTCGTGTCCCTCACACAGGGCACAGGGGGTGGGAGGCCAGGGTCCCTGAAGGACAGAGCAGAAACTTGGTTTTGTTCTCCTTCCCCCTGGCAGGAGCCTGGGTGGCTGGTGCCCCAGACCTGGAGCTCTGAGCTGTTCACGTGGTCTGGTCCCAGCACCACTTGGGCTCTCCTAAGAAGCCCTGACTCCAGGGCTCGCGTCCAGGTTCTAGGTTCTGAGATGGGCTCTCTGTCGAGGGGCAGCTGTTCCGGGCCCAGCCCCCTTCCCTGTCCACGGAGGGTCTCCTGCAGGTCCTGAACCTCCCTTCTCTGCAGGCAGCGTCAGCTTCCTCCTTGCCCCCTCCCCAGACAGCTGACCCAGCTCCCCAGCAGGCCCCGCAGCCACAGTGGCTCATACAGGCCCCCAGTGCTCCGCTCCCAGGGGACAGGGGGGCAGGGGCCACCGTGACCAGGTGCTGCGTGTTTGGCCCACAGGCTTGTGATGCCTGGAAGAAGGAGGCAGAGGAGGCTGGTGAGCGGGCCAGTGCCGCGGGCGCCGAGTGTGAGTTGGCCCGGGAGCAGCGGGACGCGTTGGAGGTGCAGGTGCAGAAGCTGCGGGAGGAGCTAGAGCGGCTACACTCAGGGCCCGACCCGCAGGCCCTGCCCGCCTTCTCCGACCTGGAGGCCCTCTCGCTCTCCACCCTCTACTCCCTCCAAAAGCAGCTGCGGGCCCGCCTAGAGCAAGTGGACAAGGTCAGCCCAGGAGGTCAGGGAACACTGGGTGGGGGTATCCGAGGCCACAGCCAGTGTTTGGACGCTGGTGGGTCCTCGCTGCTCCGGGGACGCCATCCTGCTGGAGGGGAGCTAGGAAGGGAACGCCACTCACTGGGGAGGGAGGAAGCAGGAGGTGGGTCCGCGCCCACCCCAGCACTTTTGAGGGCAGGCGCGGACCTAAGTCACATCCTGATGGCTTCTCTGAGCTCTGCACGAACCAGCAGACGTTCCAGAATGGGGAGGTCCCCAGAGCTACCCTGGCTGCATCCTGCGGCGCACAGGGCATGGGGGAGGCTGGGGGTCCCGGAGAACAGCAGACACTCACAGGTGGCCATGCCCCCTCAGGGCTGTCTGCCCTCTCCAGGCCCTGTTGTCCTCGTTTGGGGACCTAGGGTCACTGCAAGATCAGTGTGAGGAAAAGCCCTCGGGATGGGGCTGCAGAGCAGCCTGGCCCTCCCTCCCCCGGGCTCCGACTCCCCCACTCAGCCCACAGCCACAGCGGAAATTTGGAGTCTTGAGATGATGTGATCGGCCTGACCCTGACTTGTCAGCCAGGGCCTGCACACATGCCTCTTGAGCACTGTGCCTCAGTTTACTGACCCAAGGCCAGGCCAGTGAACATGATGTCCCTTTCCCCGCAGGCCGTGTTCCACATGCAGTCGGTGAAATGCCTTAAGTGTCAGGAGCAGAACCGAGCGGTGCTGCCGTGCCAACATGCCGTGCTGTGCGAGCTGTGTGCCGAGGGCAGCGAGTGCCCCGTCTGCCAGCCAGGCCGGGCCCATGCCCTCCAGTCGTGACCCTGCAGGCCCGGCCCCGGCCTGGCTCACATCTTCCCACCTAGGACTTTTTAAAGTATATATATATATATATATATATATATATATATGTATGTATGTATGTATATGTATATGATTATGTATATGTATACATCTCCGTGCGTGTGCAGGTATGCGTGGGCGAGCAGTGTGACAGTGTCTGTGTGTATATCTGTGTGTAGATATAGACACACACTTTAAAACAGACTTACCAAGCACTTTTTAAAAGAAGAAACTATTTTGCAGTCCTCCCCTGCCCACTCCCACCTCCCCCTCCCTCTTCTCTGCCACCTTCGGCAGGGAGTCCGTTTATCTCTTTTATATGCAGGACTAACTATTTTTAACTTTTCCTGGGGCCTGAACAGGGGAGGTGGGAAGCTAGAAGGGGCCAGGGGAGAGGAGAGGCCTTCAGGGCAGGCCCTGGTCCCCCACCTCGTAGGCCAGGGCCAGGGGCTTGGAGGCCCAGGTAGACCTGCTTCTGGCTGTGAGGCCTGAGGGGAGTGCTGGGGTCCAGGCCAGCCTGGCTCCTGGGTTTACCAAATGCATATTTAGTTCGGGGCTGGCAGGCCCAAGTAGCCCCGCTCCCAACCCCAGGCCCTTGAAGCCCTCGAGGGTCAAGGCCTGGGAGTTGGACCCCTCAGGTTCCTGAGGCAGGGGGTCTGCCTCAGTCCTCCCCGTCCCCAGAGCAGCCTCCCTGGCCCCAGGGCCACCCACCAGGCTGGCACTGCCCTCTCCGTCACCCCCTGCTGCCTTCAGCTGTCCCCCCTGATGGCTGCGGACTGAGGACCAGGGGGCTCAGGCCCTGCCCTCCCTCCGCCAGGAGGGGCTCCGAATGCATTCCTTGGTGCTCTCTGAGTGCAGCTGACGTCCTGCCGGTTCGGCCGGACGCCCGTGTGCATGTGTGTGTGTGCCTGTCCGATGTATAGTGTGTCTTAGCTTCCATTTTAAAATTGTTCTGTACAGACAGATGCAGCGGGTGGAGGGCGGAGTGGTGCAGGGCAGCCACCCGCTGCCGGCGCTGGGTGTCTGGGGTGGGAGCAAGAGCGCCGCAGGGCTCAGGCCCCAGCCCCCCTTGTGCTCAGCACGAAAGGGCTTTCAATGAATTAAGTGAAAACTTTCTTTTTTTACAAAAATGCAAAAATCAACAAAGCTCCAAACTTATTGGGAATAAAATATGAACTTGCAATGGTAGCTTGTTTGCATGGGGCAAGGGCAGTGCGGCCCCAGCTGAGGGCCCCTGGACGAGGGGGTGGGCCAGCTCAGCTGTGCCTGCCAGGGCCCTGGCCCCCACCTGGCTGGGAGCTCTGCCCCGGCTGAGGAAACAGCTTGTACCCCCCCTGTGTCCCCCCGCTGCCCCCCCCCCCCCCCCCGCAGCTGAGGCTGGGTGCCTGCAGAGGTCCAAGGGCTCCCAGGCCTCTGTGGTTGCTGTGGGGACCCTGAGCCCCAGACAGAGACCTCCTGGCCCTACGACTCTCCTCTTTAGGGCTCAATGGACAGCTGCCACTGGTTTGTTTCCCAAAGGACGCAGGGCCCTAGTGGTTTCTCGGAGGAAACCAGGGCTTCTCATAAAAACATGAAGAGAAAGGCAGGCCCAGAGAAGATGTCCCGCCCTCCACCCTGCCCACTGAGGGCCGAGTCCCAGCCTCTGAGCCACTGCCTCCCTCCCCTGCTCTCAGCTGGCCTGGTAGGTGGGTGTGAGAAAACAGCTGAGGGGCTCCTCTCTGTGTGGCCTCAGAAGTTCAAAGCTGAAGAGGGCTGTGGAGCGATCTCAGACCTCCCACACGTCACCCTTGTGCAGGCTCACAGAGGGTAAGGGACTTGACGAGGGTCACGCAGCTAGAATGACAACCGGGCCTCAGGCGCTGCCTCCCAGCACATAGGCCACTGCCCCCGGCAGGGCTGGGACCCGCTCCTCTAAGCCCTGCTGTGCAGAGCAGCCGCTCAGCCCCAGCCTGCGCCCGGGGAGGGTCCCCGCTCCCCGCGCTCCCCCTGGAGTTCCCGGCCCCTGTGCAGGGCAGGACCACAGAAATGGGTGTGCCTGGTAGTGTTCTGTTCAAAGCTCTTGGCCCAAATATCAGTGATACCAGTTGCCCCACACTCACTCCCTGCCTGTGACATGGGGGAGAGGGGTGGGCCAAGCCCCGGGGTGGGGTCAGCCCAAGGTGTCCTGCAGGCTGGGCGGGGGTTTGTATAACCTGACACCCAGGCCCCACTGTAGGCCAACAGCATGTTTTCTAAGAGGACGATGGATTGCGATTTTTTTATTTTTGCTAAGAACAAGGTGGCCAGTACTGGCTCGGGGAGGAGATGTCCTCAGTAGATATGGTTAGCCAAGCTGTCCTTTCTGCTTCCGCCCTCCATGCCAGCCCCCCTGCCTGCCAGCTCTCTCCTGGCAGAGCCGGGTCCCTGGCTCCAGGCTTCTTAGCCTGGGTGTTGGCAGCCCCGTCAGGAGGGGACCTGGGCTCCTTCATTATGGCTACCCGCCCCCAGGGCAGTTTTGCCCACAGCCCTGGCTCCAATGAGTCCGAGTGGGGGTGCTGAAGAAGAGGCCCAAGGGAGCCTACCCCCCCATACCCAGTGGCTGGAATAGGTTTCCGGGGGGGACAGATGGCTGAGCCCCTGCTTTGGCAGCACTTCCCAGAGGAGGAGGGGCAGGAGATGCACAGCCGCCTCCCCACCCCTGGTGCTGGGATTTGGCAGAGAATGCTGAGGCCAAGGCTGAGGGGGGGGGGCGGGGGGGGAGTATAAATACTGCTGGTGGTGTCCCCAGCACTGTGGGCCCTGCTCTGGCAGGAGACCAGAGGGGTCTGCAATCGGCCTTCCAGCCTGGCAGAGCCCTTCTGAGTGTTAAGCCAGACGGGAGGGCTGCACTGCGGTGGGGACAACCCAGACCTCCCAGGAAAGCCTGTCCCTACCAGGGGCCCAACCTCCACGCTATCTCCCAGGCTGTGGGGTGTGCTGGGAGGCCTGCTTGGCTCGCTGCCGCCGCAGCTTCACAAACGCCTGGGCCTCACGATCCCCCTTCCTGCTCTCCAGCAGCCGCAGGACTGGGTCCCCTGTGAAGAGAGGCGTTTGGGGGTTAGGGGGGGGGGGGGAGGGGCAGTGCCTGGGTAGTGCAGGGGACAGCAGGCAACTGTTACCTTCTAATATGAGGACCTCAGGCTAGCTAACCTCTGTGCCTCAGTTTACTTGTCTATAAAATAGCAATAATAGTATCTGCTTCATTGGGTGGTGGTACGGATTGAAAAAGTTGATATATGTCAAGGAAGTAGAACTGGCCCATACTTGCACAAACGTGACCTGTTAGCAAGATGGGCCTCCCCAGGTAAATGTGGTGACCTTCCCCCACCAGACAGTCACTACACTTGGCCTGGCGTCAGTTCCACTGGCTTCTTGATTGACCCAGAGGTCTCAGCAACATCAGCCACCACGCTGGCTCCAATGGCTTCCCCTCGGGGGGCCCTCAGTCTGAGCCTTGACAGGCTGCCCCTCCCCTGCACCCCCAGCGCTGGGCTCAGGCCTACCATTGGGCGTGGGGTAGGTGAGGGGCAGGCGCGTCTGAGGCACCTCCCCAGGCTCCTCAGTCCCGTGCAGGCCATGCACGGAGCGCAGAGGCAGGAAGGCCTCCCCTTCCAGGTCGTCGGCCCCCAGCGTGTCGTGGTCCAGCACCGTGAGCAGGAGGCACGCCCCGTCCTTCTGGCACGGCTCAGCAGGCACCAGGCTGGGTGGGGGGCAGAGTTGGGCTTGGCTGCCCGCCCCACACACTGCCACTGCCACCCACCCCCACTCACCTCCTGGTCCTGGGGACAGGCCAGGACTGGGGGGAAGACACCCATGTTGGGGGGAGGGAGGGATTGCAAAGGCCACATGGTCTGATGCTCTGACTGGGCCGATGCTTTAAACCAGGGGACGTCGCTGGTATTGGGCAACAGAGGACTTCAGGTCAGGACCCTTCCCTGGAAGTGACATGGGGAGTCTCCCCAGCAGCCTTGCCCCTCCCAGGGAGCAGGTTGGGGACTGATGCCAGCAAACCCTTGTCCCAGGTGCCCCTCCCACGGACCCAAACGAGGTCACCTCAGGGGAGCCCCTTGGGCCCAGTCAGTGGGAGCTGGTCCAGGGCTGGGTTAGCGCTGCGAGCGTGGGACCCACTCACAATTCAAAGGTCTCATCAAACAGCGGGTGAAGGTCCTTCTTGTGCTTTTGGGTCTCCCGGGGAGCCAGCTCGGGGAATTCGTGCCTGGGCTCCAAGGTCAGCTGGACAAAAGGGTCGCTGGAGCCTGGCAAGTGGCGGGGTGGGGGTGAGTGGTTACAATGGCCAAGGCTATCCCAGCTCCCTGTCCGGCCTCCACTCCCTGCGGCTGTGCCCTGCTCGGCAGCACTGCCCCCTCCCGGTCATCCGGAGGAAGTGCACCCAGTGCTCCCGCTGGGCGAGCAGAGCCCCCGGGACCCGGCGTGGCCAGCGGGCAGCCTGCACTCACCGTTGGCGTCCAGGGGCAGCAGGTTGGAGGCGCTGAGCAGCTCCACGCGCAGCTTCTGCTCGGAGGCGCGGTAGGAAGCCTTGATGGTCACGGCCCCGAGCTCCTCGGTGGTGGTTTGGGCCTAGGGGCGGGGCACGTGCGCGTCAGCGGGGGCGGGGCGGGGCGGGGGCGGGGCGCCAGGTGGAGGGGCCTCCCTCACCTGCTGCTCCAGGCGGCTGCTGAAGTACCTCCTGATGAGCTCGCGGCTGGAGGCCGCCTGCAGCTCCAAGTCCCTCTGCAGGTCCTGTGAACGGGGCCAGCCCAGAAGTCACCTGCCCTGTCACCCTCCGCCTCGGCCCAGCGCTGCCCTCCGGGAGCTCGCAGCCCAGAGGGCGACGTTAATCTGACATGGAAAGCTCTGGGCGCCGGGACCGCAGGCGGGGACACACCCTCAGGATTGCCTTGCAGAGGGGCGAGCCACCCTAACACCCCCTCCACATGCTCAGACCCTCACGTCTGGCTTAATGTTCTGCTACTGCTGTTGTTTCCTTTTTTTGGAAAATAAGGCCCATGGTTTTTTTGTTGTTTTGTTAATCCTCACCCCAGGAGATTTTCCCATTGATTTTTAGAGAGAGTGGAAGAAAGGGAGAGACAGAGAGGGGTAAACATCCATGTGAGAGAGACACATCGATTGGTTGCCTCCTGCACGCACCGTGACCCAGGTCCAGGGATTGCAACCGAGGTACATGCCCTTGACCCGAATCGAACCCGGGATCCTTCAGGCTGAGGCTCTACTCACTGAGCCACACCAGCCAGGGCTAAACGGGCCCACATTTTCATTTGGTGCTAGGTCCTGTGGTTACGTAGCTCTCCTGGACACAGGTGAGCACAGGAGGGCAGGCTCCCCCCACCCCAGACCCACCAAAGGCCCGTACCTTGAAGGTGGCCGTGTGCAGAGCCTCGGGCGGCAGGCCACAGCCCTCAGCATAGAAGCAGATCTCCAGGTTCTAGAGGATGAGCAGACACATCAGAGGTGACCCCGCGCACACGCCAACAGGGGTATCATTGCGTCACTGGATTCTTACCTGCAGCGCAATCTTCAGCCTCCTAGAGGCCAGGGGGCAGCTCCGCTGGGCGGTGGCCACCTCCACCAGCACCGTGAGCGTGTGGGTCCAGAGCAGGGTCAAAAGGCTGGATGAGGTGCGGCGGGATGCCAGACACAGGACAGAAAGACGAAGAGGGGGAAGCAGAGATGCTTCTGAGAAAGGACCTCATGGGACCCAGGCCCATCCACAGCTCCTCCTCACCTCACCCCCCACCTGCTTCACAGGTGAGACTGGGGCCAGGGCCCTGGCAGGGAGCTAGGGAGTGAGGGCTGGCCTCCTGAGGGCAGGGGGCGGGCAGTTGGGCCAGTCCTACCCAGCATGTCTCCCAACCTCGTGCAGAAGCCTCCTCGGGATTATCAACCCCCAACAAACAAGGGGCGGGGAGGCTGCTCCCCATGGCTGATCGTGGGTCAAGATGGCAGTGGCCAAAACGAATAGGATTTCAGCCCGCCGCATGGAGAAGCATCTGCTAGCGGTTGGGAGGAAAAAGTAGCAGCCAAGCCACAGGCCTAATAACCACCTGAAATAGCTGGACTCTCACGTGTCAAAGTGGAGCCAGGCGGTTAAGTACGAAAATGTGCAGTGGAGAGCGGAGGTCTACATTCCAAGTAGCTAACTTAGTCACACACTCGTGCACCGAACACTTCTAAGGGCTTTTGGGACAGTGGAGAGTAAAGCTCCTATCTTGGTGGAGATTAAATTCCGCTTTAGGTGAAAATCAAAGCTCAAAACTGGCATTCTATGGCTTAAGAAATAAAGAAGGTGGGCTTCTGGCCTAGCTGGTTTAGCTCAGTGGATAGAGCATTAGCCTGCAGACTGAAGGGTCCCAGGTTCAATTCTGGTCAGGGCACATGCCTGGGTTGCAGGCTCGATCCCCAGGGGGACATGCAGGGAGCAGCCTATCAATGATTCTTTCTCATCATTGATGTTTCTCTCTCTCCCTTCTTCTCTGAAATCAATAACAACATATATATATATATATTTTTTTTAAGTGTGCTCTTGCGTCCCCCAGCCCTCATCACTAGGAGTGGAGCAGGGGGCAGGGACTGCAGCCGCCTGGAGGATCTGGCACCATCACCATCATCACTGACCCCTTCCTTTGTACAGGCTCTGCTCTCAGCACTTCATTGACTCATTTAGTCCTTAATAGAGGCCAGAACTACGATCATCTACACAGAAGACTATACAGTAATCCTCTCAAGAGCATCCCCCAGCAGCGGCGAAGCTGAAGGCTGAATCCAGCTTGTCCAGACCCTACGCCCTTGACCTCATCCCCCACTGCCCCTGAATCATGGGAGAGGAATGCCAGCTGCCCATGACATTAAGGGGGCAGTCTGCCAGGCCGGATGGCCCGGGGCTCATGGAGAAAGGACATCAGGAAGTGAGCTCCCTGTCCCTAGAGCAAGCACGAAAGCAGAGGCTGGTGGCCTCCTCCCCTGGGAATGATGCGGAGGCAGGAAAGGGGGGCAGGTGGGGCAGGGGTGAGTATAGGCGCCGGGGGCAGCGCTGCTGCGGACCTGCTGAAGTTCTCCTGCACCAGGTTGGTGTTCATGTAGCAGAGCTCCACCTCCAGGAACTTCATCAGGGGCAGGATGGCCTGCGGAGAGGGGCGGGCAGCACGTCCAGCTCGGCCCATCCTGGTCCCACCCGGCCCCTGCCCGCCTTGCTGCTCCTCCCCCAGAAATGCTCTTGCTCCTTCCCTTGTTTCCTGCAGGTCTTGAGTCGGCCAGCACCCACTGAGTAAGGCCTTCCCAGGCCTCTCTCTGAAAATACAAGCCTTCCTTCTTTTGTGTTTCATTTTTCTCTTTAGCACTTATTGGCTAACGCACCGTGTGTGTGTGTGTGTGTGTGTGTGTGTCCATATACACATACTCACACACACATACAGTATATTTAGTCACGGCAACAGCTCTAGTTACAGACATACTGGTTCTGCTTTCACCGCCCCCAGCAGAATGTAAGCTCCAGGAAGGCAGGGCCTTTGTCACGGCGCTCACTGCCCCATGTCCCCGTACCTAGGCAATGCCTGGACAAGTGGGTGCCTGAATAATGATGGATTCGTGAGGAACCTCCCAGCCATCGAAGGTAAGCCTTACTATCCTGCTGGCAGGTGAGGAGACAGGCCAGCGGGCTGTGGGAACAGGGCAGCGGTGCGGGGAGGCAGCCGAGAAGGCTGTGCCAGGTCTGTTTGGCAGCGAAGGCCCAACCCTGCCCCATGGCTGCCTACACTCACCACGCCAGGAGAGCTCGGGGAATGTCCCAGCCCCGCCCCCTCAGCACCCAAGGAGGCCCAGGAGGGGACAGTCCTTGCCCACGCTGGCCTGGGGGACTTCTCTCGGACACCCATGACGTCCAGCCTCCTGCCCAACCTGTTCTCCTTCGCAAACCTAGACCCATAGAGCTGGCAAAGGTCAGCGAGGGGAGGCCACTCACATCCTCCGGCAGCACGGACTCCCTGACGCCCACCAGGTTGTGGATGTGTTTGGCAATGCCCGCCTCCAGCTGCGGACACAGAACAGCAGGGGGAGGCCAGGGCCCGAGTTTAGGTCCGGGAAGGAGTGGGGGCTGGACATCAGCCTGCTGGCGGGGAGGCTTTAGGCTGAGGATGGGTGGGCCAGGGTCACCGTGGGTCGGACAAGGTACCTGCTCAGCCAGGGTGCGGACGCCTGTGCGGATCTCGTGGCTGAGCCCTGCCAGCGCGCTCTGCAGCTGGGCGTGCAGCGTGTTCTGCAGCTGCTCCTGCTCCAGCACAGCCCCTACCCGCTGCTCCAGCGCCTCCCATGCCAGCTGGGTAGGTAGCCTGCCGATCACCAGCCGCAGCTGCTCCATGTCATTCACCACCACGCACAGCTGCGGGCAGGCAGGGCACAGGGAAGCAGAGCTTCCTGAAGAGGGGCAGGCGGGCAGTCTCTACCCCATCCCAGCCCAACCCCCAACTCTGGTCCTTACCATATTGGCTGCCAGGCCCTGGTCCTTCTGGCCTGCAGCAAGCTCACGAGCCCGGGCCTTTATCAGGCTGCAGTACACCAGGGCCAGCCGACAGGTGTCCTGGGGTGAGGAGGGGGTGGTCAATGGGGGGCACCCAGGAGGGGCAGATGGCGAAGGCACAGGAATCTCGAGGACTGGGGATGCAGGCCCTGGAGAACCAGGGAGGGCGGGAATGAGGCTGCCTTAGAAGGCGGGAAGGCCGCGGGGAAGATGCCGCACCTCCACGAACTTGACCGTGATCATGAAGGCCTCCTCTGGGTCGGGCCAGTCCAGCTGCTGGGCAGTGTGGCCGATCTGGGCGAAGCAGGTGGACAGATCCACAGCCGAGGTGCTGTGCTTGATCAGCTCACCCAGGGGCACCAGCTGGGAGACGGGGAACAGTCAGAAAGGAGATCCATGCCCTCCTCCCTCCTCCCTCCCACGGCATTCCTTGCTTCTTTTTTTTTTTTTTAAACAGTATTTTTTAAAATATATTTTACAGAGAGGAAGGGAGAGGGATAGTTAGAAACATCGATGAGAGAGAAACATCGGTCAGCTGCCTCCTGCACATCTCCTACTGGGGATGTGCCGGCAACCAAGGTACATGCCCTTGACCAGAATCGAACCTGGGACCCTTGAGTCCGCAGGCCAACGCTCTATCCACTGAGCCAAACTGGTTAGGGCAGCATTCCTTGCTTCTACCATCTGCAAACACAGAGCTGGGCAGGGGGCTACAGGGGAACAAGCAAGGCTCCGCCCAGACTCCCTCCCCGCAACCCTACCATCCCTCCAAACCCCCACCGCCCGCACCCCCCACTGCCCTCACCAGCCCCACTCCCACCCCCTACCACGCCCACCGCCCCACCCCCTGCAAGCATCAGTCTGTGAAGGGAAGCCACAGCTCCAAGGATAACCAGCCGCGTTTTGCATACAACTGGCCTAAAAGCAGCGGCTCAGTGGTTGAGTGTTGACCTATGAACCAGGAGGTCACGGTTTGAGTCCAGGACAGGGCACATGCCCAGGTTTTGGGCTTGGTCCCCAGTAGGGGGCGTGCAGGAGGCAGCCAATCAAAAATTCATCATTGATGTTTCTGTTTCTCTCCCTCTCCCTTCCTCTCTGAAATCAATAAAAATATATTTTTAAAAATAACGAAAAAGAAAAATAAAAGCATCCTTTATCATCAGTGACCTGCTTCTGAACATCCTGAAGTCCCCGCGAGCCCCAAGCCCCACCCTAAAGCCGGTACCCTGCCCCAGCCCAGGCCCGGCCCCGACCTGGTCCATCTGCACCGCGCGCTGCACCCGAGCCAGGGCGACGCTGTACGTCTTCTGCAGCCAGGAGGGGATGGCGGGCTGGAACCAGCGGTGGAAGCTGTCCAGGGCCAGGACTCCATCCCTGGGGAGAGCCAGGACTCAGCCTGGGGAAGGCCGGGCCCTCCTGCCCCCTGCGCACTGCTGCCCGCCTGCGGCCCACCTCTCCGAGGGCGCTGGGCCCAGTCGGCAGAGCTCCTTGAGGCTGATGTAGAGCTGGAACAGGCTCTCGCCCATCTCTGGGGACACCGGGCCGCTCACCGCCGCGGCCGTGTGGTCCTGCACCCGCTTGGCCACCTGCGAGGGGACGGCGTGGTGGGGGGGCTCCAGGGCCAGGGTGCGGGGAGAGGGAGAGGCCTGGGCCCGGGACTCACCAGCCACTGCAGCTCCAGGAAGGCCATGGAGAAGAGGTCGATCTTCAGAACGCTGCGGGAGGGGCGGCCGGTGACCTGGTGCCACACACGGGGTCCCTCTGGGCTGCATGCGGAGCCCCTGCCCCCACTCTCCCAGCCCCGTCCCGCTCACTTGTGGAAGAGCTTGTTCCAGGTGCGCTGGCACTGGTGCAGGTCGCCAGTGATGTCCTGTACCAGGCCCAGCAGGGCCTTGCCCGCCTCCAGCAGGCCCTGGCGGGGACAGAGGAGAGCTGAGCGGGGCTGGGAGAGCAGGCACCCAGCCGCCACCCTGCACAGCCCCTCACCTGCACCATGGGCTGATGGTGCTGCTGCTTCAGGTGGAACCATTCGACAGTGCCAGTCTGTGGGCAAAGAGGCAGTGAGCAGGGGGGCTGCTCGGCCTAGGCACATGCCCTCCCCATCCCCAGGGGGGCACCATACCCGCAGCGCCTCGGTCACCAGGCGGGGCAGCGGGGCACTGTCCGGGCACAGCTCTCCAAAGGCCTTCATCTTGCACATCTGGACCAGGACCCTGTGAGGACAGAGAGCCTGCTGCCCTCCCCCTCCCTCCACAGCTTCCCATCCCTGCAGGTGCCCCCGCTGTTCCCCAGTCCCCGACCAACTGACCGGAGGAGAGACTGCAGCCGGGCTGGGGAGTCGGCGACCGAGAGGGGGAAGACGGTGCGGAACCTCCGGATGAGGGACAGGCCGTAGGCCAGCAGGGAGGTGAACGAGGCGGCCAGCTCCTCCCGCTGCAGGCCCAGGAACATGCCCAGGAAGATGCTGTGAGGCCCGAGCTGCATGATGGGGCCCCCACAGCCGCTCCCGTCCCTGGGCCCTGCCTGCCCAACACCCCTCACCCCGCCCCAGCCCACCTGCTCTGCCTGGAGACGGCCCTGGATCCACTGGTACTCGATGCTGGTGATGGGGTGCAGGAGGCAGCTGCTGGGGAACTCCAGGCTCTGGTAGACTCGGCTGTAGGCCAGCCACTGCCTGTGGCACACGGAAGCCCTCAGCCTGGCCAGGCGGGGCACCTCCCTTCCCGCTGCTCGTCCAGCCCAGCCTGGGAGCGAGGGGGGACGGCGCCTCCCCCGCCCCGAAGCCTCCTGGGAATCCCACTGACCCGCCGAGGCTGAAGGTAACCCAGAGGATTTTTGTGTCTATAATGCTTTTCAAACATGTGAGTTAATCACCCGTCTCTTAAATTAGGACACGTGTGATTTTTAAAATTCGGCTTTCTTGCTGCTTTTGAAAAATCAAATTTGGAGACTTGAGCAAACACTGGCTGGAACTTCCCTTTAGATAATTCAGGGGAGACTTCCCCGAGGTGGCGATGGCGATGGGACAAGGTTTGAGTGGGAGGGTGGGGGCGGGCATAGCCCTGGTACTGTCCCTGCCGGGACATGGCGGCCACCTGCGTGACAGGCCTGGGCCCAGTAGGCTAACCAGGTCCTCCTCACGGTGCCTGTTCCAGTCCCAGCCTCACCTGCCCCCACCTGTCCAGGAACCCCAGCTGCCCCCAGGCCTAGCGCTGCCTCCTTCCACCCCTGACTCCAATGCCAAGTGTCAGCCCTGCTCAGGGCAGCACCCGCTGTGCCCTCCTTCCGACCCCCGTGTGCACGGAAATGCCTGTGAGCTCACGTGTGCGCCTCCCTGGCCTTCCCACAATCTGCTGTGACACCGGATGTGACAGGCCCAGGGCAGAGCCAGTAGCCTCAGGGCACAGACTTGCTGCAGGAAGGCAGCGGCCTTGGGAAGTGGGGTGGGCCTGGGGCAGGGCTGGGAAACGCAGATGCCCAGGATTCAGGTGCTGGCAGGGAGTGACGTGGGCCCGAGGGCAACGTGACAGACTGGGGAGGACATGCCACTCCGTGCTGACCCACCACAGCCCAGCAGGAGGCCGCGTGGGACGTCAGCGCTGAGGTTTCACGAAAGCTGGCGATACGGATCTGTACGGAAATCTCCCGATTTTACAAGTCGGCAACGAACTCAAAACTGAAAACACACAGTTTAGGCCAAACAGAAACCTCTGGGGGGTTAGATCCGGGCTGCCAGCCCACGGGGGGGCCGGAGGGAGGGGGTGGTGCTCACGCCATGGACTGGTGGAAGTCGGACAGGTCCTTCTGGGTGGCGTGGAGAAACAGGATGGTGGCAGCCTGGGGACTCAGCGACCCATCCCAGGAGGTACTGCCTGCCTGAGGGGACAGGTGGAGGGGTCAGGGCCTGGCAGGCAGACCGGGCCCTGCCCAGCCCGGGAGGGCGGTACCTGGTGCTGGGTGACCTCGTGGGCCACGAGCTGCTGCAGCAGGTGGAGGTGCACCGTGTAGCTGTGCTGGGAGCGGCTGGCGGCTGTGGCTCGCTGCAGGAGGGCCAGTGCGGGGTGAGCCGAGCCCCCCACGCCCGGTGCGGCCCGTCCAGCCCACTGGGAGGCCCCTGGCCCTCGGCCCAGGCCTACCCGCTTGTGAATGAGCTGGAACTGGAGGTGGCACCGGCCACGGTCTGGGTAGGTCTCAGTGCAGGGCTCCAGACGGTACCACTGATCCTCCCGGCAGCGCAGGTCCTGGCGGCCGGGTCAGGAGATGCTCACGCCCACGAGTGGGGACAGGGAGTCGCCAGGAGGCAGACCTGGAATCCCGCCCCTGATGCCCTCACCGACCCCCTCCTGCCTCTCTCCAACCTCTTCCCTGCCCCACTCACCTGGAGCCTCAGAACCACGTTCCCCAGAAAGTCGTCCTGGCCCTTGTCCTTGCGGGCATCCTTGAAGATCCTGTTCCGGGCAGGGTGCGTGAGGGAGACGGGCCCAGAGCCTGAGGGGCCAGGATGGCACCTGCCCCCCATGTGTGGCCACAGGGCCCAGCAACTGGTGTTGGGTGTGTGGGGGAGCCCCCACTCCTTCCCTGGGAGCCCGGTGGCACCCACCTCCGCAGCCCATGCAGGTCTGTGAGCTCCCCGAGCTTGTGTCGGACCGACTCCACAGTGTCCAGGTCCCTGGTGGCACAGGTTCGAGCTGGAGGTGGAGGGCCTCCTGGGAGCTCCTGACCCCGTGGGTTGGAGGCTGACACCTCGCCCCCCCATGTCTCCCCACTCCCACAGCGGGGCCTGCTCCTCACCACATGTCCAGATGGAAGCTCGAGCTGTTTATGTCCTCAAACTCCCTGTCGGGAGAGGAGGACACGGGTGAGGGCCTCGGAGGGTAAACCCATCGTCCAGGCCACACTGCCCCAGCCCCAGGGAGCACCACCCACTGTGGACTGAGCCCCTTCCTGGCAACTCCACCTCCCCTCCCAACCGCATCCCTCCTCCTTTAAGCTAAGCCTCAGGCTACCCCAGATCAGCCCTGCAAGCTGACCTCTGCACCCCCACCCCTCCAGCACACGGCTAGCCCTGTCTGTTCGCCCTGTCTGTCCGCCCTGTCTGTCTGCCCTGTCTGTCCGCCCTGTCTGTCCGCCCTGTCTGTCCGCCCTGTCTGTCTGCCCTGTCTGTCCGCCCTGTCTGTCCGCCCTGCCTCAGGAGCAGGTTTCTCCTCGGCACAAGCCAGGCCCCACCCCCCAGGCCAGGAAGCCCTGCTGGTCTCGCTCCGGGGGACCCCTCCCCCTGGGACGGCCCACGTACAGGATGAAGGTCTCGTCCCAGACGGGGTTGAGCGTCTGGGTGATGACCTGGGTGCGGTGGGTCTGCTCCTCGGGGATGGTGTGCCTCACCACAGCCTTCGGCTGCCGCCGCCGCGACCCCGGGCTGCCCCCTGGCACGCCCACCCCCTGCTCGATGCCCAGCAGGCAGTAGGGGTCACTGAACCCTGGGGGGAGAGGCAGGAGGGTGTTGGCCGGGGTCTGTGGGAGGGTCCTTCATCACCCCCACCCCAGACTCCGCGGACAGGGAGCCATCAGCGCCAGGGCAGCCTCAGGGTGTCTGGGGGAGCCGAGCCCCCACTCAGAGTTCCAGGACAGACTGTGATGCCAGGAGAGGAAGGAGCAGGAAGAAGGCCCTCAGGCCCCAGCACCCACTCACCGCTGACATCCTTGCCCAGGATGCCCTTGGCTTGTTTCACTGTGGCCTTCAGACAAAATACTGGCTTCTAGAGAGAGAAGGGGGCGCCTGAGTGGCAGTGGGGGCTGGTCTCCCAGCCCCGGCCCCGCCCCGATGGCCCCGGGCCAGGGCTACCTCCAGCTCCTGGACCCGCTGTAGCATCTGCTGGTGCTCCTCGGGCTCCACCTGGAAGGCCTGTGGGTAGGAGCAAGGGTCTGGCGTGGGTGGGAGTGGCTAGAAGGGAAGGAGGCTGCCTGGTCCAGGCTGCAGGGGCGGGGCCGCGCTCACCTCCTGCAGGTAGCGCAGCAGCTCCGAGGCCTCCTTCACGTGGCCGGGCTCGGGCTTCCCCACGCGGTGCAGGACGGTGTAGAGAGCCTCCTCGTAGAGCAGGGCCCGCTGGGACACAGGGGGGGCACCTCAGGACCCAGCCACCCACCACAAGGCCGGAGTCCCACCAGGCCCGGGACACAGCACCGCCTGCCCACAGTGGGGCTGGAGCACCCACACATGCAGGGGCGGGGGGGGGGGGGGGGTGTGCTGTGGCCATCAGCCTCGGCCCGGATGCCAGGGGCTGCTTGGAGGATGCAGGCCGCGTCCCAGCCCCTCTCTGCGTCCCACACCCCGGCCCGACTCTCACCTGCTCCGGGGAGAAGTGGTGGGACGGAGGCTCGATCTGGGGAGCAAGGTGGAAGGACAAAGTTTGGGGGACCGGGGTCAGGGCCTGGACCAGGAGTGGCTCCGCAGAGCAGGCCCCGCCCGGCACCCAGCCCCCCGGCGCACCTGTTCCCCCAGTTCCCCGAGCAGGCCTCCTGGGGGGCCGGCCCCTGGGCCTCCTTCCTCGGCCCCCAGCCTGTGGTGGCCGAGGTCCATGGTGCTCAGCGGCCCCGGCAGCGTGAGCCCTCGGCCCCCGGGGCCCCCTCCTTTCCTTCCCCAGAGGAAACAGCGAGGCTTATCGGTGGCCACGCTCGCGCCCCAGCAGCGGAAGTGAGGCCCGGCAGCGGAGGTGGGAGACGGGGGGTCATGGCAAGCAGGCCTGGGGGCTGCTCAGCGGGTCCCCAAGCCGCCTGGCCCGGTGGGGGCACCCCCTGCCTGGTGGAGCCGGTGCCTTTGGAGCCTGAGGAGCTGGGGGCGGGGGCGCTCCACCAGAGAGAGGGGCTCAGACCCCGACCTCAGGCCCAGGGGTGGCCCAGAGAACACAGACCCTGCTCTGCTGACCCAGAAGGCTCTGCCCAGGGTGGGGGGAGGGGGGGGACAGGGGAGGCAGGGGAGGCGAGCACACGCTCAGCCCCAGCCCCAGAGAGGTGGGGCCCGCACCCCAAGACCACAGAGCCCCACCCAGGCCAGCTCTTCTCCCCGCTGAGGTCACTCCTACCTCCCGCGTCGGTTGGGGCAGGGGATCCTCTGTATCTCGGACCCTGCGGCGCCTTATCTTGATGGCCTGTCGCAAGAGGGGAGGGCGCCGCTGCTGCGAGTGGGACAGGAGTGTCGCCATGGTGGCCGCTGCCCTTCCCTCCTCGCCGCTGCTGCGGGGGAAGATAGCGAAGCCACAGGATTATGCAAAGGGCCAGGGCTGCCACCCTGAGCCGGGAGGGGCGGAGGGCAGGTGGGGAGAGGGTCAGGTCCGCTTTCACCACCTCAGAGGCCCCGTCGGGGCCTGCACCTTCCTCCCTCCCGCTGGGCTGGCCGTGGGATCCCGGGAGGAACTCCGGGCTGGAGGCAGACGGTGGCCTCATGGGCGGGCCGGCCCCACCCCACCCCACCCCACCCACCCTCCTGCGGAGGCTCCGCAGGGTCCCTGCTCCCCAGCAGGGGCCGCCAGGCGGGCGGACTCCCTGGGTGGGTGGGCTCCCACCCACATTTCCTAAGTGGGCCCCAGACCTGGGGTGGGGGTGGGGGGGCACAGGGCGGGGGCCCCAGGGAGGTGTCCTCCCGGCAGGCGGCCAACGGCTCAGCCTGCTCCACTCCAGGTGACATTCCACCGAGGTGACTGACGCCAGGCTGTGCCGGGCGGGGACGGCCCCAAGGCCCTGCCCCCACAGGGAGGCAGGAAGGCGCCCCTTCAAATGTCCTGGGGGGGCGGCCAGCCCGGCAGCTGCCCGAGCGGGGCTGGCAGAGGCTGCGAGGCTGAGGCAGGGCCTGGCCTCCCTCCAGAGGGCACCTTGGTCCCGAAGAGGCAGGAAAGCGGACACTTCAGGGCTCGGCTTTCTCAGGGCCCAGGACCTGCCCAGGCCAAGGCGGGCAGGAGCGAGGGAGGACCGGCCTGGGCATGGACTCTGGCTCCTTCCTACCCCCTGCCTGGGCACTAGTGTCACCAGGAGGGTGGCACCAGCACGTCTTGGGAGCCCGTCTGGCCGGCTCGAGACACCCCTCTTGAGCAGAGCAGCTCCTGGGGCCAAGCCTGGGCCCGGCCGCACTGCCAAGGGTGGTGACCGCGGCCAGGGACACAGGACCTCACACAGGGAGCCTGGCCCGGCCTCCTCTCCAGGGCATTGCTGGGCGGCACCAGCCCCAGGGACTCAGGGGATGGGGGGGGCAGTTGCTGAGTAACCGCTGGGGAACGGAGACAGGAGAGGCCTTAGCTTCCTGGGCCCAAATGGGCCGCGAGAACAAGGGACTCCCACAGGAGGGCACACTCCCCGCCCCCAGGGCCTCGGAGCTGGAGCCGGAGGGACGGCTCTCCTCCCCCGGGGCCACCTCGGTCACACAGAGCCAGACAGGGTCCAGTTACTTCACTTTTACTACTTCACATTTTCAGCAAACAAATCAAGGTGCAAACAGGGTTTATTTCACAATAATATATTAACTGGAATTGTTTTGTCAAATAAATAGGGCATTCTCTTTACATAACCATCTCCTCACTTCACGGCCAGTCCAGGAGCAGGCGGGGGCAAATCTGATGCACCTGGGGGCACGTCGCCAAGCGTAAGGGGAAGAGTCCGGCGAGGGGCGTGGAGCGGCCGGGTCAGCGCGCACCCAGGCAGGGCAGGTCCCGGGGGCAGCGGCCAGTGTCCCAGCCCACCCGGCCACCCCAGTGGCATGCTGGGACGCACACGCCTTCTCTGGTCCCAGGAGCCCCTCTGGACGGGAGAGGCCGAGGGAACCAACCCCAGAAGCACTAGCAGGAAGCAGAGGGCTCCCTCCCGAGCCTCAGTGTCCGGCCCGGATGCCACCCACCCCTGGGAGCTCACGCTACAGCTCCACACGTCACAGCAGTGGCACCCGAATGACCAGGACGGGGCGGGGGCGGGGGGCAGGTGTGACGCCGGAGGCTGCTGGGGACGGAATGTGAGCTGACAGTCGGCGGAGGGACCCCCATGGCCAGGCCCAGACCGAGGGCGGGGAATGTGAGCAGGGCTGCCGGGCCCTCGGGGGGACCGGAGGCCGAGGACAACGTGGCTGCCAAAAGAGGGAGCTGGACTGCGGCAGAGGAGGTGGCCAGAGAGTCCCTCCGTGGGTAGAAGCTACTAGAGCAAGACAGGACCTCGGGGACGCCCGCCCCGAGGAGAGCCCCGATGCTGCGAGGAAGTGCACTGGGCACTGGGGGCCCCGGGAGAGTGTGGGGAGCTGGGGGTGCAGCTCCCAGCCAAGGGGCCCCTCCCTTCCATGGATGCAGTTCCTGGCAAGTGTTTTATAGTCAGACCTGGAGGAAGAACAAGGCCTCCCCATCACCCACCCCAGACCCGGCCCCCAGGGGAGGGAAGGAACGAGGATGAGTGATGAGAGGCAGGAGGCAGGGGGGTCTACTGGGTCTTCTTATCCTCCGGGGGGTAGTAGGGAGGGGGCGGAGGCTGGTTCTGTGAGGGAGGGAAGGAAAGGTCAATTAGAAGGCTCAAACCAGCCCAGGTCTCACCACCCCTAAGTCCCAGCCCCTGTGGTCGCCCTGCTCCACCCCGCTCCCCACCGGCCCCTCCCCACCGGCCTGCTGCACCCACCGTGGGCATGTAGACGGTGTGCGGGTTGTCCGGGTTGTAGTAGGCGCTGGCAGCTGCTTCTGCGGCCTTGGCTTCGGCTGTGAAGGCAAACACACCAGGGATGAGCCCCCCTCTTCCAGCCGCCGCGGGGCTGGGGCTGCTCTCACCCAGTGGCCGCTGCTCAGGGCAGGGCGCTAGGACCCAGCTCTGTCCGCAGCACAGCCTTAGTCTCCCTTACCACCCCCCTTCCACTGTCCCCCCCAGTCCTCCCTTCCTGTCACCACCCACCAGGTGGCCCCGGAACCATCTGCTGGGAGTGGAGCAGCTGAGAAGGCCCAGGCAGAGGGAGACCTGCCCGGACCCGGGCACGACTAGCTCTTCATCCTGAGCCCGCACCTGCCGGGCCCTGGGCAGCCCCTAGGCCCGGGCCACGCACCACTGGGGCTCCCACCAGCCCCCACCGTTCCGAGGCCCCCCGCCGTGCAGCCCCGGCCAGGACAGGGCTGGTTTCCCAGGACGGCGGGCAGCCCGGGCCTCACCTGCAGGAGTGGAGGGGACCTCAGGGCCGCTGACCGGCGGCTCCATGGGGCCCGGGTAGGGCGGTGGTGGGGGCTGCACGTATCCCATGGCCCCGTCCATCATGGGAGGTCCTGGATAGAACTCTGCTCGGCAAGAGAGGGACAGGGACCCCGTGAGCAGCCAGCCCCCGTTAGTCCTGGAGCAGGTCCCACAAGTCTCCCCTCTACACCGCCCTGGCCTGGGTGGGGCTGGTTAGTGGGTGGGTGAGGGGTGGGCAGCAAAGGACACACTCACCAGGTGGGGGCGGTGGGTAGGGGTAGCCAGGAGGGCAGGGGTACATTCCATTGGCGACGGGCGGGGGGAAGACATAGGGCCCGGTGGGCAGGTAGGAGTACCCATAGGCTCCAGGGGGCGCTTCGCCTCGGGAGGCTGCAAGCACAGGGGAGAGAAGTGCGCTCTCAGCCTCGGGCTGGGGGAGGGTCCCACCCCTGGGAGGGGGGCTCAGGGTCCCAGGATGTGCACAGCAGACGGGCCTTATCCCACGCCATCCGCTACCCCCACACTTGAGTTGACCTTGGTCAGAACAAGGCGAGGGGCCAGGATGGGGAGAGAGGTCAGAGGGGGAGGTCAAGAACAGGGGTAAAGGGAGAGGGAGAGGGGGAGAGACAGAGGGGGAGAGAGAGGGAGGGAGGGAGGGAGGGAGGGAGGGAGGCTCAGGGCTGGGACTGGGTAAGGATGCCTGTGCATACAGCTCTCGGGGTCTTAGTGTTTGAGGGTTCTTGTCACAAGCCCCCAGACAGCACCCGTAGGCCCCCGATGTCTAGAGCCCTGATACCTTGCGACGCCACCTGCAGCATCCGCTGTCCGAACTCGATGGCGCCCCCTGCCGTGAAGGTCAGCTTGTATGAAGCAGAGCCTTCCCAGCCACCTGGGGAGGACAGCGCAGCCAAGCTCAGGACACAGTCACTGTGAGACCACTGGTCCTCTCCGCCCGGGCAACGCCCGAGGCTGAAGGGAAAGGGCTGGCTCTGCAGCCTCGATGGACCAGACCTCGGCCTCCAGCCACCGCGCCGGCTGCCGCCTCCCGGCGAGCCTACGGGGCGTTTCCTCTGGGAACAAACTCGCCCTCCCGCTCAGCACTGTGAGTGCATCGGCACCAGGGCCTCCCGCCCCCTCAAGCCACTTCCCAGGAGCAGGTACCGTCAGCAACCACTGACGTTCAAGCTCAGGGCTGACCTCACCCTGAGGGGCCCAAGGATGGACTCCCGGACCCTCTGGCCTGGCTCCCGCCAAAGGGGACCTGTGAGCCCCAGTGACAACGTGAGCTCCCGGGGCGGGCGAGGGCCAGGGGGCTGGGCAGAGGTCAAGGGCGCCTGGGAAAGAGCCCGCCAAGCAGGACCTCCCGGCATCACAGAGCAGCTCCTCGGGCTCCAGGGAGAGGCCCTTCCACCCTGAAACCGGGACACGCCCAGGTCACAAGCGCTTCCACTCGCTCAGTCACCCGCCGCTTCCCTCCCTGCGAAGGTGATGTGCGCTGCCACCTCGATGCCAGCATTTCCAGTTCTTGTCAACCAAACCCACCGCCGCTACACAGCTGGCGCCCAGATGAGGGCGTTGGAAGCTAACTCAGACCAGGAAGAGGACGAGCTGGGACGATAAGGGACCAAGGAGGCCATCTCCACGGCCGCCATCAGGCGCCGGAGCGCCTCTCTGGAAGCCCACGGATGTCCCTAACCCCCCCCACCCCCCCAGTCACCCACCTCCTGCCTCAGCCTTCACTGTCCCCTTGATGTAGTTTGCACCAAACACGGGCTGCTTGATCTCACAGTCCTTCATCAGATAAAAGGGCATCATGAAGGACCGCATGGCATCCTTCCCCTTGGACAGAAAGATGACCTGCAGTGAGAGAAGACGAGAACCATCACCAGCCAACCGCCGCCCAGCGGGCCATTGCTTCCTGCGTGTGGCGAGTCCACGCCAGTGCGGGGCGGGCAGCCCGAGCCAGGGCCCAGTGGCAGAGCTCTCCGCTGGCACAGACCCTCCTGGAGAGAGCCTTTCACAGGGAGAGGCCAGACGTGCAGTCCCAGAAAACCGTGCCACTCACAGGCAGCACGGGAGCACAGACGGCTGTCACTTAGGCGGTGGAGGAGGTGGCGGATGTGGTGCGGCAGTGACAGGGCCTGCAAAGCTAAGGCAGAGGCAGGGGCAAGGCAGGGGAGGAGTCCTGAAGGGAGGTCCGGCCTGAGCTTTGCAGAACCAAGAACGAAGTTGTGGCGAGGGCGTGGGAGCCCGGACAAGGGGGCTGAGGGACCCCTCCCCAGACTCACTGCCCGCGCTTGCAGAACCATCAGTTTCACACCCACAGCTCCAGTGACCGAAGATGCCACCTGAACCACCAGACATGGGCTTGGGGCCTCCCCTTTTGCTGCTAAATCCCGGTGAACACGAGGATGTGCTCCGCCCCTGCCAGGCAAGCCTGACTCCTGGGAACTCCAGGGCCTTTCCCAGGATGCCCGCTGGGATTTCTCTGGAAGTCTCTGTCGCCTGGGCAGCTCTCAGGCGAGGCCACTGTGCAGCCGGGCATTCCTCGCGCTGCAGGGCTGCACCGGGCTCTGCCCAGTCCGGAGGCTGTGGTCATGCCACCGCATCCTGGTCACCATATTTATCACTCTGATGTGCAAAGGCCCGGAGGCTACGCCTACAGAAATCAAAATAACAGCAGCCCCTCCTCCCCGGGCCCAGGCCATGCCAGCAGCTGCCTCCAGAACACAGAGCTTATGCAGCAACAGCGCTGGGACTTGCAGGACTCACTGCCCAGTGGTCAGTTCGGCTGCACAAACAGCCTGGTGGTTCTAGGACCCAGAAGCACGTGGCAGAGAAACTCGCGGAGTGAGGAACTAACAGTCACGTGGTTCAGAGGCCGCTGGACTCACAAGACTGAGGCTGCCCTAAGACTCACATCAGTTGCAGGAGCCACGCCTCCAAGCCAACCACTGTAAGGGGTGACTCACCCGGTAAGGGGTCAGGTAAACGGTGCCTTTCTTGGTCCCTTTGAAGGCCTCTGGCACATTCTTCATGTCATTGAACGTAAGTTCCACATGCTCATAGGACATGAGGATGCTGCGATGAGAAAAGAGAGGGCCTGATGAGACAGGCTGCAGCCACGATCTGTTACCGGGGACTGGCCCTCCTGGTAGGCAGGGACCTGGCATGCCGTCTCTGGAACAGTTTCAACATTGCTGCAAGGAAGCTATTCCCACGGCCATGGGAGAGATGAGCTAGTCGGGGTTCTACTGAATTTCCCAGCCCCACTACCAGCCCGAGTGGCCAGCGCAGCAGAGGAGCCGCCGGGCTGACAAGGTTAGATTATCTGAGGTCACTCCTATCTCCTTCGGAGTCCTCATGACAGGTGTGCCATTTTTGTTGGTTTTTTATTTTTCATATTTTTTTATTGATTTCAAAGAGAAAGGGAGAGGGAGAGGGAGAGGGAGAGGGAGAGAGAGACAAAGACACATCAATGATGAGAGAGAATCATTGATCGGCTGCCTCCTGCATGCCCCTAACTGAGGATGGAGCCCGCAACCTGGGCACGTGCCCTTGACTGAAATGGAACCTGGGACCCTTCAGTCCACAGGCTGACGCTCTATCCACTGAGCCAAACCGGTTAGGGAAGGGGTCCTCAAACTGCGGCCTGCCGAAAACATTTATCCGGCCCGCCGGGTGTTTCTGCCGCCGCTGCCTGTTGCTTAGCAGCCGACTAGTTTTTTTTTAAACTATAGTCCGCCCCTCCAACGGTCTGAGGGACAGTGAACTGGCCCCCTGTTTAAAAAGTTTGAGGACCCCTGGGTTAGGGCATTGTTGGTTTGTTTTTAATCCTAACACACAAACATTCTAAGACATGATTACACGTTACAAAATGGCTGACTTCGGGGTTCCTTTCAACCTGGGGCTCGTCAGCTGGGTCTGCAGGGATGTCAGTCCCTGGAGCCCCAGAGATGACCCTGTACCTGCCTTTTCCTGGGAAAACCTACAGCTTTCATCTCTCTCAAGGGGTTCCTGACTTGAAGAGCCAGGAGGACTATTTTACACATGGAATTCTGAACACGAATTTAAGCTGCAAAGCCTGTGTACACGTTTTGTTTTCAGGCTGAGGCATTTTCTGAAACAAGGCTCACCATTATTTAGCAGCACTGAGCCCCAAGCCAGGCAGGAGGCCCAACAGAACTGATACATCTTGTCCCAGAAAAAGCTCACTGAGAGGGTAAGAAAAACAGTCCCGGGCGATGTTACCAAGTGGCATCAACAGTGTCTGTCAGGCCAGGGACTGGCTGGAGCACAGAGGCTACAAACTGGGAGCAGCGTGAGGCTTCTCTGATTATAAGATAACAAGGTTGGTCTAAGTTCACGAGGTTCCTCCTCCCAAATATCACAACTTCCTCCACTGGCGGGGGGTCAGCGGGAAGGGGACGGGCACCGAAAAAGAGAAGCACAGTCCAGAGAAGAGAGGTCATGACAGGAACAGGATGGCAGGTAAGATGGAGAGTCAGCACTCCTGGGTGGGGGCCCTGGGTGCTCTCAGGACTCTGACTCATCCAGCTTCCAGGTGGCGGCTGCTGGGCTGGTGCTGCCCTGAGCGGCTACAGGCTCTGATCCACCAAATCTCCTCCGGGGACTCGGGTTCCTAAGCTCCTTCTGCCTTTCCCACGAGCGTCGGGCTCGGCTTAGCCCAACCAGGGCGGGCCGGTCCGATGCTCAAGGCCCACGGAGCAAGGAGAGGAGCCATCCAGTAGCCCAGGCGGTGGGGGAGAGAGCATTCACTGGGGGAGGGGGGGGGGCAGAAAGAATCTGCAAGTGGGGAGACCTCTGCTTTGGGGAATCACCAAGCCGACAGGTCTGGCGCTGGACAAACGGTATCTATCTAAGCTCAGCTCTGGCCTCATCGGGTTCTCATCTGAGCAGTTCTGGAATATACTGGAAGTTTCACCTACTGATTTTGGAGTCAAGACTCCTTTCCTGGAATTCCATCTGTTACAGCTCTGTGACCTCGGGCAAGTTACTTAACCTCTCTGTGCCCCCACCCACCTCCCCCTCCGATTCCCTACATGTGAAATGTGTATATAATAGTATCTGCCCCATAGGATTTACGTATTAAATACGGTAGGAGAGGGGCAGTGCCTGATGCGTAGTAACATAGTAAAGGCCCAATAAACGGCAATTGTTTTTGTCGAAGGCTCTTCCCATCACTTACAAGTCGCCTTTTCTGGGAAAGGGGCTCAAGAACTACCCCCTGGGCCCCACTGGCTTCCTTCAACTTCGTGCCCGTCCGCCGCCCCACCCCCATCCCGAAGCTGATCGTGGAACCCGGCCCCCCCACCTCCTCCAGCCCCGCCCCCAGCCGTTTACCCCCCCCACCCCCACATCCCACCCCCGGCACCGCAGTCCAGCAATCTCCCCTCTTCGGCGACTGTTTTGCCCAGCGCCCACCGCCCACATTCCTGTCGCCCTCCCTTCGGGCCTCCCGGATCTTGTGCAGCGTTTTCACCTCTCGGTGTTGTTGACGATCACTCCGCCGCCCTCCGAGTGATTCTTGTTGAGCGCCATAGTCTCTTGGAAAGGGGTCCCAAGACTAGCAACGCAGTGCGCTTGCGCTCCTCTCAGCCCGCCCCTAGTGGCGTCGTTCGCAATAGAGTCAGCCAATCACAGCTCTTAGACGGAGGCTGGCCCAACCACCTGATCCCGAGTGTCACGTGGTCAAAGAGTTTACACTCTCTCCCCCTTCCGCCTAGTTTCGCCTGCATCACAAACAACTTGAAGACTACAATTCCCAGAAGGCAATGGTCCCTCCACCTCTCTGTATACTAATGAAGGATGCATTCTGGAACTTGTAGTCTTCCAGACCGTAGGCCTGGATGATTCACTACCTTGCCTTACTAATCCTCCTGTGTACTCCCCACCTTGTGGAATGAACAGTTGGGCGCATCATAGGGGAAATTAAAAAAAACAAAAAACAAAAAAACTACTGGATTCGATTCTGGTCGGGGGCACATGGCTGGATTGCAGGCTTGGTCCCCAGTTGGGGGCATGCGGGAGGCAGCTGATCAGTGATTTTCATCATTGTTTCTCTCCCTCTCCCTTCCTTTCTGAAATAAATGAAAATACATTTAAAAAAAAAAAAAAAAAACACTGGGCACACAGAATGGGGGCTGTAATCTAAATCTGGTGTGTGGCTCGCTGAAAAATCACCTTACAAGGGCATCTTCACTCACTCAACCAACATTATGGAGCACTTACTAGGTGACTTTACATCCGACATACACATAGATGAGTGCAAGACCCAGTCTCTGCTGCAGGACACGGTGGGTGGGTGGCTGGCAGAGAAGAGTCAGAAAAACTTTCCCTTCATGACATCAAACCCAGACCCTAGCCCGGCCAGCGTGGCTCAGTGGTTGAGCCTTGACCTATGAATCAGGAAGTTACAGCTCCATTCCTGGTTTCGGGCTGGATCCCCAGTAGGTGGCGTGCAGGAGCCCGTCAATGATACTCTCTCATCATTGATGTTTCTCTCTCCCTCTCCCTTCCTCTCTGAAATCAATAAAATAGCCAAAAACAAAACAAAACAAAACAAAACACCCAGGCCCTAACAGGTGGGCGGTGAGACTCTCCCTGTTCCCCCCACCAAATTCACTGTCCCGTGGGATGCGCCTCCACCACAACTGGCCTCCAGGTGGCACTGCTCCCTCTAGAATGTTCTGGCTTAGTGGTCCAGCCCGTCCCTGCAGCGTCCTGGCTGGAAGATTTTAACCAGATTGAACGAAATTAGGCACAATGTGGGGCCAGCAATTTACAAAATAGGCCTGATTCGTTTCAGCTTGTGACCTAGCATTGGGTGGCCCTACTGGGCATCTGTAGTTCGTAAATTCCCCACCTCGAGGGGGATTTTTAAGGGGGAATGTGAGCATCTCACCCCCGCGTGGAGGTGCTGGTGCACCATTCACCTTAAGGGCTCAGAGTTTCATTCCGGGCAAACAGCTGGTTTCCTAATACGTGGTGGCCAGTCGCAGGGTCCACCTACTTAATTTAACTTTTTTCTTTTTTAATCCTCACCAGAGGATATATATTTTTTTAAATATATTTTATTGAATTCTTACAGAGAGGAAGGGAGAGAGATAGAGAGTTAGAAACATCGATGAGAGAGAAACATCGATCAGCTGCCTCCTGCACATCTCCCACTGGGGATGTGCCCGCAACCCAGGTACATGCCCTTGACCGGAATCGAACCTGGGGCCTTTCAGTCTGCAGGCCGACGCTCTATCCACTGAGCCAAACCGGTTTCGGCAGAGGATATTTTTTTTTCTTTTTTTCACCAGAAGATATTTTTCCATTGAATTTTAGAGAGAGAGTGTGGAAGAGAGAGGGAACGACAGAGAGAAATATTGATGTGAGAGAAACACATTGTTTGGTTGCCTCCTGCACAGCCCTGCGCTGGTCTGTGCTGGTCTGCTCTGGCACCTTCAGTGTTTTGGTTCTAGCCAGAGGCTGCCATCTTTGGTGGAAAAGTAAAGTATTCTCACCGCCATGGGGGACCAGGCTTACATAGACAGAAGTCCCTGCCCCTGGTCCCTGGTTGGTCCATTCTCATGCAAATGAGGACACCAAATCCCAGGTGTGTGGTTTTTTTTAAAGATTTTTTTCTTGATATATATATAGAGAGAGAGAGAAACACTGATGTGAGTCTGAGACATCCGTTTGCTTCTCTCTGCGTGCCCCCTACCAGGGACCAAGCCCAAAACCCGGGCATGCGCCCTGAGCAGGAACCGAAGGTGCATGGGACGGCGCCCAACCAACTGAGCCGCACCCGTCAGGGCTTTTTCTTTTCAAAAAGAATCGTGTGTTGATTTTTAGAGAAAGAGGAAGGGAGAAGAGCCTGACATCCATCGGCTGCCTCTTTCTTACAAGCAACCTTTTGGTGCACCACCTCCCAACAGGTTGCTTGGCCCAGAAGGCCCTGTCCTGATTGGTCAGTGATGAAGCTGATGGGCGATGGCTATGCAGCTCCAATTGGATGGGGAAGCCTCAGTCCTCCCGGTAGAAATAGGGTCCCAGGAGCTCCTCTACAAGGGCTGGCTCCGCTGGCAGGAGCACCTTGCAGGCAGGCAGTTCAGTGCTGGCTTCTCCCCGAAGCGCAGTTTGCGTGAGAGGCCCTGCTGCAGAGAAATGGCTGCTAGGCTCTTTATTTTATTTTTTTTTGGAGCCCAGTTACCCACCAGGCGCCCTTTTTAGTAGCTATCTTATTTCTCAGGCTCTAAACTAAAAGACAATATCATGAATACACAGTGCTGTGGCCACACTGAGGGATCCTGACAGAGGGGAAGTGTGATAAAGAGGAAGTCGGAGTGGAGAGAGATAGCAGGCTTAGCGAATTCCGGCTTAAATGTCCAACTTTTGCAAGTTTTATACAAACACATCCTTAGGGCCGCTCCCCGGCCGTGGAGGAACCGGTGGTTTCCAGCGTCCACACTGGCCAGCTCCAGGGCAGTTCATTGCTGATCCAAGTCTGCGGCCAAAGTCCCCGTCTGGGCCCAGGTCTCAGAACTCAGACCTCTCCTGCCTTCTAGTCCACACAGGCTCTGCCTGTTTCCAGAAATGGCCCCTTTTTTGTTAAGCTGTAAGTCCTCCTATTCTCCAGACCCAAGCATCTTGAGGTGTGCTAAGAAGGGGTGTGAGTATGCCTGAGAGACACTGCCCCCCACCAGGGCAGCCAGGTGGGTCTGACCCTGCCTGTCTAACACCTGGTGCCCTCCCTGGTGTCCCTCCTGACCCCCGAGCAGCTTCATCTCTGTGCCTCAGTGAGCAGAACAAGCATCATTTGTGCTGGACAAATCATCATTGTCTTTGTGTGCCAGGTGGGCAGTTAGGCTTGAGCAGAGCAAGGACGATGGGCCAGGTTCAGAAGGTCACCAGGGAGGAACGCTGGGTGCCTAGCAACGGTCAATTGTAGGGGGGACCTCGCCCCCAAGGGACCTTCCCTACCCTCGCATACCTATGGCCATAGGCTTAGACCTCCTGGCCCTTCCTCCAGAGAGATCACCTCCAGGCCTCAGTAGTATTTCAGCTCTAGGCCCAGAGAAGCAGCGAAACCAGACCAGCTACACCAAGGCCGACCTCAGGATTAACCGCATTGACTGAGGACCCCTGACCGGGAGACCACCACCCTGCAAGGACACACCTGGAAGCTGCTGAATACCCTATTGGGATCTTCCCCTGGGACCTCCCCTAACATCTGCACCCTCAAAACCCTTAGGACGGAGGACCCGTGCACGCTCCCTCCGGGTGCAGGCCCTCGCCTCTCTCCACCCTCCCCCCTCTTCGTCCCCCTTCCTCCCTCCCAAGCTCCCAGGGCCCTTCCTTTGCCTCTGTAACTTGCTTCCTAAGCTCCTTTCTTCTAGGAATTCCTTCTTCTACCTCCGGGATTTACCCAGTGAACGTTCTCTTACAGCACGAGTCTTGGCTCTGAATTCTTTCCCAGCCAGAACCCAGGTCCCGAGGTTGCAGGACCCAGGTGGGCTGACCCCGCCGGTCTAACACCCAGTCCCTTCCTGCTGCCGCCAACATTTCCTTGTTTTTAAACTTTGACCCACAGCAAGCAATACATTTTATAGCGAGACCCATCACGTGGGTGCACGTTTATACGTGCAAAGAAAGTAAAAATCAGCTGGACAAGCAAAAACAGCCTTGCAGTCCCCCGGCTGGGAGGGGAGACGCAGGCGAAGCCCCAGCCACGCTACAGGGACCTGAGGACCCCCTCCCTCAGCGACTGCTGCTTTCTTACCAGAAATACCCCAGGCAGGCTTGGCAATGCCTCACCATTAGGGGGTGCCCCATGCTAACCGCTCGCCTCCTGACGGCACCCAACGCTCCTTAATCCCGCTGCTTTGAACCCCTGCTCAGGGCCAGCAGCCCCCCAGGACCGGCCTGGCCCTCGCTTCCTGTGGACCCTGCTCAGAACCCTCCAGAACCCACACCTGACTAAGACCACTTCCCGCCTCCCTCTGGTGGGCGCGGGCCATCCTGGGGTGAACTGTGCGGGAGCCACTGCTTGGCCAGAGGAGACTGGGCGCCTGACCAAAGACAGCTGGGTGGGTGAGGAGCTCATTCCCAGAAACACTCTTCATGCCATGAAGGTTTATCTAAAAATTGCTTAAGCGTTTAAGTGCTTAAGCTATTTTCCCCCAAAAGGAGACTGAATTACATCAGCTAAAAAAAAAAAAAAGATGTGCGTTTGGGACAAGTTTTATTTTATATTGTACTCCAATATTCTCTGTTCTACTTAGTTATTTTAACAACTTGCTAATTGTTAAGCACTGAATAGGTTTTGCAATCCTCGTCTTGAAAGCCCCCTTCCCATTCCAGAAGAAAGGCAGGGGTGGGCTGGGGGCGGGGAGGAGGGAGGTGGGAGGAGCACCCACTCAATGGGACCTGCGTTCCTGGAGCTGAAACTGCCCCGATTTACGGCTCCCCAAGCAGCGTGCTGAAGGGCGGGCCGGTGTGGCTTACGTAGTTCCCGACCTCTGGGGGTGGCAGGATCATTTATTTTTTAAAATATATTTTTATTGATGTCAGAGAGGAAGAGAGAGGGAGGGAGAGAGAGAGAAACATCAATGATGCCAGAGAATCATTGATCGGCTGCCTCCTGCACGCCCCCTACTGGGGATCGAGCCCGAAACCCAGGCATGTGCCCATGACCGGAATCGAACCGTGACCTCCTGTTCACAGGTCGACGCTCAACCACTGAGGGTCGACCTATGAACTGGCCAGACAGGGTCACTTTTTAGATATGCCCTTTGTTTGCTCTTCACGTGGTAGGAGACTGAAAGGCATTTCCCGGATGACAGAGGGAGCTACAGCCAGGACTGCCGCCATCACCAGCCAATCAGTGCGCTGAAGGCCTGGGACGGACTCTCCCTCGCGGCCGCGGCAGGAACCGGTCTTGCCAACACCTCGATTCCAGTCTCCTGGCCCCCAGACTGCGCGACAGTAACCAGCCCCTGTTTAGCCCCCGGTTTGTGGCACTTTGTGACGACAGCCCCAGCCGACTCCTGCTTGGCCCCGGGGAGAAGGAGGCTGCCATTCAGGACCCGAGGGGCTGGGACAATGGGCATCTCAGCAGCTGCCCCGGGGGCGTTTCAGGGAGGACCACCCGGAAGGGGCAGCTGAGGTCTGAAGGGCAAGGAGGAGCTAGCAAGGCAAGAAGAGTGGGCCGGGGCTTGGACTGGGGGCCAGCGCACCCCAGGGGGCCAGCCTGTAGGAAGGAGAGGGAGAGGCGCGAGGGAGGCAGGCGGTTCTGCAGGGACGGAGCCGGTCAGGATTCTGGACTTTTCCTAGCAGCCATGGGAAGCCTGGGGACGCAATGCCATCAGATTTGAAAGTGTGAAGTCACTGTAATTTAGGTGAGAAATGGGTTTAAGGAAAGAAAAAAGAGGATGAGAGGGGCCGAGGCTACCCCATCTGGCATCTTTCCGGGTAGATGGAGAGGAGCACCCCCAACTCTGGGAAGGAGGACCCAGAACTTGCAGGGAGGGGCCCAGGCCCCCAAAAGCCTCTCCGAGGCCCTCCTTCCCTGAGCGCCCTCCACGCGGCTCCGCGGGGCTGACTCCCGCCTCTTCCTGGCTTTCGGGGCTTTGGGAGGCGCAGAAGTGGAACCGGACAGCAGGTCTGTGTAAACACTCCATCGCGGACTCTCAGAACAGGCCTTGCCGCTACTTCTGGGGAAATCGAACTTGACAGAGCAGGGAGGTCTGGACCGGGAAATTTGGGTGGGGCTCGTCTCCATAGCAACCAGAAATAGCTCCAACGGTGCCCTGGCTCTGCCTCCTGATGGAGAAGCAGGGACTTGTGTTACCGAACATGACCCGCCCGAAATAGCTCCCTTCCACCTCACGAGGGCCCCTGCTGGCAGCTGCCACTCTGCCCACAGCTCAGGGCTGGGTTTGACGCAGACCCTGCAGCTAAGGGCTATTTTCCTCCCGGGGAAACCAGCCCAGCCCAGCAGAGCCTCTGGACCTCAGCCCCTCCCAGCTCAGCCCGTCTTCCCAACAGCCTGCTGCTTGGCCACAGTCTGGGCCTGGCCTCATCCTGGGCCTGGGAGGAGGGGAGGGCAGGGGAGGGGAGGCCCTTCAGTGGGTGCTCCCCGGGAGGGGACGGAGGAGGGGAGGACAAGGGTGGAGATGGTGTCTGCCTTGACCCTCCTGGGGTGTGTGGAGGGGCTGGGAGCAGTGAGGGGTGCAGGACCCAAGGGTGCAGGACGCAGCGGTCCGCAGCTGCCAAGAGCAGCGATGCTCCAGCCCGTTGCTCGGCCTGTTGTTTAGGGCTCTGGAGTAATTTTCCCACAGAAACAAAGCGCAAGTGGAGGTTGGCTCCCTGCCTGGCCCAAAGGAGCCAGATTCAGCCATAGCGACAGCCCCGGAGCCCTTCACACTCTCTGCCATTGTCTGTGCTGGGCGCCGGCGGCAGCTTCGGAGACCACACATCCTGGGCAGCTCCGCCAGGGGCTCTGGTGGCCATGGCAACGGGGCCAGGCTCAGGGCAGCTCTCATACAGGCTACTGCAACGCTGGGAAAGAGTGCGTGCTTGTGCATGTGTGTGCTTGCATGTGTGTGCGTGCATGTGCATGCGTGTTTGTGCATGTGTTCAGACATTTCTAAGCAAGGCCACACCTACGCGTGGAGCATGGAGCAAGTGTGCTGGACTGGGTAGCTGGACTGGGTAGGCTCCTGCATGTCTGTGCCTCAGTTTCTTCCTATGGAAATGGTAGTGGTAGAAGGTTTGGCCTACATGGGGGTTTCTAACATTTTTTCTTTTTTTTAACAGTTTCTCTTTTTTACAAGCAATTTTCAGTAAAATCTATTTAATTAAAGTGTTGGCTATACCCAAGTGCCTAAAAGATTTCATTTAAAGTGGTTATTTCCATAAGCCAAATGCTGTTTTATCTAACAATCAAATATTAACATTTATGGTTTGGTGTTTGACTTAATTAAAAATATTTATTATAAAAAAATAAATAAAGTGTTGGCGGGGTGGTGAGGGGCTAGCCCTGCTCCACTGCCCCTTCCCAGCCTGCCACCTGCCCCACCTCGGGCACCTCTTAACTCCTGGTCTTCTCAGAACATTTTGAAAAGTACAGCTGGATTCAGACACACAAATACAGACGTACACCCAGGCGGACAGGCAGACATACACACTCATACAGGACACCCACACGCACAGACACACAGACAGACACACGGATACACAGGGGCTCCCACACGCCATCCCTCCAGCTCTAGCATGATCCCAGAGTTAGAGGACGGGCAGGCGTGTGGATACCCCACAGTGGGGACCACACTGAAACCTGGGCCGCGCCCACCCGCCAGCCCCGTGCCAGCTGTGCGGCCTGGGTGCCCACCCCCTGCGCGGGGCTGTGCGGCTGCAGTGCACGTGAGTGTTGGGAGCTGGAATCACTGGAAGCGGCAGGGACGCTGGCTGCAGACCTGACAAGTCAGACTGGAATTCCGCCAGGAAGCGCCAGTGCCAGGGGGGCGATGAGACAGAGCTGGGGTGGTGGGAGGGGTGGTGAAAGGTGGGAGGCTCACAGCAGGTGAGCGGACACTAGGAAGCCCCACGGGCCCACCTCGTGAGGCCCCAGAGCCGCCTCCCTCATGGGCCCCAGCGGCTGGGTGAGCTGGGGGCCCTGGCTGCCTAGGGAACGGTGTTTTGAACCCAAAACACCAGGAGCAAGGAGGGCCCGCCCAGAAAAACAACATCCTGGCTGTGGGCTGAGGCAGGGCTGCGCAGGAGGGACTATTTTTAGCCGCCCAGGCAGCCAGGGCAGGACTTGTATGGCCTTGCTGTCTGGCTGCATAGCTCACCCATTGTCCCGCCTGACCTGGGCCGGGTGCAGAGAGGCCTCCGTCTGCCCTGGCCCTTCCTGCTGGGGCGTTCTCTGGGGGGCCCCTGGGCCACAAAGAACCGAGGGAGGGCGGGCTGGCCTGGAAACACTCACCAAGTAGCCTCGGGGAGCAGAATTGGGGCATCCCAGGCCACGATGGAGGTTTGGTGGCAGCAGGGGACACGGGGCCATCCAGGCAGAGCAGCAGAGGCTCTGCTGGGGTGCAGGGCACGCGTCTCCCCAGCCTGGAGGCCGAGCACTGTCCCGGCTGCACAGCCGGGCGCGGGAGGTGAGGCAGAGCCCAGAGGACACAGGTCCCTTTATTGTAGATGTTCTGGGCTCCAGCCACACCCGCGTCAGCTCAGTCACATCCTTCACGGGCTGAGAAGGTGTGTGAGTGAAAGCAACTCGGGTCTCAGGCCTTCTTGCCCCTGCCCAGGAGCCGTGCCCTGTTCTCGGGGGTGTGATGTCTGCAGTTAGTCCTGGGCACAAACACCACAGGCAGGGCCAGAGCGAGGCTGTGGCATTAGGATGAAAACAGCTGATGGGAACCAGGCTGCCCAAAGCAAACACGTGGCAGCCAGAACCACTGTGGGGCTGGACCCCCACGGGAGAAGCATCTCTAGCTGCCCCTGTCCAGCACCAGGGAGTAGGGCTGCCCCAAAGGGCAGGCACCCCATTTCAGCCCCCTCTTTGGGCTCCCTCCCTCCCAACAGGAATCCTGGGACCAGGGACTCTGTTCCCTTCTCCTGCCTTTCAAGACCGGCTCCTGAAAGATGAGAAACACTGGGAAATTCTTGGTGGGCGGAGAGCAGGAAGGAGTCATTCACTCAACAAATGTTTATTGAGCACCTACTGTGTGCCAGGCACTGTCCTAGGCACCTGGAAAAGGAGGGCTTGGGGTAGCCTGGATCTGTCCTGGCTGTGGCTCTCTCTCCCGGAAACAAGGCCTGCAGTGGGGGGAGGGGGTCTGAGAGGCACTTGAGAGGGTCTGGGAGGCCAAGTGTTCTTTTAGAAATGAGGCTGCTGAGGACGCGTGGGCTGCGGAGACGTGCACGCCAGGAGCCGAGGCAGCGGCCGAGGCCCGGCGCCCGCATTACCTCCTCTTCAGCACTGATATGCAGGACTTCTTGAGGGGCCCGATCTGCAGGTGGGCGTCCACGCTCTCCAGGAAGAAGGCGGGCTTCAGCCGGCTCCTGAAGAGCCCCGGGAAGTGGCTGTCCAGGATGCTCTGGAAGGGGTCCCCGGGGGAGGCCGTGGGGCCACTCCTGCGGGCCCGGGTGGCCTTCAGCCGGCGCAGAAGGCTCACCTTGCCGTCCCGCACGGCATAGAAGGCCAGGGCTCGGTCGGCATATTCCAGGCAGACCCCAACCGTGGGCGAGAAGGCGTGCGGCAGGGGCGCCTCCTGCCCGTGGAACCAGACGGAGAAGCCGCGTCCGTTCCACTGCAGGCAGCAGGAGTGGGGGTTGCGGCCGAGCCGGCCCCGGTCGTAGGGCTCTTGTGGGGAGAAGTCTTCAGCCATGACGCCCACGCTGACCCAGCCCTCGATGATCTCCACCTCCCAGTAGTAGGTGCCCCGGTCCAGGGCGCCCTCGCCCAGCACCTGCTCGCAGTGCGTGAAGCGGGTGGGGGACTCGGGGTAGCTGATGGGACACAGCACCCTCTTCACGCCTTTCGTTCCGAACAGCTGCAGGAACTTGTCCGCCGTGTCACTGTCCAGGTCCACGATGTAGGCGACTGCTCCCCGGGCGGGAGAGAGACGCGGGGCTCAGGGACAAGGCCAGAGAGGACACCCTCCCCTAGGTGCCCACCTCCCCAAGCACAGCCTCGCCCACCTTTGCAGCCAGCACTACTCAGCCCTGCTGGAGCGCGCCCCATGAGCTGGCCTAGTTCACCCCATGGACAAGGGAGGGACTCCAGGGCCAGGCCAGCCCTGCGGCCGTCAGGGGGCCCCGTGTGCGGAGGGCCGAGCCCAGGGTGCACTCACACTTGAGGAAGTAATCCCGGGGCACCTCGCTGTCCAGGTGGCTGCTGTTATCTGGGTCCTGGGACTCAGCATCGGCTGCAGAGAGGAGACAGCGGAGGGGTCTCGCCAGCTCCCCGGGACTGGGCTGTTCTGCAAGGTGCCCCTTCCAAAGCCGTGACCCCCAATTCCCTCTTCCCCCAATTCCTCCCAGCAACCCAAGCCTCCTGGGACAGGCACGCCGCCCAGGTAGGGTACCCTGGGTCACATGTATGCCTGGCCCTCGGAATCTACCCCCCGCCCCACTTGCCCCCGGACTCCAGCCCCTCTGAAGTTAAAGGGGGGCGGGGAGAAGCCCCCCTCCCGCCCCGTCCTGTAGGCTACGGCCAAAGCGGCTGACTGGTCATTACGGGGTGGCGGCTCCAGTCGCTGGCAGGATTCGGTTCCGCCCAGCAACAGGCCATTTCCATCCTCTGCTCCTGCACGGGCACCGGGCCGGGGGGCCTGGGAGGGGAGCCTGGGGAAGGTGAGTCACTCCGAGGGGCACCCACCTTCTGGGCCGAGCTTGTGCGGCCCGTCCTCGTCACCGCTCAGCCCCCGCAGCTGCCCCCACTGGCTGGCGCAGGCCGCGGCCAGCACCTCTCGCACCGCCTTCACAGCCTGGGATGACTTAGTGAAGCCGAGCTCCCGCGGGGGACCAGGCCCGGGGCCGCACCCCTCCTCCAGGGCCAGCCTGAGTGCCAGCAGCTCCTGTGCCAGATACATGCCCATGAAGGCCCTGCGAGCCACAATGCCTCCCAGCGGGGGTGAGACAGCCCTGCCGGGAGCCGGCACAGCCCTGAAGGCTCGGGCACCCGCTGCCGTCTCTCTCCGCCTCCCGCCCTCTCTGGTCCTCACCTGCAGGAAGCTCACTGAGTCGGCCTCGGGGACCTGGCTGAGGTTGTGGCGGGCCCGGCTCAGCCTGCTGCGCTGCTCCTCCTGCCGCCGAAGGTCCCCCTGGGAGCGGCTCAGCATGGCGGCCTCTCCCTCCTCGATGAAGCCCAGCACCTCCTTCTGGAACCCCTGCAGGGTGGCTGCAGCCTCCGCAAACAGCTGGCTCACCCTCTCCCGCTCAGACACGGCTGCGCTCTGCACCGGACAGTGGGAGCGGTGGGGAGGGCACAGACCATCACTGTTTGGGCCCCATCCTTCCAGACCCCCCTCTCCCACCCCACTCTCTGGGAGGGGCAGAGGGACCCACCGGAGCCACCCTGGGTCTCTGCCAGGGGGACTGGGCAATGCCCTGGGCACAGGCCTCCTTGGAGGGGACCAGACCACGCTGCGAGCTCACAGTGCCAGGAGCCTCCTGCAGGAGGGGACGGGGTCAGGGTCGGGGCTGACCTTGATGAGGGCCACGGTCCGCCGGGACTGGGCAATGCCGGCGCCCAGCTCATCCATGCGGTCCTCCACGGCACTCAGCACTTTGGGCTGCTCGGCCTGTGGGTGACATCTTCATGAGTACGGCGCCTGGCAGAGGCCACAGCCTGCCCTGGGGTCCCAGGCCTCACCCCGGGGTGGGGCAGGGCAGGGGCGACGTGGGCATGGTATCGGTGCACGGGTGGGACTGGGGGTGGCCGTGATGTCCCACAATATGTCAGAGGGCGGGCCTCAGGCCGCGGTGGGTGTCGTTCCCAAATGCCCAGGGGGAGCACAGTCTGGCTGGGGGCTGTCTGCCTCCCCTCTCTGACCAGCGGGCAAGTACAAGGCCACCCGTGGTCCTCAATGGCGCATTCACTTGAGAACTTCCTTCGGTGGAGAAGAGGCAGAGAATGGAGGGAGCAGGGGCTGCACAAGAGGCCATTCAGCTGTCCTGGGGACCCCTGTCCCCAAAGAGCCCGTGTCCCCAATCCAGGCCTTAAAAATGGGGATTCCGGGCAAATCCCCCTGGGTCTTATGAGTCAAGGCGGCTCAGGCTGGAGACACGGAAAATCCCAAGGCCAAAGCGCCAAGACCGGGCTGGAGGCCAAAGGAAACTGGGGGCGGAGGCAGCAGGAAGGACCGCGCACATGGTCCCACCACTGGCCCCGGAACAGCTGGACAGAGCGGTCTGTGTGCTCCACCGGCCGCACTCCAGTGGCTGCCACACCCATCTAAACCCGCGGCCTCCGTGCTGGGCGAACCTGGAGCCCGGTCCCGCACGAACTGGCCGGTCTCATCAGCCGCGCAGCGGCAATCAGCTGCCCAGGAACCGCAGGGCCTAATCCAGATCCCTCCTGCCTTAGACCCCCATGGGCCCCCTGCCCACCCTCCGCGTCCTTTTCGCGTTCTCGCTGGGTCCTCGCATCAGCCCATCCCATCGCGAGCGGATGACGTTGTCAGGGCTGGAAGGGACAGCAAAGACCCTCAACTTCCAGGAGAACATGAACAAAATGGGAAGGAGGAGGGGCGGGGGGCGACCCAGGACCCTCGGCCCGCCCACCGTCACCCGTGCGCGGCGCCGGCGGCCCACCTCCTGGAGCGCGCGCTCCTGCTCCAGCGGCACCAGCTCGTGGCCGCGATGCTCCTGGGCGGCGCAGGCCTCGCACAGGCACAGGCGCTCCGCGCGGCAGTAGCGCTCCAGCGGCCGCAGGTGGCGCGGGCACAGGCTCTCCTCCAGCCGGCGCAGCGGCGGCACCAGGCGGTGTCCGCGTAACGCGGGGCTGCGCTCGTGCGGCCCCAGGTGCGCGGGGCAGAAGGAGGCGAGGCAGGAGAGGCAGGAGAGCGCGGCGGGCAGGGCGGCGCCCTCCGGGCACGCGTCGCAGCGCACCGGCTCTTCGCCCGCAGCCCATGGCTCGGGCGCGCAGGGAGCCGACGGCTCCGGGGCGCTGGGGGGCGCGCTGGGGGCCGCGGGCTCGGGGGCCGGGGCCGAAGCCGAGGCCCGGCCGGGCCCGGGCCCGGGGCCCGAGCCCTGGCGGAGCTGCAGCAGCTCGGACAGCGTGTGGTTCTTGCGGAGCTGCAGGCCGTCGGGGAAGGGCTCCTGGCACAGCGGGCAGCGGGCTGCGCCCCCGGGGGCGCCGGGTCCGCCCGCGCCGCGGTGCGGCCAGAGCGCGCTCAGGCAGGCGAGGCAGAAGTTGTGTCCGCAGGGCAGCGTCACCGGCTCCCGCAGCGGCTCCAGGCAGATGGGGCAGCTGAAGGGCCCGCTGCCGTCCATGGCTCCGCGGCCGCCGGCGCCGCCTGTCCTGCTCCCGCCCGGGAGGGACGGACCGCTCACGCCCGGGCACCGCCCCCTGGGGCCGCCGCCAAGGGGCCCGCCCCGCCCGTCCTCAGCGCGCACCGCCCCCCGCGCCCTGGGCCCGCCCGGGTCCCTGACACCCGCCCCAGCTCTGACTGCTGGGCCGCCCTGGGCCCCGCCTGACTTCCAGGGGCTCCTGGGTGATGGGTTCTCCTGGGCCCGCGGGGCTGAGGGGCGGGCGCTGCTGCAGGTGTGAGAGAGGGCAGAGGGCAGAGGAGGCGAGCGAGGGCGGCACGCTTGAAGGAAACTGGGAAGGAGCTCACCCTCCATTGCCCTGCAAGCCTCCCCCAGGTGTGGCCAGGCCGGGCGAGCCACAGTGTCGCGCAGCCAGCACCTTGGACCTCCAGCCCGGACTCTGCGCCATTAGCACAGCTCCGGAGCTGCTGACGCAGAGGAAAAGAACTGCTGATGTGCGTGTGTTTGTGCCCCTTGGCGACTCCATTTACCGCCCCCCCGCCCCGCCCCCCGCCGGGGAACTGGGACTTTCCTAACCCTGAAATGGGAAGTTAATGTCTTCTCTTCTCCAAGCCCCTTGTTTGAGGAATTCAGTTCTGGTCCATGGACACGCGTGGGCACCTGTGGTGTGCCCGGGGCTTGGGGTGTGGGTCCCCAAGTGGAGGCATTTGTTAAGACTCATCTCACTATGCATTTAAAATGGTGCACTTTATTGTATGTAATGCTTTTATTTTTTAAATATATATTTTAAAAAATATATTTTGTTGCTCTAGCTGGTTTGGCTCAGTGGATAGAGCGTCAGCCTGTGGACTGAAGGGTCCCAGGTTCGATTCTGGTCAAGGGCACATGCCCGGGTTGTGGGCTCGATCCCCAGTAGGGGGCGGGCAGGAGGCAGCCAATCAGTGATTCTCATCATTGATGTTTCCATCTCTCCCTCTCCCTTCCTCTCTGAAATCAATAAAAAAAATATATATTGAAAATATATTTTGTTGATTTCAGAGAGGAAAGGAGAGGGAGAGAGAGATGGAAACATCAATGGTAAGAGAATCATTGACTGGCTGCCTCCTGCACGCCCCTCACTGGGGATAGAGCCTGCAACCCGGGCATGTGCCCTGACAGGAAATCCAACCATGACCTCCTGGTTCATAAGTCAGTGCTCAACCACTGAGCCACGCCGGGCTATATGTGTTGTTGTTGTTTTTTTTAACACAATAAACAACAAGATCTGATGGGGCCTAACAGTTACTGTATCTTTGAAAGAGCGATGAGCATAAATGGTATTCCAACTTCTCTGTCACCATGGCAACATGCTCTGAAAATGTCTGTAATTTCTGTTGGTGACAAGTCACAGGTATTGCTAGTAGCATTGTGGTGTGTTCTCTCCCTGCACAACAGAGAAAAATGCTCGATTGCAGCTGGAGGACAATGAAAACACAGATAGACTCTCTCCCCAAGACCCCAGGGTAAGAATGTCTACTTTGGAAATATGCTATGGCGAGCCCCCTGACCTGACATCCTCCTCCCCGGGAGGGAAGGAAGCAAAGAGCTAAAAACATTGAAAGAGAGGTGCTCTTCACTGCCCCGGGGGCAGGGGGGGGGGGATTCATGATAAAGGCCCTCCTGGAGGAATGACATTTGAGCTGGGGGTTCGCAGACTGACAGGACTCAGGCGGGCAGAAAGCAGGGCGGGAAGAGACAGATCTTCAGGAGCGGGCCTGGGCGGGCCTGCATGGGCGGGAAGGCGGCTAATGAGTTCCATACGCTGGTTTCCACAGGGAGCCCTTGATCTCGAAGGTCCCTTGTCTGCCAAGACCAGGAGCGGCTCAGAGGCTCAGGCGTCAGCGCCACCCTGCTCCCGGGCTTGCCGAGACCACAGGCCTGCCTGATTCTGGAGGGGAAAGGGGTACCTTTCGGGTTGGGGGTAGTCAGGGGCGAGTCTCAGCTGGCCCTCTGCCTCCCACCCCACAGCCTGTTCAGGAAGACCTGCCCCCCCAGGAAGGCATGGCGATTTGATCTGGGGGGGGGGGGGGCATTTTGATAGCTCACTTGCATTATCCTAGCTGTAAAGTTGTTTGCCCGACATAGTCATTCCTTCTCAGTGAGTTGGCTCTTCAGGGGAAAGGGGAACTGGCACTGCTGACCTCTGCACGCTCCGGCCTGCATCGCCCTCTGCCTCTACCCTTACAAGGACTGGTGTGAGGGATGGGAAATGGAATTCCCACCGGCTCCCTATCTTGCCATGCAGGTCGCATAACTAGTCCTGCGGAGGAGGAAGAATTTACACCCAGAAGGTGCAGGCTGAAAATGATCCTGACCCTCATCGAAGAGCCTGTCTGGTTGCAGTATTGCTTCAGAAAGAAATAAAAGTCGACCGGAAACAAAAATGAACAAGCAAAAGGAGCCCTTACAAGGAGGGTCCCTCACAAGCCAGCCCACCTCTGCTTGCGTCTATGACAGAAACTGAAATGGGACCCACGCCGTGTTCTTTTTTGTTAGGCTTTCGATGAAGTTTTAAAAAATTGGATGTGTTTATTTCAAATAACATATTTAGAGCACCTACAAAGTAAACAGTTTCATGGAATGGGGCTTAGAATAATAAAAACTGGCAGCCCTGAGCCCCACATACTCGATTCTTGCTCCCACGGACAGCCAGTTGCTTCCAGCCGCCACCTCCAGTCTCTACAGCCTGTCCTCGGGCGCCGTGAGCCTGTGTGGGTGCTGTGCTCGGATGCCTGGAGATTTACATTCTTATTCACTCACCCTCCATGTCGAAGTCCATTGTTTGGATCCCAGACCTTCCTTTCCCTTCACTGATTTACTTCTTTGCTTTTGAAAGTCCTCTGGGAGCTTCCTGAGACTGGGTGGGGAAGTGCCCGCAAAGGTCTTTGTTCAGGCTTCAGCCTTGATTGACAGTCTGGCTGGGTATGGGATTCTAGCATGGAAAGCCTTTCCTCTCCGACTCTCAAAGGCCTGGCTCCATTGTCTTCTAGCTTCCAGTCCCCTTGCTTGAAGCCACGTTTCCTACAATTGCTGTGCGGCTCCCTTCCTTCCCGTCCTGCCTCGGGGAGAGCCGCCTCCGCTCTGCCCCTCACCTCTCTGACCTCCAACCCAACTCCCTCCAACTCCCCTGGCCCCTAAGCCCCTCAAAGATTTGTTTATTTTTTAGTTGTTAATTTTTGTTGTTAATCCTCACTCGAGGATACTTTTTCCATTGATTTTTAGGGAGAGTGAAAGAGAGGGGATAAGAGAAACATTGATGTGAGAGAACACATCGGCCGAAACCGGTTTGGCTCAGTGGATAGAGCGTCGGCCTGTGGACTGAAAGGTCCCAGGTTTGATTCCGGTCAGGGGCATGTACCTGGGTTGGGGGCACATCTCCTGTGGAAGATGTGCAGGAGGCAGCTGATCGATGTTTCTCTCTCATCGATGTTTCTAACTCTCTATCTCTCTCCTTTCCTCTCTGTGAAAAATCAATAAAATATATTTAAAAAAAAAAAAAAAGACAAAAGAGAAACACATCGACTGGTTGCCTCCTGCACGAGCCCCAACCAGGGCCTGGGCTGGGGAGGAGCCTGCAGCCAAGGTACATGCCCTTGACTGGAATCCAAGCTGGGGCCCTTTGGTCCACAGGCCAATGCCCTATCCACTGAGCCACACCGGCTAGGGCTAGTTTTTAGTTTTTTTTAATTTAAACTTTTTATTATTATTTTGTATTCATACTCATATCCTATGTACAGCATAGCGGTTCGACAATCATATGCTTTACGAAGTGTTCCCCCCTATATTTCCAGGACCCATCTGGCACTAAACTTAGTTATTTCAATATTGACAATATCTCCTGTGCTGTAAGGGTCCCTGTCTGTACAATTTCTCCTGCCCTCCCGTCCTTGTTCTGTCTGTGTGTCCCTCCTCCTGATTCTGCCACACAGACGCCCAGACCTGTGAGCCGGGAGCAGAAACGCTGGAAACACCCACTGGCTAGTCAAATGTTACTCCCCAAAGCCCAAGCTTCGTTTCCCTCTCTACCAATGCGTTTTTCTGCCAGAGTCAGGCAGACCGAGTCCATTGCGGGAGCTCTCCGAGAGATTTGTAAACGCTTGTCCCCGCCCCTAGAGCAGCATTGCTCCGTTTCCCACCATGGAGATGGCAGTAGCATCTCGTCATGTGACATACAGGTTAATGGTCACGATCCAGAACAGTAAGGAAGAGACCAACACCCTGATGAAAAGGTACGTTCATAGAATAAAGGGCCCCTAGAAGCGGAAAGGGAGCCCGTCTTCCTTTCTCTGTCCCTGTCAGAGTGTGGGCTCAGCCAGCTGGACACGTGTGTCGGGGCCCTCGGATGAGGAGCGATGGTTGGAAGCTGTACCCTGGGGTAGCCAGCAGCGATGGCCGAGTGGCCAGCCCAGTCCTGCTTCCTCCCCATGGAGTCCGGCTGTTCAGTGAGGTCCTGGCTGCCTCCTGTTACTGTCAGGCTGCCCAGTGTATGATGCCTCCTCCCAAGATTGGGGAACTCCCCACACCTTAGGAATCTGACTGGGGGCTCCTTGCCCAGGCGGCACCAACCAGAGGCCTGGCCCTGTCCTTGACCAGAGAGCCACAGGGCTGAGGAGCAAGGCCACAAGATGGGGTTTGCAACCAAGGCCAGATATCAACGTGGGAGGGCGATACACTTCTAACAAAAACACAAACATATTTTGTTCTTTTTGGAGTGTTTGCATGTGTTATCCTTTAGAAAAACTTTATTTTTAGGAGAGAAAAATACTGATTTGCTCTCCCACTTACTGATGCATTCATTGGTTAATTCCGGTAAGTACCTGACTAGAAATCAAACTCACAACCTTGGCATATTGGGATGACGCCCTAACCTGCTCAAAAATACTCATCACGGCAATATTTTTATGAGCCCAAATCCAACAATTTGAATGTCCGATAATGGGCCAATAAAACCCTGACAGTCATGAGAATGACTGTTTATATAGTCATAGTTCAGGAAACAATTTTTATAACATGAAAAATGCTTACGTTACATAAAAATGTAGAAAACACAACTGTTTATGGAGTGGCAGCCACAAGGCCGTACAAAATAAAAGAGACTAAAATATAGCAAAACGTTAAGGAAAAAAGAAGAGATAGAGACAGGGAAGGAGGAGGTAGAAACCACCTTTCCGTAGACTGTGTCTAGGAACAGTTTGCGGTTCCCTCCCCACACCCCGAAGCTCCCCTGGCTACACTGTCTCTGGGAGGCACGCTGGAGCCGCGAGTGCACTATTTTGCCGCAGCCTGTGGCGTGGACCACATGGCACGGGCTCTCCTGTAGGACCAGGAGTCCCTGGGCGCTGCCCTTGCCTCTGACACCCAGGCGCCCCTGGAACTGGGCTCTGCCTGGAGCAGGGGCCTCCCATTTGACTCCATTCCTAGTCCCTGTCCCCTTCAAAGAGGCTGGGAAAGTTACCTCCAGTTTGGGGGTCCCTCACCCCCACAAGTGGCCCTGCCTCACCCCGAGTCAATCTGCTGGCCCACAGCTGGCCCCATGAGAGCTGTGGCCTCAGGTGCCCAGGCCAGGGGCTGGGGCGGCTCGTGGGCACACAGGCATGGTGGCTCCTGTGCCCAACCCAGAGTTCCATCCTGTGCCTTCCTCAGCTGAGCCCCGAGGCCTCTTCCTGGAGCCCTGGAGGGAGCCTGGCCTCAGGCCGATGGCACAGGGTCAGGGTTCTGCCCTCCAGGAGCCAGAAGACAGGGTGGAGGGGCTGGGTGAAGATGGCGTGGAAGGTGTGCAGGCGCTGGGTCTCAGGCTCCAGGCTGTAGAAGGTGAGGCAACCAGAGGCCAGGTCCAAGTCCACGCCCAGCAGCTTCCCTGGCACCCCTGGGAGGCGCTGGACCTCCCCGTTGTGCCAGGCCTGGGCGCTGTCCTCCTGAACGCAGAGCCCCCACGAGCTGGGCCCACGGCCGATGTTGTCCGTGTAGGGCCCCAGCTTGCGCCGTGCCAGGTCCGGGTAGGCGACGCCCAGTGTCACCAAGTGGTTCGATGTGTGCACCTCCCAGTAGTGCCGCCCAGACTGGAAGCTCTGGGCGCACTGCACCTGCCAGAGCTCGAAGCTGCCGGGCTCAGCCGGGCCTCGGGGCTCTCGCCGGTGCTCCACCCGCTGGTCCTGCCGAGACAGGTAAAGGTGGCGGTTGGCACTCTCCGGGTCGAAGGTCAGATTGCGATAATCTGTTGGGGAGAGAAGGGCTGGAGGTGAGCAGGCAGGGTGCCTGTGCCTGTCCACCCTCAGGGGACAGGAGAGACGGCGACGACGCTCCACTGATGGCACATTAAACCCCTGCCGGGCACGCTGCCCGCTGAGCGAGCGCCCGATCCTGGCGGTGACCTCTGAGGCACAACCGTCCGTTAGCCTCATTTCACAGATGAGAACACTGAGGTCCAGAAAGGGAAGTGACTTGACGGAAGTGGAAGAAGCACAACTGATCCAGCTTTGTGTGCCTAGACCAGTGATGGCGAACCTTTTGAGCTCGGCGTGTCAGCATTTTGAAAAACCCTAACTTAACTCTGGTGCCGTGTCACATATAGAAATTTTTTTATATTTGCAACCATAGTAAAACAAAGATGTGTGTGTGTGTGTGTGTGTGTGTGTGTGTATATATATATATATATATATATATATATATATATATATTTTATTGATTTTCTACAGAGAGGAAAGGAGAGAGATAGAGAGTTAGAAACATCGATCAGCCGCCTCCTGCACACCTCCTACTGGGGATGTGCCCATAACCAAGGTACATGCCCTTGACCAGAATCAAACCTGGGACCCTTTAGTCTGCAGGCCAACGCTCTATCCACTGAGCCAAACCGGTTACGGCCAAAGATGTATATTTTTGATATTTATTTTATATATTTAAATGACATTTAACAAAGAAAAATCAACCAAAAAAATGAGTTGTGTGTCACCTCTGACACGCATGTCATAGGTTCTCCATCACTGGCCTAGACCCTCCTTAAACACTATACTGGCTCCATGTGTAAGAGCTGTGCCTCCTGCGACAGGGGTGCCGGGGGTGAGGTCAGACCCAGGGAAGGGCATGGACGGGGCAGTCATAGCACATGCCACACACACACACACACACACACACACACACACACACACGTACATACACATGTGCTCACAGTGCCTGTGTACACGCCTGCATCCACATGTATGCACAATGCACTCACACGCACACACAGGTGCACACACATGTGCTGGGCCTCCTTACTCTGCCAGAGCTTCCTCCTCAGCAGACAAACCGGGCTTGGGACCAACGCCAGGGCATCTGGAGTCTCTAGGGGGCAAAGCAGTGTTAGGGGGGTGAGGGGGAGGGGAGCTCTTGGGGGCTCCACTCCCACCCTCCCACCCTCAGTGGGAGGGACAGCTGGGCTCAGGGTGAGGGAGAGATCTGGGGTAGCCTTACCCGGGGGACCCAAGTCAGCCGCCTCAGCTGGTGCCCCGCGGGGGTCCCCATTGTCCAGGAGGAGGCCACAGAGCTGGCTCAGAGACTCCTTCAGGCCGTCCAGCTGCTGATCTGCATCCCACTGTGGAGGGCTCAGCGGCCCAAGAGGCCCTGGGGGCGCCAGGAGCTGTGATCCCTGAGTCCCAGGGCAGCTGCAGTGAGCTGGGAGCAAGGGGCAGGCACTCTGGTCCCTCCACCTGCCACCCTTTGTCCTGGTACCTGGAGGAAGGTTCGGTCATCGGACTGCTCCAGGAGGTCCTGGGTCCAGCGGTCAAAGACAGCCGTGGCCTCCAGGTGGCCCCGTAGCCGCTGCTCCTCCTCCTGGGCCTGCGCCAGTGCCTGTGTCTTGGCCACCTCGATGGCCCTCAGTGCCTTGATGCGGCGCATCTCTAGGGCCTGCAGCAGGCGGCTGAACTTGCCAGAGACCACGGAAGCCAGGTTGCAGGCCGAGCTCTGGATGGGCACAGGAGGAGCCTAGGGTGGCCAGGGCTGCCGCTGCCCATTGGGCTGAGGGGTGCAGATATGGGGAGACAGGGTCCCTGGAACCTCTTTCCCCCATTCAGCCCCCTACTCCCTGATGCCAGGAGGCATTTTCAAGGTGGCTCACACCTACTGCCCAGGGTCCCAGGGGCCAGCTGGTGGCTGCCTGAAGAGCACAACATGAAGTCGGGGGTGGGACAGGCAGGCCGGTACCTGGATCTGGCTGCTTCGCTGCTGCAGCTCCTGTAGCTGGCTCTCGGCCTGGGTGGCCTGCTGCCGGGTGACCTCCAGCATGGCTCTCAGCTGGGCCTGTGGTGTCCCCCGGGGGGCAGGGGACGAGTGACAAGAGGGGGCCAGCATTGGCTGCTAAGTGTCCCCTCCTCGTGCCGCCCCCGGCGAGGCTGACCGGGGGGGCACGAGGGGACGAGGCACTCCTGTTTGGTGGTGCCCCCTCTGGTCCCCTCAAGGATGTAAATGTAACGTCCTGGAGCAGGAAAAACTCCCGCCCCCGGATGGATCTGCTTCCCTGCACTGGCCAAGCACCTCTCCTGCCACCCACACTGCCAGGTGGGGATGGGTGTCGTCCCCGCTGCCAGACGAGGAAATGGGAGAGAAGTTGACAGTGTGGCCAAAGCCAGCAGATCGTCCTGAGTCCGGCCCGTGTAGGAAGTGGGTCATCTGACTCCCCCAGAGGACACCCAGCAGCCCGACTTCACTTCCCCTCCTTCTAGCAAAATCCCCCTCCACTGGCACAAGTGCCGTCGTTGTACCACCCGTCCCTGTCCCTCCTTGTTGCTGTCACCCACTGTCCCACTGCAGGCCCTCATGCTTAGTGCCGGGTCTGTGCCACCAACAGTATCACCCAGGCCTGTTCCCCGAGACCTGGGCGGCCCGGGCGTCACCTCCAGCCCTCCGGCTCCGGCTCCCGACCTCACCTGCACAGCCCTTAGCTTCACCCCTCAGCTCCTCACCCCGCACCCCTCCCGGGCCTTGTCCCCCTCGGGAATCTATTCCTAGAGCCTGCTTTCTGACCACCACCCCTGCACACAGAGCGCGCGGAGGGGCCCCGGGGTGTCACCTCGCGCTCCCGGCGCTCAGCGTCCAGCAGCACCCGCTCGTGGAGGCGACAGTCGCCCACGGTGCACGCGCTGCACACGCAGCGGCCCTCGGTGCGGCAGAAGAGCTCGAGCGGCCGGCCGTGCTGCGGGCAGCGCGCGCCCGGGTCGGGGTCGGGGTCGGGGCCGGCGGCTGGCGGCTCGGCGCGCACCACCTCGACCACGTCGCTCAGGGCCACGTTGCGCCGCAGCTCGGCGCGCGCGGGGCAGAGCTCCCGGCACTCGGGGCACTCCACGCGGGAGCGCCACCAGTCCCGGATGCAGTCCCCGCAGAAGTTGTGGCCGCAGGACAGCGTCACCGGGTCCTGGTAGAGCTCCAGGCAGATGGCGCAGGTCAGCTTTTCCTGCAGCAGCTGCTGGGCCATGGCGGCGGCGGCGGCGGCGGCGGGAGGGCGGGCTGAGCACCCCGGGCAGGTCCGCGCCTTTTAAAGGGACCGAAGCCGCGGGTGCGGCGGGGAGGAGCGAGGGCCCGCCTCGGGCGAACAGGGGGACAGCCTCCTCCGGGGACCGGGACCGCCGCCACCCCCAGCGCCCGCCGGCTTCCGCGCACCCCGTCCCGCCCGGCGACCCCGCCCCCGGCCTCCCGCTCAGCTACGTCCAGAGCGACCCCTGCCGCCTCCTGCCGCCCGGCTGGGAGCTGGGGTCCCGCTCTCTCTGGTCTCACCCTGGGACCTCCTGCCGGCTTTCCTAAACCTCAGCGCGCAGCTCCTGAGCAGGGGTCCGGTCCCAGCCTCCAGAGACCAGAACCCCAGGGGCCTCCTGGCTCAGGGCCGCATCTGAAAATCTGCGCCGCCGCTGCTGGCCGCCGGCTTCAGCGGTGAAACGGACGGTGCGAGCGGGTGTCTGGCCGCCAGAGCGGGGGCGCAGCTAGTGCTGGTTCAACGCTCTCCCGCCCAAGGGCCCTGCTGCACTTTTTCCTTGAGCTGAGTTTCAGGCGTTTGCCAAACCAGGGTGTCTCCCTTCTCTTGGCTAGAGTCAACATGAGGTGGGCGTTTCTGGTCACCAAGAGACCAGTCCAGTGGTTTTCCCACGCCCTTTCCTGGAAACCGGAAGCACTCAACTGCACTGGAGCCCCCTCCCTGGGTGGGCCGCTGCTGCTCTAGAGCCCGTTTTCAGAGCGGTGGCTCCCGGCAGTTGAGCAGAGGGCTTCTGATTGCAAACCCACCTGCCCCGGGGCAGGGCGAGTCAGCCCAGGACCGGCTGGAGGAGGGTTAACTCTCCTGACCAAGCCAACCTAATTTATTTATTTTTTAAAATATATTTTATTGATTTTAGAGAGGAAGGGAAAGGAGAGAAACGTCAATGATGCGAAACAGTCATTTATCAGCTGCCTTCTGCACACCCCACACTGGGGATCTAGCCGGTAACCTGGGCGTGTGCCCTGCCCGGGAATCAAACCCTGTTCATAGGTCGATGCTTAACCACTGAGCCACACCACGCCGGCCTGCTGTGAAGGTAAGCTGCCCTCAGTGCAATGCAGCCGCGTGTCTTGTGCTGTAAATGTGCGAACGCTCTTTCTGGAGAAGGTGCACAGAGCTCCTCTTGCTTGGCTACAGGCGGCCTTTCCCTTTAGAGACAGACATGCCCTAACCACCCAGGCAGGGGGCCGGGCGTGTGCCTGAGCTCTCTGAGACCGGACAGGCCAGGCGCCAATGCTCAGTGGGCAGACCTCTCCCCAGAGGCCTGTGGGAGGAGCCAAGACCTCAACCTGCTTTTTCTTCTGGACCTGCCTTCAGCCACTGGGTCAAAGGGTTACCTCCTGGGATGGGAGGCAGCCCTCTTCCCACCCACAAAGCAGTACAACTCCATGGGGGTGGGGAGGGGATCTGGCTGCTCCTGGAACACAGACCCAGACCAGCTATAGCAGAAATCATCTTTATTCATTCACCCCAGAGGGGCTGCCTCAGACAGGGCCCAGGGCCCCACAGCTTGGTCCCTGGAGCTGTGTTTATGGTTCCTGCCTGCGGAGCCTGACAGAGTGGCCCCAGGCCCAGCCCACCCTCTGAGGTGGGTGGCAGTCTAGCTACTCAGTAGATGCCATAGGTGGGTTCATGACTGTCTCTGTACCGGTCCAGGTAGCGAAGAGGCTGCTTGTGGGGGAAGCGCTTCTGCTTGGGGTGGTAAGGGGGTGGCCGCACAAACTCGAACACGGGCTCCCGCATATCTGCAAGAAGAGTGAGGAGTGCGGATGTGGACTGCTGCCGGCCCGAACCCCCATCTTGTCTCTAGGTTGGGACTGGGCGACTCCCCGAGACCAGGGAGAACTGCCTGCCAGGTCTGGAAAGGCCTGAGTGTTTGCCAGCCCCCCCCCCCCCCCCCCGGCAGCCCACTGTCCCTACCCAAAAGCTGGTGGAAGGTGTGGGTGACCGAGTCATCCCAGCGGCACTGGAAGAAGGCCAGGCCAGCTGGAGTCATGGCTTCCTGGTGTTTCTTGTAGAAATCGAAAGTGTGGAAGGTCCGCTGGGCAAGCTGGTAGCTGTAAGATGGGGAGAATGTGAGTGGGGAGGGGACACCAGGGCCCCACACCCCCTCTGCCCCATAGGCAATCCTGAGGAGCCCCTTAGGGCCCGCCTAGCACAACCACTGTCTGCCCGTCTCAAGTCCTGAGGGAAGAGAGAGGTGAGGAGACTGAGCAAGGCTGACCACTGCTGGGAAGCTGGCCTGAGGCTGGGGTGGGGGTGCGGGGACAGGCGCGGGGGTGTACATTACCAGGGGGAGGGCCGGGTATCCTCAGAGAAGTCGACTGGCTTCTCCTGCTTGAAGAGCAGGAAGGCAAAGCGGTGGAAGCCAGAGCCCCGGGCAGGGAAGGGGGGCAGGTAGGGACACGTCTCCTGTCCTTCAGCTACCCTGTTGCCTGGGATGTTGGTTCTGGCAGGAGGAAAGGAATCTGTTAATGCCACTGGACAGAAGTGGCCGCAGGAGCATCCCCATCCAGTACTTCCTAGAAGTTGAAACAACTCCCGGGGGACACAGACCCTACCAGGACCTCTTCTGTGCAATCAGGTAGGAGCTGGAGCTCTGTGAACCCTTGGGGCTGAGGCGGGGGGCTAGCTGCAGAGACAGCCAGGATGAGAGCAAAGGCGAGCAGCCTGTTTGCTATGCCCTGGGGAGCCTGGCGGGGTGGGGTGGGGGGGCAGGGCTGCCACAGCTACTCTGGCTGGAGACCACGACACCTCTGAGTTGCTTTTTTCTCTGTTTCCTGAAACTCTGGGCTTTACAGAGTGTCTGCCCAGCCTGGCACCGGAACGGCCACTGTACCCGCCTCAGAGGGTCCTGCTGCATCGGTTGGTAACTGCAGTTGAATAAAAATGACAGAAACCAGCCTCCCAGTCACTGGCCTTGGTTATCCAGAAACGCCAAAGCTGCGGTCGCCTGCCTGACTTCTGTCCCCTGGTGTTCAGAGCCAAAAGCCACCGAGAAAGCAAAAGGCTGGCCACCCTGAGCACGTGCAGCTGCCAGAGGCCTCTCATGGTCCCTCTCATTTGACTGTCACAGAGCCCCCGGGTGGGTAAGGAATGTGGAGGCATCATCCTAGATTTACAGGTGAGGAGATGTGTTCAGGGCGACCAGAAGGCCTGTGGGAGCAGCCAGGCCCGCTGCCTGCTTTTCTTCTTACCCGTTTCCGGCCACGGGATCATAAGGCCCTCACACTCCCAGGAAGCAGAGGGGAAGGGCCCCCTCCAAGGGAAGGAGGTTAACCCCAAGTCCCATTGTTAATCCACGATGGAGCCAAGACTGAAATTCAGGTGCAGCTCTTCCCAGGATGCCAGGGCCTCCCCGCATGCCTGACCCACAGCCCACCCCAGGTACTCACACCAGCCAGTGGACATACTCGGCATCTGGCTCCAGCAGGTGTCCATCTGCACATAAACAGACCCACCGACTGAGTCCCCATGAAAGGAGCTGGGGCTGCAGCTCTCCACCTGGCCCCGCCCCCAGGGCCCTGGCTCCTGTACCCTAGATACCTACCCAAGTTGGTGAGCAGCAGTGTCCACAGGGAGCCCTCGTCTGCCTCGTAAGTCACCTCTGGGGCCTGGGCAGCCTGATGGGGAGAGAACGAGGGAGCTGTCACCCCCACCAGGGACAGACAAGCTGTTATACACAGAGGTTCTTGGGGAAGGGAGACTCCTGGCCCTGCAGCGGGATGTCTGTGCGCACAGGGCAGGAAGGGGCACCGCCAGCAGTTACCTCTGTCGGCGTGACCTCATTGCCGTGGTACACAGGCATCACGTCATCCTCACCCACGGCGTAGGCCACGTGCAGGGGGACTCGGGGCACGAAGGTGGCACCGTGGAACAGGTCTCGGTAGAGGCCATAGTACTCCGCCAGGCGCTGCTTGTGGTAGGGCCCGCAGGTCCTCTCCCATTCCACCCGCACAGCCTCCAGCGGAATGCACACTGGGAAGGAATAATGCCAGCTGGGCCCCGGGTGGGGGCAGGGGCGCACCGGGGCCCCTCCCCTGGGAGGGCTTACCTGTGCGGTGGCGGGCGGCCCGCTCCTCCTCCACATTGGCCTTCAGCTCCCGGAGAACCTGTTTCCGCTCCAGCAGCTGTTGGGTCCGACGGACCTTGGGTGGAGGCAGCCCAATGTCAATCTTGCTTTTGGGATCTGGGGAGGAGAGGATGTGTTGGAGGAAGAGGGATGGATTCTTGGCCAAGCCGCCTGTCTCTGCCTAGTCCTCGCACTTGCCCAAGATCTGCTGCTAAAGCTTCCCCTTTATTCACAAAACTAAAACCTATCGTGTAGTCTGCTTCTCAGACCTGAGCTGGGTCCAGTTGCTAAGTAAATTGCATCAGCTTGAGATTGCATTTTCTAATCCCTAATCCCTGACACTGTCAGTCCAGGTCATGGAAACAGGCACGCGGCCTCCCAGTTGTAGCTGGGATCCCCTTCAAGCCTGTCACAGCGGGGCTGGGACACACCTGTGTCCTCAGTAGAATGAAAGAAGCACTTCTCACCCTTTAATGAATGAGCCATACAAGTCACCTGGGAAATTTCTTAAAATTCAGATTCTGATTCTGCAGGCCAGAGTGGGAACTGAAACACATTTTTTTTTCTTCAAATTCTTACCCAAGGACATGATTTTTATTGATTTTAGAGGGAAGAGGAGGGGGAGAGAGAGAGGAAAATCCATCGGTTGCATCCGACTGGGGATCGAACCCCAAACCTGGGCATGTGCCTGACTAGGAGTCGAACCCGTGACCAGCCAACTGAGCCACACTGGCCAGGCCATGGCAGCGTGCTTCTAAGGAGTTCCTAGGTAATATCCGAGCTGCTGGTCCCAGAACCCGCTCTTGAGTAGCAAGGCCCTAGAGAACGGTTAACCCAACGCCTTTTCCCACTTAGTTAGACACTAACAACTGACTACTCAAGGGCAGCCCTCCCCAGGCACCGTGTCCGGGGCTTTCAATGTCATTCAGCGAAGTCCTGTGCACTGTGCGGGTGCAGGGACCCCTGACCTTGGGGGGCTCACAACCTGGGAGGGAGGCAGGGCCACACACGGAGCATTTCGCGGGCACAGAGGGGCGCTCTGACTCGCAATGGTGGGGGCGGAGGTCAAGGAAGGATTTAGGAGCAGAAACATCTACGGGGGAACTCTAATGGGGGACCAACAGGTGTGAAAATCCTGGTTGGACAATACCACCAACGCGGGATGCAGGCTGCCCCCCGCCCCAACCCGCCCCCAGTGCTCGGGGCGCCCCGCACCCACAGCGCCCAGCTCCGGGCGCCCCGCACCCACAGCGCCCAGCTCCGGGCGCCCCGCACCCACAGCCCCTGCTCCGGGCGCCCCGCACCCACAGCCCCTGCTCCGGGCGCCCCGCACCCACAGCCCCTGCTCCGGGCTCCCCGCACCCACAGCCCCTGCTCCGGGCGCCCCGCACCCACAGCCCCTGCTCCGGGCGCCCCGCACCCACAGCCCCTGCTCCGGGCGCCCCGCACCCACAGCCCCTGCTCCGGGCGCCCCGCACCCACAGCGCCCAGCTCCGGGCGCCCCGCACCCACAGCGCCCAGCTCCGGGCGCCCCGCACCCACAGCGCCCAGCTCCGGGCGCCCCGCACCCACAGCGCCCAGCTCCGGGCGCCCCGCACCCACAGCGCCCAGCTCCGGGCGCCCCGCACCCACAGCGCCCAGCTCCGGGCGCCCCGCACCCACAGCGCCCAGCTCCGGGCGCCCCGCACCCACAGCGCCCAGCTCCGGGCGCCCCGCACCCACAGCGCCCAGCTCCGGGCGCCCCGCACCCACAGCCCCTGCTCCGGGCGCCCCGCACCCACAGCCCCTGCTCCGAGCCCCGCACCCACAGCCCCTGCTCCGGGCGCCCCGCACCCACAGCCCCTGCTCCGGGCGCCCCGCACCCACAGTCCCTGCTCCGGGCGCCCCGCACCCACAGCCCCTGCTCCGGGCGCCCCGCACCTGACTCCACCACGAAATGCTCCCGGTAGGTCCGCCACCAGTGCGGGGCCCGCGCCTCCTGCTCCGCCCGGCGCCGGTAGCGGTCGAAGCTGCGGTACTTCTCCAGCCGCTCCAGGTTGCTCACATCGATGTCCTCGTTGGGCATCGGCCCCAGAGGCGGGGTCCGGCGGCTCAGCGCGGCTGCGGGCAGAGAGCGGGACGGCTCAGGCCGGCGACGGCCCGGGCCCTCGGAGGGCGGGCGGGCGCTGGCTCGAGCCCCAGGGCTCGGGCTTAATGGGGACCTGCAAGAGCCCCGCACCCTCAGACGCCTCACCCGAGGTGCTGAAGCACCGCCACCTCCGACTCGCGCCCAGCACCGCTTGCCACAAGGGCGCCGCCATCTTCCCTCAGGTCGGCCCCGCCCCCGCCACCCAGGAGCCACGCCTCCACCCAGGCCCTGCCCCACCCCGCCCACCAGGCCCTGTCCTCGGACCCTGAGCCACGCCCCCTTCAGGCCCGCCAATCAGGCCCTGCCCTCGAACCCCTGAGCCCCGCCCTCTCCCAGTCCAGGCCCTGCCCCCGGACCCAGGAGCCCCGCCCCCTCCCAGCCCAGGCCCTGCCCTCGGACCCAGAGCCACGCCCCCTCCCAGCCCAGGCCCTGCCCTCGGACCCAGGAGCCCCGCCCCCGCCCAGGCCAGATTCCTCCATGTAGGGAGAGCCCGAGGTCCTGTCCTTCCCGCCAGAGGCGCCAGAGGCGGTGGCGGGCCCTGGGTTCTCGGTCCCGGAAGTGCTCAGAGGACCACAGGGCGGAGCTGGGAGCGGTCGGGGCTCTGCTCGCGGCCGGCCACCGGGGGGCAGCACAGACCCGGGGCGGTAGGCCCGGCCTGGCAGATGCCCCGATGCGCGGAGCTCCCTGAGTCTCAGACCCTCTGGCCATGGTGTGTAGCTGGTAGGCGGGAGGTCCCAGGCCTGGCCAGTTCTAAATAGGCATTGAAGGCCACTGTTAGAGGGTAAATTGGTCCAACTGCTTTACAGAGCAATTTGCCAGTAATTAGTACAGTTTTAACTAGTAAAGTTAAGCACATATTCTATGACCTAGAAGTTCTACTTCTAGTATTTACCTTAGAGAAGTGCTTACATATATGCCAAGGTGGCATGCCCAGCACTGTCGTGGCCCTATTGTTTACAATAAAATCCCAATAAAACTGTAAACACCATAAATGTCCATTAGCAAAAGAATGAGTAGTGGTATATTCAAACAATGAAACGGTATTCAGTAGTTAAAATTCATGAATTGCAGCTACATGAAACAAGGTTAAATATAAAAAAAAAGTTTGGGAAAAACAAAGTTTATTGGTACTATAAATACTAGAGGCCCGGTGCACAAAATTTGTGCATTTGGGGGAGGGGTCTCTCAGCCCGGCCTGCATCCTCTCACAGTCTGGAGCCCTCGGGGGATGTCCGACTGCCGGCTTAGGCTCCCCCCTCCCCCCACCCCCAGAGAGCAGGCCTAAGCCAGCAGTCGGACATCCTTAGTGCTGCCACGGAGGTGGGAGAGGCTCCCATCACTGCCACTGTGCTCACCAGCTGTGAGCCTGGCTTCTGGCTGAGCAGCACTGCACTGACCACCAGGGGGCAGCTCCTGCATTGAGCATCTACCCCCTGGTGGTCAGTGTGCATCATAGTGACCAGTCATTCCACCATTCAGTCTATTTGCATATTAGCCTTTCATTATCTACTAGAGGCCCAGTGCACTAAATTTGTGCATGGGGTATGTGTGTGTGTGTGTGTGTGGGGGGGGGGGGAGTTCCTCAGCCCAGCCTGCACCCTCTCCAATCCAGGACATCCCTCTCGCAATCTGGGACTGCTGGCTCCTAACTGCTTGCCTGCCTGTCTGCCTGATTGCCCCTAACCGCCTCTGCCTGCCAGCCTGATGCCCCTAATTGCTCCCCTGCTGGCCTAATTGCCCCTAACTGCCTCTGCCTGCCAGCCTGATCACTCCCTAACTGCTCCCCTGCCTGCCAACCTGATCGCCCCCTAACTGCTCCCCTGCCTGCCAGCCTGATAGCCCCCCAACTGCCGCTGCCTGCTGGCCTGATTGCTCCCTAACTCTCCCCTGCCAGCCTGATCACCCCCTAATTGCTCCCCTGCCAGCCTGATTGCCTCCTAACTGCCCTCCCCTGCCGGCCTAATCACCCCTAACCACCTCTGCCTCAGCCCCCACGACCATGACTTTGTCCAGAGGGCATCTGGAAGATGTCCAGTCTCCTTAGCATATTACCCTTTTATTAGTATAGATAATAATAAAAGCGTAATATGCTAATTAGACTGGACAGCCGAATGACCTTCTGGACAAAGCCGGGGCTTCGAGGGCCAAGGCAGCTGCCACGACTTCGAGGGCCGAGCCACTTGCATGAATTTCGTGCATTGGGCCTCTACTATAGGATAATACCATATAGATATTTTTTAAATTTTAGGTATTTTAAAATTGATTTTAGAGAGAGGAAGGGAGAGAGAAACATCAAAACACTAGTTGACTGCCTCCTGCATGCACCAGGTATCAAACCCACACGTGCCCTGACCCAGAACTGAACCCACCACCTTCCAGTGTATGGAACGACTGCGCTCCAACCGAGCCACACTGACCAGGGCTGGAGAGGTCTGTAAACACACAAATCAACATTCTGTTTTGTTTGTGGACACGTACATACAGAGTGAAACTGTAGAACCAGAAAGAGAAGGGCTATCTCTGAACCCAATATGGCAAGAAATGAAACGTAGTTGGATTAAAAAACATATAGCAATTTAATGGGTCCAAGATGAAGGCTGTAGATTGTGGGTAAACAAGTAAGTTCCCCCGAAAGCTGTTCTGCGACAGACACACAAACTGCCTGCTCTCTGCCTTCGTGCTCACCAGGACATGTTCCTTCCAAGTAATTCACAAGTAATTGCGATTCCCACCCTCTCCTGCCCCTGCACCCCCACCCATGGCCAAGAGGACAGAGGCCCTTCAAAACACGTGGTCCGCCTCCACGCCCCCATTAGGGAGGGGGCCCTGTGCTGTCTCTGCTGGCCTCAGGTGGGAGGGCAGGAGGCTGCTCGGGGCATCCCTGGAGAAGACTCTCTGCCTCAGAGGAGGCCCAGGTGAAAAGATCCCTCAACCACCTGCCTACTGACAAGGGGAGGGGTCCAGAGAACCAAAGCTGAAGCTGACAGTGTCTGGGGGAGAGACACTCAGCACTGTGTCTCCCCAGAGGCCATTGTCAAACCCGAGGCCTGGGGGCACCTGCCTGCCTCAGCTGCGGCCGGCGTGGTGGGAATGCCCTTGTACCCTATCTACTTGAAGAGTTGTTATCAGGCCCTGGACAACCCCTCCCTGGAGCTGGCAGCCAGGGGGCGCTAGGACAGAGTGCCAGGGTCCGAGTCTTCTGTTGAGGAGGCAGCAGGGCCCTTTAGGCTGAGTGGGATGTCATATTGTAGGAGGCTTTCTTCAGGGTCTCCAGGAAGAACTGTTCATTCTCCAAGAAGTCTTGGTCCTGAAAGGCAGAGCTGGGTGAGCACCCCCCTCTGGGCCCCTCCTGTACCGCTTCCGTGAACAGGGACACAGGCTCAAGGGACTGAGTGAGGTGGGTCCCCGGGTGCTACAGGCCAGACCTCACTCCAGGCCCCTCCCCACTTACTCCCTGGCTCTGGGAAGCTGTGAGCTGGAAGCGGGGCCTGGAAGGAGCAGGCGCACTGGAGTGAAAGACCAGGTCTCAGTTCTGGCAAGGCCACTTGCTAGCACATAACGTCACTCTCTAAGCCTGTCTGCAAACTAGAGAGAAGAGCGTCACCCGCCTTGTAGGCTGGGGGAGGGCAATGTTCCGGTACAGAGCCTGAAACAGGAAGTGCTGCCACTGCTATCACAGGGTTACTGTGAGGTCCCTGGCAAGAATATGCAATGGCTCGAACAGAACCTGGCCGACGGGACAGGTCTGAGACGGGCCCCTCCCGGGGGTAGGCCCAGCCCTCCTGAGGGCCAGGACGTGCTCCTCGCTGACTGCCCTGAGTTGCCTGTCACCAAGGTGACCACGAGGACCCGGTCCAAGGGGCGTGGCGGGCCTGGGTGGCGTCCGCCTTTGCTATGGGATGCTTACCTGCTCAGCTGTGTGTTGCAGCAGCACCAGCTTGGTGTGGCGAAGCGAGGGGCCCAGGGTGGCTGATGGCTGGATGCCCTGAGGATTGGCGGGAGCAGGAGCCATGATGGCTGAAAAGGCTGAGGAGGAGGTCAGGGACCACGTGTGGATGGGAGGGCAGGGGGGCCACAGCCTGTCTCCCGGGGCCTTCTTACCACGCGGTGGGTGCACCAAGGACCCCCCTTCTCCACCAACTCTCAAAAGGCTTTGAGAACGCTCAGGGGATTTTACCTGGAAAGTCTAATTCTAGGAACTTATTCAAGGGAAATAATCAGGCAAAAGTGCAGAGACGTATGTACAGATTTTCACTGATGTGCTGTTTTTCTTAGTGACAAAAAAATCACCCAGTAGAAAATCATTGAAAGTATGGAACAGCCTCCTAATGGAAGCTTATACTAATTAAAAATTATGGTTAAATGTTTAATTTCTGATCCGAAAACATGTTCTATATGTATATTTCCAAATTAAGAAATCAAGGTACAAAACAGTATATGATATGTCGTCAATTTTGTTTTTAAAACTGACGCAGTCTAGAACACTACGCACCAAAACGTTAAAAGTGGTTGTCTCTAGAGTGTGCGGTTGAGAGTGACATTTTATTTTAAAAGTTTTCTTCCCTCTATTTCCAAATGTATTTTGTAAAATATATTTTTATTGCTTTCAGAGAGGAAGGGAGAGGGAGAGAGAGATAGAAACGTCAATGATAAGAGAGAATCACTGACTGGCTGCCTCCTGCACGCCCCACACTGGGGATCGAGCCCGCAATCCGGGCATGTGCCCTTTGCTGGAATCGAACCTGGGACTCTTCAGTCCGCAGGCCAACACTCTATCCATTGAGCCAAACCAGCTGGGGCCAAATGTATTTTTCTATAATGGACATGCATTCCTTGTGTCATGAGAGAACTTTAAAAGCAGCTAGCCCCTCACTTGAGTGGAGGGAGGTGTGGGCAGGATGCTCCTGGCACTGCCCACCCGATGGTCAAAGTCCATCCTTCCAGAGCCACTTACCACTAGGGCCGGAGGCTGCCAGGCCCTGGGCCTGGGCGAGTGGCGCCACGGGACCAGAGGGCAGGTCCTGTCGGACATGGTCCAGCTGCAGCCTCTGCTGGGCCAGACTCAGACGCTCCTGTCCCCCGTCCCCAGAGAGAAGGACACGGCCGTGAGGGTCTGGAGGTGGGGGGGTCGGTGGAGCCAGATGGGGGAGCAGGAGCTGGGTGGGGGGTAGGGGGGAGCCTTGCCTGGTGCATGTGCTGCTCCTGTTGCTGCAGCCGCTCCAGCTGCTGCTGCACCAGCTGTAGCCGGGCCTGATGCTCTGACTGCACCTGCCGGGCCTCCCGCAATGCCTGCTCCCCCTCCTGGTACTTCTCCGAGGCCACCTGCGGGGAGACCACCTGGGTCAGCCAGGCTGTCTGAGGACAGGGCACTGCCCAAGCCCCGGCCACACGCCCAGCTGAGCTGCCGGAACCTGGCTCATCTTGTCCATCTCCTCGGAGCGGAGCCTGATGCGCAGGGCGGCGGCGCTGACCCGCTCCTTCTCCCGCCGCAGTTCTTCCCGTTCCCGCTCCAGAGCCTCCCTCTCGGCCGCCAGCTGGTCCTCCTTGGTCCGGAGCTCACTCGCCCGGATCTTCAGCTCTGCCTGCTCCTGGAGACAGCAAACCCTTCATTGCTGTGTCCTCTCGGGAGCTGAACTAGGCTCTGCTCAGGGTTTGAGGAGCCCCTGGCCCGCCCGCCTCATTGCAGTGGCTCCATCTGATCCTGATTCTGGGAGAAGGGGGCGGGGTAAGGGGGTCCCAGAACCAGTCAGGGAGGCCCAGGGCCATGCCTCCGTGCTGCCTCACCCCTGGGCTCAGCTTCTCTGAACCCCCCTTTTTTCTGTCTAAGTCCTGGGGATTGATGAGGATCCAATGAGCAATGTGTGTAAAGCACGAGGCCAGCAGAATGAAGCTGTTACTATTATATGATTATTGTTGCTGTGCCCTTTGCTGAGCTGACCCAACCTGATGGAGGAGCAGACAGTGAGGACCGGAAGGAAAGGGCAGGGCTGGCAGCTCGGGGCTCTACCTTGGCCAGGCTGACGAGGGTGCCCTCCCGCTGGGCGTCCACCTGCAGCGCCCACTCCACCTCTCGCTCGGCCCTCTCTTTACTCAGCTTCTGCTGCGTGAAGAACTCGGCCCACTCGGCCGCCAGGCGCCGCCGCTCCTCCCCACACTTGTGCATGACGGACTTCTGCTCCTCCAGCAAGGCACTCTGGGACGAGGGTGCAAAGGTCAGGGGTGGGTGTCCTCGGGCATCACGGGAGGGATGGCCACTGGAGACGGTGTGGCTGGACTCACCTTGGCCCTCTCCAGCTCCTCCCGCTCCATGGCCGTCTGCTGGGCCAGGACCTTCCTCTGCTCCTCCAGGGCGCGCTGCGTGGACTCGGCCTTGGACTGCTCTGCACTCGCCCGCCAGCGTTCCTGGGGCAGGGCCGGGAGTGAGCCCTCGGCGCTCCACCTGCCCCGTCAGGCCTCGCTGCAGCGCAAAGCCACCTGCGCCCTCCACACTATGTCACCAAGTCACCAACACCTCCTTTCCAGAGAGGCGCGAGCGAGGGACCCGAGGAGGACTCGGCCGACCGCTGGGCTAAGGGCACCGGGCTGAGGCTCAGGGCCCTCTGCTGGGAGCTCCGGAGGAGCAGCATTCCCGGCCCCTGAATTGCCAATGACTGTCTCCCGTCAGCCAAGCAGGCAAAGCAGCGGGTGGGCATGACACTGAGCGTGCCAGGGAACGCAGGGCACACACAGCATGAAGCGGGCTGGCCTGGCCCGAGGCAGGGGCTTCGTAAAGTTACCCAGTGAGGCCTGAGCAAACAGGTCCAGGACACGGAACCCTCTCTAGCTGCACCCTGCTAGCCACAGGCACCGTGAAAGCACCAGGGCTCTCTCTGACTAGGGGGTGATTTTCATTTTTTTTCTTTATTGTTTCAGGTAGTTTAATTTTTTTCAGTGAAATGTATCATGTTATAACCTAATACAAAAGAAAGGAAAGATATTTTCTAAAGACTACAGCTTCCTCTTATATGTAAGCTATGTAGGGAGTTCAACATCTTTCCCAATTTCACAGGCACCAGCTGTCATGACAGGTTCAAGTGCCTGGGAAGAAAGTGGGACATGCAGCGCTGGGCAGAGGGGCTCGCGGCCATGGTGAGGGCGCTCTCGGAGGTGGGGATGGGGGGGCCGGGGCAGGAAGAGGCAGGAGACATTGCAGAGGGAAGTCCCGAGGCCCAGGAGGTGAGCTCAGGGTACCACTGACGATCCCTGGGGCTCTGGGAGATGGGCCCCGCGGGGGGGAGGACGGCTCACCTGCTCCAGCAGCCGGCTCTGCTCGCTCAGGCGGGCCTCCATCTTCCCGATGACCTGCTGGAGCCGGCTCCGCTCCTCCTCCATGTCCCGCTGCTGCAGGCCCAGCCTCTCCTGCAGCGCTGGGGAGCCCACAGGACACTCAGTGTCCGCCCACCTTCCCACTGAGACGGGAGGGGCGGGAGGCAGGCCATGCGGTACCTCGGAGCTGCTGGTCCTGCTGCCGGATGCCCAGCTCCCGCTCCTGGGCGGTGGTGAGGTGCGAGGCCTCCACACGGGAGGACAGCTCGTTCAGGCTGCTGGAGAACTTCTCCATCTGCTCGATCACGCCATTCAGGGACCTGGGGAGGATCCGGTCACCCTGGCCTGGGGACCCCAGCACCGCCCCCTGGTGGGCAGGGCCTGGACCTCGGGACCACACACATACCGCGTATGGGAGGTGGCACTGGTGACGGCGTCGATCTCTCGGTCCTTCAGCAGCTTCAGCCGCTGCAGCTGCTCCTCGTGGTCCTTGCGCATCTCCAGGATGGAGGCCCTGCAGGGCCGTGGCAGGGCGGGCTGTGGGCAGCATCTCCAGGGAGGAGCGTGCCTCCGGCACAGTGCTCCCAGACCTCCCTTTCTTCTCCGGGCACTGCCTCAGTTTCCCTGGCTGTCAGCCTTAACGGTCTTGGTGCCTTAATACCACATCCACTCTCTAAGGCAGTGGTTCTCAACCATCTGGCCCTTTAAATATAGTTCCTCATGCTGTGACCCAACCATAAAATTATTTTCGTTGCTACTTCATAACTGTCATGTTGCTACTGTTATGAATCGTCATGTAAATATCTGATATGCAGGGTGGTCTTAGGCGACCCCTGTGAAAGGGTCGTTCAACTTCCAAAGGGGCCGCGACCCACAGGTTGAGAACCGCTGCTCTAAGGGGCTGTTCCTCCTGTCATTCACGCGGAGGAAGACAGGTGCGCCTGGACCCTGACGAGTGTTACGGGCCGCCTGCCTCATCAGCCAGCGCCCTGTGCACCTTTTCTTAGTTCCGCTCTAACCTAGAAAGGCAACCAGATCGCCATGCCGGGCACCCAGTGCAAACCACACCAGGGTCCGTCGAGTAACTAGACCTTAGAGGTCCAGCGGGCGAGGGGGTTGACCTGGGCCGAGTTAGCCGCCTGCTTGCTGCTGCCAGGCCCAGCCCAGCCAGCCCTGTGGGCACTCACCCCACTCTCTAGGGCGATGCCCCTCTCATGGGTGGGATGGGTCAGTGTGCTGGCCTGGGTGCTCACCTCGGTTCAGAGGCACAGCTTCGGGGTGTCATGGCAATCAGGTTGCCCTGGCCACCCTAGAAGCCTGCTCCCCTGCCCGCCTGGCCCTGGGCCTGGCCCTGGCCCTCACCGCTGCAGCTGCCGCAGCCGCTCCACCTCCTGGTCCTTCTCCTGCTCGGCGGCCGCCAAGCGCCGCTGGTGCTGGGTGGTGAGCTCGGCCCGGGCCTGCTCGGCCGCCTGGCAGTGCGACAGGTACTGGGCGGACAGCTCCTCGTTCTCTCTCCGCAGCCGCTCTTCCCGTTGCTGGTAGGAAGTTTCTAGCACCTTGATGCGGCTTCTGCCAACGGAACACCCAACTGTGGGGCTCAGAAGGTGAGGGCGGCCACCAGAAGGGTCCCCCCCCCCCCGAGCACATGGCTGGGGCAGGCCAGGAGCCTTGGGGAGCCCCGCAGGCCCTGGCAGGGGTACCTGTGAGCATTCTCGATGAGCTCCAGGTCGGCCTGGTGTCGCTGCTGCAAAGTCTCCAGCAGCAGCTTGTGCTGGGCCCGCTCCAGCTCCAGCTTCCGGACCTGAGACAGCAAGAGAGACAGCTTGGGGGGTGGGAGGCAGGTCCCTTAGGTCCCTGGGGAAGCCTTCCAGCCCGCACAGTGACACCTTCCCATCGCAGCCCTGCCTCCACCCTCACCCGGGCCCAGACCCTCACCTGGGCCTCCAGCTCTGCCAGCCGCGCCTGGCTCTGCAGAAGCTCAGCCTGGAGCTGGGCGGTGCCACTCTGAAGCTGCACCTGCGCGGCCAGGAGCTGCTGCTGGTATCCTGTGCCCCGCAGCAGGGACTGAGAAGGTGAGACATGCTCCAGGTTCGGCAGGGGCAGGGACGCAGCAGAGCTCAGCTACCTCAGGCCCTCTGCTCACTGAGCCTCCCAGGCCCTGCACCTGACCGGGGGTGCAGATGGGGCCAAGGACATGACACCAAGAAGCCGAGGAAGGGGCCCCGGAGAGTCACGTGGTCCCTCCTTCCTCAGGACAACAGCCTCCCACAGTGGTCAGACTCCTGGACAAATGCTACGTCCCAGCAGTCTTAATGATGACGAAAGCTTACAACACGCCTTTGCTGTTAGCCTGTTTCCTGCCACCAACCCCCATCTCCAAAAGGGCCCTGGGTTACCAGGGACATGCTCCTGTGGGGCGAGGCCTCCTCAGGCCCAGAGTCAGAGGTGACGCCACACCTGGGTACCAGGTGGAGGCACGGAGGGAGGGTGGCCAGGATAGAGGCGGCTTTCTAGATGGAACAAGGCACCTGCAGCCCTGCTTTCGGATGCAGCATCCTGGCCACGCCGCCCGGGTACCACCTCTAACTCCCCATTGGTGCTGGCAGTTGGCACCAGCTCTGCCTGACAAGGCTCAGTGCAGGGGATGCTGGGGGGAGAGCTGGTGCGCTCTCTGACCTCCTGCAGGCCACCAGGTCGAACCACTGCTGCCGCCTCTGAGCGGAGAGCAGCATCATGGGGCTGAGACCTGTGCTTGTTTGTCCGCCTTCCCTACCTGGACCGGCCCAGCAAGCCCTGTGGGATCCTGGGAGCTCGGGAAACGCACTGCAGGCTCTGAAAACAAACAGCAGAGAGCTGAGCTGGAAGGAGGCCCAAGGTCTGTCTCTGTTTCTCTGGTACGTGCGCGCGCGCGTGCGTGCGTGTGTCCCAGCATCCCTGTCTTCTGGGGGCCCCGAAAGAAGCTCAAAGTGCCTCTTTCTCACCCAGATTTTACCCCCAAAGCAGAAAACAAACCAGTGCCGGAGAGGTCTCCAGGGACTGTGTCCTTCTTTGAATCGCCTGCATAGAGGGCCAAGGAGGCTGGGTTCCAAGTCACGGGGGCCCTGAGGACACGGGGAGGGGGCAACAGGAAAGGAGAACAGGTCACGCCCTCAGCTGGAGAGGCCGTGGGTGGCAGTTTCACGGTGAGGCCTCAGTGAGCAGAGATGGGCTGGCTGGGCCCCCAGCCTCCTCACCCCCAGCCCTAGCTGCAGACGTACCCCGAGGCGGCAGGCTGGCCAGGCGGCTTTAGTGCTGCTGGTCCTGCGGTCCCTCCAGCAGCTGCTGGCTCGAGCCCTCGCGGGCTCGCAACCGGTTGGCCGAGGAATTCTCCTCCCAAGTCCAAACCCCTGTGCAGCCCAGAGGAAAGGAAGCACAGGGAAGAGGTGGTGCTCCTGCACCCAGCCCAGTCCTCCCTCCACTGGAGACAGCAGCCAGAGCCTGTACCTGCTGGAAGGGGGTCGGCCCGCTGCCCCCACCGAGATCTGGCCCTTAGAGGCCGCAGCACGCTCTTCTCTGGCCAGGTCTCGGGCCTTCTTCAGAGACAAGGCATGGCTCAGCCAGTCCTCCTCCTCTTTCTCCACAGACACTCCTGGCTGGGAAGGCCGGCTGGCTTTGGCAGGGGGATCTGCACCCTTGGGTGGTGGCTGTGCCCCGGGGGAGGAGAGGGGCAGCCCAGCTGGGGCAGAGCATGGGCCGGGGGCAGAAGGCTGTCTCTCGGGATGGGGCACGGAGGATGTGGGGAGTGCGGAGCCTCTCCTGCGGGGCTCTCTGGTGGGAGAGGGAGGGAGCAGGTCCTCATCTTCATCCTTGAGGCCCAACCAGTCGGCCCCTCCCTTCCTGGTGGGGGTGGGGCTGGTGGTCGCTGGGGCAGCCTGCTTGGAGCCTGGCTCTCCCTTGCGGTCTATGCCATCTTCTGCAAAGAACCTACTTCAAGACAGAGAGGAGGGGGTCTAGGGCAGGGCAAGCAGCCTGTCCCAAGAGCCCCCATTGGTCTTCCCCTCTGCGGCGGGCGGGGTGACTGCCAGGCCCACACCAAGGAGCCTGGGGTGCCCAGGGGCTCGGCACAGCCTGAGGCCCTGTGAACACGGTGCTCACACCGTGCAGGGGGCAGCGCGGCAGCACGGACACCTTAAACCCATCGCAGGAACTGGGACAATCCCCCGCGCAGTGACCAGGCCCGAAGGCCAGCCAAGGCGCGCCCGCCCAGAGGGAAGAGCTGGTCAAGTGGTTCCCGGCGCCTGTACCCGGCCACTGCCTGTGTGTCTCTGGCCGGGCAGCAGGGACTGGAGGCGCGTTGTGTGCAGAGGGTTATTTAGAGAGAAAGAGGGCGATACGCCCAACATGGCATGTCAGCAACCGCGAAGTCTGGGCGAAGGGCAGGAGGGAGTTCTTTGTACCGACTGTTCTGACAACCTTCCTGTCAGCTTGAAATTATTTTAATACAAAGTTTAAAATCTATACTGGGAGAAAAAACCCTCCTTCAGTCCAGTCTCTTCCCTCTGCAGAGGCTGGGAGCGAACTGGGCCTGTATGTGTGGGTGGGACTGGGTGGCCTCCCTCCTCCCGCACACCCACAGAGCCCCAGCCCCTGCGCAGCCTGGCCTTCCAGCAGGACTGCCTACCTGCCTGGCTGCCGGCGGGACTGCCGGCCCTCAGAGGAGCCCACGGTGGGCTGATAGGCCCCGAAGGTGAAGTCCCCGTTGGCCCAGGTGTCTTCTTTGTCTGTGAATGAAGGAGCCTGTGATCTAGGGCAGGGGGGTGACTCTCTGTCCTGGCAGCGGGCGTGTCAGGCCTGTCAGGCGAGGCTGCTCTGCCAGAGGCGGGCGAGGGGCTGGGTGTCACCCATCCAGCCCTGGGAGACCGCGGGGAGCCCTGCCCCACAGCCTGGAGGTGAGGCCCGAGCTGCGTGTGTGAGGAGAACGCGTCAACCCCCGGGTGGCGCCTGAGCAACACCGCGTGGTTCTCACGCTGAGCAGGTGGAGGACGTAGTGAGCTGTGATACTGCCCTTATGGATCAGGTGCCATAAAAACAAAAGCAGCAGCATGGAACGTGTGGTTATTACTTCATGACACTCGTCTCCTTGGTAAACGGCACAGCGTGTGGGTCCCCATGTAAAGCTTAGTGCTCATTATGGGTTGTGGCCAAACCTGCTCTCGGGTCCCCCCCACCTCCCTGTCCCGCAAGCTTCCTCACCCTCTGGCCTCTGGCACTTCCTGTCCAGCTTGAGCTCCAGGGGCTCCCCGGTGCCCAGGCAAGCCCGGTGTGTGGCGGCCGCGCCTCGACCCAGCAGCTCATCCAGCTTGGAGCGAGCAGGGCGGGGCCCTTCCCTACAGGCGGACACAGGGCTGGTCCGTGTGAACAGAGGGGCTCCTGGGGGCACGCTGTGCCCACCCTCCAGCTTCGGCCAGGGCCCCTGCCCCCTGAAGGGCCTTACTGGTCTCCTGGCTGCCTCCTCTCTGCTCTGGGGCTGTCTCCAAACCCCAGGGCGGCCATGAGGTCGTCCTCATCGTCAAAGAACAGCTCTTCTTTCTTCCGGACGGGGGTGTCCCCAGGAGTGAGGGGAATGGAGGGACCTGAGCGAGGACGCAGGGCACAGTGCAGGTATCGGGCCCTCAGCGCTGGTGCTCGGAGGGGTGGGGGGAAGCGTTTCCCTGCAACCCTGACCTCTGGCTGGGGCAGCAGGCATCGAGCGCCTGGTCGGCCACAAGACCTGACCCCCCAACACGCCCCACTCCCAGGCTCACCCCGCGGCGACACCGCCTCCCCCCCGCCCCCCCCGCGCCTTCTTAGAGATGAAAGATCTCTTGGTCCCGGGTCTCAGTCCTGCGGCCCGCCTGGCAGGTCTCTGCTCTTCCCGGGACAAGAAGCCCCCTCCCACCTTGGTCTCTGGTCGGGGCTGGGCTCTTTTCAGAAACCGCTTTGCTCTCTGTCCCAGGCAGCTTCCTAGTGGTTCCTTCCTCATCGTCGGAGAGAAGTCCTGCCAACGGGTCTTCCGAGTCTCGGGGAGGAAAGCACAGGTCAGACCGCGGCTGCGTCAGGGAGACAAGCCCTGTGCTGAGCTGGGGGCTGCACTGTGCGTCCTCCTCCTCACTGCCCCTCGGCCTCTGGCCACAGCCCGGGCTCCTCGCAGGAGGGAACGGACAGTGGCCCTGGGCCTGTGGTCCAGCGTGGCTGTGTCAGGCCGGCCGGGACCCCAGACCCTGCCGCCGGCACAGCCTTCTGGGGACCATCCCCGGCATCAGAAGAGAAGCCAAACATCTGTGCACCCACCAAGGGAAGGAACGTCTATACTTTATAAAATCTCCAGCGTGGTGTCTGGCTCCAAATTTCTTGCAAATAAGTTCCCCAAATATCCGGGTGAATCCACAGTAGTCCCACCCTGGGCTCATGAGGAATTAAATCAGCGGCCCCAGCCCTCTGCTCCTGGTCTGACACACACAGCGACTGGGCTGCGGACAAGTTTGCGTCGCCATGGCTACTCCCTCCCCACACTGAGTGTCCCAGGAGCGTGGCTGGAAGGCCTGTGGTACCTTCGAAAGAAAACTTCTTGTATTGATGCCCAAAGCTGCTGGGAGAGGGGGCGGGCTTCTTGGTGGGAATGGCATCCCCTGCAGAGAGAAGGCAAGGTCATGGCCGGGGCCTGGCCGGGTGGCGTGCACTTCTCCCAGGTGGAGCTCAGGGGCTGGCCGTGGACTCAGCCATGGGTGGTGTCTGCACCTCCCTGTTCTCACACAGGCTTCCGGCAGGACACATGGTCTGAAGCTCTCTGCCCAGGCACCAGCCACCAGGCACCAGGCACTCCAGGGACACGGGCCTGGGAGCGGCCAGGCTACCACAAAGCTCTCCAATGACCGCAGGTGGCTGCTCCAGGAGCTGCCACTGGGCACAGAGGGACGGGGACAGCCCTCGGAGGAAGCTCGCCTCGCCCCCCTCCCGCCATGAACACTCACACACACAGTCAGCTCCTGGCCTCCGTCCCAGGCAGAGCGAGCCCCCGGGCAGGAGAGCTCCCTTCCCGGCACCTTCCAGTCGCCAAAGCCTCGGGTCTGAGGCTGTGTCCCCCTCACCTTGCTCATGGGCGGTGAGCGGAGCGGCGGGCTGGGGGCTGCTAGGCAGCTCTTCTTTCCCAGAACCCTTGGCGGCGCCTCTGTGAGGGGCTCGAGGAGACGTCTTCAGACCCAAGAGGTCAGCATCCATCTCGTCCAGATCCTGGAAAAGGCGGGGGGCCCCACGGTGCTCAGCTGTGGCTAATCCTCCAAGCCCCCAACCCTGAGGTTCAAGTCTTCAGAACCGATGTCTTCAATTCCAGGGTCCAGGTCAGCTTGGGTCCTGACTGACCAGAGGAAGCTGGACTGGAGGGGACTCGGCAGGGGGTGGGGGGATGTGGAGAGGCTGAGAACAAGCTCCAGAGGAGATCGTCTCGGTCTCCGCCTTCCCCACGGGGGGTGGGGGGTGGGGGGGGAGCTGGCCATGTCTCAGAGGCCTGGGCCTGATGTGTCTGCGTGGGAGAACCTCTGAACCAGGAAATGGGACTCTTCCCCAGAGGGCAGAGGGCAGAGGGCAGAGGGCAGCAGCTCACGATGAGCCCCATTCCCTCCCTGGGAAGGGCTCGAAACGCCATCCTGAGAGGGAGCATGAACGCGTGGCAGGAAATATCGGCAGCCCAGCCCACCCGGCTACCAGAACCTACCTTCATGGCCTGGAGCAAAGCCTGCGGGTCTGCATCTGAGATGTCGGAATCCTGAGGCCACCGGAGGGAAGGACGGGGTTAGTCAAGGGCCTGGGAGCTGCTGTCGGGGCCGGAGCAGAGCTCGCCAATGGGCCTCGCCAGGAGCCTTCCTGCCCGAGGGCCCGGGTGCTGTCGGAAGTGGACCCTGCCCAGGTGTGGAGGCCCAGGGAGCGCTGCCACTTCGCTTCCTCCCAACGGGAAAGCCTGCTTCCAGGGCCTCAGCGCTGCCCTTCAGCCAGTGACTGCCCGTGGGGCCTCCTGTAGACACCCAGGCAGCTGCCCACTATGCCTTCCAGGCCGTCTCCGCGGGGGCGGAAGAGGATGTTGCTCTGGGCGTTGGGCAGCCCTTGGTGTTGTTTGGCTTTAGGAACTGGCTTTGCAGGGCCTTCGAAGCCGTCCTGTGAGCAGCCCTGGGCCATGACGCCCACCTCACTGCTTCCGGGGCTGGGAGAGAGGGTGGGAGGAGGGCCGGCCAGGCTCACCTCGGCCTCAGCTCCCGCCGGGTCGGCCATGGTGCCGAAGTCGTATTCCAGGAGGGACCTGCAAAGGGCAGAATGAGCACCCCCTGCCTCCGGGGGCTCGCAGGGCAAGTTTGGGTCGCCATGGCTACCCCCTCCCCACACTCGAGTGTCTCAGGAGCGTGGCTACGAAAGGAGGAACGGCCTGGAGAGTCCAGGGAACCTGGAGACGCTTCCGCGGAGGACAGAGCTGCTGAGAGGAGCTTCGCAGGCTCCCCAATGCCGTGACTTTTAACTTTTAAAAAAAGCAGAGCCTCTTCAAAACCAAAATCTTAAAACACAACAGGTAAGAGAGAAAAGCAGATCTGCTTCAGCTACAATGAAGGGGAGGGCGCTCACAAAGCTCCCTGCTACCGCTCAACTGTCAGAGCCTCAGAGCAAGCCACTGAAAATCACCAATCCTCTGAGCCTGAGGAAGAAACGGAGGCTCAGAGAGGTTCAGGAATTGCCCAGGACACACAGTAAGGAGCCGGTGCAGGTGAGACCACAGCCAGGACTTCTGACCTCCTCCTGAGCAGGAGCCGAGGCGAGAAGAGGAAACCGCTGGCATTGAAAGGCGGGCACCCAGTCAGTGGCAAGCAGGTGAGGGAGAGGCAGAGCCTGGGGGGGGGGGGGGGCGTGGGTCAAGCCCACCCACCCAGTCCCCTCTTACTCTGTCCTCGCCCTTGAGGAAGGGAGCGCCTGGGCGACGCCTGTCTTATCTCTGGCATGTGGTGCCATTTTCACAGGCTTCTCAGGTAGTGTCGCTGGAAAAAAAGAAAACAGAAAAGACGTCTGGAGTGAAGACGAAATGGGGTGCAGGCTCCCCAGCAAGCTGTCGCCCAGACCCCCGATGGAGAGGAGGGCCCCTTTGGAGGAAGGAAATGGGCCCCACAGGACATCAAGCCTAAATGCCAACTGGTGACAAATGAAGACCAAGCCCTCCCCACCCCATGGAAATGCAGGAAGAACAACGCACTTCCGTGGCCCAAAGCTGTCGGCTGGAACACCAGGGGCTGTGCCTGGTGGGGGGGCAGGCGGGGACCTCAGCCTTGCTGCCCTGCTGTCCCCGGAGCTCTGTGTGACTCTGAGGCCCTGCTCCTCGGAACATCACACACGGTCATGCGGGTAAGAAACGAGTGTCCAGATAAGGACCGCTTACAGTGCGCCAAGTAAAAACGCCCTTCTCCAAACAGGGTAAGCAAATGGCCAATAAATACGCGAAAAGATGCTCAAAACCATTAGCCATTAGGAAAATGCAATCAAAACCACAATGAGATGCAAATTTACACCCACGAGGATGGCTTGTCAAGCAGACAGACAAGATCCAGTATGGACAAGGGTGTGGAGAAACGGAACCCTCCCGCACTGCTGGTGAAATGTGAAATGGCGCAGTTGCTGTCAAAATAGATTGGCGGTACCTCAAAAAGTTAAACGCAGAGTTAGCATAGAGTCCAGTGATCCCACTCCTCGGTTTATACCCCCAAAGCACTGAAAACATATATCCACACAAAAACTCGTATCTGAATGTTCATACAGCATTATTCCTAACAGCCTAGGAACGTGTGGAAACCACCCAAATATCCATCACCTAATGGCTGAATAAACACAAGGTGGCAGAGTCACACAACAGAATATTGCCCAGCCGTGGAGAGGAACGAAGAAAGAGACCTTGAAAACATCACGGTAAGTGGGAGAAGCCAGAGGCAAAAGCCACTTACTGCATGATTTCACTTTATATAAAATGTCCAGAAGAGCCCTAACCGGTTTAGCTCAGTGGATAGAGCGTCCGCCTGTGGACTGAAGGGTCCTGGGTTCGACTCCAGTGAAGGGCATATACCTGGGTTGCGGGCACATCCCCAGTGGGGGGTGTGCAGAAGGCAGCTGATCGATGTATCTCTCTCATCGATGTTTCTAAGTCTCTATCCCTCTCCCCTCCTCTCTGTGAAAAATCAATAAAATATTTTTTAAAAATGTCCAGAAGAGGTAAATCCGTACAGAAAGGTCAGTGGTTGCCTAGGGTTGGAGGGAGGAGAGAATGAGGCGTGACTGCTAATGGGCATGGAGATGCTTTACGGGTGATAAAAATGTTCTGGAATTAGACGGTGGTGATGGTTGGACAGCTTTGTGAATATACTAAAAGCCACTGACACGTACACTTGAAAAGAGTAAATTTCATGTGAAATGTATCTCAATTGAAGAAGAAGAAGCCTACATCAGGGGGTTCCGGGAAAGGGCACTTACGTTCATCCCCCAGGAGGTCCTCAAGGACGTCATCAATGGAGCCTGGAACAGAGGGGGCGGTGGCGTGACTGGAGGAGGAAGACGGGTCCTCACAGGCGCACGTCGGAGCCCTCACCCCAGCGCCTCAGGGCTCTCAGACGCTGGACGTGGCCCAGCTCTCTTTCACTGGCCACGAGCCGTCTTCTCATTCTCTGGCAACAAGTCACGTCGCCTTATTGGAAGACCCCACGGTAGAAACTGAGAACAACTTTCTCAGAGGACGATGGTGAAGATTTTCAGTAGAACCTACGCTGTACGTGACACACTGGCCAACAAGCCAGTCTTCCGGACTCTGCACAAAGCCCAGCGTGTCTTCGGGAAAAGCGCCCGAGGTTTCTAGGCGCACACAAGCTTCTTTCAGACCGACAGCCTGCTAGAACCCTTCCCCCCGAGGCCCCTCCAGCAGGGCTGGTCTGGGGGCACACCTCCTTGGCCACTTCTCCATGGGCACGTGGGGACCCCATCCAGCTCAAGTGCCTTCACCACCCTTAACCCCAACCGAGTACCTCCGGGTACAGATCCCAGTGAGAAGGATTTTCTCCCAAGTCCCATCCCTCGTTTATTTTTAAATTATGCGAAGGGCCACCGAGGCTGCATCAGGAGTCCCCGTGGGCAGTCCAAAGCTGCCAATGGAATTACGGGGAAACGGCCAGGAACTTTCAGACACGGACACATGTTGGTCCCTTTTGGCCCCCAGGCGGGGAATTATTTTTGGCTGACGGGTGACGTTCCTTCTCGCCACTCACCTCTCAATCCTTTCTTGGCCTTTGGTGCCTGCAATGGGAGAAACAAATCACTTTAACGAAATCAAACCATGAGCGTGTGTGGAAACCGAGAACAGAGAATGCAGTGCCGTGCCTTTTGCTAAGTCACCGGGCGGCGGGGGGAAAGGAGCCCTTCCTGCTTTCCTAGCGTTTCTGAGGACAGACTCACGGAGAGCATGGAAACAGCCCCACAACGCCGTGGATCCACTGTGGGGGCCCCCTCCCACTCCCGCTCCCTGCAGAAGTCTCTCCTCCTCCCTGAACTCCAGATGCCACTGGCAAACCCTCCCAGCCAGGATGCAACGTGATTGGGGACGCTCTCCTCACTCCCACGGCCCCAGCTCAACACCAGCCACAGGCTGCACAATGCCTCCAGCGGGACACGCAGAGCTCCAAGAAATACTTGCTCATCGCTTAACAACAAGTTCGAGATCCACGCGACCTCCGGGCACTCTCCTCCAGGGACCACATCCGGGTCCCGTCACCCAGTCACCCAGCCCCACGGACTCCATGCAGCCAGGACCTTGGGCGGGGCAGGCTCCCATTCCACACCTCTCGCCCCGCATCTGCCTACCATCGCCAGGCTTTGGGGCTGCTTGCGGCCCCTCCAGAGCGCCATCCAACTCATCTGAACTCTGCCCACACCAGGCTCCTGCTCCCTGAGGAAGAAACTTAAAGTGGCTGCTTGAAAAGGACGGCACGAACCGTGCTCGAGCCCGAGGCCTAGCAAGGCTTCTCTCACTTGGCCCGTTCAATAGGGGGCGAAAGCTACTTCCTAAAAGTTCCTTGGAGGGGAGTAATTCGGGTGAGCAGCAAAGCGCGCTCGGTCACTTGATGAGCCGGTTTCGACTCCAATAAAGTGCAGTTTTCTGCATCCCTTACCGGAAAGAGGATGCTGAGAGGGCTGGTACCCGCCTCCGAGAGGAGGTGGGGGGCCTGGCACTGCGGCCAGTGCCCTTTCCCGGGCCCCCCCAGCACTGTCCAGGAGGCATTCGGCACCAACAGCGGGCCAAGCGCTGGCTACTCCCTGGCAGGACACACTTTCACGTGGAAATTTCTTCCTTCACACCAGCTACACACCCGTCTCGCCCCATGTATTGGGCGGTTTTCCCCGAGAACGATCACTCTTCCTCCGTGGCCGCCTCCCTCCCCCACCCGCTCCCCGCGCCCCCGGAACCGACCTGCGGCCCGCCTTGGAAGGGAGGGGTCAGAGGGGGTCATCTTGTTTCTCCGCTGTCGGCCTGTCCTGTTATTAGATGCAAAGTTTATCTGGGGTTACATACAGGGGCTACTCTGAATGTTCGTGTTTCTTTTTCTCTGTAATGGCCATTTTCACGACCTAAACGTGCCAACGCGCTTTGTCTCAGCACATCCAGGCCCTTCCGGTCACTCCGGTGGGTCGGGTCCCAGCCTTCCAGACCGCGGGGATGTCTAACGGTCGACAAAGGCCACGGGGCCACGAGCACCGTCATGTCGTCGTACCTGCTCGGCCAACTCCGTGCGTCGTTTTAAAACCCCGAGCCTGCCCCTTAGCGAGGGTCCTCCCGGGGGCACCCCTCGGTCCCGATGCCGCGTCCCTCTGTCCGTCCCTCCGCGCACCCAGCCCATCTCGACCGCAGCGCAGCCGACGACCCTCCCAGCCCCTGGCAGCCCCCGCGTTACGCGCCCTTCCCTTCGCGGGAGCAGCCCCTGGGACTTGTCCGAGCCATAGCCCCGGGTCCCGGCCCAGCTCGGTCAGGCCTCCCGCTTCGGAACCCAGCCGATGCCCAGCTCTCAGTCGCCCGGCTTTCGAAAGAGGAGGCACGAGGCATCCTGGGAGTTGTAGTCTGAGACCCGCTCACCTGCCGGGACCAACGGAACAGGAGACGCTAAGATGAACTACATTTCCCAGGGTGCCCCGTCGCGGCCGTTAGCCGAAACCCGGCCGCGGCTCACTACTCGGCCGTTGCTAGGAGCTGCCTCAACGCCACTTTGGAAGAGGGTCCCTGACTCCAAGGAGAATACATCTGGGATCAAAGACAGAACACTCTTCTGTGAGCTGACTCCTGACCGGGAAGGCGTGAGAAATGTGTTAAGTTTGGAAGTTAAGCCATAATTATGTATTTATCCCGCATTCCAAAGCTTAGGGAAGTGGCTGTGACCTAACTGTTCAATGAAGAAAATCAAAGATGCAAAGCCAGAACGAAATCCAGTACCATCCCCAATAAAGACACACAACACGTTTTGTGTTAATTACAGGTTTTATTAAGGGTCTTTCGATTTAACAAAGGGAAAAGGGGTGAGTGGTTTGGCTTACCCGCAGTGTTGGTGGCTCACCCCTGTCCAACCGTGACTGACATGCTATGGACCCGCGCACCTGACTGTCCTCCCGTCCCCGCTGAGTGTCCAGCTAGGGACGGGCAACAACGCAAGCTAAATGCAACTTGTTAGGCAGGAACCAAACTCAAACCACAAGTAAACGGAAAAGGGTCGCAAAGAAATTATACATTCCAACGGATACAAGTCCTACCCTTGAATCCACAGCAATTGTAAATAAAATGGTTTTCACAAAGTAGTAATCAGCAGTCTGAATATTATGTGGAAGATTACACATTTGTTACCTAATCTATGAAAGTCAAGAGTATTGTGGCAAAACAACTTATTTTGGTTCATAATTCTTTTTTAACCCTTTGAGTGTCTTTCGCCAAAAGTGCTGGGAGTGCTTTATTTTAACATTATATGTTTTGTTCAAATTTTTTTTCTACTAGTATTTTATAATACAATCAGCAAACCATATATGTCAAAGATGAAAACAAATGTAGTAAAGGTTTCCTTAAGTTTTTGAATATGTAACTTCATTTACTTGCGATTCATAATTTTTTTCCTAAACTGCTGTAAAATCAGCAAAAATGCCTTGGCAATTTTAGCATAGTTCCTGGGACATTGGTCGGCACTCAAAGGGTTAAAAATTTGAGAGAGAACCATTGATTTATTGTTCCACTTATTTATGCATTCATTTGTTGGTTCTTGTATGTGTCCTGACTGGGGATTGAGCTTACAAACCTTGGCCTACTGGGACAATGCTCTAACCAACTGAGCTACCTGGCCAGGGCTGGTTCAGAATTCTTAAAATCACTTCCAATTTTCCATGATCTTCCTGAGATAGTGAATGGTTCACTTAAATTTAAGGCAAAATCACACAAACACCCCCCGCCCCTCTTAGAATCTAGGAATGTGCAGATCTGCAACAGCTAACATCTGGTAACTCACTCCAAAGAGTCCTTATAATTGTTTACTGTCATGGGCCACAGAAATAGTTACTGACAAATTTAATAAGTATGCACAGCTAAAAGCAAAACACCACCGCCACCATTTTTATTAACTTCAGAAAGAGAGAGAGAGAAAGAGAAAGAGAGAGAGAGAGAGAGAGAGAGAGAGAGAAATGCCGATGAGAATCATGGATCGGCTGCCTCCTGCATGCCCCCACACTGGGGATCGAGCCTGCAACCCGGGCATGTGCCCTGACCAGGAATTGAACCGTGACCTCCTGGTTCATAGGTCAATGCTCAACCACTGAGCCACACCGGCTGGGGGAAACCATCACCACCACTTTTTTTTTTTTTTTTTTAATATATTTTATTGATTTTTTACAGAGAGGAAGGGAGAGAGATAGAGTTAGAAACATCGATGAGAGAGAAACATCGATCAGCCACCTCCTGCACATCTTCTACTGGGGATGTGCCCGCAACCAAGGTACATGCCCTTGACCGGAACCGAACCTGGGACCCTTCAGTCCGCAGGCTGACGCTCTATCCACTGAGCCAAACCGGTTTCGGCCATCACCACCATTTTAAAATGAAAAAATCTTTAGTCATTTACCTATGACTTGCTCTAATCCTCCAAGTAAAATATTGCGTAATAAACATTCAATTAGTTGAGATGATCTCTGTGTTGCTCCATGAAAACGACCAAACCTTGATGGGTATCAGGAGAATCAACGACTCCTAGGCTCAGGCAGAATAAGCAGTTTCCTGGCCCTGATCCTTCTCCAGCCGCAGGAACAGCTGCTGCTTCAAGGCAGCCTCTAACTCCAGGCATAGCTTCCACGTGTGTAAAAGGACCAGCAGCGTTAGAAAGATCTGCATCTACTCCCTCCCCATAAGATGGACGGGAAGAACTGAGAAAGGGGAGCAGGGACTGAGCAGCATTCCCCAGAGAACTCCTGGGGTCGTGAACCTGAACAGTTCTATTTCTCCAGCCAAAGCCCTTCACGGAAGAAAGGCAAGAATTAAGATCTAACATGTTAACTTCGAGAATACAAAATGCCTCCAGGGAGAGACCCTGAAATTCCGGGCCGTGAGTTCCCAGAGCACATGTCAACACAGTTCATGCCGCAAGGGAAGTGTTCTGGAGCCAGTGATGCTGCAGCCACATCCAGGACGGGCCCCAAGTGTCCTGAGGTCACTGCGGTGCAAACACTGAAGTGCCCCTCAGCACATACCTAACAGGGAAGACAGCTCCAAACCCGAGGAAGAATCAACTTTCATCCGCTACAAAGAGCAAAAGTTCCCTACTAAACCTCAAACTTTTTTTTAAAATATATTTTTTTCTATCTGTACTCAGCATGACATATATATATATATATATATATATATATATATATATATATATATAAATATATAAATTGATTTTTCACAGAGAGGAAGAGAGAGGGACAGAAAGTTGGAAACATCGATGAGAGAGAAACATCAATCAGCTGCCTCCTGCACACTCCCTTACTGGGTATGTGCTCGCAACCAAGGTACATGCCCTTGACCGGAATCGAACCTGGGACCCTTGAATCCATAGGCCAACGCTCTATCCACTGAGCCAAACCTCAAACTTTTGAGCACTGCTCAGAGTACTTTTACAGAAACTTAGGTCAGTATCATCTAATAGGAAAACCTTACTAATTTTACTCAGTCTTTACCATCATTTTGGAGGAGACGAGGTTGAAGTTTACCTTTGTGCTCTTTGAAAATCCAATTTACACAAAAGAACCCAACACAAACTTACCGATGGCCAAGTCTGCCTTCTTAGGGACAGCAGACTGGATCTGCTGCTTCCTGTTCAGCAGTCAACAAAACAGGTCTCCTGCCGAAACCGGTTTGGCTCAGTGGATTGAGCGTTGGCCTGCGGACTGAAAGGTCCCAGGTTCGATTCCGGTCAAGGGCATGTACCTGGGTTGTGGGCACATCCCCAGTAGGGAGTGTGCAGGAGGCAGCTGATAGATATTTCTCTCTCATCGATGTTTCTAACTCTCTCTCTCTCCCCCTTCCTCTCTAAAAAATCAATAAAATATATTTAAAAACAAAAAACAGGTCTCCCAAGTGGACCAGAGCGCTCCTGGCTCCCGAGACAACGGCAGCAATGACAGCGGATGGCAGGCTGCTGGCTCAGGCAGCCTCACTCCTGTTCTCAGTGTTACCTAAACCTAATAAGCCCATTACTTAAAGTTCTTCATAATTTGAACTTATGTTTAATTGTGTGGTACACTCTTGCCCTCTTGACAGTACAAATTAGTGAGGTTTTACTACATCTTTATTCTTTGATTACAGTGAGTAAAGTTCAAGACAAAACATTCCAATATTAATAAAAATGGTATCAAATATCAGATTTAGTTTATTATTAGGTGCATGTATTTCAAACACAGATCATGATTACAGATGTTCATCTGTGGGTAAGGTGCTTAAGCACTGATTGTGAAACAATTCTGTATTTAACAGGTCAATATCCAGTAATTTAAATATTATTTCTCAGAATCTGAACTACTGTCAAGAAATACTCAAATGAGATGAACATGGTGCTTTTTACTTCAATCTTAACACAATTATCAATTAATCCTCCTGGTGGAGAGAGTAAGGCTTGTGTCGACAGACAAGCATTCCTGCTGGGCCTAAAATTCTCCGATTACTGGGACAGATTTTATGTCCTAGGTAGGAATTAATTTCCATGAACTACAGCACTTCCTCAAGACAGTTCTAGGACAACCAGCTTCCTGAGGCAGAAACAACCGGTTTCACAGACACCGTTAGCAGGTTAAAAAAATTAAAATCAAGTGATATGTAGTTTTACATTGATTTTAAGAATAAAACTCATTAAGAGATACATGTTTACCCTTTACATATAGAATGATTGTGTAAATGAGATTTCAGTTGAAAGGACAATTTAGCAGTTCAGATAAAACTCCTAGAAACATACTGAAAATAAAACCAGTTGTACAGTAAGAAACAGATTCTATGCAACTTCCATTTATCCTTCAGCCATAGTTCCAATGATTATTTTCTGATCCAAAATCAGAACACATGGTTTGCCAAGGGTTTTTTTGTGGTACCCGGGGCGTCAGAGGCAGCCTGAGGGATGCTTTTACTTCTGTCATGGCGGGTGCTGGAACCTCCAAGCATGTTAATGGTTTAGCCAAAATGACAGCACATATGAAATCTGGATTGTTCCAGGCTTTCCAGTGAACATGGCCACCAAAGTCACAGTAACCGTGACCGAGAGCTCTCCCTACACTCACTCCACCAGGAAGGAACGGTGGCTCTCTCCTTTCTTCAGCACCTCCTTCAGGAGGTTAGGGGAGGAGGGCGGGCGGGAGATCAAACACCACTGATTGAAGTCCCATCACTGCCAAAGGTCCTATGAGATAACTTTGCTACCTACCTCTTCCCAAGATGGTGGGGACAAAGGGAGATGCAGTGCTACTACAGTGACAATGTAGGGATCCTGCAAATGGAAGATTAATTCCCAGTTGCGCAGGACCATGACCTCGCAGTGGGCCTGTACTGAAGAAATCCTTGTGTTGGACAAACGCTACTGTGAACAATTAGAAAATACATCAGCAATCAAGGGCAAGCAGGCAGAAATGTGTCCAGCCGGACTCACACCGAATTTCCTGATTAGTTTACTTCTCCCATCCGTTCTCTTCAGAACTGCTTTTAAGCCAGGGCCCACGGTGGGAGGGGTAGGGCATTCAGCAGGAAAAGCTTAGAAGGGTGCTACCCCACTTCAAAAATATGGTTGCTTAAAAACACTATTATCCAGTGATTAGCAATTAAGAAGCGAAAAATTAACTACTTAGTAGTTAAACCCTATGAATTATCAAAAGTTATGGCCTGGGATCAGCAGCGTTACAAAGGGAAATCATACTGCATTTCTTAAAGCTTTTTCTGAATGCTTAGCAGGTCTCTTTTAGTGTTAATTGCACTTAAAACATTTGTTTTTTCATTTAATCTCTGAAAGCTGGTCATTGTTTTCTTCATTCATAAAGAGGAAAGGGTCCATTTATCATGTGCTCCAGAGCTCTCTGCATTGGATCAAGATTCCGTGCAGGTCTGTGTGGCGGGTGCAGGGGCGTGGAGGACTGAGGTCGTGACCTTCAGAGCTTGGACTGCAGTGGCTTCAGGTGCTTGTAGAAAGATTCATGGACCTGAGGGAAGGGAGGGGGAGAAATGACAGGTCAGGAGCTTGCAGTGTAAAAGCACACTTTCTGTTGCTGTTCATCCTCACCTAAGGATATTTTTCCCACTGATTTTTAGAGTGAAAGGGAGGGATGGAGGGGGGAAGAGAGAGAAGAAGAGGAGAGAATCATCGGACTGGGGCTGGGAATTGAACCTGAGACCCTTCAGTGCTTGGCTGATGTTCTAACCACTGAGCCACCGACCAGGGCTAAAAGAGCATACTTTTAACCAAGAAATCATCAGGGCCTTATCTGGATCCTGATCCAAAGAATCTGAAGGGGGGGAAACAGAATTGAGCCAACTGGGAAGCTCTGGACAAGGAGTAGCTCATGATATAATCCTTATTTTTAGAGATATGTATTTATTGAAATATCTCTGGATAAAATCATCTGGCATCTTAGGTCTGTTTCAAAATAATCCTCAGCAACAGACACGGACAGTAGGGGGGTGAGGGCTTGTGCTGGGGGAGAGGTCAATGGGGGAAAGGGAAGACATATGTAATACTTTCAACAATAAAGAATTAAAAAGAATAATAATCCTTAGGAGGAGAGGGTGGAGGTTGGCCGTAAGCAGACAGTGGTGGCAGCATGAGAAAGGGCACGTGGCCGTGCAGCGCAGTCTTCTCCTTTTGTGCATGTTTGAAAAACTTCAACGACTTACGAAATAGTCAAGGAAGTTACACCTGCTCGCTGCGGGAATAACCCAGTTCCCTTCCGAACCTGCTGCTTGAGTAACGACCGTCCGAGGTGCGTTTCGCAGACGGAGCCGCCCAGGGGTCTTTGCTGTCTAACGTGGACCCGGAGAATCACCCAGGTGAGAGGACGCTGCTCGTTACCTCGTCTTTGTTGAGCGGGGAGGTCCTGGCCCACGAGAACAGGTTCTCATACACGTTGCCATCGTAGCGGCCCAGCACGGAGCCCAGCGACACATCCTGGAAATCAAACGCATCGACCAGCGCAACAGCGTCCGGGCGGATCACGGTCAGTAGCTCCTTGATGCGCTGGTGCACCTGGGTGATCTGAGAGTCTGTCAGGATGTTCTCCTGCAAGAAACAGGTCGTTCTTTTGAGCTAGGACGCTACTGTCATCACCGTAACCTGCGTGTCTTTTTCCATATGAACAACTGCGAGCCTATGGCTGCCCACCCCTGTATGTAGACAGCTGATATATTACATGCATGCACAGCTACACATGAGACCACAATCATTTTTCTACCATAAAAAGACTTCAACTTGAGAAAATACTGACCTGAAGAAAATCCCCCGCCTTCTGACTGATCCCGTACAGAGAATACAAGAGGCACAAATTCCTCAAGACGGCCTGGATGGACTTATCTTGAATTTTGAGGAGCTGCTCTGAAAAGAGCTTAACTGTCACATAGTGGCAGTGCGCCTGGATAAAGAGAGGACAGCAGAGGTGAGAACTCTGCAGGAGTCGCCACCAGCGACAGCTTCTGCCAGAGAGCGAGGCGCGTGGCTGCGGGAGGCCGGGCCGGCAGCGCAGCGCCATCACTGACCTCACTAGCTCGCACGAGGTCCACGGAAGTCAGGTTCCACGCGACCTCCTTGCTTTTTCTGTGACTCACTTCAGTCTGAAGGTTTTTGGCAGCCATTTCTACTAATCTGTTAAGAAATGAAAGAAAACTGAAGCTCGGAGGAAGGGCTCCATGGTGCCCACGCCTCCTTCCTCTTCCTTCAGGCCCCCAGCCCGCGGCCCCACGGCTGCCCCGAGGGGGAGCTCACCTGGCCGCCCGGAGCCGATAGGCTTCGGTGAGGCTGTGGGGGCTGTTGATGTCCACCACAGTGGGCCACACGGCCACCTGCTGCGGCTGGATGCGCTGACTGGGCAGGTCATTCAAGTAGGACACCATGCCACACACCAGCTTTCCCGAGTGCACCTGGTCGTAACTTTTCATCAGAAACCTAAAGCAACATACATGCTTTCAGTAACCTGCTTCTTGTGAAACAGAAACCAAACCAAACCTTCAAAAGGTGTGAGTTATGGGACAGCTGAGTTTCACACTCGCTGGTCTGATCACAAGATCAACAGAGTGGGTCTGGACAGGAGGCGCAATGCCGTCTTTCAGGAACAAATTTAACGTGAAGAGAAACACGGTAACTGGAACCGGTGGAAAGGCCTCGAACGCTCTAGCTAGCAGGCCAGTCATCGCGGTAAAGACTCTCACCGGGCGGTCTGCAGCATCATGACGGTGTTTTCTCCCTCGAAGGTGCAGGTCGGGGTGAAGGTGACGTAGATGTTTGGGAGGCCGCTGCAGTGAGAGTAGCCGTGCCCGCCACAGGCCATCCGACAGGCTTCGATGGCGGTGTTAGTTGTCCAGGAGGTGAAAGCCTTCAGCCCGGCGGTGAGGGCATGAAGCTGAGGGCAAGCAAGGGTCGTCAGAACATGTGCGCTGACAGCTGAGTTCCGAGGAGAAACACTAACTCTCCCCTGCCAGCGCTGGTCACTTCCTGGTCACTCCCACTCCCACTCCCTCAGAACTGCTCTACTTGGCAAAAGTCTCCACGTCATTAACAGGCGACCAACATGGTGCAGCACTTCGGAAACTTAAAGACCAAACCCACAGCCCAACCGGCGCGGCTCAGTGGTTAAGCGTCAACCTATGAACCAGGAGGTCGTGGTTTGATTCTCGGTCAGAGCACATGCCTGGGTTGTGGGTTCGATCCCCAGTGTGGGGCGTGCAGGAGGCAACCAATCAATGATTCTTTCTTATCATTGATGTTTCTATCTCTCCTCTCTGAAACCAATAAAAATAAAAAATACAATGGGGGGGGGAGGGAAGAAACATATGTACTACTGTTTGTGATACTTTAAATAAAATTTAAAAAATAAAAAACCAAAAAATAAACCCTACATGTCTTCATAGCTAACTCTATTCAATCAGAAGAACTTTTTGGACCTTTTGAGAATATATGGACCATTCAAGAAATCGCAACTCGTACTTTCCTCTGGACACTAACAGGCAAACGTGAAAGAGAAGGGTGCCCACGAGTGCATGAGCCTCCACACGCACCTCGGGCAGCTCACTCAGGTCCCCTTGGCCAATGTCTTCATTAATGCGATGATAGGTCTCCTTCATGTAGGCGCCTACAAAATGGAAGGCATAGGCAGTGGCCAGCAGTGGGAAGAGTTTATATTGCTGGGTTTGAAAATCCAAAATCTGTGGTTCTGGTTCACTAAAACATAGAAAAAGGAAAAAAAGTTATACACACACACAGAACTGCCTCTGCGCCGGGTTCTAGTCTGAGCACTTGGTATTATCTTATTTCATCCTCATAAAGACCCTGTGAGGTAACACGTATCACCCCATTTTACAGATGGGAACAGGGGAGGTCCAGGCCCTAGCTGCACTCACGCAGCTGGTAAGGGGCAGACCCTCGATTTACAATGAGACTATGTTGCCACAGAAGACGCTCTTAACCCCCATCTTAGGTGGACACACGTTTCTAGCTGTGAAGTCCAGATCTTTCTCTCTCTTTCCAGCATGACTAGGGAAACTGTATCTTACGGCAACATACAAAAGCAAAGTTAGTTAACTTCATAGGAGGAAGGCAATGGTAAAGAGATCTAACCTGCTAACTGGATGGCTGAATAAATTATATCTTGACCACAACTATGGAGAAGACCCCATGCACAGATAAATATTTGAATTCTAAGAAGGTCTGCTCTTCATCAATTTTATTCCTTCTTTCGGAGTGAAAGGTTACCAGCGAGTCATGCCCAAGTGAAAGGCAGTAGTAGGGATAAACTACGGGCACGGACACAACAGGGAGCCAAGTTCAATGTCACTTTCGCCATGCCCGATTTGTAGCTGTTAGTAGCAATCCGAATTTTCAAACTGCCTTGTTGTTTTGAACATTTCATGAGTAGAGCTCAAATAATATTATTACCGCTTTTCTTAGCAGGTTAAGAATAATGAGGTGGTATTCTCATCTTTCCATTAAGAAAAGGAAGTTTAGGTTCTAAGTAGCAGGTGCAGCACACTGCCACCTTCGCCAAGTTTATGGCCAGGGCGTCTTCTCTGCGCCGCATTCGGGAATTTGGTATCTGACTGGGCTCAAAGCCAGGTGTTCAGTGATGAGCCCACTCAGCCCACCCCCTTACCCCGGCTTGATTTCCGACTGGTGCCTCACGGCGCTGTATCGGATGGCAATGGTGCAGGCCTTGGCCAGGCTCCGAGCAGCTTCTCCCACGAGGAAGGACCTGATGAACACCATGGTCCCGTAGGTCAGCTTGTTACTCACGGGCTTCACGTAGGTGCCGTCAGGCTTCACCTGGAAAAGAACACGGGCTCAGCTTCCTCTGTGAAACCGGAGGCAGCTCAGGCCAGCGGTTCTCATAGTGAGGTCCCCGAACGGCACACGGGCACTGCCTGGGAACTTGTTTGAAATAGAAAGCCCTGGCTGGTGTGACTCGATTGGTTGGGCTTTATCTTGGGCACCGAAAGGTTGCTGGTTTGATTCCTGGTCAGGGCACAGGCCCAGGTTGCGGGCTCAATCCCTGATGGGGGGGTGTAGGAGGCATTCGGTCAATGTTTCTGCTCTTACACTGATGTTACTCTCTCTCCCCCACTCCCTTCCTCTCTCTCTAAAAATCAATAAAATAAAATAAATATAAAAATCTCATTAAAGAAAAACTCTGGGGGCGAAGCAATCTGGACTTTAGCCGGCTCTCCAGCTGATTCTAACGCGCCCTCAAGTTTGAGGCCGCTGGCTTAGCAGACCAGGATATGCTCTTCAGACCTGCCAGCGGCTTCTGGCTTCACTGTCATAACAGAAGCATCAGAAGTAAAACCGTGTCAGTAGCTCCTAAAAACAGGCCCTTTGAACCCTGAGGTCATCACCAGCCACAGCGCCCCGCGCCCCACACCACTGCTCCTCCTGTCTCTCATACCTGGGCGTACTTCATCAGCATGTTTTCCCTGGGGATACGATAATGGTCCATCTTCAGGTAGCCATTATCCATCTCGTCGTAGCCGAATTTGGGGCCAATGTCGCCAACGGTGATCCCTACCACGGGAGACAGGAAAGTCACCAGGGTCCACGCTCTGGGATTCCTGGCTGTCCCCTCCCCTTCAGTTGTGTCTTATGCTTTCTGCAGAAGAAAGCGGTCAGTTTGAGTTTCCATCTCAACATCAGATGAACAAGTCTAACCTGGCAAAGGCTTGTGCGTTCCAATTTCCCGAATAGGCACAATGAAGGCGTGCAATCCATAGCACTTCCCCTGGGTGTAGAGCTGGGCTAGAACTATCGCATGATTTGAAGTCTTTCCAACTGCAACATCAAAAAACAAGAGACACAAGAGAGCCGTTCTTACATGTTCAAGGGACAGAAATGAAAAGAGAAAACATGTTAAATTTAACACTAGATTCTCAACAGTGTGCAGAAAACCTTTCTTATGGCAGCCTAGTTTTCAGAAGAAAATCTATGTAAGATGAGAGTTATTAAAACGTATGGCAGTTTGGCACAGCCATCCTTCATTTCCATATATATATACATGCATAAGCTTTTTAATGGGATAACTGACATATAATAGCTTCTAAGTTTAAGATGTACAACTCCTTGACTTGATAGCAATTTATTTTACAAGATGGCTCAGCTCTACTTTCTCTTCTACTATTTAGAAGGTAATGCTTTCCAAAGCAGTAGCCACCGGCCCCCGTGACCATTTATATTAATTACAATGAAATAAAAGATTCCGTTCCCTCGCCAACCAGCGGCCCTCGGAGTGCTCCGCAGGGGTGCATGGCAGTGGCCAGCACCTTGAGCAGCAGTGAGGGTAGCCCTCAGTACAGAATAAACTCTCCTGGCCAGTCCTCTAAGCTCCAATATCTCAGAGAATAACAAGCTCCAGCGCTGGCAGGAGATTTCTGGTTAGTACATCCAGAATCTGTGTCTTCCTTTTGCATGCTACTCTGTTTCTTACAAAAATGTATTGAAATATATAATGTGAATAACAAAATCCTTCAAGCACTAACGCCATCTGAAATATATATCCTAAGACAATGGCTCGGAATGGAAGACACTATTAAGTTTCATGTCAAACTTATTTATAATAAAAATCTGAAAATAACTCAAGTGCTTTCCAATACAGAAATGACTAACCAAACAGGGAGTGTAGTCACTTGGATGACGACGCTGTAAACTGCGCTAATCCTCAGACAGCTCCGACGGAAACTGAGAAAAGCAGAGCGAGACCGCGCTCCTCTCTGCGCTCTGTGATGTGTGAGCATCTGTAACGTGCTCGGGAGAATGTGAAATAGCTTAGAATAGTTAAGCCTTAAGAGTTTTTCTATTAAGAAAAAGGAGTTTTTTCTATATTTCAAAACGATATTCTCATATAAGCTCTTCATTCTAAACATGATCTTAAAACATCCAGTAACTGTGAAGTAGCTCACTTACGTCCACCTGGCCACCACTTGATGGAGGTCACAGTGGGACTGTTGAGAACAAACTCCTGGGTTTCAGGATCATATGTGGCTGTGGTTTCCAAGCCTCGCAGATGAGTCCCTAAGGAAAGAAATTGCACGCATGTCAGCTAGAATAAGGGAAAAACAGGTACAGAATAAACTCTCCTGGCCAGTCCTCTAAGCTCCAATATCTCAGAGAATAACAAGCTCTAACAACAATACAGTGTTTTCAGATGAGCCACCCATGGTTGATAACCAAGATACATAACTCCCTATGCTGAACCAGGTAACATTATTTAGAGCAACCAGAAGTAAAAGTAAAGGCAGCTTAGAATCATAGTTCGTAAGATCACAGGACATGAATTTCACAGTTAACTGCCCTTTTACACCCACCTCTAAGTGGTGAGATGCCAATTTCAACTCAGACTATGGTGTTTTCCTCACCAACTACGAAGAATAAGATAATGTGACAGGAAGAGACTATCTAGTTAAAGGTCTTGTAAATTGAGGATTTATTGCAGAATAATTGCTAGAATGGCAAACAAGATCTTAAAAAGGTGTCACATTTGGGGAAAAGACCCAGGATGGTGACTCCGCCCTGGCCGGCTCACCGGTGTGACCAGGAAGAGCTCCCAGTGCCATGATTACTAATGAGGGGCAGGGAGTCATGTTTTAAATCCCAATACAGATGTGCCAATTCTCTTAAAGACACAGGAACATGTCCTAAGTGTCACCCTCCCTAACAACACACGGCTCTGTAATGCCGGATGGATCTCATTGACACGGAAACTCTCAAACATTTAGAAACTTCCAAGGTGAACAGCAGCCACGGCCGGTTTACGTGTGACCACAACCTTCCCAGATTGGGAATCAAGGAAAGAGACACTTAGACCCCTCTCACCAAAGCAGCAGCTTTTTAAGAAAAAGAGGTAACGTTACACAGAACCGATGATGACAAAGTGCTTCCAAATGCACATCTGAACCAAATGGCATCCCACTTAGAGCCTTGGACATCCTGCCAAGCAGTACTCAGTCCAAAGCCGAAAGACAAAGCAGCTAGAACATGAGATGAAGTCGCACAGAAAGAAGGAGCAAATGGCAAATACACAGACCGGATGTCCTGAAACCTCTGAGTAGAAAAAGAGAAGCCAGGAGCAAACGAATGACAAAGACAGACAGAAACCAACTGCCTGGAGGCACAGCTGATCTTGTTATTTATTTTTTTGGTTAATCCTCACCCAAGAACATTTTTCCCATTGATTTTTAGAGAGAATGGAAGGGAGGGAGGGAGGAGTACCGACAGAGAGAGAGAGAGAGAGAGAGAGAGAGAGAAACATTGATGTGAGAGGGACACATCAATTGGCTGCCTCCTGCACACGCTCCAACCAGGGCTGGGATCGAACCTGCAACCCAAGTGTGATCCCTTGATCTGGAATTGAGCCAGTGACCCTTCAGTGCAAGGGCCGACCCTCCAACCACTGAGCAACATTGGCCAGGGCACAGCTAATCTTATTTTTGTGAACTCTGGCAAAGCTAGCTTTAGAACCTCACTGAATTTACTGGATCAAGGCATAAGTAACTTGCAGGTATAAAATGCTGCATGTTTTGGTTATATAAGCCACTCACTTCCCGTCAGCAAATCAAAGAGCACACATACTATAAATCTGTATTTCTTCTGGAATTTCTGCAAGTTCATGATGTATCAGTAGTAAGGGTAATCAGATAGTAACAAGAAAGATGGGTTCAGAGTCTGTATGCATACATTCTACGCAACTTCAGTGAGCTTGAAAACCCACTTAGCAAGGCCTGACTTGTTATTATTGATCTTCTAAAGGGGAACCAATGGGGGAAAAATCAGCATATCTCTGATCACGTAACCTTTCACTTTCACTGACCAAAGCAATGTCTTTGCCAAGACTTGTATGTTGAAAAACCTGTCTTCTACAGAAAGGTCGCATGTAATCAGCCTGTACATGCGATCGCTAGCACGTGGCGGGCACGCCCTGTGTGCTAAGCTTGCAGCGCCCCACCCAACCCAGAACGTAGACTGAATGCACCGTACCATGGCCCATCTCTGTCTGGGCATAAGTGCCAATGACCTCCAGGTTCCAGGCGGGCATGAAGAAGCGCTCCTGCTGCTCCGCAGTCGCCTGGTGAAGCAAGGTGGGCAGGAACATGCCCAAGTGGAGATCCAGAGGCGAAGGCCCTCGGTGCACAAAGCTTCGAAGGCACACCAAGGTGGGCATTTGAGAAGAGCCATCAGGTGGGAGAGAATCAGCAATGTGAACAGACAGATCAAGGAAAGGAGAAAAAAAACAACCTTCTGTGAGTATGCGTTAGTGGGGGGCTTTCCCAGGTGTAAGAGCACTGCCCCTTTCTGCATCACTTCCTCGCCGGGGGCAATTTCCATCCTTCTGGAGTGGCAGGAAGTGTTTTCGTACACTATTCGTCTCTGCCATTACTCCGCCTGGCAGGGCTGACCGCCGATTTCAAAGCCCGTGCAGCACAAAACCCTGTGAGCAAGGCTGAGGGTCCCAGGAAATGAGGCATCAGAAGAGGGTGCGGGGAAGGCGGTGACTGAGCTGTGCCGTGCTTTGCTCTGAAGAGCAGCTGAGACAGCGCGGCAGTTCCCTCAGGAAGCTTTTCCGGGGTCCGATTTCAGTCACGCTGGGCTCTCCTGTCTGTCCACCCACGTCTCAGCTCTGCTCATTGCCCTCGGTTCCTCGTAACGATCTAGCCTCATGCCATCGAAACAGTTTCATACAGAAACTGGCAGTGCTCTTCACCCCAATCATTTCAGAAATTAAAAAAACATGCAATTTCTAGTGAAGACCATCTAATCAATCACAAGTAACAGATTCATGGCTAACAAACGCTCCGTGACGGTTTATGGGGATTGTCGCTAATGGTAAGCATCTTCGCAGTGATTTTAATTCCACTGACTGAAGTCATCCTTTTCCACTTAAGCTCTGCAGACGCCTTAGACTTTTGTGTGAATTTATCTTTAATAGGAAACAGTTCTATATGCCTTCTACATGCCCTTGTGTTTTTATTTTTTATTTTTTGAGAGAGAGAAACATTGGAGAGAGCGTCCTGCATGCCCCCTACTGGTTGCAGGTTTGCTCCCTGGTCAGGACACACGCAAGAATAGAGTCAAGCAATGAGTGCATTAATAAGTAGGGCCCTCTCTCCCTCTCTCTCCCCTCCCTCCTCCCCCCTCCCTAAAAGGAAAACAAAGACTCTTATCGCCTGAACACATCTTCTGGTCTAGTGTCCCTGGGCTGAGAACAAAGATGAGGACACTAGCGACTTGCCGAACGAAACCAGAGCTGTCCCTGGAAACGTCCAGTACGATGTGAGCGCTGGTGGAAACTGGGTGAAAGGTCCACGGGACTGCTCTCTGCTATTTCTGCAACTTCCTAGGAATCTACAATCATTTCAAAATGAAAAGGTAAAAAAAACCACGCTCAAGGATGAGAGAGTACCTCTCACTCACAATCAAGAACGCCAACTGTCCCGTTTTTAAAAGAACGGTGACCAGGGAGAAAAAGAAATGTGTGCCTGGAACCTGGAAAGAAAAAACCTCTTTGAACGAGGGCTGACAATGGTGGCCGGGGACCAGGCGCAGCGCAGCGCTGAGAGGCGCGTTTGCATTACTAGAAACTAGAAACCAGAGCTGCGCCTGGGGAGGAAAGGCCCCCGCCAGACACGGGAGGCGGGCAGCGGACGTGGCATCACGGAGGAACACCACACAAGGGCTACCACAAAGCCACTACAGCCAGAAGCTGTTCTTGAGACTGAGGAATGTTATTTAGAAGTGGATGGAATTCAGGCATGTTACAAGGAGAAAGTGATTGTAGATAATTCTTTGACTTAAATATTTATTGTAAAAAGTTATGCATAATGAAGATTATATTAAAAATATTTTTTAGAGAGAAGGGTATGGAGGGAGGCTGAGAGAAAAACATCGATTTGTTGTTCCACTTATTTATGCATTCAATGGTTAATGCTTGCATGTGCTGCAACCTTGGGGTATGGGGATGATGCTCTAACCAACTGAGCTACCCGGCGGGGGCTTTATATATTACTAGAGGCCCGATGCACGAAATTTGTGCAAGAGTAGGCCTTCCTTCCCCCGGCTGCTGGCACGGGCTTCCCTCGCACCCAGGACCCGGGCTTCCCTCAGGCCATCCAGGCACCGGGCACCTGGGCTTCCCTCGCAGCCCCAGCTTTTGTGAGGCCTAATTAGCATATTACGCTTTTATTATTATAGATTTTACATTTAACTTGGTGAAGCACTAGAGCTAATTCTTGTAAAACCATAACACTGAAGGCCTTTCCAGACAACACTGAGGATAAAATGATTGGGTTGATAATGTAAGAGAAAGGAAGAAATAAAAATAACACCATCATTCATAAATGATTTTAGAAAAGCTTTAAGACCTTGGCTGGGTAGCTCGGCTGGTTGGAGCATTGTCCCGAAACACCAAGGTTGTGGGTTCGATCCCTGGTCAGAGCATATACAAGAAGCAACCAATGAATACATAAATAAGTGGAACAATAAATCGATCTCTCTCTCAAATCAATAAATAAAATTTTTAAAAAAGAAAGAAAAGCTGTAGGCTATAAAGAAAAAAAAAAATCATGCATTCTTATTGATTAGGATCATTCAAGTAGAAACACCAAAGAAGAGATTTATAAAATCAACAAAATATTTAAAATAGGTTAAGTAACTTAGCTCAGGATATTAAAGATTTAATTAGGAAAAAATATATACCTAATAATATGAATAAAAAAGATAAGAGCAAAAAAGAAATCGCTGATTCCTGGCTAAAAGGACTACATAAACTTAATTCTTCCCAATAAATCACAAGGATTTAATGTAACATGGATTTTAAGTTCCTGCAGAATACATTTTACGACTTGATAAATTGCAATCAGAATTCATCTAGAAGAATAAGTATGCAAGTACACCAAACACATGTATCTTGAAATGTAACAATAGTAGGCTTATCCTATCAGATTTTAAAATATCTTACAAAGCAACAATGAGCCAAAGTTTATGACACCAGGAGAAAAACAAAGGAAGAAACAAATGACTGTAATATATTTAAGATTCTAGAAGTAAATTGAAACTATTATAAAACTATTATAAGATAAACCAGAAAGAACATAACAATGGTGATGAGCTAAGAGTTAATAATCATAAAAACAGTAAGGGATCATTCATTACTCTAGCAGTGGTCGGCAAACTGCGGCTCTCGAGCCACATGCGGCTCTTTGGCCCCTTGAGTGTGGCTCTTCCACAAAATACCGACTTCTGCGCATGGGCCACGAAGTTTCAATCGCACTGTATGTGCGCGCCCGCACGTGATATTTTGTGGAAGAGCCACATTCAAGGGGCCAAAGAGCCGCATGTGGCTCGCGAGCCGCAGTTTGCTGACCACTGCTCTATAGCATACATAGGTCAATATGTTGAATATCAAGCCAACAAGATTGGGAGAAAATAGAACGCTTACACCTACTCAGAGAAGGGTGCATTGAATACATTCGGCCAAATGTTTAATGAAACAGAAGGTAATAGAAAAAATATTCCAAGGGTACAGTATACTCATAAAAGATCAACATGCATATTCCATTTAATTGATACTTAAAGTAGAAAAATTCAGTTTTATACTTGAGAAATGCAGACAGTAAGCCAAAACATATAATAATATCTAGGCACACTAGCATTGGAAAATTAAAACTCTTAACTCTTAGATACATATTAATGTAGCAATACAAAGTTACAGGAACCATGTGGATGAGGCTATGGAGATACAACAAGTATACTAAAAAGTTGCTAAGTATATTGTAAACTGGTTCTATGTTTTAGGAAAAATACTGAACTATGCAATAAAAGCTAGAAAATGTTCATGTCCTTTAATGCAGTAATTTGTTTCTGAGATATTCTAAAGGCATAACCCAAAGGACAGTTTTGTAAAGAAGTGACACTGTTATTTCTAACAGTGGGAAATCAGGCCAGCCCCAAGAGGAAGAGACTCACCCAGGGAAAAGGAGAGATGTTGGGGAGACAGAGCAGGTCAGTGACTTACAAATTCAAGTTCACTACTGTTCAAGTTTCAGAGGGAGAAAGATGCTTTATTAGTGATGGGAATTTGCAAAGACACTGCACCATCTTCAAGGATGACCACTACAAATTGTATAAGCTTCGTTTTCCTTAATAGTAATAACAATGATAAGTCAGTAATAGAAAACGACACGCAAGAAGTGACCAGAACTTGAAGAGATGAAGCATCTGTGAAGACCACACATACCACCGGCTTTGTGACCTGGAGCAGCGTCTGGTCAGCGTGATTAACACTGGACCACACGCAGTCTAGGTGATCCCTTCAGCGCGCAAACCCTGGGGACAGGGGGCTCTCCTCTGCCCAGCCCTCTCCTCTGCCTTAGGCTCACCACACAGACCAAATGTGTGTGGGAATCTGTGTGCCTACGCAGACATGTGCGTATTTAGAGGGAAGATAGAGGCAAGAGAGAAAACTGGTGACGGAGACTGTCGGCAGGCGATGGAATTCTAAGATTCTTGGGAATCCTGGAATGAGCATGAGCAATACTGAGTCTCTCCACTGCTCAGGGGCTACTCAGAGGTGAAAGACAATTCTGTGCAAACACTTTAGATAACTGTTGTTGATCAAAGTTCCACAGTCTCAGGACTTCAATGAACTAATGGAATGACTGGCTTCCCTGGAAAAGAACAGCAGTCAGTGAAGCACAACTCACACCAATGGCAACAAAATTCCCGCAAGAAACAAGACCTAATCCTAATATACTGTTCTCTAAGCAGTGATTTCCCACCTTTTCATCTCATGGCACACATAATAGCTAAAATTCTGCAGCACACCAAAAGATATCTTCTAGCATTTCCTGATCTGACAAAAACAAAAAGGTATAATTTTGATTCATTCACATTGGAATGCTATTGTTGTGTGGCTCTTGTCATTTTTTATGTGACCATCTAAGGGAAAAGAGGTCCGTGTCCCTGACTAAATAGGTATCGCGAGTTTTAAAAATCCTTGCAGCACACCAGTGTGCCTCGCACAGCAGCTGAAAACCTCTGCTCTAAAGTAAACTGTAGAGATCGAGACAAAGGGGTTCAAATACAAGAAAATATCTGAAAATCAGAAGCAAAAGGAAAAGAAAATTCTCACATACGCACACTCGCCCAGAGCAACACGGGACCTTAGTCCAATTTTTGGGCTCCTTCACTGTAGACTACAGTGAAGTTCAAGTCTTCACTTTTTCCTCTCTTCCTTCAAAATTTAGGGCAAATATATATTTGGAATGTACTTTATCAAGAGAGGCAGAAGGACTGGACCAATCAGTAAGAGAAAAACACATCAGCCCCATTCAGACTCAGGAGGGTTTACATCTTACGCCTCCTATGAGCAGCGTGACTGGTCATAACATAACATCCTGCAGGGATACATACTGAGAGAGAAAAGGGTTCTGCACCCCAACCTATTTACAAAACACACTCTCTCCCTCTCGCCCTCCCCCACACTCCAAGACAGAAAGCCCCTGGAATGGGATTTTCCTTCCCTTTCTCCTGGAGATTGGCCGTCCTGAAGCTCCCATCTTAGGTGGGAGCTCGACAAGGCATTCAGAACGCCACGGAACCGGAGTCGGAGCCCTCTCGGGATTAGGATAAAAAGCATTTTCTTAAACCAGTTCACAAATCAAAATGCACCAAATCCTCTTTCCCTTTCTCCACTCTCTAATGGAAGCAATATGGTCATTAGAAACGAGACAGGGCAGTGCAAATTCAAGACACACAAACGTGCCCGGGGCCTTGTCCATGAAAACAAACTTATTGCACATCGAGACCAAACACAAACCGTGCAAGTAGCCAGGCTTTTAGGAGCAATTTAACCGAGAATTATTCATAATGCAGAGTCCATGGACATGTACAGATAAGATGTATAAAAGAAGCAAAGAATCACTGACTTTTTTTCAAACCACCTTATAACCCCGCTAGTGGGCGATGAAATCAGGAGTCAGACACCTAACTGCTCTAATCCTCCGCCATTAAAATCCGCATTTGATTAAAGCAGAGGCATCTACCAGATGGAGAGGCATTAACCCTCTCAAGAATTTCCAATACTTTAATCATCAGACACCAACACAACGGGGCTCTTTGCCACATATTCAGCCCCATCTTTCGAAACTGCTCAACCCGTGAAAATGGGCACACGGAGCAACAGTAAATGACAATGAAGGACGCTTCAGACCAGAGTCCTGGACCAGTTTAGGGGGAAATGATCTACGAGAGGATGAGGCGCTGGATTTTATGTAACATTTGACAATTTAAAAATAAAATCCCAAATGTTGAGCAGCAGAAAGAAACCAAATGCCAGGAGTCACCTGGTAAGTGAAGCCCTGCGGTGGGTTACCCACTGACCCTCATTTGTGGACTAACCGTGGCCCAGCTCCGTCTGGGCGTAGGTGCCAATTATCTGGAGTCCTTGGGCGGGAAGCAGCCATTTCTCTTTCTGAGCAGTGGTGCCCTGATTCAGCAAGGTGGGAATAAACATGGAGAAATTGAGGCCCACAGGTTCCACAAAATTGATCATATGTAGTCTACAGGAGAGAAAAGAAAAGGGTCTCAGCCTTGCTCTAGAAACTGCACCTGCCACCCTTCCTGCCAGGCGTGGCCCAGGATGAAGGTGAGGAACATGTAACCCCCTTCCTGTGAAATTAAGTGCAAAATTTACCATTTTACGACCCAAGAGCCAACAGCAGAACCTAGTGGTATCTTTTCTGCCCCTTATCATTGCAGGGTCAGAATTCCTCTTTAATTCTATACTTAATCCAGGAAGCAAATCTAACATCGGTTTAGCCTAAAAACACCTTTAGCTTTTTGTTCTGTTGGTTTGATTGGTTGGATTTTTTGGTGTGTCTTTATTTTTGCTTTATTTCAGGTTTTACTTATTTGAAAAATCAAAAGAATTCCATACATTTGTAGATCTGTTACAAAAAATCCTAAAGAAGAAGAATGTAGGAAGGAGACTGGACTTGGGTGGTGATCACACAATACAATGTGCAGAGGATGTATTATGAAACCATAAACCTGAAACCTATACTAGTATAATCTTATTAACCAGTGTCACCCCATAAAAGTCAATTAAAAAAAACCCACACAGCCGAAACCGGTTTGGCTCAGTGGATGGAGCGTCGGCCTGCGGACTGAAGGGTCCCGGGTTCGATTCCGGTCAAGGGCATGTGCCTGGTGTTGTGGGCACATCCCCAGTAGGAGATGTGCAGGAGGCAGCTGGTCAATGTTTCTCTCTCATCGATGTTTCTAACTCTCTATCTCTCTCCTTTCCTCTCTGTAAAAAAATCAATAAAATATATTAAAAAAAAAAAAAAAAAGAGTACTCTTAGAGACGTATAATAACATATTGCCGATGAAAAGAAAAGGAGGATGCGAACTACCTTCCCTGGATACCCGAAGGGAACGCCCAGGCTGGCAAGTAGCTTTCTGTTCCAGGGCGGGAGACCGCTAAAGGCCTCCAGAGTTTACAGACGGGTCAGCAGGTACGATGAGCCTGCTGAACTATCGCCAATGGTCTCTGAAAATTACTCCGGACTCAAGGAACTCTACTCACAATAACATTCAGTCTTCAACTATTTTCTCAAAAACAGAAGCTGTGCAATAATCAAAATACAAATTACACAGCCAGCCTTGGCTACAGTGCGTTATAGATTTTACAGGGGCCTATTTTGTTCCATCTGTCTGTCTGTCCAAAGAGCCTGAAGTCAAAATAAAGAACTGATGTTCATGACTTCTCCAGGGCTGAAGAGGCGGTGGTGTTGCCGCCAGTGTCCTGGTCTGTACAAGCAGAGCATGAAGGGACAGGAGGGTAGGCTGCCCCTTTTCACTTCTGCAGGGGCCCTGAAATCACCCCACCATCTTTCGGGGGGAAGATCACCCTCCAGAGGTGCTGGGACAGACTCACACACCCAAGGAACACCTGGACTAGCCATCTCCCACGCTCTCTGATTTTTATTTATTTATTTATTTCACGGTCTCTGATTTTTACAGCAATATCAACTGTTACTGAAACTGAGTGGAGGGAGAGAGGGGAAGGAGGAGTGTGAACAGGAGGGGAGCTGCTTTCCCAGTAACTCGGGTGAGCAGCCCTTTACTGCTGCCCGGAGGGAAGTATCACACTTCACAAACACACCCCACCTCACTGACGTGTAGGAACCGAGGCCAATACACGGTTGAGTGTAGAAGTCCTTCTCAAAGGCAAGAGGAGAATCAGAGCACTCCCTGACGAGTGTCTTACCAAACGAGGAAATGAGCCTAGGAGATTTCTGAGAAATACAAGCAGTCACGTAGGCGCTAAACACGGTGCCAAAAACAGACACTCCTACTTTCAAGAGGGAACTGAGGCTGTGGGTTTATAAAATGATGGCAATGGCACCCACAAAATTCTAGGAAACTGAGGGGGAAAACATGTGACACGAAAAAGAGACTGCCAGATATTTATGTTCTCTCTTTTTTTTTTTTTAATATATTTTATTGATTTTTTTTACAGAGAAGAAGGGAGAGGGATAGAGTGCCAGAAACATCAATGAGAGAGATCGATCAGCTGCCTCCTGCACGCCCCCCAGTGGGGATGTGCCTGCAACCAAGGTACATGCCCTTGACCGGAATCAAACCTGGGACCCCTGAGTCCGCAGGCCGACGCTCTATCCACTGAGCCAAACCGGTTTGGCTATTTATGTTCTTAATAACATACTGAGCTGTGTGGGTTTTTTGGAGGCCCCTTGAAAATCAACTTAATGCCCGACCAACGTGGCTCAGTGGCTGAGTGTCGACCTATGAACCAGGAGGTCAGCGGTTCGACTCCCAGTCAGGGCACATGCCCGGGTTGCAAGCTGGATCCCCAGGAGGCAGTCGATCAATGATTCTCTTTCATCATTGATGTTTCTATCTCTCCCTTCCTCTCTGAAATCAATTAAAAAAAATTTTTTTTTAAAAAGAGAGAAAATCAACTTAAGAACAAAATCTGAGTGCTTGTCTTTTTAATCCTCCCCCAAGGATATTCTTTCCATTGATTTTTGTTTAGAGAGAATGGAGGGGAGGCGGGGGTGGGGAAGAGAAAAAGAAACATCGATGAGAGAGACACATATTGATTGGTTGCCGGGATCAAGTCTGCAACCAAGGTACGTGCCCTTGACTAGGAATCGAACCCAAGACCCTTCAGTCCAAAGGCTGACGCTCTAACCACTGAGAAAACCAGTCAGGGCTGAGTGCTGGTTTTAAGTTATTGTTTAATTTCTCCTGAAGATGCTTCCCAGGAACCGGCTTTAAAAACCTAAGGGCCCCGCCAGGTGGCTCAGTTGGTTAGAGTGTGGTCCTGCTAGGCCAAGTCAATCCCTGGTCAGGGCACATCAAGCAGCAACCAATGAGACATAAATAAGTGCAGCAACGAATCAATGCTTCTCTCTCTCTCAAAATCAATAAAAAATAAATAAAAACCTAAAAAAGGTAACAAAATCCATGGCTGATTCTCATTAGAATTTTAAATTACTCTTAAGAACACTTAGTTTTTTCATAGCAAATAATCTAGTTAACAGACAAAATTACAGGAAAGGGGATTAGAAAAACAGCTTTTATATTCCCCCAACAGCAAGGTCTTATTTTCTCAAAGACTGAAAAATTCTTTTGTTGCTCAAGTTGAGAAATTTCAAAGTTGTTTTACTAATAGTCAGTCACCTTCAAAAGTGGATGTAAAAGAGACCAGTAAATAAATGCCCAAAATCCCCAGAAAGAGAAATACTCTAGTTTTCCATCAATTCTAGCACGCCCCACCCCAATTTTAGCATTTAAGAAATGTGATGTGTCTCACAATTTAAACCATGTCATAGCTACCTGGCTTAGTTATCTAAGACGTGGGTGTCAGTTACATTCAAAGGAGGCTTAAGACTTGGCATTCATTACTTGCCCAGATTACTTTTCAATCCCCTTCGCTTAACATATTGATCTGTCATATCCTATGGATATTGGAAGGATGTCAAAGGGCGTGTTAAAGTTTGTCCTTTAATCCCCAAACAGCAAGGTCTACGTCAGGAAAAATAATACCAAACTGCCTGTTGTCCATTAATCTTTAACCCACATAAAGGACTCTGTCCTATTTCCTCATGACTTCATTTGAGTCTGGTTACCATCACAGATGATGAAATCGTCTAACCAACTCTGAACTACATTGCATCAACCGTTTAAAAGCAAAACAAAATAAACCTCTGTTTTTGTGTTATCTTAAGGAATAATAAAAGCTTAGTAATATTTTAAGGTTTACAAACCCATGTTGGGTAACTCAGAAACAATCTTCTAGGGAGTTGCTCTACCTCGGTGATGTTCAGCAGGTGCGGCAAGAGGAGCACTGGTGTGTCCCAAGTTTTTAAAACATGCAATACCAGCTCTGGCCAGGTAGCTCAACTGGTTAGACATTGTTCTGACATGCCAAGATTCTGGGTTTGACTTCCAGTCAGGGCACATACAAAATCACCAATAAATGCATAAATAAGTAGAACAAGTCAATGTTTCTCTCTCTCCCCCTAAAATCAATAAAAGAAATAAAGAAAAAATTAAAAGTTCTCTAAAACAAAAAATATAATATCTGACCACTTAGTCAGGAGCACTGACTTCTTTTCTCTTGTCAAATAAAAAAAATAAAAATGACAATAGCCAACACAACAATAGCCGTCTGGTGTAAATGAATCAAAATTATACCTTTTTTTTTCAGGTTAGCAAAAAATATAACCTTTTTTGGTGTGCCACAGAATTTTAGTGATGAGTTCATGGGTGCCATGAGATGAAAAAGGTTGAAAATCACTGTTCCACCTCAATATCCCTCCCAGCCATGAGCTACAAACTTTAACAAGAACAAAAGAGCATTTGGGAGTAAGTACTCTTCATTGGGGCTACCAAAAGTAAATTAATTGTATTTTTATAACAAAATGGAAAGAAATTCTGCGGGTAGTGCTAAGGGCCACAGTAAATGATTTCACATTGACAATAATAGCGAGGTAAAGGTAATAATTAGATACCAGCCCAGTCGGTGTGGCTCAGTGGTTGAGCATCAACCTATGAACCGGGAGGTCATGGTTCAATTCCAGGTCAGGGCACATGCTCCGGTTTCGGGCTCGATCCCCAGTGGGGGGGTGGGGGGGGGGGCGTGCAGGAGGCAACCAATCAGAGTCTCTCTCATTATTGATGTTTCTATCTCTCTCTCCCTCTCCCTTCCTCTTAAAAAAAAAAAATTTAGAAAAATATTAGATACCAAATGAACTACAGGCAGTATTATGGGAGAAATGACTATTACTACATAAAGGCAAAACTTTTAACATGTTTCATTTTTCTCTTGGCTTTTGAATATACACTATTCATCATATTTAATCTTTAATGATGAAAATATTAAAGTTCTTCTAAAATACAGAAACCTAAAAGAGGAAATGGCCAGGAATAAGTGAGAAGTGTAAGGGGTGCTACAGGCCTAAGGGAATCTGGTATTAATAAGATCATGTAATTATAGAGTATTTGCTTAGATAAAGGCAAAAACAAAGAGCTTTTTTCCAATTAAAAAGCAAGACACAACAACAAAACACGGATGGTCTGAAAAAGGAAGGTACCCTGCTCGGCGCTGGGACCTCGGCTGTTTTTATGAGGCCTCATCCGCACCAGAGAACCGTTTAACACTAACACCAGATTCCACAATGCCGCCTCCTCAGGGCCCTTTATATTCATTCTGAGGTTTGACTAATGTTCTTCATCCATCCCGTTCTCCACTATTTGAAGCTCAAGTTCTACTCTACCCTAGAAAAATATAATGTTATTGCTACGAAATACTTAAATGTTTGGGCTCACAACTGACAATTCCCCCGGAACCCAGCACCTAAATGCGGCAAGCCTCCCTCCCACCAAGAGCGAAGGCATTTTGAACAGGAATCACTCAAACTGAGGCTCCGGGCAGAAAGAATCTGTACGATTCCCGAGAATGAAAACTGCAGGGTCACCACTTGGTTATCAGCGTTCCACGGTGCCATTCCCTAAAGGGCGTAGGTGCAAAGGTAAACATTCTCTTCCACACACACAACTTTCAGGAGGCCGCAAACAGGCCGAGGAAAACGCACCCGCAGACCGCGGAGGTCAAGTGTGGGCTTTTGCAATGAAAACCGGCTCTGCGCGAGGGCATACCTACTTTTTAAACCACATGATTTCATCAGGGTCTGAGATGCCAAACTCCCTGATCTTCTTCACCAGGGTGGCACTCTTCCTGACAGCCACCTCGTAGCGCTGGCTGCGGGTGAGGAAGTTCAAGTCCTCATGCTTGAAGTCTGGGTCGTTCAGAATCAGGTTCTCTGCAAGGGATTAAAGGGCATCGAGACGAAGACGGGCTTGCTGGGCTCCGTTACACCGCCCTGAATCCCAGCTGGTTTCAGAGTCACGGCCCAGTCCCCTCTGTGGATGGTCGGCCCCCCCACCCCCACCCCCACAAGGCGCCCCCGGAAGCGGGGGTCCCGGCTCCCCCCAAAGCTGGGCCAGAGCCTACGTCCTACAGCACCCCCACACTGTACGGAGGGAGGCCTGGCCCGCAGCCCTCACCGATCTCTCGGCGTCGCCGGGTGTTCTCCGGGCTGCCGTCCAGGATGTGCGTGAGCAGCTCGGGGTTGAAGGTGGCGGAGGCCCGCTCCCGGCGCAGGTCCTCATTCATGGTGACAGCCATCGGGAGCAGCGGAGGGCGAGGGGCCGTCGACGAAGGTTGTCAGAAGCTCTGGTGCCAGCGGAGCCGAGGAGCTGCCTAAAGGCCGCGCAAGTCCCCGCCCCCGGCCCGCCCCTTCCCCTTCCCCTTCCCCTTCCCCTTCCCCGCGGCTGCCGGGCGTGTGAGCCGCCTTAGCCCAGGAGGCGACGGCGCCGGATTGGTCTCCTTGACTCAGGTCAGCCCCCGGGAAGGCGGGTCCCCACCTCTTGGCCCGGGGAGCCCTGAGCCGAACCCCCAAAACCCGGGGAAGAGACCCCGGAAGCTGCTCAAGCAATTGCCCGGAGAGAGGGGGAAGCGCGGCGCGCTCAGTACCGCCCCTCGTCTCGCGATCACGCGGGGCGGAAAAAGGAAGCAAAGGAGGGCCCGGACGCCCAAACAGGTTGGCTGGAGGCTTGGGAAGGGGCGGGACAACCAGGTGAAGGAGGATTGCGCCTGCGCCTTGGGACTTGCCCGCCCTGCCGCTTCCGGGTCCAGGCGCAAAGGCCTCCCGGGAGAGGCGCGGGGAAGGAGACTCAAGGTCCTGGGGGTGGAGAACCTGTGGGCTTGGCGCGGTTGCTAAGGGAGGTCTTAGGATTTGCCCAAAGCCGCCCAGATTGGATGTAGAAAGGACGGGGAGAGGCTCTAGTTATCTTTTGTTAAGATCATGGCATCCTTGCTGCCTGGGGCGTAGGCGGCTGTGGGCTGGGTCCCGGCTGTGCGCGCGGACTTGGAATGAGGCCGAGCTAGCCCTGTACTTAGCGATCTTGGAATCCACCGTATTGTTTTCACAATTATCAGCGTCGTCATCCGAGTTGTAAATGCACGCGTTTTTTAAAGACCTAGGGCAGGAGGGTTTGTAATGAAAAGCAAAGTTCAGCCTTGGGAGCCGCCACTTTTAATCAGTTGTGCTCTTAGTTCTGATCCCTAAAAAGCTGAACTTAAATGCTTTTTATTTGTTCGTTTTCGTTAGTCTTTGACTTAATGCCATGCTGATGTAGAGCACACGACACCACCCCCTTCATATCTCCCTAATTTACCTTTATAACTTTCATCAACATACTTAATCCCGTTTTTTAAAAATGTAAGAAATGGCCAAACCTGTAGAGAATTTTTATGAGTTTATTTGAGCAAAATGGATGCCATATTTGGGGAAACAAGATCTCAAATGCTGTGGAGAATAACAATTTTGCAGGACAGTTATCAACATTATGTGCTCCCTTGAGAGTGATTTTGCTTATTTCCAAGTTGTGTTAACTTAGCTGCATGAGAACATGGACAGGGCTGCCTTAAAACCTTCACTACAGGAGTTACAGGCCTGGGATGTGATTGCCCACCATGGTGACTGTTAGGTGGCTCGGGAGGCGGCGTAGGAAATAAAGAGCCAGGTCAATCAGAAAAGAAAGAAAAGGAAAGGTTTGAATCTGCGCCCCCAGGTGACCCACAAACCCCAAACACAGGGCCGGTGGATTCACCCCAACAGGGAAGGGGGGTTTCTTTTTATACAGGTGTTTAATGAGGGGCAGGGGCATGAGCTGAGGAAGCCCCCCCACCCCAGGGAGGGGGGTCATCACGGTATTCAGCTGAGGAAGCTCCTGCCGCAGCCGTGGGCAGGGTATTCAGGAAGGAGTCAGTATCTGTGTCTGGCACCCTGATCTGTTAGAAATTCCAGGGAGGGTCCCTTATCTCGTCAGGCATCCGCCTGCATCCGATCCTGGGCTCCCTCCAACCTAACAATGACCTGCCCATTTAGGAATTTATGATCAGATCACCCTGTGAAGTTACTTTCCATAGGACCTTTTTTTTTTTCTATCTACAAAACTATAAATTTAATGCTCTGTTCCTTCCAGCCCTGGGAATAGGGTACGACGAGTGAATCATTCACCTCCAACACAAAATGTAAGGAAGTACCAAAAAATTAAGATGAACTGTTTTAATAGAACATTTTAAAAAATCAAAATCAATGCAAGAAAATGCACAATGAACAGAATATCAAAATTCTAAATAAATACAAGTTCATGATTCCTGATTGGTCCTTTGGTCTCAAGCTCTGGCATATTTGGGGAAGGCACTGTTACTGAAGCTGTTTTTAACGCTCCCAGGCATTAAAATATTTATTTTGGCTACTGTGTTTAGATTGTATTCCTCTTGCAAAAACTGGCTCAGAAGTTCACCAACACAACAAAGCCGAGTTTATTGCTTCCTCGGGCAAGAACACTACTCGGCCAACACTTGGGCAGTGTCTCCGAGAGGAGGAGGTAAGGCCGGGGTTTTTTGAGAATCGGAAGCTTGGTTTAAGGCCAGTTTTTCAGTTTAGAGTCTCGATTAGGATTGGGTAAGAATGCACAACAGTCCCAAATTGGTGGAAACGGGGGAGGGAGTTCAAAGAATCTCGGTGGGCAAACTGGCTGTTGATACTCAAACCATTTGCCTGGCCTGGGCGGTTGAGGAAGAGTAAAGAAACGCCAGGGAAGACAGCAGCCCACAAAGTCACTGTAATGTAGGCAGGAAGGTGTGGCTGGGGTTCTCTGTATGCCCAGCTGAGTGTGGGGGGAGATGGACTGGGTGTTCACTCTCTTCTGCATCCATTCAATAAATATTTCATAGTGTCCCATATGCTGTATTGGACACATCAAACTTGTATGCAGTGCCTTTAGCATCTATGGATGGTTCTTCTCTGAATACATTTTCCTCTGATTGGAAAACTTTTAAAGACAGAGAAAGATAATCCTTTTTTTTTTTTTTTTAAATATATTTTATTGATTTTTTACAGAGAGGAAGGGAGAGAGATAGAGAGTTAGAAACATCGATGAGAGAGAAACATCAATCAGCTGCCTCCTGCACATCTCCTACTGGGGATGTGCCCGCAACCCAGGTACATGCCCCCGACCGGAATCGAACCTGGGACCCTTCAGTCCGCAGGCCGACGCTCTATCCACTGAGCCAAACCGGTTTCGGCAGAAAGATAATCCTTTTATCTGGTTACTGTGAAATCCATTTCGCTGAGATTAGTGTAACATTTGTCATCCCCACATGCTAGAACATTTTGAGGCCATAATTCAAATCATGTGTAACTGGAGTTTTCAGATTGAAGATTCAGGGTGCAATATCCGCTAACAAAGAATCGTAACTTCTAGAACGTTAATGAGTTGCTTCTGGGTTGGCGAACATGTGGTGGTGTGTGTGTGGGAGAGCAGTGCCCTCACAGGGCATGGACGCTCCCTGCCCCTTCCCACACACCTTGCCCTGTGCACTCTTCCATGGGCCTGTTCCTGAGTTATCTCCTGTCATAATAAGCTGCTAATCTAACCTAGGTGTGGAGTGGTAAGCATACACCGTCAAGGTTCTTGTCTTCAAGAAACAAACCCAAAGCCGATCAAAGCTCTGATGAACTTGGTTACTAGCGTGACTTCTCTGACCTTCAGCCTGACTCCGGAAGTCTTGGCAATCGCTCAGAAGAGATGAAAGAAATAGTCAGATTGGTTCACCATCCTTCCTCTACAGTATTTCCCAACTTCCCAGTCCTTAAAAAAAGAAGATGATTTCTCTTGTTCCTACCAGAGATTTTTTTCTCTCCCAGAAGTGTCTTGGGGAATGAAAAGGGCAGGGCCCTCAGTTACAGTTGCACCCCTCCTCACACTCCTAGGGAGATTAGTTGAAATCCAGCTGAGTCGAAGAGAAGCCCATCCTGATAGTTCTTCTTGGAAACGTTACGGAATGTGTGATAATATGTGGCTGGTGATTTATGGCGCCAGCTGTGCTTGTCTTAATAAACACATAGCAACTTCTGTTTGAAAAGGAAAAGTTGAGGTTAAATTTATAAGTATGTGCCTCCAAAGAATCAGTTCTGCTGCCCAAACCGGTTTGGCTCAGTGGATGGAGCGTCGGCCTGCGGACTGAAGGGTCCCGGGTTCGATTCCGGTCAAGGGCATGTACCTTGGTTGCAGGCACATCCCCAGTGGGGTGGGGTGGGGGGGGTGCAGGAGGCAGCTGATCGATGTTTCTAGCTCTCTGTCCCTCTCCCTTCCTCTCTGTAAAAAAATCAATAAAGTATATTTAAAAAAAAAAAGAATCAGTTCTGCTGTGTGATACCTTTAAAAATTAAAATAAACGTGATGGCGTTGTTACTGATAGCGTAGCTTGGAGTATACATGGTCTTGAGAGTAGGAAAATGACCTGGTCTCGTCGGTTCAGGTGTCCTCTGTGTGTTTTCATGCTGTGATGGCAGCGTTGAGAGGTGGGGACAGATCTCAGATTGCCTCCTGCCCCTCGACAGACCCGCCCCCCCCGTCTGGGGAGAAGGGAGGGAATGGGTTGCACAGGGGTTGGAGTAGGAACAAGATTTCTCCACGTAGAGCTTTTGTATGTTTTTTGTATGTTGTTTTGTTTTTCAAAATATGTGAAGGCATAACCTATCAAAAAGATGTTTATTTTATTTTATTTTAAACCACCATCCGCTGGTTGTGGCTGTCAGGCATCATGCGTTAATCCCCGCCTTGTGTTCTGCTTGGTTTGTCAGGAATCTTCAAAAATCCACCCCAACACCTTGGCCACAGGAGCCAATGACGCTGCCCAAACCCGGGATCTATTACTTCCCCTGGGAGGTCAGTGCCGGCCAGGCTCCTGACGGGGGCGCTCTGCGGACTTTCGGCAGGTGAGATGCTTCTTTTTCCACTAAGCGGGGTGGGGGGATGTTTAAGTGGCTGCCTCCCCCTCAAGAAAACGATTAAAATAGTCATCATTTTGTCTGATTAAAAAATTAATATGCATTCATTGTAAAAGATATGTAGACAATTCATAAAGGTGTAAAGAAAGCAAGCAAAAATCACCTGTGGTGCCGAAACCGGTTTGGCTCAGTGGATAGAGCGTCGGCCTGCAGACTGAAGGGTCCCAGGTTCGATTCCGGTCAGGGGCATGTACCTGGGTTGTGGGCACATCCCCAGTGGGAGATGTGTAGGAGGCAGCTGATCGATGTTTCTCTCTCATCGATGTTTCTAACTCTCTATCTCTCTCCCTTCCTCTCTAAAAAATCAATAAAATATAGTTTTTTAAAAAATCACCTGTGATCCCACTGTCTGAACAACCACTGCCTATGTTTTGGTGATTGCTTTACACATGTTTTCATGTGTGTATGCATATATGTATATGTGGGCGGGTGTATACACACTATGTATACACACGTGTACATACACGTGTACTGTACGAATCAGTCATTTTATTGCCATGTAACAAATTACCCCAAAATTTAGTGGCTTAAAAGGAGAATGAAAGCTTATTATTTCTGCCCTGGCCTGTGTGGCTCGAGCAGCATCCCATGCACCAAAGGGTCTCAGGCAGGTACCCAGGTTTCGGGTTCAATCTCTGGTAGGGACACATATGGGAGGCAACCGACTCATGGATGTTTCTCTCTCACATTGATGTTTCTCTTTCTCTCTCCCTCTCCCTTCTTCTTTCTCTTAAAAAACACCACCACCACAGCCTGGCGGCTTGGCTCAGTGGATAGAGCATAGGCCTGCGACCAAAGGGTCCTGAGTTTGATTCCGGTCCCGCACGTACCTCGGTTGCAGGCTCCTCCCTGGCCGGGGCCCTGGTCAGGGCTCGTGCAGGAGGCAACCAGTCAATGTGTTTCTCTGTCTTTCCCTCTCTCAAAAACAAAAACAAGAAAAACACACCACAATAATACAAAACAAAAGCTTATTATTTTATAGTTGCTATGGGTCAGGAACTTGGGAATAGATTAGCTGGACCAACACCTAAAGGCTGGGTGGGCCCTGGGGGATCTGCGTCCGGGTGACTGGGTCACACGTTTGGCGAATTAGTGCTGGCCAAAGACTCAGGGAACCTTGGGGTGATAGAAACATACTAAATCTTGACTCGGGTGGTGGTTTCACCAAGTGTGTATTTTCATCAAGACTCGTTGGACAAGTGTGTTTTGATGCATGTAATTTATACCTCAACAGTTTTTCTGATTTGTTGCTGCCATTTTTATTTTGTCTGATCAAAGTAAGGCTGACCATTTTTTTCTCCCAAAACCTGGTAAGCTCTAAGCTCCGTGGCAGTTATGTCTAAGGAGAGAGACAATCGCACTTTCCCTGACTTCCAGGTTGAGCCTCTACGACATGACCCAGTCCCGAGCGACCCTGACAGCTCAGCACGGGTCTGAGCAGCACCAGGTCCTCGTCTGTACCAAGCTGGTGGAGCCGTTCCAGGCCCAGGTGGGCTCCCTGTACCTGGTCCTTGGGGAGCTCGAGCAGCAGAAGGGTAAGCCGGGACCTCACATGCTTTTGCACTCTGGGTCCTGAGTGGTGACTCGGTTGGGACTGAGCCTGGTGTCTGACCGAGCAGTGTCCCTCACGGGGATAACATTCCTCCCAATCATCCCACAAGTTCAGGGGCCCATGGGAAGCATGTGACTGGGCTCAGAGCCCATCTGCCACTGGGCATTGCGCAAGAGTGGAGGGAAACCATTCATTTCTGAAGGCCCACACGTCCAGGCCTCGTACCAGGTTTGCTTAAATCTTTGAATCTGCCCACCTGCCCTTAATCTGAGTCTTATTATTGCTGGTTCATAGATGAGCAAACCAAGGCTGAGAGAGGGTGGAGCTGGACTAACCATCCCAGAAGTCAGGGTCAGAGAAAGAGGACAGCCCTGGCTGGTGTGGCTCAGTGGATAGAGTGTCAGCCTGCAGACTGAAGGGTCCTGGGTTCGATTCCAATCAGGGGCACATGCCTGGGTTGCAGGCTTGATCCCCAGTAGGGGGCGTGCAGGAGGCAGCCGATCAATGATTCTATTTCATCATTGATGTTTCTCTCTTTCTCTTTTTCTCTCTCTCTCTCTCTCTCTCTCTCTCCCTCCCCCTCTCTCCCTCTCTCCCTCTCTCCCTCTCTGAAATCAATAAAAATATATTTTTTTTAAAAAAGAGAGAAATAGCCCTAGCCGGTTTGGCTCAGTGGATAGAGCGTCGGCCTGGGGACTGAAGGGTCCTGGGTTCGATTCTGGTCAAGGGCATGTACCTTGGTTGCGGGCACATCCCCAGTAGGGGGTGTGTAGGAGGCAGCTGATCGATGCTTCTCTCTCATTGATGTTTCTAACTCTCTATCCCTCTCCCTTCCTCTCTGTAAAAAATCAATAAAATATATTTTTAAAAAAGAAAGAAATAGGACACAAGGGGAGAATAAAAGCAGCCTGAAAGAATCTCTGACTTCCAGAGTTGAAGGTTGCTCTTTAAAACTCAGGTCCTCCCATGCCGGGAGCCGGTCCATCCTTGCTGCTTGACACAGTCGCTGCAGGAAAGAAACATCTGCACAGCATATGTTTCAAGGGACCTGGCATATATAGCATATTGTTCTTAATATGTTTGCTCTCCTTAGCGCCATGTGTTTTTACCAAGGTCACCTCTCCGAGAAAGGTTGTTTCCCCAGGTGGGGATTTTCCCCTGAGGTTAGGGAGGGGATACAACCCCTTAACTAAGTGCCAGGCAGGTAGTTAATCACTTTAACTACAAACAATCACGCTTAAACTACATAATCTTTACTCCCTGGAATGGAGATAAGAAACGCCCTAACCTTTGCAATAGAAATTGACAGGATTAAAATCGACTGGTATAAATACAGATGTAACAAAACAATAAACATCAGATCCTAACCAGATCCTGATTAGATCCTAACCAGAACTTGGCTGGAGATCCCAACCAGAACTTTGGCTGGAGATCCTGGCTAGAGGTCCTGACTAGGCTGCTGATCAACTGAAGGCTGTCCCCTGTCATTCCTTCTTTGCCGACTCCGTCCACACCTTTGGGGACCCCAGCACTCCCATCCTTTGCCTCCCATATGGCTGTCCCTGTGCCATTTTCCTTCATATGTTTGATGTCATACTATGTTGGAGCTGGTTATTTTGGCTTCATATTATAAGCATTTCCCCACGTCTTCAAATTTTTCTAGGTATAGTGTTTGGCTATATCATATTTTATAGATTAGATGTGTGACCTAATTCATGTGACCATTGGACATTTATATTGTTTTAAATACACTGTACATTGATTATTGGTTAAAGAAAGTATGGTATATTTACTCGGTAGGATATTATGCAGCCATCAAAGGTGATGTTGTAGCCCTGGTGTATTTTAAAGCAAATATAGGACATTGTCTCGTTTTACTCATAAATACCTCAGCATGTATCTCTCCCACCACCACAGTCACACCCAACAAAAATAATGGCCATTTCTTCGTATAATCTCATACCTTGTCCATGTTCACGTCCCCCAGTTGCCTCAAAAACAAATAAACAAGCCGAGTGTTCACAACTGGCAGCTCAAATCAGGCCCCCGAAGTTCACACATTGCACCCGGATCACACATCCCAAGTCTCTGTCCACCTCTAACAGTTCTGTCTTCCGGTTTTCTTTCTTTTCATAAAAAAAAAAATGCCATTGGAAATCAATAATATATATATATATATATATATATATTTTTTTTTTTTTTAAATGCCATTTATTGGAGAATTAGCCGTCTGCTGTGTAGAATCCAGTGGAGTCTGGACCTGGTTGCCTTACTCACACTTGTGGCCTCCTTCCCTGGCATTTATCCGGCCTTTTTCTGTTTGGATTGTGCTTCAGGGAAACTACATGATTGATGGGGGAAAGCTGGTCAGAGGAGAACACGGTGACTAAATGCAGGAGAAGTCATTGCATTTGAAAGTCACCTCTTCGGAAGCCCTGGTGAAATAATAAATCCAGGCCACGAGCCTGATCACCAGCTGCTGGACTCGTTAGGCGAAAGCGCGCGGGGAATGTGGTAGCGCAGGGACCAGGCCAGCCTGTCCAGCCGACCATTAATGAGGCAGAGCGAGCAATCGATTGATCGCTCTGCTGTGGCGCACCCAGAAGGCACACAGCGCCGCTCTGAAGGGCGCCAAAAAGGGAAAAGCTGAGCCTGAACATCAGCCCTCAGGTCAGGCAGCAGTCTCCTGGCCTGTCGCTAGTTACTGAGTACGTTACAACCTGAATTTTTCTTCCCTTGTTTTTAAATAACTTAATTGATTTTATATATAGATATATACATACATATATGTGTGTGTGTGTATATATATATATATATATAGAGAGAGAGAGAGAGAGAGAGAGAGAGAGAGAAACATCGGGTTGTTCATCTTATTTATGCATTCATTGGTTGATTCTTGTATGTGCCCTGACCAGGGATGGAACCCACAACCTTGGTGCATCTGGATGATGCTCTAACCAACTGAGCTACCCGGCCAGGGCCTTTTTCTTTCTTTCTTAAAAACAATTTCCCCAAGTTTCTAAGTCATACACACTCATCATTTGCAACTGAAACAAGGAAAGAAACTTGCCGAGGAGGAGGTAGAGGCAGAGTGTGGGCAGGGCGTGGGCTGAGCATAGAAGGGGCCACCCCACCCCCAGCCGGGGCAGAGGGGCTCGGCGTGGCTAACCCCGGTCAGGTCCCAAGTCCTGTCGGACACAGAGGTCACCCATGACCAGGTGGGTGGTGCTGAGGACGGGCAAGAGGCTGCCTAGAGTCACCTGTCTGATATGTTTACACAAAGAGCTTGCGGAGGCCATAGAAAAGGTGAAGAAATGCCAGCACCATTTCGAAACTCGCTGGCTGTGTCACCCCCTTTGGGCACCGTCCAGAGGCCCTCAAGGGCTACCTGTCCTGTTCAGGCGCTAAGGGACTGGGGCGCAGCCTCTCCCCCTCAGCTCCCGGGTCCCTAATAGAATTGCCCGGCTGGAGGCGACTTGCCTACAGCACGGGGCTGCCTTGGATCTCTCCCTAAACCCCCGTAAATGCCGCCCTTCCGGTTCATTCCAGCTGACGCCGCGTCCTCCTCCACGGGTCCTCCTGTCCGGTCCTCCGGGACCTTTGCTCTTCCACCTTCCAGCCTCCTTTCCCTGCTCGCGCCTTCGCCGGGACCTGCCTGACACCTGGCTTGTTCCCAGGGCCGCAGTCCCCCCTCCCCCCAGGGAGGCCTGGCGAGCATCCCCACCCCACACACTGCAGAGGCGGGGCCGCACCCTGCTGGCTCCCCGGGTACCAGTTCTGCCACCCTGTGACCTGTTTGCCTGACACCCCCAGCTCCTCCCAGCATGGCGCCACCTCTGCCACCTGAAACCACTTGTCCACCCTCCCTATCTCTCTGCCCTCCCCCGTCAGCCCTGGGGGACTTTGGACTCCTCCCTTTCCTTCCATCTTTTCTCTCCTGTTCCCTTTCCTCCCCTAACGCCAGACCTCACTATCATTTCAACTACATTCCTGGCAGATGGTCAGCCCTCGCCTTCTCTCCTCCTGCCGGATTAAACCCCGGCCTCCACCCTCGCTCCCACCCACTGTGGGTGGGAAGGTCACGCAGGCTGGGCTTCCTAGCACAAAGGTTTCAGGGTCCCTCATCTCACTGGGCTCCTCCAGGCTGCCTAGACCCTCCCACGTCCCGGTCAATCCCTGTCCCACAGCCCTCAGGGCTGTTTCAGGCGGGCAGTTACCAAGACACCCACTTTATCACCTCCCTGCCCCTTTCGGCAAACCCCCTCACCTCTTACATCCCGGAGAACCTGGGCCACAGCAGCCGTCCGTCCATCCTCCTAAAACCACCTGCATCCACAGACGGGTAGCGCCTTCCCTCCAGGCTGCGCCGTGGTCCTGGCCTGCCCTCCGCAGGGACGCTGCTCTCGCAGCAGAGCCCTTCACCTGTCCCCACGGGTTCTCCCCTCGAGGTATTTAAAGCACCGGAGCCTCTTCCATGTTAAAGTAATGATGGTAATTGGCGGTGGTGCCGGGCGGCCGAGGGAGGCCCCAGCCCCCTCCCAGTCCTTGTCACGGCCCGAGAAGGAATTCAGGGGCCGACCGACAGATCTAGCAAAGCACAGGCAGCTCCGTAAAGCCAGTGCCCCCCGAGAGGGGAGAGCCGAAGGCCTCGGAGAGCCAGGCGTGCCTCGGGTCTAGGCGGGAGGTTTTTATTAAATGCGGGCAAGGGGGCATGGGGTGGTCCTCTGCCTCTGACGTTTGTGGGGCCACTGCCTGTGCCCTGGTCCTTGTCCCTCCTCTGCAGACGTCGGTTTCTCTCCTTGTTTTGTGTGTGCTCTCAGTCACAGGAAATCGAGGAGGGGGAGCGGTGGGAGGGGGCAGTGGAGGTCGTGTCTGTGATGTTCCAGCCGAAAAGGAGAGGGGAGGGCAGAGCTCGAGGCCTTTGTTCCCTGCTCTCACTTTCCTGCCTCAGTAATAATAACAACGACACTGTCATCTTCTGCTCTCTGTGCCTGCCTAGCTGGGACCCTCGTTCCCTTCACAGTCACACTTCCTGCGGAACGTCTGACCTCCATCCGCCCCTCCCTCATCTCCTGCTCACACCTCAGTCCCGGGCATCGCGGCTGCTCTTGCCACTCGGCCCTCCTCCTTGCTCTGGAGTCTTGATCTTTGCAAGAGACTCCCCTGCAGGACTGTTTCTCTAGCATCTTGTTCACAGCTCCTCCCGGGCCTGCAGCGCTTCAAACCCTCTTCCTTTCACCCAGTGACCTTGCGCAGATGGACTCACAGATTTGCCCCTTGTGAAATCCTGATGTCAAAAGATTTCCAGGTGATTCTAATGTGCAGCCACGGTTGAGAATCACTGTTATAGAGGAAGAGAGAGAGAATTTGTTGTTCCACTTATTCATGCTTTCGTGGGTGGATCCTTGTATGCGCCCTGAGCCCTGACTGGGGACGGAACCCTAACCGTGGCCTATGGGGACGGCACTGTAGTCAGCTGAGCTACCTGGCCAGGGCCCTGTTTGGAGATTTTCAACTGAATTGGACTGATTTTGTCCTTGCCCTCCCCGTGTCGCCCCGAACACGTGCAGCTGCTCTGTGAAACAATGGAGGGCCACGCGTGTCCCCAGAAAAGGTGTAGGCCTCTCGGGCGTTCGGGCAGACACCTGCCTGCTGACCAGGGCAGCTGGCCAGCGCTTCCTGGGGAGGGACGGGAGTCAGCGTCTACACTGGCCGGGAGATCCGGACGTGGTCACGCGCCCACACCACGCTGGCCGGGCGGTCTCTGCACCCAGCACTGGGGCCCCCAGAAGCCAGTGGCCACAGGCGACCCCGTGTTCCAAACAAGCTCACCTTCCCCGTTGGAGGCTGGCACCTGGGCCGCCCAGCGCTCTGCCTTCCGCCCGGGCTGCGTCCGGTCAGTAAAGGGGCTGGACAGCAGGAAGGCCAGCAGAGACGTCTAACCCAGAGCCTCTCTGAAGCATCAGAGGAAGACAGGGCGAGTGTTCTAGAACACTGAACGCAGTCACTGATGGGCCAGGGGAGCAGAGGACATGACCGAGAGAGAGAGAGAGAGAGAGAGAGAGAGAGAGAGGAGAGGAGAGAGCCCCCCCCCCCCCAGAGGCCCTTTTCCGGCTGCTGCCACTTGAGCGTAGACCAGCCTTTCTGTCGGGTCACCCCTATAAGGCCCCCCCCCTCGGTTTACTGCATACGGGCTCTCGTTGCCCTGACTGCCAATGCCAGGCGGTGCCAGGACGCCCGTCCCCTGGTACAGAGGGAACTGGGGTGGCGACGAGACCCCTCCTCCCCGCCCCTGGGACCCAGGGACCCAGATGACCAGGGAGGGAGGCGGAGGGTGCGTCTCCCCGGCGTCTTCCCTGGAGAAGCGGGATTTGGGGGAGCCCCGAGTTCCGAGCACCCCCCCGTCGGGGCCTCGCGCTGAGCCGGCGTCTGTCTTTTTATTTTTATTTTTATTTAATTTTATTTTTTCCGGCGTCTGTCTCTTTATTTTTATTTTATTTTTTCCGGCGTCTGTCTTGCAGGCCGCCGCGTGGTGCGGGCCCGCGTGCTGACCTGCGTGGAGGGCCTGCACCTCCCGCTGCTGGAACGGGCCGTCGCGGAGCAGAGGCGGTACCGGCGGGAGCGGGCCGGCCCGTAGGACCGCGGCCCCGGGACCCCCGCCCCCGCCCCTGGGTCCCGCCCCCGACGCGGGAGCCGCGGAGAAGAGGGGGCGTCCCCGAAGCCCCCCCCCTCCGCCCAGCCCTGCGCGCCTGCCGGTCCTCGCCGCGCCGCCGCGCCGCGGCCTCGCGAGTGAACCCGGACCCGCCACGTGGTGCGGCGCCGCCGGCCGCCGGGAGGGGGCGCCGGGGAGCGGGCGGCGCGGGCGGGAGACGAGGCGCCTCCGCCGTGCGGGTGAGTCCGGCCGGGCCTGAGGGGACGCACGGGCTGGGCCCCGACCCACCGACCCAGGTGCGGGCCCGGGACGCAGGGGCCGCCCCGCCGGGGCTCTGCCCTCGGAGGAGGCCGGGCGGCCGCCAACTGGGGGGCGAGGCCCGGCCTCGCCCCGGCGGCGCGGCCTCGGGGGACCCTGCCCCGGGACCCCTTGGACCCTGCCCCTGCCCCTGCCCCGAGCTGCCCTCTCCTCCCCTCCACCCCCCGACCCCCGCTGGCCGCTGCGAGCCCCGGGCCTGGGCCTGGCCCGGCGGAGGCGGGAGGTTTGGGCCCTGCCGCGCCCCGTAGCCGGCGCCTTCCTCGGGGGGCGCCTTCCTGGGGGGCAGCTTTCTGGGGGCACCCGGTTCGGGCGAGGGGCTGCCCCCTTCAAACCCGGTTCCCAGGGGTGGGGGGCAGCGGCCGGGCCGGAGCCGGAGCCCGGGGCCTGCGGGGCGGGAGCGGGGCCTGGGCCGAGGCTGCGGGGCCCCCGGGACCCAGCGGGCGCCTGTCCCGCAGCCGCGGCCATGGACGTGTTCCAGAAGGTGGAGAAGATCGGCGAGGGCACCTACGGGGTGGTGTACAAGGCCCGGCACCGGGACACGGGCCAGCTCGTGGCGCTCAAGAAGATCCGGCTGGACCTGTGAGTGCTGGGCCGGACCGGGACCCGGGGGGCCGCCCTCCCGGAATCGGGACGCGGGGACCCCGGGCAGGAGCGCCCGGCTCGGCTCCTGCCTCCAGCTGCGCCCTCCCGTCCCGCAGGGAGACCGAGGGGGTCCCCAGCACCGCCATCCGGGAGATCTCGCTGCTCAAGGAGCTGAAGCACCCCAACATCGTCAGGTGAGGGGCCGCCGGCGGGCCGGGCCTGGCCGCCCTCCGGGAGCCCCCTGACCGCCCCCCCCGCCCCCAGGCTGCTGGACGTGGTGCACAGTGAGAAGAAGCTGTACCTGGTGTTTGAGTTCCTCAGCCAGGACCTGAAGAAGTTCATGGACGCCACCCCCGTGTCCGAGCTCCCGCTGCACCTGGTCAAGGTATGGGGGGGCGGGATCGGGGGCCCCCCCAGCTCAGCCGGCCGCTGCCGCTCAGCCAGCCCCCCTCCCTGCTCCAGAGCTACCTCTTCCAGCTGCTGCAGGGGGTGAACTTCTGCCACGCGCACCGGGTCATCCACCGCGACCTGAAGCCCCAGAACCTGCTCATCAACGAGCTGGGCGCCATCAAGCTGGCGGACTTCGGGCTGGCACGGGCCTTCGGGGTGCCCCTGCGCACCTACACCCACGAGGTCCACGGGCGCGGGGAGGGCAGGGGGCTGAAGGGGAGTGCCCGGCGCCCTCGGCTGCCCCGAGTGACCCGGCGCCTGGCCCCCGCAGGTGGTGACGCTCTGGTATCGCGCCCCCGAGATCCTCCTGGGCAGCAAGTTCTACTCGACAGCGGTGGACATCTGGAGCATCGGCTGCATCTTCGCAGAGATGGTAGAGGGGCAGACGGGGCCAGGGAGGGGCCTGCGGGAATTGGGGGGCGGGGGGGCCTGAGTCGCCTGTTGGAGGTGGATTAAGGGACTGGCTAGGGACTGGGGCCTTCCCCCAGAGAGGCCGGGGCCTTAGCACAGCTGGTCTGGCCTCTGCTCTGGTGTTGGATTCCCAGGGATGAGGGCGTGGACCCCACACCTCTCCGCTTCCCCCGTCAGGTGACCTGCAAAGCTCTGTTCCCCGGAGACTCTGAGATCGACCAGCTCTTCCGCATCTTTCGGACCCTGGGGACGCCCAGCGAAGCCACGTGGCCGGGAGTCACCCAGCTGCCGGACTATAAGGGCAGCTTCCCCAAGTGGACCCGGAAGGGGCTGGAGGATGTGGTGCCCAATCTGGAGCCGGAGGGCAAGGACCTGCTCCAGGTGGGTACCGGGCGGTGGCGGGAGGGCAAGAGGCCTCCTGCTCCAGCTGCTGCTCCCGCCACAAGTGTCCCTTCTGTTCGCCGGTGCCTCAGGCCACCCCGGCTCCCCGAGTCCAGGCTGGCCTCCTTTCTGACCCCTGCCCGCACTGGCTTGCCCTGTCCTGTGCGGACTGACTGTGCCACCTGGAGACCTCGCCCACCGAAAGTCCAGCGTTCACCGTTCCTTCTAAACGTCTCTCCTAGTCGGCTGTGCGGGGTTTGCAGTGATCCTGGCCCCTTTGCCTGTTACCTCATGTCCTGGTCATTTTCCCGTGGTCATTCTGACCCCACGTGAACTGAGCTTTTCCGGGCGGGGACCACCCCTCCTGCGTCAGTGTTCCCCGCCGTGCCTTCCACAGCGTTACTCCCACGCCCGGCCGTTCCTGCTGCCCGGGCCCCTGCCACGTCCTCGCCACCCTCCTGTTGCACCATCCGGATCCCGCGGGCTGGCCAGGCCAGACTGCCCGAGGCCTGAGCAGAGCCGCCTGGTTCTCGCCCACAGAGGCTCCGAGGCACCTTTTCCGTTTCACTGGTGTCGGGCCGAGGCAGGCGGGGCTCTGTTTCCATCGTCAGGCCACACGTCCCACTTTCCGGAAGCCTGTGTTCACCAGCCGGGTGCCAGCAGCCCCGCACAGACTGCCGCCAGCTCTTAGCACGCCGTCCTGGCTGCTCCTCCTCCCCCAGCCTGGCTGGGAAGAGGGTCTGGGAGCTCCCGCCCCACCCGGCAGCTTTGGCCCCCCACTTGCTGGTTCACAGAAGTCTGTCTCAGCTACGGTAGAGGGGGGCCTGGAAGCCGCAGTGCAGAGGGGAGCCGGACTCAGCAGGGCTGGACCAGGACTGAGTCTTGGTCTCCACGTCCCAGGAGTGTCCAGAGCTGGCCCGTGAGCTGGGAGGAGGCGGCTCTGTGCAGTTCTGGGTCTGAAGGCAGCCCTTTGGGGTGGTGGCCCTCCAGCCTGGGAGGCAGGGGGGTTGATTCCTCTCCTCCTCCTCCCTTCACAGCAACTCCTGCAGTACGACCCCAGCCAGCGGATCTCGGCCAAAGGCGCCCTGGCCCACCCGTACTTCTCGTCCACGGAGACCGCCCTGGCCCCCCACCAGTGTGTGCTGGAGCGCTTCTGCCGCTGAGGATGCGGGAGGCCACCGCCTCGGAGCCTCTCTCCAGCGGCCGCCCGCTGCCTCCTCACCGGCTCCCCAAGATGGGGGCATGTCTGGGGAGAGGGCAAAGCTCTAAGGAATTTGCATCAGCCGCCAGAGGGCTGAGTTTGGGTTCGTCCTGCCAACAAGTTAGCGAGTTCCTGTGTTGTTTGTTGGGTTTGATGGTGCCGTTTCCAGACGGGGGCACAGAAGCTCTGTGTGCGAGGGGGTGTGACAGGCCCTGGGTCTCCTGGCACGGGGGCGGCCGGCCAAGGAAAGCAGGAAGCCTGGCCCGCCAATGCTGCTGTGCGCAAGGCGCTCCTCCGCCCTTCGCCTGCCCAGCCCTCGCTGCAGGGCCAGACCCTGAGGGGAAGGGCGCCCTCTGCTGGCCTTTTGGATTTAAAATGTTTGGGGGAAGAGTTGAGTCCCAAGTTTAACAGGAAGGAGGGTGCGGGGGAGGGTCGTTTCCTGGTACCAGTGTGTGTGGCTGTTGTAAGTAGTTGTCACCTACGATATGTGTACGTTTGTTTGCTTCTGGATTGAAGAGCAGGAAATAAAAGTGATGCTCTGAGTGTCCCCGTGTTTCTCTGCTGGGGGCACAGCAGGGACTTGCCCGTCTGCCACCTCCTTCCATGGCCTGCCAGCACATCCCTCCCTCCGAGTCAGAGGGGCACCCGTGTGCTAGGACCCAGTGGGCGTGCCCACCCCCCACGTGGGAAGGACTCATCCCCAGACAGGTCCACTCTGCACTCCCAAAGGCAAACAAGACGGTAGGAGAATTCGTTTATTGCAAGTACTGGGTGGGGAGGAACAGATCTGCTGATCTCGGGGCCTGGGATGGATTGGGCACCAAGTCAGGAGAGGGAGCCCAACACCGTGGACGCTGAGTAACAGAACAGGGATCAGGGAAGACCCACCCCCTGGGGTAGGCTACTCTGGGGTGTGGGGTGCCTGCAGCCTACCCTCCCCTCATAGACACTCCCATGACTTCACCCCGTCAGCGCCGCGCATAGGGCCCAGTGGGGGAGGCGGAGCGGTAGCAGCGGTACCCCTCCAGCGCCGCGGGCAGGAGCAGCAGGCCGCTCAGGGGGTCTTTCCGGCAGCGCCCCATGGCCTCCTTGTAGCTCAGCCGCTCCTTGGAGATGGGGTCGGTGAGATCCTTCTCGTAGCTGGACTCGTCCTGCAGGAGCTGGGCCAGCTCTTCGCTGATCATGCCGGACAGCACGGCCTGCGGGACGGGGATGCGGCCCGTCCTCTTGGGGTCGATGAGCCCCCCGGTCAGGTGCTGCACCAGCAGGTGCGGGAACACGCTCTCCCGGGGCATCCAGCCCTTCTGGATGGCCTCGCCCACCGACAGCCTCTTCTTGGTGACGGGGTCCTCGATGCCGGTGAAGGCCTTCTGGGCGTTGAGCAGCCGCTGCGTCGAGGTGTTCTCAACGAGCCCCCGCTCCATGGCCTTGTGCACGGAGTAGCGCTCGCGGCTGAGGAGGTCCACGATGCCCCCCGTGGCCGCCTGGGCCTCCAGCAGCTTCTGCCCGGTGATGGGGTCCAGCATGTTCTTGGCCATGGCCGTCTTGATGGTGCACTTGTTGTCGGTGGTCGTGTCGTAGACGCCGGCGATGGGGAAGCTGTCGTCGCCAAGCCCAAAGGAGAAGCCGGGAGAGAAGGAACTGGCGCTCTGGTGGCCCGGGGAGGTGAGCGGGGACTTGGAGATGATGGAGCCGATGGAGAGCGAGGGGCAGGGCTTGGTCTCCCCGGCCACGAGCAGGGCGAACTCGGAGATGGGGAGGCTGCCGTCCCGGTAGAGGTGGTACTCCTCCTTGGAGATGCGCCGGCACTGCAGGGCGGTCTCGATGGAGTACTGCTTCCCGCTCTTCCGGTCCAGGAGCACCGACTCCTCCCCGCAGGGGCCCGAGGTGGTGACCTCCTCCCAGTCGCACTCGAGCTCCTGCAGCTGGAGGTACTGGGCGCGGTCGATGATGCCCCTCTTGTAGGCCTCATACGGGGACAGGTCCTTGCCCGTCTCGGGTTCCAAGATGCAGATCTTGGTGGAAAGGTTGGTCTCCCGCGTCTGGGTCTCCTGGTTGAGCTCCTCGCGGCTCACCCGGCTGTGCAGGTCCCGGAGGGTCCTCTCCTTCGTGTAGATCTGGTCCTTCTCCTGGAGAATGGCCGCCTTGAGCTGCGCGAGCTCCTGGCCCTGCTGGGTGGCCCGCTGCCGCTCGCCCTCCGACCGCTGGCTGAGCAGCTTCGCCTCCTCCTGCAGCTGCAGCACTTTCTGCTGCTTCTGCCGCTCCAGCTCCCGCAGCTCCTGCTGCAGCTGCCTGCACCCCTGGCTCGCCTGGGCCCGGGCCTTCTGCAGCTCGGCCTCCTCCCGGGCCCAGGTCCTGCTCAGCGCCTCGGCCCTGTCGATCCGCTCCCGGAGGCGCTGCACCGTCTCCTCCCGGCCCTTCCTGCCCGAGCGCTCCCTGTTGAGCATCTCCCACACGCGGGACCGCTCGCCCTCCAGCACCCGGTCCTTCTCCACCCTGATCACCTCCTTGTAGATGGTCTTCTCCTGCGACTTGGTTTTCTGGAGGACGTCGATCTGGACCTGCAGGTTCTTGCACTCGCGGTGCAGCTCGGCCACCCGGGCCTTCTCCTGGTCCAGGTCCTGCCGCAGGGCTCCCGTGGACTCCTCCAGCGCCGGGTCCTTCTCCAGCTGCACCACCTCCTCCATGATGATCTTCTCCTGCACCGCGCGAGGCCGCTGCTCCAGCTCCTGGATCCGCAGGCTCAGCTGCCGCAGCTCCTTCTCCACGGCCAGCTTCTTGTCGCGGTCCTCCTGGAAGCTGAGCAGGCCCTCCTGCTCCTCCACGCCGGCCCGCAGCTGCTGCACCTCCCGCTCCAGCTGCCGCCGCCGGCCCACCTCCTCGTCCAGGCTCCGGCTCAGCCGGCTGTGTTCCTCGTGGAGCTTGGGGTCCTTCTGGGTGACCACCACCTCCTGCACCACCACCTTCTCCTCGGGCCGCCTCCTCTCCAGCAGCAGGTACTTGTTCTGCAGCTCGTAGACCAGGTCCTCGGCGGCCCGCCGCTTCTGCGCCGCCTCCCGCACCTCCTGGCGGAGCCGCTCGGCCTCCTTCTCCAGGACCGGGTCCTTTTCGTGCCGCACCACCTCCTTGCTCACCGTCTTGGTCTCCACCTTGGACCGCTCCCGCTTCCACTCGTCGCGCTCCCCCTGCAGCCGGATGCGCTGCTCCTGGGCCCGCCCGCTGGTGTTGACCAGCTCGTTGAGCTGAGCCTTCAGGCGGTCGATCTCCCGCAGCACCTCGGGGCTCCTCTCGTGCTTGACCACCTCCTGCGTCACCTCCTTGTACTCCACCTGGGGCTTCTGGGCCCGCAGCACGGCCAGGTCGGGCAGCAGCCTCTCCACCTCCCGCTCCACGCCGCTCCGCTTGCTGGCCGTCTCCTGCAGCTCGGCCCGCAGCCGCGCAATCTCCCGCTCCGTCTCTGGGTCCACCTGGAAGATCTCGCGGACGCGCTCCTGGAGCTCCACTTTGGGCTTCTGCTTCGCCTCCGCGCTGTACTTGCCCTGCAGCTCCTTCAGCTCCTTGGCCAGCACCGCGTTCTTACTCCTCTCCCCCTCGAGGAGGCCCCGCAGCCTGGCCGCCTCCTTGACAAGGCCTGGGTCCTGCTCCACCTTCTTGGCCTCCTTCACGATCACCTTGGGCTGCACGCTGCTGATGGCCCGCCCCAGGTCCCCGATGCGAGCCTGCAGCTCGGCCACGGCCTGCTCCGCCCTCTTCCTCTGCGCAGCGTCCTCCTCTATCTGCAGCCTCAGGGCCCGGGCTGCCTTCACCATTTCCAGGTCCTTCTCCACCTTGACCACTTCCTTCACCACGACCTTCTCCTTCACCTGTGCCTCCTGCTGCTCCAGGGCCAGCAGCTCCGCCTTGAGCTGCTCCAGCCGGGCGGAGACGGCGGTGTTCTCGGCCCCCAGGTGCTGGATCTCCCCGCTGAGCTGGGCCGCCTGGCTGTCCAGACCCGGGTCCTTCTCGATCTGGGTCACCTCCTTGGTCAGCAGGTGAGGCTGCATGGCCTTCCTCTTGCTCTCCAGCTGGACGACCTTCTGGGCCGCCACCTCCAGGTCTGCCTGCAGGCCGGCCCGCTTCCTGCCCTCGTCCTCCACCTGGGACTTCACCCGGGACAGGCTGCTCTCCAGCTGGGGGTCCCGGTAAAACTCCACCACCTCCTTCTCCTCCAGCCTCTCCAAGGGCCGCTGGGTCCGCAGCTGCAGCAGCCGGTCCCTCTGCCCCACCAGCTCGCGCTGCACCTGGGCCACCCGTTTCCGCTCCTCCTCCAGCTGCGACTTCAGGGCCTCGGCCTCCCTGCCCGCTTGGGCTGGGCCCTCAGAGCCCTGCTGTGCCCCGTGGGCCGCCCGGATGTCCTCACTCAGCTCCTTCTGCAGAGAGGGAAGAAGGGGAGAGCACGGTGGAGGGCAGAGACCCTCCTGCTTCCTGAGACATCCTCCCCAGTAGGTGCTGGGAGGTGGAGCTGAGACCTGAGGTGCTTGGATGCAGGGTTTAGAGGGGACCCGTCCAGCCCAGGACGGCAGGATGCGAGGCAGGGTCCGGGCCAAGTTTGCAAGGAAACGTGTCCCCTTCCAACCTTTCCCCATTCCCCGTCCCTCCGGGCTCCCAGACATGGGTCCACGCCCCTCTGGGGGATGCTGGGTCACCCCTCTGGGTAGGAAAAGCTGGCGAGCCCCTCGGCCAGTCACCAAGAGTGATGGAGAGGGGACCTAGGGGGCCTCTTGGCCACTGCTGGGACCTCAGGCTGAAGACTGAGGGATTTTCTCCTGTTCCCACCGGGGGGCTGCCCAGCGGCTGAGCTGTGAGCCCCTGAATGACCCTCCGGGACCTTCCTCTGAGATGGAGCCCAGCCTGGAAGAGTTGCTAGGGGGAGACCCGGGGGCGGCAGAACCCTGGCCTGAGAAGGCGGGGAGGGAGGAGAGGGGAGAGGAAGACGGCTGGGCCAACAGCTGGCCAGGCTTCCTCCTGCGGGGACGGAACGGCCTCCGTACCTTCTCCAGCATCCTCCTGGCAAACTCCAGCTGGTGCAGCTGCTCCTGGTGCACGGCCACCGCCTCCGTGTAGGCCTCTGTCAGCTGCTTCTCCTGGGAGGCGGAAGGGAGGGCAGAGGGCCCGTCAGCTCCCGCCCGAGGCCAGCTCCCGCCCGAGCTACAGAGCTGGGGCCCCGCCTCACCTGGGTCTGGATGCTCTCCTGCAGGGGAGCCACTCGGGGTCTCTTGGGAGCCGACCCCGCCTGGCTGGGCTCCAGGGAGCAGCGGTAGGTGTCCGCCTGCAGCGCGTAGTCCTGAGCAGGGAGGAGGGACACAGGCTGTGGTCAGGGAGGGAGGCCGGGGTGGGACGGCAGGGACCGGCGGGGGAGGGGAGGGTGGAGAAAGAGGGACCCACCGGAGGAAAACTCACCTGGAGCGCCTCCTGCAGGTCCTGGGAGAGGCGGGACGCTGCGGCCCTGTCCCGCTCCCGGCCCTGGATCTCCCGCAGCAGCCTCTGCTCAGAACAGGCGAGAGTCGGGGGTCAGGTAGCACCACGCACAGGACTCCCCTCCAGCCAGCGGCAGGGCAGGAGGGGTCTGTGGGAAACTGCTTTTCCCTCCCCGGACCCACCGTGGCCGTGGCTCGGACATTTCACCCCTCCCGGCCTATTCCTCAGGCCTCCAGACCACTCGCCCTGACCCACACGTGTCCCGCCGAGGGCTCCCAGGGCACTGGCTCCTCCACCAAGCGCTCACAGCACCATGGCCTGTGACACACGCCTCCCGCCGCCTGAGCTGCCCAGGCCGGGCTGTCCCCCAGCCCCGGGCTCATGGCCAGTGCGTGGGAGGGGCAGCTGGGAAGAGGAGGATGCAGTAGGAGTTGTGACACCAGGAGCATAGAGCCCACCACCCACCTCGGGCCAGACAGGCATGGGCTGGCCGTTTCTGGGGGCAAAGCGGAGCATTTTGGGAGGTGGGGGGGGGGGGTGCTGGCCCAAGACCTTTGTGGTCTGAGCTTTAGGGCTTCCGGGTACCGGCCCCCCAGGCGGCTCTCCCAGTGGGAGAGGCTGCCAGGGAGGCGGATGTGGCTGAGGCCCCAGCTCTGGGCAGGGGTCTGTCCTGCCCCAGGTCCCCTCACCTTCTGCGCCTGCAGCTTGTAGGCGATCTGGCTGGGCCCGTCGCTCGGCCGCACCTGATTGGGGGGCAGGTGCTGCAGCCAGGAGCTCAGGTTGTCCCTGCAATTCTTAAACTGCTGGTAGGTGAGGCCCGCATCCTGCACCGTCTTCTCCCTGCAGAGGACGAGGCCGGAGCAGGTGAGAGCTGCCCTCTGGGGACAGGAAGGGGGGCTGGGGGAGGCCTGAGTGACCACCATGCTGGTCCCCTGACGCTGGCCCTGTGCTGGAGCTGGGCCTGCACAGATGGACCCCCCCGGTCTGCCAGGCACCACGTGCAGGGTGTAGGGAGCAGGGGCTGCTATTACCCCATTTTCGAGGCGAGGACACTGAGCCTCAGGTGAAGTCACCAGCCCAAGATCAGCCTCAGCTGCTGCGCAGGGTGGGGGCGCGCCTCGAGCCCGGCCGGCCCAGCCACTCACCGCAGGTCCAGCTGGTCGCCCACGGCGTGGTAGCGGTCGGTGAGGGCCCGCACCTGGCGCTGCTGGCGCGGCAGGTCCTGGCAGAACTCGTGGAAGTTGTTCTGCAGCGCGCCGCACGCGTGCTCCGTGGCCTTCAGCTCGCGGTGCAGCCCCAGCACACAGGCCTGCTGCTCCAGCAGCTCCCTTCGCTGGCGCTGCGGGGGGAGGGACACGGGAGGTGGGCCTTCTACCCGCCGCCTCACCCCGAGGCCTGTCCAGGCTCCGACCCCTCACCTGCAGCTCGCCGACCCTCTCCTGCAGGGCGCCCGGGCCGGCGGGCAGGGGGGCCTCCTGGGCCAGCGCCGACTCGAAGCCTCGGAGGACCCTGTCCGCGTCCTGGATCTGCCGTTCCAGGCCCAGGGCGGCCTTGGCTCTGCGCAGGGGAGGCCGAGGGTCAGGCACCCCGTTGGCCACAGCCCTGCTGCCCGCCCAGCCGTCCGTCCTGCTCCTCGCCCCTCGCCCCTCGCCCCAGGGCACTCACTTCTCCCCATAGAGGTTGCAGAGCGCCTGCACGTCGCTGTACTTGTTCTTGACGTTGTTGAGGGCCACGGGCAGGTGCAGGGCAGCAGGGCCCACGGGCCGCGCGGACAGGAAGGCCTCACACTCCCGCTGCGCCGCCTCCTTCTCTGCTCCCAGGCTCTGCAGCTGCTGGGCGGTGCCCTGGGGTGGGCGGGGCCGGGGTCTGTGCTCTGGGCAGGTGGGTTTCCCGCCCTCCTGCCGGCCCAGCAGGTGCCCCCCCACCCCCCACCCCCACTGTTCACTGTACAGTCAAGTCCCAGGTCACACAGCCATGCGAGCAGCACGGGTCCAAATTAAAAAACCAAACCCAGACAATGTACTAGTACGTGAAAGGCCAAACCCACGCTGCTCCCCCGCCCGCCTGGGCTCCTCCTCCCCCGCCAGGTGTGAGGACAGGGCCTTCCCTGTGAGCACTTCCAAGCAGTTCCTTTTTTTATTTTTATATTTTTATTGATTTTCAGAGAGGAAGGGAGAGGTAGATAGAAACATCAATGATGAGAGAGAATCATTGATTGGCTGCCTCCTGCACGCCCCCTCCTGGGGACTGAGCCCGCAACCTGGGCATGTGCCCTTGACCGGAATTGAACCTGGGACCCCTCAGTCTGCAGGCCGACGCTCTATCCAAACCAGCGAGGCCGGAGTAATTCTCTTGTTCACACACTCTGCCCTCTCCAGGGAGGCCCCTCCACTCCACTCCCCGCCTCCCAGGAGATAACACCCCAAGATGCTCCGGGCTTTCTTGCTGCCCTGGGGCCCTCCCAGGACACATCCAGGGCCTTGACTTCGAGCCCGGCCCTCTAGAACCTTCCCCGGGCCTTACTCCACTTCATCCTCCAAACAACCAGATGAGCTGCATATTCTGTGCCTTCAGGGTGAGGAACCAAGGCCAGAGAGGTTAAGCGAATGGCTCAGGGTCACAGAGCCGGTCAGTGAGGAGCCAGGCAGGACCCAGTCTGTGTGACCCCTGGGCTGGGCATTCCCTTCCTCAGCCTCGGTCCCCTGGCTGCCCCTGCACTTGCCGGACTTAGTTCCTGCAGCCCCCGGGCAGGGCCACCTCTTACTCCGCTGCCCGCGCTCACCCACCTGGTGGCTTCGCATGCGGCCCTCCAGGTCCTCCAGCGGGGCCGCAGGGCTCAGCGGGGCCCGGGCCCAGGCCAGCACCTGCCGCTCTATCTGCCTCAGGTCCCCGTCCAGCCGGGTCATCTGCGTCAGGAGCTTCTGGGCCTGCGGGTCAGCCGTGGCCGGGCCCGTCGGAACTGGGGGCACAGGGGCTGTGAGGGTGCAGGGCCCACCTTGCCTCTGCCCATCTGCCCGAGGGGCTCCTCCCTGAGTGCCCACAGGGGCCCCATGCGTGCGGGGTAGGGCGGGAAGGGGGTGGGCAGGGCCTCACTGAGGGAGGGACTGCCCCAGGGACTTGCCAACAGGAGATGGGATCCCCAGAGCAGACCTCCCAAACCCAGGGCCACCACTGCCCCCCGCCCCCCGCCCCGCCGGCCCTCGGTACCCTGCTGGCCAGGCCGGCAGGGCTCCGTCACGCTGGCCTTCAGGCGGCTCTGGACTGTGGCCAATTTCTGCTTCAGGGCCTGCAGCTCCGCAGCCAACCTGGATGGAGGAGGAGCTCAGAGAAGGATGCCCCTCCTCCCTCAATCCCCCCAACCCCACACAGACGCCAGGCAAAGGCGAAGGCCTCAAACCCCACAGGGCCAGTGTGGGCCCGCAGCCTGCCCCTGCCCCTGCCCCTGCCCCGGCGTCTCCCCAGGCAGACCCACTTGGAGGCCCTGGTCACAGCCGCAGGGTCCGGAGCTGGGATGCAGAAGCAGGCGGCCGGGGCGCGCTGGGTCTCCCCGCCCGCGCCCTGCACCACCCAGGTGTGCGGGTCAGTGTTGTCCACCAGCGTGTACCGCTCACCCCGCAGCAGCTGCACCTGGGAGCAGCGGGAAGGGGCTCAATTAGGCTCAGGGGTGGGCCGAGAAGGGATCAAGGCCATGATGGGGTAGGGGCTGGGGACAGGGGCAGGTGGGGGGCCAGGAGCTGGGGCACGGGCAGGGGTGGTGGTGGGAATGGGTAGGGGTGGGGCGGGGCGGGCGGAGCCTGTACCTCTCCGGTGTCCCAGTCACAGATGCTGTCCACGTGCAGAGGCTGCTGGGGCGGGTTCCTGCGCTGCGGCAGGGGGGCCACCTCCTGGCTCCGCCGCTGCAGGTCCCCAATGGTCTTCTCGGCCGCGGCCAGCTTCTTCTCCTCTGCCTGTGGGGTGCAGAGCAGTGGGGGGTCAGGCCAGGCCCCCCAAACCTGCCTCCCAAGAGAGCCAGAGACCTGGCCTTCATGAAGAGGGTCTCTAGGTCAGCAGAGTAAAAAGGGCCCCTCCCTGGGGCCTGGACCCTGGGGTCTGCTGGGCAGAGTTGGGGGTGGAGGGGCGCTGCCCAGAGCCATCCAGGCCTCAGCGTAGGAGCGGGAGGGGCTCAGCAATCCTGGAGGCCCTGTCATGTTACAGGGGAGGAACCTGAGGCCCAGGAGGGACAGAGTTTGCTGGTGACTAGAGCCCCCCCGCCCCTCCTGCCCCCCAGACCAGGGCTCGGGCAGGATAGGCACCGGGAGGGGTGAGGCCCAGACACACAGGCAGGCCGATTCCCAGGAGTGGGGTGCAGGGGCAGGTGGGGCTGTCTCACCTCCAGCTGACGCACCAGCTCAGTGGGGGCGCCTGGGGCCCCCCCAGGGGCAGGACCGTACTGGGTGTCCAGGCTGGAGCTGAGCTTTGCCAGGGTCTGGCTGACGGAGTCGGCCTCTTCCTGGAACTGAGGTCGGTGGGTGAGAAGCAGAGCCCAGGGCCCCCGCTGCCCGTTAACCCCGCAGAACAGCTACATGCCGACCGGCTCGACCAGAACCGCCACGGTCCCCGCACCGCCGGCCCTTCTCCCGGGCCGCGGGCCGTTCTACCTGAGGGCTCTGCCCGCGGGCACCTGTGGTTCACTGAACCTCATCTCCTCTCTGAGCCCGGCCTTGTCCGGAATTCCTGCCCAGGTGAAGGCCGCCGCCTCGGCCTCCCTCCAGCCCCAGGGGGTGCTGGCTGCGACCGGGGCTGGGACCCGGGTGGGTGCCCAGGATGGGTGCTCAGGAGGTAGAAGCTGGGGATGTGCTTTGATGATTTTTTTTGGTGCTTTTATTTTATTTTATTTTTTAAATTGACTGGAGAGAAACATGGATTTGTTGTTCCGCTGACTGATGCCTCCATGGGCTGACTCTTGCATGTGCCCTGACTGAGGATCCAGCCCACAACCTCGGTGTATTGGGGCGAGGCTCTAACCAGCTGAGCTACCCAGCCAGGGCCTGGGGATGTGCTTTAAAAAAAAACACCCCAGCCCTGGATGGTGTCGCTCAGTGGTTAGAGCGTCGGCCTACAGACTGAAGGGTCCCGGGTTCAATTCCGGTCAAGGGCACGTGCCCGGGTTGCAGGCTCGATCCCCAGTAGCGGGCATGCAGGAGGCAGCAGATCAATGATTCTCTCTCTCTCTCTCTCTCCTTTTTCCTTCCTCTCTGAAATCAATAAAGACATATTTTTTAAAAAGAAACGCCCCCCAGCTGGGTGACACTGAGGAACTCTTGTCGATGGGGGCGACATGGTGTTGTGGTTTATCCAGAAAAAGGAAGGCAAACGCCTTGGCTTTTGTCTCTCTCGCAAATTTGGGGTGAAAATTACCAAAAAAAGTTCCTGTCGTCCATTAAATCAATGTTTCTCAACACTTCTTACTATTGTCTTTTCTGAGGAGGTGTTTATTGTAGACATTCTTTTCTGAATTTCCCCATCACCTCCATGAAAGTTTAGCACTACAGACAGGTTGTCTGTCCGTCATGTGTGTCTGTCTCTGGTTTAGACAACAAGAGCAGAGCCTTTTTTCACTCGTAAGAACCAACTTCCTCTGCCTTGGGGCGTTTCCCTGTAGAGAGCGCAGGTGTGACATCACCTTCCCCCTGAGACCTGGGCGCAGAGGCACCTGCCATTGTCACGAGCTGCCTTGCCTCCCGCAACGCGCGTGTCCTGTGTCTTCTCCAGGCACCTCTGTGCTCCAGCCGGGCCCTGGCGGCCACCCCCACCCCCACCCCGCGTCTCCCGGCCCCGCCCGCCCCGCTCACCCAGCGGTAGTCCTCCACGTGCTGCAGCTGGCTCTCCTGGCAGATGCACAGGTTCAGGAAGTTCTGCCACTCCATCTTCAGGGCCTCCTGGTGGACCTGGGACAGCAGCACGGACCCTTCAGACCCTGGTCGCTCCACCGCCCACCGCCCACCCTGCTGGCCCTGCCTGCTGCCCTCAACCTGGGCCGTGTCTCCCTCCCCTCTCCCAGCCTCCCGGGAGCCCTGGATTGAGGGGCTCTGGGCCGGGCACCTGGATGGGCCCCACGGCCGGGTGCCCGAGCTCCACCATGCGCTCCCCGTCGTCCTCCAGCTGGTTCACGCACTGCTCCTGGCTCAGCAGCTCGTGCTGCTTGAAGTGCTGGGGAGAGTAGGGGCGGGGTGGGCAGTGAGCCTGAGGACGCCCTTGTCCCCCACCCCACCCCCTTTCTCCCCCCCCCTGACCTCGTATTCCCGCCGCACGCCCGCGGGGTCCGCCATGAGGTCGCTCCAGTCCTGCTGCAGGATGCGGTGCTGCTGCTGGGCCAGGGTGCTCAGCTGGCGCGTGCAGCCCTGCAGGTGCGTGTACAGGCTGCCCAGGCTCTGCCCGCGCCACGCGGCCACCTTCTGTGCTCGCAGAGAGACGGGGGACCATTAGGCTGCACCCAGAAACACTGGCCCATCGAGGGTGCAGGCAGCCAGGCCCGCCCGCTCCCGGCCCACCAGCCCGGCCCTTCCTCCTGCTCACCAGAAGGTCCCGGTATTGGTTCCGGATGGAGTTCGCATCCTGCCTCAACCAAGGGGAGAAGATGCAGGCCCAGTGAGAGGCGGGTGGAGGGGGGGCCCCCCTCTCCTCCCCTCACCCCAGAGGCCAGCGGGCTAGCCCAGGCTCTGATGGGAGAAGGGAGCCGGGGCTGGGGTGCGTGTGTGGAGGCTCACCCACCGGCCCCACGAGGTTCCGCAGCTGCTGCCCGTAGGCGTCGATCTCCTTCTGCAGGATGTTGTGCTCGGCGATCTGCTGCTCCAGCTCCGCCATGCCTGGCCCGTAGGGCCCCTCGCGCACCTGCTTCTGCAGAGGAACCGGCCACTCAGCTCCGCCCGGCCTGCCCTCCCGCACCCCATCAGCAGGTGGCGCCGCAGAAGGTGGGCGAGCCAGGAGGATATCCTGGGTGAACAGCTGGCGGCTCACCCTTGGGGACATGCCTTTCTCCAGTGGCCCTAGCTGAGGCCTTGGCATCCCCATGACTGCGGTCCCCGAATCCCACTGGTCCCCAGGGTTTGGGTCTCAGCCTCTGAGAAGTCTCCAGCTCTGCCCTGCCTCCTCCCGGCCCCGTCTCAGGGCCTCCTGCTCTGCCCATGGCCCCCCACTGTCCCTTCACTGTCATCACGGCACCCCTTCTGTTGTGGCATCAAAGCACAATTCCTCACCCAGGGTGAGGAGTGAAGGTGCCCGTGATCTGGTCCTGCCTGCCCGCCCAGAAAACCCCACTTCCTCTCACTCCCAGGGTCCTCTCCTCACCACTTCACCCCAACCCAGCCACGCCTTTCCACCCCTCTGAGGCCTCTGAGCCTCCTCTTGCAGGAAGTCTTCCCTGACTGCACTGTCTCCTTGCTCTCTCCCTTCCCAGACCCCTAACCGCCTCCCGGTCCAAGCATCCTGTGGGGCCCCTGATGACACTCTGCGCTGCTCTGATTACTGCTGGGCGTGACTTCCAGCTCCTTGAGGTGTCGCCAACATCGGGGAGGACCCCTGACCTGTTTCTGCTCCAGCACCCGCGCCCAGTCCACCCTGGGCCCGACGTTGGGCGGCAGCACCATCTTCTCATACAGGGCGCGGTACTCGGCACACTCCTGGGTCACCCGCTCGTGCAGCTGCTTGATGCTGCCATGGAGACGCGGCGGGTCAGGGCTGGGCCAGGGGCTCCCCCGTGACCCCCGCCGCCTCCATCCTTGAGCCCAAGCCCCTCCGCTCACTCGTTCTCGATCTCCTCGGCCTGTGGGTGCTTTAGCCGCCGGGCCTTGTCCACGTCCAGGAAGAGGTCCTTCAGCAGAACCTCGGCCTCCTTCAGGCTGCGGCCGGCCTCCTGCTGGTGCTGCAGGGCCTGGCTCTGCTCACTGTTCAGCCGGTCCTGCGGGTGGCAGGTGGAGCGGCCGCCGTCGCCGTCAGCGGGGGATGACATCCTCGCTGCCCATCACTGCCCCTGAGCCCCACCCCGAGGAACCCCGCTGCACGGGCCAATGCTGGAGCCCTCACTGGCAGAGGGACAGGCTCAGGGCATCCGTGGGGGGAGCTCAGGGACACAGTGGAGGCCTGGGCCCCTGAGCCCCTCGCACCCCCCAGCTGAGAAGTGCTGAGTCGTCTTTCCCACCGTGTTCAGGGCGTGGCCAGTGAAGAACAGAGGTCTCATCGTCACCATGACCAGGGGACACGCCAGGCCGTGACAAGGCCCTCCCATCCGCACGCCCTGCCACCTGCCCCCCAGGCCTCACCTGCTGCAGCCTCTTCTGGGTCTCCAAGATGTCCCGCTCCACCTGGTCGGCGTTGGCCTGCATGCGGGAGATGAGCACGGCCAGCTCCTGCGTGGCAGCGCTAGTGGGCGGTGGACAGAGGCAGCAGGTTGGAGAAGGTCCCCTGTCTCCCTGGCCCCGCCCCCACCGTACAGCCCGCTTGCAGCCCCGGAGGGAAGAGTCCAGGACCTGGGGAGCCCTCCTGTTCCTGTGAAGGCTGAGAAACTGTCGGGGTGGGGAGAGCTGCCCCCAGTTCGGGATCAGAAAGTGCGGGTCCAGGTGTGTGTGGCAGGTGGAGCGGCCGCCGTCACCGTCCTAGCAGTGAGGTCCCACCCGTCCAGCGCCCTGCCTGGCGGGCGGCCCGCAGCCCAGGGAGTGAATCACCAGCTCAGCCGCTGACCTGAGACAGGACGGCTGGGCCCTGGGAGGGGCAGTTGGGCGGCTGGGGGCTGGGAGCAGCAGCATATCCCCACCCCCACTTCCTCCCACCCCAGCCCTGTCTCTCCCCCTGCCCCCTGCCCCCCCCCACCCGCCCCAGGCTCTGCCTATGCCCAGGCTCCATCCAGAGGAGCCACACAGCACTGGGGCCTGGTGGGGGCCAAGAGATTTCCAGGGTGCCCCAACATTTTCAAGATTTGGGGGTTCAGAGCCCAAATTGGGACCTGACTTGTTCCAGGTCACACACCCAGGAGCAGACTATGAGCTTGAACCGGGTTCTCCTAGTCTTTTCCATGCACTCATCCAGCAGCCTCTATGGGGCGCCATCTGCATACACTCATCCAGCAGCCTCTATGGGGCGCCATCTGCATACACTCATCCAGCAGCCTCTATGGGGCGCCATCTGCATATACTCATCCACCAGCTTCTATGGGGCACCATCTGCATACATTCATCCACCAGCCTCTATAGGGCACCTGCTGGATCCTTGAGCTCACTCTCTGGGGCTGAGAGGGTCAAGCAGAACTAACAGAAGGAAGAGTGGGCCAAGCCTCAGGAGCACGGCACCTGTAAGGTCACCCTGTAAGGTCACCATCTTGGGAAGGGAGACCGTCACAGAGCTGGGCTTTGACCAGGGGTCAAAGGACAAGCCCCCGGGCAGAGGAGTGGTGCAGCAAAGACCAGTCTTACAGGACTCTGGCCACACAGGTGAGTTTGATCCTTCTCATCCTTGTGCTGTGTGGCCTTGGGCAAGTTATTTAACCTCTCTGTGCCTGAGTTCCCCACTTGTAAGGTGTGGCTTTAATAGGATCTGCCTGGCTGTGTTGTTGGTGTTAAGAGAACGAATCCCTCTGGAGTGCCCAGTGCAGAGCCTGTGCAGTCGTTGCCCCGGGAAGTGCTGGTTTCTATCCCAGGAGGATGTCAGTGCGTGAAGGCAGGGCGGGTCAGCTCTGTGCGGGGCATTCCCAGTGCCTGGAACAGTCTCGCACACAGTGGGTGCATAGCGCACGCTGACAAGTGGACTGCATGGGGGCGGGGGGCGGGGGCTGCAGCCAGAGGGCAGGGCCATGTGGACAGAGGGGAGGCCAGGAAGCACTGCCCCGAGGCTGCCTGGGGGCGGTAGGGGCTGTGGGTCCTGAGCCCCGGCACCCTGTCCTCAGGCCCGGCCTCCCACTCCCGCCAGGAGGGGCACCTCCACCTGGGCAGGCTCAGAGCCCCAGGGAGGACAGGTCACCCCAATGAGAGACTTCAGTGCCGTCTTTCCCGTCCACCCAGAAGCCCAGGCTCCGTGTTGTTGCCCTTGGCCCTGATCTCTATCGGGATAATAGGTTTTTGTCTCCATTCTGTCTCCATTCTTATTTGCACGCCCAGGACCCCAGGTAGCTGCCCCTCCCCCGCAGGGGGCTGATGGCAGAGCAGGAAGCATGCCAGCAGCCCGCAGTGCAGACCCCGCAAACCCCGGGGAGCCTGGCTGGGCCCTGCAGGGAGCGGGTGAACCAAGCCGGGCTCTGAGGAGTCTGGGGCCTGCGGGCCCTTCCCCTTTCCCACAGCACCCCCTCCAAACACAGTGAGGGAATCACCCCAACGCTGTGACCAGACCCTCAAGGCCTGAGGTGAGAGCCTCATGGGGAACGCTGCACCCTACCCCCCAGCTCCCGGCTTCTCTGGCCTCAGGCCTCTGCCCATCCTGTGCCCAGGTCCCCAGGGTCATCCCAGCCCAAGCAGAGCCTTGAGGGCAGAGCCATGAACTGGAGCTGGGCACTCCCGCCTCCCAGACTCCCAGCCTCCCAGACTCCCACCTCCAAGCCTCCCAGCTTCCCACCTCCTAGCCTCCAAGCCTCCCAGCCTCCCAGCCTCCCAGCCTCCCAGCCTCCCACCTCCTAACCTCCAGCCTCCCAGCCTCCCAGCCTCCCAGCCTCCCAGTTTCCCAGCCTCCAGCCTCCCAGCCTCCAGCCTCCAGCCTCCCAGCAGGCAATGTAGCTGCTCAGGCCCCATGTAGCAGAGCAGCCTCAACTCCTGGCCCCCAGCCCCTCCTCCCACCCCCTACCCCTGCCCCTAGAATACGAGGAGCCCCAGGCCACCCCTAGCCTCTTGCCAGGGCTGGAGCTCAGCCTCAGACAGGAAGAGAGTCCAACCCCCAGGCCCTTTGGCCTCGGGACACTGAATGCCAGCACTGGGCTGGTCCTGGCTCCGGGCTTCGCCTCCAGGAGGCTGGGACGCCTGGGTCCGGCACCACCCACCCGGCCCCATCCCTGGCTCCACTCACCGGTTGTGCTTGTTGGGGGAGCCCTTGGCCGGGGAGCCCTTGGGAGACCCCTTCCCCTGGGCGCCTTTGCTCAGCCCCTTGAACATGGTGGTGGAGGCAGGTGCTGGCTCAGGCTGGGCTCGCGGGCGGGCGGCGGCGTGTGTCCTCCTGGCGGCTGGCTGGGCTCTGCGAGGTGGGGCGGCCGGGCGCTGGGAGGAAAGGCAGTTTCTGGGAGGCCCCTCTGGCAGGTGAGGCCTGGCTGCGCATGCACCCACCCTCGCCCACACTCACGCCCGCTCCTGCACAACCAGTTTGGGAGGAAAGGGCAGAGCCAGAGGGCGGGGCGCCGAGCCTGCCCAACTGCCAGGGAAGGTTTGGACTTGTCACACCCACAGCCCGGAGGCAGCCAGCAGGTCACGCCCAGCTGGGGAAACAGCTGGGCGCAGGAGGGACAGGGCTCCAGACAGACGGACGGACGGACACATGGGCAGACTGGGGGCCTCAGCGCTCGGGCTTGGGTGAATGAGCACCTCGGGGCAGCACAGGTGTGCCCGCCACAGCCATTGGCCCCCACCCCCCACCCCCGCCCCCCGCCGCCCCGGGGTGGGCGGGAGAGTCCTGGGTCTCCACTTACCACCCAGGCATCCAGGGCTCGCTCTGTGGCCTCTTCTGACTGATGGGAGCCAGGGGCACTCACCCTAGACAGCTGGCACATTTTTAAAGTGGGCACCACCAGCAATCATGCCCCCTGTCTTCCTGGCTGTCTGTGACTCCAGGGCCAGATGCAGGAGGACATGCATGGCTGGGACCCTCCGAGGGTCTCAGACCAGCTCCAGAGGGACAAGGACTCCCCTGGACCCTCCCCCAGGACCCCCATGCCAGCCCCCAGTGCTGCTGAATGAGCCCCCAGAACCCACTGCACTCGGGTCTTCCTGCCTCTCCGTCCCGTCCCCGGAGCGGCCTGGTGGCTTTGGGAGTCGGATGGAGTGGCCGGCGGCCATGCGGTTTATTGGCCTTTCCTCCCAGTGAGTGCCGGGAAGGTTATCTTGGGAGCTGCCTTATTCTGGGGGGGCCCCAGCGTCTTCACGAGGGAGGGCCCCCGTTTCCAGGCCCTCGTGCCACCGGCCCAGCTCAAGGCGTCCCTTCTCCCGTTTTGGTGGAAGGAGGGTTGAGGGCAGTCACAGGGGCTTGGCGCTGGGATGTCCTGGCAGGCCTCGCGGAGGGCAGGGAACATGGGAGAAGAGAGGAGGATCTCAGCAGACTGGAGACCAGGGCCGAGGCCTGACACTGGCCACATGCCCCAGGGGACACAGCAGGCCCGAGGCCCTTTTGGCTGCATCTCATGGACCAGCCGCTGAGTGTGGCCCTGGAGAGGGGACAGGGAGTCACCCACCTGGAGGGGGAGGGGCTGAGCGTGGCAGGGGTGGGGGCGGAGGTGGGACAGCAGGCGGCCGGCGCAGGACAAGGAGCAGCAGGGAAGTGAGTGGTGTCCATGTTCTGCTCCCACCACTTGGTGGGGGAGCTGCCTCGGCCCAGCCCCTCCCCCCCTTGTTCCTGGGTGACAGTTTTCTTCTAACCCGAGCAGCACGCCCGCAACCAGCCGTTCTCGGGAAGGGCCCATCTGCTGACATGATGGCAGGGTCCAGGAGCAGCCTAACCACAGGCCTCTCATCCCAAACCAGTCAGCACACGTCCTTATCTGAGAGATTAGGCGACGCCCGGCCGGCCGGCAGAGCCAGACCGGAGAGGCAGCGTCAGCCCCCTGTCCGCCTCCCTCCCCAGAGCTCCGGCCCCTCCCTCGGAGGCAGTGGTCACTGAGGTGGGGGCCGGGGGAGGGGGGAGTGGATGTCCACACTCCAGCCCCGGGAGTGGGAGTGGCCAGGGGAGAGGCTGCGGCCCGTGGAGGCGGATGGGGAGACAGACAGGCCGAAATCTGGATCATTTGATCTTGGCCTCCCGTCCGCAGAAGCCCCCCTGGGAAGAAATGAGTACCACGGGGCCTCGCACGCCGGGACGAGGGCTGATTCACGGCGAGCTGGATTCCTGGCGGGACCGTCTAATGCCCAAGCGGACCAGAGCCCCGCTCCCGACAGTGCCCACCGGCAGCGGGCAGGCACCGAGGCACTGAGGCGGCCCCGCTCTCCCAGGGAGGCTCCTGCTCAGGTGGCCTGGCCCCCAGGGACAGAGAAAAGGGCACAGGGTTTAAATACGTGAGGGGAAGAGATGTTCGTTAGTTTAGGGGGCACACACAGCAGCCGCGAGCCCCTGTGGCTCCTGAGCACTTGCAATGCCACCAGCGCGAGTTGAGGGGCGCTGTCCGTAAACTTCACACCGGATTTCAAAGGATCCGTATGAAAAGAGGATGTAAAATACCTCAAGGTTTTATCGATTGCATATCAAAAAGATATTTTGGATAGTTCAATGGAATGTATTTTATTTATTTTAATAATTCTTTATTGTTGAAAGTATTACATATGCCCCCCTTCCCCCCCATTCACCCCCTCCTGCCGCCACCACCCCACCCCGCCCCCGCCCCAGGCCCTCGCCGCCCCGTTGTCTGTGTCCATGAGCCGTCCGTATCTGCATACAAGGTCCTTGGTTGATTACCTACCACCCACCCACCCTCCCCCACCTTCTGAAATGTATTTTTGAAAATTGATTTCACCTGTTTCTTTTCACTTTTTTTTTTTCTTTTCACTTTTTTAAGGTGGCGACTGAAAGTTTGAAACGGCAGATGTGCTAGTTCTGTTGGACAGCGCCGACCGGGCAGCTGGGCAGGGCCCCGGCTTCAGCCTTCCTAGGTCTCGCCCCTGAGACGTCTCCTCCCCTGGAACCAGGCAGGAGGCCAGCCCTGGCTTCTTGTCCCGCCCCAAGGCCTTCCCCTCGCCTGGCACTTGCTTCCCCTGTGGATTGAGAGGTTTGAGGTCACTGACCCCAAGTCTCCCTCCAGCCCTGTGCCAGCCCTAACTCCCAGTGGCAGCTACTCGCGTCCTGGCCTGGAGCTGCGGGGAGGCTGCCGGGCCGGGCTGCTGCCAGCTCACGAGGCCCATCAGAGCGGAAAGCCGTGCAGAGTCCCAGGCACCTCGCACCCATGCAGCCAGGCAACAGGGTCCCAGGGCGTGAGTGACCCGCTCTCCCCACTAGCTCCGCCTCCTGCAGGAGAGGGACCCTCCCTGCTGAAACAGATGTGGCGATGGCTGCCTCTGCCCTGGGAGCCGTATCTGCCAGCCCCCGGGCTCCCTGGTCGGGACAAGCTTCGCCATCTCAGGAAATTGTGCTGTTTGTACTAGAGCTCAGCCACCAGACCCTTGGAGCCCAGCTGGCTGACCACCTCCTGCCCCGCCCTCCTTGGCTCCCGAGGACAAAGGTCCCTTCACCAGCTGGACGAGAGGACAGGGCTGTGGGGAGGGGGGTCAGGAGATGAGCCGCCTTCAGTCGGCAGGTGCCCTGGGGAAGGAGGGCGCAGCCCCAGGGATCCACAGGGGGGGCAGGAGGGGGCTCTCTCGGCTGCCAGTCTGCCCGGCAGGTCTGATGAAAGAAGTGCTGACGGGGCCTGGAGACGTGACCGCGGCTGCCTCAGAGCGGAAGCAGCAGGAAAGGTGCTGGCTCTCCCACTCGTGCCTTTTACAGGAAGCAACTCAAACAAACAAGCCAGCCAGCAAACTGCCTGTGCTGAGAGCACAGGCTCCCGTCCTCGGTGGCAGGACAGAGAGCAGAGGGGCCTCAGGAGTCCTCCAGGCCAGGCCGCCCCGAGTACCTGTCCCTCCCTGGGAATGGGTCCCTTTCCCTAGTCTTGGGCGACCGTGACGGCCCAGTTCCCTGTGCTGCAGCCGCAGGCACAGCCCACTGAGTCCAGCCGTCTGCAGCCGCCCACTCAGTGAGCAAGCAGGGGCCCCGGGTCACTCTGCCACCTTGAATTACAGGGGGGACGGGGGGGGGGGCTTAATAGCTAGGTCTGGGGACTGCGGCCACCGTGCAGCTCAGGTCTGATGGAGGCGGCTAGCTAACCGCCCCCCGCCCCCCAGGTCAACAGCAGGCGTGGCAGCCGAGAGCTACTCGGGCTCCGGGAGGGAGAGCTGTGGGTAAGTCGCCCTGAGCCCGTTCACTGGTCCCAGGAAGGAAAAGGTTTATAAAATGAACAAACAGAAAGAAAGAAAAATACTAATAACAGTCTTCATAGACTAATTGCTAATTAGTCTTTATTGCCAGGAAATGGGAAAGCAAACGAGGGCGGCGCATTGGACTCCACCTGCTGCCCTCGTGCCGTTGTTCAGCCCGGGCTGCGCTCTGCCCCAGGAGGCAGGAGAGGGCGGGAGGCAGGAGAGGCCGGGCCGCTAGAGGGGGAGAAACCCACGTGAATGGAAGGATCTCCTCACCAACGCAGGGCCCAGCAGCCCCCACTCACCGGGCCCTGGGCTCAGACTGTCTGTGGCGAGGAAGAGGAGGGACTTCTCCGGATTCAGGCCTAGCTGGGCAGGGCTCTCCCACGGGGCCTGGGGCAGAGCCAGGACAGGGCTCAGGGGCGAGTGGACGTGGGCAGCAGTGGAGGGAAGGAAATCAGTCAGATGCGCCTGTCTTATGGGGGACGACCCCTCGCCCCCTCCAGCCCCCAGGTCACACAGAGCTCGCTGACGTCACGGGATGCGGGGACCGGGTCCCCCCGCTGTCTAACCGCCGGCTGCCATAAGATGCCTGGCAAAGTCCAGCCTCATATAAAGGAGGTGACTCTTTTCCAAGTGGTGGTGAGGACTCAGAGCTGCAGTTCACGGAGGTGAACAAAACCACCTGCTAAAACGGGGGTCGGGGAGCACAATGAACACGGCCACGGTGGGCACGACAGGGCTGAGGGCAGGACCCTGCGCTGCCTCTGCGGGTTCCTAACAGCCAGCCGCCGAGGCTGTGGCCGCCCTGCCCCCCCCCCCCCCCCCCCCCCCAGCAAAAGCAGACACACCTCGGCCCTTAGACCAGTCTCACCGGCTGGAAAGGCGAGACATCAGCTCCACAGCTATTCCATCCGTGTCAGTCATTTGCGATTTTTTTTTTTTAAGGAGGAGACTTTGATAGTCTCTGTGGTTTTTTGTTTGTTTTTAATATATTTTTATTGATTTCAGAGAGGAAGGGAGAGGAGGATACAGAAACATCAATGATGAGAGAATCATTGATCGGCTGCCTCCTGTCCATCCCCTACTGGGGATTGAGCCCGCAACCCAGGCATGTGCTCTTGACCAGAATCGAAACCGGGACCCTTCAGTCCGCAGGCTGACGCTCTATCCACTGAGCCAAACCGACTAGAAAGACGATTCTATTTTTTTTAAACTTGTACCAACTGCGGACACGGCTGAACACTTGCAGTCACTGTGCCAGATGGGGAGGTGGACCCTGCAGCCAGGGGCTGTGCTGGACACTGTGCTCCCGCCTGGCCCCACCCCCACGTGGTCTCTGACAGCCACACACCACCAGGCTGGATTCTTCCAGTCGGTGATGTCAGGATGCGGGCAGTTCCCAATTTATCTTGGCTTTGGAACAGCGATAAATTTTACAGCTAAACCTGGTTTCCATCTCCTCTGTAGCAACAAGTATCTTCAAAACAAAAATTTAGAAGCAACACATATTTTTGCTATCTTTGGACATTTTCCTAGGCCTCTGAAGGTTCCAAGCTCCCCGAGGCTGGAGCAACGTGCTGTTTAGATTCTGTGAGCTGTGAGCTCGGCGTGGACTGGGTGACACCGAGCATGAAAAATCAGCCCCACAGTGAGACAGGGACAGGCCGGCCCAGCCTCCCCCAGAGGGCGTGCCCGACGCTGGCCAAGGCCGCTGCGGGTGGAGGGCCCCGCCGTCCCCGGCTGCCACCCCACACACCAGTGAAAGGCTCCGGGTGCCAACAGGTGAAGGAGACAAGCCAAGCCCAGGAGTTTCATTTTCAAACAGGGAGTCCAGAATCTCACCTGGTTGAATGGAAAACCGAGACAAGACAGGACACCGGAATAAGGCATGTGAAAGGGAGAGAAAACCCAGTCCCACTGCTCACGATGTTTCCTAAACGGAACCCACAGGGTAAGGGCAGATAAACGGGGCCGAACTGTGTCGTTTCAAGCCCCGGCTGAGCATTATCTGGTGATAAAGCAGCTCTCCGGGCCAGTGCTTGGCAGATCAGGACGACCTCGCCAGCAGGTAGGAAATAACATGAACGCAGCAGCCCACAGGGTGCCCTGAAACAGAGGAATGGAGTTTCCTCCGCAATCCGAGGAGACAGAAGACCCTTACAGGACCCAACTGCTGCCGAACCACAGCCCGTCCTGGGGGGGACGTGCACCCCAACAGCAGGAAGGATGCCCTGGGAACGAAGCGGCGCCACACCCGCTCCTCACACCTGGACCTCCCCGCGTCGCCTGCTCCCTGGGAAGGCGGACCCTGGGCGCTGCTTTCGCTCTGGAACCCTGTCCCCATGGGCGGAAGCCGCGTCCTAGGCCTGTGGGCGGGATGGGCCCTGCTTCTGGCACCCCGTCCCCCACCACACAGCCTGTCCAGCATCCAGGGAGCCTACGCGAAGGGCGGAAGGCCCTGCCAGCTGTCCTCTTACGCAAATATGTCCTTGTAATACCAAACATGTCCTGTCCCAGCGTCGCTGGCTGACCACACCGTGCTGGTCAGAGCAGCCGGCAGGGAGGCCGGGAGGCCGGGACTTCCTAGTGTGGACACGAGACAGAAGACGCGCAGGAGCTGCGACCAGGGCGAGACGGGTGACGGGTGCCGGCACTCTGCAATGGAGGCCCTGAGCAAGACAAAGGGACGCCTCTGCAGGTGAGGACTGCAGCCCCGTCCCGCCCCCAGTGCTGCGGGCGCTCCTGGCGGCGGAGCACAGCCTGTGGCGGTGACCAGTCAGCTTAAGGCGGCGAGGGGGATGCGGACCCTGGACCCCAGCCCACTGGGAGCTGGAGGGCGAGGAAGGGGTGAAAGCCCCCAACTTCCCTCCGCCCCATGAGCCCCGAGTTGGGGACCAAAAACCAAGACCACAACCTACGCTCACTGTTTATATTTCAGGAGGGAGGATCCCCCAAATGGTGTGGCAGAGACCATGAAACTTTCAATTACAAAACAAAAAAAAGTTCTCTTTGACCCAAAGCAAATCCTGGGTGAGGAGAGGTCACGTGTGAGCACCTCGAGTCTGCAGTTCTGACGAGCAGCCAGGCGTCTTCCCACCACAATGTGGCTTCTGCAATTCCCTGGGAGGGAGGCCCGTCATGCCCACAGTGGGAGTCCATCTTGTAAGAACGCGCTCAGATCCTGAAGCGATCAACCTCCTCTTCAAGCTGCTCTAGTCGGCGCCAAGTCCGAACCACACTCAGCCAATGTTCCCCGTTCCCTATGGGATGTTCCCATTTCCAAGGGATTCAGAGGTTCAGGTACATCTCAGGCTTAAATCACCTAACATCCCTTCTTCCTCACATTGCCTTTGTGACTTATTAGTGACGCTATAATAGAAATAAAGAATGACGAAGGACAACACAAAGGGGCGAGAGAAACTGGTTAAACTATGGTGGCAGCTACAGACGACAGCCTGGGAACTGTAGACACTGACAGTCTTATCTCGCCTCGGACACACCCCCCGCCCGGGAGTCAGGGTCCACCTGACACACGGGTCAGGAGCACGTCCCACGGAGAGGCCGGGCCTGGGCTGAGTGGAGGCACGTGAAAAAACGGGCACAGTCTCCAACATCTTTGCCTTTTAATATAAGATTTGTTTTCATCATTTCTGACTGTAACACATTTCTTCTAAAAATAGAGCTCTTTGCTTGTTCTGAAACTTAACTTCCAGGTGGAGGTGAGGGGATGAGGCCCACCGTAACTCTGGGGAGACGCTGCCAATCGTGCGTCACAGACACACGTTTCAAGGGTTCTGGGTGCTCACGGCGAGGAGCTCATTTCTAACCCACGGCACTGAAGGGCGGGAGAGAACACCCGAACCCCTTCCGTGCCTGGTGTGAACCCCTCCCGAACACATAGCGACCGGAGGGAATCAACCACCGCACACACCCCCAGGAGCCGGACAGAGGGACCCCGCACGCCCCAGAAGACCACAGGGTGCCCTTCCCGCACGTGGTTAAGGATTAAGTCACCGACACACAAGACACAGGGACGCAGGGCTGAGGGCTCCACCCCCGCCCTGGGCCGGTGCGGGCCTGCATCTACCACCTGGAACTCGCTGGGTTTCTCACAAGACAGACCGGGTCGGATCTCCCTGCCCCCAAGGAGCCTGGTTAGCTCCTGAACCCAAAGATGCCCTTGATGTAGCCAGTGAGGCCGCTCTTGGTCTTCTGCTCCAACTTGTCCTCCAGGGGCGGGAAGGCCACGTGGTTGAGGGCCAGGTCGAAGAACAGGGGCTTGCACGGGATGGGCTGGAAGCCGGGCGGGAAGTGCACGAGGCTGGCCTGCTTGGTGACGAGGGAAGGATCCAGGCAGAATGTCTCAAACCGTTCAACCAGAGGCTGGAAGGCAAGTCAAAGGGAGGGATCGGGGTGAACCACAGACCAGCAGGGGGACTCACTGTGTGGAGCACCCAGTTCAGGGCCTATAGGTGCGACCTCACTTGGTCCCCGCTCACCTCCTGTGCCCCCATTTAAATAGCCGAGGTTAGAGAGGGGCAGGCTGGGACTGGGGTACATATGGGCCTGCCAGACGGCCAAGTCGGGACTCCCAGCAGGGGTGCTCCTCGCACCAGTCCCTAAGCTTAGGTGGGACCATCGAGATGACACCTGACAAGCTGTGCACAGGCAGCTTCCAGGTTTCTGAGTAAAAGGGAGGGAGCAGGTATGTCCTTAGGATGAGGGGTCCCCTCTACCAATGAGCGCACATCCCTAGTGAGTCAGGAGCCCGCCTTTCACTCCTCGAGAGCCCCCCAGGCTCACCGTATTGTCCTTGACTTGGGAGGCCGTCTCTGTTTGCTGGGAGTCACTTGCATCTGAAAGGTCACAGGGATTCAGTAAGGACGGGGACGTCGCAAACTCGGTCACAGCGACACCCATCACACGTGGGCTCTCGTCCAAGAGCAGAGGAGGCCAACCTGTGGGCGAGTCAGCCCTCTCCCTCCTGGGCCCAAACTCTGCTGAGCAGACGGGAAAGCCCAGACCGGGCCGCCGGCCCGGGAAGCCCGCACACTGTACGAGACACAACTAGGCAGAAGGGACAGTACGACAGTCCCTCTAGCTTCTGCCACATAATTGGATGCCTTAATGCACAGAGGTGATGGCGGGGAAAATAAGAATCTTACAGATTAACCAAGACAACCCCTTCAATCCTCACAGAGCAGTGGGGGCGGAGAGGAGCCGCGGGAGGGGCTGTGGGGGAGGAGGCTCACCCAGGATGGCCGCCGCCTGCAGAGAGCACTTCTCCGACCTCACCTGCGTGATGAGGTCCTGCACGTCGGGCAGGTCCTGCAACAAACCAGAAACCGCATAGTCACGAGCCGGCGGCCGGAGAAGCACCAAACCACCTGAGCTGGCGATGCCGCTGGTCTCAGGGGACTTTAGACTTTTGAGCACTTCTCCCCTTGAGAAACACTAGCCTGGTTCTAACAGGGAACGCTAAGCCATGGATCAGGTAATGATGCCTGGGAATGATGAGACTAATGATGTACTAATAAATGTATTTATTATACACTATAAACGCACCTGCCGTTTTATAGGTAGGACTGAAGCAGAGAGGGGCCAAGTAATGTGCCACCCACACCCCCAGGGGCTGGAAGCTGGGGCCCACCCTGGGCGTCTGGCTGGAGCACAAGGCCCTTCTCTTGCCTGGGTCTCTCACTTGGCAGTATTGACAATGACGCTATACGAGGATCCCACTGAATCCCTCGCGCCTCTATTCCCGGACACTCCCCACCCCACGGGCACATGAGATAGGATGGGCGTTTGTAAAATGTTTCCTCTCCTGGGAGGAGCCTTTGTACTGGTCTGCCTCCCATCTGGACGACAGCGCACTGTGACGCTGGTCACACTGGCCACCCCTCCTCCGCCCGCACCGTCGCCTTCCCAGCTGCTGCCTTTGCTCCAGGACCCCCAGCCCCGCTCTGTCTTCACAGACGGGCTCCCACATGCAGGTCTTGGGGAGGTGACCAAGGCACAAGCTCTCTGAAGGCAGAGACCAGGTTGATGCTGCAGCCCCACGCCGAGTGCTCTGCTGAGCAAACAGCCGGAGTCTGTGAGTACCAGCGCGTTTATTATAAACCATCGCTCACTTTTCTAAACAGTCTCTGCTCATAAAATACACACGGATTCCTCGGACCGGCCGGTGCTTCAGGAATCTCTACATCACCACAGAGTCAGGAGCTTAAACAGCCAGCTCTCTTCACATCCGTAAAATAAACCACACCACCCGGCACGCTAGGCCAGCGCGCTCGCTTGGACGCGCACCCGATTGCCTGCGGGTCGTGCTGAGATGCAGATTTCCACGCAGAGGCCGGGGCCTGAGTGCACTCCCAGCGCACGGCCAGGTGCCGCCGCCGCCGGCCCGGGCACACGGTGTGGGGAGAGGCGCCTGTCCTCAACTTGGCTGTGTGTGAAAATCACTTTAAAAACCCAAGGCTCATCCCAGATCCCACCGTTAGAATCAGAATCTCTGGGGGTGCAACCCAGACGTCCACTCTTTCCCCAGAGGCCGTAAATCAAGATCAATCCTGTAGTGTGGGGGCCGGAGAGGGATGTGACTCCAGACATCCGCTTCTAAAGACCTGCCCAGGCGCCCGCCACGCGCAGCTGTCTCAGGTTTACTTCATCCAGAGGAATGGCTTCCCTTCTTCGGACCTGGTCCTCCTCAGGCCCACAGCTCCATGGCTGACCAGGCAGGCCCACCCCAAGGACAGGCAGCCCCTAGAGACTCACCTTCAGGCTGCTCCTGAAGGCCCCGGCATCGGAACTCACTTCATCTGCATATTTCAGGACTCGGTCATACAGGACGAGGGCTTCGCTCCACTTCTTCACCAGCACATAGGACTGAGCGATGAAGAAACACCTGCGGGGAGGGAAAGGCACAGGCTGCTGGAGCACAGCTTCCCACGGGCAAGGCTTTCCTTGAGTTTAGGCTGAACTTAAACTTTTAAAATTGATTTTAGGGAGAGAGAAAGGAAGGGGGGAGAGGAAGGGGATAGGGGGAAGGGGAGGGGGCGGGGGAGAGGGAGAGGGAGAGGGAGAGGGAGAGGGAGAGGGAGAGGGAGAGGGAGAGGGAGAGGAAGATAGAAACATTGATTTGCCGTTGTATTTATTTATACATTCACTGGTGGTTGATTCTTGTATGTGCTGACAGGAGATCAAACCCACAACCGTGGCCATTCAGAACAAGGCTCTAACCAACGGAGCTGCCCGGCAGGGCTAAATGTTCAATTTGGAAACAGGTTTCTTCACCTCAGGATCACTGCCTGGAGACCCCATGTTCTCTGTCCAGGCCTGCGGGGCTGACTGCCCCTTCCCCGCCAAGGGAGGCCAGCGCAGGCCCAATGTAAACCCAGCCGGCACCGCACACCTCGGGTCACATGGCTCATCTCTGCTCACCTGTTTCAGAAACCAAGTCCCAAATCCCCTTCCTCATGGGAACCCGTCTACCGGGACCAGAGCCTGAGGCTGCCGGCCCGACAGGATGAAGGGTCCCCAGGGCCAGGAGGGGCACCCTGGGGAGTCAGAGTGCGGGGGTGTGAGGGCCAGAAAAAGAAGGGCGCCAGGTGGCCATTTTGTCCAGACCCCCTCATGCTACACAGCCCACATCCAAGTTCAAATAACAAGTCATTTAGAAAAGCGAGAAGCCCGCCTTCCCTCAGCTTCAGCTCAGGCTCTGCCTGGTTCTGCTAACTGACCCTTTTCCGGCACCGTCCCTTTTCCACGGGAGGAGGGGGAGGGGGGAGAGGGGGGAGAGGACGGTTAGTGTGTGTGCTCTCTGCCTGCCCCTAACCACCCAAGAGCAAACAAGGACCCTGGGAACCGCCAGCCACACCTGAGACTTCGCTTGAACATGCTGGGCTGCTGGCCTCTGATCACGGGCAGGTTACCCACAGCCAGCGCCCCATGTCCCGGGCAGAGGCCCGCCTGTCCGTACCTGTAGGCCTTGTACACCAGGGTTCGGAGGCCTATCTCTTTCTGGAAAGCTCTGTCGTCTTCTAAGCCCGGGAGCTGGAGCAGCTCCACCAGATTCTGCACGAGATGCACAAAGAAAGCTCTTGAGGAGGTGGCTGCGGACCAACAGACCAGCGAGGTGAAATGAAAGCCTGGGCTTCAATCCAGGGGGAGGCTGAGTCCAGTGACCTGGCAGCAGCCACACCTGTGTCACCTCCATCGTCTCTGACACCGAGGGCCACCTGCCCTTTTCGACCCAGTGCAGACCGACCCCGAGAGCCTTCTCGGAGCAGCTCGGCCAGAGGGGACGGCTCTGCCCTGCACCTTCCTTCCAGAGCGGCCCGCTCGTGTGGCGTCCACACGGACGCCTGTGTGTGTGAATGTCTCATCATGCTGCTCCCTTGCAAGCTCCCAGGGGCCGCGGCTGTGTGGCCTTGGTCTCAGGACGCGCCACAGCACGTGGGCGAGGATCACACGCAGGCAAAGTGCTCGGTGACCCCTTGGGCTCCCTGTCTTTGCACATCAACACGTCTGAGTATCAGGGTCACAGCCCTAACCGGGTGGCTCTGCTGGTTGGAGCATTTGTCCCCAACACCAAAAGGCGGCGGGTTCAATTCCCGGTTGGGGCACAAGCGGGAGGCAGTTGGCAGATGTTTCTCTCTCTCTACACCCCCTTCCTCTCTCGAAAATCAATTTTTAAAAATAGTAAATAAATAAATAAATGCTGAGGGCACAGTCACTGAAGTGGTACAAGACCTCTCTCTCCTGTCTTTTACCAAGACCCTCACAGCTGCTGGTTGTCACCACCATTTCACTATGTAAAGCGAAGGCACTTGGTGTCCAGCACATGCCCAGGCCAGGCCCGTGCCCCGTCCTCCAGGTCACCTGCAGAATGATGTCGTAGAGCCGGATCAGGTCCTGGGGCCGGGCCGAGCGCTTGCTGTCATCCTCCGGCTGTGGCTGCAGCAGGGCCCTCTGCAGCCCTTTCGCCATGTTCTCGTTGCGCTTGATGGCCGTGGACAGCTTGATGTAAGTCAGGTAGCTGGAATGCAGCACATGTCAGCTCAGGTTACGCCCAGGACACTGACGTTCTGAGAAGAACCTCAGGTCGGGGGACCTAGGGGAAGCGTGGGGTGAGGGCCTGTCCTCAAGCCCTCAGTGCTGGCTGCCGCTCAGGGGCAAACAGGCAGGGGGCCAGCCTGAGTCCACTTGGCAGAATTTATATTAGTCTCAGTTATAGTCTCTGTTTCTTCCTTTAAGGAGCGCAGAACTACTAGTCCCAGAGGCAGTCCTCACGAAGACCACGGAGAGCAAGCCCGTTCCTGGACCAGGACTGGCTCACGCCTGGCCCACACTCACACTACAGCAAGCATGTCAAACGAGGCATGCGGCCCGCCGGCTGCGGGTGTGACGTGCTTGCACTACAGGGAGGCATGTTTCCATGACGGCTTCCCTCAGAGAGTGAGGGATGTCGCTCCGGATGGCTGTGCAGGTGGCATGTCCCGGAGACTGTGCCTGGGGCCTGCTCACTTTAACCGAACCACCTGGTGAGGCCCTTTAATAGCTGGGTTAACAGGTAGCCATTTAGAACCTGGTAAGAAGTGTTCAGGCCTTGAGGTCCCCATCCTCCTCCGGCAGAAGCCGGGAGGCATCCTGGGAGAGGACACCAGAGGCCTGGGCCGGGCACAGGCACGGCTGCGTCAGGGACTCTGTAATGAACCGGGGACCACAGGCCTGTCAGTCTGAGTGCTGACTGGCCTCCTAGCCTCCTTCACCCACTCAGCTTCCGGAACAAGAGCAGCCAGGGATGTTCTGGGGATCCGACCTGCCCAAGACAAAACCCTACAAGACTGGAGCCGGGTCCACGGTGGAAGGACAGAATCGGAACGCCTGCCTACAGAGAAGCCCAAAGCTGACGAGCCCCGTGCAGTACGCAGAGCTGCCACCAGACAACCACACGCTTCACAGGAGGGTCGAATCAGACATTTAAACTCTAACAAGACAGAAGAGGTCAAAACCAAGAAGGAAAACAAGCAACTTAGAAGAACCTGACTTTGCAGGGAGCAGAAAACCTAAAAACATGATTATTAATAACCCACGAGAGACAGAGGAGACTTCCTGATCACAAAATTAGAACGAGAGACTGACTTTTAAAATCAACATTCAGAGAACACAATCAGCCCTTAGAAATGACATGAGAGCAGAAGTGAGAAAGCCACACAGGAGTCGGAGGGGAGGGAAGTATCCTCACTCCCCGGGTGAGGAGGGGAACAACACACACAGATCACACATGCTCTCGTTCCAATGATGCATTCACAGCGCTTGCAAGCAAACGTCACAGCTCACCTGTGCAGGTACTGAAGGTTAGAGACCTTCCCCGACTCCCCGTCCAGGCTGAAATCTCGCTGTTTCTGCAGAAAGTGAAAGAGGCACAGATCACACAGCTGGCCTTCCCTGGGCTCTGGCACCTCATTCCATGTGTGGCCCCAGCGCCCTGGAAGGCTCCTCAAACAGCAGCTCTACTGGCCATGTGCTCGGCCACAGGGTCACTCAGTGGCCACTGGCACCTGGAAACGGGACTTGAGTGAGAGGAGAGAATTCAGAGTAAGGCCAGCAAGACTTCCTCTCCCGAGCCAGACCCCGGCACTAACGCAAGGCAGACAGCCCACGTCCATGGCTCCAGTTAGGGTCTGGGCCTTCGACCCGAGTTGGGCCCCTTGTGCTGTCAGCGCCTGCCTTGTGTGCTTGGCTGAATGATAACCCCAAAGGTGTCCACGTCCCAACTCCGGAACCTGTGAAGCGGTTCTCTCACATGGCGGGAGAGGCATGAAGAGGTGGTGAAGTTAAGAGCTTTTTGATTAGCCTAGAATATCGGGGCTCCAATGCAATCCAGGCTCCTTATAAGCGGGAGGCAGGGGAGTTGGTGATACAGTGAGACAGAGGCAGAGGTCAGAGAGAGCTTTGAAGATGGAGGAAGGGACCATGAGCCGAGGAATGCAGGTGGCTTCTAGAAGCCAGAACATGCATTCTCAGGAAAACTAGAAGTGAGTTCTCCCCTAGGATCCTCCGAGCTTCCAAAAGGAACCCATTTAGACTTCCAGCATCCAGAACTGTTAACAAATCTGTGTGGTGAAAGCCGCCGAGTGTGAGTTAATGCTACAGCAGCAATGGGGCCGAATGCACCTTGGTGTCACCATATTCCTATCTGGGAGGTGTCCCTCGACTGCTGTGAATTCCAGGTGAAGATGGAGGCTGGGGCTCTGTATGTACCTGTTAAGTGCATGAAGGGAAGGGCAAAAGCAGCTTCATGGGAAAGGGACAGGTGGCCACAGCCTAACACATATTTATTGAACATTTTATACCCAATGTACTGTGACATATGCTGAAGAAAATATATTGTTGCTTTTATGATGCTTACAATCTTGAGGAAAATAAAATGAAAAGGTAAATATAAAACAACACACCAAATGTTAAATGGCAATTCTTGATTAACTATCGAACATTTAGATACGTAGAAAATGAAGAGGTCTTTGTGGGCGAGGAGGGTGTAGCAGGCTTCTCAGAGGTGGTGAGCTGTGATCTGGCCGTTGCAAACAGGCGTGTGTGGAGTGTGAGAAGGGAGCGGAAGGATGAGCAGGTGGAGGAGGGGAAGGCGTGCACGAGGTGCGAGAGGCATGTGAAGGTGACGGTGAGCAGACAGCGGAGGCAGAGGGCTCCGAGGGAAGCAGCACAGCTCAGGGCTGGAAGAGGCTGGGACCAGCGGCGGGGAAGGCTCTACACCAGCTCAGGGAGTCGGCACTGTGTCTGCGAGGCCACGGTCTCTAAGTGTGGTGCACACAACCTGAAGAGTCCGGACTAAGGAGAAAACTAGATCTTTTTCTAATTAAAAATTTTTTTTAATGCATTTTATATATTACAAATCACCTGACTAATAAGGTATGTAATTTACAAACAAACACATCAGCGGTAAATGCTCCATGTGACTCATGGGTGGCCACCAGCATAAGCATTTGGAGCCCCTGCTCTAGCCCGAGAGGAATCGCGACACTGATTAGAAACAGGAGCGGCAGGCCAGCGGCGAGAACTGCACAGGGAGAGGAAGCAGGGTGTTTGGTGACGGGAAGGAAGAGGCACCATGGTTGTGAGGTTTCCCAGACGCTGAATGAACCGCAGTGATTTTATTAAAAAAGAGCGCGCTGGAGAGGTCTCCCTGGAGAGATGAATTTGAGAGCAAAGGCCTAGCAGGTAATAGCGGAAACCATGAGGAGAAGCAGGAGAGAGGGAGCTCCTCAGCCTGATGGAGCCCACAGGCTTCTGTTGCTTGTCAGCCGAGCTCCCCCCAAAACAACAGTGGCTGAGAGTCAATGCACTCAGTCCCCCGGGACCCCACCTGGGCATGGGCCCCAGGAGAGGAGCAAGAGCCGCCCTCAGCTGCTGGTCCTACCTGGTCCGGCTTCAGCTCTTCCCGAACGGCCTGGATGGCGTCCCGACACTCGCTGAGCATGGATTCAAACAGGCGCTCCTTGGTCTCTTCACTCTCAGCCTGAACAAAGGCAGAATGAGGCACTGACTCTCCTCTGAGTAAGCACAGTGTTCTGATGGGGCGGGGGGGGGGGGGGGGGTGACAGCGCTTCGATTCCCCCCATTACACAGCCAATAAAAAGTGCCCCAACCAGAGAGCTTTCAGCTGTCACTATTCTGCACCACGTAAGCTCTTTCTGGGAGTCATCGTCACTCTTTAGTGGAAACAGGAATCCTATGTATAGAAAGTGCGCATACTGAGAAGCACCCGTCCAACCACCTGAAACTGTCTGTCAGGCAACAGATGCTTCAAACTGTTTCTGATCACAGAACCTCTGCACTTCCCTCCAACGCTCCCCCTCTGCTGAGCCTGCACCGGCCTCCCTGGGGGCCTTACGGACCAGATCTGGGCGCTACTCCTTCACACTGAAGCAGGCCAGAGGTTTCTTTCCCCTTTTCCTTCCAGAACAAACGGCCTTGAACCCCACTGGGTGCCAGCAGAATTACCCCTCCGAACGTAACCAACAGACGTGCTGACACTGGATTGCGTTTAGGTGCGAGCAAGTGGATAACTGTACTGAGCGACACCCATCAGACATGGTTTCTCTTGCACATCACACCGGTTCTCTTCAGCACCGAGATGCTGCCCTCGGACAGTCCACATGGCTCTGCTGAGAGCCTTTCTGGGCAGACAAGGTGGACAAGCCTGCTCTCCATGACAGTCTCTCACAGCACAGGGCGTCACCCACTGCTCGCCAGCGGGGAAAAGGGAAGGTGATTCATTAACTGAATGAATACCTGCCACACCACATTACTGTCTAAAGAATCCGACTGAGCAGGTGGGAACGGGCGAAAGAAAGGCAGAAAGGAGGTGACTTGTGTTACTGGCAGACCCACTGTGACACGAAAACATCAACATTCCATTATCGTGTTTGATTTCCACAGAAACTAACAGCCGACTGACCTGAGAAAGCCCAAAAGAAAAGCCGGTACTGCCCACTCCTGTAAGAGATGGCTGGGAGGGGTTTAGAGAAAAATCTTTTCTTCTCGTAAGAGCGCTTATGTTTTTCCTAGTTTTCAGTGAGTTACCCAACATAAATCAAACATACTTTCTATTTATAAGTCACTTGACTCCCCTGTTGTTCCCTGACTTGGGAACAACCGGGGACAGTCCTTCTATAAATCTACACAGGCCAGCCCGGCCACCAGCCACTCGCTGGGACCTAGAGCAGCCTGTCCAATGGAGGGTCAGCCGTGAGGCAAACGCCCGTACGCCGTCCATACGGCAGGTGGTGGCCACAGGTGACTACTGAGCACCTGAAGTTCTCATCAACTTAAGCTGAGCCACGTGTTCTAGCGGCCGCAGTCTGCACAGTGGGGCTCTGGAGAAACACACTTCATACAAAGCACTCGCCAGCACCTCAGGTTACAGTCTCTTTGTAACTATTTAATCCAACTTGCTGGCCAGTTTTCTTTTTTTTATATATATATATACTAGAGGCCCAATGCACAAAATTTGTGCAAGGGGCTCGGCCCTCGCAGCCCCAGCTTTGTCTGCAAGGTTGTCCTGACAGTCGTTCCACTGTTTGGCTGATTTGCATATTACGCTTTTATTATTATAGATATATTTTATTGATTTTTTACAGAGAGGAAGGGAGAGGGATAGAGAGTTAGAAACATCGATGAGAGCGAAACATCGACCAGCTGCCTCCTGCACGCCCCCCACTGGGAATGTGCCCGCAACCAAGGTACATGCCCTTGACCAGAATCGAACCCGGGACCCTTCAGTCCGCAGGCCGCTCTATCCACTGAGCCAAAGCGGTCAGGGTGCTGGCCAGTTTTCTAAGTAAAACTCCTGTGGAACCGGGCAGCCGTACAATCGTTTAATTGGAGTAAGATTTGTGAATAGACTTGGCAGCAGCCACACCGAGCAGAGCCGCCTGCTCAGCAGCAGGGTGAGCTCCCGCTCTAGTCCGATACCAGGCAACCCAGCAATTACGCCACCAACACCCTTCTAAAGACGGCAGGGTTCGCGGTTGGGACAATGGGTGTGTAAGTCAGAAAAGGGTCACCTTCGTTTTACCGGCCGCACAGGCTCCGTCGCCCTCCTGCAGGGAGGGTCACATAGGAAATGAAAACACCGCTGAGCTCTTCACTGCACGGGTCCCTCCACTCCCCGGGGAGGCGGCGCCTCTGCATCAGGCGCTGAGCAGAGCGAGGCGCCCCCTGGGACTGTTAGGAAGGGGGAGACCACAACGAAGGGGAGAGCCGATCTGAGGGGAGGACGCCGGTCAGCGGGGCACAGTGACCGGAGACCACTCCTCTCTGGGCGGGCAAATGTCTCCAAACAGGAGGCTTTCAGCATGTTTCATTTTCACACTTTTATTCTATGAACCTATCTTGGAGGCTAAGATCATCTGAGAGGACAAAGGAACAAGAGAGGCCTCTCTACACGGAGAGCGGGGTCCTCAGAACGCACATGCAGACCTCCCAGCTCTGCGGCTGAACCAACAGGTGCTCCCAACACGTGGCAACTCCCTGCCTAGGAACGAGGGGGGCCTGCGACCCAGAGCCACCTCAGGCCCAGGAGGGTTACTCACTAGCCCTGTGCGTATATTCCAGATCAACTTCAAGCGTCCCAGGACGTGGCTTGAGGTCACCTCTCCTGGCTCACTGGTACAGAGCAAACCAGCTGCTGTGTGTCCTGAACTAGTGACACCCCCCCCTGCCCCCGCTATTAAAAACAGACCGTTTTCACTTGCCTCCAAAAACTGCTGGAAGGTGGTGGTGTGACTAAGAGACAAACAAGGCAAGTCTGACCACATTCCCCACCACACCCATGGGAGAACCGGGGGACGGAACCACACCTCACCCAGCCCACTGAGGTCTAGAGAAAACTAGGGATGTCTGGTAAAGGGGATTTTAAGAGAGCAGAATAAATGGTCTCCTTCCCACTCAAACATTAAAATATTATCCGAGATGAAGAGCCCTCATCTCCAAGGTGTGAAATGTCCTCACTCGGTCTAGTTTAGCCGAAGCTGAATTATTACACAAATAGTAACCACAGCTGAGAGTCATCCAACCTGAGCTGTGAGACCTGCCCTCCCTCCCAAACAGCTGCCTCACAACCGGCCACAGGGACAAGTCCGCGGTGACCCATGTGACTGGAACCCCATAGAAGTAAGTTATAAAGGGAGGCGACATGAAAGACGTGAAGATTTAAAGCTTGGCTGAGACTCAGGATTTTGCAACTGGATTTTGGCAGCGGATTCACTCTCAGCTCCAGTCTTTTCAGTCCAATGTCTCGTCTCCCTGAATTATTTCTTCCTCCCATGCTTTTCAGTAAGCTGCTGTTTCAGTACTGAAGTCCTAAAAGCCTGGCCAAGCAAGCGGTGAACGGGGACCCCTGAATTCTGCATCCCAGCTCCTGAGGGTGGCAAACACCCGTGCAGGAAGGTCAGGACACACCGAGATGAAGAGCCCTCATCTCCAAGGTGTGAAATGTCCTCACTTGGACTAGTTTAGCCGAAGCTGAATTATTATACAAATAAGGCAAAGCCCTCCCCAACCACAGGTTTTTAGTCTCTATGTGTAAAAAACAGGAGAAAGATAAGTTCTACCACGTGGGAGACCTGCCTCCCCGACTAACCGGCCGCATGGAGACGATGCCTTTGCCAAGGAGCTGGTTTCACCCCCGGCTGTGCCTACTCGAGCCTCTCCCAGGCCCAGGATGCTGCTGTGTGCGCTGGGTGACATACAGCAGCGACTCACCAAAGCCAAGGACACGGTCCTGTTCCCAGCCCCCTGTGACTCTGACAGGACATGTGGGAAAGGCCAAGGAACATGAGGGGAGCCAAAGGGCCTGGACTGAAAGGCCAGGCTCCCCTCTCTCTGTGGCTGGAAGTGACACAGCTCCGAGGCCCGTTTCCCATCTGTAAACGAGCGCTGCCCACCCTGTGGGTTGAAAGACAACAGGCAGAAGCACTGAGCAGTGTGTCTGGGACAATAAGGAAGACGATCACCCTCCTCTGCTCCCCTGTGGGTCTCTGGCCAGGTGACCACCAGGCATTTTTTTAAGTTTTATGAAATGATTGATAAGAACATGAAAAATCTTTACAAAATGTGAATAAACACAGGATATAAAATCAGATCTCAGTGTAATTCCAACCAGTAAAAAGTATACCTCATGAGTACAAGGAAGACTTGTACGCCGATTTCCTTTTTATTATAGTGAAATATCAATGGAAGTGAGTGGAACGTGAGACAGATCACTCTCTTTAAAACATCATTTATATTTTCTAGACCTTAAACTGAATCATTTTTAAAACTTAATAAATGTTAGCTTTTCTTGTCCTTTATCTGATATATGTCTATGGCTCGATCCTAGGAGCCCCCATTGAATTTGCCCTGTGGGCCTCCCCCACCCCATTCGAGCCAGAACTCCTGCCTGGCTGTCACCGACGGCAGTTCTTTTCTTCCCGCATGTGTCACTTTAAAACAAAACCATTAACCCGATCACATAAGCTAAACGGCGGTGCTCCCAGAGCCCTAGTCCAGAAGAGATACTGCCACACTCCAGTGCAAGGAAATGCTCTCAAAGTGTTTGTCAGTCTCCTAGTTTAAGGGGAAAAACTTCCAAGCCCTGTTCTAGTCTTCTGTCCTTCAGCAAATAAAGGAAAACTCGAGAGGCAACACGTAACGCAGAGGCACAAAGAGATTCCACCACTGAAAGCTGTCCTCAAGTCCAAGGAGCTCTTCTGGAACAAGTCACTGGGAAGACCGGAGGCTTCAAACAGCCCATGGGAACAACTGACAAAGCACCCGACATGCAAGTCACTCGGGGTCCCCGCTGCGGGGAGTCTCAGGAAGGGAACACCAGGGCCTTGGTTGGGGAGGTGGCGGACGTGCTGAGCGGCCTGGCTTTTCTTTTTAAAGATGCTCTTCGCTGCAGATGGAGGAGGAGTCCAAAAAGGGCCTAATCACTGTGCAAACCAAGAGCCCAGGTTCTCATCCCCTGAAACCCACTTGGTTGTTTACACCCACAAACAGGCCACAATTATGTCAGCCAGCGGCTCTGCATGAGTACTACACAGACCGCACATCAACAAGATATTCTGGTTCAGCGAGGCTCTCCTTAGAAAGCCAGGAACAGGAGGCTGCCCTTCAGGCTGGAAGGCTAGGGGAGAGGTCACAGAGAGGAAAGCGACAGTGAAGCCGCTGCTCCACCTGCTGGGCCCAAAGCCACCCCTACCTGCGGCCGGCCTCTCCACTGCTGCCAGGTGTATGCTGATGGCTGTCGCATCAGTGTCTTTGCCCTTTACACATGATATCTCCTCTATAAACTTAGCTTTTAAAGTAATTTTATTCAAGAGGGTGCATCTTGAGACCGTTATCAAATACCCAACAGCATTAAGGTAAGTTTTTGTAATAGATACAGAGGCAGAGAAGCATCGAACAGACTGTCAAACTACAGCGGAAAGGCTGGGGAGGGTTGGGGGTTGGGGGGTGGGGGTGAGGGGTAAGAGATCAACCGAAGGACTTGTATGCATGCATACGAGCATAACCAATGGACGCAAGACACTGGGAGGGGAGTGAGGGCATGTGCCGGGGGGTAGGGGAGGCCAGGGGAAGGTCAATTGGGAAAAAAAAAGGAGACATATGTACTACTATTTGTAATACTTTAAACCATAATAATAATAAAAAAGATAAGTTTTTGTTTTGTGACTTTAAACACACAAACACACACCGCTTCAGAAACATGCAGGAGAGAGGAGGGTGCTTCCTACCTGGGCGATGGCCGCCTCGTTGTCAGCCAATCCCAGTAAAAAGATCCGCACTTTGTCGATCTTGACTGGGACCGTCCTCCCCCTCCACTCCACTTCGCTCATGGTGGCCGCCTGTTTGGCTCGAGTCTGAGTGATCAATGCCTAGAAAGTAGTATCAGAAAGTTAAAGTTTTAACTGATGGATATGAGTGACCAAGGGGAAATAAATAGAAATTAGTATGTGTCTCTTTCTATAGCCAACATATTATACCTTATAGACTACACACAAATTTATATTTGAATTCCTCCTGGGATAATGTATCTTGGCGTACAGAAACTCAAATACTAAAAAGACATCACAGAAGGTTAAAAAGACCATCACTGAGTTCTGATAAGGGGGTAAAAGGAGGAAAGCATATGTCATACACAAGCAGAAATGTAAATTAGTAGAAACAAAATATTTATCAATATGTATCAAAAGCTTCTAAAATATTTCATTACACTTTTAGAAATTTATCCTAAGGAAATAATTAAGAATACATACAAAAACTGGGGACACAGATATTCATGGTAATATTGTTTAGCACTTAGTAACACTGAAGTGGTCAAATAAAACAGGCCTAAAGGAGTACCAGGTGGCCATCAAAAGATGATGTAGAAGGTATTTACTGAACGGGAAAACCATATGTGACATATTGTAAAAAAATGTTACTAAACTGCACACTGAGATCCCATTTTTAAAACATACGCCTTTTTCCTACACATACAAAAGTCTGTGTGTGGCAACGCACGTGACCTTATTTCCCCCATCTTTTGTATTTCCTACTTTGTCTATGAGCCTATGTTGCTTAGAAAATAAATGTAACAGGCAAAGAACTTGAATACTTAAAAATACTAAATGAAAAGTTTCTTGCTTAAAAAAGATAGAAATATGCATATACTAATAGCAATTATATTAGGTGATGGGATTATGGACTACTTTTTTCTGGACTTTTTAAAATCAAAGACTTTTCACAAAAAACGTACACACTAGATTACCTCCAATTTTTCAGCCAGGAGCCCCTCGGTGCCCCCAGACCTGAGTCTCATCTGCATGAGTTCATTGATAGCTGACTGGTCCCCTGAGAATGAGAGGAAAACGGTGAAGGGACTGGTCTGTTCTCTCCAAAACCACGAGGTTCAACTCCCACAGGAAGGGGCGCTCCCTGGGCCAGCGCCTGCAGTCACTCCAGTCCTTGCCCGGAGCTCATGGGGCACAGGAGACGCAGGGTGGAAGCCAAGCAAGGCACGGCCTCCTGCGATTCTGAGCTGAACTGACTGACAGTCCCACCTTTTCGGAGATGGACCACCCGCCCCCACCGGGGCTCGCCCTCCGCAGCCCCTCACCGATGTTGTAGGCACAGTAGCGGATGTTGGGCGAGATCTCCTCCACGCGCTGGTTGTACAGCACGGCCTGCTCCTCTGTGAAAGCACTGGCGAGCTTCTCGTAGATAGTTCTGCGAGGGAAGAGCACCGGTCTCACAGCAGCCTTATTTTATTTTAAATATATTTTATTGATTTTTTACAGAGAGGAAGGGAGAAGGGGAGGGATAGAGAGTTAGAAACATCGATGAGAGAGAAACATCGATCAGCTGCCTCCTGCACACTCCCTACTGGGGATGTGCCCGCAACCAAGGTACATGCCCTTGACTGGAATCGAACCTGGGACCCTTCAGTCCAGAGGCCGACGCTCTATCCACTGAGCCAAACCGGTCAGGGCGAGCAGCAGCCTTATTTTAACACAATGAGCTCACAAGCAACACGCTGGCTAAAAACAAAGCACGGCACTTTGAGGCCTTCTCCCAGCTACCAGAACGGCCATGTTCTGAGAGTGAATGAGAATAAGTAACATTTCTAAGGGAAGAGAAACAAGAAACTGTACCAACTTGCACAGAAACAATCATCACCTGATCTGCAGCTCGAGGCGGGGGACGACCTAGAGTGAAGCTGGCAGAGCCTTGGAGCGGAGGACTTACTTGCACTTGTTAAAAGCCTCGATGGCAGCTTTCCACTCCTGATGCTCAAACCGCAGCATCCCTGCGAGGTACGCCGTGTAAGCCTGGAGGCGGCAGGGAAAGAGAAACTGCTTCAGCGCCCGAGCACCAGTGTAAGAGCCCGACCTCCTCTATGTCCTGCCAACTTGGGTTTCCAGAATACAGATGTTCAGGCTGACTTTAAAAGAGAACAACTTCTCACTAATCCAATGTGATACACAGGTAATTTGTTATGATTCATTTACTTCCCAGGAGAGAACTTCAAAATAAAGGAATTGGTTGTCTTCATTTTACTTAAAACCAGCTTCTGGGCTATAATGTAAGTATCAAAAGGTGACTGTAAACTTGCAATATCCATCTCTTTTAAATAAATGCATTTTTTAAAATTACTACTTTGTGAACGCTTCCAAATAGAAGATGAAAAGTTTCCATTTACATATCAAAACAAACATGAGCTTTCGTTCAAAGTGAGGGCCAATTATTAAAAACCAAAAGCTCAAAAACAAGAGATGCCGCCCTGGCTGGGTGGCTCGGGTGGTTGGGGTGTCATCTCATGCACCAAAGGCTGCAGGTGTGGGTCCCCGTCAGGGCACATACCCAGGTTGTGGTTTGATCCCCGGCCAGGATGCATATGGGAAGCAACCAATCACTTTCACATGTTTCTCTCTCTTCCACGCCCCTCCCCTTCCTCTCTCTAAAATCCATAAACATATCCTCGGGTGAGGACTAAAAGGAGATACCAACCTCACCTTGAAAAACCAAAACCAGTGTTTTGCCTCTCCTGACCATCCATGTGTAACCAAGGAACCCTGTTCTGTGGACCTGTGTTCTGTGGAGTCACGTCTCCCGTCTGCACAATAAAGCAAAGCTGAGGCTAAGACACTAACCTGAGCCTCCAACTTGGTCTTGGCATCCACGCGATTGCTCTCACACAAGCGCTCCAACTCCTCGGCATGCTTCACGGCTTTGCGGAGGCGAGACAACAAGTGGAACCGTTTTCGGGGTTCAGTGTTGGCTTCCTGTTTGAGCTGCATGGCATAGCTCCAGGCCCTTTCAGCATCCATCAGAACCAGCAGCAAATACCTAAACCAGAGACAGGAGCGAGCGAGCTGAACAGGCAAGGCCAGGAGCACAGACTCAGGCATTCTCCGAGGCACCACCTGCGGCCTCGCAGCCTCTCCCACGCTCCCTGGCTCTCCTCCTGACTACTCTTCTCACAGCAGCAACCATGACTCCAAAATCCGCATCTTGGACTGAGGCTCCCGACTCAGGCTCTTCCTCGGGTTTCTTCTTTTATTTTTATTTTTCTAAATATATTTTTATTGATTTCAGGGTGGAAGAGAGAGGAAGAGATAGAAACATCAATGATGAGAATCATTGATCGGCTGCCTCCTTCACGCCTCCTACTGGGGATGGAGCCCACAACCTGGGCACGTGTCCTTGACCAGAATCGAACCGGGGACCCTTCAGTCCGCAGGCCAACGCTCTCTATCCACTGAGCCAAACCAGCCAGGATCATCTCAGGTTTCTAACCAACACCAGATACTTTTTTTAAAAACTATATTTTATTGATTTCTTACAGAGAGGAAGGGAGAGGGATAGAGAGTTAGAAACATCGATCAGCTGCCGCCTGCACACCTCTTACTGGGGATGTGCCCCCAACCAAGGTACATGCCCTTGACCCGCATCGAACCTGGGACCTTTCAGTCCACAGGCCGATGCTCTATCCACTGAGCCAAACCAGTTAGGGCAACACCAGATACTTCTTATTGAAAAGCCTGCTCCCACCTCAATGGCAAACCTAGACTGACCCCTCCCAAATTCCAGCAAATAGAGACTGTCCAGGCACACAGTCTGGCCTCACCTTTGAATCCACATCTCTCTTATCCCAACCCAGTTAGAAACCAGAGCATTAGGAGGCGATACATTGAGCCCGGTGGGTGTGGCTCAGTGGACTGACATCATCCCATTCACAGGAAACTCCTTTGTAAAGGGCCCAATATTTCAGACTCTGTAGACCATATGGTCTCTGTCACAATTACTCTGTTATGGTAGCACAAAGCAGCTGGGAACAATACTGAGCGAATGATGTGGCTGTGTTCCAATAAAACTTTATTTATAAGGACAGGTGGCAGGAGGACCAATCTGGCCCACAGGCTGTAGCCTGAGGAACTGACCTGAGGCCTCCGGTACCTGTGCCTGGCAGGTTACTCCTGCGCAGCATGACGCAGGGTGCATGCAGCACTGACACACGGGGCTCATCTGTAGTAACGTGTGTGCGGCCAGATTCCATCTAAGATCTACTGACTGAAGCACGCACTTCAACACTAAGTTTGCACTCCAGAAACCTTTCCCAGCGCTGGTTAGATTTTAATCACCGACTTTAACGTTACCATCCACCACAGTTTTTGAACAAGTTCTTGAACCTTATTACAACACAGCAATAGTAAAAACGCCCACTCCACAGAGCTGCTAAAAAATCACATGAACCCTCGCTGGTTTGGCTCAGTGGAAGGGCGTTGGCCTGCAGACTGAAGGGTCCCAGGTTTGATTCCGGTTAAGGGCACGTGCCCGGGTTGTGGGCTCGGTCCCTAGTAGGGGGCACGCAGGAGGCAGCCGATCAATGGCTCTCTCTCATCATTGATGTTTCTTTCTCTCCCTCTCCCTTCCTCTCTGAAACCAATAAAAATATATTTTAAAAAATCACATGAGACAATGAAACAGTTTGGCACAATGTCTGGCACATTGTAAAAGTACTGAGCATCCAGCACTGAGCCGTCAGTACCTGTTATCAGTCAGAAGATCTTCAGTTACTTTTTTCCCCGTGAATTTGTGTCTGTTCCCCATCTTGAAGTTGAGTGTTTTCCGGAGACGCCTTTGTCTACGGGAACAGTAGCCCCTGTAAGAAACCACAAACAAGTCACTCAGACACTCTGACAGTACATTCAACAGTAGGTTCTATAATGAGGTAAGGCCACAGGTTGAACATGTTCTACTTATGGTTTCTATAGCCACCACACAGCGTCTTGCAAACATTCGCTGAAGTAAAACAAGCAGGGCAGTCTGACTGCATCACAGAAGACAGAGAGACAGAGGACACAGTGCCCATTCTCAAAGGACCCAGCCTCTAGTTGGGAGGGTCACGCAGATAAAATGGCAACCAAGAAAACACATGCAAGCTGGATGTCAAGGACACAGTCGTCATCCCCTCCTCGCTGACACTGCGCTGGAGTGGACTGATGATGGGCTTTGGAAGAATGAGCAGGATGCCTGTCTCACTAATATAAACTCCTTTAGTGCAAAGATGACTGTATTTTCAAATTTCTAAGCACAGTGCCTAACATAAAGATGCACAGTAAAATATTTTGACTAAATTAGTGTAAAAATATATACAAAATTTTACCAACCCTTAATCAAATAATATAGCACATAATTTACAATACAGAATAATATTTAAATGATACTGTGGTATCTTAGTCCTAAAGCTACCAGGGTATAGCTTATTAAAAAAAAATAACAGTCTGGCTGAATCTATAAACTAGATCTTCTCCCTCAATTCATAATTTTTGCTTTAATTATCACTTATCCTTTTACATAAAAATCAAATGGAACACTCATACTTTATGGGGAGAAATATAATTTGCTAAGAATTTTCTGGCAATTTGGATACATTTATCATGATCCTTAAAAATTTTCATACTCCCTGAACCAACAGTTTACTTCTATACTATTCTATACCCAAGAAATAATCAGAAATACAACAAGGGCCGTAACCGGTTTGGCTCAGTGGATAGAGCGTCGGCCTGCGGACTCAAGGGTCCCAGTTCGATTCTGGTCAAGGGCATGTACCTCAGTTGCAGGCACATCCCCAGTGGGGAGTGTGCAGGAGGCAGCTGATCGATGTTTCTCTCTCATCGATGTTTCTGACTCTCTATCCTCTCCCTTCCTCTCTGTAAAAAATCAATAAAATATATATATTTTTTAAAAAGAAATACAACGAGGTTTGAACAGATTCATGGGAACAAAAATTTTAAACCTAAAAAACTGGCAATTATATATGTAACCAATTCCAAGGAAAAGGCAAATAAATTATTGTATACATATACACTGGGTAATATTGCAACTTATAAGAATCATGTGCCGAAACTGGTTTGGCTCAGTGGATAGAGCATTGGCCTGCGGACTGAAAGGTCCCAGGTTCGATTCCGGTCAAGGGCATGTACCTGGGTTGCAGCACCTCCCCAGTAGGAGGTGTGCAGGAGGCAGCTGATCAATGTTTCTCTCTCATCGATGTTTCTAACTCTCTCTCTCCCTTCCTCTCTGTAAAAAATCAATAAAATATATTTAAAAAAAAAAAAAAAAAGAATCATGTGTGTAGAACATTTTTATAGGCAGGGAGAAATACATACAATATAATATTCAGCCAAAAGGCAGGATACACATTTGTATATACAATATGAGCAAGTGCATATGGAAAAGTGCATAGAAAAGGACTAGAAAACCAAAAACACTATTTTGTGGGCACACATATACAAATGTATTTATGTATTTAAAGACATAAAAATGACTGAAAGGTACACACTGATGTCAATTTTATGTTATGTATATTTTTACCACCAAAAAGCCAATTAAAATGCAATATTGGCCTGGCCAATATTGGCTCAGTGGATGAGCATCGACCTATAATCAAGAGGTAACCAGTTTGATTCCCAGGCAGGGGCACATGCCTGGGTTTCGGCTTGATCCCCACTAGGGGGTGGGCAGGAGGCAGCCAATAGATGTTTCTCTCTCATCGATGTTTCTCTCTCTCCCTCTCCCTTCCCCTCTCTACAATAAATAAAAACATATTCTTTTAAAAAATGCAATACTGAATAAAATTACTAGAAAAAAAACACAAGTGGGAACAGAGCAGAAAGTTGATCACTGCAATACATGTGTGATGAGTTAATTATACTATCAACCCTACATTTGTTTTTGGAAATTTTCTTAATATCTAAAAACAAATCAAGTGATAAAAATCTGCTGTTTGCCAAGACCGGTTTGGCTCAGTGGATAGAGCGTCGGCTTGCGGACTGAAGGGTCCCAGGTTCGATTCCGGTCAGGGGCATGTACCTGGGTTGTGGGCACATCCCCAGTGGGAGATGTGCAGGAGGCAGCTGATCGATGTTTCTCTCTCATCGATGTTTCTAACTCTCTCTCTCTCTCCCTTCCTCTCTGTAAAAAATCAATAAAATGTATTTAAAAAAAAAAAAAAATCTGCTGTTTAACTCTTCAGTGGCTCCCCGACACCTAGATGAACACCTGAAGGAGCTTAGCCTCCAGGACCCTCCACACTCCGTCCTGCCACTTCCTCTCCTGCCCCAGCCTGCTGCCCTGCACCATAAAGCTGATTCCTCAGAAGCTGAGATTAGTGTTTCTGTAGCACTTTTGACAATCAGGTAGCCAAAGCCTGTATCTACAATATAGAAACAGTTGGATATTTCTGCTTTCAAAGTACTGAACTGTATTACACATTAGGCATCTATTGTATTTTTTAGACTCGTATTAAATGTTTTTCAACTTGCAGGCTGTTATAAAAATGAATGAGAACGAATCACAATGCCGGAAATTCCCCTTCTATGTTTAAAATACTGTAAAGCTTTGCATTTAACCAACACTACACAATATGACTAAGTTAAAAAATAATGATGACCATTAACTGCTTATTAATTTCAGCAGAAGCCCCCAATGTATCTGCACTATTGTGAGGCAAAACGGATAAAAAGATTGGCTCTTTTTATTCATAATAAAACTTTAAATTTGAAAATTAAGTATCTTTTGAGGATCCAATGTAAGTTCAGAGCTAGAGTTTCTAGGTATACTTTCTGATATCACCAAGTAGGATATTAACAAGGGCAAGCTAAGCTGAAAATTCCACAATGACTTGCACACGATACTAACCTGTACCTCTGAAAATCTCCATGCCGCAAGCCGTGCTGCTGCTGGGATTCCTTAATAATCTGAAGAACTAGAGCCACGGTTAAGGAAAAGCTTACAATGGCAGGAACCCAACTAGATCAAAACATGTCCCCATTAGTCTGTATTTGTAGCAAACCACGGCATATTACACATTTCTGAAATGCTTTAGCCAGTGAAACCATGTTCAATAGCTGTCTTGCCAGAGGACAGGGCTAAGGGCATAGAAAAGCGGATTGCCTTCACTATTTCTCCCTTCACACTGAAAAAGGCGGCCATTGCTAGCCATTACCGATCACTGAACCCCAACAGCGTCAGGAAGGCTGCTGGATTCTAAGTGCTGACTGTGAGTGGGCTGGTTCCCACTGAGTTACACCTGGACCCAGTCACGTCCGCATTCCAGCAGGTTCGGGCCGGAAGTGACGTGTATCCCTCCCCACTGGCATCGCCTCCTCCACCTGCCAAACCGAACTTTCCTCACCAGCTGTGATGCTGCACGCGCCTCGGATTAGCACCTGCCAACCAAACCAGGCCCCCGTTTGGATAAAGAGACTGAAGTCTTTATTTTAAAAGAACAAGCGCTGACCAAATTCTCCTTTTTAAGAATCGTAAAATAGTTTAAGGTCGTGTACCCAACTTTAGAAAAGTCCAATGGCCTTTATCTACAACTTTCGTTTTCTTTCCCCAGTTTCCTCAACGCTTCTCTATGGCTGTATTTTTTTTAAAAAAATATTAAAAATTAAAAGGAGTATTTTAATAACCAAAAAGGGACGAGGAGGTACAAGGTCCGGAGTAAAATCAGGGAGTCCTAACACCCATCTGGAATCGCACCTCCAGTTCAAAAACTCCAACCCCCTGAAAACCGTAACTGTGTCCAGACGTCAAGCTCCTTGTGTTATTTCAGAGACTCCGCTACCTGCTTCGCGCTTGTTACTTCGTTTCAAAAAGCCACACGCTGGTGTCACCAGCACTCAGGTGCGATCCCGCGCGATGCAGACTGGAAACCCACTCCTCCGGCGCGTCTGCACGTGACAGAAAACGCCCACCGACCTATTAAGAAAGCTTCGCCGCGATGGTTCGCGTTCACAACAGGCCACACGCTTTCCCTCGGAGCATCAAGCTTTAAGCTTTGCCTTCGCACCCAGGACATCAAGCTGCGATGCCTACTCCCCATTCCCCGCCCGCCCGCCCGCCGCCCGATCGACACGTAGTCATTCCCCGTCGGGCCCGATTACTCCGGGATACTCTCCAAGCTCAGGCTGTCCCCGAACTCCTTGTTGGCCTTCGATCCGGCCGAAGGGCGCTCGTTTTCCTTGTTTTCTTCTCCCCCGGCACCGCGTCCACCGCCGCTACTGCCGCTGCCGCCGCAGCCGCCGCCGCCGCCACCGGGAACCTGTTTCTCAGCAGCCATCTTGCCCCAGTGCCGCAGAGCAGGACGGGATAGAGGAGGCGAGACGACCGCGGCGGGAGAGAGCGGGCCCTGCCAGGCAGAGGCTGATGGGATAGCGGCGGACTCCCCTCGCCCTCCCGGCCCTCAGGAGGCAGCCACTTGTTGCAGGGCCTCTGGGGTGGGCTCGGATGAGTCTTTACAATATGATGCTCACTGAGAGAAGCCACGCAAAAGGCTGTCTATTGTAGAGGTCCATTTACATGCAATGTCCAGGGTAGGCAATCCTATAGAGACAGAAAGTAGTGGTGGCCTCCGGCTGAGAGTGGGGGTGGAGATTGGAGACTAATGGCGAAAAGGGTAGAGGTTTTGGGGGGAGGAAAGAAAATGTTCCAAAATGGATCGTGGCGGTTGTACGATTCTGGATGTAATTAAAACAAACAAAGACTTTAAATGGGTAAATTGCATGGTCTGTGAAATATATTTCAATAAAAAAATATTTTAAAGTCAGATTGGGTTAGTCAAAACTTTCCAGTGGCTCCTCATTTTTCTCAGACTAGAGCTACAAGCAACCGTCCTTACAATGGGAAACAGCCCTGCATGCTCTGCCTCTTACGTCCTCTCCCGCCAATGTCCTTCCAGTCCATTCAGCACAGTCACACCAGCCTCCTTGCTTAGGGGCCCAGGCCCATGCCTGCTGCAGGGCCAGCACTGGCTGTCCATCCGGAATGCTCTTCTCCTAGACATCTACTGATCTAGCTGCCTCACTTTGTTCAAGTCTTTTTTTTTTATATAGATTTTTTTTTCTGATTTCAGAGGAAGGAAGAGGGAGAGATAGAAACATCATTGGTGGGAGACAATCATTGATCAGCTGCCTCCTGCATGCTCCACACTGGGGATGGAGCCCGCAACCTGGGCATGTGCCCTGGCTGGGAATTGCACCGTGACCTCCTGATTCATAGGACCACACTCAACCACTGAGCCACCTGGGCTTTACTCGTTCAAATCTTTACTCAAATGTCACCTTCCTAATGAGGTCTGCCTGACCACTCCATTTTAGATTGCACCATTACCACTACCCCTGTACTCCAAATTCTCTTATTCTAATCTACTTTGCCTGCAAATACTTATCAACTTGGACTACATTAATAATTGACTTGAGTTATGTTGTGTATTGTGCATCTCCCCTGCTAGAAAGGATGCTCACGGAGGGCCTTGGTCTTTGCAGAACTCACTGGTAGATCCCAAGGACCCAGAACAGTGCCAGGAGTGGAGTAGGTGCTTAATAAATACTGAATAAATGAATGACAAGCATCTCATAAACACGAACTATTATTATTTTCCTATTCAAACAAAAGGCAGACAGTGCAGGGGTGTGAATAAGGATTTCCTACCCACAGGAACAGGTAGCTGGGTTCCTGAGGCTGAGATCCTGGGGGCTGGAGGGAAGAGGGAAAAGAATGGTCTTGACTGAGAGCCAACGAACAGGGCAGGGGAAGGAGAAGCAGAGATCAAGCTACAGAGGTGGGAGGTGGTGCTTTTCACACCCAGAGACGGGGGGGGGGGGGGGGGGGGTTAAATCCTATAGAAACAGTAATAGCTGCACGTCACAAATGCTTGATGACTAATACATCAAAATTAAAAACAAACATCTAAGTTTTATTGCAACTTAAATGCCCTCCTAGCCATCTAGGCAAAGGCTGCTGGTGCATGGAACTCTGCTACTTTATATATTCATTTAAATATATTTTTATTGATTTCTGAGAGGATGGGAGAGGGAGAGATGGAGAAACATCATTCATGAGAGAGAATCATTGAATGGTTGCCTCCTGCATGCCCCCCACTGGGGATCAGCCGCTGCAACCCAGGCATGTGCCTTGACCAGGAATGGAACTGTGACCTCCTGGTTCATAGGTTGATGCTCAACCACTGAGCCACACGGGCCAGCTCTGCTACTTTATATTGAAGTTTTCCCTGTTTGGATACCTGACTAGGGTCAGAAGAAAGAGAAGAATTTCATTCATTCAGATTCAACCACTGGCTTTGGGCCTCTCAGACACCAGAGCCCTCTGCGAAGGTGTTATGTTCCCATTTTACAGCTGAGGACATTGAGGTATCACGCCAAGGACGGAGGCTGACACACAGGAGATGCTCAGTAAATACTGTTTTTGGATTGAAGTGGAGGGAGAAACGTTCAATAAGCAGATCCCTCATCCCGGCCCAGGCTCTCTGGGGTCTCTGAGCTCTCGGGTGAGGGTACTCAGGAAACCCGGGGGCCCCCCATCTACCTCCGCCCCTTGTCTCCTCCCCACCACCCCCTGTGAGCACCCGCCGGGAACTCTTCCGAGGAGCCCCCAGTGCGGGGAGGTTCGGCCCCCTCCACCGGGCTCCAGGGAAGCACTGGCGCCGCGCACACAGGTCCCGGCAGCGCCACACACACACACACACACACGCACACGCACACGCACACACACGCAGGCCCCGGCGATCGTTCCCTCCCTCCAGTGTTTGCGGGGAGGTCAGTTCGCCGCTCAGCCCGGCACAGCCCGGACCCCGACGACGCCAGAGGGTCCTGCGCCCCGGGGCTGGGCTGCCGGTGCCTCCGCCAGGACCCGCCAGGGCCCCTCGGCAGCCCTGGGGGCATCCCACCCCTTCAGCGGCTCGCTCCTCCCCCTGGTCCCGCGCCCCTGGCTCCGGCTCCAGCCGCAGCGAAGCTCACTCGCCTGCAGCCCCGGGAGGGAGCCGCGCCGGGCGCTGCAGCCGCGGGAGCCGCCGGAGCTGCGCTCGCCCGAACTCAGACGGCTGCGGGCGCCCGGGCAGCCTCGGGGGCGGCCGCACCATGAATGACTCGGGGGGCCCTGGGGCCGAGGACGCGAGCCAGGCGGGCGGCGGGGGCAGCTGGCAGCCCGAGGCGGTCATCGTGCCCATGCTCTTCGCGCTCATCTTCCTCGTGGGCACCGTGGGCAACAGCCTGGTGCTGGCCGTGCTGCTCCGCAGCGGCCGGGCGGTCAGCACCACCAACCTGTTCATCCTCAACCTGGGCGTGGCCGACCTGAGCTTCATCGTGTGCTGCGTGCCCTTCCAGGCCACCATCTACACCCTGGACGGCTGGGTGTTCGGCTCCCTGCTCTGCAAGGCCGTGCACTTCCTCATCTTCCTCACCATGCACGCCAGCAGCTTCACGCTGGCCGCCGTCTCGCTGGACAGGTCAGCGCGCGCCCTGGCACCCCCAGGGCCGGCCACTGCAGGGGCGGGACTCGAGGGTCAAGGAAAGAGACAGAGAGGGTAGAAAAGGACTCCACCACTCAGAGGGGCCGGGAGGGAGGGAAAGACAGCAGGCAGGCGTGCTGGCGAGAGAGGAGTAATTGGGGGGGGGGGGGTGAGGGGGGCCGCAGTGTCCCTCTATCAGCTGCGTCCTTGGCGCTGCAGGCTGGGACCTCAGCTCTCCAGCGCCACCGGCAGCCAGCAAAGCGCAGCGTTTGGGGTACAGCGCGTTTTTCCCGTGCTTGGTCTCGCTAGAGGCTCAATGACCCCGTGAGATTGGGGTGGGAGGGGTGACTGTGCCCACTGCAATCTCAGAGTCGCTCATCCAGTACTTGTGTGCGGGAAGCCAGCGCTCGTGGCGTCAAACTCAGCCTCGAAGCCGCAGTTTGCTCGGCGCCCTGGACTCTGGCCCGGACTTGGGAATTTGGGTCCTTCGTGGGGGCCCATGCCACGCCCGAGGTCCCCTGGCTTGGTCCCACCCCTTTGGCACCCCACCTCCAGGCCCAGGTCAAGGGCAGGGAGAGGAACGCGCAGAACTCGCCCGCCCCCTAAGCCAGAGCGTGGAGGAAAGGCGGGTCTGACCACGGTCTCTCCTCGCTCCCCTTGGTCCCCACGCGCTGCCCCTCTCCCCTGGGAAAGGAGCGAGGTGAGCCCGCCTTCCACACGCGCCTCCCAGTTCCACTGAGCGCAGAGTGTCGGTTCCGGAGCGCTGGTGCGGCCCACGGCGTTCCTGGGCTGTCTCCTCAGGCGCCTGCCTGGGCCCACCTCCCGGGCATCGTCACTGGTGGGTAGTAGCCTCCCGGTGCCCCCAGCCGGTTCCGACTCCACCCGGGTCGTAGCCCCGGAAAGAGAAGATGAGTGGCCTCTACGTGCGCCTTTCCTGCTGCTGGGTCTCCCCTCATCTCGACGCTGCTGGGTCGCCCTGGGGGTGTGTGCGCTGTGACGGTGAACTGAGGACCGTCCTGGAGAGCGGGTGTGGGCCCCGAGGTCCTGGGCTGAAGGCGCAAATCAGCTCGCTCGGCTGACATCTCCCTTCCCGGCTGACCCGCAGGTATCTGGCCATCCGCTACCCGCTGCGCTCCCGCGAACTGCGCACGCCTCGCAACGCGCTGGGGGCCATCGGGCTCATCTGGGGGCTGTCGTTGCTCTTCTCGGGGCCCTACCTGAGTTACTACCGCCAGTCGCGGCTGGCCAACCTGACCGTGTGCCACCCGGCGTGGAGCGCGCCCCGACGCCGCGCCATGGACCTCTGCACCTTCGTCTTCAGCTACCTGCTGCCCCTGCTGGTGCTCGGCCTGACCTACGCGCGCACGCTGCGCTCCCTCTGGCGCGCGGTCGACCCCGGGGCTGCGGGCTCGGGCGCCCGGCGCGCCAAGCGCAAGGTGACGCGCATGATCGTCGTGGTGGCCGCGCTCTTCGGCCTCTGCTGGCTGCCCCACCACGCGCTCATCCTCTGCGTGTGGTTCGGCCGCTTTCCCCTCACGCGCGCCACCTACGCGCTGCGCATCCTCTCGCACCTGGTCTCCTACGCCAACTCCTGCGTCAACCCCATCGTCTACGCGCTGGTCTCCAAGCACTTCCGCAAGGGGTTCCGCCGGATCTGCGCCGGCCTGCTGCGCCGCGCCCCGCGCCGGACCTCGGGCCGCCGGTGTGTGGCGGCGCCGGGCCCCCGCGGGGGCAGCGTGCTGGAGCGCGAGTCCACGGACCTGACGCACGTGAGCGAGGCGTCCGGGCCGTCCGCCCCTGCGCCGGCGCCTCCCGGGGTCCCGGCCTTGTGCCAGGTTCCGGGCCCGTCCTGGCGGGACCAAAAGGTCCCCCACGGCAGCCTGACAGTTAATGCGACTTAGCGGGGACGCTCGTGTGTGAAAGGACTGGAGTCGGAGGTCGGGGGATGGTGGATGGTTTCGTCTGTTAATAAAATGCGCAAACCGATTCACGTGCCGTGCCGCGCTGTGTCTTGAGGGTCTGCGGTGAGATCTCTGGGGCTTCACAGCGGACTTTGGCTGATTGGGTGCGAGTGCGCGCGCTCAGGACAGCGGAGCTGAAAACCGGCGTAGAAATCCCTGAATGCGCGAGGCTGGGGAGCTCGCGCCAGGCGAAGGCTCTTTGCACGCGGCCACCTGGAAGCGCCTGGTGCCAGCACATCGGCAAACCCGCCGCCGCCGATTCGTGTGGCACCGACAGGCAGGTTAAGCACTCGATACAGTGGGTCGATGACGGACGCAGACACTATGTTCCTAGTAGCGTTCGTGCGCCCGCGTGTGGCGGGGCCTCGGCTGCTCCCAGCTCCCTGGGGCCCTTTCAGCAGCCCTATCGGTGCCTACAGACTGTAAGCCTTGGGGTGTCCTACCCCCTCCCCGAGTGCAGCTGTCTGGGACCAGGTCTCCAACAGCTCAGGTTATCCTTTGGGACAGGAAAGGCGCGCCCTACCCCGCGGGTCCTGTTCTGGGGCCACACCGGTGGTCCCGAGGCACTGCTGCCTGGCGCAGGCTGAGAATCTGGTGCGAACAGGAGCGCCCTGGCGCTTTGCTCTTGAACTAGCCCCCACCTGACCCCGGGCTCCTCCTCCCCCTCCTGGAGTCCTTGAGCCAAGGCTTTTCACATGAAGTCGGTTCAGTGTTTCAGGAGAGGCAGGTCCCTCTCCAAGGTGTGCCCATCTCACAGCGTTGAGTGCAGGGCATTGGACGAGGGCGTGTTTTTAGCCAGGTGGGCACCCACTGCGGAAAGGCACCCGCCTAGACTGGAAGGACCGAGTCCGGGTGGGGTTGGGGGCGGCTCTGTGCTGGCCGTGAACTGGCAACCGGTTCCAGGTGGTGGAAGTGGGGCGGGACAGACAGCGAAGCCCAGGCAGGTGCAGGGTGGGCAGGGCTTGGTCCTGGGCTTTGTCTCCCGGTGTTTGCAGAACCCAGGGTGGGGTGGGGGTGCCGAGCCCAAGGCTCCAGGGTCATTGCACAGAGCAGCTGCCTTGACCAACTGCCCAGTCCCCCAGGGAAGTGTCTGAAGCAGAGGTTAGCGTGGGCGCTGCTGCTCCACCTCCCCCTGCAGCCCCTGCGGATGATGGCCCTGCAGCTCCTGCTCCAGCTCGCCTTGCTCGGACTTGGCACCACGAGGCCCTTGGTCCGGGGCCGCAGCTTCGGCGCACCAGCGGTTGGTAGGTGAAAGCAGTAAGGTCATGAGCTTTGGGATTTGGGCCCCGACGCACCCAGGTGACCTTGACCTCCATCCCTCAGCCTGGCCATCTTTCTTCGACCTCAACTCACCCCTGGGAGTTCATGAAACCACCCAGATTCCCAGCAACTGGAGCGCGCCCCTGCGCGTGGACGTGAAGGTGTTCGTGACAAACGTGTTCAACGTGGTGAGTGTCCTCCGGGCCAGGAGGGGCGGGATCCCAGTGCTGAGAGGGAAGGGATGGGACCACGTCCCTGGAGTGCTGTGGTCTCCTGCCCTCTTGTGTCACGTAGCAGCCAACCCTCAGGTGACGTGCTGCCCCTCCCCAGGACATCCTTCGGTACACAGTGTCCTCCATGCTGCTGCTCCGGCTGGTGAGAGCCCCCGGGGGGTGGGGCAGAGCCCGCTCTAAGTCCAGCTCAGAAGTACCGTCTTCATCAACCTGCCGAGCGGCACATACACACAGAGCCTTAGTGGGGTCCTTGTGTTCCCAGTCCTGGCTGGACACGCGCCTGGCCTGGAACGCGAGTGTGCACCCACGGCGCGCGCTTACACTGTCCTGGGACTCACTGTGGACACCGGAACTCACTATCCAGGAGGCGTGAGTTCTCGTCCCAGGAGCCACTGCAAGTCCCTCTGTCTCCCCCGAGGCCCTTAGTGAATGCCCTCCCGGTGGCCCTGGCAGAGCACTGGCGCCCTCGCCTCCACTGCCCCGTGTTCCCCCTCCCTCTTGGAGCCCTGAGGGCAGGGGATGGCAGCTGGGCATATGCCCGTCTCCCCCTTCAGAGGGGGCTGGGCCTCTGGCTGTGGTGTCTTTCCCCGCAGGCTCTGGGTGGACTGGCAGGACCAGACCCCACAGGCCCAAGTGGACCAAGATGGCCGTGTCGAGCTCTACCTGGCCCTCACCACGGAGACCAACTGTGACTTCGAGCTCCTCCACTTCCCCAGGGACCTGAGCAACTGCACCCTCAGCTTCTACGCCCTCAGCAACACGGGTGCTGACCAGCCGGGCGGGATGGATAGCGGGCTGTGTGCACACCCATCTGCCCCAGGCTCAGGGAGCTGGACCCACCCAGGAGCAGAGCGTGCTCCTCACCCTGCACCTCCCACTCAGACAGCAGCCCGGCCCCACTTCAGTCTCCTCCCCTCCGCCTCCGCTAGCAAAGCAATTGCCCTCAACAGCCGGGCCAAATGCAGCGGCCAGGCCACTGGTGTCCGCTCAGGTTGCTGCGGCCTCACCCCTGGAGACATCCTGAAGGTGTAGCCACCCAGGCAATACCCCACACACCCGCCGGGTGGTGTCCAGCTTGGCAGAAGGCCCACCCTTCCCTTACACCCGTGCCCTCTGGGCAATGCCACAGCGGCCGCCCAGGAGCCCTAGTATTTCAGGTGTGAGATGAGACACTGGTGGATGAGTCCACAACGGCGCCCCCTCCATGCAGTGGTGCAAAGTGCATTTATTTTTACAATGGAAAGCCGTCTGAGTCTGAAAAAGCCCTTCCTCTAACTGGAGAAGACGGGGGGGGGGGGGGGGGGGGGGGGGTAGGCGGGGGAAATGAGGTTGGGAAAGCCCTTGCGTGGGCCACTGTCACCGCCAAGTCTGCCCAGCAGCCACCAGAAGTCTCCATCACCCCTGGGCACTAGCTTGCCCCTGCCCCTGCCCCCAGGAGATGGAGGGGGGCAGTGGTATTTCTCAGCTCACGGCTCTCTCCCACCCTCCCCCAGTGATGGAGCTGGAGTTCCAGGCCCACGTGGTGAACGAGATCGTGAGTGTCAAGAGGGAGTATGTGGTTCGGGATTTGAAAACCCAGGTCCCGCCCCAGCAGCTGGTGCCCTGCTTCCAGGTGAAGGTGAGTGGGCAGGTGGCCGAAGAGGGCGGCAGGGGCATCAAGGATGCAGAGCCAGAGGCATGACAGCCTTCTGTTGCCCACCCCTGCACACGCCCCCCAGAAAGCCCTAACCTTGTCCCTTCCAGCTGCACCTACAGAACACAGCACTGAAGGCCATCCTGGCTCTGTTGGTGCCCGGGGAGGCGCTGCTGTTGGCTGACATGTGCGGGGGGCTGCTGCCCCTGCAGGCCCCGGAGCGCATGGCCTACAAGGTGACCCTGCTGCTGGGCTACCTCGTCTTCCACTCCTCCCTGGTGCAGGTCCTGCCCAGCTCCTCCTCCTGCAACCCACTGCTCAGTAAGCCCTGTGCCCTCCCCTGGCCCCGGGCAGGACCACTGCCACGCCTTTCCCCTCTGCTCAGCTCCCCGGGGCCTGGAGGCACAGGCCTGGCCCCTGACTCGGCCCCGCCCCTCCCCAGTTCACTACTTCACCATCCAGCTGCTGCTGCTCTTCGTCAGCACCATGGAGACCGTGCTGTTGGCGGGGCTGCTGGCCCGGGACCACCTCAGGGCCAAGCGCAGCCCTGGCCCAGCCCCGAGAGGGGAGCAGCAAGCTCGTGAGGAGGCAGGGCTGAATCCTGAAGGTGGGTGAGGAAGGAGGCTGGGAGCAGGTTGGATGGGCGGAGCTGGCAAGCTGCACCCCTGGGGGTGGGGCTAGGGGTCCCTGGGCTAGAGGGCCCTGGCACTCACTCTGCTGGCCCGTCGCTGAGCTTTACCACGTGGGCCCTGGGAGCAGCAGGTCTGAGCAGGGAGCAAGGCGAGCTTCCCTGAGGCCTGGTGACTGCGCTCCGCGAGGAGACCCTGTGCCTTGGGAGCCTCTCTACAAGGCTTTCACCTCCAGGCGGCCTGCAGTGGGCCAGCCCCACGTCCACTAGTTGGGAACCCAGGGAAGGGAGAAACCCGCTGCCAGTGCCGGGGCTCCTGCTCCGGGAGAGGGGGGAGGCCTGGAGTGCAGCTCCTGCTCCTGCCTCTCCCCACAGAGGCCCCCGGAGGAGCGGGGTCACGGAGGAGCTGGGCCGAGGCTGCCGACCACACCTTCTTCCTGCTCTACGTGGCAGGGGTGGTGTGCAGCCAGTTCATCTTCATTGGACTCTGGATGTGGGCGACATGCAAATCTGACCCAGCCCCTGGCGAGGCCGTACCCCACGGGGGGCAGCCGAGGCCGTAACAGGGCAGGGCCGGGGCTGCAGGCTGGGGTGGGCCCTGAAGGGTCTCTGGAGACGGGGAGGGAGGCCAACTCTTCCCTAGGCCTGGAGGCCCCAGGCTCTCCCTTCTGTTTGCAGAAAGCAACGAGTGTGAAATAAACGCATCACCCAAGTGCAACAGTGCCCCCCAAGGGCCTGCTTTCATTGAGCTCAGCTGTTCTCTCTTGTCCGGTGTAGGTGGGGCCCCCACTCCACACCTGAACTTCTCACCAGTGGCCACCAGTCACCCAGCCCCACCCCCACACCTGCTCCTTCTGTGACTCCAGCTGCTTGGCCTGGGCCAGGATTCAGGGCCCCGAGGGTCAGGCCGCCTGGGGTGGTCAGGACTCCTGAGCTGCTGAGGTGTGCTGGACCCCAGGACTGGGGAGAGCGCCTCCTGGGGGCAGAACACCCAGCCCTCAGGATGTGGGCAATGGGGCATGTGTTGTCGGCATGGACTCTGAGCAGGTGAATCTTGCTGGGTTTTGCTCGAGGCCCCTGCAGCCATGTGGCCTGTGCCTCTCCACCCACATGCCTGTGTTGAATGGGGAGCGCTCCCCACAGCTGTGAACTGGGCTGGTGGGGGTGGTTCTGCCCCCTGCTCGTGCTCACAGGCAGCTTGGGCGAGGCCTTTGTCTTCCTCTGTCCTTTCCTGTCTTGAAGCCCTTACGTGGCCCCTGCAGGCGGCGGTCGGGACACAAACCCCAGGTGCGCAGAAAGCCCGGTGCAGGGCAGTGCTGTTTGGTGGGGGATGGGGGTGGGTGGGAGAGGGCGCAGGGAGAGGCACAAACCAGGACTCAAGGGCCCAGGGCAGTGAAGAAACGTCCCTGTCCCAAAGGACACTCCCCTGGCCCAGAGGCAAGTTAACACGGTTTATGTGTCCAACACCACGCTGCCTGGTGCCGCCGGGCAGGGAGCGCGCAGGCTCAGGCGGAGGTGTCAAACAGGCGGTCGATCATGTCACCCACCTGCTCCACGTGGTACTTGATGTACTTCTCAGGGTTCTTGGTGAAGGGCACGCTGCCATACCTGCCAGGCACTGAGGTCAGCGGGGAGGCCTCCTCCTCCCCAGCTCCGCTGCAGGGGCCTTCCCGTGGGGTGTCCCTGAGGCAGAGCACTGAGCGGGGAGGGGGCGGGACGGGACGGGACGGGACTGGCTCACCTGTGCAGAAAGGCCCCATAGGTCTCCTTGACGATGTGCTTCTGAGCTTGGCGGATCTTGTCCCGCTGCTCCGTGTCGGGGATGGCCCAGGCCTTCTGGATCTTGCACAATTCTTCCAGGCCGTCATTGAAGCCCTGCCGCCAGCAAGGTGGGAAGAGAAGGGACCCAGAGACAAATGTTTGGGTGTGTGTCGCTGCAGCAGCAGCAGCAGCAGCAGCAAGCAGTGGAGGGGATGGGGTCCTGACTCACCTTAAACCGCTCCTTGATCACCTGCCGCTCCTTGTCCCGGAGCTGGGGGCCGAGACAGCTCTCCTCAGAGAGAGGCGCCTGCCCCGCCCTCCCCCAGCGCCTGAGCCCAGCCCCTCCCCCAGCACCGGAGCGCGGCCCGCTCCTGCTGCTCCGAGGGCCACAGGCATCCCCTGCTCTCACCCCACAGGGACTCCTGTCCATTTTCTCCCAGAGGCATGACAAACAGGGTGACACCTGCTAGACACCCTTCCCAGCCCAGGCCCTGTGCCCACCTTGACTCCCGGCTGGAACACAGGTAGATTCTTCTCAGTGATGTAGTCGGTCACCTTTAACCAGCTGCCAGGGAGAGAAAGCAGAGGGGCGGCTCAGGCAGCTGCTGCTTCCTGGGGCTGGTTTGCTTGGTTTGCTGTGTGCGTTTTACTTTTATCTCTTCATCTACTGAGCGGGAAGGGGAGGGCAGGAATCCATCTGGGTCACAACTAAGCAAAACACAACTGAGGTTTCTCTTTTCGGGAATAGAAAGTGCTTGAGATGCTCACTTTTAAAACTGGAACAGGAAACAGCAGTCAATAAAGGGAGCGAATACTAGTACTATCACCTCCGCTGCACGTCAGCCTCCCGGAAAGTGAACACGGAGAAGCAGGGGAGGAGGGAAGGAGGCGGAGGCGGAGCACAGACACTGGGAAGGGAGAGGAAGACACCTCCAGGGGAAGGACAGAGGGAGACACACCCGCAGCAGAAGAGGGAGCTCTGCAGAGCAAGCTCAGCCAAGGTCAAGTGCTCCTGCAACCTGCTCTTCGCTTGGGCCAAATATTGCCCACTTTGACGTCAGCCCTTCAACTACGCTTAACTTCACCCTCACAGGCAGGCAGATTGACCTCTGCCCTCTGAGACCCCTAGGGAGCCAGCAGTGGGGGGGGGGGGGGGGGCTCCCATTGCCACCCCCTGAATTTGACTACAACACAAGAGAAGGACTGGGGTCCACAGGGCAACAGTTCCCCGTTGCTGACCCCACTCCGACTGGGCCCAGTGTCCTGAGACTGAGACGGGAGCGTGAGTGGTGGGTACAGGGGTGGGGCGAGCGGAGGGCAGCCTCGCACCTGCGCTGGTAGGTCTGGATCTGCTGCTCGATGTGCTCCCGGTAGGAGCGCTCGGCAGTCTTCTGGGTCACAGCCACCAGCTGGATCAGCTCCGACCTGGGGGGCAGGTAGGGGACAGAGTAGAGGGGACGGGATTGGCTATGGGCCTGGGCAGCAGCACCAGGGGGCCTGCCCTTCCCACCCCACCTTCACGAGCTTTAAGAAGGCAGCACACACGCCCCTGGTCCTGGGGCCGGAGGAGTGAAGCCCTGCCCGCCCCCTGGGCACACGGAGGGCACGCCAGCCCCGAGCACCTACTTCTCCAGGGCCTTGAGGATGTAGTTGTAGTTGTTGTGCAGGAAGATGGCGCTCAGAGCTGGGTCCTCATACACCTTGGACTTGCTCAGCAAGTTCAGCTGCAGGTTCCCCAGGACTTTACCTGCACAGGGAACAATGTGGCCACGCCCACATGGCAGTGTGACCAAACGACCCAATCCCGGGCCCCACAAACCAAGTCCTTCCTGTCACTCCTGTCCCTCCCTTTGCCCAGCCCCCTCCGCCCCTGAACCAGAGGTTAGGTTATTCCAAGGGTTGGGGCTCAGGAGCGGGGTGGGGGGAGGGAGGATGGGAATAGCAGGAGAGCACAAAAAGGAGGCGGAGCTGAGCAGGGATGGGGCGGGGCAGCTGCCACTGCAGACTCACAGATGTAGGTGCTCAGGAGGCGCCTGCTGAACTCGGAGCTGTAGCTGGTGGCTGAGGAGCTGGTCTCTGAGAGAGAGAAGTCCTGCTATGGCCGCGGCGGCAGCCTGGACCCTCTCTGGCCTCCCTCAGTCCCAGGGGCAGCGGAGGGCGGGTGGGGAGGGGCCTCTGTGCCTCCTTCCCCTGGCTGCTGGGACCGAGGGAGCTGGGGCAGAGCTGGTGTCCGCGAGCTCAGCTCCCGCCCGCTGCATGGAGCGCTGCCTCGGACTCTTTCTGGAGCCCAGGGCCAGCCCCTCTGTGGTGCCAGGGTGGCCCACGGTCAGCAGGAAGGCTGGCAGGACCTCCAACGCCCGCCCCCTGCTGGGTGGCATCCAGGCCCACCTACCCCATCTGTCAGGATGGGAGTCAGAATGGGCTCCATGGCCCCCCCCTTCCCCACGTCCCACCTCCTCTATGGTGCCCTGCTGTACAGAGGGGACCTGCCTACACAGTGCGAGGGCCGAGGTGGGGCGAGGGCGGGCAGGCAGGAGCTGGCTGGGCTGGAGGGAGTCCCAGGTGCTGGGGACAGCAGGACGCTGCCTGGGTAACCTCAGAGACGGAAAGTGGCTGTGAGGGAGCTGCGAGAGCGGGAAGCACCTGAAGGGACCATGTGCCCTCTGACCCCCACTCCCCAACAGGTCCTGAGTCTGTCAGGGGCCTCTGTCCCCAGGGAACCTCACTCCCGGGGCTTCAAGAGGGAGGATGGGGCTGCAGAGCCCTGCCGCTTACCTCGGGGGTCTAAAGGAATATTGTATGTGTCCCCAAGAACTACGGAGTGAAAAGCAGTGCGACAGGGGAAGGAGGGAGACAAAGACGGGAGAAAGATGCAAAGTGCAAAAACAGGTTAGAAACAGCTGTGTCCTCCCATCAAGCAGACCGCTCCCCACGACGGCCAGGACAGACAGCAGGACACACCCAAGCCAGACCCGCGGGGACCAGGCAGCACGCAGGAAAGTGGAGGCCCGAGAGCCACAGGCCGAGGCTGCCCCTGGCTCTGTGCCCTCCGATGGGGGAGCGGGGGTCCGATGGGGGAGCGGGGGTCCGGGGCCCAGACATGCCGGGCTGGGTCTCAGTGCTGCAACAGCTGGAAAGGCGTGTACCCTCCTGTGCCAACCTCAGGAAGATACCAGGCTGCCCCCGAGATGCCAGCCTCCCTGTGTCCACTGTGTGAGACTCATGGGGGGACAGGCGAGCACAGAGAAGGGGGAGGGATCTGGACGGAGGGCGGGGCAGGAAGAGTGCCCTCCAGAGGGAGCCTAGGGGCAGAGGTCCGGTGGGAAAGGCAGTCAAACCCGCTCTCCTGACGCTCAGCCCTGAGGGCCCGGCTCAGGGTCCTGCCACAGGCCACGTCTCCACCCCACTGCACAGGCGGGAGGCCTAACCCCACATCTCCAGGCAAGAGGGAGAAGGGGGGCACGGGGCTGGGGGCCCCGCTGGGAGGGGCCAAGTACCTTGGGAGGCCAGCATGGCACCTGCTGTCTCCTGGAAGTCCAGCAGCTGCTGCAGGAAAAGGATGGCCTGTGTGGGGAAGGGGCCAGGAAGGTCAAGGCAGGACCAGAGGCCAGGTCCCGCCCACCGCATGCCCTGTGTGACAGGGCACGTCCAGGGCCTGGGGCTGCCGAGTGAAAATGGTGGCTGCAAACTCTGATCCCACTTCGAGGGCAGGCCGGGTCTGCTGAGGGTGCTGAGCACTTCGAGGTTCTGGTGAGGCACGCCCCCCCTGCCCCCCCCCGCCGCCGCCCCGGGGTCCCAGGCAGCACGTACGTTGCTAGTGCTGGTGCCCCCTCACCCCCCCGGGTCCCGGGCAGCACGTACGTTGCTGGTGAGCTCGTGCACGGTGCCGTCCTTGGGCATGTTGTACTCCTTGTCCGGGTCATTCTGTGGAAACAGCCACTCCCTGGAAGAGCTCCCAAGGAGGCCCCACCTCACCCAAGCCCCTCAGCCTGCTCCTGGCGCCACCTCTTGGCAGACAGGTGTCAGGACACCCCTTAAGGCACAAAGGGGAGCAAGATGCACATGCCAGAAAACGGGGGTGGGGGGGCCACCAGAGAGGGGGGCAATGGGTGCTGACAGGAGTCATCCCTCCGGCAGACCCGACCCGCTCGGAGCCTACCCCCTGCCCACAGCCAGGCGGCCCTGCAGTGGGAGGAGGGAGATCACCTTGATGTTGTCCGCGAAGTCCTCCAGCGCTTTGGCACCAACGGTCTCCATGGAGGTGATGAGGCCGGGCAGCTTGTTCTTGGTGCTGGCGGCTGTCCCCTGAGCGGCACAGAGGGCACAGCTGCTACTGTCCCTGCCGCCGGCGGGCGGGCGTGCAGCCCCTTCCTTCCAGCTGCTCCCCTGCCCTCCCCCAGGGGATGCCTGTCACCCTCCTCCCCACGCCCCCAAGCGCCCCACCGCCCACGTACCTGGAGCACCTGGTCGAACTCGGGCTTGGTCTGCTTGAGGTGCCTCAGGATGGGGAAGATGGCGAGCACCGCCGAGAAGTCGTGTCTAACGATGGCCTTCCGGGCAGCGGACACGATGTTCTCCCCCTCGAGCATCAGCCCCTCCAGGGCATCCTGAGGGTGAGGGCACGGCTTAGGGGGCCAGAGGCGAGAGCTGGCTCCCAGGGGCGGTGAGGGCGCCCGGAGGGGTGAGGGGAGGCAGTGCGCTTCTGATGGGAGGTGCCGACCAGACACACCGCCAGGACAGATGCCCAGGACGCGGGGAGGAGGTGGCTGTATTGGAGGCTACAGACCACAGGCACGGCCGCGCTGCGGTGACAGCTCTGTAAGGCCCGGCCCGGGCGGGGCAGCACCTGGATCAGGGAGTCGAAGGTCTTCTTCTGATGGTGCTCGGGGATGACCTCCACCAGCAGCTGGTACTCGCTCTGCGCCAGCTTGACGAAGGCGCTGACGCAGTGAATGTAGGCGTCGGTCTCCACGTCCAGCATGTCGTCTCTCCCTGCGGGACAGCGGTGCGCTGAGCTGCTGGGCTGGGGCAGCCCTCTCCCTGCTGCGGGGTGAGGGTCTCCCCAGCTCCCGGCCGGGGTCCAGACTGGCCGCAGACAGGGAGGAGGGAGACTGTGCGGGCAGAGAGCTGAGGACGCCAGCAGGCCCCACGGGCTGAAGGGGAAATGGCTGGGTCCAGCCTTTGTCGTGGCTTCACTCTGAGCTCTGCCACGGGCAGGATTTATGGCCCAGAGTGCCAGGTGCGGGAGGTGTGGGCGACAGATAAAAGGGAAAGAGGAGGATCCCTAAATGGACTCCCTGGAGAGGGCAAGGCCCCAGGATTGAGGAGTCCGGATTGTACGGAAAGAGGGCAGCTGGGGGGCAGGCGGCAGTGTCCACCAAGGAGACAGCCATCTCAGAAAACGCTGGGACTACGAGGGCGGTGGCCAGCCCAGCCAGGCTTCCGGAACCTGTAGGAAGGCCGTGGGCGCCGGCCTAAGAGGCCAGCTGGCCCGGGGTTAAAGTTTAAGAGGCAGCGTGAGCCCCAGAGAGGCAGGGCTCCTTGGCTATCAGCTGCCCCAGGAGGAGACTGGATCCCACTGCTAGAGGCTGGGGCAGGGGACCTAGTGCTATGCGCCCAGGGACGGGCTCCTGGGAGTCGGAGCTGTTGGTGAAGCCGGTGTCGGGCTCCCTGCCCTCCAGGGAGCACCTCCCCTCTCTGCCTGCCATCCAAGCAGCAGCCACATCTCCCCTTAGCCTGGGCCCTGAGAGCCGGGTACACTCCCAGCTGGAGGGCGGCAAGGAGACCTCGTGCCCGAAGGAGAGCAAGATGGAAGGAGAGAGCGACAGGTCTGGCCCATCCTCTGGGCCCTCTGGTGGCTGCTGGGAAGGCAGCGGCGGCTGCCCGCGGGCTGGGCTGGGCTGGGCTGCGTACTCACCGGCCAGCGGCCCGTGCTTGTCGTTCAGGGCCTCGGACAGGTGCTTAACTCGGAAATCATGCTGGTGACCTAGCGAGACGTCAGCCGCACAAACACAAGCAGCGTTTATCCAGGGGCCGGGCGGGCTGGCCCTCGGGGACCGGGAAGAAGCCCTCGATCTCCGGGAGGGTGTGAGGGGGTGTCGGGGAGGGGCATTGGAGGGGCTCTGAGCCCCTCCTCTGCCGCGGGCCACCCTGGGAACAGCCGTTTCAAGCCTGACTTGCAGCGCCAGGACCATTCCTGGGAGCTGGTTTCCCCAAGCCCGGAGGCCAAGAGAAAGCCGTGAGGCCAAGGAGAGTTGAGGGGCTTCTGGCAGCCGTGGAGCTGCTGATGGCTGGCCCCAGGGGGTGATCTTGCCGGACATGGGGAGACCCAGTTAGAGAATTGTCACTGCCAGGGACTGGGGACAGCCTCCTTCTTGTCCCCGGCTCATTCTTAGGGAGGAGGGCCAGGTCCTCCAGGGTGAGGCTATTCTCCTGACATGAGAAAGGGATGTGCCGACCTGCTGCCTGTCCCCTTGCTGCACCCCTCCCCCCTTATAAAGTTGGGGTGACCAGGAGGCCTAGGCCAGCTTGGTCTTGCCACCGCTGATCTCAGCATGAAAGGGCTGCCCATGGCCAAGAACTCTCTCTGAGTTCAAACAGGAGACAAGGACAGAGACAGGGAGGGGAGGGGGAGGAGAGCCCCAGGGAGGGCAGAGCTGCCATCAGCCAGACAGGACCAGGCCAAGGCCACGAAACCTGTCCCTGCGCCAGCTGGAGCGAGTGGCACAGGGACGGGCAGCCCCACCCGTCCCCTCTCAGGGTTCCCCCCAAGGCCCTCCTGGGGCTGGAGGCTCTGCCCTGCCGCAGGAGTGAACACACGACGGAGGAGGAGGGAACGGGAGAGGAACACGGGGTGATTACCTTCCAGAGGAATGAGGTTAGAGCCCCCCTTTTTCCCATCTAGACCATGCTGGGAGTACTGTTTCAGAAGGTTCTGAGCCTTACGGACCGTCCCTGTCACCAGAGCCACACAGAGAGGAGATAAGAAGACCTGGGAAACGAGTAAGAGAAAACAGCAGCGGCCCTCCACGCCCAGCCCACGCCCGGCCCCCCGACAGTGAGCACGACCAGACCCCCCTCTCCCAGCAGCGGCCCTCCACGCCCAGCACACGCCGGGCAGACAGTGAGCACGCCCAGGCCCGCCTCTGCCAGCGGACCTTCCCCAGGCCGCCGGGGACCCAGCAGATGGAGACGAAGGGGTGGACACATTCCCTGGGGCCTCCCGTCCTGCTGCTGACCCTCTGTTCTGGCCTGAGCTCATTGGAGGGTGCGTGGAGGGTGAAGGAGACGAGGCGGGCAAAGGTCCACCAAGAGGAGCCCCAGTAAAAAGAACTCCCGGAATCCAAACAGGCTTGGGCTCGGGCTGGAGGAGCTGGTGACGAAGCTCTCACACCCGGAGTGACCACCCAGGACAGAGCGCGGGCACCTGGAGGCTGGGAGGCCTGCGCCCCTCGGAGCGCCAGGCATAGCTCTGGGCATGCTCAGTGTTGGCAAGTGGCCAAACAGCAGTCAGAAAGCAGCATGGGAGCTGGTGAGACGGGAAGGAGCCCCCTGGGAGGGCAGTGCCAGGACGAAGGCTGGAGGCCCGGAGGCAGCCCGGCCCACACACTGAGGTTACCCAAACCACCAAAGCGACTGCCAAAGCTCAAGGGCGAGAGGGGCTAACAGAGCCCCAGAGCCGGGAGGGCAGTAGGAAAGGGCGCATGCTCTTGGCACGGGGGCGGGCGGGGGGGAAACAACAGTTAGTGTCACAAGTCAAAACAACAAGAACAAACTGCAGCATCCGCAGCCTCGGGTCAGCCACTCGGAACGAGACACCGCAGGGCAGAGCGTGTGGGAAATAAACCGGCACCTCACACAGCCAGCGCGCTGCCTGCACGGGCCTCCGCCCTGAGCCGCAGCCCATCCCGCCTCGCAGCACAGCGAGGCTGCCGAGTCCTGGCTGCGCCCGAGGAGCGCGGGTGAAAAGAGGCAAGGCCTGGCTCATTTCTTCCTGTTCGCACCATGCCACCATCAGCCGCTAATAACACGCGGGCTGGCTCAGCATCTGTCTCCCTGTGCAGTGGGCGGCCCGCTAAGGAGACCTCAGATTCCGCCCCGCAGCCGAGCGGGAGCCCAGCCAGCACAGGGCACGGGTGTGAAGTGGGGCTGCCTGTTGGCAGCTGCCAAGACCATCAGGCACCCAATTGCCATGGACAGCGCTGAGGCTGGCGCTTCATGGCCACCTACCTTCCTCTCCCTGCCCCCCGCCCCCCGCTCCCCTCCCCCCGCCCCGCCAGAACTGATGTCTCAGGCCCGGTTCCCTAGTCCCGACACCAGTCCTGAGCCCACCAGCTCCGGACAACCCTCGAGCCCCCACAGGAGCACGGGAACCTCCCAGCTAGTTTCCCTCTTGGGTCTACAAGCCAAGGAGGAATTCAGTCCACAGGGAGCCCTCCTCCCGGAAGGCCCTGTCCCTGCGTGGCTGGCCAGCACCCCAGGACAGAGCACATCGGATCCCAGGGCCTCCTGGGGCCGTCAGAGAAGAGACGGACGGGAACCGAGCACAGACCGCTGGCCCAGGCGGCCTCCCAGACACAGCCCCTGCTCAGCACATAGAGGCACAGAGGGACGGGGCGGCCCGCCTGCAGCAGCCGCAGCCTCGGCCAAGCCTGCCGGCCCAGTGGAGTCACGGATTTTCTGGGTGAGCGGCCAGGGCACCCACACTGGAGGGGAGAAGGCAGTGCCTTCCTTCCAGGCCCCCCAGCTTCCCTAAGCTCGCCTGGCTGTGCCCCCAGGGCAGCGTCTGCTCTGACACGTTTCCAAACCCTAAGGCAGGGGTCCTTAAACTATGGCCCACGGGCCACATGCAAATACAAATATTGTATTTGTTCCCCTTTTGTTTTTTTACTTCGAAATAAGATATGTGCAGTGTGCATAGGAATTTGTTCATAGTTTTTTTTTAAACTATAGTCCGGCCCTCCAACGGTCTGAGGGACAGTGAACTGGCCCCCTGTTTAAAAAGTTTGAGGACCCCTGCCCTAAGGAGTATGAACAGACACCCTCAGAGGGGCAGGGCAGGGAGGGCCGGACAAAGGAAGGGGGAAGCTCTACACCCAGCCTCTCACGGGGCGGGTCCCGCAGGCCACCCCTGGGGCAGTGCCTGCAGCTTGAACCCAGGCCTGCCAAGCTGTGGGTGCACACGGGACAGTTTACTTGCACAGACTGTGGGGACATGATGCAGGGACAAGGATGTGAGCTGTTCACCCAGGACACCACAACCCATGGCCCGGGCCTCTCGCCCTCAGCACCCTCCCCCTACGGCCCGCCACAAGGCACAAACTCGCAGTGCAGCCTGAAAGCCGGGCGCACTTCCTCCGCGAAGGCTGACTGTGAAAGTATAAAGTCTCCCACCCACTTCTCAGCCATGCGCCACTTCCAGCCGCCCTGGCTCGCTGGGAGGTGAAGGCGGCCCTGTCCCATCCCGAGCTTGGCTGTCGCAGCCTGGCCTCCTGGCGGGACAACAGGGGAGGAGCAGGGGCCCGGCAAGGGGCTCTGCCCTGGCCACACCCCACTCCCCCACTCCCCTGCCTCTCCACATCTCTGACGCCCCTCCCTCCCCCAAAGCCATGGATGCAGCCCCCAGACCCTGCTGAGCAGCAGGAAGAGCCTCCTCGGTGGGGCCTTGCTGGGGGGCAGACATTGGCTTTCTGTCCTGTCTGCCTGCAGCTGGAGGGGCCGACGCCGCTAACCCCAGGGTGGCCAAAAGCAATGCAGGTCCCAGCGCCTTCTGGCTGGTGCTTAAAGGGCCGGGGCGGGGACTCACCTGGACGCTTGATGGGCTTCTTGGTGGGCGTGTCTTTCCTCTTGTTGGGGATGGCAGGGGAGTAGGGAACCCCAGAGGCAGAGCTGTTCTTCCGGAAATGCTCCTTCAGGCCCTTGATGGAGCGGTCCAGCTGGCTGGAGCGGATCTGGTAGTAGACGTTCATGAAATCTGAGGAGAGATGTGGACGGGCCTGCAGCAGCCGGTGCCGGCCTTTCCCCTCTAGACCAGCTCCGCGGGGCGGCAGCGCGCCCACTATTTCTACTTGCTAACCCCTTCCTAGCACCTCCTCGGGCTCGCAGCCACCACGGGGCCTTGCCCCGAATCAGGCAAAGTCTTTAAAGGGAAAGTATCCCCCAATAGAACTGATGATTTTTTTAAGGTCTGAAGCTAAGTATTTTCAGAGAAAAAATATAAAGATTAGGTAAGGAGTCAAAGGATGTGAGTAATTTATAGGAGGCACAGAGACAACACATGTCAGTGAATGGAAAAAACACTATTATCTTTAGCCATTACAAAATGATTTTATTAATTTTTATTGATTTGAGAGAGAGAGAGAGAAGCATAGATGTGAGAGAGAAACATCGATTAGTTGCCTCCTGTACGCACCCTGACTGGGGATTGAACGCACTACCTAGGTATGTGCTCTGGCTGGGAATCGACCCCACAACCTTTTGGTGTACGAGACGACACTCCAACCCACTGGGCCACCCGGCCACGGCTAAACTTTTTATTAAAAACAAAACAAAAAAACCACCCCTCCTCCTGGGCCTGCCCTGACGCTGGCCCCCCGGCCGGTCCCTCACCTTGGTTGTGGCCGAATTCCACCAGCCAGCGGGAGATGCGGATCACATCCAGGAGCACGCCCTCCGGCAGGTGCTCCAGGGGCAACTCCTCCTGGATCTCCAGCTCCTCCTCCCCACTGATCAGGTCCAGGATGAGCACAGGGGAGACCACCTTACTGTGCCGAGTCATCAGGCTGCGGAACTCCGACTCCAGGGACTCCTTCCCCCGCTCGAACAGCAGCTTCTGCGGGGGCGAGGGGAGGGAGGAGGGCCCACTGCTGCTGCGGCATTCGGCTCGCCCGCCCCTCCCTGCCTCTGCCTGCACTTCCTTGAACCCCGAGAAGAAAGGCAGGAAGCCTTCCTTGGTCCTTCCTTCAGCTCAGGTTCTCGCTCACAGGTGAAACCCAGGGCTGTATAAGCAGATGCTGCATGAACACTGGCTGATTACCTTCTCACTGCACTACCAAGCTGTCTTCCTGTTAGAAAAGGGTTTGCGAGGAAAGAACTAGATCAGTGATGGCGAACCTATGACACGTGTGTCAGAGGTGACACTCGAACTCATTTATTTGGTTGATTTTTCTTTGTTAAATGGCATTTAAACGTATAAGATAAATATCAAAAATATAAATCTTTGTTTTACTATGGTTGCAAATATAAAAAAATTTCTATATGTGCCCCAACCGGTTTGGCTCAGTGGATAGAGTGTCGGCCTGTGGACTCAAGGGTCCCAGGTTCGATTCCGGTCAAGGGCATGTACCTTGGTTGCAGGCACATCCCCAGTAGAGGGTGTGCAAGAGGCAGCTGATCGATGTTTCTCTCTCATGGATGTTTCTAACTCTCTATCACTCTCCCTTCCCCTCTGTAAAAAAATCAATAAAATATATATTAAAAAAAAAAATTTCTGCCAAAACCGGTTTGGCTAAATGAATAGAGCGTCGGCCTGCGGACTGAAAGGTCTCGGGTTCAATTCCGGTCAAGGGCACATGCCCGGGTTGCGGTCTCGATCCCCAGTGTGGGGCGTGCAGGAGGCAACTGGTCAATGATTCTCTCTCATCATTGATGTTTCTATCTCCCTCTTCCTCTCCCTTCCTCTCTGAAATCAATAAAAGAAATTTTTTTAAATGTATATCTGTGATTCCTGAGGCAGAGTTCTTCAGGACCACAGTATATGTACTATATTTATTCCACTACATTCTCCTTTAAGCTGGTTCAGTCTCTCATGAGGCCAGGGCAGGGGCTGATGTCCCCACACCTCCCCCCGTACCCTGCTGGCTCCTTACCACTTTGTTGAGCTCTGGGCTGTCTGGGCTGTTGTCCTGGAAATACTCCACAGCCTTCTGAATCTTGGCCATGCTTCCCAGGTACTCGTCCAGCCTCCCTGTGGGGCTGGAAGGAACAGAGCTGTGTCAGCCTGGCTGGATGGAAGAGGGAGAGAAGGACCCATGTGGAGGGGGAAGAAGAGAATTAATGTCGGGGACTCCAGGCTCAAATATATTCTGCCCCCTTCCCCTTCTACGCCGCTGGTCCAGGAGGCATCAAGAATGTCAACAATAAATTAACAAAAAAATAAAAGAAAAATTCAATTAAAAAAAAAAACAAAAAACAATGAAAGGAATGTGACCTCCTGGCCTAGCTCACCCCTCCCTGATGACCTTCTCGGTGTCACTGGCCACATGGTAGTAGCTGATGACGTGGTCCAGGCAGGACAGAGTCTTTTCCACGTTCTCCTGCAGCCGCTGCAGGTTCTCTGTCTGCTTGTGCACGGGGATGATGGAGTTCTCCAGCTTCATCAGGCGGCTCTCAAAGGACGACAGGATGGACACCTGCGGGGGAACACGTGCTCTCAGGCTTCTAGGCACCACCAGGTCTCCGGCCTTGGCTGCTTTTTCTCTGGTTTTCTAGACAATAAGCTCCACGAGGGAAGGGCCGGGGTGCAGCTGTTCAGCCCTGTGTCCTCAGCACATAGGAGGTGGTCCAAACACACTGGATGAAATTTGATTCGAAGGCAAGGCAAGCAACAAAGGACCTTCCCCCAAGATAATCACCCGATGGTTTCCCTTCCACCCTTTGAAGCCAAATCTCAATGCGTGATCTTTCTGAGGCTTCCCTAGACCGAACAGGGCGTAGTTGCATATGGAGTCGCCTCAAATGCATTGTTGGCACTTTCAAAAGCCTCTCTCGCTAAGGGTGAATCTCACTACATAAGGACTAGGACAGTGGTCAGCCAACTCATTCCTCAACAGAGCCAAATATCAACAGTACAACGATTGAAATTTCTTTTGAGAGCCAAATTTTTTAAACTTAACTATATAGGTAGGTACATTGTTATTAACTTAATTAAGGTACTCCTAAGGCTTAGGAAGAGCCACACTCGAGGGGCCAAAGAGCCGCACGTGGCTCTCGAGCCGCAGTTTGCTGACCACGGTACTAGGACTTCATGACTGTGTTACTGCATGCATACACCAAGCTTGTATCTACTCAACCTGTGCTTTACAGTCCCCTCTGGAAATAAAGAAGAAACCTCATGTTTGTGGAGCACCTACTGTATACCAGGTGCTGTGCAAGATGGGTTCCCACGTATTGGCTCCTATGACCTTCACAGCCACAGGGGGAGGGTGGCATTGTCCCTGTCTTACCATATGAGTTAACTGAGGCTCAGAGTTACCTGTCAGGAGCCGCACACAAACAAGTGGAGGGTGAGGACCAGATCCCAGATCTGTCCGATTTCAGAGCTCATCCTACCCCAGAGCCCTGGGGGAGGGAGATGGCTGAGTCTTGTCTGCCTTCGGCAGCCTCAGAAGTGCCACCCCTGCCTCCGCCCTTCGCCTGAAGTGAGGATGACACACGACCGTCCCCGGCCCACCCAAGTCAGCCTCACTGTGTTTGCAGCAGGAGACGAAGGGGAGGGCGTGGAGAGAAGGCCAAGCCCAGGCCAGCGGGGCAGCAGCATCCTCAGGGAGGAGGCGGACCAGGGGAAGGCGACCAGGTAAGGGACACGCCCGCCACATTGCTGCCGCCGGAGAAACCCACCCAATACCACCATTCCTACCCAGGCCAGAACCCCAGGCCTTACGGACCGGACCGGACCGGACCCGCCAGGTCGCTGAGCTCTCTGGAGGCCTGCAGCCCCTCCCAGCTGGGGGTTACTCACCATGTTCCTGGTGAGCTGGTCGCTCTTCTCCAGGCTGTCTCGGATGAAGGACAGCGTCTCCTCCTCCTGGGGGCGCGGAGAGGAGGCATCACCAGAAGCCCGCGGCGGCAGAGCACCGCGTCCCGGCCCGCGGCCTCGCCCCGAGCCCAGCTCCTTGCAGGGAATGCCCTCTGCCCCCTGCCTCCTTCCAGAGGGGATGCCGGGCCTCGGCGCCTTCCCTCCCCGCCGCCCCCGCCGGGGGTCTCACCTGCTTCAGCTTGTCCTCGATTTCCCGCCGCCGGGCGGACGCCTCCTGCGGGGGAATCATCTCTGCGGCCCGGCGCCGCGGCCCCTTCCAGTGTTTTGTGTCTGCGTGCGTCCCTCCTCGGCTTCCGTCCCCGTTACACCCACTTCCGCCCCTGGCCCCGCCCCGAGCGCACTGGTGGGGCCATGTTGGGAGTGGCAGGCGGAAGTGCTCCGCGGGCCCGGAAGCGGGCCGGGGACGTAGCCATCTTGGGTGTGGCGAAGGGTGGCCCCGCGGACCAGCCGGGACTTTATTTCCCTGAACCACACCCGCCCACAGTAGACGCTCAGAAAAGTATCTCGCGAGCATCGCGCTCTGTATGTCTAGGGAAGGCACTCCTTTATGGTTGTGAACAAATACCGTCTTTTTTTTGCCCCAAATCTTTAGTTGAAAGTATAACTTATGTCCCCCTTTTCCCTCAATTGGCCCCTTTTAGCCCGCCCCCGCCCCTATGGTCTGTGTCCATGGGTTATGCACACATGCAGACAATGAACAGATACTTTCAACTTTATACAATCTCATTGCATTTTTAAAAAAATATATTTTATTGATTTTTTAGAGAGGAAGGGAGAGAGATGGAGAGTTAGAAACATCAGTGAGAGAGAAACATCGATCAGCTGCCTCCTGCACACCCCCTACTGGGTATGTGCCCGCAACCCAGGTACATGCCCTTGACCGGAATCGAACCTGGGACTCTTCAGTCCGCAGGCCGATGTTCTAGCCACTGAGCCAAACTGGTCAGGGCTGTGTGTGCTTTTTTGCATTTTCTCAAATTTCCTGCACCAAGTGTAATTTGGGAGCCAGCTGGGATGTAGTGAGAGCCCTGTTTGCCATCGCTGTCACCCCGTTCCCGTTCCCCATCTTGGCTAATCCTCACAGTAAGCTTCCGGGTGGGGCACAGCGCTGTGTCCCGTCAGCAGCACAGGAAGCGGGCTCAGCGGGTCGCTGCCTCAGTCAACGCAGCTGTCTGCTCCCGCCCTCCTCCCAGGCTGGCTGCTCAGGACGTGGGTTTGTTGCTCTGCAAAGCTGCCAATCTGATGGTCAAGAAAAGCCACTGTGGCCCTAACCGGTTTGGCTCAGTGGATAGAGCATCGGCCTGCAGACTGAAGGGTCCCGGGTTTGATTCTGGTCAAGGGCATGTACCTTGGTTGCGGGCACATCCCCAGTAGGGGGTGTGCAGGAGGCAGCTGATCGATGTTTCTCTCTCATCGATGTTTCTAACTCTCTATCCCTCTCCCTTCCTCTCTGTAAAAAGTCAATAAAATACATAAATAAATACATAAATAAATAAAGATGAGAGATGCATTGCAAAAAAGGAAAACATTTTCAGAGTACAAGGGATGCTCAAGTTTCTCTAGTTTCTAGACTGTGAGTTTAAATCCCCTCTCTATTGCTAACACTTCTAAGAAAATAAATTTTTTCTTTTTTGGTAATGATTAAAAAAATAGATTCTTTTTTGTCTGTTTCATTTGGAAACCACCAGCCATCAACAATGCCATCTGACAGAGTGGTCAGAGGAGTGGTTTTTTCTTCTTCTTCTTGAAATCCTTTTATATATAAAATGAAAGGAAGCCCAGGAGCGGACAGCTGTTGTTCGCTTTCTTACGGAAGAGAGAGCGAAGGAAACTTTTAGTGTGCTTTCAGCCACGTGTAGGGTCAAACCTGCAATTTGGTTTTTAAAAATATTTTTTAAAAATTGATTTCAGAGAGAAAGGGAGAGGGAGAGGGAGAGGGAGAAACATCGATGATGAAAAAAACACACGAAACATCGATGAGAATCATTGAGTGGCTGCCTCCTGCACGCCCCCTACTGGGGATCCAGCACACAACCCAGGCATGTGCCCTGACCTGGAATTGATCGGTGACCTCCTGGTTCAGAGGTCAATGCTCAACCACTGAGCCGCACTGGCCAGGCTACATATTGATTTCAGAGCAAGGGAGAGAGAGAGAGAGAGAGAGAAACATTATGAGAGAGAAACATTGATCGGCTGCCTCCCACACGTGTAACTTGGGCAAGTGCCTTGACCAGAAATCGAATCCGCCACCTTTATAGTGTACGGGACCACGCTCCAACCAACCGAGCCACACCGGCCAAAGCTACAATTTGGCTTTAAAACTATTTTTTAAAATTCAATGTAATTCTATTCAAACTACAAAGAAGGTACATATGCCCTCCTCTGCCTTGACCCCCAGGCGGTTACTCTGTCCCAGAAGGAACCGCAGTTATAACTTTCTGGATGGAGATATACGAACCCAGGCATATTATACACAGAATAACCTCCCTTCTCTCTCTCTCTCTCTTTCTCTCCTTCCCTCCTTCCTTCTCTCCCTTCCCCTCTCTCTAAAAAAAGCAATAGAAAAAATATCCTAGGGTGAGGATTAACAACAACAAAAATATATCCTTTCCTGGAGCCTGCATGTTCACTTCATAGTACACCTTTGTTTTCCCCTCCAGGTGAGCTTTAAAAGCATTTTCCCAACTGCAAATTGAATCCCCCTGAGTAAACTGGCTTGAACTCAGGTCCTCAAAGAGGCTGGGGGTGTCCCCAGGGGACGTGCCCACTTGAGGAATGGAGGCCAAGTGTGACCCGGGAGAGGGAGGGCTGGCAGGCTGGACCAGGGCCTCCTGGCGGAGCTTGTGAAGTGGCCCACAGCCCAGGGGAAGGGCGCACAGGCCGGGGCTGGACCCCGCTGAGGGCAGATCAAAGGCCGAGTGACAACAGTGAGAGGAAAGCTAGGCTGCAGGGGCAGGCGGTGTCAGGAGGGGGACAGGAAGGCCTGGGCTGCCCAGCACCTGGGGCGGGTGAGCCACACAGCTGTGATGAGCAAGTGAACAAACAACTAAGTGATGGCTACACCCAGGAGGCCAAGGGAGGAGCAGGGGCGAGGAGGGAGGACCGCAGGGATGAGACGACCTGGGGGGGGAGGGGAGGCGGGAGGGGGTGTTCCCAGAGTGGGGAGTCGAGAGGAAAGAGGTTCATGCGCCTTTGGAGGCAGCTGTGAGCTTCCGGGGCCTGAACATCACTGCAACATGCTCGCAGGGAGCGGGCACACCTCGCGGAGCTGGGGGGAGAGCCGCTGTTCCCTCTGTGCACCCCAGTCCCCCCCACACCTGTCACGGTGGGCAGGGCAGGCCCCGGGAGCGGGTGGGAGTATGTCCCACGTGGCGGCTGACTCCTGCCCTCCCCCTGCTCTCCCTGGGGCATCTTCAGGCTCCAGGACGCCCCTGCTGCTTTCTAGAAGCCTCTGGGAGGGTTTTGAGGACGCGTCTGTGCCGCAGGGGGGCGCGCTCCCCCCGCTAACCCAGGAGCTGAACCCCAGTCCGGGCGGGGAGGGCCTGAGGCGGCCACGAGGGGGCGCCCGACACCGCCTGTGCGCGTCCGCCGCGCCCCGGGAGCTGGCTGTCCCGGGAGGGGGTGCAGGGAAGAGGGAGCGGGCGGAGCGCAGGTGGATAAGGGGGCAGTGGGCCTGGAGCGGAGAGGGACGTGGGGGAGGGGGGAAGCCGATAAGCGAGAAAACTCGGGGCGCGAGGAGGCGTGTGCCTGGGCCAGCGCCTCGGCCTCTCTTTCCGCTGCCCCACGGCCTCACCGGCCGGGAGCGGGGTCCGAGCCAGCGGCCGAGGCAATGTCAGCCGCTGGCACCCGCGGCATTTCCGTCCCGCGGCTCCAGGCAACGGAGGACGCCGGCGCCCGACAGCCTCCGCGGAGGTGCGGGGCCACCTGCCCCCGCCGCCTGCCCCGCGCGCCCCCGCCGCCCCGCGCGCCCCGCGGACCCCCCGGGCGGACTCCCACCACCCCGCGCCCCCACCCTGGGGCGCATTCTCACAGCCCGCAGCCCCAGCCGGGAAGATCTGGCTCCCCCGGGCCGTTCGCCTTGAACGTGACTCAGCGCTTTCTCTGTGCCAGGCTCAGGCCCCCCCTCGCGTACCCCCCCCCACCCCGTCACCCTAACCCTCCCACCTTGTGGGTTCTACCCCCACGGGAGGCCCGGGCCCTCCTGGCCGCACGCTGGCTTCCTCCCGGAGCCCCTCGGCCTGTGGACCCCCCGCGGGCGCCTGGAACAGGTGTGTCCGGAGCGGGGACAAGAAGCCCTGACCACGGCCCTTTCCAGGGCTTGGTCCCCGCTCTCCCCGCTCCTCTCCGGCTCAGTCCTGGAGCGTCCCTGCACCTCTGGGCTTTAACCTGACCTTCACCGGAGGCCCGGGACTGCATCTGAGCCCGGCCCCTGCCCTTCCTGTCTGTGGGTCCGCTCACCAGCAGGCCCCGCTGTCTCCACGCACAACCTGGGCTGGCCTTCCGCAGTGCCCTCCCGCCCCTCCCCAAGTGGGCTCCACTCACTCACTAACTCATACGGTCATTCCGTCACCTGGGGCTCGGCAGTGTCTGCCCCGGGCCTGCTCCTTCAGGCTGGATTGATCTCCCGTGTGTGGCCGCATCTTTGGGGGTCACTCATGCCTGGCTCGCCTCCTAGGCTGGAACTCCCCTTCCCCGGTGGAGGTCATCTATGTGGAGGGGCCTGGGAGCTGGACTGGGAGTTTGGTGGAGGTCAAAGTTCAAGCCCAGTGTAGGGACCGCTCTCAGCTGGGCTCTGACCCCAGGTCATGGGGACACTCAGCTCCAGGGTTAGGGGAGAGATTAGAAATCAGTTTCCTCCTCTGCAAACTGAGGGCTGGGCCTGCTCCCTGGTCCAGGCCACATGGAACCAGCCACACAGTGCCCTGGGCCCCTCCCCAAACTGCCTCAGACAAGAGCTCCCTGGGCCGGAGGGTGGCAGAGCCTTGGAGCTGAGCCCTGGGAGGGGGCCAGGTGGGGGGCTGCTGCTCTTCATGACCCCCCCCCACCGTTCGCAGGGTGCTTGACCTAGTTGGTGATTCTCTCCCCCCTCCTTGGATTCCTTCTGGGGCTGGGAGACCCCCAGTGTCCCACTCAGGACAATGGAACCCACATGTGTAATAGGGAGGCCAGAGAGACCCGGGGAACGTGGATGGGGCATGAGCCCTGGCCCTCGGTGAGTTGGCCCAGGACACTGCCTGCACGCCACCCCCCTCTCCAGGACTGGCCTTGAACAGGTGGTCTCCACCCGGCCTTCCTGGTGAGACAGTGCCAGCTCCGGGCCCAGCCTCGCAACCAGGCCACCCCCCCAGGCCACCCCACCAGCCCAAGGTTAATCTTCAGCCAATCCCAGGCACTGGAGGCTCTGCTCTCAGGCCTCACAGACCTCCTGGCCTCAGCTAGAGGCTGGGCAGCAGCGCCACCAGGGCCCGTCCTGGTGCCCAGTGGGGTGGGACCAGGCAGGGGCAGCTGAGCTGGGCACAGCTCTGTCCTGGTGACCTTGTAGCTGGGGTGCAAATAGGTGAAAGGCCTGCTTGCTGACCCTGTGGTTTTTTTGGGGGGAGGGGTCCTTGAATGCCGGTTTCTCCACACCAGCCCTGCCTCTTGGCTCCCCATGATCCTCACTCCCAGGACAGAGGCCCCAGGGCAATGGGGGGGGGCAGAGGAGCAGATGAGAATGAGGCGGGCCTCTTCCACCTCCCTCCACCCCTTCCTCCTTGCCCATGTCCCTTCTCCCTCCCTCCCCACCTGACTCCCACCTGCCACAGGTCCACTCAGCTTCAGCGGACACGCAAGGCCCCCGCTGTCCCTTTTATTGCCCCACCCACACCCACAGCGTCAGCAAAAGGGCTGCTTACTTGTCCAGAGCAGGGCAGCGTGGGGCTTTCCGCCCAGACCCTGCTCACCTGATCGCTCTCTCCCCAACCTCTGCAGCCCGGGGCCCCCAGAAACCCCCACTCCCAGCCCCAGCCCCACTGGCTGGGAACCCCTTCATGTTTACTGTCTGCAGTCGAAACCTGCCAAGGCTCCTTAGCTGTTTCTCTACCTTTTATCCATCTGCCCAGCCAGCACATTCATTCATTCATTCATTCATTCATTCCTTAGGAAATCGGGGGCCGTGTGCTTGATGCTGCAAATGTAGAAAGCAGCAAGACAGGCAGGTTCTGTGCCTGCGGGAGTCTGCAGACCCCAGAGCTTCTGAGATGGGCAACTCTGAGGCAGGGTCTGTATGTCACTCCTCCCGCCGCTGGGACCGCCCACCCACCCACCCTGGCCCAGCACAGCAACTTTAAGCAAGTTGGCGAAACTGGAATATCATGTGGAAATAGGGACCGGGCTTGGTGCCCAGATGAGGCAGGAAGAGGGCAGGGTGGTCTGGGGCGGGGCAGGGCCCCTGACAGAGCCCGTGGGTGGCTCTGCGTACACACAGCAGCCTCTGCTCAGCTTCGCTCCCTGGGCAAACAGCCTGGAGGGCTGTGGGCAGTGCTGTGGCTTCAAAGGGCCCTGGGGGCCTGGGGGCCATGGGCGGGGGTGCTGTGTGCAGGCGGCCTGCTCTCCCCAGTTGCTGGAGTCTTGCTGTCCCAGGAGCTCAGGGAGCTGCTTCCTTCCAGGGGAAAGAGGGTCTGAGCCCCTCCTGCCCTCCGAGCAAGCGAGCTAGCGCGGGGCAGGGCTAGGGGCTGTGCGGAGCTGGGGGCAGGGCATGGAGACCTTGGTCCTATCACCCCTGGTGAGTGTGCACCAGCCTCTCCCTGCACTGCACCCCCCAGGCTGGTTGGCTTCTGGGGGACAGTGCCCTCCAGCTGATCCCTGCCCGCTGCTGACCACACAAGGAAAGTTCAGGCCCCAGCATGCCCGCTGGGTGACTCTGACCTGTCCCTGTCCCACCTGGAGCCCCTGAGTGGGACAGACACATGTGCCTCAGGAGGCTGGTGACCCCCAGGGCCCCCATGTGCCCCCTGGCTCACACGGTCAGCGCAGCCCCAGCATGGGTGGCCTCACAGAGCCCCCCAGGGTGCCTCCCCTCCCTTGTCACCCACGTTTTCTCCTCATTACACAAGAGTGTGTCAGCAGGACCTGGGCCACTCTCCACCCCATTGTTAACGCAGCGCCCCCCCCCCCCCCCCATCTCCACCCCAGACAGGCTCAGGCCTGCCCGCTGCCCCCTGCTGCGAGGCCAAATACACCTGTTTACCTTTGGGCCTGGCCCAGGATGGAAGTGCGCCTGGCTCCGGCCCACCTCCTCCCCACCTGCCCTCACACCCCCTCTTCCCCGCCCCCCAGCTCCCTCTCTTCCTTCTGAAAGTCTGTGCGTGTGGGTGGGGGGTGGAGAGCGGTTCCATCCTCAGCTCAGCTCTGCAGGCGCCTGGCCTTCTGCTGGGGGACAACCTGGAGTCCGGAGCTGAGGGGATCCCAGGCGGCTGGAGCCTGTGGGGGCCCGGCCAGGGGAACAGGATGTGCTCTGGGCAGGGAGGGGAAGGGCCTCCAGCTCCAAGCTCCTGCCCTCTGCCCGCACCACATGGAAGCTGGGGCGAAGGGGACCACTTAGGAGACAGAAAAGCAGCTTCTTCTTTGGGAAGGCTGCCCCAACACCTAAAAGTGAAGCAGTTGAGGGGCTTCTCACCTCAAAGGCGGGGATTAAAGGAGATGAGGAACCTGCTCAAAGCCACACAGCTTAAAGGAGACAGGACTGCCCGGCCGGTGTGGCTCAGTGATTTTGAGCATCAACCCATGAACCAAGAGGTCACCCACCGGTTGGATTCCCGGTCAGAGCAGATGCCAGGGTTGCGGCTCGATCCCCAGTAGGGAGCGTGCAGGAGCCGACTGATGTTTCTCTCTCATGGATGTTTCTATCTCTCTATCCTTATCCTTTCCCCTCTCTCTAAAATCAATAAAACATATATATATATATATATAAAAGAGAGATGAAGAAGAAGAAGAAGGAGGAGGAGGAGGAGGAGGAGGAGGAGGAGGAGAAAGGGAGAGAGAGAGAGAGAGAGAGAACCCCCCCCAGTGCAACTCATGACCCTGTATTGGGATGCTGGGCCGGAGAGAAGCATCAGTGGGGCCATCTGCAAACTTTGAATGGGTCGGTGGTGAGATGGGATTACCAGGTCCATGTCCATGTCCTGATGGTGACGGTGGCAGGAGGGTTTGCAGGGCTGTCCTTGCTCTAAGGACATATACACTCCAGTAGTTTGTGCCAATGGGTGTTGTGTCTGCAGCTCACTGTCACATGCTGCAGGGTTATTCTGACTGGGGCCATCAGTAACTATGAGGTAAATGAACAGCTTCTTAAAAAGCCACCAGGGCATGCCCGGCCGGCGTGGCTCAGCGGTTGAGCATCGACCTCTGAACCAGGAGGTCAGTTTGATTCCCGGTCAGGGCACATGCCTGGGTTGCGGGCTCAATTCCCAGCGTGGGGCGTGCAGGAGGCAGCCGATCAATGATTCTCTCTCATTATTGATGTTTCTCTCTCTCTCTCTCGCCCTCTCTCCCCCTTCCTCTCTGAAATCAATACTATATATATATATATTCTACGTTCAAAGGCTGTTAAATCCCGTTGTTTACCCATATCTTCAGAAAAAAAATCACTTCTGCTGTCTTGGTAAACAACCTGCTTCCCTATTTATAATGGTCTGGCCCTCTAGCAACTTCAGCGTGAAATTATAGCTAATTTGCCTACAAACGTCAGGTGGTCATAATAACCTGACCACTCAGTGTATAAACAAATAAGAAATAAAACTGAAAGCCATCGGACAGGGACAAGCAGGAGGGATGAGCTCTGAAACTCACGCTTCCCTCTTCAGATGCTGCCTGCTCAGCGAGTGGGAAGCCCAGTGCACCCGCCCCCTCGGCTTTGGTATCGTCTGGGGACCCTGAATCAGTGTTGGTGCCTGGACCCCAGCACAGGGATTTTCAGGGGTGCCTGGTCATTCCCCTACAGCCAGGGCTGAGCCCCACCTCTGCGCTCTCCTCGGCCTTTCCTCGCCGCCTTGGGCAGCTCTGCCTGCCCGACCTTGCCCCTCTCCCCCCAGCACAGCGGAGGCAGAGGATGAGGTGGGGGAGAGGGCGGCAGGCCCACCGGTCAATCAGAGATGTGACCCCTTTGGCCAGGGCTGGAGGCTGATCTTGGGGGCCAGTGGAGAAGGCCAGAGCCCCCCCCCCTACTACTTCCCCACTGCTGGGGGCCAGTAGAGAGTTGGGCTGGTGGGTGGTGGGCGGTGAAAGGAGTCGTGGAGTGAGGCGGCCTCAGTCTGCTGTGGGAAGAGGCTGGGCTGGCTTCTGGGCTCAGCAAGGCCCCAACCCCACCCGCCCTGCAGTGTGCGCCCTTCTGAAATATTTGGAATCATTAGCAAGTGAAAGCAGCAAGTTAGCAAGGGGAATGCAGGCTGGCCTAGAGCCAAGCCCCAGTGAAGGGAAAGAAAGGGCTTGGGTGAGAAAGGGAGAAAGGGGTCCTGGAGGCTGGGCAGGACTGTGCGGGAGATGCCCGTTTGTGCCAGGGTGTGTGTGTGTGTGTGTGTGTGCGCGCGCGCGTGTGCCCGCGCGAGCTGGGGGAGGAGCTGTGCACCCCCAGGGTGTGCTTGTGGGGCTGAGTGGAGAAGTGGGTTCCAGACAAAGCTGGGGGGCGGGGATTGAGAGATGCCACACTGTGTCACTCACACACACAAGTTCTGCGCCTCAGTTTCCCCATCAGAACCCTGGTAGGCTGGGTTCCTCACAGCGCAGACCGGCCAGTGTGAGAGGGGGGAGGGTCTGGGCACGCAAGCTCCCCCGGTGGCCGCCTCCTGCTCCAGCCTGCACTGGGCCTGGCAGGGAAGGCACGGGCTGGGTGGGAGTGGGGGCCTGGGACGGGGCCCTCTGACCTCACACCCTGTCCCCTCCAGGAAGGGACCGAGGGAGGGAGGTGCTGGAGACTGGCCCAGGCCAGGGAGGGTACATTCAGGCAGACAAGCCCAGGCAGGCCCTCACGGCGGGACGCTCAGCGGAGCCCTGGGCAGGCGCGGCCTATGAGAGTCCCCAGGGCGGGGGTGGGGGGGCGGTGCCTCCTTTTTCACACACTCCTGGGGGCTGTGGGTTGCTTATCCCCATTGTGCAGATGGGGGCACTGAGGCCCGGGCTGCCTCTCCCCTTTCTCCCTGGGACAGTCATGGGGGGCATGTTTCAGTGACCCCCGAACTCCCTCCCAACCCTTGCCCTGCAGCACCGACGAGAAACCCCCCTCCACACGGTGCCCTTGCCTTTTCCCAAAGAAAGTTGCAAAAAGGTCCATTTGCAGATTTAAAAAAATTTTATTTTCAAAAAAAATTTTTTATTGTAAATAACTTTCCATGAAAAAGGTTAAATTGCCCCGTGGGGCAGGAGGATGGATTCGGGATGCAGCCTGGGGTGCTGGGCAGGGGGGGCGAGACACTCCCTCCCACAAGTGCAGGGGGGCACGGGCGACCCCCACCCCTTCCTGGTCCCGGCGGTTCTAGCAAGCTGGGCATCCCTCCCGGTTAAACCTCAGCTATAGTGACACTCACTACGTTAGTCTGTCTGCCCCTCCCCCCTGCAGCTTGGCTACCCCTGCCCCCAACTCCCCAGAACCCCAACTCCTCACTACTGTCAGCCTCCTGTCGGGCTCAAAAATTAGGGGTTTCCCACCTCGCCCCTGCCCCCTGTGGAGATGGGCCAGGAGAAGACTCCGGAGGCCTTAGGAAGTCTCCCTGCCCCATGGGCACCCGGACCGCACCTCTCTCCTCTCTGCCCCTCCCAGCTCCGCTGCCTACTGCCCGCCCGGCCCTGGGAGGCTTTGCCCGGAGAGGCCTCCGGGGGTTAATTTGCAGTCACCTAATTAGCATTTGCTGTACCTGGGAATTTTTTCTGGATAGAGACCTGGGGGTGGGGAGGGGGTGAGGATGGAGAAAGGAGAACCTTTTGAAGCCAAAGTGCCCAAGTGGGCCCTGTCCTCTGGCTCCCCGGCCCCAGCCCGGCCAGGGCCCCTCAGGCGGCAGCGCTCACAACGCAGGGCTGTTAGCTGGTCCCTGGGGCAGGGCAGCTGAGGGTCAATGAAACACTGTGTGTATGGGGGCCAGGAGGGGAGGCAGCGAGTCACTGGTCCTGAGCCCCACTTCTCAGCCTCCGGGGCTGGAATCCGAGGGCAGCCCAGGCTGGGGGATGTGTGGCCCCGTGGTGCCAGCTCGGGAGACGTGGCCCAGCCCCTGTCTGGGCAGTGGGGTTCCACGGGCCTGTGTTGGGGGGCAGTCTGGGCCCTGACTTGGGTGCTGTCCGCAGGTGGGGGCGGGGCCCGGCCTCTTACAAGAAGGCGCCCACACTGGCCCAGTCTTGCAGGTCGGCAGCGAGGGTGGCGTCCCCGGCCTCGAAGAGGGGCTCGGGGGGCAGGCAGCCGCTGCCGCTCTCGTCCCACGGGTGCTGCAGGAAGGACGTGGCCAGGAAGGTCTCGTCGAAGTCCAGGCTGTCGGCAGCCTGCTCCACCGAGGGCCCCCACGTCGCGGGGCAGTCGATGTGGTGGCCGTGGACGGTGAGGTCCACGTCCCCGTGCGAGGCGGGGCTCAGCGGGGGGCTCAGCTCCAGGGCCTCCAGCGCGCCCAGCTCCCCGCCCAGGGCGCCGGAGTGGAAGACCGCCTCCCAGTCAAAGTTGCCTTTGAGGGGCTCCAGCTCACCCTGCTCCTCCGGGGTCAGCAGCAGGGTGCTGGGGGGCCGGGGCGCCTTGGCCACCCGCTTGGGCAGCGGCTGTTTGCGCTTGTGCCCGAGCCTGCCCTCGCCCGCACCCCAACCCACCTCCCCGGTGGCCTCCTCGAACTCCCGCAGCAGCTGCTGGGCCTCGGTGTTCACGGCCAGGGGCCCGGCCCATGGCGCGGCGCTGGGCTTCTGCTCGGCCTGGCGGGCGAAGGCCGGGTGGATGTGGACCGGGGTCAGCCGCCGCTTCTTGAAGGCCCCGCTCAGCAGGCGCTCAGCGTACTGGGGGTCGATGCGCCAGAAGCCGCCCTTGCCCGGCTCGTCCTTCTCCCGCGGCACTTTGATGAAGCACTTGTTCAGGGACAGGTTGTGGCGGATGGAATTCTGGGCACAGGACAGAGGAGGGAGGAGGATGCTGAGCGGGGAGGAAGGGTCAGTGGCTGCCAGTGCTCCCGCCTGTCTCCTCCCCTCTTCTCTCGGTGGGGGAGGGGGAGGCGGCTCTGGGACACCAGCCACAGGGCCCCCGGAGCCAGGAGTGCCGTCGGGGGCTTTTATTCCCCGTTGCCGGGATATCTGCCTGCTCAGTCATCCGAGCCCGAGCCACAGGGTGGTTTCAGTGCCACCCTGTCCTGCCCGCCCACCCCTCACCCCACCGCTTGCAGCCTCTGGCCAAACGCCTCAGCTCCCCCAGGGCCTGGCCTGGCCGGCCCTCTCTGTTTGTGGAGTGAGAGGGTTGGGGTGGGCGGCCCGGGGTGACCTGAGGTGTGAGGGGGTGTGTGTCCTCACGCCTGCGTGCACAGGGGTGTGTGTAGGGATGAGGTGTGGTAGGAGCCGATGGCTTTCCTTTGTTGAGCCAGCCGCTGGCCAGGGCCTTGCCCCCCGCCCCTCCTCCCACCAGGCTGTTTGGCCTCAGTTGATTATTACCCAGCAAAGAGCATAGCGCTCATTCCTGGGCCCACTTCCCGCAGTCGGGGCTCCACAGGCTTGTGGGGGGGAGCGGGGGTCTGTGCCTTCTCGCCAAGGCTGCGGAGGGCCTCGCCCGGGTCAGGGCCCAAGCAAGTGAAGAGCAGCGGGGACTGTGATGTGCGGCCTGCTGCTGCGGGTGCCCCAGGGGCCTCTGTCCCCAACCAGGCCCTGATCCCCGACTCTCAGGGCAATGCCTGCCCCGCCTCAGATCACCATCCTGCCGCATTCATTCCTAGTTGCGTCGTCTTATCCAAACCAGGATGGGGACGGGGGTCGGGGGCCTGGACAGCGGGGCGGACGGGTGGGGGTGGGTAGTGCCCCTTGGCAAGGCTGGGGTGTTTACATGGCGGCCTGGCCCTGGGCTGCTCTGAAGCCGGAGCTGGAGGCAGAGCCCCTGTGGGAAGCACCTGGCTCAGGTAATTGTCTCCCCAGGGAGCTTGACTGAGAGGAGGGGGAGGAGTGGAGACAGGAAACTGGGGAGCGGCTGGAGTGGGGGCTGGGGCAGCAGCTGTAGGAAGGCCCCATACCTGCTCTCAGACACAGCTGCCTTCACACCCCACAGCACTCGACCCCCTGCCCCCCAAGCCAACTGCAACCAGGCAGGAGGCAGAGCGTGGGCCGATGCTCCAGCTTCCACTTCTGAGCCAGGTCCTGAACACTGTCCCTGGGCAGGGCAGTGTCTAGGAATTCTAGGACTTGGGACAAAAATGTGCCCCTCGTCCATCACCACCTTCCCCCAGGGGGCTGTGTCCATGGCAAAGTCTGGCCCTGGTCTTTGGGCTGAGCCCCTTGGATGGGTGACAAGTGTTTGCCCTTTGAACTCAGCACCCTCACCCCTAAAGCCCTCTGAACAGCCTCCCTCTCTTAAGTCAAAAGAGAGGCATTTCCAAGCACTGGGCTCCCCCAGGGCCTCCCTCCAGGGCCTCCCTCCCGTGGGTCCCTGGCTACTTGACCCGGATCTGAGAGAAGTGAGTGAGTCCCTGCAAGAATGGAGGAGGAGGGGGCACGGGAGGAGGCTGGGAAGGAGCCGCCGCAACCCACACCTCCCCTACCTGCCAGGTGGGATCGGCGTGGCGGAAGTAGCAGAAGTTGTCTGTGATCCATTTGTAGATGGCCGACAGGGTGATCTTGGTGGCCTTGCTGGCCTGCATGGCCATGCAGATGAGCGTGGCGTACGAGTAGGGCGGCTTCACGCTCGGGTTGGTGGTGTAGTCCACGTCGTCGGGGGGCGGAGCCTGTAGCCCCGAGGGCGAGCTCCCCGACGTGCACGAAGATGTGGGCTTGCCCGGCGTGTGCGGCTGCCCCAGGCAGGCGGGGTCCGCCGCCAGGGGGGACCCGGGCGCTGCCGAGCCCGGCACCTGATGGTAGCCGTGGGGGTCGGTGCCCCCCGGGGGCAGGGTGGGCGCCTTGGCGTTGAGAATGGAGAACTCCTGCAGCCACTGCAGGCTGGTCAGGCTGTCATCCAGGGCGTCGGGCTCCTCCAGGCCGCCCTCCGGCCCCGCCTCCTCCGCCGCCCCTGCGCCCGAGAGGCGCAGCCAGCTCTCCGCCATGTCTGCGGGGACTCTCCGAAGGGGCGGTCAGCACCCACGGCTGAGCCCCGGTGGCCCGCCGCGCTCTCCGGCCCGCTGACTCCCGCGGCTCCAGTTACACCGCCTCCCGGACGCGCGCTTCCATCCCGCGACCTGGGGGTCGCCTCCTCCGAATGCGAACGTGGGGCCTGCGGGGACCGCGGCGGGAGCTGAGCGCTTTCCCCACCCCGGGGGCAGGGGCGTGGGGGGGGGGGTTCCTCTAAAGTCGTTCCGCAGCTGCGAGGGTGTGTTAGGGCTGAGGTCTGGGAAGCAGGACCGACCCCCGAAGGGACCGCCTCGCTTCATTTCCTCTTCGAGGTTGAAGAGGAGACGCTATTAGCCAAGTGAAGGGAGAGGGTAGGAGCATTCCAGTCGGTCCCGTTCTCCCCAAGAGCGGGAAGTCAGACACCCCCACCCCAACTCAGGGGAAGGGGCGAGGGAGCCCGCGAGGGCAGGACGACAGGGCGGGGGCCCGGGAAGGTCGTCTGATCTTTGAAAAGGGATATTCGGATGGGAGGTCAGGGGAAGGAAGGGATCGGGGCGGAATGTCAGGTACCCCAACGCCGCAGAGGTCAGTTTCCAGGCCACCACTTGCTGCGGGACGCACGGGAGAGCGCGCTGCCGCCCACCTTCCGCGGCCCGCAGACCTCTCAGTCCCTTACCTGGCTCAGAGCGCAGCCCGGGCTTAAGGAAGGTTCTGGAAGAAGTTACCACCACCCCCGCGGCTCTCTGCCCTCAGCTTGAGGGCCCCGCCAGCAGCCCTCGTCTTCCCCGCAGCCTGAAGGCGCCTCTCTGAGCGCCCGCGGCCCGGGACCCGCGTTAAGTAGCCGCTCCAAAGGCTTCTCCTGCTGCCATGGCGACGCCCCGCCCCCATAAACAGCTTTCGCTGCTGCCATTGGTCAGCGCGTCTCCAAGGTGACCGCGGGCTCTCGCCACTCTCTCCGGCGGTAACTCTCTTGGAACTCCCTCCTTTTGCCTCCCTCTCCCGCGCCACCCAGCCCCCTACCCGCCCGCGGCCCGCGCCTCGCATTCCCGCCCGAGGGGCGCGCGCAAGTTTCGGAGAAGCGCGCGGCTCCGCGCTCCTGCCGACGCGGGCACCCAGGGGAGCCGTTCCCCCCAGGACCCGCACTCCCGCCCTGGCCCCTCCTGCCCCGGCCGCTCCGAGGCGTCTACGGCTCCGGGGACGCAGCCCGGGGCGCGGGGCAATGCCCAGAGGGGGCTCCGACTCGGGAACGGTGGGCTGGGGTCCCATGGCCTCTCCTCCGGGCTGCGAGTGGCATTTCCCCGCGTTCCGCGGCCTGTCCCTCTCTTCCGGTCCCGTGTCGGCTCTGGTGCCCGCGGGCAGGTCCGACTCTCCGCTGCCACCTGCCGCCCAGGTCCGCAGCCATGGCCCGCCCGGATCGCAGACGCACCAAGGCGGGTAGGGTCATCCCTCCCGTTCCCGGTAAGCGGCTGCCTCCCCGCCCCTGACATTCCAGAGGCTTCTTCGGAAATCCTCCCTCCTTCCCAGATATCTGAGGAAGCAGACCCAGCGGGTACAACTCAGAGAACCACGGGCTTCCCAAGTTCTCCCAGCCGGGCCATTTAACCCATCAATTCCACCCCCTTTAAGTGACAGGGACTGTGGCCCTCCCCCCCTGCCCCCGCCTCCCTCCTGTCACCAGCTTCCCTGCTCTTCAATTATGGAGGAGCTGCAGTGTTGGGAGTTCTCGGGTTTAAGGGCAAGGGTGGGGCTGAGGGCCCCTGGCTCAGGCCTCTGCCCAGGAGCTGGAGGGCTGCGGAGGGAAGCCGGTGCCCAGGGGATGGCACATCCACTCCTCCCAGGGGCATGGCCTCCCCTGCCCCTTGCCCTCGCCTCACCTCCACATTCTCCCGAGTGAGAGGTAAAGGGGGCGGGAGAGAGTCAGACAGGAACTCTCTCTCCTTCCTTGTAAACAGTTTTATTCCGTTTTAAGAATCATGCAGCGGCCCATGAACACCGCATCCTGATGTCCCCCCTGTCGTGTACCCATGAGCGTAACTCCAGGGATGAGGGGTACACGGATGGCACAACCGTACAGACACCCCTGCACAGAGCCGGGGTGCAGACCCTAAAGCAAGGTGAGCAGCGAGGGGGCCAGGGTCGGGCGGACAGGACCCTAGCTCTCTCCGGGTGAGATGGCTTCAAGTGTGTGGGTCTGTGCCCCAGAGGTGCCCGGTGTGGGCGTGAACTCTGGTGGGATGGAAAAAGGCTCTGCCAGGAGGCCTGGATCACACCACCTGGAGGCCGTGGGGAGCTCAGACCCCTGTGGTAGGAAGGAGCGACTGGCCCCCAGTTAGCCTGTGCCCGTCCATTCTCTCGGGGGCAGCGGCCTTGTCCCCTCTCAGGCTGAGGACTAGCCTCTGTGGGGGATATCTCTGCTTGCCAACATCTGACCGAGAACAAGGGCGGGGGGGGGGGGGGGGGGAGGGAGAGGGGGGCAGAGGACAGGAAGTGACTGAAAAACAAGGACTCTAGGGCCATCCTATAGCCCAGAGGTCTTAGGTAGGGAACCAAGGCCTAGAAGAACCTTTCTGAGCCTCTCTCCCCCTGGGAGAGGACACAGACCCCCCAGAAAGGGTGTCGGTGACGGCTTCCTCTTAGGGTTCCTGGCCCCTGTGGCTGCTGTTGACCTGCGGCTCCTTCATCTCAGGTAACACCACACCGTGAAGGCTACCTGCCGGGAGAGCAGGTGGGTCTGTGCGCCTCTACCCTAGGCTGAGGGAAGCCCCCTTCCCTGGCGTTTCTGGGGCTCAAACTGGGAGGAACTCAGGGAGTGGGGTTATTGCTCAGATCTCCAATAGGAAAGGGGTGGGGCTGGAAGAATGCCAGGGGGGAGGGAAGGACACGGAGTGGGGCCTGAACCAGTGGAGTCCACGGCAGGATTCCGGAGAGGGCGGACGTGGGAACTCCCTCCAGAAGCTTCGATTCCGGCTTGGCTCACGCCACACCTGTCAGAACAGCAGGTTCCCCCGACCAGGCAGAGCGTGAGCCACAGCCACTGGGCGGCGGGGTGCCGAGCGAGGGCTCGGGGCTCCCTGGGAGGCTTGGCAAGGGCCCCGAGCAGCTCTTCCGGGTGGCAGTTCCAAATCCTAAGACAAGCCATCGGACGGGCACAGCCTGGGCTCCACGTCTCCGCCTCACACATGCTGTTTACAGTTCTGCCTCCCAAGCCCGCGCTCGACCCCCTTTTCCAAAGGCCAACAGACCAAGCGTCTGTCCAAGAGCCGAGGACTCAGCAGAGCCAGCGCAGGGAGGGGCACACCCAGCACTCACGGTCCGGGCAGCCTTGCTCTCGCCAGCGTTTGGGCTGAGGGGGGGTGGGCACGTGACTGGAACACTCTAAGTCTCTAATGAGCCTGTGGAAGGCAGTCCCTCCCCTTGCCCCTCTCAGGCTCAGGAGGACTAGAAGGTGGGGAGGGGGTGATGGGGGGCGGGGAGACTTCCAGGGGTGAAGGCCCTGCCTCCTGCCACCAGCGCCCAGCCCACTGCTGGCCCCCAGCTCAGCGCTCCGCACCGCTCCCTTGGGGAGTCCTGGGTACCAGCTGGAGGGTCCCTGGTCCACCCCCCTCTCAGCCTGTTTCTTCAACTATGAACAAACCGGGGTGGAGACAGGAAACGGGTAAGAATACCACTGGACAGGGCCAGCGTGATGACAGCTCCACGCACCAGAGAGAGGTGGTCACAAATGTGTTTTGAAATGTCACCTTAGGGTGGAGCCCCAGGCCTCCCCGGATTCACCTGATCTAAGACCCTCCCGAGGGCGGTCATGTAACTGGGGGGGGGGGGAGGCGTGTGTCTCAGGTCCAAGGCCTCCTCTCTAAGCAAGACATGAGGCTTAGACCAGCTCGCCTGCTGGAAGCAAGAACTGTCTTTTCAACCGTCTGGTGGGCTGGTACCATTTCTCTTGTCCTTGAAGGAAACTCTGCATATAGTGCAACATGGCTTTGCCTTCTCACGTGTCTCCCTCAAATCCACCCCGAACTGGAGGTTTCAAATTGGAGTTGCTGTCCCTGACACACAAAAACGCCTGCAACGCAGCCGCTCAGACTCCGAGCCTTCTGGTCTACCCGCCACGGAGAAGAGAGATGCTCGAGACGCCAGCCTGTGGGCGTGGCTCCCCTGAAGATCAAGATACAGTGGGAACGTTCCAGAGGGTCTCTGAGGAGGAAGGAGGCGTCCAGCCCCTGCGGAGAGGGCCGGGGTCCTGGTGATGGAAGGCTGGGGGCCGGGAGGAGCAGGCTGGCCTCCACGCCCAGCTCCCACGTGGGTGTAAAAGTCTCCATGTATCCTGCTGAGGATGCCCAGGAGGCCATGGTCCAGTGAGTCCAGGATGGGATGCGGGGACCGGAGGAGGCTCTGGCCTGGGGCGGGCTCTCAGACGGCCAGAGGCCCCCACACGCAGCGCCCGCTCTCGGCATCCTCCAGGCTGCTGGACGACCGGCGCCGACGCCGAGGGTGCCGACGGCTGAGCGCGTTGTCATCGGCCTGCCAGGTGCCTGAGGAGAGAGAGCAAGGTCACAGGGCCAGACCTCGGCCAGGTCCCTGGGTCTCCAGCAGGGCAGCCGGGAGCTGGCGTGGAGGCTGGCAGGATGTGTGTCACCTGAAACTCTGCGTGTGCGGCCACAGCGCGGGAGAGGGAACGGGAGGTGGGCGCCCCTGCCCCACGGGGCCTCTGCGCCCCATGACAGAGGGACACGCAGGCTGTTTCTCGCTTTGTGGACTTGCCCCGGGACCCACTTTAGTGCCTTGTTTTGAAGTCGCCACCAGCTGGCTGCACCACGTGCTATGCTGGACGAGAAAGAAACTGGGCCCAGCTGAGCTTTCCTCCAGCGGGAAGAAGTGTTTGCACCCCGAGTGTCTGCTGGGGGGGGGGGACAGGGCGGGGCAGCAAGTGACTGGCTGCCCAGCAGGGTGCTAGAGACATGGGGGGGGGGCAGTGCTATGGCTTCAGCACCCCGTCCAGCTCTTCACCTTTTTGATCTGAGCAGCTGCCGAGGCTTGCTATCCGCCAGTGTCATCCACCTCAGGAGGCACTAGCCGAGAAACTGGGGGTCCCCTAGGTGTCACCCCTAAACTCCTCACTCTCCCCTCAGGCCCCTGCGGCTCTTCTCTCTCCTTTGCACTCTGCATCCCACCCACCACTGTCCCTCCGTTCACTCCCCAGGCTGCCTAACCTGCCCTCAGGATGGCTGGGCTCCACTCCCGGCTCCTGCCTTCCGGCCTGCATGAGCTTGCGGACTGGGAGAGGTAGGGGAGAGCGCAGAGCGGGGCGCCCACTGGCAGAAGGTGCACAACGGCCAGTGCCCCAGGCTCCGTCCCCCCATGCTCCCCTCTCCGCATCTCCCCCTGCCCGCCCTCCCCGCCCATGGCCCGGCGGCTCCATCCGCGCAGGGAGACGCTCGTGGACAGGCAGGGCCAGGCTGCCCACAGCGCAGGAGGAAGGCCTAACTCGGGACTCCGAGCAGCGGAGCCCCCACCCGCCTCCACAGGTCCCTGCCAGATGAGGCCCAGGGGTCGGAGGGCTCCCCTTCAGCCTGCATGGACGCCCCATTTCTCACGCTGTGCCTGGACCACCTCCTGAGCAGGGCCGACCAACTCTGCAGGGCGGGGCCAAGGTTGGCTGTGCTCATGTTTGAGGGGGGACACTCACAAATGCGGGGGGCCGGCCGCAGGCTCTGGGGTTAAGCAGCATCAACCGCTTATTTCCAAGAAACGTGCTGGGCGATAATGCTTTCAGGGCTCTGAGAGTCGGGGAGGTGGGCCCCGGGGAAGAGGGGTGAGCAGAAAGGAAAGCCTCAGGTGTCTCACACCCAGCCGGAATTGGGGGGGCCGCTGGTCCCTGGGGTACCGGCGTCGGGGATGGGGGTCAGCAGCTCCTTCCCTGCGAGGGCGGCACGCTGCGTGCGCAGGACCAAGAAGGGAAGGCGAGGCCGCCCGTGACGTGGAGCCCCGAGGCGGCACGAGCTGTGTCATGTACACAGTGGGGTGGGTCGCATACCTAGTCCTCAGGGTCTAGGGGGCAGGACTCCGGAGCTGCGCTGTGCGGTGGGAAAGACCAAAAGCAGATGGTGAACAGGAGCGAAGACACACACGCATGCACAGAACAAAACAGCGCCGCCGCCCGAGATCGCGGGCCGGGCTCCTGCTGAGCTCACACGAGCCCTCTCCGCAGACACGGCCATTCTAGAACCCTCCCCGGCCGACACCGCTGCCTTCGGGGCGGCCTCCAGACTCGGGCTGGCGTCTGCTCTCCTGGGGCTACCCATGCGCCTGGGGTGCCCTTTCCCTACAGGGGACGCTGCCTCTGCTCACCTGGGCCAGGGGGCGAGCTCGGCCACAGAAAGGAACCTGGATGCTGGGGAGACTCCAGCCAGGAAACGGGGCTCAGAGGTTTAAACTCTCAGAGGGAGACAGGTAAAGGCGCTTCCCTTCAATTCCCGTTTGGGGGACCCAGAAATGGGTGAGTGAAGAGACCTCTAGAGGTGGATTTGGGGCACACGATCAGGGCACCCCTTTCCTGAGGTTTCTGCCGGGGGGGGGGGGGGGGCGGGGGTGAATTGGCTGTTTCCTCAGTCTCTACCGAGTGCCGCCTTCCCCAGGAGCCTCCTGGTCTGGGTCACCCACTCCCTCCACAGGCATTTTTAGTTCCGTTAGCTACGCCCCCGGCTGCCCGATGCGGCCATTCAAAACTGTAGTGTTTCCACGACAACCCATCATCTGTGCTCGTTCCCATCATCAATCTCCCAGAGGCGTTCGCTGAACGACCGCTGGTCCCCGACCACTGCCACTCGTGTGACAGCCCGTCCGATCCCCTGGACCTGCCACTCCTTCGCTGGTCTCAGAATTCCCAACTGCTCACCCTGCCCCATCCGCTTCGCTGCCCTCCCTTGGAGAGCAGAGCCTCTCCAACAACCTGGGGGCACCCCTCCGCCCCTGGGCGTCAGGCCCGAGAACCCCAGAGGCTTCTTAGGGGTCACTCTGAGAGGCTCAGAGACACAGGTGCCCTGTCGGCGTCACTCTGACGAGTGGTGAGGATGGGGACCTGTGTGGGCCTCGCCACCAGCTGGCTGCACCTCCCGGCCGAGCACCCGTGAGCATGGAGGGTGATGGGGACAGGGAGAGTGGGGTGCCCCCGGCTCTGCTCCTCACGGGCCCTCCTCGAGGGGTCACCCTCTGCTTGGAGAGGGAAACAGAGACCAAGGGCCGCGAAGCCGGCTGGAGCCCACAGGCCCGAGGAGCCCGGCCGGCGAGGGGGCGGGGCGTGGGGGCGGGGGAGGGACCTCGGGATCTCCATCGTGGGATGGAAGTTTGACCTTAAGGCCGAGGCCCCTCCATCCCAGGGGACCTACCAAAGCGGGTACGCCTGTCACGAACCCAGCGGACGCTTCCGGAGGGTTCCCCAGCACTTTGCTCCCCGCATGGTGCTCCCGGCCGAACCAGAGTCTGTTTGACTGTGAGCAGCTAGGCTGTCCCTCTTCCTAAGAGCCCCGGACCTCTGGTGAGGGGACGATGGACAGACACCTCAAGCGCTTACACCGAGTCCCTCTCCCGACAGACATCACAGCGCTCGGTTTGGTTCGTGTGTCTGATCTCAGCCGTGACCCCACTTTAATCTCAGATCCCCACAAGGAACCCCAGGGGTCGGTCCTCCCTTCCTTCCTTGTCTCACTCCCCTCCCCGACCCCGAGAGCGGACTGAATGTCAACCAGCAGGCTGGCCGGAGGGTGAGAGGAAGAGGAGGAAGCAGAGGGAATACGCTCGCATTTCCAGCAGCTTGGTTGGCTCCAACAACTCCCAGCAGCTCCCTCTGCCAACAAGTGGGGGGGGGCCCTCAAGGGGGACAGGAACCTAGACTCTCTCCCACGCACGCACGCCCAGTGAGCAGACACACAGCGGAGGGAGGGCAGAGATGCCATCTGCGGCCGGAACAACCCGCCCCAGGACCCTTGCACAGGAGCACCCCCTTTTTCTGGAACAGGAATGGATATATTCTCCCAAAAAGTTTTTTTTTCTTGGAAAAATCCCAGTCTATGGAACACGGGCCCTTGCCGGTTAGGGATGGAACCAAAGCAGGAGGCGCTGGGATGCACGCAGGCCCAGCAAGCGCGGGGCGGGCGGCGTAGCCGGGAGGACAGTGTTGGCACAGAGCGAACGTGAGCCTCCACACACAGCCTACAGGACACCAGAGAACCGAAAAAGACGTGGAAAACGAACGGACAGATAGAAGCGAGGCGGGGATGGGAGGCAGGAAGTGACGTCCAGACCGGCCTGGGTCAGCCCTCCATAGACCGCGACCCAGGAGCCCCGGGAAAGGCTAGAGGGCACGCCTCCGAGCCTGCGGGACCGTGTCCTTCCCAGGCCGATGGAGCGTGGCAACCACAGGCGGCTGTGTGGCCCCAAAGCCGTGGCCACTTCGCGGAACGCGTAAAGCACTGGACCACGATGCCAGGGGGCTGCTCTGAGGTTGAAATGTCTCCATTTCAGGGGCCGGCGGAGCGATGACGGAGCGCACGTGTGAGGGACAGCGTCTGCCGTAAAACCGGCGGGGAGGTCTGACCGAGTCCGCGTGGGCAGGCCCGGGCTTTGGAGAAGCGGCTCGGGGAGCCCCCACGTGGGCACAGCGGGTGGAAGAGGGCAGCGCGCGCCGGTTGGTACCGTGGCTCCTCTGCAGGAAGTCAGCTTGGGTTCCGGTAGCGCCGTGAGGAGGAGGAAGGGGCCCTGACAGCCCTGATGAAATGTAAGGTTAGGGCTCCAGGGGGCACGGTCACCCTCCAGCCCTGACCTCTCCTCTGGGATCCAGAGCTGACAAAGTACAAGGCGACTGGTCCCCCAAAGCTCACGGTCACGGAGCCCCTCGCTCATCGAGAACACGCTGGCTTTCACCTTCCTGCCGAGGAGCCACGGATGCCCTTCCCAAGGGCTCCGGCTGCCTTCCACACCGCCTGTGGGGGACACAGGCCAGGCCGCCCGCCATGGGATCTGCGAGATCGCGATGGAGGGGCCCGTCAGGAAGAAGGGGAAGACAGGAAGGAGAGGGAGAGCTGCTCCCTACTCCCGGCCTGACCGTCTCCCTCGGGGCACACACTTCCTTTCAGCAGCAGCTTCTGGCATCCCAGCACAGCCCAGGCTTCTGCAGGAGCCGCAGGGCAGGAGGTGGGCGCCCCGGGGTGAGAGCAGGGGTGTGAGCAGGGGAGCAACTCCCACCAAGTTCACGTTCAGCAGACTGCCACTCACCCGGTAAGCAGACCTCAGAGCACAGCTTATTGTCCAGTGCTTTCACGCTTGCGATGTCAAAGTCATTGTTATTGTCACACTCCATGCCTAGAAACGCGCACGTCCTCTGGCCTGTAAGGGAGTCAACGCAGTTAGGCGGGCGCGCTGGATGCGTCTCTGCTCTGCTGTCCTGAACGTAAACATCTTAAGGATGGAGACAAACAAACCGAATCATGTGTTTAAAAAAAAGACAGTAATTAAGTGGGTAAAGAGCGGACAATACGGAATCTAACTGTGTGGGCATGTTCGCGTTCCCGACCCAGCCTGTCCCTTTTCCCTCACTGGCCCCTTTTTAGCCATTGTTCCGCAGGGGCCGGAGCCTGGGGGAGGGGCTGCCGGCAGCCGGGGAGCTCTGCCAGGGGCGCGAGGAGCTGGGGACCCGCCGGCGGAGCTGCCCTGCTCCTGCCCGTGTCTGTGGGTGCTGTCGGGTGTGCTTGTGACCACAGGGCTCTGCACACGCTAAATACCAGAACAATCGAAGGTCTCGCAGGTTCCCTAAGTTTGCATGTCAAGTCAGAACCGCCACATGCACCAAGTTAGGATCCATCTTCTTACGGGACTTTATGAAATTTGTTATTCTGAGGACGTTTTAAGGGGACTAGCCAGAAACCTACGGACGTGTGAGCGGGGGAGGGGAGGGTTTAGCAGTTATTTTTTTCAAGCTCCCTCTTTCTATCTTATTTTATTTCTTGCTGAAAGGGAAAGGAAGACACAGAGACCCACCATGGGGCTACACGACGTCAGGGGGAAGCACCTGCGGCCTGAGCTTGTCGGAAGCAGATATTCGGGGGGCTGGGGACAGTCCCCAAGGGAGCCGTGAGCACTGAGGTCATGGGCCTCGTTGTGCAGAGGGCGGCGGAGGCCCCGCCTGGCGGCCATCCCCTCCTTCAGGGCGACTTGGCCAGGCAGAGTGGCCAAGTCCGCATGCGTACCCTGAACTCCCCAAGCAACGGCCAGCGCTGAAGCAGAAGCGATGAGGGTGGCGTCTGCACCCCGCGGGTCGGGTCTGCTTTGGAGGTGTCCTTCTGCGGAGGCGCCTCAGAGCAGAGGGGAGAGCTGGGTTCCATCCCCTGGGGGGCCAGGCCCAGCCCCACCCCCTCTCCCCACTCCCTTCTCTGCAGGCCACCCCTCCTCTTGTCCACACTAGAAACCACACCACTCCACCGGAGGGCGTCCTGGAGGCCTGAGGAAACCATTCCGGCAGCTACGGACCCGCCCGCCTTGTGCTGCTGGCTCCTGGGATCCCTGTCCCGGCAACGTCAGCCGCCTCCTTCGGTACAGCAAAACCAAACCCGCAGCCTGATTCCTTTCTCCCCCACAGAGGAGACAGCGCCGTCGCTGCTGCTGCTGCTGCACTCGGGGCGCTGAGAGCTCTGGGGGACCCGGCGGGGGGCCGGAGCAGGAAGGCAGGAGGTGGGAGCTGCCCGAGAAGCTTCGGAATGTGTTCCATGTAAAGGGGGAGCTGTCCTCTGCTGCACCCCATCCCGAGCGAGCCGGGTGGGCACTGCGGTCCTCGGACACCCCATCCCATCAGGAAGGTGACCTTCCCCGGGCACACGCTGAGGAGTGCCACCCGCTCACGCCAGGGCCCCCTCTGCGCCCGTGAAAGAACACCCGGGAAGGACAGATGAGAGGGAGCCAAGAGCAGGTCGATTACCGTCTTCCTGTGTGGGGGACCCATCGTCTTCCTCCATGACGTCATTGCCCTACAACAGAAGGAAGGCGCCTGAGCCTGCGGAGCATAGCGGGAGCGCAGCGGGCCTGGAACAGTGCGGGTCGGGGTGCCGGCCACGTCTCCGCCGCCTCTGCACACAGGGCTCCCCACTGCAGACCCGAAAGACAGCCGATTCCAGGACAATGCGGCCCGAACTGTGCCGTGTAAGGGCCAACTGCACCCTCACGGGCTGGAGCCCGAACTAGTCACCCTCACGGTGTTTAACTCCAGGGCCGGCGGCGGCAGCGTAGGAGTTGTGGGTGCCTGGGAGGCCGGGCAGGGACAGGCTGGCTTGGGAGGGACTGGTCTGGGGCGTGTTCGGATGCATGCTGGACATGCCGGCAATGGCCTTGGTGCTGGGTTAGCTCGTCTGCTTTCTAAGGTGGAAACAGATGTCCGAGGAAACAGCGCTGAGACCCCAACCTCACAGAAACCCCTTCCGATCGCAAACCCTATCCAGACGCTCCTCTGAGAATATACGGCTCAAGAAGAAGTTCTAGTGCAGTGGTTCTCAACCTTCTGGCCCTTTAAACACAGTTCCTCATGTTGTGGTGACCCCCAACCATAAAATTATTTTCGTTGCTACTTCATAACTGTAATGTTGCTACTGTTATGAATCGTAATGTATATATCTGACATGCAGGATGATGGTCTTAGGCGACCCCTGTGAAAGGGTCGTTCGACCGCCAAAGGGGTCGAGACCCACAGGTTGAGAACCGCTGTTCTAGAGGAAAAAAGGGAAGTTCTAGAGCCTGCCCTGTGACACCTTCGTCAAGGCACTTCTCACGCTGAATTGTCACCCCGTCTCCCCGCCTGGGGGTACAGAAGGTGGGGGGCAGGCAGAGGCCAGGCCACTCAGGCCTTCATGGCCACGGGCTGGCCAGCACCTGCGACCCAGTCACCTGTGCAAGAGTCACTAAGTGAATGAGGGACAAACAGGTGCTCAAAGCCCACTCCGTGCCTGTAACCCGAGACCAGCGCCCTCTGCTAACTGGACACCCCCCCGGCCCCTAGTGCAGCTGCTGTCCCTCCCCAGCCCGCCTGACCCGAACGCCACCTGGGAGGATTGTTCCAGAACAGCGCCCCTCCCGTCTGCGTCCCCAGCCAGCACTAGGACTCTCTGATCTCTGGCCGGGAGAGGCACCACGTCCCCTGTGGGGGTTACCTCTGCGTCCTGCTCTTCAGCGAGGCCCACGAAGTTGCTGTCTGGAGACGCCGCCGGCATCGCCTGCAAGAGTAACAGGAATGGAGGTGCGGACACGCCGGCTCTGGGGGCACCCAGCTCACCCGCCTCGCAGCAAACCCCAACCACGTCCTCGAGACAGAAGTGGTGCCAAGCAGCCCTGGCTGGTTTGGCTCAGTGGATAGAGTGTCGGCCTGTGGACCATAGGGTCCCGGGTTCGATTCCGGTCAAGGGCACGTACTTTGGTTGCAGGCTCCTTTCCAGCCCCGGCCCTGGTCAGGGCGTGTGCAGGAGGCAACCAATCAATGTGTTTCTCTCGCATCGATGTTTCTCTCTGTCTTTCCCTCTCTCTCCCACTCTCTAAAAATCAATGGATGCCGAAACCGGTTTGGCTCAGTGGATAGAGCGTCGGCCTGCGGACTGAAGGGTTCCAGGTTCGATTCCGGTCAAGGGCATGTACCTGGGTTGCGGGCACATATCCAGTAGGAGGTGTGCAGGAGGCAGCTGATCGATGTTTCTCTCTCATCGATGTTTCTAACTCTCTATCCCTCTCCCTTCCCCTCTGTAAAAAAATCAATAAAATATATTTTTAAAAAAATCAATGGAAAAATATCCTTAGGTGAAGATTAACAAAAAAAGTGGTGCCCCGCAGAGTCAGGCCTGAGGGGGGAGCCCTGGGTTCTATTCCCCCATTTCCATGGCTCCCCTTCCCAGCACGGTGGGGGCTCCCAGATGCCCCGGGCGCACCTTGTGGGAGCTGCTCGGATATGTCACACGGAGAGGCCCCGTGCCCTGCCCTTACCTCTCCTTCCTCGGAAGCGGCCCTGCTGGCGGCCAGCGGGGAGGGGAGCGCCTCTCCCTCGTCCTCCGTGCCCGTGCCCGTGCCCGTGCCGGGGGCGATGTAGGAGCCGGACATGGAGGAGACCGTGTCGGTGCTGAGCTGCGAGTGCTGGCTCTGGGAGGACACCATGGACATGACCGACTGGGCCAGGCTGCTGCTGGCAGGGTCTGTGGAGACGGGAGGAGAAGGAGGAGACGGGTCGGCACGGGCTCTGGAGCTGAGCAAGGAGCCGTGCCCTGCCCCTGCCCCGCTCAGCGAGGCCACAGTGGCCTGGCCTCCCCCTCACCGAAGGGGTTTTAGATGGAAGGTTTTCTTTTTTATCCTTTTTTAAAAATATGTTTTTATTGGTTTCAGGGAGGAAGGAAGAGGGAGAGAGAGAGAGAAACATCAATGATGAGAGAGAATCACTGACCGGCTGCCTCCTGCACACCCCCCACTGGGGCTGAGCCCACAACCCGGGCCTGTGCCCTGATGGGGAATGGAGCCGTGACTCCTGGTTCGTAGGCCCACGCTCACCACTGAGCCCCGCGGCCAGGCCGGACTGAAGGTTTTCCAGGGCTCTGCTCCTTCGCATTCAGAGCTCAGAACTCACTCGGGGACCAGGGACATGCAGGACTGGGGGTAAGACAGTGCTGTCCCCCAGCTCGCCCCGGGGACAGCCAGTCCCTTCCCCCTGCAGAGGGGCCTGCTGGTCACCAGCTTAGGTGTTAACTCGCTGCCCAGGGTCTGTCTGCTCCGGAGGAAACAGGGGGCTGAGGACTGGGCTGGGGGGGGGATGTGCCGCCCTCCCCGCTCCCTCGCCCTCCCCGCTCCCTCGCGTACCTTCTGGGGAGGAAATCGTGGAAGAGAGAGGCGTCCCCGTGCAAGACGACTGGTCAATGGCCCCTGATGACGACAGGGTGAGATTCTCGCTGTCTGGAGTGACGCCACATTCCTGGGCAACAACGGAGGGTGGACAAGTCAAACACAGCGAGGGCAGGAGGAAGGGCGAGGGGACACTGGGAGGGGCCGAGGTCCCCACGCCACGGCCAGGACATCAGGACATGCAGGGCCGTCTCTCTCTTGTCACCACCGTCTCCGGCCCTGGCCCGGATGCTGCTCCCAGGGGAGGTGCAAACCTCAGTCAGCTCATCCTCCCGCAGCACAGCATCTGCCGGGCCCACAAAGACGGGGCTCAGGTGACAGGCCACCGGCAGCTGTGACATGGGGACGCCCAGGTTCCCGGGATGAGAAGCAGCTTTCCTTCTGAAGGGAAGGGACACAGAGCAGCGGAGGCCGCCCACCCGCCCGCCCGCCGGGGACCCCCACTCGGATGTCGGGTTAGTTCCAGCTCAGTCGTCTCACACAGCAGCCCCTTCCCCCGCCCGCCCTGCCCTGACACCCCACCCGTCAGCCAGCTGGGCCGGTGACCCCAGCACCCCCGGCAGGTGCGAAGTCCTAGGGGTTCTAGCACCACAGCCCATTCTCTTTTCTCCAGGCCGGCATGCTTTTTCTTTTTCTTTTTTTTTTTTTTAAATATGTTTTATTGATTCCCTACAGAGAGAAAGGGAGAGAGACAGAGAGCTAGAAACATCGATGAGAGAGAAACATCGACCAGCTGCCTCCTGCACATCCCCCACTGGGGATGCGCCCGCAACCCAGGCACATGCCCCTGACCAGAATCGAACCTGGGACCCCTCAGTCCGCAGGCTGACGCTCCATCCACCGAGCCAAACCGGTTTCGGCTTTTTCTTTTTTAAAAAAAATATATTTTTATTGATTTTAGGGAGGAAGGGAGAGAGAGAGAGAAACATCAATGATGAGGATCATTGATCGGCTGCCTCCTGCACGCCCCTACTGGGGATCGAGCCCACAACCCAGGCACGTGTCCTGACCAGGAATCGAACTGTGACCTCCTGGTTCATAGGTCGATGCTCAACCACTGAGCCACGAAAGCCGGGCCCAGCGTGCTTTTGCGATCCCAGCTCTGGGCTCCCTCCCACCCAGGCTCAGTCTGTCTCCCCCTAATCCATCGACTCTGCCCCAGCAGGTGGGCCTTCAGGACACAAAGCTCTCACGGGACCACTGACCTGCCCACAGCCTGGACGTCTCCCCATCCCCAGCGTTTCTCTCCCTTTTCTCTCCATTTCTAAGAATCCCCACGTCTACTCCACGCCCGTCCTCTCTCTCACTCACGGTTTCCTTCACGTGCCATCTCTCCCACCTCTGGCCCAGCGCTGATGGTCCCTGCCTTGGGCACACTTGTCTCCTATCGTTAAATTCATTCATTCGTTCATGCATTCATTCAAACAACACCTAACTGAGCAACAACTCTGTGGCAGCCCCTACACATGTCCTGTCCCCACTAGGCCTCAAGCTCCCGAGGGCGGGACCCCCGCTGTCCCTCCGCCTGCTCCCGGGCCCAGCTCACTGCCTTGCCGAGAGGGGGTGCAATGCGCCTGTGTTACCTAGAACCTGTCAGGGGGGCACAGGCAGGAAACCCCACCTCCTTCCCTCCTCCACACGTCCTCCCAGCGTGTCCTGTGCCCGCACCCTTTCCCCGGATGCCTGCATCGCTGGCTCTCGCGCCTCCCTCGGTCTGTGTTCACGGGCCACTCCGTAAAGACAGCAACCCCACCTCTGGCCTCGACACCCTCTCCCTCCCTCCTCTGCCACAGCGAACACAGCGCCCTCGGACACACGTTTTTCACTTACTGCCTTTCGGGCCACCCCCTCCCCACCATCAAGAACATAAGCACCACCAGGCAGGGGTTGGCGGTCTCCTCACTGCTGCTGTCCTCGGCAGACGGAATAGCGACCGGTAAGTCACAGGCTCATGAGTAAATGAATTGAACGAAACCTCTGCCGCTGTCTCAGAGAGGGCTCAAAAGGTGTTTGGTGGCCCAGCCAGTGTGGCTCAGTGGTTGAGGGTCGACCTATGAACCAGGAGGTCACAGTTCGATTCCTGGTCAGGGCACATGCCTGGGTTGCGGGCTCCATCCCGTGTGGCGTGTGCAGGAGGCAGCCGATAGCAATGATTTTCTCATCATTGATGTTTCCATCTCTCTCTCCTTCTCTGACATCAATCAAAACATATTTATAAAAATTAAAAAAAGGTGTTGACGAATGAATGACAGCAGGTGGACCTGACCGGGAATCCGACACGCACTGGAGTCCGACCCCATGAAAGGGAGGGCGGTGCAGGCTACCTCTCCCGGCTGCTGCGCGGCCGGCCGCGGAGAGAGGCGCGTCTCCGAGTCGCTGCAGGAACGCTCGTCTTCCTCCTCGTGCAGCACGGAGGAATTCTGGGAGATGGACCTGTCGGAGGGAACAGCAGCTGGGCCGCTGGTCGCATAGAGAACAGCACGTTCCCACCAGACCCGCAGGAAGGGGCGGACCGCACGGAGCACCCCAAACCCTAAGGCGCGGGGAGGTGGGCAGAGCACCGGGAGGGACGGAGACGGCTCATGGGCATCAGAACACCTGAGTTTTCTCTTCAGCTTCTTCCATAACGTGTGTGTAAACTTGGGAAAAACCACTGACATTTCTGCTGTCTTAATATTTTCATCTATAACAGGGGTGGGGAACGTCCGGCCCGCGGGCCGTGCCCTCGAAGGAATCATTTGGTCTGGCCCCACCAAGGCAGTAGGAGTGAGTTAATGAAATGTTTGACCAGATACAGCAGCTAATTTTTAATTCCGCATGGCCCGAGAATGATGCTAAAAACATCCAATGGCCCCTGGCAGGAAAAAGGTTCCCCACCCCTGGTGTATAAGCCGCCTCCTTGATGCCACGGCAGAGAGCTTATCAGTCTGGGCCTCATTAGGTTTAAATGCCTAAAAGATACAAATCCCAAGGTTGCTTTAGTCTTCAGACTAAATCAGTGATGGCGAACCTATGACACGCGTGTCAGAGGTGACACGCGAACTCATTGTTTTGTTTGATTTTTCTTTGTTAAATGGCATGTAAATATATAAAATAAATATCACAAATATAAGCCTTTGTTTTACTATGGTCGCAAAGATCAAAAAATGTCTATATGTGACACGGCACCAGAGTTAAGTTAGGGTTTTTCAAAATGCTGACACGCCGAGCTCAAAAGGTTCGCCATCACTGGACTAAATGATGCCCTGGACCCCATGCCCCCCCCAACAGAACGCCTAATAGATCTGTCTATCTGGTCCCCCTACGTCCGCGTGTACCATCTTACCTTCCTCTCCTAAGGGCCGGGGTAAGCTCCCCCAGGGATCAGCCCCGGGTCTTCCGGGAGACGAGACGCTCTGGGAACGGCCCAGCGGGCCCACCCTGCCCGGGCACCCAGGTGGGGGGTGGCTGGGAGCACCCCGCCAAGGACCCCAGGCCCACACGGGCGGGCGCGTGCCGGCGACTCACTTGGAGAGACTCCTTTTGAGCTTGAGTCCTTGGCTGCTGCTGTCGGGCAGGCGGTCGAGCGGGGAGAGCGTCCTGACGGGGGGCAGGTGGCCGTCGCTGCCGTAGGCGGGCAGCATTCCTGAGAGGTGGCCGTCGCCCAGCACGTGCAGTGGAGGGACCGCGGGGGACGGGGTGAGGGGCCCGTTGAGGGCCTCCAGAAGGGACACCACTTCATAGCCCGGCGGGATGTTCTCGGAGGACTAGGGGGACCAGACGGTGGGAGAGTTCGTTAGCCAGACCGCGTGGCTCAGGCCAGCGGTCCCGGGTCGATTCCCCGCCAGGGCACATGCCTGGGCTGCAGGTTCAAGCCCCGGCTGGGGTGTGCTGGTTGGGGTGTGTTGGTTGGGGTGTGCTGGTTGGGGTGTGTTTCGGGAGGAGACCAATCGATGTTCTCTCTCACATCAATGCCTGTCTCTTTCTCTCTAAAATCAATAAACATATTGATTTTATCCTCGGGTCAGGATTAAAAAAAAAAGTAGAAAGGAGGGGGAAAACCATCAATAATCAAGTCACCCAAAGTAATAACTTCATTAGCATTCTGTGTATTTTCTTCCAATTTTTCCCTCTGTCCTGTTTGCACAGCTACAACCTATCATCTGTGAATAACAACTTTATATCCCGCGTACGTCACCTGACACAGATGTTTTCCTTCACACGCGTCCCCTTCCCACCGACACCGCGAGCTCCTGGTCCCACCGGGGCTGGCTACTCAGCTGTGTCGACATTTCCGACTGTGAACAGTCTGAGGGATGTCCTAGTGTGTGAATCTTTTTTCAGATGATTTTATTGGTATTAAATTCTTAGGCCCTAGATTACCTCGTATAATTGTGTTTAAGGCTCTTGACATACACAGGCTTTTTTTTTCCCCCCAACGATTTTTCTAGTTACACTCCTCAAAGCAGAACAGAAAACCTACTTAGTTCTGCCAGCCTGGAGTGTCTTTAAAGAGGTTTTTAAATTTGAAAGGTGAAAACGGTGTCTCCCATTAGTTTGCGTATCGTTGGTTTTTAATGTGGCTGACGCTGAAAGCAATGACTGCTAACCTGCTGCTTCCTCTTCTGGGAACTGCGTTTTGAAACCCTTTGAACATTTTTATCTGTTTTATTCACAGGAGCTACAGCCGAGACACGGGCTTTCCTCCGGTGTAAACGTCGTGGAGACATTTTTTCTTTAAATGGGTGGCTGTTTGCCTTTCGATTTTGGTCATGTGCTATACATCTGAAATTCAAAAATTGTTTTAAAGCTCCTATGTTTTGTTTTCATTGTTTTTGTTTTTAGAGGAAGAGGAAGGGAGAGGGAGAGAGAAACACGGATGGGCTGCCTCCTGCACGCCCCCTGTGGGGGACTGAGCCCACAACCGGGGCATGAGCCCCGACCGGGAATTGAATTGGTGACCGTTTGGTGTCTGGGTGGATGCGCAACCACTGAGCCGCATCAGCCGGGCTGAAATTTAAACTGTTACGTGGTAAAAGGTGCACCGTCTTCGTCCGTCCGGTTCCACTTTAAGCTTGGCGAGCCCTCTCCCGTCCAGAGTCCACCGGAGTCACCAGTAATTCATTCCAGCCCTTTAACGTTCTGCTTGGTTTGCTTTGTTTGGAGTACAGTTCACTGTTACTCCATGTGCAATCTGTTATCTGGTGAGGAGTAAAGCTACACTGATTTTCCTCCCCAGATAGCTAAGTAATTATCCCCGTACCGCTCACTGGATGGTACCTCTAGCGTGGGAACCTAAGGCAAGTCAGTATCTGCTCCGAGGCTTCACCCCGACACCATGCCTTGTACCCTGAAACGGAGGGGGATACCTTCATATGCTCGGCTCCCAGCCCCTGACCCCACCAAAAGGGATAAAGAAAACCAGTTACCGCCCGGCCGGTGTGGCTCAGTGGTTGAGCATTGACCTATGAATCAGGAGGTTACGGTTTGATTCCCGGTCAGGGCACTCGATCCCCAGTGTGAGGCGTGCAGGAGGCAGCCGATCAATGATTCTCTCTCATCATTGATGTTTCTATCTCTCTCCCTCTCCCTTCCTCTCTGAAATCAATAAAAAATATATTTTTTTAAAAACCAGAAAAATAAAACCAGTTACCTCCTGCGAGGACTCCGATAAAGACAGTAAACTGTATCCCAACCTAAGATGACCATCCCCTTGCTTCTGCTTGGGGGAGTCCCAGAGAAAGGGGGACCCCACAGAGGGGAATGGGGGAGGCTCTAGGCATGGCCACCACCATCAGGACACCAAATTCCCAACCTTATACCACAGACTGGTCTCAAGGCAACAGGGGCTCACCCAGCTTACTGCCCACGCCCCGCAAAGGCACGGAAATGAGGGGCCCGAGGCGAGAGGAGGCAGCGAGGAGACCTCCCTGTTGGCCTCATGGGGCGCGGCTCTGAGCCCCACTCACCGAGGGCTCCTCCGAGTCGGAGGTCTGGGAGGAGATGATGGGGTTGAAGCTGGTCGGGGACAAGGGGCCCAGCTTCTTCCTCATGGCTCGGATCTGCAGCAGCGCCCGGAAGGCTGCGGAGGAGGAGAGGGGCCGTCAGGCCACGTGGGTACGGGGGTGGGACAGACCCCGCCACCCCTGCCCCGCGGCCACGCGGACCGGACCGGACCGGCGGGGCTTACGCAGGCGGCAGATGGGGCAGTTGCTGGCCTGGTAGCGCAGGGTGTCGGCGCAGGTGTTGCACAGGCAGAGGTGGCGGCAGGGCAGGATGAGGGTGTCCCGCACGTCCGAGAGGCACACCACGCACTCGGCGCTGTTGTCGCTCACCTCGTCCTCAGCCACCTGCCGGGGAGCGGACACTGAGCCAAGGACAAGGACGCACACTCGCTAGACCAGGGATGGGAACAGTCCGGCTGGCGCGGCTCAGGGGCTGAGCATCGACCCATGAACCAGGAGGTCAGGGCACCGGCCCGGGCTGCAGGCTCGATCCCCAGTGGGGGGCGTGCAGGAGGCAGCCGGTCCATGATTCTCTCTCATCATTGATGTTTCTCTCTCTCTCCCTCTCCCTTCCTCTCTGAAATCAATAAAAAAATATATTTTTTAAAAAAGAAATAGGAACAGAAGCTTACACTTACATCGGACTTCACCGTTTACCCAGTGCGTTCACACACTCGGGGTCACTGACTCCGGGAGCTTCTCTCAAGCTCACACTGTGAGGCTGACCTGCCTCTGACCGGCTGGGCCATGGGGCCGAGCAGACCCCACGGGGATAAGACGGGTTTAATGATCAGCGTCGGGAAAGCCCAGCCGGCTAATGGCGGAGGGGGGTGGGGGTGGGGACTCAGAGACTAACCCAGAGCGATTTAAGGACAGTCATCTGAAACGAGGGGCGGGAAACACCCTCTGGGCCCGAACTGACTGCGATCACGGCGCCCGGCCTCCCGGTCCCGGTCCCGGCTTGACCGAGGCTCCTCGCTGCCCCTCGGGAGGACAGGCAGCGTGCCGGGTGGCTCTCACCTTGGCATCCTGCGTGTTGTACTTGTTCTCGATCCCATAGATCTCCTGGAGCAGGTAGCTGACCCCGTCGACCTGCACGGCAAACACACAGAGTTCCAGGGCAGGCTGACCCTCGCACAGATAGGAGCGGCCACACACGCCCCCGCCGTGGGGACGGGCCGAGGGCCGTGGGTTCACGGCGGGGACGACCGAAGGCCGGGACAAGCCGAGGATGCTTTCTCCACGGCGGCTCTCTTGTTGAGAAGCAAAACCAGCTGTTTGATTTTCCCCCAACAGGGACACACAGGCTCAGACTGGCATGCCGCTGCCCTGCCCTCACCATCGCCCACAGCGAAGAAAGGGGAGACTAGAACGGGCGGGAGAAGATGCAGCACAATGTAACCTCAGCTACGAAATAAACGTGAGGTCCACACATCGCGAGGAGAAAGGAGGGGGAGAGAAAGACAGAGGAGAAGTGGGTAAGGGAAAGGGGGGAGGGGAAGACACAGGAGGGAGGCATGGGAGGGGAGGCCGACCGAGCCCCTCCCCCGCCACGGAGCTGCCGTCTCCAACATGCTGCAAAATCACCCTCTAGCCCTTGTTTCTTTTCTTTTTTAAAATATATTTTTATTGATTTCAGAGAAGAAGGGAGAGGGAGAGAGAGACAGAAACATCAGTGATGAGAGAGAATCATGGATCGGCTGCCTCCTGCACGCCCCCTACTGGGGATTGAGCTCACAACCCGGGCATGTGCCCTTGACCCGAATCGAACCTGGGCCCCTTCAGTCCGCAGGCCAATGCTCTATCCACTGAGCCAAACCGGCAGGGCAGCCCCTGTTTCTTAAAACTCCAACTTCAACACCCAGGCTCACTCCCATGAGTCTGGCCCCAGCAGTGCTGAGGCTGGCCCGTCCCCGGCTTCCCTAATCCAGGCCCCGCCCCTCTGCCTGGCCTCTGAATTCATCCCGAGACCTGGCCTGTCACTGATGTCATATCCCACCCGCCAGTCTGACAAAGTCTGTCACTAACTCGACTCTAGCTACAGAGAAGCCGTTTTCCCTGAGCTTCCCCAGCCAGCAATCCAGGCAGCACCTGCTCTGCCTCTCCTATAACCCCTCTTAAACGCCGGTGTGGCTCAGTGGTTGAGCACTGACCTATGAACCAGGAGGTCATGGTTTGATTCCTGGTCAGGGCACGTGCTCGGATTGATCAATGATTCTCTCTCATCACTGACCTTTCTCTCTCTCCCTCTCCCTTCCTCTCTGAAATCAATAAAATTATATTTAAAAAAGAGAGAGAAAGAAAGAAAGAGAGAGAGAGAGAGAGAGAGAGAAAGAAAGAAAGAAGAGAGGAGAGAGGGGACGCCAGCAGCCCGGCCCTCAGGACTCACCACTTGCTTCTGCTTGAGGGGCTTGACACAGAAGGTGCCGTCCGTGTGCTGCAAGGAGAACAGGGCAGTGATGACCAGGGCGCAGGCCAGGCAGCCCCGCGTTCACTGCGACTTCTCTCAGCCGCACGTGGCCTGGGGGCCCCGCCGTGGGGACTGCAGGCTCCCAGGGCGGGCAGGGCCTTTCCAGGTCTGGTCTGACCCTTCCCTTTGGAGGAGAGGGAAGGAGGCCTCGGGGTGGAAGGTCAAGCACAGTTGGTGGCAGAGCTGGAGCTCGGCCCTTGCAGCCCCCAGTGTGGTGATCTCCCCCCGCCAGCCCCAGCCCCCGGGCCAGCGCCACCTGCTGAGCTCAGGCAGCCGGGACGAGGCTGCCCGTCCTCCCGGGAGAGCTGAGCCTCTGAGGTGAGGCCCTGGAAAGCCACTCACTCACCTTCTCGAAAGTGCCCAGCAGCACGTGGCAATGGCCGAAATACTCTGGAAGGAACGAAGGCACCGGATGGAGAGGCAAACCAAGCGACGCACCCTCCCCGACTCCCCGCGGCTCGTGCCGGTATGGAACCCGGTGTTCCTGTCCGCCGAGGGCCTCGGGAACAGGAGTGGGGGAGGGGGGTGCAGACACTGCCTGACACCCACGGAGGCCTTGGGCCACCCACGGGCAGTGTCGGCCAAAGAAGACACAGGGCGTCCATACCGTCTCCTTCGTCCACCACGGCATGGACCACCAGCGGGTAGACCTCTCGGTCCAGATCGAAGCCGAGCTGGAGGGAAAGCAGAGGGAGGAAGAACAAAGCTCATGTTGCCATAGCGCAGGGCCCGTCGGAAAGGCCCATCGGAAAGGTGGGCGTGGCCACGGCCCTCATCTCTGCCGGCCGGGGGGGGGGGGGGGGGGCTCGGGGGCGAGCACGGACCTAGGAACCAGCAGGTCACGGCTCGATTCCAGGCCAGGGCACACGCCCAGGTTTTGGGCTGGATCCCCAGTAGGGGGCGTACAGGAGGCAGCCAATCAATGTTCTTGTTTTTCATCATTCATGTTTCTCTCTCTCTCCCTCTCCCTTCCTCTCTGAAAAGTAAACATATAGATATAGATGTAGATATATAGATATAGATATAGATATAGATATAGATAGATATATAGATATAGATATATATAGATAGGTATATAGATATAGATATATATAGATATATTTTTTTAAACGAATCTCATCTCTGCTCCTCCACAACCTCGTCACTACCCATGTCCCTTTGACGGACGGCCACCAGTTTCTCTTTAAAATCTCCTAGAGACACAGCCTTGTAGCCTCCAGGCTCTTTTCTCTGAGCGTGGTTTTCTTGAAACGCCCCGGGCTAACGGGCTGGTTTGGAAGAGGGCGTATCCTTAGGGTGTGAAGGCGTTACAGGCTGAAGGTGAGCATGGCCTCTGAGCGCCTGGGCAGTCAGTCCTTTGCTGCTGGCCGTGGTCCTAACGAGCTCCCAGCCCATCCAGGCCCCCGTGGGGAACTGCCCCGCGTCCTCTCCCGCCAGGGGCGCTCACCTCCTCCTCGGCCCACTCGGAGGGGTCCACGGTGTGGGAGGGCAGGCAGAACTGCTGGCACACCCCGCGCTTGTAGTGCACCGTCTCCGACTGCAGGCTGTTGTCTTTGGGGATGTAGCTATCGGTCAAAGTCGGGAGCAAAGCAAGAGTCAGTGTGTGGCCCGGGCGGCGCTGCCATTTCCTGCCTCATGTCTGCTCTGTCACCCACAGGCGCCGGGAATGACACCGACGGACCAGACCTATCACCTACGTCCTCGGCTCGGCTGGGGAATGCGATTAAACTCGTCTATGCAGCCACCGGCCACCAGGGTCGCTTCACAGGGTTCCAACAGCATCGGAACGACCTGAAGGCCCTGCTGCCACCTGCCACGGCAGCCACATGGCACAACTTAAAGGGGAACGGGCAGAAGTGGGGTCTCTGTGCCCGGCCAGTGAGGCCCAGTGGGTGAGCATCAGTCTATGGACCAGGAGGTCACGGTCCGATTCCCAGTCAGGGAGGGCACACGTCTGGGTTGCACCTCGATCCCCAATAGTGGGCGAGCAGGAGGCAGCCGATCAATGATTCTCTCTCATCAGTGATGTTTCTATCTCGCTCTCCCTTTCCTTCCTCTCTGAAATCAACAAAAATATTTTTTTTAAAAAAAGTAGAGCCCAGCCGGTTTGGCTCAGTGGATAAGAGCGTCGGCCTACAGACTGAAGGTCCCAGGTTCGATTCCGACCAAGGGCACATGCCTCGGTTGCGGGCTCCATCCCCAGTAGGGGGTGTGCAGGAGGCAGCTGATCGATGATTCTCTCTCATCATGGATGTTTCTATCTCTCTATCCCTCTCCCTTCCTCTCTAAAAATCAATAAAAATATTTTTTTTTTTTTAAAGAAGAAGTAGGGTCTGCAGAAGAAAGTCCACGTTCTAGAGCCAGATCTTGCCTGGTGAGGGCATGAGGCACGGGCCCTGAGCTGGCCGGGGAGGAGGCGGCTCCCCGGTCCCGTCCGTACCTGGCGATGCCGTTCTGGAACTCCTCGGTGGCCTGGTAGTAGATGGTGATGGCCACGCGGGCGTCGGTGTCGAAGGTGAACTCCACATTGTAGTGGACTTTGGCTCTGCCGGCCTCGGCCCCAGGGGTCTTCACCTCCTCGGCGCACCTGCAAGCACCAGGCCTCAGCGTTTGGCAGGCAACAAACCAGCATTTAAACCAGCGGTTCTCAACCTTCCCAATGCCGCGACCCTTTAATACAGCTCCTCATGTTGTGGTGACCCCCAGCCATAAAATTATTTTTGTTGCTACTTCATCACTGTAATGGTGCTACTGTTATGAATCGTCATGTAAATATCTGATATGCAGGATGTATTTTCATTGTTCGCGACCCACACATTGAGAACCTTTAAACTGTATCCCTTTTTCAAAAACTTAACATATAGTGGGCTGCTCTGCGGTCCTCAGCCCCGCCCTCCGCCCTCCGCCCTCCGCCCTCCTCGGGGATGATGGCAGAGGACGTCACTGCCGCCGGGCGGGCGGTGTCACTGATACTTCACGACTCAACAGCCAGCGTCCTTGCGCCTTTGCCCGACTTCATTTATGTTTACTTTTCATCGGAATCCAAGGTTCTAGTCACATAGTTGACATAATTTCCACTCCCCGTTCTGCCTCTTCAAACCTATCTTTCCCTCGGGGAGCCCGAGCCTTAGCAGAGGCAGCATCTGCTTAAAACCGACGCTGAAGCCCTCGCCGGTGTGGCTCAGTGGATAGAGCGTCAGCCTGCGGACTGAAGGGTCAGATTCCGGTCAAGGGCACATGCCCAGGTTGTGGGCTCGATCCCCAGTGGGGGGCGTGCAGAAGGCAGCCGATCCATGATTCTCTCTCATCACTGATGTTTCTATCTCTCTCTCCCTCTCCCTTCTGCTCTGAAATCAATAAAAATATATTTAAAAAAACACACAAAACGACTGACACTGCCTCAGGGACAGCACAGAGAAGGCAGATCAGGGACAATTAATAATGATGATGGGCCGGAAGCAGCCGACCCCGGGCACTCTGAGTGTCTGGGCGTATGAGGTTAAGAATAAATTTAAAAGTAAATATAATCAATGAATACGGACTTCCTATTCCAAGTTCAAAGAGCTCCTCTTTACACAGGCTTGTGGAGGTCTCTGCAAGATTCACTCTCTCTCCCAATCATTCTTCTTTTAAAAGAAATTCAGCCGCACGGCGGCTGCCAGGGAAGGGGCAGGGCTCGCCCTCACGGACGACGAGGTGAAGCCGAACAGTCTCGATGCAGAGCCCGACCTGAGCAGGCGCGGGTCAGGCTCTGGGGCCGGCACCCCTGCTCTGGGCGGCTCTGCGGGGCGGGCTGCCCCAGGAGGGCCCTGGCCTGGCCCCGTGGAGCGCTGGGACCGGCGGACTTACTTGACCAGCCGCAGTGTGTCCTTGCGGATGTTGACCAGGCTTCTCAGCGTCTTCACTGGCTCCTGGGGCGGCGGGGCTGCGTAAGGAAACTGCCGGGCAAAGCGGGAGAGGACAGCGGTGAGTGAAGACCCGTGACCGCCCCTCCCTGGCACGGGGCCTCGCAGCCTGGCCAGGTGAGGGGGGCAGGTGCCAGGCCCGAACGCCGGAGGACACGGAGAGCCGCCACAGTGCGTGGACTTGCTCCAGGTCACAGCCGGTAGAACTGGGATTCGATTTGGCGTCAAAAGAGTGAGATTCGCCCAGCTGGGGTGGCTCAGTGGTTGAGTATTGACCTACGAACCAGGAGGTTGAGGTTCGATTCCCGGTGAGGGCACATGCCCGGGTTGCGGGATCGATCCCCAGTAGAGGGTGTGCAGGAGGCAGTGGATCCATGATTCTCTCTCAGTATTGATGATTCTCTCTCCCCCTCTCCCTTCCTCTCTGAAATCAATAATAAAACAATATATTTTTTTAAATATACTTTATTGATTTTTTACAGAGAGGAAGGGAGAGGGAGAGAGAGTCAGAAACATCGATGAGAGAGAAACATCAATCAGCTGCCTCCTGCACACCCCCCACTGGGGACTTGTCCACAACCAAGATACATGCCCTTGACCGGAACCGAACCCCGTACCCTTGAGTCCGCAGGTCGACGCTCTATCCACTGAGCCAAACCGGTCAGGGCATAAAACAATATTTTTTAAAAAAGAGAGATTTACCTGCTTTTCCCATTCCATGAAGCTCACCTGAGTCAGCGTTCACAACGTGGATCGCTAACAAGAACGCCTACAAGTACCAAACGGACACACACGCGGTGGCCGCATTCATCACGAAGGCTTTTCCCTCTGACCTTGGACGACGGGCGCCAGACCCACAGGTGTTCCCCTCAGAGAGGCCACACGCACCTGGGGAACATGGAACTGCGAGCAGGGAGAAGCTGGCCGCCCGCGCAGGGCACGGTCCTCCGTTCCCGGCCCCTCAGAGGCAGCACAGGCCTCTGGAACCAGCGCCAGGAGCTCTCCCGGGGCCATCCCGGTCCCTGGCTGCCCGGCATTGACCTTACACTCTCCCTCAAGGAGGAGACGAGAGGAGACACAGTAACACACTGAACTGGGGAACTGCCTTCAGAAGATGGATTCTCCAATGTGCCCGGCACGGTGCCGATGCTTTGTGGACAATGAACGATTTTTGCATCTAATTCACAGAAAACCTACTAGACCAGTGGTTCTCAACCTGTGGGTCGCGACCCCTTTGGCGGTCAAACGACCCTTTCACAGGGGTCGCCTAAGACCATCCTGCATATCAGATATTTACATGACGATTCGTAACAGTAGCAACATGACAGTTATGAAGTAGCAACGAAAATAATTTTATGGTTGGGGGTCACCACAACATGAGGAACTGTATTTAAAGGGCCAGGAGGTTGAGAACCACTGTACTAGGCGGTGTAGCTCTGCCCCAGCGTGGCGCTCCCGAGACAGCCTCGCTCCCTCCTGGAGCGGCTTCGGGGAGCGGGGCCCACGGTCCACTCTGCCGGGGCCTCCACGGGGTTCTGCTGACGAGGTTGTTTCACTCAGAAAACACAGCCGACAGCACCTAATTTTATGGATTCGATATGATTGCTGATAATTCACATGCGTGCACGTGGCCCTTGAGAAAACACATTCCATCTAAGCTGTCACATGTGTATCCAACGACCCTCTGTGGGTACCGAGCAGCAACATTTTACTTTCTCCGTTGATACATTAACGCATCCTTTTAAAATACATGATAGTGGGGTTTCCTACCTACAAAGCAACACATGTAGGGTGCCCCCCCAAAACGTATACGCACTTTGAATAATTATTCATCCCAATGGGCTAAATCTGAAAAGAAAGAAACATCAATTGAGCTATCAGAAAAAAGGGTGTCTACATTTTTGGGGGGGGGTCACCCCGTATTCAAGCAGAAAAGTTGAAAAACATACAAAAAAGCACAAAATCAGCCATCATTTCACCACTCAGCGATTTAGACGGAAGCTAACACGGTGGGGTCTTCCCCGTGAGGCGTCCATCCACGCCCGGCCCGCCTACCTGCCTCCGTTTCTCGGCGCCGTTTCAAGCTGCACACACAGCTTTATAGCCTCCTTTCCACGTAGAACAACGTGGTGGACACTGTTAAAGCCGTGGTCGGACGTGCCCTCGCACGGCAGCGATAGAGGCACGCTTGCTGGAATCAACCCCATTTTCCTCCCTGGTTTCCGCTGGTTTCCCCTCGTGTGTGTTTGTTTTATTTTTCTGATATAAATGTGGTGAGTGCCTGGGTCCTGCATTTCTGCATGCTCGTTTGATTCCTTCCTTAGGACAAATTCCTAGGCGTGGAATTTCTGGATCAAAGAGTAAGCATATTTTTTAAGAGTTTTAAGAATATTTTTGCCAAACTGTTCTCCAGAAAGCTGGTTCTGGTTTTCTCTCCACCGGCCGCGTGTCAGAGGCTTTTATTCGGGGAAGCTGGAAACCCCGCCGGCCCCGTCTGTGGCCCATTTCTCTCCCCGCCGACCCCCCCCTTCCACCAAAGGCATTTAAAACGATTTTCAAATACGCTTAAGCAAAAAGGAATTAGGGCAGCAAAATCCCACACAAATGCTAGTCTATAGTAAAGCCAAAATAAATGACTTTGGGATTAAAATAGTTTTCTGGAGCAGCACGTTAATCATATACATTTGCACAGGCACGGGGAGCGAGCCATAACTCCTCCCGAGTCTAAAAAAATAAATAAAAGACCAGTCCTTCCTTCCTTCTTTGCCCTTTTTTCCTCCCCACCCTCCAAAAAAATAAAAACAATAGAAAAGGGGGAAAATCCAACAAAGGCCTCGTGATCTTTGTCTTCCATTTAGAATGTTACCTGAGCCTCAATTCTCTGTCACAAGGTGCAGGTCCATGTCATTCTGTGTCCGCCAGGCTTTACCTGGAGCCTGCCTTCGTTATGAAAAGTGAGATGCCCTGGCCGGCATGGCTCAGGGGCTGAGCACTGACCTACGAACCAGGAGGTCATGGTTAGATTCCCCGTCAGGGCACACGCCCGGGTTGCGGTCTCGGTCCCCAGTAGGGGGCGTGCAGGAGGCAGTCGATTGATGACTCTCTTTCATTTTGATGTTTCTCTCCTCCTCTCCCTTCCTCTCTCTGTAATCAATAAAAAAATTGTTTTTAAAAAAGAAGGAACGAGACTCAAAAGATTGGTGTAGTTATGGAAGGCCCCAGCGCTAATGAGCAGCAGAACCAGGATTTAGGCCCGGAAGCCGCACTCTTTCTACTGCAGCTGCCTCGGCTGCCACGGGGCCGCCTACAGGTGGTTCTGATGCCGGGATGTTCAAGGAACCTGAGCAGAGTGTGGAGAGTCTGACAGTTCAACGGTCACCTGCTCAGGTTCTGGGAGCGAGTCCGAACCCCCCGGAGGACACCCTATGCATCAGCAGCAGCGCATAAAAAAGGCACCTAATGCCACCCTCCTTCTACATTTAAAAATATATATTTTTTTATTGATTTCAGAGCAGAAGGGAGAGGGAGAGATAGAAACATCAATGATGAGAGAGAATCATTGATAGGCTGCCTCCTGCACGCCCCCCACTGGGGATCGAGCCTGCAACCTGGTCCGGAATCCCACCTGGGACCCTTCCGTCTGCAGGCCAATACCCTATCCACTGAGCCAAACCGGCCAAGGCTCCTCCTACATTTTCACAGGAGTGTCTAAGGCCGTGGTTCCCAATGTGGGGCACACACCCCACAGGAGGGCAATTTGATGTTTAAGGGGGGCAATTTGAGAATGAGTTATAAACAGTGAATTTTTTGCATTTATTATGGTTCTAGGGGCCTCATATACTGTATATAAATACATATTGTGACGTATTTATGCATTTCAGGTCTCTATTATATGTTTTGAAACTTTATTTGCTATTTTTTCCTATCACTTCATATTATTATTCTTTTAACAATTTCTCAGTGACTTCCTCCCCAGGACTTCAACTGTCCTTCCGTTCTTTTATTTTTCTCTTTCATGGATGCCATGCTCTTTGGAAGCTTGTTTAGACCAAGCTAATGGCCTTTCAGGCTTCCTCCCCGTGACTAGGAGTTCACTGTTTGAATAATTAGAATTCTATGGGGGGGGGCATCAGGATGTTAGAGATGCTCAGCTGGGCGTGGCCAAGAAAGGGGGGGACCACTGGTCTAAGGTCTTCTCAGAGCCCAGCTTTCTCGGAGCACAGCGTGACAGAGTCCTTGTTGGTGACTCTCACGGCACCTGCAGAGGACACACATGGGGGCGCCGATGGCAGGGAGCTCTGCGCAGCCGCGGCCGCTGCTCACCTTGCGCCCAGGAGGCTGGAACGCGCGTTACTGACAGGCGCGGCGGCTGCTCCTCTGAATTAATTTCCAAGGATCAAGACATCTGCCCATTCACTCCACACTCTCCTCTGCCTGCTGAGCCTGGGGCTCAGGGATGGGCCAGACACGCCTCTGAGTTCCGTCCGTAGGGCTTACACCTGCTGCCCTGCATGGGGGTACAGCACCTCCCGACGGGCCTGCAGTGTCTGTGCTGAAATGAGCCCAAATCTCAGAGTAATTTGAATCCCACAGGCCTCAGGCCCAGGACGGGAGCATATACAGCGTGGGTTCAGCCAGATGAGCTCATTCAAAGGGCCCTCCCCCCGCCCCCCGGGGGGTTGCCAATCAAGACTCTGAGTAATTCTGACCGGGCTTCCCTTTGACCTCTAACCCTGGTGTTCATCAGTTTCTTCTTTCACGTCGGCAAAGTGCCCCCTGGTGACCAGATGTGGAACTGCTACTGTGTGTGTGTGTGTGTGTGTGTGTGTGTGTACGTACAATATGTATGTGTACACTAGCATATCAACCATATATCCTAGATATTTTTTTAAAATATATTTTATTGATTTTTTTACAGAGAGGAAGGGAGAGAGAGAGAGAGTTAGAAACACTGATGAGAGAGAAACATCGATCAGCTGCCTCCTGCACATCTCCTACTGGGGATGTGCCCGCAACCTAAGTACATGCCCTGGACCGGAATCGAACCTGGGACCTTTCAGTCTGCAGGCCGACGCTCTATCCACTGAGCCAAACCGGTTTCGGCTATCCTAGATATTTTTTAAGCCATTCTAATTTCAACTACCCCTACCTACAAATGCATTCACATTTTTGCTGTAGAAAATGTGGTCACAATGCATATGAAATGGAAGGATACCTTGTTTCAGTGGTAAATTACTGGGCGATTCCCAGGAGCCTCTAAAAAGGACATAGCCCATTCATAAAAATAAATAACTTCGGTAAAAAGCCTTTTAAAAAGGACATGATTTGCTAACATTGCTCTTCGTCTCAGGCCCGATCGCGTGCAGCGCACGCCCGCTGTGGCTCTGGGAGCACCTTCGAGCCGGTGCCCATCCTGTGGCCTCCCCCGTCTTCTTATTTTTCTTTTTTTTGGTTAATCCTCATTGAGGATATTTTCCCACTGATTTTAGAGAAGGCGGAAGGGAGGGAGGGAGAGGGAGAGACAGAGACACAAGTACTGGCTGCTTCCTGCATGTGTCCTGGCCGGAGCCAGGGATCGAGCCTGCAACCCAGGTGTCTGCCCTTGACGGGGGAGCAAACCCTAGACCAGCGGTTCTCAACCTGTGGGTCGCGACCCGTTTGGGGGTCGAACGACCCTTTCACAGGGGTCGCCTAAGACCATCGGAAAACACATCTATAATTACATATTGTTTTTGTGATTAATCACTATACTTCAATTATGTTCAATTTGTAACGATGAAAATACATCCTGCATATTATGAATCGTCATGTAAATATCTAACAGTATCAAAATTACAGAAATGAAGTAGCAACGAAAATAATTTTATGGTTGGGGGTCACCACAACATGAGGAGCTGTATTAAAGGGTCTCGGCATTAGGAAGGTTGAGAACCACTGCCCTAGACCCTCCGGTGTGCAGGCCGATGCTCCAACCACTGAGCCACACCAGCCAGGGCTGCACAAATACAGTCTTTCCTTAGAAAACAGGAAGCCCCAAATGCCAAAAATCTGATTCCAAAGAAAAAGAAAATGATTTTAGGCAATTTATAATTAAAGCAGAAAAGTGCTCATTTGGTAGGTTAGCAGGCGTGTACTATTTGTGGCAAAGAATCAAATGATAGTTACTATGGCGACCAACATCTGGAGTCATGTGAATAACTCCTTTACAGCCCTACATACACCCTTTCGTTGGCAGGTCTTAGGGCTTTTATATTTAAATTTCAGTTCCTTCTATTTGATGCCTTGCTGTTTTCTCCGCTTTCTCTACTTCCTCTCTTCTCAGAAGTGTAGTGTGTCCACGACTCAGCAGTGGGTATTTTTAGACTCGCGCTGCCTTGGAGCGTTTTCTTAGATCAGCGTCAGGGGAGAGCAGTGTCGTCTCTGCTTGGATGCCGCAAAAGGAATGCAAATTTGCCTGTTTAACCAGCTGCTGCCGGAGGCAGGCGGCGTTGTGCCTGCGGTGGGCCAGCACGTCAAAGGGCTCTATTTACAGCAGAAAAACCCCCTTTCGCTAAGTTTCCATCCAGTCCTCCCGGGAGTTCTCCGCCACAGCAGGAAGGTGATCACAAAGCCGACAAGACACCCCATTCCCCAACCAGAGGCGGGAAGGGGACCCCAAGAGGGTGTCGCAGGGTGACCTCAACACGAAGATGCTCTGGGCCCAGGTCTGGTTCCCAGAGATACGAGAGGGCGGCCCCTTTAGAGCCCGTGACGCCTCCGCTGGGTGTCCTGGCAGGACACAGGGCCGGTGTCATGGCTGTGACCTCACAGCGAAGGCTGACCTTCCCAAAACATCTATCTATCCATACATCCATCCATTCATCCACTTATTTATCTATGTATTTATGTATGTATGTATGTATTGATTTATTTAAAGACTTTTTCCTGTTTCTTCTTTTTTAAAAAAATTGATTTCAGAGAGGAATGGAGAGGGAGAGACAGAAACATCAATGATGCGAGAGAATCATCAATCGACTGCCTCCTGTACACCTCACACTAGGGATCGAGCCCGCAAACAGGCATGTGCCCTGACAGGGACCTCCTGGTTCCTAGGTCGATGCTCAACCACCGAGCTGGGCTCCAAAATACTTAAACCCCAGCCCGAGCAGGCCCAATGGCTCGATTCTCTCTGTTCACCTTAACGAGGGACAAGGGAAAGGGGAACACCCCATCGGAGGTCAAGCGCCGTCATAAAACCGCCCAGATGCCTGGCAACGGCCGTGGAAGACCCTCGGTCGCCCCATTCTTACGGGTCGGGTCTTGGCTCCCATGGGGGCACCGTGACCTGCAGGCAGCCCGTGCGGCGCCACTCTGACGTCAAATGCACCCACTAGACCAGCGGTTCTCAACCTGTGGGTCGCGGCCCCTTTGGCGGCCGAACGCCCCTTTCACAGGGGTCGCCTAAGACCATCCTGCATATCAGATATTTACATGACGATTCATAACAGTAGCAACATGACAGTGATGAAGTAGCAACGAAAATAATTTTATGGTTGGGGGTCACCACAACATGAGGAACTGTATTTAAAGGGCCAGAAGGTGGAGAACCACTGCACTAGACTCCGGGTACTGTTTTGATGACAAATGAAACGTACGCGACTTCCGGTTTCCTCACGGACAGGAAGCCCTTGCCAAGATGGGGACCCCTCCCAGCCGGACAACAACACCCCCCCCCCCCCCCCCCGCCCGCTGCGCTTGCCCAACAAAGGCCCTTCCCCAGGCGAGCGCTGTGTTCAGATACAAAGGATGTTGCCCAACACCCGCTCATTTCGAGCAGCGCCCAGAGGGACACAGTGCTCTCCGCGCAGACCAGCCATCTTTTCCACCCGGCGAGTTGGTAAATAATGACTAACGGCCAGAGACGCCACCCCTTTCAGACAAGCACCCCATTCTAGACGCCCGGCTTCTGGGCTGCATCTGGTCAGGAGACGCATCACCCAGCTCCCAAACAGGAATCTGCCTGTAAGAGGTTTTCAGACGCCTGACGCTGTGTGCAAAGAATATGCCCAGAGAGGCAAGCCCCGTATCAGTCAAAATATGCATTTACAAATAGTCAGTGTACATTTCCCCCCAAAGAAGCATAGTAGGGCTATTGTATTCTAGACGGTGAATCCCAGGGGCAGAACACAAATACCCACAGGATGTCCTGGTCAGCGTCCAGCTCCAAGGCTGTTATGTCACTGGGGCGCTCTCGTCCCGTGTCCCACCTGTCCCTTCCCTGCCTCCTACCTGAGCTCTCCACCCCCCTCCACGCTCCCCTCCACGCCTGTCGCCCACCGCCTCTAGGCCCATCCCTGCAAGTCTCCATCCCTGAGCCGCGTCCTCCAGCCCCCCCCCCGCCCCCCCCCCCCCACCCGTTCCCTGCAGCGGCCTCTGAACGGCTCTTCCTCCTGTTACTGATCGCCTGCCCACTACCAAGAGCCTGGGCTTCAGGTCATCTTGTTTTTATTGATTTTTATTTTTATTTTTTGAGAGAGAGTGGGGGGGGAGGGAAAGAGAGAAAGGGAGGGAGAGAGGAACACTGATGAGAAAGCAACATCGATCGGCTGCCTCCTACACACCCCCTACTAGGGATCAAGCCCACAATCAAGGCATGTGCCCTGACCGGGAATCACACCGGTGACCCCTTGGTGCATGAGATGATGCTCAACCCACTGACCTACCCTGGCCAAGCTCCGGCCATCTTCCAGGGCTTGTCAGAGGTGACCCCAGCTCATCCAGAAGGAACAGGGTGTCTGAGCGTTAACCACCTGCTTTCCGAGACTCAAAATAGCCAAGTACCAAGTCTAAACACAGCACGAAGCAAAGACGGTGCAGCGGGTGGTGATTCCCCAAGAGGCACCAAATGGCCCTCCCTCCCAGCCGCGCCGGCCGGCTCCTGGGTCTGCGGTCTTAGCCCGGCCACGCTACAAAGATCCTAGTTAATAATCTGCCGAGAAGGCACAGCCCCGCAAGTCAGGCGCGAGGCCCAAGTTCAGCAAGAGGACTCAGTGCCTGGCTGAGTCTAACGAATAAATTACGGAAAAGGAGAGGCCTGCAGGGGGCAAACCTGACCACACCGCCGGCCCACGTGCTCAAGGTCGCCGTCGCCATCCCCAGGAAGACGGCACGAGCGATGCTGTACCTTAGGGAGGTCATTTGCCTCTGGTTTCTTCCCCCAAATCCATCACCCGCTCTGACCACGAGGGAACACCCGAAACCCCAACGGCGGGTGAGTTCCACAGACGAGCTCACGGCAAGCTCAGCCCAGACTGTCAAGGTCACAAAAAGCCACAAAAACCCGGGAAACGGTCACAGACTGGAGGAGCCGTGACAACCGAAGGCACTGCGGGGCCCTGGGAGGAGCCTGGACCTCTAGGGGTGCAGCCCTAGGAACGCTGCAGCTTTACGGCAGGAACGCACCGGTGCGAGCATTCAGGGCGGACCCGGGACCGTGTCAGGCAAGGGGCCCGGGTGAGCGAGCGGTCCACGGGCATTCTCTACCTTCGCAGCCTTCCGGGAGCAGACAATGACATTTGAAAAAATAAGTTCTGCCCGGCTCAGTGGCTGAGCATTGACCTACGAACAGGAGGTCACGGTTCGATTCCGGGTCATGGGCTCCATCCCCAGTGTGGGGTGTGCAGGAGGCAGCCGATCCATGATTCTCTCTCATCACTGATGTTTCTCTCTCTCCCTCTCCCTTCCTCTCTGGGGGGAAAAAAAAAAAGTCCGGCAAGAGCCACGCTAAGATGAGCCGCAATGCAGAGGAGCAGAGGAGCTCGAGGTGGAGGTGTGGGTCTCCGCTCTGGGTGACTTCAGGCTAAATCACTGCACGCAAGCAAGTCTCCATTCCTCAGCTGTCCAACAGGCCAAGTACCAGCGACCTCACCGCTTGTGAGAGGAAAGGCTGCATGAATCGGGAAGACGGAAACCACATCAGCGGTTTTCAGGGAGAGAATTTCATAGAAGGAGCCGGTTAAACAGGCGTCGAAGGACGAAAACACCCAACGGGGACACAGAGCTGCCGGAGTGACCAGGGGAAACGGCCAGCCCCCTCGTTCTCAGATCCTACAGGCCCGACGCTGGCCCTCACCTCCAGCCAGCAGCCCTCTCTCGCCCCCTGTGGGCAGAGCCTGGCAGGGAGCCGCGGGCCATGGGGAGCCCCAGGGTCCAGGGTGCCTGGGGGCTGGGAGGCAGCGTCAATGTCAGCTGTGAAGGGCTCTGCAGACTGTAAATGCCACCCACGGGTGCTGGCTTTTATCATGGCATCTAGTAAGGTCCTAGGCTAACCGCACGCTCCCCCACCCCTTCCTTTAAAAGACATGGTGCACAGGATGGATTAGTCGAAGAGATTCACCTCCGGGGCTTACAGCGTTTAAAGTTGTGGTTTTTTAAATATATATTTTTATTGATTTCAGAGAGGAAGGGAGAGGGAGAGAGAAATAGAAAGAAACATCAATGAGAGAGAATCATGGATCAGCTGCCTCCTGCACACCCCACACTGGGGATCGAGCCTGCAACCCGGGCATGTGCCCTGACCGGGAATCGAACCCTGACCTCCTGGTTCCTAGGTCGACGCTCAACCACTGAGCCGCGCCGGCCGAGAACGTTTGAAGTTGTAATAAATGGAGACCGTGGCTGGGGACGGCATTCTGTTCTGTAACTACAGCGCCTGGCCTGCGAAGCGCACTTCTCGGGGCTCCTTCTGAAGCCGAGGCCTCCGTCTGATCAAGTTCTGTAATAATCGGGGCTACTTGTGGATGTCACTCACATGTGCCCAGCTGTCAAGCCAGTGGGCCCGGGACTCTGCTTTAGAGACGCTGGCAGAACAGTTTCACAGCGTCGAGGCCACGCCTGCCTTATCTCTTTAAAAGCTCAACCAGTGACCCAGGTTTTTCTGTGAAACGCGGCACCAGTAAGTACAGTTTCCCGTAAGCCGGGCGAACCACAGGAAACAGGGGTGAGAGTGTGTACCCGGGTCTCGGGGCGTTTCAGAGAAATTTCTAGGAAATTCCTGCAACACGTGCATCGGTCTCACTGCCGAGCACCAGAGTTGCCTGCGCTCCGGTGCGAGAAGACACAGCGCCCACCACGCGGGAGGTCCCGCGTGGAGCGGCCTTTTCCGAGTCCGCGGCACTGAGGTCACGAAGGCCCTCCTCTCTCTCCTCCCTGTGTGTGGGGGTCTGGTCTTCCCTCGAGACCGAGTTTGAGGGCGAATCCACAAGAGAGCGTGTTCGTATGACCCAGAGCGATCAGGACAGAGCGGGCCTGTGCGGCAGGAATGGACGGGCACGGCCCTTGGAGGACAGCAGGTGCCTGCGGCGACTCCCCGAATTATGAACATTTGTCCCTCAGGCTAAATGACCGGCTGCCACATCCATGCTCACAAAATAACTGACAAACAAAACAGATTGCCCTGAGCTTTTTTTTTTTTAAAGGATAGAGCAATCTTTTCTTTTTTCAAATATATTTTTATTAATTTCAGGGAGGAAGGAAGAGGGAGAGAGAGAGAGATAGTAACATCAATGATGAGAGAGAATCATTGATTGGCTGCCTCCTGCATGCTCCCCACTGGGGATCGAGCCCACAACCTGGGCATGTGCCCTTGACCGGAATCAAACCTGGGACCCTTCAGTCCACAGGTTGACGCTCTATCCACTGAGCCAGACCAGCTAGGGCGCCCTGAGCTTTTTAAAAAATATATATTTTTTACTGATTTCAGAGAAAAGGGAGAGGAAGACAGAGAGACATCAAGGATGATGGGCTGCCTCCTGCACGTCCCACACTGGGGATCGAGCCCACAACCCGGGCTTGTGCCCTGACTGGGAATCGAACCGTGACCTCTTGGTCCTTAGGTCGATGCTTAACCACTGAGCCACACCGGCCGGGCTGCCGCGGGCTGTTTCATGAAGGGGTTTGTGGAGCAATCTTGATGAAGTTTAGGAGCTAAGACCCGCTGGTCCTGCCAGAGAACCGTGTGCAAGACCACGGGAGAATGAAAATGAGATGACTTAGCAAAAACGAGCAGAGGCCACGGGAGCGGGAGACCGAGTCTCACCTCAGTTCTCACACTTGCTGACACGAGACCCGGGCATCAGCCTCCTTATCTGTGCAACGGAACTGGCCGCCCTTGTCTAGCTCGTGATTAAGATCAAATAAAAAGTATTTTCACCATCACACAGGGCCATACAAATACAGGCTATCAGCTGTGATATGATCATCATCCGTGACGATATTATCTTCCTTAAAGAATTCTACCCACCATGCAACTCCTAACACTAGAATGATCCCCGAGATACACTGTTCGATTAACAAGCAAGGGCAGGAGTGTGAACGGGGTGCACGGTGATGTGTGGGTGCCCCGCCCTCTCCCCGCCAGGTCTGTGCTCCCATCCCCCGGCCGCAGACAGGGTTGGCCACAAGTGACCCGGCCGTCCCGCTCCTTCCTGGGAATGAGGAACCAGAGCCACCTGTTCCTCCACCGCCCGCCGCAGGCCGAGACAGCTGGTGACTCACTGAGGGGCGCACCGCAGGCCGGCCCGGACTCGGGTACACATTGTACCCCGAGGCTTCCCCCTGAGGCTTCCCGAGGACCAGGCTGAAGCCACTGCACCCAAATCACGTGCTCATTCTCACTGGCGTGTGCCCCACGCGGAAATATAGCACAGCGTGTCCCCCCACAGCGCTCTCCACCAAGGGCTTCACAAAGGCCCCGGCTCAGGTTTGCTTCCGACCTCATCCAGCCCGTCCCAGAGGTGCCCAAGGAGGCGGACTGGGCGGGGGTGTGGGGGGAATTCTAGGGCACCTCCTCCTCCTCCTCCCCCTCCCCCTCCCCCCTCCTCCTTCTCTTCCTCCTCCCAGGGCAGTTTTACCATCCGAATTGGTGTGGAAATTCTCATACAGGGAAGGAACCCGCTAGGTTAGCAGCTGCTGAGAACTGCTCTCCTGCTGCTCATTCGTCTCCAGCCAGGCTTCCTCCAGAGACTTCTTCCTTTCTCATAATTTCAGGTTACCTTGCACCCCCTTCCTATCACTTTCATCCATAAAATTACACCCTGAAGTCTACACGCCAGACAGTACAGCCACGCTCCCTGTCTCCCACCTCAGAGCAAAGCGGAGGATCCGACACACACCCACTCGCAGACCTCAGCCCACGCGGCATCTGCAGCGGAAGAAGAGGAGCAAACTCGGTTGATGATTTTTTTACATTAAAAAGAGAGAGAGAGAGAGAGAGAGAGAGAGAGCCCGGCCGGTGTGGCTCAGTGGTTGAGCATCCAACTATGAACCAGGAGGTCACGGTTCGATTCCCGGTCGAGGGCACATGCCCTGGTTTCAAGCTCGATCCCCAGTGCAGGGCATGCAGGAGGCAGCCAATCAATGATTCTCTCATCAATGATATTTCTAACTCTCCCTCCCTCTCTGAAATCAGTAACAATATATGCAAAAGAGAGAAACGTCGATGTGAGAGTGAAACATCGATCAGTTGCCTCCTGCACATGCCTCAACTAGGATCGAACCACAGCCTGGGTACATGAGCCGACCAGGAATCGAGAGCGAGCCACACCGGCCAGGGCTTTCCTTTTCTTCATTTTCATATTTGCTCATTGATCTCAGAGAGAGAGGGGGAGGGAGGGAGAGAGAGACACCCATTTTTGTTGTTCCACTCGTTTATGCATTCGTTGGTTGACTCTGTGTGCCCTGACCAGGGATCAAACCTACAACCTTGGCGTATCAGGATGACACCCTAACCAAATGAGCCACCCGGCCAGGGCCCACAAGCTTTTCAAAGTTGTCTTTTTATGCTTTAACTTGTAGTTAACTTTACAGTTACTGTGAGGTCTCATGTTTTATGATCTCAGCTACTGAACAAAAAAAACCTGCCCTACTCTCCATATGCCAGGGACCCGCTTGTCCACGTTATCTCAGGAATCAAGAAACAGCTGAAACTAACCCTTGAGTAAAGCCTACAGTTCGGTGGTTTGGGAACGTGACTATGATGCCGTCTCTGTACTGCACAGCAGTCTGTTCACATGGTCAGTATTTATTCACTAAGTGGCCCAAAGCAACTTCCGCCAGAAGAAGGCCTCTGAGATCATCTTTTCATCTTTATTAATGAAAAGTTTCAACGTTGAAGAACTAAAATAACTTCATTTATATAATTTTCTAAAACCGAATAGTCCTTCTTCCTTAGCCCAATACTGGTGTGCCCGTGCGCCTTAAAAACTGAACGGAGCCTCCGCCCATGTTCACAGCAGCGTTAGTCACAACAGCCAAGAGGGGGACGCCACCCAAGTGCTCGTCGGGGGACGAACGGGGTAAACGAGATGTGTTGCCTACACACAACAGAGTATCATCCAGCCTTAAAAAGGGAGGAAATTCGCTCTGGCCGGGTGGCTCAGTGGGTTAGAGCATTGTCCTGATTGGCCAAGATTTTGGGCACATACAACCAACCAATGAATGCATACGTAAGCGGAACAACAAACCGATGTTTCTCTCTCTCTCTCTCTCTCTCTAAAAATCAACAAAGTCATTAAAAAAAAAAAAAAAAAGAAAGGAAATTCTGACTCACGCTACAACATCAATGAGCCTTGATGGCATTTTGCTCCGTGAAACAGCCACACACAGAAAGACAAAGACGGCAGGATCCCACTCCTGTGAGGGGCCTGGAGCTCTGACATTCAGAGAGACCGGAAGCAGAAGGGCAGCTGCCAGGGGTGGGGAGGAGAATTCACGGGGAATTACCTTCGATGGGGGCAGAGTTCTAGAAGTTGCTTGTACTACACTGTGAATGTCCTTAACACTACTGAACCGTACACTTAAAACATTTCAAATGGTGAAGATGTTACACTTCCTGTGACGTGTATTTTGTCATAAATTAAAAAAAACAAACAACCTGAAGGTGAAAACAAAGGTTGAAGAGATTCCTTATTGAGCTGAGCAGGGGGTCACTTCTGGGAGCGCCTAGAGGCGGGGAGCCGTGTATAATAATAAAAAGGCCACTTTATTTTATTTTAATTTTTTTTGGATTTTAAGTTTAATTAAATAAGACAAATGAAGAAGCACATAGAAGGTACCCAAGTAGCTCTTTCCTATGGCTTGTGAAACCTTAGGAGAATATGACCTGACACCACCAATTTTAATCAAGAATGAAGATCTACATACATATTCTTTGCTTCTTTCAAAAGGGAATTTTTAATAAAACTATGAAAGATAAAGTAATATATTGGTAGATCAGTCGCAGACTGTGAGAAGTGTTGATAAATTATATAAATTTGCATTGGCAAACAAAAATTTTTAATTTTTTATATAAGTGACATAAAAAGGCCACTTTAAAAATCCTTCATCGGCCCGGGTGGCGAGGCTCAGTGGGTGAGCGTCGGCCTAGGAACCAGGAGGTCACGGTTCGATTCCGGTCAGGGCACAGGCCCAGGTTGCAGGCTCCATCCCCAGTAGGGGGCGTGCAGGAGGCAGCCGATCCATGGTTCTCTCTCATCATTCGTGTTTCTCTCTCTCCCTCTCCCTTCCTCTCTGAAATCAGAAAAGATATATATATTTTTAAATCCTTCAGTAGAACTGTCTGTAAAGCCCGACACCACTCAGAAAGTGACTATTCCTTCCTGTTCAGCTCTCACAGCGTCCGAGAGGCTGGGGCACCTTGCCTGTCCTTAGGGCTTATTCCGACTCCTCGTCCTTCTCCACAAGCCCCCCCTCCCCCGTTCACACCCCCCTCCCCCGTTCACACCCCCCTCCCCCGTTCAGCCCCCCAGCGGGCCCCACCCTTCCTGCAGCTCACTAAGAAAACCCACACCCACTATTTTATGAACTTCCTTCGTGTTCCTGCTTCTTCCTATTCCGCTAGACCTCCTTCCTTCCTCTGCTCAGCAGCAGTCCCTTCTCTGTGTTAAGACATTTAAAATGCTTCAATTTAATAAAAAAATAAATAAAAACACGTTCAACGGGGAAAAGTCAAACAACATATAGGAGACTGTGATGATGCGCCCAAGAGTGACCACGTACCAGGGTCAAGTGCTCTGTCCTCTTGTAACTGTTACTCGCCGACAAGCAGAAATGCTCACACACACGCTGCTGCCTCTATCAGACGTGAAGTCGGACCCACGTTCTATCTGGCAACTTGCTTTCTTCGGTAAACAGGGCGGTGGGGGCACACCTGCATCTCGGCTGCTACCAGTTCGCAGTACAGACACGCTCTCCCGTGTGTGACGATCCCCGCCGAGGTGTGGACACCCCACAGCACCCTACGGTCACCAAGCCTCTGAACAACTTGGATTCTAGCAGCAATTTGCCTACAAGAACAAGAGCAACCACCCCATCACGAAGCAAAAAACCAGCCCAGCTCTCCCACCAGCCAGGCAGGGGAGGCTGGCCCCTATTTAATTGTAATGACAGGATGGAGGAGCACAGTGACCTTTGCCCCCCACGGAGCACGGAGCCCTGCAGACCCTGCTCAGCGCCGAGGACTCGCTCCAGCCCAGGGAGTCTCTCCCCCCAGAGCCGGCCGTCCCTGCAGAAAGGACCCGCCCGGGAGGGAGGCAGGCACAGCCAACAGGCTCCAGGGCCCTCCCGCCTGGTGACGTCCAGGCGTTTCTCCAGCAGGACAGGCCTCTGAGGTCAGAACCGCCCTCGCTTCACAGCCAGGTCACCCGAGAGCCCAGCAACAGACGTGCCAGGACTGCGGAGAGGGGAGCGAGCGGTGAGACGCACCCCCTCCCCCTGAAATCTGGATCCCAGCCTCCCTCTGATCCCAGCCTCCCTCTGATCCCAGCCTCCCTGGGATCCCAGCCTCTCTCTGGCCGTCTTGCTGAGCTAGTGCTTTACACAGGCCCCTGGAGACCTGATGGTAAATTCGACCTTCAGGGATGCTCCTAAGGCAGTGATGGCGAACCTATGACACGCGTGTCACCTCATTTTTTTGGTTGATTTTTCTTTGTTAAATGGCATTTAAATATATAAAATAAATATCAAAAATATACATCTTTGTTTTACTATGGTTGAAAATATAAAAAAATTTCTATATGTGACACGGCACCAGAGTTAAGCTAGGGTTTTTCAAAATGCTGACACGCCGAGCTCAAAAGGTTCGCCATCACTGTCCTAAGGGGTCGACGGGAAATTTGACCTTCAGGGTTGCTCCGAGGGGTCGCTCAGCTCAGTACTGCTCCACAGTACACACTACGGGCGGAGCGATGGTCTGCCAAATGCTACTCCTTTTATCTTTTTAATAATTATAATTTTATTTTTTTAGAAAGAGCGTGGAAGAAACAGAGAAACATCCATGTGAGAAAGACACATCGATTGGTTGCCTCCCGCACAGGATCGAGCCTGCAGCTGAGGCATGGGCCCTTGACCAGAATCGAACCCGGGACCATTTAGTCCAGGGGCTGGCACTCTATCCACTGAGCCAAACCAGCGAGGGCGAATGAGACTGCTTTCAGCGCGATCATTCAGAAAGGCCAGGGAAGACCACAAGTCCCTGAGGCCAGGGAGCCCGAGGCTTTTCTGTTGGATCAAACAATTCATTGCAGCCCGGCTTCATTCCCTCCAGAAAGGGGAGCTGCTCTCGCCTCGAGCTGCTGGGCGGCTTTAAACGGCTGTGCTCCTTCCTCGGCAACCCCACGCCCCGGACGCCCCGGCCGACACGGAGATATGTCACTAGAGAGTGGAAGTCACGCCTTGGGAGCTCAGCTCCCAGCCCTTCAATCACTGGGCCTCCCTCCCTCCCCTAAACCAGCTGAGATGCAGGGCCGGCGACCCCGGGGCTCAGGGCGGATGGAATTACACACCCAGAGAACTCGCTTGAGAAATCCTCCGGGAGAACATGCTGCCACGCGGTCTACTTTTAGACGCCGAGCCACAGCTCACGGGCCCTCGATGACCTGCTCGGCTCCCACACAGGATGCGGGCGGGGGGCCGGGGTCCACCTGATCTCACCGCAAAATGGCTCTGGGGCCGGACGGCCGGGTTCCAGGCCCCAGGCAGGCGCTCACAGGCTTTGGAACCTTCATCTAGACCAGTGGTTCTCAACTTTCCTGATGCCGAGACCCTTTAATACGGTTCCTCATGTTGTGGTGACCCCCAATGTCATTGCTACAAATTGAACATAATTAAAGCATAGTGATTAATCACAAAAACAATATGTAATTATAGATGTGTTTTCCGATGGTCTTAGGCGACCCCTGTGAAAGGGTAGTTCGACCCCCAAAGGGGTCGCGACCCACAGGTTGAGAACCGCTGGTCTAGATTCCTGGTGCCTCGCGCTCCTCAGAGGTCAGGCGAGAACCTTCCTCACTAGGGTGTGGGGACGGCAGGTTGGAAGCGCTCAGCACGCCGGCCGGCCTGGCAGCCAGTGAGGGTGCCATGAGCGTTAGCTGTGACGAGCATTACCTGGCACAGGGGAGGGGAGGTGTGCTGCATTCACTCCGTTTCTAGCCACCTACACGGAGCTCTAGGATTTGTTTTCTTTCTTTTTTGTAATTTTTTCGATCACAGTTGACATTCAATATTATTCTGTATCGGCTTCAGGTGTCCGGCACAGTGGCTAGCCCAGTGGTTCTCAACTTTGGCTGCACATGAGAATCACCTGGGCATCTTTTTTAAATCCTGATTTCTGGGCCTCATCCTCTGGAAATTCTGTTTCTTTGTTATGGGGTGGGGCCACAACATTAGCAACAAAGAAACAGAACTTCCGGAGGACGAGGCCCAGAAGTCCGGATTTTAAAAAGATCCCCAGGTGATTCTCATGTGCAGCCCAGGTCGAGAACCACTGGGCTAGACAATCGTATACTTTACAAAGTGTCCCCCCTCTCCCCCCTCCCCTGCCCCGATAGTTCCCCACCTGGCATAGTTATTACATTTTTTAAAAATGATTTCAGAGAGGAAAGGAGAGATAGAAAGATCAATGACGAGAGCGAATCACTGACCGGCTGCCTCCTGCACGCCCCCCACTGGGGATGGAGCCCGCAACCCGGGCCTGTGCCCTGACGGGGCATCGAACCGTGACCTTCTGGCTCGCAGGTCGATGCTCAGCCACGGAGCCCCGCTGCCGGGAGGTTATTATAACATTATCGACTCTATTCCCTGAGCTGCACTTTACATCCTGCTGACTATTTGGCAATGACGAGTTTCTGACTTGCTTTCCTCACATAAAACTTTGATGTCTTTTGAGAAAAACACTTGCTCCGCACACGGTGAGGCACATGTAACGACTGCCACATGAGAACCACCGCGGAGAGGCCCACGCGGCGCTCCGTGGGGAAGGAGGCCCCTCGCCAGTCACCCGCAGGCTCACGCAGGGGGACGCTCAGCCGCGAACTCGGGGGAAGTTGTCAACCAGCGCAAGCCCCAACCCGAACCCAACCGAGCACTGACTTGCTGTAAAATCATCTGGATGCCCCCAAAAAGGTCAAAAAATGTAAACAGCAACAACCAACCAACAAAAACTGTTCTGACACCAGAGAGGAGCAAGAAGGAAGGGAGACGGGTGCACAGGGCACGCCCGTGGGAAATGCCCTGCGCGGCCAGAACAGAGCGCGCTCTTTCTTCGACCCGACCGGCTGAGCAGCCGCAGCAAACGCAGAGCGGACGTCCCACTAGGCTTCGCCGGCAGAACTTAACCTGAAGCCAGAGGAGTTGGTTTTTTTTTTTTTTTAATGTTTTTATTGATTTTTAGAGAGAAAGGAAGGGAGAGGGAGAGAGAAACATCAGTGAGAGAGAGGCACGCACCCAACAGGGGATCGAGCCCAAAACCCAGCCAGGTGCCCTGACCGGGAATCGAACCGGTGACCTCTTGGTTCCTGGTTTGACGCTCAACCACGGAGCCGCACTGGCCAAGCAGGACCTGGTATTTTGAAAATACCGCTGAGCCACTGCTGGCCAAAGGCCTGTAAGAAGGGTCAACCCCAGATAAAAAGGAAGGAAATAGAGCCGCCACCAACAAAAATGTTTTTTAGTTACAGCTCAAGATGGAGGACCATCACCAGATTAATCTTCGTGAAAAATAAAACTTCGCCCTGGCTGGTGTGGCTCAGTGGACAGAGTGTCGGCCTGCAGACTGAAGGGTCCCAGGCTTGATCCCGGCCAAGGGCACATGCCCGGGTTGTGGGCCCGATCCCCAGTAGGGGGCGTGCAGGAGGCAGCGATCCATGATTCTCTCTCATCACTGATGCTTCTATTACTCCCTCCCTCTCCCTTCCTCTCTGAAATCAATAAAGAAATATATTTTTTTAAAAAGAAGAAAAATAAAACTTCTCCAGGGATGCACCTGCCTGTGAATCATCGGTCACCCCGGGGCCGACAGGAGGGAGTCAGAAACCGCTGGCGAGCGGAGCCCCACCGACTTTGCCAATTGTATGTTGCCACCAGAAGATGCCCACTCCGCTGCCTGGTGTCCTTGTTTGTGCCAGGGAGGAGCAAGCCATGCGCCTGGCAGCCTTGCCCCCGCGCCCACCACAGCACCTGGCACACAGCGGCCGCTGGGTAAATGTGTGCTGGGGCCTGCTCACGCGCCTTGCTCCTGGCAAGCCCTTCCCCACCCTCGCGGACGACCCAGCCGTTCTCGAAGGCTCGCTGACCGCCTGCCCGCCAGCCCCCTCCTCTCAGCACCAGCCCCGAGGCAACACCCACGCCTGCTCCGCTCCCAGAAGCCTTCACTTCGGGCCTTTTCTGCTTTTTAAACATCTGCTCCTGTGTTTTGCCTGCCCCGCTGCACGGGGGGTTCTGGAGGGAGGCGGGGGATGGGGGGACGGAAGGCGTGGCGAGAAAGGCTGCTGCTCGGTGGCCTGGCGGCCTGGTCATGTGAATTTGGGAGAATTTTATCGGAAACACTTAGAACAGCCCTTCATCAGCACCACGATTATCCTTCACCCCTCGGAACCTCAGTTCTCTCGCTCACAGAATGGGACTGACGCTAGCTCCGCTGACGGGTGGGCCTTTATGAAGACAGAAATAATGTCCAAAGTCCAGGCCAGTGATGGCGAACCTATGACACGCGTGTCAGAGGTGACACGCGAACTCATTTTTTTGGTTGATTTTTCTTTGTTAAATGGCATTTAAATATCTATGTATATAAAAGTCTAATATGCAGTGTCCCCTCGGGAGTTCGACTGACCGGGAGTTCGATCGCTCACTATGATGTGTGCTGACCACCAGGGGGCAGTGTGGAATGAAGGAAGACCAAGGCTGGCAGTGGCAGCCAGGGAAGGGAGGCCCTGACCGCAGTCAGAAGCTGCTAGGGACCCTACCCATGCACAAATTCGTGCACTGGGCCTCTAGTATAAAATAAATATCAAAAATGTAAGTCTCTGTTTTACTATGGTTGCAAATATAAAAAAATTTCTATGTGTGACACGGCGCCAGAGTTAAGTTGGGGTTTTTCAAAATGCTGACACGCCGAGCTCAAAAGGTTCGCCATCACTGCTCTAGACAATGATGGGATGAGCCGAAGGGACTGAGACAGACAGAGCCTCACGTCAACCCGGACCCCGAGGGCACCGTCTCCGTCATTCATTCACGAAACGTGTGTTAGGGGCTATGGCGATGCGACCATGAGGGTAGTCCTCGCCCCACAGACTCACCTCCTAAAGCAGCGGTTCTCAACCTGTGGGTCTCGATCCCTTTGGGGCTCAAACGGCCCTTTCACAGGGGTCGCCTAAGACCATCGGAAAACACATCTATAATTACATATTGTTTTTGTGATTAATCACTATGCTTTAATGATGTCCAATTTGTAGCAATGACATTGGGGGTCACCACAACATGAGGAACTGTATTAAAGGGTCACGGCATTATGAGGGTTGAGAACCGCTGTAAGGGCAGGCAGGTGATACACAGGGCAAGACGGGGCAGTAAACGTTTCTATGGCGATAAGCGCGCTGAAGAGGGAAGGACAGGCAGGAGCGTGAGCTGGTGCTGGGCCAGGGCTGTCGGTGGAGCTGCACCGAGGCCGAGTCTGAACCCCACGGAGACCTGGCTTCTGGGAGCCGGCCTCACCCTCGGGCAGACGCCCGTGGCCTTGGCACAGCTCAGCTCCTAGTGCCAGCGACCCAGCTCCGCCAGAGGGGGTGCCCTCTGCCTCCCAGGGCCCCGCCTGCCTCCCGGGACCCCCCGCCTGCCTCCCGGGACCCCCCACCTGCCTCCCGGGACCCCACCTGCCTCCCGGGACTCCCCACCTACCTCCCGGGACCCCCTACCTGCCTCCCGGGACCCCACCTGCCTCACGGGACCCCCCACCTGCCTCCCTGGACCCCACCTGCCTCCCGGGACTCCCCACCTGCCTCCCAGGACTCCCCACCTGCCTCCCGGGACTCCCCGCCTGCCTCCCGGGACCCCCCGCCTGCCTCCCGGGACCCCCCGCCTGCCTCCCGGGACCCCCACCTGCCTCCTGGGACCCCCTGCCTGCCTCCCAGGACCCCCACCTGCCTCCCGGGACCCCCTCAACTCAGACCAAGCCACAGACACGGGACGGGCCCGGCAGGGAGCGGCCTCACCCCCACGCGCAGCACACGGTGAGCCATACCGCCACGGGCCTGTTCCCCAGGAAGTTCAGGTCGCTGTTCTCTCCAAACAGGTAGCCTTCGGGGTGGGCCGAGTCGAACTTCTCTCCTCCCATGATGAAGTGGCTGGCAAAGTAGCTTCCTGGAGAGGGAGACACGAGAGCCAATGACACCGGCCGACTGGGCGGGGCAGGCGCCGATCGGAGACGTGGGCCCCCCACCAACACCCGAGCCACTGCCACGCCCGGGACGGCGTCCTCCTCTCGACTCGAGACCACGGCACCAAGTAGAGAAGCAAAACCGTAGCAGCGAGAAGCCACGCCACCAAACACAGCACCGATCACCGCTCTCCTGTCAGCATCCTGACCGGATGGCCCCAGACCCGTCTCCACTGCCCTCAGCCCAACACCGGAAGGCCCCGCGACGCCCATCAGTGAACACGTGTGTGCATTTTGTTCCTGATTTTTCCCCTTAAACTCGAGTGGTTATTCTCTGTCATTTATACATTTTGGAATCTTTTTTAAAAAAAATATATGTTTTTATTGATTTCAGAGAAAAAGGGAGAAGGAGAGAGAGGTAGAAACATCAATGATGAGAGAGAATCATCCATCAGCTGCCTCCTGCACGCCCCCCACTGGGGATTGAGCCAGCAACCCAGGCATGTGCCCCGACTGGGAATCAAGCAGTGACCTCCTGGGTCGCAGGCTGACGCTCAACCACTGAGCCACACCAGCCAGGCCAGGAGATTCTTTCATTAAACAACAAACAAGGAAAGATTCTTCGAGAGCCATCGCAGCCCGAATCAAAGCAAACGCTAGACAGTTCCCCAACCAAACATAAAGCCACAGAGAGCAGCCATCTGCTGGGATGCCACTGGGCAAGCCATCATTTAGGAAGGCTTGATGATCAATTATTGATGGCCAGCACTTACGGGCCCTATTTTCCAAGTGCATAATTTATAGCGAGGGGAGGTGCCTCGAGTAGAAGCAGCCATCTCAAATCATCAAGCCATTTAAAGCTGACCCTTAGTGAAATATATTTTCTATACGTTACGTATTTATGGAGAAATCATATATTTATTATACACGAGGTGAACTTAGCAAAGTGAAGAGTTTACGATGATGGGTGGCTTGCCCAAATCATGAATAAGGAATGGTGGGGAGCAGGCTGAGCTCAGCGTGGGACACGCCGAGGTGCCAGGACCTGGGAGCGGTCAGGTGAGGGATGGGGACGGGGACACGCACAGATCATCAGCTTACAGGCTCCGAGCAAGAGAAGAGCACCAATGGCCTGGGCGGGGGGGGGGGGGGGGGGGGGGGGGGGGCAAGGGCTTAGAGAAGGTGCCAGGGATCTATTGGAAATGCCCCTCCCTTTGGGGATAATATTAAAAGAAAAGAAATGATCAAGAACATAGCGTAGAGCTAACTGTAGTTTTGCTTTGCATCTAAAATCAAGAGCCCAAATAGACAAAGACCACAATGAGGGTTGATAATCCACAGATGAAAAGAGAATTTTTCATTTCAGTAGAAGAGTCCATGCCGCGTTCCTTTACAAAGCTGATCTCTCCTGGTATTCAAAGAATACCCACCAGCCAAAAGGAAAAAGAAATTCATCAACATTCGGCTTTCTCCTTTCTTGGGAATGGACCCCTTTAGAAACTTGCCCCAGTGCCCGGCGGGAGTGCTCAGGTGGTTGGGCGTCCTCCAATATGGCGAAAGGTGGCAGGTTCGATTCCTGGTCAGGGCACATACTCAGGTTACGGGTGCCGTCCCTGGTCCGGGCACATTGCGGGAGGCAATGGATCAGTTTCTCTCTCTCTCTCTCAAAATCAATACAAAAATAAAAGGAAATAAATGTTTTTTTTTTAAAGTATTAAAGCAAAAAAGGCATCCAGGTAAAAAGTCAAATTCCTTATCAGGGAAGAAAATGACACCAGTACTTTTCCTCAGACCTGTGCTATCCAACAAGAACATAAATGCAAGACACACATGTGGTTTGAAATGATCTAATAGCCACAATTTTCAAAAGTAAAAATAAACAAGCAAAATTAATATGTCTTACTTATCACAATATTTTGGATATCTGACATATCTAATATATCCAAAATGTTGTTGAACATGCAATCAGTATAAAAAATCATTAAGAAGCTATTTACATTCTTAAAAAATTTTTTTGTATGGAGTCTTCAAAATCTGTCGTGAAATGAGCCAGCCAGAGAACGTTAAACATCATATGATCTCACTTATAGGTAGAATCTAATGAACAAAATATACTAACAGACAAAATGGAAACAGACTCACAGACACAGAGCACAGACTGACAGCTGTCAGAGGGAAGAGGGTTTGGGGCTGGGTGAAAAAGGTGAAGGGATTAAGCAAAAAAAAACAAAACAAAAATAAAAAAAAAAACCCAAAATTCATAGATACTGACAACAGGATGGTGATGACCAGAGGGAAAGGGTCGGGGGAGGTAGAAGTGGGTAAAGGGGGGACACATGGTGATGGAAGGAGACTTGACTTGGGGTGGTGACCACACAACACAATACACAGGTGATGTGTTACAGAGCTGTACCCCTCAAACCTATGTAATTCTATTAACCAATGAAACCCCAATAAATTTTTTTTTAAGTGATAATTCAGCTCCATGAGAGGTAACTCCGAGGCCCACAACTGGTCTGGGCCTCCCGCTGTCCTGTGCTCATAACCCCTGCGCCTGGAGCGCTCTGCTCGCCTCTGTTTATGTTCTAACCCAACTGGGGTGTCACATACACTGGTCTGCATGCCGCTCTCCTCCGCCTAATGTCCCCAGGCCCGTTCCCATGCCCGCTCACGGCCTGGCCGCGCTGTTCTGATGGAGCACGTGCCGATACTCGGATTGAGGGCGCACTGGCCAGCACTGTGCGGGCAAGTACCGCACCGGTTGCGCCTCGCAGCAGCCCTAAGGCAGGGGTGACTGATGTTTTCATTTTACAGAAAAGGAAACAAAGGCACAGAGAGTCTAAGCCATTTGTCCAGGGTCACACAACCGGTAAGAGGCAGCGGCAGGCCCCGAAGCCAGAGGGTTTTATTCCAGAGCCTGTGTGGGCTCTGAACCATACACTGTATCTCCACTGAATGCCAAAATTAAATATATATATATGATTGTTTTTACATGTGGACTATGTCCTTGTGGGATAAGGGTTTAATCTTTTTTTTTCCAGATAGGAAACTTTATTAACACCATTTATTAAATATTATTTGAAATGCCCTTTTTACCATGCAATATATACCTAGATCTAGGCTCTATTCTATTCAGAACCAGCACAATATAATTTAACAACTGCTACCTTAATAGTTTCCAGAGCAAGGCACACATCCGGGGTCCAAACCCTTCCTACAGGCCCATCCCCAACCCTGGTCCCTCTACTGTCTTCCTCCTCCGTGGCGCTCCCTCAGAACCCGCCTCCATCAGCCCCTCACAAGTACTGTGTTTCCATCCATCCTCTCGGCCTCAAGGTGTCCCTCCCCATCCGAGGTTAACCTCCCCTGAGCTCTCATTCTAACTACCTTGACCTCCTTGAGACCTTAACAACCATCCTTTCTCCAAGTTTCCATTCCTCTCGCTCCACTGGCTTTTTACTTGCCTCATTATATAAACACTAGAGGCCCAGGGCACGAATTCGTGCACGGATGGGGCCCCTCGAGGTGGCCTGCGGGGATCAGGCTAAAACCCGTAGTCCAACAGCACCTGCGGCTCCTACCTGCCGCTCCCGCTCATCCCGGCCCCACTGCGCCTGCCACGGGCTCATGCCCAATCAGTCCCGATCAGGACAGGCTCGCCAGCCATGAGCCCTGTGTCTGGCACCTCCCGAGGGGAGTGGCCTGCAGGATGGGGCTGAAACTGGCTCTCCAACATCCCCCGAGGGGTCCCGGATTGTGAGAGGGTGCAGGCCAGGCCGAGAGACCCCACCCGTGCACAATCGGGCCGGGGAGGGACCGTGGGAGGGCTCCAGGGTGTGTCGGGCCCATCTTGCTCGGTCCCCAATCAGCCGGACCCCAGCAGCAAGCTAACCTACTGGTCAGAGCATCTGCCCCCTGGTGGTCAGTGTATGTCATAGCGACTGGTCGACCAGTTGACTCTGCCCCTGGTGGCCAGTGCACGTCACAGCGAGCGGCTGTGGCCTTAGCATATCATTAGCATATTATACTTTGATTGGTTGAACAGTCACCTGATGACCGAACACTTAGCATATTGGGCTTTTATTATATAGGATGCTCTCTCCCCAACTTAAAAACCTTTACAATGGTCCCCACCACTCCGCCGAAACTGTTCCCGGGACCGACAGCCTTTCCCCACACCTCACGCACCTCAGGAACTCCAGGAAAACGTCCACTCGCGTTCCTGAGGCTCTCCGTTCCTTGGCTTCTGAAACCCCGTTCGGTTCTGCCTCCTCCTGCCTCTCCCTGGCTCCACTTCTTGCCCAGGCCACAAACAGGGTCACGGCTCTAAGAGCTCAATCCTCCCTCCACCCTTCCATTCTCCCTCCTGCTGTCCCTCCCTCTCCCTCGGTCCTTCCCTCACAGAATCACAGCAAAGGCCTTGACTTGGGCCGGAGCCGGGTCTGACGCTGGTATTTCGGTCTTCCAGCCACGTGACCTAGAACCAAGTATTTAACACTGCTGAGCTTTGGTGTCTTTATTGGGGAAACAGAGATAATAAAACCTCTTTCAAAAAAGGATTATTGTCGGGATGGACGCCTATGCAGCTGGCCGGACCCTGTGGGCAGTTCGTACCTGTTGCCTTCTCCTTCCTTACACGCGACTCCCAAACCGCTGTCTCTCATCTTTCGTTAGCGTTTCAGGCCGGATCTTTAACCACCTGCCCTACCTTTCCGTCTGGCCACCCCGTCTTCGCCTGAAACTCAATGAATACCCTTTTCTTCCGGAAGGAGATGGAATTAAAGAGCATTTTATCTTAAGAGCTGGCACCAGAACTCCTCTTAGAAGGCAGGATCTGTTTTTGGAGTTTACCTTATTAAGCTATTACAGAGGGAGAGAGCGGGGGAGAGGGAGACATCGAGGTGAGTGCAACCTTGTGGTGCATGGGATGACGCCAGCCAACGGAGCCACCCGGCCAGCGCCCTCCGTACGGTGTCTTTAATCAGCTTTCCTGAGGAATAACACACACAGCATAAAATCCATCTATTGTACAGTTCAATGACACTGGTCACTCTCACCACGAGCCAGTTGCAAACATTTCGCATCACCCCGAGACGTTCCCTCATTACAACCAACTCCCGCTGCCGCCCGGCCTCGGGCTTTCTCTCTCTGCAAACTTGCCTTTGCTAGGCACCTGCCGTGATGGCCTCCCACCGCCCACAGCCCTGCAGGTGGCTTCTTTCACGGAGCTTCTGGTCTTGAGGCTACTCCATGTTGCGTAGTCCATCCTTGTAAAGTGCTCGCTGGTATTTCACTGTACAAATACACCTAGTTTTGTTAACGCCCTCACAGCCCGCGGGCACCGGGGTGGTCTCCAGTTTCCTGACCGTCAGGAGCAATGCTGCTGTGAACATCTATCTGCACACGTGTCTTTGCATGAAAGTGCGTCTTCATTTCTTTTGATGGGTTCATAGGAGCGGAATTGCTGGACCATAAGACACATTGATGTTTAGCTTCTTAAGAAACTGCCAGTCTCTTTTTCCGAAGTGGCCGTACCATTTCACATTCCCATCGGCGATACGCAAGAGCCACAATTTGCCAAACCGGTTTGGCTCAGTGGATAGAGCGTCGGCCTGCGGACTAAAGGGTCCTGGGTTCGATTCCGGTCAAGGGCATGTACATTGGTTGCGGGCACATCTCCGGTAGGGGGTGTGCAGGAGGCGGCTGATCGATGTTTCTCTCTCATCGATGTTTCTAACTCTCTATCCCTCTCCCTTCCTCTCTGTAAAAAATCAATAAAATATATTAAAAAAAAAAAAAAGAGTCACAATTTCTCCGCATTCTCACCAACACCTGATCTTGCCTTTTTTATTTTAGTGGTTGTGGCTTTAACTGTCCCCCCCTAGTAACTACTGATGGGGGCATCTTTCCAGGTGTTTATTAGCCATTCTTATATCTTCTTTGATGATAGGTCTATTCAACTCATTTGTCCGTTTTTAAACTGCGGTGTCTTCTTCATATTGAGTTGTAAAAGTTCTTGATATTCTGGATACAAAATTCTTTATGTGATTTGTAAATAATTCCTTTCAGAGGCTGGCTTATCTTTTCATCTTCTTAACATCTCTCAGAGCAGAAACATTTTCAATTTTGAAGAAATCCAATTTATCAGTGTTTTTCTTTTATGGATTATACTTTTTATCTCTGACATCCATATTTCTCTCTGTCTTTCCCTCTCTCTTCCATTCTCTGTAAAAATCAATGGAGCCCGGCGAGCATGGTTTAGTAGTTGAACATCAACCTGTGAACCAGGAGGTCACAGTTCGATTCCCAGTCGGGGCATATGCCCGAATTGTGGGCTCGATCCCCAGTGGGCGGCGTGCAGGAGGCAGCCAATCAATGATTCTCTCTCATCATTGGTGTTTCCGTCGCTTTCTCCCTCTCCCTTCCTCTCTGAAATCAATAAAAATATTTTTTTAAAAAAATCAATGGAAAATATCCTCGGGTGAGGATTAAAATAATAATAATAATAATAATTAATAAATAAATATTTTCTCTCATATCTTCTTGTAGGGTTTTATAGTTTTTAGCTCTTGTATTTAGGTATATCGTCCATTTAAAAAAATTTTATTGTGATATAATTCACATACTATACAAGCAGCTACTTAAAGGGAACAACCCCGTGGTTTTTTAGAAAGTTCACAGAGTTATGTCACCATTCACCACTATCTACTCTGGGGACATTTCCATTACCCTAAAAAGATCCCATTAGCAGTCACTCCTCATTTCCCCCTCCCCCAGCCACTGGCCGTCAGTAATCTACTTTCTGTTTCTCTGGATTTGCCTCTTCTGGACATTTCATATAAAAGGGATTACATAATATACGCATCTGGCGTCTCTGACTCAGCATCAGTGTTTTCCAGGTTCAGCCATGTTGTAGCAAATATCAGCACTTCGTTCCTTTTTATCACCGAATACTCCTCATTGTGTGGGTTTACGACATCTTATTTCTCAGTTGTTTCATTCATCAGTTGACGGGCTTCTGGGTTATTTCCACCTTTTAGCTATTGTGAATAATGCTGCTATGAATAAACATTTGTGTACGCTTTTGGGTGTGGATATTTTTTCATTTTTATCACTGATGGGTGTTGGATCTTGTCAAATGTCTTGTCTACATCTATTAAGATGATTCATGTGGGTTTTTTTTTCTTTATTCCACTAATATAGTATATTAACATGGATTGAGTTTTCAGATATTAAGCCAACCTTGCATTCCTGGGGTAAATCCCGTTTGGTCATGGCACATTCTGGATTCTTATTTATCTCTGTATGCATGCATTCTGCTTCTGACACTAGATGATAAGCTCTGAAATTTTGGAAGGAGCATAATTTTCTTTTTTTAATCCTCACCTGAGGATATTTTTTCCACTGATTTTGTTTTTTTTTTCAGAGAGAGAGTGGAAGAGAGGGAGGAGGGGGAGTGAGAGAGAGAAACATCCATGTGAGAGAGACACATCAATTGGTTGCTTCCCAAATATGCCCCGACCAGGTCCAGGGATTGGGCCTGCAACTGAGGTACGTGCCTTTGACTGAGAATAGAACCTGCAAGCCTTCGGTCTGCAGGCTAACGCTCTAACCACTGAGCCCCCAGCCAGGGCAGGAGCATACTTTTTAAATAATGATTTTTAAAGACTGTAAATTTTGGTTTAAAAAACCTTTTTTTTCATAGTACACTTTTTCAGCAACTAAAAATTCACGCTTAGCATTTATGTAGTAAGAATCATTAAAGTGGAAGCCACAACGTTAAATTTTAGGTGTCAACCTGACTAGGCTATGGTGCTAGCCTCAGGTACTAACTAGTCTAGATGTTTCTGTGAGGGTAACTGCAGGTGTGACCGGTATCTAGAATCAACTGACTTTATTTTCTTTAAATATTTTTTTTTATATTTTCTTTTTTTAAAAAATATATGTTTTATTGATTTTATATAGAGAGGAAGGAAGAGGGACAGAGAGCCAGAAACATCCATGAGAGAGAAACATCGATCAGCTGCCTCCTGCACACCCCCCACTGGGGATGTGCCCGCAACCAAGGTACATGTCCCTGACCAGAATCGAACCTGGGACCCTTCAGTCCACAGGCCGACGCTCTATCCACTGAGCCAAACCGGTTAGGGATTTAAATATGTTTTTTATTGATTTGAGAGAGAGAGAGAGAGGGAGGGAGAGGGAGAGAGAGAAACACCGATGTGGAGAGCAACATCGATCGGTTGACTCCCATACACACTCCAACCTGCAGCCGGGGCATGTGCCCTGACTGGGAATCGAACTGGCAACCTTTTGGTGCCTGAGACAACACTCAACTGAGTCACACTGGCCAGGGTTCTATAATCAACTGACTTTAAGAAAAAGAGATAAACCCTTGTTCATGTGGGGGGCTTCCTCCAACCAGTAGAAGGCCTTAAGAGCAACAACTGAGGCTGCCTGCAGAAGGAATTCCGCCACAGAAATGCTGCCCGGCCTGCCAGCCTGCCCTACGAAGTGCAGACTTGCCAGCCCACGCGATCTCATGAGCCACTACATTATACATATTCTGTTTCTCTGGAGAACCCTGACTCACAGCCACCAAAGAGCGTGTGCGTTCACGCTCCCTCTGTGCCGTGCCCCGCAGCGGGAGTGACAAGCTGACTTTAGGGCTTCTGTCCTGCCGCTCGCCGGAGGCATCACAGTCCCTGGGCACAGGGTCGGAATCCATATCCTGGCTCAGAGCGCCCTGCACGGCATACAGCAGGTGCTCAGCAATGTCACGACTGTAATAGAGAGAAAAGAGATGCTATGGGACAAAAGAACACACAAGGAAATCAGAGGGCCTACATCTCAAGACAAAATCAAGAAGTGAAAGCGATCTGTCTGCTCTCAGTGAAGCAGAAAAAAAGAAAAGAAAAAAAACACACTGGAATTTTCCCAAGTAACAGCTTACCGCCTTTAAGTGTTTAGAAAAGTACTGGTAGCATTTGACTTCTCGGTCTCATGACGTCATCATTAAACAGAGCAACATGGTGGGCTTTTTTTCCTGGTACTAAACGTATTTACTACACATTTCAGGAACCTACTTATTTTTAGCTAAAGGATCAAACTGTGGCAGAACCAAATTCTTTTTTTTTGTAATATGTTTTTATTGATCTTTAGAGAGAGAGGAAGGGAGAGGGATAGAGAGACATAAGCATCAATGAGAGAGGAACATCACTGGTCAGCTGCCTCCTGCACGCCCCCCTGGGGACCGAGCCCACAACCTGGGCAGGTGCTCTGACCAGGAATGGAACCAGCGACTTCTTGGTTCCTGGGTCGATGCTCAACCACTGAACCACACCGGCCGGGCCAAATAATTCTTTATTAGGCAGTAAGTTCCATATTCTTTTTTTAAAATATATTTTTATTGATTTCAGAGAGGAAGGAAGAGGGAGAGAAACATCAATGATGAGAAAGAATCATTGATTGGCTGCCTCCTGCACGCCCCACACTAGGGATCGAGCCTGCAACCCAGGCATGTGCCCTTGACTGGAATCGAACCCGGGACCCTTCAGTCTGCAGGCCGATGCTCTATCCACTAAGCCAAACCGGCCAGGGCAAAGTTCCATATTCTTAAGTCCCAACTGATGCGCCTAAATTCTAAGGAAAACTTTTATATCTACGTGACAGGCAAGGACTTATTACCCCTGTTTTAAAAACCGCTCTTAAAAAAAAAAAAACCGCTCTTGCCACCGGACCAACCCATGTGACGAGCAAATGTACGCTTAATATAACAAAAATTTGGAGAAGGATGATGTTAGCTGCTCAGGACTCTGATGACCATTCTGAATTTTTATTTATTTTTAAAATATGTTTTTATTGATGTCAGAAAGGAAGGGAGAGGGAGAGAGAGATGGAAACATCAATGATGAGAGAGAATCACTGACCGGCTGCCTCCTGCACGGACCCACACTGGGGATCAAGATCCCCACAACCCAGGCATGTGCCCTGATAGGGAATCGAACTGTGACCTCCTGGTTCATAGGTCGATGCTCAACCATCGAGCCACGCCAGCCGGGCCATTCGGAATTTTTATGTGTTTACGTCTTAACATCTGAGCAAAATGAATTACTCCTATTTTTCAATTTGCTCAAATACGTAGCAGGAAATGAACTAGATGCGCCAGGTACTAAGCTGAAGTGAATTAAACGGTCTTTATAGCATGTCCATTTCTTCCTGGAGAGAGGAAACAGGCCTAACGACTCGTATCAACGTGGCTCTCCCTTTCGAAAGATGGGTCCACGCGCGTTAAAAACCACCCCCTCAGCACGGTCACACCTTTGCTAAACAAATGATTGCGGGCTTTTAAAGAAGCGAAGGTCTGAGAGAAGGATTCAGTAGCATGTTTAGCTTCTAACTAAAAAATGACAAAGACCTACCCTGGCCGGAGTGACTCGGTTGGAGCATCATCCTGGACACTGAAAGGTGACAGGTTCAATTCCCGGTCAGGGCACAGGCCCAGTTTGCAGGTTCGATCCCTGCCTGGGGTGTATAGAGGAGGCAACCGATTCACATCAATGTTTCTTTCTCTCTGCCTCTCCCTTCTCACTCCAATAAAACCTATCCTAGGGTAGGGATTAAAAACAAAAAGACAAAGGCCTGGCCTGGCCCTGGCCCTGACAAGGTAGCTCAATTGGTTAGGGTCCTGATTTGCCAAGGTTGCAGGCTCAATCCCTCCCTGGTCAGGCAGGGCACATACCAGAACCAGCCAACGAATGCACAAGTAAGCGGAACAACAAATCAATGTTTCTCACTAAAATCAATAAAAATTAAAAAGAAAATATGACAAAGACCGAACCAAATGCAGAATAGTGCTATTTAAACAGCTTCCTGTGCGAATGCAGACGTGCTATAGAGGAACGAACTCCCACCACACCTTCTGTTACTTAAATGATTAGTATTCATAGCTTAACAAATCCATCGCCTAAGAACAAGGTGTACATTAATCATTGCTGCATTGTTTGCAATAGTAAAATACTGAAAAACTCCCAAATATTCATCAATAGGAGATTATGTTAAAAAAAAAAAAAAAGGGGGGGGGGGGAGCCCTAACCGGTTTGGCTCAGTGGATAGAGCATCAGCCTGCGGACTGAAGGGTCTCAATGTTTCCCGCTCATGCACAGACAAAGCTAAGGGTTTCCTTATTTATTTATTTATATTGTGAATCCTCACCAGAAGATATTTTTCCATTGATTTTTAGAGAGAGTGGAAGGGAGGAGTAGAGACAGAGAGAAACATCGACGTGAGAGAGACACATTGACTGGTTGCTTCTCGTACACACCCCGACCGGGGCCAGGGATTGAGCCTGCCACCAACGTACGTGCCCTTGACTGGAATCGAACCCGAGACCCTTCTGTCCGAGGGCTGGCGCTCTAAACACTGAGCAGAGAGGCCGGGGCGGGTTTCCTTAAAAAAAAATACAAAAACCAAAAAGCAACTTGTGCTGGGCACTGAGCCCATCAGCCCTGGGACGGAGGACAGTGCTGTGTCCTGGGACAGCGGCTCCACGGGCAGGGGAGTCTCGGACCTCCCACTGCGCCCTTGACAGAGCCGACTCTGTGCTTGCTCTGTCGGAACCAGAACTCAGGATAAGACCTTGACACCAACCCAGTCGGAATCCTCAGCAGGGACAGGACTCTGAGTTCTGTTCCAGTTTTGATGCAGAGCAGTCTCCATTCCACAAGTCATCAAAGACAAGTTCAAAATCGAATTCCTTGTGACAGGCAGAGGCTGATGGGTTATAAGAGCACCGCTCCGGCCGGGTGGCTCAGTTGGTTAGAGCGCATCCCCATGCACCAAGGTTGAGGGTTTGGTCCTCGGTCAGGCAGGGCACAGACAAGAAGCAACCAATGAATGCATAAATGGAACAAACCAATGTTTCTTTCTCTCTCTCTCTCTCAAATCAATCAATTAAAAAAAAAATTTTTTTTTAAAGAGCCCTAGCCCGTCCGGCATGGCTCATTGGTTGAGCATCGACCTATGAACCAGGAGGTCACGGTTCAATTCCCCATCAGGGCACATGCCCAGGTTGCATGTTGGATCCCCAGTGGGAGGCCTGCAGGAGGCAGCTGATGGATGATTCTCTCTCATCATTGATGTTTTTCTCTCTCTCTCTCTCCCTTCCTCTCTGAAATCAATAAAAATATATTTTAAAAATAAAAAAGCCCTACCTCTTGGGTCATCCTGGCCAAACCAATTCATTTCTCTGGGCCTCCGTTTTCTTGCTGGTGAAATGAGTGGGTCTTGGCCACGTTCTCTCAAAGGTTCCTTTCAGCTCTAAACACTGTCATCCCATGAAGAGCCAGGTCAATGTGAAGATCAGATGAAGCGTGAGAGATGCCACTAGATGGGGGCACATGTGCAAGTTCACTCCGATTTCCAAGTACAAAGGTTCTGGGTTCCTGTTTCCTGTGTTTCGCCTTCAACATAAATAATTTGGTCCACTTGATGCAAAGATTTCTCGCATACAATATTTCCGACTAAAAATGAGTAACAATTAGGTAAAACTTTAAAAAATTGGTGGCGGGGAGAGGATTGTTTAAGACTACAGATACTGAGTGTGTTGGCTAAGAAAACTTTTTGGTGCTGCTTTTTTTAATATACCTTTATTCATTTCAGAGAGGAAGGGGGAGAGAGAGAGATAGAAACATCAATGATCAGAGAGAATCATTGATCAGCTGCCTCCTGCACGCCCCACACTGGGGATCGAGCCCGCAACCCGGGCATGTGCCCTGAGGGGAACTGAACCGTGACCTCATGGTCCAGAGGTCAACGCCGACTGGGCAGAACAGTTTCAGTTTGGTCCATTACCCTTTCATAATCATCATCCAAGATCCATACTTATATCAGTATCCTTCGGGGAGCAGCGTTCCAGTGAACTGCCCACCCTAATTCCCATAGGTGAAGGAGGCGGCAGCCAACCACCGAAAACTCCACGCTCAGCAAAGCACGCTCCATTTCCTGATCGATAAAAGCTAAGTGATTTCAGAAAAAAAAAAATTTCACAAGCTTGTGCTTATTTTCATCTATTAACAAGCAAAACGCGCGCTTCCTTTAGCACCGGTTTCACCGTCATGATTAGCTAGAAGCAGTGGTTCTCAACCTTCCCAATTTCATTGTTACAAATTGAACATAATTAAAGCATAGTGATGAATCACAAAAACAATATGTAATTATATATGTGTTTTCCGATGGTCTTAGGCGACCCCTGTGAAAGGGTCGTTTGCCCCCCCCAAAGGGGTCGCGACCCACAGGATGAGAACCGCTGACTAGAGCGTGATTAAATCTCGAATGAGCCACAGCTTCACCCCAGCCGGTGCTCAAACGGCTCCAAGCACATGCATGTCCGCAGGGCTCATCCTCTGGCACAGAAGCAGCGAGGAGCGCGGCTCGGGCAGACGCTCTGCGGGGCGCAGGTTCGCCGTCTGGTCCCCGCTTTCACCTGGCACGACCCGGTCGGACGCACTGCGGGAACCGGCGCCTCTCATTAGCAAGCCTTTATCCGACTGCCCAGCCCTGACACCTCGCCAAAGTCGCCGCCGGCCTCACCAGGGCCTGAGCCACGGAGAAGAGGGCGGCCAGGGGTCCCCTAAAGTCCTGGAGAAAGCCAGGAACGGAGCAGCTGGACGCGCACCAGCAGCTCAGGACTGGCGGGCGCTCCAACTACCGGCGAGCCTCTCTCCTCTGCTGTCAAAATCCCCCTGCAACTCGGACGCCTCGGCCACATTTGTGTTTTGAGTCCATGGCTCCTGAAAGCAAGCAGGTACCTCTGTCCATCCTCAACACCTGCGCCCGTCCCAGAGGCGTCCCCATCCCAAACCCAGGCTCGCTGCGACTTGGGCAAAGGGGCCGCCCAGCGGGGTGACTGTGACCCTTCCAATCCCAACCCTTCCTGCTGAACACTCCCCGCCCCCCGCCCCCCAGCCTCTGGAAACGCAGCAGCACCGCACGCGCATTTGCGGCCTCAGCAGCCCAGCAGCCATGAGAAACCCAATGCAAACCCGCGTCTGTCCCCCTCGGGCCTGGAGGCTTCGGCCAGGGCCAGCACCCAGCACAGGTGCCTGTCTCCCATGCCAGGCGCGCCTCCCCCAGCCTGCAGCCCCCCAGGGAAAAGGGGGTCCGGGCAGGGAAGGAAGGGGACCCGCCCGCGCCCTGGGCACCCCGCCCCTCGGGAGCCGCAGGCCCCGGGCACGCGTCGCTGTCACAGGACAACGTGAGCGCAGGCCGCCCACCGCCGCGACCCCCCGGCCCCTCCACACCCCTGCGCGCCCGCAGCGACCGGCCGCTCCAGGGTCGCTCTGCAGCGACGGGGGCCGCTCGGTCCCCAGGGCGCCCAGGGCCCCCGCCCCGCGGCGCCGCGACCCCCTCCCCAGCCCGGGGGGCCCCGCCCGCCCTCACCGGACTTGGGCGGGTAGCGGTACACGGAATTGGCCGGGATGTCCACCTCCTCCACGCCCGCGTGCTGTCGGCTGGTCAGGGCGCCCATGGCCGCGGCGCCCGCGCCGCCCTAGGCGTCTCAGCGCGGCCGCTCGCCCCGCGACCGGAGCGGGGGTCGCCTGCCCGGGGCGGCCGGCTCGGCCTCGGCCTCGGCGCTGCGGCGCTGGCGGCGGGGAGCCCGGGGCGCGCCGCGCACCATCCTCCGCCCCGCAAGCCGGGCGCCGCGGCGAGGGGGGCTGCGGGGGGCCGGGGGCGCCGCCGCCTCGGGCCGCGTGATGTCAGCGGCGGCTCCGCGCCGGGACCGCGGCGGCCACGGCCAATGGCGCGGCGGGGCGGGAGCGGCCGCGCGGCGCCAGCCAATGGGCGGCGGGATGCGGCGGAGCGGCCACCGGGCCGGGGCGGGGCGGGGCGGGGGGCGCGGGGTCGGGCGGAGACTGCTCGGCCGGCTCAGGTTACCGGGGGGCGCGAGGCCGGCCCAGTTCGCCCCGCATTGTCCCCCGAAGGCGAGGCAGCCCAGCGCAGCATCTGCAGAGCCGGCGGTGATGGTCAGGACCCCGCAGAGGGGCGTTCGCAGAGGGTACCGGGGACCATCGCACCCCCAGTAAGCGCCTCAACCCCAAAGTGCTCCGCCGACCCCATCTCCCAGGGGCGACCAGTGCTGGTGACCCGCGGGGACCACGTCGCCATCTCTCTCGGGCAGCATCTGCAAACGGCTGACCCCTGCAATGCCGCTCACAGGTCCCGGGCCAGCGCAGGCTGCCCTGAGCTTAGGAGGGTGTCGGCCCGAGGTGCGATGTGGGCAGCCAGGCCTGGATCGCGTGGCTCAGTGGTTGTGCGTCCGCCTATGAACCAAGAGGTCAAGGTTCGATTCCCGGTCAGGGCATATCCCGTGTGTTGGGCTACAGGAGGCGGCCAAACAATGATTCTCTCTCATCATTGATTTCCTGTCTCTCTCTCTCCCTCTCCCTTCCACTCTTCAATCAATAAAAAAAATATAGATATAGATTTTTTTTTTAAAGAACACCCAAGCCCTGGCTGTCTCTTTTGGAAACTTGGGGAAGGCCTGGTTCTAAAACCCCACCCCCACCGGTGGGGGGCGTGGACAGACAGAAGACGTCACCCCAAAGCTTAATTACAGACACCACCTGTGTTCAGACCTTTTCTTTTACCTGTGGGTCTGGTGTATTTTGTGTGTGTTTTTCTGAGAGGGCGGACTGATCAGCAAAAACTCCAGCTGCGAGATGACGCGTTCCCAATTCTTCAACAAGGTGCGTCGCCCAGCTCGGAGCGTAGGCCCCCTTGGTTGGTCTGGAATGCCATTTTATAGGCTCACCTCTTCCTGAGGACAGCTTGCATTTCCCATCACCTTCTTTTCAGTGGCAGCCAGCAAACCTGGAGCTAAAGGCACCTTCGCCCACTTGCCTTGGTCTTCTCCAAGGTCCCAGGATGGAGGAACGTATCTGGGGTCATTTATACTGACTGACACTGAGGAGGCCGAGCTGCGGGCAAGTCCCTGGTTGGGACCAGCTGACGGCAGCCTCCTGCAGGCACAGAGCCCTCCCTCCGGGCCTGGCCTAACCACCAAGGCTTTCAGATGTACCTTTGGGTGGGAACTGGTGTCCTCCCGACACACCTTTCACCACACACAGGTCCCACCTGTAATTACCGGGTAAAGGTGAACTGCAGGTCATGAAGAGTCTAGAACCGCTTCCCACGAGGCCTCCAGCACATCCCGGGGCAAACTGTGGCTCGAAACCCTGGGCTCTGCTCAGAACTCTTTGTTCTTCCTGCTACCAGCGTGTTGTAAAGGGCGCACCGTGCCCTGCGGGGGTTTATCCGTGTTTGAGGGTTTCTTGTTCCCAGGCAGAGCCAGGCCTGGGTGTGGCTCAATCAGGCACTCAGCCTTTTTCTTATTTTATTTATTAATTTCCAGAGAGAGAGAGAGGAAAGGAAAGGGGAAGAGGGAGGGAGAGAGAGGGAGAGAGACATCGATTTGTTGTTCCACTTATTTATGCATTCACTAGTTGATTCTTGTATGGGCCCTGACTGGGGATTGAACCCAAAACCTTGGGGTATCGGGATGATGCTCTAACCACCTGAGCTACCCGGCCAGGGCTGGCAGCTCACTCTGTGGCTCCCAAGGATCTGCGTTGGCCCCACCTCAGCCTGCACCGAGCCTGGGAAACCGCTTCGTTCCCCATCTTGGCTAACAGCCCCCCAAGCCTGTAACTAGGTTTCTCTTCCCATGAATGCGCCATGAATCAATGCCTGGGGCAGTAAAGAAAACAAGCACAGTAACACAGCGGGCATTTACCGTGCACTCTCTGTGAGCCAGGCCCCTTTTCCAAGCTCTCACACACCGCAGCATCCCTCCCAGCACCCCTATGATGCACGTGCTATTAACACCCCCATTTTATGGTGGGAGGAACGCAGGCAGAGAAAAAGCACTGGGTTCTGAGTTGGACAAATCGGCACCCTAACCCTGTGTACCTTCAGACTCAGGTCTGAGCATGAAGTGTCGGCCTGCGGGAGAGCCAAGCAATAACTGAACCAGGGCTCGTTCAGAAAGAGAGGCCATAGCCCGGCCGGGGTGGCTCAGTGGTTGAGCGTCAAGCTATGAACCAGGAGGTCACGGTTCGATTCCCAGTCGGGGCACAGGCCTGAGTTGCAGGCTGGATCCCGCGTGTGGGGCGTGCAGGAGGCAGCTGATCAATGATTCTCTCTCATCATTGATGTTTCTATCTCTCTCTTTCTCTTCCTTCCTCTCTGAAATCAATAAAAATACTTTTTAAGCCCTGACCGGTTTGGCTCAGTGGATAGAGCGTCGGCCTGCGGACCGAAGGGTCCTGGGTTCGATTCCGGTCAAGGGCATGTACCTTGGTTGTGGGCATATCCCCAGTGGGGGGTGTGCAGGAGGCAGCTGATCGATGTTCTTCTCTCATCGATGTTTCTAACTCTCTATCCCTCTCCCTTCCTCGCTGTAAAAAATCAATAAAATATATTTTAAAAAAAAAATACTTTTTAAAAGAAGAAGAAGAAGAAGCAGCAGCAGCGATAGCCAGCTGCCTGGGGTCATGAGGCAGAAGAACAAGGCACCGGGGAAAGCTCAGAGAAAATTCTAGATCACAGAGGCTTCCTGTGAACTAATTGAGTCCGAGCCCCGCTTCCGACGATGTCATCACGCAGTGTTACAGTTTGGGAACAGAGGACCTCAGCCTGTGTCCAGGGCAAAGAGCAGAGGAGCAGCCACGCCCTGGGAGCAGGCCCTCTGGCTGCCAGTCCCGCATGCCTCTCCGGTCCTCCCTCCCCCCCACTTGGCTCCCTCCCCGGAGATCTGGGCCAGGGAGAAGGCCTGGGGGAGGAGATGGCACAGGCAAGAGGGGGAAAAACCAGAAGCGACCTCCGTGGAGAGAGCCATACAAATGCTTTTAACTTGAACGCAGGTCCAGGGAGGGTGGCACAGGTGCAGAGGGAAATGACATGCAAATTGCAGGCAGCCTTTGTGTAAAGAGCCTCCAGCATCCTGTGCGCCCCTGGCTGTCAACGCAGCCCTGGGGAGAATCCCAGCAGAGCAGCCAGCGTTTCGGGGGTCTCGGGGGTTTTCTCGAAGCATCGGCGGACCGGCAGGGAGGCAATAAACCCCACAGTGCATGAGCTCTGAGCCCTCTCCACCTTGGGCCTAAGGGAGGGAGGAGAAGCAGGTGGGGGAGGCGCATGGAGAGTAATTTCCAGGTCAGCTCATCCCCCTGGGCTCTGAGTTCTGTTCAGTTGGACTGTCCTAGTTTCAGCTCATCTCTGCAGCACATCCACTCATTTCAAGGGTTTCTCGCAGGTTCCCGTAAGAGGAAGGAGAGCCTGCAGGTGAAAGGCTGGCAAGGCAGCCGGGTGTGGGGGGCGGGGGATGCCTGGGGACTGGGGAGCGGGCCAGGCCCCTTCTTGGCTGTTTGCTTGGCCATTCTGGCCCTGCTAGGGGGTAGGAAGATTGCAGCCCTGCTGTTCCGAGTAAGCGCAGGGTCTCTCCAAAAGACAGGGCCCCATCAGCAACCCAGGACCCTGATCCCTCTCACAGGCCCCTGGCGTCCGGGGGTTAAAGCCAGCACCACCAGCTGAGGATGTTCCCTCCTGCTCCGGGCTGTGGGCCAGGCTGACGCCCGCAGAGGAGCCCGCTCCCACGTGCCAACACGGACATGCCCCGGGACCCTGCAAACGGCTCCTCTGGCAGCCTGCGGTCCTGTGAGGACACAGCTCGTCCTGCAGGAAATGGCACCCGGGCTTCCATATTGTGCTTCTTGCCAAAGTGAATTCCTCACCATTCACGTCCTCCTCAGCTGTGTGCCTCCTCAGCTGTGTGCCTCGAACAAAGGAGAACTGTTCCAACAGCTACAGGCTTCAGCCGGGTTTGGAGCCTCTTCATCTACTTTTCAGGTGAAGACCCCCAAGAAAACAATGTTTACAACTGGCCCGTGTAGCCGGGGCCCCGGGCGAGGAGGCTAAGTGCCTGGCGGGTAACCTTCCCGGATCTCAGTGTCAGACAGGTGCCTCACGTGAATCCTACTCAAGGGCCAGTTTACAGGATTAGAGGCTGGCCGGTGTGGCTCAGTGGTTGAGCGTTGACCCAGGAACCAAGAGGTCTCAGGTTCGATTCCTGGTCTGGGCACATGCCTGGGTTGTGAGCTCAACCTCAATAGGGGGTGTGCAGGAGGCAGCCAATCAATAAAAACGTATTTAAAAAATAATTAGGCCATTTTTTAAATGTTTTTTATTGATTTTTTTTTTTTTAAAGAGAGGAAGAGAGAGGGAGAGACAGAAACATCGATGAGGGAGAAACATCTATTGGCTGCCTCCTGCATGCCCCCTACCGAGGATCAAGCCCATGACCCGGGCATGTGCCCTGGTCAGGAATCAAACCCAAGACCTCTTGGTTCCTGGGTCGACGCTCAACAGCAGAGCCACACCGGCCGGGCTAGGCTGTTCTTTTTGCCTTAGTTTAGTCCCAGGTCATTTCTAGCAAGTACCAGACCCTGTCCATCCTTTCTGTACCAACAGTGGCTTCTGCCTTCATTGACTCTGCCCTGCCCTTGGTTTTGGGCTCAGCCCCGCACTCCGCGTGATAAAGTTGGTCTAAACACGCACCACTAAGATGGCAGCCCAGTAGGTACAGATCGGCGGCCTGGCTGCCCCTCTTGGGTCAACACCCGGCCGGCAAATAGCCCAGATCTTCCTCCTGCTGCCCAGAGAAGCCAGGACGCGGGAGAGGCGGCGTGGCGACGGCCCTCACTCAGCTCTCACATGCTCGGCTGTGGTTACTTAGACCATCAGAGTGAGAAAAGGGCCCTGACTGGTTTGGCTCAGTGGCTAGAGCGTCGGCTTGCGGACTGAAAGGTCCCAGGTTCGATTCCCGTCAAGGGCATGTACCTTGGTTGTGGGCACATCCCCAGTGGGGGGTGTGCAGGAGGCAGCTGATTGATGTTTCTCTCTCATCAATGTTTCTGACTATCTCTCTCCCTTCCTCTCTGTAAAAAATCAAGAAAATATATTTTTTTTTTTAAAGTGAGAAAAGAAGAATGAATTTCCTCTGCCAGGGGGTCCACTACGGGTGTCCTGGCTTGAGCTTCGGGGCTGGAAGAAGCCTGAAGGTCAGCCCAGCCCGCTCCCCAGGAGGAGGAGAACGCTGTGGCTGGAGAGGGGAAGGGACTTGCCCCAGCGGGGGGAGTGGCAGCCACGGTCAGAGCCCGGGAACCCCAGGCTCCTCGCCCTGGGCCTGGCTTTGGGAAACCCCGTTCTGCTGCTTTGCTTTCCTTCCTCTGCGGAGTAGGTTGTTTTCCAAAGCCCGTGGAAGAGGAGAAACCAGCTCCAGGACACACAGCTCGGAACCCTAACACAAACGCAGGCCCCACACGCAGCCTTCGGCCCTTGCATGGAAGTTATCGTAACATCGCTCCGGCTGGCAGGAGAGAGCCACAGAGCCCGGCCGGCGTGGCTCAGTGGTTGGGCATCAACCTATGAACCAGGAGGTCACAGTTCGGTTCCCGATCAGGGCACTTGCCCGGGTTGTGGGCTCTATCCCCAGTAGGGGGCGTGCAGGGGGCAGCCGATCCATGATTCTCTCTCATCATTGATGTTCCTCTCTCTCTCTCTCCCTCTGATACCGGAGCTGAGGTCAGTCAGTCACCAGCTCCTCCCGGCACAGGATCCAAAGGGCGATGAGAAAGGAGGACGGCGACCACCCGGGGTTGGAGCAGGTTCTCGGCAGGTGGGTTAAAAGTGTCCCCCACACACTAATGGTGTGGCCCTGCCACAGCCCACCACCCACCAGCGCTTCCGGGATTTTATCTGCTGTGACATTTATCCCAGAGCTAATTGCTTGTCTAGTTAAGTGGTGGCTACTCTCCTCGTTAGGGCACATCAAAGGCTGCGCAGGGAGCCCGCAGAGCAATAAACAGATGCTCCTGACGGTGGACGGTGGACGGAGGGACCTTAGATCTTTCTATCACGCCCTGAGGTGTGTGTATCATATTGCTTGCTTGTGTACTGTTATCTTTTATATCCAGCGACGAAATCTGTGTATGAGAGGAGGTCTGGCAGTTCCATTCGCTTCCTCTCTGGGTTTCCTGCCTCCTTTTCCCTTTCCTCTCTCCTCTCGACGTTCTAGACGTCACTCTCGGGCTGACCCCTAATATGCAGAGTCCGCACGGTCCTCCCTTGCCCACATACCTCCCATGGCTCCCCATTACCTCACACAAAACAGATGCTTCATCCCCACACCCTTTCCTCCCTCTGCTTCCCCACAACCCGCTTGCGCCCCAAAGGCAGCCATCAGTCCTGCTTGCGTATTTGCTCGTGAAAACCCCTCCCCGTGCGCCCTTCCCACTCCTGTGTGCCCGGGTGAATCCCGCTCAGCGAAACCCCACCTGGTCCAGGAAGCCACCTCTGCGAGCGGGGCCCTCCATCGCGCTCAGCGAGTGCGTCCTTTCCTGCAGGACTCCGTTGATACTGACGTGCAGGCTCTCCCCAGCCTCCACAGGCAGACGGCGTACAAGGCTCTGGAGCCACAGGGAAGGGGGTTCAAACCAGCTCTTTCCTATGGCCTGTGCCTCTTGGGAAAAGCACCTCTCTCTCTAAGTTCAGTCCTCTCACCTATAAGTGAGCCTGAGACCAGCAAGGAGTGTTTGCACACTCAGTTAGACACAGACGAAGCCCTGGCACAAGTCCCGGCACAGAGCAGGTGCTCAATAAATGCTCACTTTTATTTATCTATCTATCTATCTATTTATTTATTTATTTCAGAGAGGGAGAGAGAGAAACATCAATGATGAGAGAGGATCATTGATCGGCTGCCCCCTGCACGCCCCACACTGGGCATCGAGCCTGCAACCGGGGCATGTGCCCTGACTGGAATCCATCCTGGGACCCTTCAGTCCGCAGGCCCATGCTCTATCCACTGAGCCAAATCAGCTAGGGCAAGAATCATTATTTTTGAGCAATGACTCCATCCAAGCACTTTTAAATGCTTCATCTTGTTTAATCTTGAAAATAACCCTAAGGGAAGTAGTACAGTTGTACCCATTTCCCAGATGGGAAACTCAAGGAGGCGCCTGGAGCGGGAACTTGCCTGAGGTTCATCTGAGTTCACAGTCCCAGGTCTGTCCTACCAGATTGCCTGTCCTGCCGCTGTCACTGTCACCGGGACAGCCTGCCCCTGCGCCAGGCCAGTCACAGAGGCTCCAGAGACAAAGGCCCTGCCTGGGGCTCCCCCCCCCACCTTATCTGTCTCTCTCCCAGTGTAATCTGCCTTCCTTCTCCTACCCACTTCCTCTCCAGCGGCTCCTTGTCTGAATTAGGACCATTTTCAACAAGCTCTTGACCCTCCATCTCCTGTCTCTGGATCCTTTTGGGCAGATGAACAGCTGCCTTCCCGTCGGCACTTGGGTGGGCCCTGCGCCGGTGCCCCTTCGGCCTGGCAGACACCCTGCCTCCCGCAGTCCCTTCCGATGACCGGGCTCCGTCCACAAGCGGGTCAGCGGGGCAGCTCTGGCTGGGAGCACCCCGAGGGCAGGACACAGGACACCGATGTGCTCTGAGGGCTCTGGGGCCCGGAGCACGGGCGCTGCTGGTGACGAGGCACATTCTGGTGGTTTCCGACTCCGCTGTGTACAGGCCAGCGCTCCCCTTCCCGGCGGCTACTTCCTTCCTCTCTCTGGGGAACACTGCCCCGGGCGTGTGCGCTGCCAGCACCACAGCTCGGTCCCACCATGGTGACTTCTGAAACCTGGAGAAGCATCTGCATCCGCCCTCTGCAGCAGCCCCTCCATGTTCATTCCCTCCAGGAGCTGAGATGCAGGGACAAGCCAGGCAGAGATGAGCGAGTGACAACAGGCTTGTGCATTGCCCTGGGGGAGGGAGCGCCCCAGGTTCAGACGCTGCTGCTGTTCTCGTACCCGGGGCCCTGCGTGCGGAGGGTAGTCAGGAGCCCCCACGTGGTTCCTCCAGACAAGGAACAGCGAGCCCGCAGAGTGAGCCTGGCCTGCGGGCACGTTCCCCGGGTGCCGAGGGCTTTGTGGTCCACTTCGCAGGCCCGGCTGGAGCATGACAGCAGCCGCAGACACACACCAACACATCGGCACAGCTGTGTCCCAGTAACGCTTCCTTTACCAGGCAGGCAGCAGCCCCGGGGCTGCATTTTGCCAACTCAGAGCTGCAAGACCTGGGGAGCTCCCGGTCTGGGTCACTACATCACCGCCCAGAGGGCAGTGTTTCCTGAGAGCCACCGGACTGCAGCGAACTCTGCCTGGCTGAGAGGCAAGGCATTGGGATTGCGTGTTGCCTCAACCTCGCTGGCCTGTCCTGGTTAATTTGAGGGGTCGCTGAACCTAGAGAAAGCCTGGGCCATTGTGTGTGCGGCTGAAGGGAGTGAAGCCAACCACTCTCCTCCCCACCGCCCAGAGCAGGGCGACGCTAGCCGTTGCCCCTCTAAGCTCAGCAGCTCCCTCACCCCGCTGTCTCCCAACAGGTGCCCTGAACCAGCCTGGCTATCAACTTGCTTTCAGGGTAACGCTGTGCTTTGTTTTCCACTGTTCTTTCTGCCCCCAAATTCCCTTCCTTCTCCTTTCTATCTACCCCATTCCTTCCCAGCTTCAGTTCTCCCTCCTCCAGGGAGCCTTCCAGGACTGCCCGCTCCTGACCTATGATTGCAAGCTTGGCTTAGAGTTTTCTGAGGTCATGGAAGAGAGCCAGCCCTCGCTTCAAGCGATCCATATTGGTAAGGGGGCTCCCCTGAGCTCACCCGCAGGGCGAGTGGAGAGAAAAGGGACTGAGCCCTGCAGAACGGTGAGTCACCTACTCAAACAGACTCCATCTATCATGCCTGCAATGCATTGTTGGGAGGTACCCACAAACAATGGATTATATAACAGAGAAAACCGAGGAAATGATTAATGCAAATTGAAGGATCATGAGTTTTGGGGGGAAGAAAGTATGTATTGGGGGAGTCATGTGAGGGTTTTAAAGGTACTAGTCTAGGACTTCTTAAATTCTACTAGTATGTTGGGATTTTTCCTATTCTTCAAACTGTGCATAGGTTATACACAGACTCTTGGTGTATGATATATTTCTTTCCTTTCTTTCTTTCTTTTTTTTTTTTTATAGAGAGAGTGGAATGGAAGGAGAGAAACAGAAACATCTGTGTGAGAGAGACACATCAATTGGTTGCCTCCTGCACACGCCCCGACCAGGCTGGGGTTAGAGCCTGCAACCGACGGGTATGCCCTGGACGGGAATCGAACCTGGGACCCTTCAGTCCTCGGGCCGATGCTCTATCCACGGAGCCAAACCAGCTAGGGAGGCGTATGATATATTTCTTTTTAAAAAAGTGTTTAAAAATAAATAAATAAATAAAATAAATAAAATAAAAAAAGGTGGGGGCGGGGGGACAGTCAGGTTAGCAGCTGCCACAGCAACAAGACTCCCGTGTTTTGGATGCCAGGGTGGGGCCAGGGAGGCTCAGCTCCCAGCTGGTCGTTCCTGCCCATTGAGAGAAAGTGGCTGGGAACCTGGGCCCCAGCCAACAACCCAACAACCCGACAACCCTCTCCTGAGGCAGGAGGCAGGGCGGGTGGGTGGGGCTGCTTTGGAAGCTGTCTCCTGCCTTGCCTGTCTCTGCCCCTCGGCAAAGCCCCAACCTCCCTCCGGGGTCTCTTGGAAAGAACTGCCAGGGACGCACCTACCGCACCTACCGCACCTACCGCACGACACACCTGGCAGCTGGAGGTGAGGCCACCTTATCGCTGGGCTGGCAGGTACAGGACGGAGAGTACAGGCCACCAGGGCTGTTTTTGGGAAATGCCATTAACTCTGCTGGGAGTGGTCTGGCCTTTGTCCCTTGTGAGCCATGTGACAGTCGATGAAAATGTAATCTGGTGTAAACCGGCTTGAGCTCCTCCGCCGGGGAACCAGCTTTGACCTTCCGGCTACTTCTAACAGCACAGACAAGCTTTCCTGTCTGTTCAGTGTCACCAAGGGAGGAGCGAGGCGGGCGCAGGGGGTAGGCCAGGCTAGAAAGCAGACTGGGATCTTTGGGAGCACCAGGGGTCAGAACTCAGCTCCAGCCTGAGCTCGCTGAGTGACTTTGGGCAAGTCACTTACCCTCTCTGATCCTATTTCTCTCATTTGTTCATTGAGGAGAGACACAGTCCCGACATCGCTGGGTGGTTGTATTAACTAAGGTAATGGGAAAAAAAAAAGAAAGAGAAAGAAAAGAAATGAGCAGAGCTGCGTTCATGGCACATTCTCAGTAGACACAGATCTCAGCATCACAGGGGAGGACTGGAACTGGCCGGCAGTGGAGGGACCGCTCTGGCACTAAGCCCCCCTCTGCTTTAAGGAAAAAGTCTAGGAAGAGATGGATGTTTCCCAAGTGGCAAGGTCTGCCTAACCCACCATAGGGTAGACAAGGCTCACATTCGAAATGAAACGTCGTAACAGACGTAGGTCGCATTAAACAGGCAGAGCTAGCAATAGCGTGGGGAGTCCCCGCAAGCAGGGAGCTGTCCTGCCGGTTAGCACCCGAGCTGCCGCCTCCCGGGCTGACCTGCAGGGAGGGCTGCCCCGCGGGCCTGAGGGCTGCTTCTCTTCATTGTATCTTCTTCTTCTTTAATAGATTTTTATTGATTTCAGAGAGGAAAGGAGAGAGAGAGAGAAACATCAATGATGAGAGAGAATCATTGATTGGCTGCCTCCTGCACACCCCCTACTGGAGATTGATCCCACAACCCAGGCATGTGCTCTTGACTGGAATCGAACCTGGGACCCTTCAATCCATAGACCGGCACTCTATCCACTGAGCCAAACCAGCCAGGGCCGTTGTGTCTTCTTATCTTGGCATTTGCATCCTTTCCCATCTTCCTCTCTTCTCTCAAAATCTCTCTGCTTCTCCTAACCACATCTCCGCATTGTCCCCTTGTCTTGGCATCTTGATGCAACGATAGAGAAACTAAAATAATAATAATAATAATAATTCAAGGAAGGAGAGAGGAAAGGAAAGGAAGGAGGGGAGAAAGGAGATGAGGTCCTGGATCAATCGAACCTGATCTAACCCATCTGATCTCGTTGCTAGCATAAATCAGGCAGGGGCTGTGTGACCCTGAGTGGGTTCCTTGCCCTCTCTGAGCTTCAGGCCAATTGGGACTTTCAAGTCAGAGATGCTGTGCAATGCTATGCAGTGTCACAAGAAACCTGCACAGGGTGGGCCTTCGATACCCGAGAGCCCTCGAGTTTCCCTCAGCTTGGTTGGACCCATTTGGGTCAGGGGAGTAAGAGAGAAAGGAGGAGGGGAGGAACAGGAACACAATGCCCTGCAGAGGTGGAGGTAGGGATTATCAATCCTCCACCCCTCCCATGATTGCGCAAGACAGCCGGCGCCCCGCTTCCCCACAGAGGCTCACTCATTTTCAAGCATCCCCAGTAGAAATCATCTGAAAAAAATTAATTAGCCCTGGCTGGTTTGGCTCAGTGGATAGAATGTCGGCCTGCAGACCAAAGGGTCCCGGGTTCGATTCCAGTCAAGGGCAAATGCCCGGGTTGTGGGCTCTGTCCCCATTGGGGGAGGGGGAGGAGGAGGTGCAAAAGGCAACCGGTCAATGATCCTCTCTCATCATTGATGTTTCTCCCTCTCTCCCTCTCCCTTCCTTGCTGAAATCAATATATATATATTAAAACATCCTCGTTATCCGGACCCCGAGGAAATCCTGGCCAAGACTGTTTCTCATCTCAGCTGCCGCAGTGGCTCATTCTGCAGCCAAGACCACTCATGGAAGGAGGATTTTGTTCCTTCCAAGGCCACTACTGTGTTTTATTTGTTGTCAATGGGCATGTTTTTATGGCTCTGCTTTACCTGCCGCACATTGTCCTCTCAGATTAAAATAATAACACCTTTAGTTAATAACACCTTGCACTTGGGAGTCGCTTTCATCCCAACAGCTCAAAGCCCTCTACAAACATGACCTCATTCATTCTCCCTGCACTGCGCTCCCGGAACGGGCGCTCCCAGGTTATCCAGCCCAGGAGGATGAAGCCCAACCAGATTCCCAGAAGCCAAATGATTGATTAAGCATTTCCGCCTCGCAGCCGCAAATCACTCAGCCCAGAGCGACCTCAGGCCCACCGGAGAGAACCGTAGCCCCTTACCCCGCCTCTCTCTCTGGCTTGGGGGTCTTGCCTTCCACGCCTCTCCCAGGTGCCTATAGCTGCGCCCTGCAGATGGTAAACATTAAACAACCCTTCAGGATAGATTGCCTCAGTCCAGGAGGCAAGAGGTTTTGCAGTTTGGGCACTTTCAGGCCCCTGGTCCCCCTTGAGAACTCCTTACTTAAGACCTAAGGGCTCCTGCGGGCTGAATGCCTCTGCCCAGGTACATGCTGCCACTCACGGCCCTGGCATGTTTGGCATCTGTACGGACCTGTGAAAACGAGCCCCACAATGACAGTACTTCCTTGTTCTAGGGCTGCTTGTGGCCTGAGCGCCCTGGCGACGGAAGCTGCTGGTGCCCACTTTTGTTTTCACCTTGCAATTACTGGAGGGAAGAGCTGCGCGCTGGACTTGACTCTCCGGCCGGGCGCACTCCGGGTCTCAGCCCAGGTACCCTGTGGGAGGCCAAGTGTAATTACTGCAAGAGAAACAGGTCTCAGCAGGCAAAAAGCTGACTCCTGTCCCTTCAACACAAACAAAAACAAAAGACTAACTGGGAAAAATTCATTATAGTGCCTGAGGCTGTTTTTCATCAGTAATAAACATTGGGTGTCACTCTTTCCCACTTCATATTCTGTGTTTATACGGTCCTGTTTTCTTCGATGGCGCGTTAAACCCACTTTAGGCAAACTCAGAAAAGGATTGCTTTCTTCTTAGCCTCAAAAGATACTCTCGGATTGGTATTTCAGATCCAAAACTTAATACGTTTTTAAAGAAGCAGACATTCTAACAGTGAATTCCTCTACTAGTACTATTATCTTCCTACATCTCTGCCCCTTCCACAGTCTGCTGCAACTCCTAGTTCTTTATCCACCCCCTCAATTCCCAAACACAGCCCTGAAGGTCAAATCCTAATCCAGGAGGTGGAGCACTCTAAACAAACTTTGTTTTTAAATGGCTGGGATTGAGAGCCAGAACCTGTATCACACCCATGAAAAAGAGGGTAGAAATTAAACATCTGGTTAGGTCAATCAATTTCACAACAACAACAACAACAAAAATCTGAGTGTCGGATATTAGTGACTGAGAAAGTCTTATTTATTCCCTTGCAATTATATTTAGTGTACATTAGCATTGGTTTACATTTTCAGAGAGCTACGTTTTGGTCTAAACACACACACACACACACACACACACACACACACACAACTTGGCCTTTGGGGTGGGTAGTGACTGGAAGGAGGTATGAAAAAAAGTACGTTATATTTTTTTTAAAGGCTAAAAAAAAAGTAGAGCTGCTTGAAAGATTTAAAAAAAATAAACAATCTCTGAGGCTGGAGCAGCTGCGAGGGCTCTATCTGCTTTCTATTTTGATCGTTCTGTTTCTCGAGATGACCACATCTTTCAGAGGAAATGAGTCAAAGCCACTCTGTCTTGCTTTTCCAGCTGAGCATGTTCCGTTTCAATGAAGTAATGAATGAACTTGGCCGCACCACCCCCAAGCCTACAACACCAAACACAGGGGCCTGGGCCAATCAGCAGGCACTCCAGGTTTTCAAGTTGAGTTCAAACGGGCCCACGGGGCCCCAATCAGCGCGCGCGGCTCCGCCCCAAACGCCGGGCCGTGGCCAATCACGAGCCAGGACGAGCCAAAACACAGCGGCCGGCCAATGTCCGGGCGCCCCACGGCGCCGACCTCCGCCAATGGGCGCGGCCGGGCAAAAAGGGAAACAGTGCGGGGTCCGCAGGCCGCAGGATTCGAACCGAACGTCCGCTCGGAACCGGGAGCTGGCCGAGCGGCGCGGGCCAATCAGCGGCGGCGGCTCGCGGCCCCCGAACGTTGGGACCCGGCCCCGCCCCGCGCTGTTGTTTGTGTGTCGGCGGCCGCGGGAGCCGGACCACGACACTCGCCCGGCGGGCAGCGGGGCGGCGAGGGTCCGGAGGCCGCGGGCGGCGGGAGCGCGAGCCGAGGGCGGCCGGCCTCCCGCGGCCGCCGAGCCCGACCGCGCGCCGGCGGAGCCATGTCGGTGAACATGGATGAGCTGCGGCACCAGGTCATGATCAACCAGTTCGTCCTGGCCGCGGGCTGCGCGGCCGACCAGGCGAAGCAGCTCCTGCAGGCGGCCCACTGGCAGTTCGAGGTGCGTGCGGGCCGGAGCGGGCGCGCACGACCGGCCTCGGGACCCGGGGGGCGGGGGGGAGGGGGCGCGGGCCCGGACGCCCAGCCGCGCGCCGCCACGGCGGGGGGAGCGCTATTTATATCGCCCGGGAGGCGATCCGCGGCCGCGAGGTGGGGCGCGGGCCGGGGCCGGCCGAGGGGTCGGGGCCGGCGGCCTGAGCGCGGCGCCGCGGACCCCGCGGAGGCCGTCCGTCCGGGGGGCTGCCTGCCCCGGCCCGGCTAACCGCCTCCCGCCGCTGTTTGTCCGCAGACCGCCCTGAGCACGTTTTTCCAAGAAACCAACATTCCCAACAGCCACCACCACCACCAGATGGTAAGTGCGGCCGCCCCGGCGGGAGGGCCGGCCGGCCGGCGGGCGGCAGGGGGTCGCCCGGGCCCGGCCCCGCGCCCAGGGCGCCGCCGGGCCGCTGTCAGCCGCCCGCGGTGACAGCCATGTTGCCGGGAGCGCCGCGCCGCGATGTAAACAAAGAGCCAAAATGTCTTCCAGGAAAGCGGCCCGGCCGGGCTCGCCCAGCCCCGGTCCGGCCTCCTGGGAGCCGGCGTCTCGGCCTGAAGCCACGCGCTCGGGGCCCTCCCCGAGGCCAGGGGGTCGGAGGGCGGCCGGGAGCGGAGAAGGGGGCTCGGATGAGAACTAGCCGGCTGGGCCCCGGGAGCCCCCGGCAGGGAGGGCCCGGAGGGGCTGGGGGCTGGGCTGTCTGTTCCCCAGGAGCCCCCTCTTGCTGTTGGGGAGCCCCCTCTTGCTCTTGCCCTGGCAGCCCCCCATCCAAACAACCCAGCTCCTCGGGGAACAGGAAGGAGATAAATCCACCCTGGCCGGGCTCAACCCAGGGGGGTAAGTTCTCTCTTTCCTGTTTATGGAAAAACCGACAGACCCTGAGCACCGAGGACATACAGACTTTGACCAGAAAATGCCAGGAATTTGCTTCTCATCTCAGCATGGGAACATACAGAAGCGCAGGGAACAGGAGTGGTCGGGCCTGGCTTTGCCTTCTTTTCCCCTCCGGCCCCCAGGCCCGAGCCTTTGCCTTCCCGGCCGTGGGGACTCCTGCTTTCCACGCAGGGGACATCCCTTCCCTGAGAGACTTGAAGGCCTGTCCCCCCACCCGCTCCCCCCTGGTTACCTATTACCCTGCTGGGAGGGGGAGGAGGGACTGCCCCAGCCCCAGCCCCAGGGATTGTAAATCATCGCTCCCTGGAGATCTGTTGTGGTGCTGGGAGTGCATTTTTGGCATTTTGACACTTGGTGTCCTTGCCCATGGCTGCCTTTTCAGAGGATCTGCAAGTGGTTCCTCTGTGTCAAGTCCTTGGCGCCCTCACCCTGTGAGGACACATGGAGAAGGGTCTGCCTGGCCCTTTAACCAGCCTTTTCCCGGGGTGGCTCGTGCTGTACAGAAATAACAAACCAAACGCCTTGGCTATGGCGGGAGAACTGCTGGTCGGGGCTGTGGCTGCTAAGGCCGACCCTCCCCTGCATCTGACACCGCTAACCCGGGGCACCCTGCCCCATCTCCTCTCAAAGGAGCCTTCGCTTGCCCCCCAGACCCACTGCGTCCAGAACAGCCGTTCTGTGGTGCTGGGGCAGGAGGCTCGTGGGCGAGAACTGGGGCTGGAGGTCCCTCTAGGTCCTGGGGCCCCTGATCTGCCAGTCCCAAGGCACGGCAGTCCTTTGAGGCTTCCTCGCCCGAGGCCGGTGTTGGGTTGTGTAACAGACTTGTGATCAGTGTACCCATCCGGGCACCGAGGACTGAGGACCTGACAGCCCAGTGCACACCCTGCCTGCAAGGAGCTAGTCGTTTCTCAGGGACAATAAATCAAAGGGAAAAGTTAAATACAAGCAATAGCAACATGAGAAGTGACCCAGGGTGTGAGCAGTTGAGAAGTGGTTGTCCTGTCGGTGACTGTACAGTCACATGGTTGGAGGTGTCTCAGAGAAGGGGGCCTGGGTGGGGTGGGGAGGGGAGAAGCCCATGGACTGGAAGCCGTGGGACACTGGCAGGTGCAGTGGGCCTGTGTGCTTAAGAGCTGGAAAGCTTGTCTCTAGTTGTCAGAAAAGCACAGAGCTGGAGGGGCCCTTAGCGCATCTGGATCAAGCTCCTGATTTTATGGGACCAGAGGGGTTAAGGAACTTGCCCAAGCTCACACAGCAGGCAGACACAGGGTGGCTGTTTCAGGAGACAGTCTACTCTACTCGCTGGCTGGTGAACTGGGGAAGTTGGTCACAATGCTGTGATGCAATTGGCTTCTACCCCCCCCCCCCCCCCATTCATTGTTTCCTGCTGCAGAGAAGTCAGCCCTGGGGTGGGGGTGGGGGTAGTGAAGGGAGGAGGGAAACAGGCTGGGGTGGGTGAGGCCAGGCCGCACTGAGGCCAGTGGCTGCCCTGAGGCAGACAATGGTCAGCTCCCTAGCAGCCGCTGGAACAGGTCCGGGTCAGGCTGGGGCTTAGCTGCAGAGCCCTGGAAGCTCCCTCCCTGCCAGGTGAAGAGTCCTAGTATCTTGCTCCCCATCCTGGGCCTAGGGGAGGGGCCAGTGTTGCTAAAATTAGGAGAAATTCAAAGATAGACTCCCGTGGCTTCCTGGGAAAGGGAGAAGCTAGGTGAGGTCAGAACCGACCGCTTTGTGCGGGCTTCTCTGCTTCCTGCGCCCCTGGCAGGGTGCGCCTGGGGAGGGCGGATGGCACCTCCATCCCCCCCATACCGTCCCTGGTTCACAGGGAGCGTGCCAGTTCCAACCCCCACCCCAGCTCCTGCCCTTCCTGGCTGGGGTTCCCTCATCAGAAATGGCATAGGATAGTGAGTTTGGGGAGCCCCCTCCCAGGGTAGTAGAAGACAGCAGATGGGGTGTTTGTGGTGACCCCCAGGAAGAGGGCTGAGAGGGGCTGGACAGACAGATGCTCTGCCAGCCTCGGCCAAGAGCAACCTGTGGGGGGAGATGCTGGGACTCAGGAAACCAAAACCCCGGTTTTTGACCTGGGGGAGCCCACCCACAAAGTGGCACTTGACTGTGTGCGGCTGGCGAAGGGCTGAGTGAGGCTCAGAGCTGGGGCCTGCGGACCTCTTCCGGCTCGGCCCCTGCAGCGGGTGTTTGTCCAGCGATCAGGTCTGGGCCTCAGTTTCCTCATCTGCGGTCTAGAGAGGGTAACAGGAAAGACCTGACATGGCTGTGAGAAGTGAGACCCTCGCTGGCGGGTGTTACCGTGGCCTGAAACCAACACGGGCCTCTCCAAGGTTGGCCCGGGAGGCAGACCCCGGGTCTGGCCGCCCTCCCTGGACGCGCAACCTCGGAACATCGGGCGGATTGTTGACAGGCCAATGGGCTCCTACCCGGGCTGAGGCCACAGTGGTGTCCTGGCCGCTCCCTGGCTTCGCTTTAACCTGACCCCGGCTGCTGGTGGGAATTAACCCTTTACTCAGCATAGGAAACACCCCTGGTTTGGGTAAAAATGGCCGGTGTGTCCTTATTTTCTTGTTCTTGTTGGCATGGGCGAGAGGCATGCTTTGTGCTGTCAAAGCTGCTTGCAGGCTGCAGCTGAGAGTAAAGGGGGCCGCGGGGTGAGCCCCTGGGGCCAGGCAGTGAGGCTGGGACTCGGGCCGGTGGGCAGCCCTCCCGACACCTGTGTCTCTCTGAGCAGATGTGCACCCCCAGCAACACGCCGGCCACGCCGCCCAACTTCCCCGACGCCCTGGCCATGTTCTCCAAGCTGCGCACGTCCGAGGGCCTGCAGAGCGGCAACAGCCCCATGACGGCCGTGGCCTGCTCGCCCCCTGCAAACTTCAGCCCCTTCTGGGCCTCGTCCCCGCCCAGCCACCAGGCCACCTGGATGCCGCCCTCCTCCCCGACGGCCCACAGCTTCCACCACCTCCACCACCCACAGCCCACGTGGCCCCCCGGAGCCCAGCAGGGGGGCGCCCCGCAGAAAGCCATGGCTGCCGTGGACGGCCAGAGATGAGACTGGACACTCCGCGCGCTGGGCTGGAGCTGGGCAGTCTGGGTCGTGGGGACACAGGAGGGCCGGGTCGGGGGCTGGGGCGGGCGGGGGTTTCCTGAAGATCGCACTGGAAGATTTTATAAAGGAATTTTGGGGGGAGGGGGGAATAGCAAACTTCCTGAGCCACTTGGGTCCTTCAGGAGTTTCTCTTCAGGCAAGTTTTTTCTGTTTTTAATATATAACTGTAATATATAAATATATAAATATGACTAACTATGTGAATGGTGCTGGCTGGTCTGGGGTACTGGGGTCAGAGGGAGGGGCCAGCACCCCCTCCTCCAGTCCAGGGCAGGTGCTGCACGGCCAGGTGTGTGATGTGCGGGCACACGGTGTCTGCCAGCTGCCTGCTCTCAAAGTCATGGTCATGCTTCTGGAATTGGGCGGAAGAGGGCCACCCGAGGCGCCAGGCAGCCCAAGGTGTGGGGGCCTCCTGCCATCACGAGACACCTCCACCCCCGGGTGGAGGCTGGCACTGAAGAGCCATCAGGGCCAGGGCCCAGCCTCGGCCTCGCCCGCTCGGGGCCTGCCTCTCGCACCCTGTCCTGGCCAAGTGGATGCCGGGAGGAGCGCCTGCCTTTGGGTTCCGTTCCCAAGTTCATTTCACCAGGTGAAGTTCATGTGTAAAACTTAAAGGCTTTTCTGACTTCCCAGGATCTTTGTCTGTCCTGGAGGGAAGGCGCTCCTTGGGGGAGCAGGGGCTGCGCCCTGGGCACGGGGCTGGGGGTCCAGACCAGGGCCTGATGGACAGGCTGGTCCAGTTGAATGTGGGGGGGGGGGAAGGATGGGTCATGACTTGGTTACTGTGATCTCGCTCCTTGACCTTCCTTCGTTGCCCATCACAGGCTGGGCTCAGCCCGCAGCCATGGTCTCCGCTACAGTGTGGGGCTGCTCCTTCCACCTGGTGGCCGCCCAGCCCCTTCCTACTGGGCCCACCTCTGCTCGGCCATCGCTGCCCTTGGCCTCCTTCCTCAGGGGTAGCGGGTCCTTGTGAGCGTGTTATGTGGGGGGGCCAAAGGTCAGCCAGGGCTGCGGGGGAGCCCAGCGCCAGGCGGGCTCAGAAGGGACCATGCGGGGCAGGACCAGCGGGGCAGCGGCCGGTGGGTGAGGAGCCTGTTCCCTGTGCCGGGGCTGGCCCAGGGCCGGGTCCCTCCTCGAGCCCCTGGCCCCACCGTGGGCCACCCGCTCGGGCCGCTGTGGGGCTGCACCTGTGGGAGGGGAGCCGGTGCAGCTGCCCCTGCGCCCCCATGTGATCCTGTCCTTTGAGGCTGGGTTTGTCCTTTCAGTTTTGTTTCCTGGTTGGAAACCCCTGAGGCTCCTCCCACGGGCACCCCTGCAGCTGCCCACCTGTGCTTTCCAGGCTGGGGGGACAGCCCCTGCGCCTGGGGTGGTCCTGCTGGGACTTCCGCCCCCACGTGGCCCGGCCTGGCCGCCTGGGGAGTGTCACCCTTGTCCTGTGGAGGGCGGGGGGGGGCCTGGCGCTTAGGCTGCCTGTCCCTGCGGCTGCCCCTCCCTTCCCGGCTGGCGAGTGGATTCTAGGCCAGGGACCTGCATTTCTTAGCGAGGGTGAGGGTGAGAGAAACAGGAGCCCAGCAGGAGTTGGGGGGGGGGGGGGGCTGGCCTCGCTCACCTGCCTGCGGGGGCAAGGGTGCTGGCGTGGGGGTGCCCACCGGACTGCCCCTCCCCCATCAGCCTGAGTGTCCCTCATTACTTAGAGATGAACGGCGTCCCCGCTGATGGGGATGGAGGGGGAGCACCTGCCTTTCCCGTGACACCTCGCAGCCCCGCCCTCCCTGCCCACAGGGGTGGGGACTGGGGAGAAACCCTTTTCTGGGCTGTTTCCTGCCACACTTTCCTGTGAGGCTGTCACCCCTCCCCTCACACCCTAAAGCAGGCCTCTGGCCCCCAGGTTGCTTTCCCATGGGGGGTGGGAGAGGGACTGGGGGTGGGGGATCCCCACCTTTGAGGAGGGAGCCAATGAGAACAGACCTGAGGCACAGAACTGCTGCAGTGACTTGAGAGTCCTTGGGGGGCAGCTCTGCCTTGTCCCTGGGGTGAGGGGCCGGGGCCCGGCCTGTGTAGTTGCTGCACCAAGCGCACGCCTGCTCCTTCCCCCCACCTGCCCAGATCTTCAGCTCAAGGACCCAGCACCGAGCCCTCTTGCCTGTTGGGGCAAGGGGACAAGAGCAAGGGAGCTTCAAGGGCGGGGGCAGGAGGGGGGCCTCCGGGACCCCCTTTTCTCTCTTTCGGGGTTGGGCGGAGAAGGGAAGAGAACGGCCCAGGCCGGGCAGCCGCTGCTCTGAGCCTCCTGCCCCCGCGGGGTAAGCTGAGCACCTCAAACAAACCTTGCCAGGTGGCTGGTGGCAGTGCTCCCGGGCTCTGCGCCAGGAGCTGGGCACTGCCCTGAGCCCGCGGCAGGGGCGCAGCGGGCAGCTGCCACCCTCACCTTTGCTCCAAGGTACAACTTGCTCCCCGACACCAACACCGCGCGTCCGACAGGAAGGCAGGGCCATGGCAGGGACGGCAGCGGCCCGTCCAGCCCTGGTCAGGGGAGAGCTGTTCTGCCCGCTCCCTCGGAGGACGGCTCCGTCTGGGGGCACTGACCTGATTCTCACGCTCCAAGCCAGACGCCCTCTCCCGGAGGTCTGCCGCCTGGGCCGGGGACCCTCCCTCTGCCCGCACCTTCCGAAACAGGACAGGGAGCCAGCTTCTTCCGAAACATTTATTTATAGCTCTGCTCAGTGAGCAGAGGGGGTCCTGGGCCCCCGGGTGGGCTCCTCCATGCCCTCCCCGGGGGGCAGGTCCATGTGCATCGCCATCCCGCTGGGGCTGGGCGGGTGGCCCACATTCGGCTGGGAGAGGCGCCCCTGCGAGGAGACCGGCCGGTCTGTGTGTTGCCGAGAAGTAGCTGCAAGACAGGGGGGGCTGAGAGGGCTCTGCCTCGCTCCCCACGGCCCCCAGCGGCCCCGCAGCCCCTTGTGCACAGGGGACAAGTGCTGGAGGGCCCTGCCCTGGGCCGGGGTGCAGTCCGCACGGGAGCCCCGAAGCAAAGCTCCTCTATCATCGCAGAGTGGAAACCACACCCGCCTCCACCGGGCCGAGAGCCCCGCTTCGGTCAAGTTTCCTCGTGAACAGGGGCTGTTTAGGCCATAATCACACATGAGCAGGGATGTCTGAGGACGCCCCTCCCTCCCTCCTGCTCCCGTGACATTTCAAGTGCCCTTGCTGTAGACCAGGGGTCCTCAAACTTTTTAAACAGGGGGCCAGTTCACTGTCCCTCAGACCGTTGGAGGGCCGGACTATAGTTTAAAAAAAAACTATGAACAAATTCCTATGCACACTGCACATATCTTATTTTGAAGTAAAAAAACAAAACGGGAACAAATACGATATTTGTATTTGCCTGTGGCCCGCGGGCCGTAGTGTGAGGACCCCTGCTGTAGAGAGTGGGGTGCCAGGGAGAAGGGAGTGCAGTACCCCCAAGAAAACAGCCACAAACCGCGCTCTGTCCGCCTCGTACCTGGGCCGGAGCCTGGGCCGGGCTCCCAGCGCTGCTGCTTCCCAGCTGGGCCTCGGGCCCGGGCCCTCAGTGTAGGTGAGGCTAGCAGGGCCCCCCCCTAACGCTGGCCCGAGGACTCAACTGTTCCCACGGGTAAAGGTGAGCTGAGCAGCCCTCAGTGCAGGCAGGTGCCCTGACCACCGTCAGCTGCTTCGCTTCCCCCGGCCGCTCCCGGAACGGGGCCTGCAGAGGCGCAGCGCACAGGCCTGGGGCCCTGACCTCCAGCCTCTGCAAGTGCCGTGGCTCTGAAGCCTCGGGGGTGGGGGCGGGGGGCACGCCTCTCCTTGGGTTCTCTGGGCCCCCCCCCAGCGGCACGAGCGCAATGCCCGTCACTGACGGAGCAAACAGGCCGGCGCCCTTCCTGGAAGGCCCTGAGCCCTCTGCCTTCCAGGCGGGACTGAGCCCCACAGGCGGACAGGAGATTCCAGGGAACCTTCCGGGCTGCGGGCCAGGAGGAGGCCTCGCAGGCAGAAGCAGACGGAAGGGTCCGTGGGGCTCAAGGGCCGCCACACAGCCTGGGAGCGCGTGTGGGCAGGGGCGGACTTGGGCCGGGGGCCAGAGTCTTGGGCTGGGACCCTGTCCGTTTCCTCTGTGAAATGGGGCCTTTCATAGCATCTGTCCGCAGACCGGAGTCCACCCCCCGCCGGCACTCAGTGGCCATGCGTTTTCTCTCCTCCAGGCCCCGCCCTCAGCTCCCGGCCCTGCCTCTCCCGGGGAAACCGGGCGTCTCCCAGCCATTCGCAGGAGAGGGCCTGGCGGGAGGGCCCCCCCCAGAGGGCAGCTACCTGAAGTGCCGCCGGCCATCATGTTGGCGCTCTGAGGCCGCAAGGGCAGCGGGCTGTCGCCGAGGGCCGGCGGCCGGTGCGCGTGGGACCGGGACGGCTTCGTCTTGTGCTTGTTGTTCCCGGCGCCTGATGGGGACAGTGGAGAGAAAGGTCCTTCTCAGACACCGACAGCTCCGTGGGGACTCGGGGATGGGGAGGGCTGCGGGCCGCTGGGCGCAGCCAGCCCGAGGGAGACAGGCCGCGTGCGGCTCAGAGCTGAGGCTCCTGCACACAGTGGCCGGGCTTTGGGGGACGGAGTGTTTGGAGACGGAGGTAGAGGAGGCAGCCAGGGGCCAGGCCTCAAGCGCCTGGCCTTCCAGGAGCGGCGCCATCCTGGGGGCTGAGGCGGAGCCTACAGGCGGCTGGGCCACCTGGACACTCACTGTCTTTGTTCGGGATGCCTGGCAGCTTCATGTCCATCCGTCCCTTGTAGATATGTCCATCCAGGCCCAGGATGTCCACTTCGTGGTGCTGGGGAGGTGAGCGGGGCGTCACCACATGGCGCACAGAGGTTTCCCTCCGGCCCTGTCTCCTTGCGGCTGGGGCGCGGCCCGCGGTCCTCCGGACTCCAGCACCCACCGAGCTCAGCCCTCGCGGGGCTCCGGGTGGCACCAGGCAGATGGACAGGGAAGGAGGTGGGGGTGCTATTGTTCTCAGAGCCCCTGCTGGAGGCCTCGGCCAGGTGGTGGGTGGCCAGGATGGCATTCTTTTCCCAGCCAAGGTCAAGAACCTGAGGCTTTAACTGGGTCTAAGAAACTGCCTCGCCCTAGCTGGTGTGGCTCAGTGGATAGATGGGCCTGCAGAGTGAAGGGTCCCGGGTTCGATTCCGGTCAGGGCACACACTCGGGTTGTGGGCTCGATCCCCAGTAGGGGGCGTGTAGGAGGCAGCTGTTCGATGATTCTCATCATTGATGTTTCTCCCTCTCCCTTCCTCTCTGAAATCAATAAAAATATATTAAAAAAAAAAAAAAGAAGCTGCCTCCAGGCCGAGGGCAGGATGAAGTGCCCTCGGTGGGTCTCCAGAGGACTGGGGGCCCGGGGTGATGCGGGGCCCGCCCCCCCTCCCCCCCCAGCTCGGGCAGCGCCCCACCTTCCCGGCGACCTGGCTGTCCTCGGGGAGCAGCCCCTGCGGCAGGTGCTGCAGGCGGGTGCGGCGGTAGGGGTAGGTGAGGGTGTGGCTGCCCCCGCAGTGCCGCGACACCGTGGCGAAGCTGTAGTCCGTCATCTCCGACACCCTGTGAGGAGGACAGCGGGGGACGGAGCGGGTGACCTCGGGGGGCCTGCCAGAGGGAGGGGGCAGCTGTCCTCAGGGGCCTCTGGGGCCAGGGCAGAGCAAGGGGCAGACAGGCGGGTGAGTGAGCAGAGCCGCCTCCTGGCCAGCCATCGTGAGGACCACACTCTCTCTCACACTCTCACTCTCTCACACACACTCTCTCTCACACTCTCACTCTCTCACACACACTCTCACTCACACTCACATACACACACACACACACTCTCACTCACACTCACATACACACACACACACTCACACACACACACACACACTCTCACTCACACTCACATACACACACACACACTCACACACACACACACACTCTCACTCACACTCACATACACACACACACACTCACACACACACACACTCACACTCTCTCACTCACACATACACTCACTCACACACAGACTCTCACACACAGACACACACACACACACACATACACACACAGACACACACACTATTTTTTGTTAATCCTCACCCAAGGATATTTTTCCATTGATTTTTAGAGAGAGTGGAAGGGAGGGGGAGAGACACACCAATGTGAGTGAGACACATCGACTGGCTGCCTCCCCCACACACCATGACCAGGGAAGGGAATCGAGCCTGCAACCGAGGTACCTGCCCTTGACTGGAATTGAACCTGAGACCCTTCAGTCCATGGGCTGACACTAACCACTGAGCACACCGGCCAGGGCCACCCCCCACACACACACCCTCCCCCACAGGGCGTTCCCAGCGGTGGGCTCAGTCTGCACCACTGTCCTACCGCTTGCAGCAGGGGGAGCCCAGGCACTGGGCCTGCAGCAGCTCGTGGATCATCTGGCTGCTGGCCTTGACCGAGCCCCCGTAGTGGAACTGCACCTTCTCGATGTCCATCAGCATCTTGGAGTGCATGGTGCGCAGACGCCCCACGCTCCGCTCCATCGCCGCCACGTCAGCCCGCGAGAAGGCGAGGTTGCCCAGCTTGAGGCTGCGGGTGTGGGCAGAGAGGAGGGTGAGGCGGCCGCACAGCCGGACCCCATGCACAGCCGGAGGCCACGCCCGGCTCACACCACCTCTCTACCCCCAGCTTAGCGGGGCTCAGGTGGGCAGCAGCCCTTTCCGCCGTCCCCCAGGGACCACGCCCAGGCTTGCCAGGAAGGTTTGCTGAGGTGGGCAGTGCAGGAGCCGCCCGGAGAGAAGCCAGCTCCTCCAGCCAGCCTGGGGGGCGGTGCCTCGCCCCTCGCACGGGGAAACCCCTAGGCTCCTCAGCTCAGTTTGAAAACCCCCCTTTCCTCTGAGCCCACCCTCAGGAGGTGGAAAGGCTGCAGGAGTGGGCCGAGCTCCAGAGGTGCCCTGAGCGGCCTCTCGCCGAGCGATGCCAAGCCACGGCTGAGGCACTGGAGGGCCTGGGAACGGGGTGAGGAGGGAAGGTGGCCGGCAGCCTTGGCGAGGCCCCCCCAGGACTCCGAAGGCAGGTGTGACGGGTCCTGCCTCTTCTGCCTGCCCCATTCTTGCCCTGGGAGAGCTGGTGCCAGCTCAGAGGCGTCCCCGGTGAGGGGGAGCCCGCATCGCTGTCTGTCCTGCCTCCCCGCACAGCCCTGCCCACGACTCCCCTGCGTACTTGCGGCTCTGCTGCCGGACCTGCTCCAGCTCAAAGACGGTGTAGGGGCGGGTGGAGCGGTGCCCGGGCAGGCTGGGCCCCACGGGCGTGGTGGGGAGGACCCTGGGGGGGCAGAGGGAAGGGAGGGTCGAGTGTGAGAAATCCCATCTTCCCTTCCCCACCCCCTCCCCACGGGCCTCCTGCCCCGGGAGCCCTCCTGCTGGGGGCAGGGCGAGGACCAGGCGGGCAGCAGGCCAGGCAGACAGGAGTGGGCCCACGAGGGAGGGGGGCAGGGAGTGGGGCCGACCAGGCGTGGGCACTCACTGTCCAGTCACGGCTGTCTCCAGGGGACGGTCACAGGACAGGCAGTGGAAATGGGCCAGGAGCTGCCTGTGGGATGGGACCCGTGAGGGTGAGGACGGAGCGTGGAGAGCCCGGCCCACCCACAGGCCCCGGCCCGGAGGCCCGTCCTGTCCCTGCTCCCCAGACTCACCCCCTCCCAGACCTGCCCCCTCTTGGTGCGGGTCCGCACCCACCTGTCCTCACCCACGCGGCCCTGGGGGGCGCTGTGTAAGCCTCGGGGGCCCCCTGGCGGTCAGTCATGGAAACGCGGGTCAGGCGGCCATGGCCAGGTTCCCCGCCCCCCTTGGTGCTCTCACCTCTGGGGACTGGGGACTCCCTCAGCCTCATTTCCCTCTTTCTTCACTGTCCTATGGGGTGGCCTCAGCCCTAAAACACCGTCACTCCTGCTGGGGGGCGGTCGCTGCGCGGTGGGAGCTGATCATCCGGGACCCCCGCCGCCATCTCCCAGCCCCCGGAGCTCACCGCCGCATGCCCGCCGCCTCGTCCGCCTGGTAGAGCGGGGAGCGCTCCTTGAGCTGCTGCCGCAAGGACTTCCACCGATCCTCCAGCAGCTGCTTCACGGGGTCCAGCTCTAGGCGGTCCAGCTGCGGGGGGGGGGGGGGGGGGCAGGTGGTGAGCCCTCAGGCGGCAGGTGGGGGCTCTGCGGGCCGGAGAGGTGGCCTTGCCCTAGTCCAGGGGCCCTGGAGCCTCGCTGCCCTCACCTTGCTGTCCATCTCGGTCAGGAGCCGGTCCAGCATCTTCTGCCAGTCCCGCTCCTGCCCGCTCATCTTGGCCACCAGCTCCTGCATCATGTGGTTCAGCTGCTCCGTGGTGGCATCAAACTGCATGCGGCTCACTTTGGCCTCCAGGGCGCTCTTGTCGGCCTTCTGCCCGGAGAGAGGAGGAGGCCGCCCGATGGGAGAGGGCCGTGGAGGGCCCCTGAGCGGTCACCCTGACGCTGAGCCTAAATCCCACCCCCCTCCCCCCCCCCCCCCCCCCCCCGCCGGCTCCCTTCCACCTCTGGCCTCCCAGGCAGGAGGGCCCCCGCCTGGCCCTTACCACTTCAATCTCCAACTCCAGGTGCCCCCTGTTGACCTTTTCCTTCTCCAGCTTCTCCAGACCCTGGTACAACACCTGGGGGGCCAAGAAAGGGAGAATGAGGAGCAAGGAACTGAAGGGCAGGGGTGGCTGGGGTCACGCCGCACGCTGCCCCCCTGCTCCCCTGCAGCCCTCACGTCGATGTCCTTCTGCTTCTGCCGATGGTCCTCGATGAGGTTGCCGGTGATGAGGTTGAGCTTCTCACAGTCGCCCTGCACCTGCAGGATGGCACTCTGCACGTGGCCCAGCAGCTCCTCGTCCTGCAGCGGGAGGGACCTGCTCACAGAGGCGGCTGGGGCTCCCCAGGCCCGTCCTGCTGCCCCCGGGGAGTTGACCCTTAAAACAGCACCCAGCCCGGCAGGTGTGGCTCAGTGGTTGATCATTGACCTATGAACTAGGAGGTCACGGTTCGATTGCCAGTCAGGGCACATGCCAGGTTGCGGGCCTGATCCCCAGTGGGGGGCGTGCAGGAGGCAGCCGATCCATGATTCTCTCTCATCACTGATGTTATTTCTCTCTCCCTCTCCTTTCCTCTCGGAAATCAATACAAATATATTAAAAACAAACAAAAAACAACATCACCCAGCGGATTGGCCAGCCTCCAAGGTCCCTCCGACAGCCGGAGGCTCCCACGCTTTCTCTGTGCCCCCCACCCCCGAGCCTCAGCCCTGCCTCCTTGGGGGGCCTGTCGGCCAGTGGGGTGATCAGTAGAGCTGACCGAGGCTCAGAGGGGTGAGCTGCCCTGCGGCCCCGAGAGTCAGCACGGGGGCTACAGCCTCCCTGCCTGCCCGGGGCTGACAGAAGCCCAGGATCCAAGAGGCAGGAGGCAGGACCTTGTGCCTGTCCCCACCGGCCAGCAAGCCTGCCCTCCGGAGGGAAGTGGGAAGGGGCCTGGGAGGGAGAGTGGGTGCTTCCTGAAGCTGTGCCGGTGCCCCCACAGCTGGGGGGCCCTGCTCCACCCATAGCCAGCTGTGCCCTCCCAGCCCACGGCCCCGCCTCCCCAGCACTACTCGCTGGCACCCTGTGGGAGGACGGGACTTTTGGGGGCTCCATCATGGAAAGCTAAGCCGAGGGACTCTATCCGCCATTCCCCGCGCGGTGCATCTCCCCGGGCCGCGTGAGGCTGCCCAGGGAGCCGCGGCTCACCTGTCGCTGGAGCTTGGCTTTCTTGGACGGCCGCGAGGCCGCCAGGCTGGTGACCACGTGCTGGAGCTGCTCATAGCGCTGCACCAGCGTGCTGACCTGGTGGCTCAGGTCCAGGCTGCAGGCCGGGCAGGTGGCCTTGGGGTCAATCTGGCCAGGGATCAAGGTGATTGGGGCCTTCCGCGGGGTCATGCTCATGGTCAGCAGTGTGGACGACGAGGCCAGCATGTTCTCGATGATCGTCCTGAGCTTGTCCAACTGGGTGCGGGCGAGAAGGCAGGCGCAAGGCAGTGAGCGAGGCACAGCCACACACACACACACACACACACACACAACACACACACACACACACACACACACACGGAGGAGGGATGGAGGGGGACAGCCAATTCTGAGAAGGGCCTTGGTCCCTGTGCTGAGAGCGTGGCCTCCTCACCTGGTTCTGCAGGTAAAGGGAGGCCTCAGAGACTGAGTGCTCCATGTTGACCTTGCCCTGCTCCTGGCTCTCCCTCAGGTCGGACAGCTCCTTCTCGATGTCGTTCACGCTGACTCTGTGGCACAAGAGATGGCCTGGCTCACCACCAGCCCCAGGGCGGAGCCCGGCCCTCAGGGATGGAGGGGCATGGACCAGGGCCTGGTCCCAGCTTGGCTGGGAGCCTGCAGCCCTGCTGTGCCAGCTGTGGTGCCCAGTGCGCTGTGGCAGGCGGGGCCTGGCCCTGCAGAGAGGGCCCTAGTGCACTCCCTTCCAGCTCCCCCTGGGGACAGTCGAAGGAGCTCCTTTTTGGGAGGCGGGGCGGGGGCGGGGGGGGGGGGGGGGGGCGGGGGAGGTAGCCCTTCCAAGTCCTGGTGCTGCGCTGTTTCAGGAATTTGGGAAACTCCCACCAGCAGCTTGCACTGGATGTGGGCAACCGGAAGAGCAGACACGACCCAGGCCAGAGACAGGGTGTGGGCCAACCAGGCTGGCTCCCAGCTGCTCGGCTGAGAGCAGGGTCGGCCGGGGCAGGGCACTTACCTGAGGAGACCCAGCTGGAAGCTCAGCGGACCAGCTGCCACCTCCTTCCCCACTTCTGGCAGCCCTCCGCCCTCCAGGAACCTCTGTATCTTGTCCAACTACAAATCCAATGGAAGAGGCGGGTCAGGCAGGCCGGGCTCTGCCTCCTGCGGGTGCCTGCAGCCTTCATGAGGCACCCCCCCCCCCCCCCCCCCCCCGTCCCTGACCCTAATCCAACCTGCTGACAAAAGCCAAGGTTCCTTCCTGACATCCCTCCCTCCCTCCCTCCTTGGCCTCCCTCCCTCTCTCCCTTCCTCCCATGCTTTCTCCATCCTATGATGTAGACCAGTGGTCGGCAAACTCATTAGTCAACAGAGCCAAATATCAACAGTACAATGATTGAAATTTCTTTTGAGAGCCAAATTTTTTCAACTTGAACTATATAGGTAGGTACATTGTTATTAACTTAGTTAGGGTCCTCCTAAGGCTTAGGAAGAGCCACACTCAAGGGGCCAAAGAGCCGCAGTTTGCTGACCACTGAGTAGACAGTCTTCAGTAAGAAAACAATTAAAGTCCTGGCTGGTGTTGCTCAGTGGGTAGAGCGTCAGCCTGCAAACTGAAGGGTCCTGGGTTTGATTCCAGTCAAGGGCACGTACCTCGGTTGCAGGCTCGATCCCTGGCCCTGGTCAGGGCGCATGCAGGAGGCAACCAATCAATGTGTCTCTATCACATCAATGCTACTCTCTCTCTCTCTCTCTCTCTATCCCTCTCCCTTCTATTCTCTCTAAAAATCAATGGAAAAATATCCTCTAATGAGGACTATATATATAGTAAAAAAAGACAGCTAAAGCCCTAGTTGGTTTGGCTCAGTGGATAGAGCGTCAGGCCTCGGACTGAAGGGTGCAGGTTCAATTCCCGTCAGGGGCACCTACCTCAGCTCCCAGGCCCTGTTTGGGGCGAGTGTGGGAGGCAACCCATCGCACATGGGTGTCTCTCCCTCTCCCTTCCACACTCTCTGGAAATCAATGCAAAAATATCCTTGGGTGAGGAATAAAAAAAAAGGTGACAACTGCAGACCCGGTAGCCCTCGCCATGACCACTGGCCCCCGACAGTCCCACACACTGGGTCCCAGCGCTGCGCCCGCGGGCTGGCCTGGCCTTCGCTGGCAATGGCCACGTGAGAGAACGGGCTCGGCTAAACCCCACAGCTTCGAGCACCAGGTTTTCCCCCAGGGAGTGACCGCGGCAACGGCTGAGCCGCATTCCCCGCCTGATGGGCTGGTAGCGATGACAGGACTGCCCGCCATCCACGGGCAAACGGCAGCAGGCCCTCCCTCACTCACTTTTGCTTTTTCCTGCCGAACCTCTTTGGTCAGGGCCTTGATGGACTTCAGCTGCTCCTGCAGGTCTGGTGGGATGGTCTTTTGGACTAAGGGAAATGGGCGCTCAGAGTCCGAAGGCTTAGATCCCCGTGGGCATCTAATCCCCACTTCCAGCACCACCACCACCACCACCACCCCCCCCCCCGCTCCCCGCCCCGGAGTGAAGTTACCCCAGAGAACACAGGACTGGGGGCGGGGGGGGGGGGGACTGGGGGCGGGGGTGGGGGTGGGGGAGAAAGGAGACAGGAGTGTCCGCAGCCCATAAAAACTCCACTGAAGGCTTAACATCCCATAAGGCTTTGGGGCCACTGGCCCATAGTTTGCACCCAACTCCAAAATCTCCATTATTCTCTGGACCCAGAGCTGCGAATGGACCCAGAGCTGCGAATAGACAAAGGTTACGTTTGCTTCTTCAACATCCTCTCCTCTGACCCCCACCCGATGCTGCTGGCTTCCTTTGCCCCAGCATTTCCCCCGCTGCTCTCCAGAGAGCCTGGTAGGGGCATGATCTGCCTCATTCTTCTCCTGAGGCTCCTTCACTCCAAAGGTTTAATTCCATCTTTCAGACCCTAAAGGCTCCAGGAGGGGTGGGGATCGTCCGCCCGCGGGCCACACACGGCCTGAGAAATCATTTGGTCTGGCCCTGCCAAGGCTTTAGAGGTGAGTTAATTGAATGTTTGCAGGCTAGTGTTTAAGTTGACAATTCTGTATGGCCCACGAATGGTATTATAAATAGCCAAATGGCCCTTGGCAGAAAAGAAAGGTTTCCCACCCCCTGCTCTAGGAGAACCCAGAATGGCTAAAGGCAGACATTCTATTTTGGGGGATTCGGGCAGAAGAGCGGCCGCCAGGGGGAAAAAAGGTGGGGCAAGGGATGGAGTCAACTTAGAATGAAGACGTGGTCTCTCCTGCACGCGAGTGTTACCCACCCATCATCGCAAGCAGGTACTGGATCTTCTCCAGGTCGGTCTCGCCAGCTTTCTGCACATCCAGGGTCTTCAGGCTCTCCTTGAGCTCCACGTAGAGGCCGATGAGCTCGCCCATCAGGCGGAACGTCTCCACCGCAATGGGGAAGCTAGGAGCCACTTTCTCCAGGGAATCGCGTTTCTTAGGCGCAGTCGTGCTCGGTTCTTGTGAGGCTCGCCTGGATTCGCTAAGGGAGCCCACGCTCTGAGCCCAGGGGATGTTTGGAGTTGGGGGAGGCTGAGTATACCCGCTACGTTGTTGTGGATCCAAATGTTCTTGGTCATGTGCATCGACACCCGAGTACCTTGGGCTGTAAGGGCCAGGATACGTGAGGCCATGTGGGTCTAGGACAGAGGGTGCACGGTCACGCTGATCTAGGTCGGGCGGTACCCACTGCTGCTGCTCTGGGCGTGCGCCACCCTGGTCTATGCCTCGCTGATCAGTGTCTGCTGGTACCAAACCCTCTTGGTCCACACGAGGCGACATCCAACCTTGCCTGGATAGGCGTGGTGACACCTGACCATGTTGATCTCTGCCAGGAGGTGCCAGGCCATGCTGATATGGGCGTGGAGAGCCATGAGGCTCTGCGCCTGATGGTACCAAGCCTTGGTAATCAGCACCAGGCTGCCTCAAACCATGCTGATCTAGTCCAGGTTCCACTAAACCCTGCTGATCGATATCAGGCTGCATGAAACCAGGTGGATATACACCTGGCTGTACCAAATCACGCTGATCAACTCCAGGTTGGACCAAACCAGGCTGATCTGCACCAGGTTGGACCGAACCACGCTGATCCATTCCAGGTTGGACCAAACCAGGCTGACCTGCACCAGGTTGGACCAAACCAGGCTGACCTGCACCAGGTGGGACTAAACCAGGCTGACCTGCACCAGGTGGAACTAAACCAGGCTGACCTACACCAGGTGGGACTAAACCAGGCTGACCTGCACCAGGTGGAACTAAACCAGGCTGACCTACACCAGGTGGGACTAAACCAGGCTGACCTACACCAGGTGGGACTAAACCAGGCTGACCTACACCAGGTTGGACTAAACCAGGCTGACCTGCACCAGGTGGAACTAAACCAGGATGACCTGCACCAGGTGGAACTAAACCAGGTTGACCTACACCAGGTGGAACTAAACCAGGTTGACCTACACCAGGTGGGACTAAACCAGGCTGACCTGCACCAGGTTGGACTAAACCAGGCTGACCTGCACCAGGTTGGACTAAACCAGGCTGACCTACACCAGGTGGAACTAAACCAGGCTGACCTGCACCAGGTGGAACTAAACCAGGCTGACCTGCACCAGGTTGGACTAAACCAGGCTGACCTGCACCAGGTGGAACTAAACCAGGCTGACCTGCCACACCAGGCTGCATGAAACCATGTGGATATGTACCAGGCTGGACCAAACCATGTGGATAGACGCCAGGTTGAGCCAAACCATATGGATATGCACCTGGCTGTACAAAACCAGGTGGATATTTACCAGCCTGTACCAAACCACGTTGATCAACTCCAGGTGGGACCAAACCAGGCTGGCCTGCACCAGGTGGGACCAAGCCAGGCTGGCCTGCACCAGGTGGGACCAAACCAGGCTGAGCTGCGCCAGGTTGGAGCACATTGTACTGCGGTGTGCCAGGTTGTATGAAGCCGGGCGTTTCCAAACCGGGCTGTACAAAACCTTGCTGATCTCTAAAAGGTGGAACCAATCCTTGTTGATCCATGCCAAATATTGGAAATCCATGCTCATCTGTGCCAATGGGTCCCACACCACTCCCATCCATTGCAGGCCGCTCCATGGCACGTTGGTCCGGGCCAGCAAATCTCACACCGTACTGTTGTGCGCCAGGTGGAACCATGCCAGGCTGTGCGGGACTAGGGAGTCCCAATCCTTGCTGGTCTCTGGCAGGTGCCCACAGCGGCACCACATCCTGCTGACCCATGCCAGGTAGTACCGGTCCCTGTTCCTCCATCCCAGGTGGCATCGGACCCCGCCGGAAGGGGAGGCCATCTGGGTAAGCGCTAGGAGGTTGAAACTCAAGCTGATCCAGGCCAGGTGGCCCTGGCCGCAGTTGGTCTGGCCTGGCGTCCACGACTTGACCCGGGCTGGGGGTCATCCCCCCGGGAGCATCAGGGTGCAAGTCCTGTCGAACTGGGCCAGGGTGTGCGTCCCGTTCATCTCTTCTTAGACCTGCTGTGCTGGGCCGCTCTCCAGGCCTGTGCTGATCAGCTTCAGTTCTGAATTGGGGCGCAGGAAACCCAGGAGCAGAGGGCAGTTTTTGTTCCCCTTCGGAGGGGTGTCTTGATCCGCTGGGTCCCGGCAAGGTCTGATCTGGGCCAAGACCACCAGCGGCATCCAGAGCCTGGTCGGCACCTGGATACACGGTGGAGGCTGCGCTTGGACTCACGTCCCGCGGTAATGCAGGTGGCTTCCCTTTCTGCTTAAAAATGGCTGGCATGGACTCTAGGCCCTGGTTGGAGGAAGGGAGAAAGCAGAGACTACGGGTAAGAGCGCCGTCAGGCTGGGTGGGGAGGGGATCTGGGGTATCTGAGTAGGACAGCTGAAAGCCCTTGGCGGGGGAAGACCCCCTGGGCCCCAAAACTAAGCTGGACACAAAGAGAATTTGACACTTTTTAAAAAAAAAATCCTCACCCGAGGATATGTGGATATGTTTGTTGATTTGCGAGAGAGAGAGAGAGGAAAAGAGAGAGAAGCATCGATTGGTTGCCTCCCTCCTGTGGGCGCCCTGACCAGGATTGAACCCAAACCGGCAACCTAGCCATGTGCCCTGATCAGGACTAGGAGCAACTGTCAAAACACAGGCACTCTGAGCTCTGGGAGGCCTGAAGCTGCCTCAGGGCCCACGTGGGTGCTTACTCATAGGTCTGGCACCCCGAGAAAACGCGTGCTCAAAGCACACGGCAGTGGTAAAACAGCTTGCGCCTTTTTTGTGTGTGGTTTTTAGAGAGAGTGGAAGAGAGAGGGAGAGGCAGAGAGAAATATCGATGTGAGAGAAACACACAGATTGGTTGCCTCCTGTAGGAGCCCTGGCCAGGGTCTGGGCCAGGAGGAGCCTGCAACCCAGGTACATGCCCTTGATGGGAATCGAACCCAGGACCCTCTGGTCCACAGGCCGATGTTCTATCCGTGAGCCAAACCGGCAAGGGCAAACAGCTTGCACTTCAAACAGCGATATATACATGTCTAGTCACTGTTGTGCGCCTGAAATGCATATTGTATGGCAACTATAATTGAAAAAATCTAAAAAATATGTATTTTAAATAGCGAACGCAGAAGCCACCCTCTCCTAGGCCACGCCCCCTTCCAGTGCTTTCTGATGGTGCCTTCCTCTAAAGATGGGCCCAGAATTCAGAAAACAGTCTTGGGGGCTAGCGGGGTGTCTTTGGTACCCAGTCAATATTTGTCACACCCCAGGTGGCCACTTGGTGGCGCCCAAGGATTCCCTCTTCCCCTGGGGCCGGGTCTGCATATCTGCAGAACCCTTTTTGAGGAACCCAGATGCACAAAGCCAGGAGAAGGGAAATGTCAAGACCAAAAGGACAGCTGAGCCCTGCCTGGTGCCACTCAGAGGCCAGAGTCTTGGGTTCAATTCCCGGTCGGAGCACAGGCCCAGGTTGCCGGTTCGGTCATAGCAACGGGTTGTTTCTCTCACATCCATGTTTCTCTCTCTTTCTCTCCCTCTCCATCCCTCTCTTTCTAGAATCAATGGAAAACATTGAGGCTTAAAAAAAAACAAAAACAAAAATTGGGGGTGGGGCTGTGGGGGGAGACAGCTGATCCTCACCCCTGAAGGCCATTTGCAAATGCCCGTTCAGTTCGGGGAAGCGAGGCTGGGGATCCAGTCACCGTGAGCAAGGGGTCCCTCAAGAGGTTTCAAGTCCAGGGGTGGCTGCCACCTTCGCCCACTTAAGAGTGAAGGGACCCGGGCATTTCAGAGTGGACTGGAGACAGCCCGGGAACGCTGCAGAAGGAAACCCGGTGCCACCGTCCATCCGGCCGGCTGGCCACGTGCCAAGACCCGGGCCACCCACAGGCAGTGCTGGTGGGGCCCGTGAGCACCGACCTCCCCGCTGCGCTGCTGACAGGGCTCTAACCTGGAGCCACACCCACGCGAGGCGACTGGCCCAAAGCCAGCCAAGTCACACATGCACTGCCACCTCCGGGAATGTGCCCTGGGGTGTGTGCACGCGTGTGAACGTCACACGGAGCACCTGGTCATAAAATTGGGGGAAAAGTTAAAACCCGTAACAGGAGACTGTGAAATAAATTACGAACATCCACCTAATGGAACCCTGTACGATGGTAAAAAGGGAGAGCCGGGCCGGTGTGGCACAGTTGGTTGAGCATCGAACCAGGAGCCAAGAGGTCACAGGATCGATTCCCAGTCAGGGCATATGCCTGGGTTTCAGGCTCAATCCCCAGTGAGGGGCGTGCAGGAGGTAGTTATTGATGATTCTATCTCTCCCTTCCTCATTCTCCAAAAATCAATTCATATATATATATATATATATATATACACACACTAGAGGCCTGGTGATCAAAAATTTGTGCACTCAGGAGGGTCCTTCAGCCCGGCCTGTGCCTTCTCACAGTCTGGGACCCCTCAGGGGATGACCACCTGTTGGCTTAGGCCTGCTCCCCAGGGGATTGGGCCTAAGCTGGCAGTCAGATATTCCTGTGGCAGCCTGGGAGCCCTCGGAGGATGTCCACTTGCCAGCGGGGAGCAGGCCTAAGCTGCAGTCCGACATCCTTAGTGCTGCTGAGGAGGCGGGAGAGGCTCCCACCACCACCACTGTACTGGCAGCCATCAGCCTGGCTTGTGGCTGAGCAGAGCTCCCCCTGTGGGAGCGCACTGACCACCAGGGGGCAGCTCCTGCATTGAGCGTCTGCCCCCTGGTGGTCAGTGTGTGTCATAGTGACCAGTGATTCCCAGTCACTCTGCTATTAGGGTCAATTTGCATATTACCCGTTTATTATATAGGATAGAGGCCTAGTGCATGGGTGGGGGCCGGCTGCTTTGCCCTGAAGGGTGTCCCGGATCGAGGTGCCTAGCCAGCCTGGGTGAGGGGCTGAGGGTCATTTTCAGGCTGGCCACACCCCCTTCAGGGAAGGGGGTCTTGCTGGGATGCCTGGCCAGCCTAGGTGAGGGGTTGATGGCTGTTTGCAGGCTGGCCACAGCCCCTTCAGGGTGGGGGTCCCCACTGAGGTGCCTGGCCAGCCTGAGTGAGGGAGGGACTGATGGCTGTTTGCAGGCTGGCCATGGCCCCCAGCCACCCATGCTCCCAGTGGAGGCTGGCTGGAAGCAGGTATCTGGGATTTATTTAGCTTCTATAATTGAAACTTTGTTGCCTTTTGCGGAGGCCACAGCCGTCGGTAAGCTTGGCTTCCTTCATCGCCGGGGCAACCAAGCCTCCGGCTTGCTCCAGCTCTGAGGCTGCTGGCCACCATCTTGGTTGGGTTAATTTGCATATAGTCGCTCTGATTGGTTAGTGGGCATGGCTTGGGCATAGCAAAGGTATGGTTAATTAGCATCTTTGTCTTTTATTATTGTAGATATAATTTCTTTTAAGGGAGAGGTTGCCCAGCTGGTGTGGCTCAGCGATTGCGCATCGACCCAGGAACCAAGAGGTCTCTGGTTTGATTCCCAGTCAGGGCACATGTCTGGGTTTCAGGCTCAATCCCCAATAGGGGGCATGCAGGAGGCAGCCAGATCAATGCTTCTCTCTCATCAATGTTTCTCTCTACCCCTCTCCCTTTCCCTCTAAAAATACATACATACATACATAAAAAGGGAGAGATGTGGGAGAACCCACTGAGCCCACTGCCCAGCCCATGCCCACGTGGGCACCACCTGTGAGGCCTTCCAGCCATCAGTAATCGCCTGCTCCAGCTCCTCCCAGGTGACCATGGTGAGTTCTCCTCCAGGAGGCTTCGTAGTCATCTTCTGATAGAGGGGTTCCTGAGGGCACAGATAACATGGGTGCTCCTGTGCACACACATCCAGCTGAATCCAGCGGTCTCAGGGACAGAGTCGAGCTCACAGGACCAGCGGCTCCTTCCACAGCCCTGGCCCCAGGAGAAGTTACTGGGCCCTGGGCCACTGGCTTCCTGTCCTCCCTGGGCCCTGATGGAGCGCTGGGCAGCCACGGAAAGGATCCCTTCAGAGGCAGAGGGTGTACACATCATCCCCACTCGGAGGGACACAGACATCCAGGGCGGGGGCTTGGGGGACCCCAAGAGATGGGGCCAGGCTCCGGGCACCCCTCCTCCCCCACCCCCTCGCGGACATTACCAGAACTTCCTCCCAGTCTTTGACTGTCTTCTCTACTTGCTCAACCCGGTGCAGGAATTCCTGGAAGAAGAGTGCAGAGGTGGCGGGTCAAAGCAGGCGCTCCTGTGGACCCCCCACCCCCAATCCTCACAGGGGAGAGGAGCAGAGGGCAGACAGAGGTGGGTAAGCCAACAAGAACGGGACACGGGGTGGGGCGGGGAAGGTGGGAGTAGGGACAGATGTGCCAGGAGCAAAGGCTATTGCTGGGATGGGAGCCTGTGGTCCTGGATCCACCTCAGACAAACCACTGAGGAGACACTGCCTCCAAGGACGAGGGTAGCGAGGACTTTGCTGCTTAAAAGCAAATTGCCGCCCGCCCTGCCTGGTTTGGCTCAGTGGAAAGAGCATTGGCCGGCGGCCTGCAGGGTCCCAGGTTGGGTTCCCATCCAGGGCCCGATCCCCAGTGGGGTGTGGAGAGCGGCCACAGCGTTTAGACAGGTTCAAGCCTCGGACTAATGCGAGGGCACGGTCCTCCCGTGGCAAAGCCACGTGCGAGTCCCAGGTTGGAGGGCAACGCCTCCCAGCACAGTGGCAGCCAGAGGCCGTGGCTGTGAGCTTGACCTTATGGTCCGAACCTGTGGGCCCACGTGGCTGAGTGATGTGGGCTGCGGGAGGTGCAGCAAGTAAACAAAGCTTGACCAGGTGCCTGTGACTGGGTAGGTTTGAAACCGGCGAGAACGTTGTAAACATCTTGACATCGCCTTTACTTTGCCTCCTGGAATCTGGCTATAAAATAGACTCGGCTTGCAGGCTGTGGCGAGTGCCTGAGAGAATGCAATGTGGCACGGAGCCCTGACTTTATTCTCTTGTCTGTCTTCTCCATCCTTCACTGTCCCCTCTCAGGTTCACCCTTGGCTGTGCAGGCAAGGCACATGGGGGGCATGCAGGAGGCAGCCAATCAATGATTCCCTCTCATCATTGATGTTTCTTTCTCGCCCTTCCTCTCTGAAACCAATAAAAATATATTTTTAAAAATAAATAAAAGCAAATTGCTGAAGCTTGTAACTTTGGCAAACATCCATCATCTGAGATTCTAAGAGTAAATAAAAAGCCTTTTCTCTAAACACCAAAACCATAAAACCATATAAACACCACACTTTCAAAAGCAAAGCTTTTGTCCTAGCCGGTTTGGCTCAGTGGATAGAGTGCTGGCCTGTGGAGCAAAGGGTCCTGGTTCGATTCTGGTCAAGGGAACATACCTGGGTGGTAGGCTCCTCTCATGCCCGGCCCTGGTAGGGGCCAGTGCAAGAGGCAACCAATTGATGTGTTTTTGTCAAACACATGGAGGTTTGTCTCTGTATTTCCCATTTTCTTGCACTCCCCCTAAAAAAAAAAAAAAATCAATGGAAAAATACCCTGGGGTGAGGACTGACAAAAACAAGCAGAACTTTCCGGCCGGCGTGGCTCATTGGTTGAGCGTCAACCTATGAACTAGGAGGTGACGGTTCTATTCCGGTCAAGGGCACACGTCTGGATTTCTGGCCGACCCCTGGTGTGGGGTGTGCAGGAGGCAGCCGATCAATGATTCTTTCTCATCATTGATGTTTCTCTCCATTCCTCTCTGAAATCAAGAAAAAATATATATTTTTAAAAATTATTAAATATTATTTTTAAAAAGCAAAGCTTCCCACAACAAAAATGAACACCGCTGGGGTCTCAAGGCTTAGAATGACCCAGGGGTGCAAAAAGGCTTCTGGGCGGAGCCCCCCCTTCCGCCTCTGAGCCCTCCCTCCCCTCTGGGGGCCTCGAGGGCAGAGGCAGGAGCCCAGACAGGGCAGCATCTGGGGAAGGACCTGCGCGTCTTGCTCCAAGTGAAAGTGTTGCTGCGCCTGCGGTTGAGCTTTGGGGGCGCTGAAGGGGTGACCCCAGAACTCTCTCCATCCCTGCCCCCCTCTTCTGAAACTGAGCTTTGTCTCTCAGTATCGACCACCTTATTTACCTATTTGTGAATCCTCACCTGAGGATTTTCATTGATTTTTAGAGAGAGTGGAAGGGAGAGGGAGAGACACACACCGAGGTATCTGCCCGTGACCGGGACTGAACCTGGAACCCTTCAGTCCGAGGGCCGATGCTCTATCCACTGAGCCAAACCGGCTTCCCTCTGGGTGGCTTCAGGATCTTTGCGTGTCTGATGAGCAGTGGGTGGGGCTCCCTGAAAAGGGGCCGGGAAGGGGGCTGCGAGAGACGGGTGGGGTCCCCGCCGCCTCACCAGCGGGTTGAACTCTGGCACCTCCTGTGCCCTTGCATGTTCTTCCTTCAAGATTTTCACGTCTTCCATGACCTGCCGGAGCATCTCCATGACCTGCAAGGTGAGTGGGGGCCACATGGGCGGGGCTGCACGAGGCTTGGCACCGCCCCCACGTGATGGCGGTCAGCTCCAGCCTGAGCCGGAGAGCGGATTGGAGGAGGCCCGTATGCTCTCACCTGGGGACCTTCCTTCCACATTTTCATTAACCCTCGCGTCTTCTCGGGCATCTGCTTGGCCATCCCAGGCACGGTCGTGGGCATCCCCGGAGTGGGCGGGGCCACCCCCGGCAGAGGCTTTGTTGTCTCGGGCTTCGCCTTGCCCATCCCCGGCACAAGCTTGGTCTTCGGGAGCGCGCCCTTCTCTATGGTGGGCGCGCCCCTCTCGGTCATGGACGCGCCTCTCTCGGCCATGGGCGCGCCCCTCTCGGCGACGGACGCGCCCCTCTCGGCCATGGACGCGCCCCTCTCGGCCATGGGCGCGCCCCTCTCGGCCATGGACGCGCCTCTCTCGGCCATGGGCGCGCCCCTCTCGGCGACGGACGCGCCCCTCTCGGCCATGGACGCGCCCCTCTCGGCCATGGACGCGCCCCTCTCGGCCATGGGCGCGCCCCTCTCGGCGACGGACGCGCCCCTCTCGGCCATGGACGCGCCCCTCTCGGCCATGGGCGCGCCCCTCTCGGCGACGGACGCGCCCCTCTCGGCCATGGACGCGCCTCTCTCGGCCATGGGCGCGCCCCTCTCGGCCATGGACGGGCCTCTCTCGGCCATGGACGCGCCTCTCTCGGCCATGGGCGCGCCCCTCTCGGCCATGGACGCGCCCCTCTCGGCCACCGGCGCGCCCCTCTCGGCGATGGACGCGCCCCTCTCGGCCATGGACGCGCCCCTCTCGGCCATGGGCGCGCCCCTCTCGGCCATGGACGCGCCCCTCTCGGCCATGGGCGCGCCCCTCTCGGCGATGGACGCGCCCCTCTCGGTCATGGGCGCACCTTGCTCGGTCATGGGCGCGCCCCTCTCGGCCATGGGCGCGCCCCTCTCGGCCATGAGCTCGCCCCTCTCGGTCATGGGCGCGCCCCTCTCGGTGATGGACGCGCCCGTCTCGGTGATGGACGCGCCCGGCTCGATGATGAGCGGGGTCCTCTCAGCACCCAACCCCTCGGCCAAGCCAAAGGCTTTCGCCTGCTCTTCTAGCCACTCTGAGGTCTCCGAGTCCATCCCACCGACCAGAGAGGTGAAGTACTGGATGTGGGACAGCACGCCCTGCATCTGGCTGTCCATGGTCCTTAACTGCCGGTCGAGGTCCTGGACCTGCCCGTCCAGGTTCTGGACCTGCCCGCCCAGGCCCTTCACCTGGCTCTCCAGCACCACGGACGGAACCCTGGTCACGCTGCTCCTCCGCCTCTCCTTGGACACAGCGACCTGCGGGGTGCTGATCGAGCCCCGCGGGGTGCTGAGCGAGACCCGCGCGAACGCTGAGAGCCTCCGCTCAGACAGGGGCTGGTAGTCCACCCGGGTGTCCTGCATGTTGAGGTTCTTGAGCAGGGCCACGAGGAGCGTGTGGAGAGCATTGAAGTTGACGGCACCCACCTCCGGAGTGCCGATGGCCAGGTCGGCCAGCTCCCGGAGGGTGACCAAGCCTGCGGGCGGCATCGCGGGAAGCCTCAGGTGCGCTCAGCTTCGGCAGCCAGACGGTTGGCCATGCCCGCCTCACTGCTCGCGCCTCTGAGGGGTCCCGGGGCGCCCTGCCCCTGGGCCCAGCCGCACTGGACACCAGCCATCACCGGGAACCTGCCTGGGAGCCTGCCTGGAGGGCGGAGAGGAGTGCCCGCCTCCCGGGCGGGGTGGGGGCGCCGCCAACGTCTGCCGACCGGTCCGTCTCTGCTGGAGCCCAGGGCTGCCCTCCCCTCGGGAGGGTGTCGGTGGACAAACGGGCGGTGGGGTCCGCCCCGTTGTGTGGTTGGGCGCGCGGAAGAACGCACGCGCCGCGCGAGGGGTGAGGGGGACGCCGGGACGCGGGACGCGGCGCCTGTCGGGACCAGCCCGCGCACTGAGGGAGCCTTTCCCGTGGGAATCTGGGGGAGACTTGGCTGCCACACTCCAAGGCGCCACTCGTTTTTATTCTCCGTGAACGCTCCCATTTTTCCAGGGAGCACACACTGGTGTGGGGAGGGGAGGCCTCCGAAGGCGCACCCGATACCAGCCTCCCTCACCCAGAAAGGCCCAGGACTCACTCACTCTGCCTTATGCCGAGTGTCCTTCGGGCTCCATTACGCAGAGCAGCGGCACAAACCTAGGGCGCGGTCCTGCGTCCTTGGCCCCTTGGGAGGGGAACCGAAAAGACCACTCACCACCCATGTGTCCCAATCACTCGCCTGGTGACGGGCCTTTTCTGCTGCCGAATTAGACCTTGTTGGTGCTCCCTGACCTCGGAACACACGCAGCGGGCAGGTGCCAGCATTGCAGCTCGTTGCCAGGCAGGATGGCACTGCCATGGACCAAGGTGGTGTCTGGACAAGTGAGGCTCCCCGCCCGGTGCCAGGTTCCTGCAGATGGCCCTGCGACGTCAGGAATGCGGAAGCAAGCCTGCGGAGGCATCTGCGCGTACTATTTTAACTGCTTTCACATTCAAGGTTTTTAGTCTGAGCTGGTACAACAAACCCTTTATGGACACCCCCCCCCCCCCCCCAAAAGCAGTGTTCCCTGGAATGGAGTTAAAGACAAGTCTAGCCCTGGCAGTTTTGCTCAGTGGTTAGAGCGTCGACCCGCAGACTGAAGGGTCTGGGATTTGATCCCTGATCAAGGGTGTGAGCCTTAGTTGCAGGTTTGATCTTTGGCCCCGGTTGGGGCATGTGTACCAGTCCATGCGTCTCTCTCAGATCATATTTCTCTCTCTCCCCCTTTCACTCTCTTTAAAAATCAATGGAAAAAATATCCTACGGTGAGGATTTAAAAAAAAAAAATCACTGAAACAAACAGGAGTCTGTAACTCCACCACGGACTGTTCGCCGTTCTATTCCCAGAGCCTGGCACACAGGCCTGCAGGTGGTGGTTGATATTTTCAAAAGAACAAACTCTTTGCACGCTCATGCGCTCACCTTAGGGAACTTAAGGCCAGACCACAAAGCCACAGCCTTGGGATCGGGCCTGGCCGCGCTGGAAGCTGCGGTGCGTGCGCCTCTCCAGCCCCAGCTCAGTGACTTTCCGCAAGACTGTTACTGCGACTTCACTAGCCCCGGCTGGAACCTCAGCTCCCCGACTCCTCCTGTTTTCATCTTAAAATATATTTTTAATGATTTCATAGAGGGAAACATCAATGAGGAGAATCACTCATCAGCTGCATCGCTTGGCTGCCTCCTGCACGCCCCCTACTGGGGACCAAGCCACATGCCCTGACGGGGAATGGACTGTGACCTCCTAGTTCATAGACCCATGCTCAAACCACTGAGCAGCACCAGTCGGGCCCGTTTCCATGTTCATCCGAGACTTGGTATCATGCCAGGCACATGAGGACTTTCTAATATGCCCTCATTCTAATCCCAGGAAATATTCTATTGAATGCTTTCACTACGTACATGCACTTGGGGAAATACTAAATGGAGGTGTAAATGGAACTTGGTTGAAAGGACCTTTGCTTTCAATTCCAAACCTCTTTATATTTCGGACAACAGAGGCCCAGGAGAGACGAGCCGCCTGGCTGAGCTGGGAGCCAGGTCTCCTGAGGAAGCCTGTGGCTCTTCCCCTACCAGCGCTCCTCATTTCATAGTTCAGTTCTTTGCTCAAAATGCCCCAACTTGGCCTGTAACAGCAGCAACCTATTTGTACGCTTGAAAGCTAATGGCTCAAAGTCCTGCCTGCAGGCTAGGAACTTTTCTAGTCCTTAGGGAAGGGATAAAAATGTCAACGAGCCTGGCCGGCGTGGCGCAGTGGTTGAGCATTGACCTATGAACCAGGAAGTCATGGTTCGATTCCCAGTCAGGGCACACGCCTGGGTTATGGGCTCGATCCCCAGTGGGGGACGTCCAGGAGGCAGCCGAGCAATGATTTCCTTTCATCAGTGATGTTTCTCTCTCTCCCTCTCCCTTCCTCCCTGAAATAATAAAAATGTGTGTGTGTGTGTGTGTGTGTATATATATATACACACATACATATATTTTTAAATATACTTTGATTTTTTACAGAGAGGAAGGGGGAGGGATAGAGAGTTAGAAACATCGATGAGAGAGAAACATCGATCAGCTGCCTCCTGCACACTCCCTACTGGGGATGTGCCCACAACCAAGGTACTTGCCCTTGACCGGAATCGAACCTGGGACCCTTCAGTCCACAGGCCAATGCTCTATCCACTGAGCCAAACCAGTTAGGGGGAAAATGTATATATATTTTAAAAAGTCAACAAAACTTCCCTGCAGAGAAACACAACTGTACAAAATGTGCAAATTGGCCTTTATTGTCTCCGAGGAACTACCAGACCCAATAAGCAATTCCGGGTCACAGCCGGGCAGACACCCTCCTTCCCATCACTACACTCGGCCCTGACCCGGATCAGACCAGAAGGGTGGAAAGTTTACACCACACGGCAGCAAGGTCCCCTTGACAAACGGGTGCAAGTCAGGGTTCTGACTGCGTAAGTTTAAATGTTGGGTAGAAAGGCCAAGTGCAGTTCTAAGTGATTCAATAAGTGATTCACCTCCAACTGGGAAACGTACAATTAGTTGTTTTAGAAATTTAGATCTTAACCCTATTACTCAACGAGGATCTCCAGTGGGTGGAAGCACAGGACCTGCGAAGGCTGCGGCCGGGGACAGGGACCACCATGGATCCCCCCTTTACTGTCCCTCGTCTCCTGCAGTCTGGGCCCAGTTAGTCACCAGGAGGCACGACAGTGGGTGGCTGTGTCATGGCGTGAAGAGCCTTTCATTTGCAACTGAAGCGCAAGGCACACACCCAGAGAGGGCGCTATTCTCTGACCCGCGTCCTTGCTGGGGAGCAACACTCCGCCGCCTGACTGCTCACTGGCTGCAGACACAGCAGTTTCTCCGAGGAAAATGCAATTCTCTCCAGAAGGTTCACCTGCGGTTGCCTAAGGTGAGGACAACTGGAGGACAATTGGCTTCCCTCCCGGAGCTGAACATGACACGCATTTCCCTGCGGCTGAAACACTGAATGAAAGTTCTAGAGTTAAAACTGCCTGTGGTAAGTCCTGTCAACACCATAAGGCTTTCTGGTTCTTCTCAGGAAAGTGCCGGTAACTTTCCTTTAAGGAACAGGATGGTGAGGGCACACATTTAAGGCCATTTATCCATGAGCTTTGTCTCCCTCTCGACTATTTTAATGCTTCCCACTGACCACACTTGACGGGAGACGATCTGACTCCCTTGAAAGGAAACACCAGGTACATAATTGATGGCATTGTTTTGCTCAGGAGTCCCAGGCCAAGGCCACCGTGAAAGCTAGTCGTCCACAGTGATGTTCCGGAAAAGGTAGGCCATGGACTCCCCGTTGTGGATCCTGCGGATGGCTTCAGAGAGAATGAGGCTGATGTCCACCGTCTTGATCTTGGGGCACTGCAGCTTCTGCACCTCGTGAGGGACGGTGTTGGTCACCACCACCTGGTCATGGCGACACGAACAAGCATTGTAACCGCTGTGCCCCCCGTGGTCACTCGGAAAAGTTGATCCAACATTTAGTAGCCCCAGCCCCAGCCCCAGGCCCAGCCCACAGAACCTTACACTGCCGAGTCTGGTTTCTACAAACTAAACTAACCAACTTCACACAGGGAGAGGTTTCGTGGTTCAGAACGTAAGATTCTGAGCGCCACGGGCTGGTGTGCAGAAGTGACAGGGTGAGGCCCTGCGCTGAGCCCAGAGAAATGCTACTTGGGCATCAAACCTTATGGAAGTACGAATTACATGAAGTACACAGACGCTGCCAGGACAGGCCTCTGGAGAGGGTTGGCAACACTGAGCGAGTCCCTCCATTACTCACAGAAAAGGCAGCAGGCCTGGGCCTAAGCTAAGTGTTCGAGCCCCGCAGACAGACAGACCTCGTCGATGGAGGACTCCTCGATCAGGCGGGGGGCCTCCGCGGACAGGATGCCGTGCGTGGCCATGACGTAGATCTTGTAGGCGCCTCTCTCCTTCAGGATCTCTGCAGCAGCAACGAAACTTTCCACGTCATCAATGATGTCGTCCTGAGAAGAGATGAGAGGAAGGAGCTCCCGGGGCCGCCTGGGAACACTCTCTGCCCTTCCCTGCACCCGCTGCAGAGGACGCGAGTCACAAGCAGAGCCATCCACCCGGTCAGAGGTCGCACACCCAGCAACGGCAACAGGACTGCACTTTGCGTGGCTGTTGGTGCAAAGAGCAACGCCTTCCAGTCTCATGTGACATTTACAGCCAGAGTTTATGACCCCTGGGGCTCATTTCCGGTGTCAAATGTCAGATCAACCTACACAGCCAGTGCCCCATGCACTTTCCTGAGAAAGTTAAACGGGGGTGGAGGGTCGGGGGGGGGGGGGGGGCGCACAGAAAGTGAGCCACTGCGAAGGACCATCCTCTGGCCCAGCAAAGGCATTTAGAGCTGGGAGCACATAGAACACTTGCTCTCTAGTGAAAATGGAACAGTTCTGCCCGCTGGCATGGCTCAGTGGCTGAGCATCAACCTATGTACGAACCAGGAGGTCACAATTCAATTCCCAGTCAGGGCAAGTGCCCAGGTCGCAGGCTCGATCCCTAGTGGGGGGCATGCAGGGGGTGGCAAATCAATTATTCTCTCTCATTGATGTTTCTCTCTCTCCCTCTCCCTTCCTCTCTGAAATCAATACAAATATATATTTTAAAAAATGGAACGGGTCCTCCTAGTTCACCTCTCCGCCCTAAAGCTTAAGGTGGAGGGTGTTAGCTGCTTGGATGGGACCTACAGCTTAAGGCAAAGGTCACTTATAGGGGCGAACTTTCTTATGGGAGTTACCAAGCTCTCCTCACAGCTGTCAGTTATAATTCCTGTTCATCTACATAAAAATCTCTACTTATCCTAAGGGGTTTGGGTGAGAAAGGAAAGACAGATCCACTTAAGCCCATCATCGTTACTGGAAATACAACCCAAAGTGAAACAAGCTACTGAAAGCCAGAGGTGCCCGCTCCGCCCAGGAGACGCACGGACATACCACTATGATGGCGATCCTCCCGCCAACGTCTCCGACCACGGTGATCGGTGGCTTCTCTTTGGCCATCATCACTAGCGAAACGACACAAGTGACAAGACCCAGTTAGTCATGCATCACTAAGTAACAGTGATCACTGCCAATCTCACCCTCTGGCATTGGTGGCAAAACCACTGTAGACAAAAAAAAGAAAGCAGATTCCTCTTCAAGGAGCCAGGGGTCTCTCAGAAACAGCCCGTCTAGAGCACACTGTCCGACGAAACGGACGATGAGCCCCACTGGCATGGCTCAGTGGTTGAGCATCAACCTATGAACTAGGAGGTCATGGTTTGATTCTCAGTCAGGGTACAAGAAAAGAAACAGATGGTGAGACATATAATTTTACATTTCCTAGTAGCCACATTAAAAAGTAAAATCACAGGGGAGAAACCAAGATGGCGGCATAGGTAAACACGGGAGATTGCTGCCTCGCACAACCACTTCAAAAATACAACTAAAAGACGGAACGGACATCATCCAGAACTACAGAAAGGCGGGCTGAGTGGAATTTCTACAACTAGAAGGAAAGAGAAAAGCATACCGAGACTCAGAGGAGGTGCGGTGCCGAAGTAAAATACAAAGGTGCGGAGGAGCATGCGGAGAGGGCTGGCGGCTGAGGGCACGGTTGTCTTTTTCAATCGGGAGGGAGTCTCAGGCTCTGAGCTCCAGTTCCGGGCGAGTCTCTGGGGACCCAGACTCATACGGGAGAAACGGGACTGTCTGGCATCGGTCGGAACTTGAGGGCAGCTTTCTCTTGGAGGCACTCGTGGGGATTGCCAGGACCTCTGAAGGCAGGACTGAGAGCAGCCATACTGCTCGCTCCACTCGCCCTGTTGATCCCCTGGGACCCGCCCTGCCCACAGGCTTTTGCATATGAAAGGCCCGGCCCTTTGTAATCTGAAAATAATTTAACAAACTGCAGCTGCCCCAAGGCCCCAGGGCAACTTGCATTGCTTTACAGCTGGCTTCTGCTGGGTAGTCTCCGGCAGAGGCTAAATTAGCACCTCCTTAGATCCAAGAACAAGTGTACCCAGTGGTCAGAGTGGGACCATCCAATTACAACTCCTCAGATTCGTAAGGGACACACTCAGGGGGCAGACTCAGTGAGCACCAAAGCCCCACTGAAGCAAGTTTTGCCCCATAAGGGTGTCTTCAGCACAGAAGTTCTGATTCTCACAGCCAATTGGCCTGGAGGTAAAATCCTCCCTACAACAATCAAGGGTTAACTACAACAAGACTGTGCACAAAGCCCACAAGGGGGTGCACCAAGAGTGTCTACCTCAGGTAATTGGGGAGGCTGAGCCACTGGGCCCTATAGAACACTTAGCACAGAAAACCACTCTATCGACACAGCGAAGCATAAAAAATGCCGAGACAGAGAAACAGGACACAAATGACAGAAATGGAGGAAAGCAAACTACTGGATATAGAGTTCAAAACCACACTTTTTATGTTTTTCAAGAATTTTCTAGAAACCACTGATAAATGTAGTGAGATCCTCAAGAAATCTAGTGAGACTCTCGATGTTGTGATAAAGGACCAACTAGAAATTAAGCATACACTGACTGAAATAAGAAGAGAGACAGCAAGATATTGAAAACCTATTTGAAGAAATAATGACAGAAAACTTCCCCTACCTGGTGAAAGAAATAGACTTCCAAGTCCAGGAAGTGCATAGAACCCCAAACAAAAGGAATCCAAAGAGGACCACACCAAGACACATCATAATTAAAATGCCAAGAGCAAAAGACAAAGAGAGAATCCTAAAAGCAGCAAGAGAAAGAGACTCAATTACCTACAAGGGAATAACCATACGACTGTCAGCTGATTTCTCAACAGAAACTTTGCAGGCCAGAAGGGAGTGACAAGAAATATTCAAAGTGCTGAATACCAAGAACCTACAACCAAGATTACTTTATCCAGGAAAGCTATCATTCAGAATTGAAGGTCAGATAAAGAGCTTCACAGGTAAGGAAAAGCTAAAGGAGTTCATCACCACCAAACCGGTATTATATGAAATGCTAAAAGGTATCCTTTAAGAAGAGGAAGAAGAAAAAGGTAAAGATACAAATTATGAACAACAAATACACATCTATCAACAAGTGAATCTAAAAATCAAGTGAATAAATAATCTGATGAACAGTATGAACTGGTGATTATAATAGAATCAGGGACATAGAAAGGGAATGGACTGACTATTCTTGCGGGGGAAAGGGGTGTGGGGGGTGCGGGAAGAGATTGGACAATAATTGTGCACCTATGGATGAGGACAGTGGGTGGGGAGTGAGGGCGGAGGGTGGGATGGGAACTGGGTGGAGGGGAGTTATGGTGGGAAAAAAGAGGAACCAATGTAATAATCTGAACAATAAAGATTTAATTTAAAAAAAAAAGTAAAATCGCCGAAACCGGTTTGGCTCAGTGGATAGAGCGTCGGCCTGCGGACTGAAAGGTCCCAGGTTCGATTCCGGTCAAGGGCATGCACCTGGGTTGCGGGCACATCCCCAACCTGGGTTGTGGGCACATCCCCAGTAGGAGATGTGCAGGAGGCAGCTGGTCAATGTTCCTCTCTCATCGATGTTTCTAACTCTCTATCTCTCTCCCCCTTCCTCTCTGTAAAAAATCAATAAAATATATATATAAAAAAAAAAAAAGTAAAATCACATAGGTGAAATGAATAGATTTTATTTTACCCAATACAGCCAAAATATTATTTCAATATGTAATCAATATGCAAATTTATTAGAAATGTTTTACATGGTTTTCATACTAAGTCTTTGGAATTTGGTGTGCATATTACACACAGCACTTCCCAGCTGAGACCAGCCATGTGAGCCTGGCAGCCACCGTCCGGCTGGCACAGGTGTGGACGGAGCAGCAAGGCGAGAAGAGCCAGCAGCGCCCACCACTCCCCAGAGAAAGGCCCTCCAGAGACTGAGACGGGCGGAGCAATGTGAAACGAATGCCACTCCGCAGAAAACCACCCCGGGAAAGGCTGGCATTCGTTTTCTTCCAAGATGACCTTCACTGGACAATGTGACCTTATTAACACGAATGACATCATCAGAGTTTCCCGAAAATCAGGAACTTGAGAACAATAACTACGAGTCCACCACGTTTCCGGGTTTAATTAGTCCTTAGAGTAGAGGCTTCTAATCTCACTGCGAAACCCTCCCTGGAAAGGCCGTAGGTGCACAGAGCAAAAGGAGGACGGAGCGGAGCGACGAGGACTCGCCCTTAAAGGAGCTAGTCCCCGGGGGAGAAGGAATGTGTCTTTCAAGGACAGGCCGGGACCCTACGCTTTAGAAAGCTGTTTACTTTTTTTTTTTTAATATATTTTATTGATTTTTTACAGAGCGGAAGGGAGAGAGATAGAGAGTTAGAAACATCGACGAGAAAGAAACATCAATCAGCTGCCTCCTGCACATCTCCCACTGGGGATGTGCCCGCAACCCAGGTACATGCCCTTGACCGGAATCGAACCTGGGACCTTTCAGTCCACAGGCCGACGCTCTATCCACTGAGCCAAACCGGTTTCGGCCTGTTTACTATTCTGAAACATTTCTTAGGCTCGTAGTGGGAGAGGGGAAAGAACGAAATTCAGGGCGATTATTTGGTAATTACCCGCCCAGTTTAGCTGGTCCCTCCTACGGGCACCATCAACCTCAACCTCAACGAACAGGGCTGTGTCTTTCTCCCAGCAAACCAGCCGAGTGGAACTCAGCACTATTTTACTGGCCAATTTCAGATGCTTCCTGCTTCCCCCTCCCAGACACAAGGGCAGTGTCTTGCATTTGGACAGTGAGAAAGGCTCTGTCTATAAACCTCACCCAAGGGAAGAAACTAAATCACCGTTAGGAAAGGCCTCCTCAAATCCTGTCTTTAATGAAGCCTACCGCCCCTCAGAGAGAGGTGGTCCCTTTTCTTGACTGAAAAAAGGAAAAGGTTGCGAGCCAGGATCCCTCATCAAATGCCAACAGAGAATCAGCTCCAGTCCGAGGCAGAAAACTGGCCTCCCCCCAGCACCTGTCCGTCTGAAACGAGGAAGCGCTCAGCGAGGACAGACTTAGCTTCCCAGGGCTTTGAAAAGCAAGCCCGGCTCCCAGATGCCCACTCCTTGCTCATAACGAGCTAAACCTGACACCTAACTGATGTCTCCTACAAACAGAGACAAACTTTTCTGCAGGGCCCACAGGAAAAATAGCGCCTGGCAGGCTTAAAAAAAAAACAAGCCCGATCTTTTCCCAACAGCTTGCCCAGAAAATAAAATACCAAACATTTAAAATTTCAGCCCGGCTGGCGTGGCTCAGTGGTTGAGCATCGACCTATGAACCAGGAGGTCACGGTTCAATTTCCAGTCAGGACACAGGCCCGGGTTGCGAGCTCGATCCCCAGCGTGGGGCGTGCAGGAGGCAGCCAATCCATGATTCTCTCTCATCATTGGTGTTTCTATGTCTCTCTGCCTCTCCCTTCCTCTCTGAAAGCAATAAATTAAAAACAATTTTTTTTAAATTAAAATTTCAGTAAAAGTAATGTACTGTGAAGACAGGGGATAAAGGGTGCTTCCACTGCCCTGACCAGTTTGGCTCAGTGGATAGAGCGTCGGCCTGCGGACTGAAGGGTCCCAGGTTTGATTCCGGTCAAGGGCATATACCTTGGTTGCAGGCACATCCCCAGTAGGGGGTGTGCAGGAGGCAGCTGATTGATGTTTCTATCTCATCGATGTTTCTGGCTCTCTATCCCTCTCCCTTCCTCTCTGTAAAAAAATCAATAAAATATATTTAAAAAAAAAAAAAAAAAAAAAGGGTGCTTCCACTACCCTGCGATTAGGATTCTGCTCTCCGCCCTGGCCGGTTTGGCTTGCAGCGGTTCTCAACCTGTGGGTCGAGATCCCTTTGGCGGTGGAACGACCCTTTCACAGGGGTCGCCTAAGACCATCCTGCATATCAGATATTTACATGACAATTCATAACAGTAGCAACATTACAGTCATGAAGTAACAACGAAAATAATTTTATGGTTGGGTCACAACATGAAGAACTGTATTTAAAGGGCCAGAAGGTTGAGAACCACTGGTAGTGGATGCAGCCGTGGGCAAACTACGGCCCGCGGGCGTTTGAAATGAATAAAACTAAAAAAAAAAAACCGTACCCTTTTATGTAATGATGTTTACTTTGAATTTATATTAGTTCACACAAACACTCCATCCATGCTTTTGTTCGTTTAAGAACCCATTGTGGCTCTCGAGTCAAAAAGTTTGCCCGCCCCTGGGATAGAGTGTAGGCCCGCAGACTGAAGGATGCTGGGTTCAATTCCACTCAAAGGCACATACCTCGGTTGCAGGCTCCATATCGGCCCTGGTTGGAGTGCGTGCAGAAGGCAACCAATCAATGTGTCTCTCTCACACAGATGTTTATCTTTCTCTCCCTCCCCCTCCCTTCCACTCTCTCTAAAAATCAATGGAAAAATATCCTTGGGTGAGGATTAATAAAAAATAAAATGAAAACATTCTTAAAAAAAATAGTAGCAATGAATTAGATTGTAACACACTGAATAAAGTAGGACTCTATGAATCCATATGATACAAAGGAATGAACCAGGAGGGAGAAGGGGAACTAGGAAGATCACCATTTGTCAACATCCACAGGAACAACTAATCACGAGGAAACAACATGCCCAGTTAAGGAATATTCTACCGAGCACCTGGCCTGTGCTCTTCAGGAGAACCAAGGTCACGAGAGACAAGAACAGGTGCGTTCTAGACGAACTGAGACTAACGGGAAGTGACGACGGAGAGCAGCGTGTCACCTCTATTGGGTTCTAGTCCAGAAAGGTGTTCTCTTTTGTTCTAAAGGACATTGGTTGGACGACTGATAAAATCTGAATAAGGTCTGCAGATTGGACAATAGAATGAAAACGACGTTCGTTTCCTGGTCTGGTCATTATAAACATTAGAACGCTGACACCTCCAACAGGAGCCTGTCTGAAATAACCTAGGTGTGAGCATTCTACATCCACCTGCTAATGTCTGTCTGTTTCGGAGGCATGGCGAATGGGTACACATTTTTAAACGAAATAAACTCCTTCCTCAGGTATAAGAAGCGTAAGACACCATCCAGTGAGAATGCTGGTTATTGCCACTCAGAAGTTCCATGGAAACACACACCTCCACTCTGCTTGGTCAGTTACAGTCTGTCAGTCACCAGGTCATCAGCTCTACTACTAACTCGGGGCGAAAGCGCCCGATCACCAAAGCCTGGTATCTGACCAGCGTGGCCATCGCCCATCGCCCAAGATAGAAAGCTTAGGCTTCAGAGCGTCACACATACAACTTTTCTACTAAAGCTAAAATGATCTCACCCTCTCGAAATTGTCTTACACAGCCCGCAAACGTGTACAACAATCTCCTTCCACAAAAGGCGAAATCAATGCAAAACCATCACCACAGTTATTTAAGAATACCAAGACGGCAAGTCCACATCAGTAGTAATTCCTAGCCATTCATGTCATCCAAGACTTTCCAAATAACGTAAGAAATAGAGCTAATCTTACACGGCAGCTCCAGGCCAGGGTGGACCGTGGCGTTTTTGACCATTGGGGGAGAGTGGCGGCCGTCGTCCATGTCCAGCTCGGTGCACTGAGCCTCCCCGTGGATCACAGCCAAGCCCAGACGGAGTCTCTCAGCATATGACTGGGCCCTAAGAGAAAGACGAGGGAGGTGGGGAACTTCTTGGAAGAAAACCCAAGCATCACTATTCCGTCATTTTATTAATCACAAAATGAAAGTAACATTCCACCTCTTAGGGACACACAGGGAATTATTTATACAAACCAGATGTGGGCCCAGGCCAAAGAGTAAAAGCCTCCAGAGGCCTGTGAGCCGAGATGTGGACGAATATCTGCTTCTAGATCATTTTGGTTCTAGCCTTTGTCCAATAACCTAACTCTTCTTCAGAAGGAAACACTTTGTTGAAAAAGGTCTCTTAAAAATCACTGCTGCCCTGACCGGTTTGGCTCAGTGGATAGAGCGTCGGCCTGCGGACTGAAGGGTCCCAGGTTCGATTCCGGTCAGGGGCATGTACCTGGGTTGCAGGCACATCCCCAGTGAGGGTTGTGCAGGAGGCAGCTGATCGATGTTTCTCTCTCATCGATGTTTCTAGCTCTCTATCCCTCTCTCTTCCTCTCTGTAAAAATCAACAAAAAATATATTAAAAAAAAAAATCACTGCTGCCCCAACAGCGTGGCTCAGTGGTTAAGTGTCGACCTAGGAACCAGAAGGTCACAGTTTGATTCCAAGTCAGGGCACATGCCTGGGCTACAGGCTCCATCCCCAGTCAGGGGTGTGCAGGAGGCAGCTGATCAATGATTCTCATCATTGATGTTTCACTCCCCCTCTCCCTTCCTCTCTAAATCAATCCTATCTAATAATAGACCAAGATTGAAATTGACCATACCTTCGCTACGCCTCCCATTGGCTAATCAGCGATATGCAAATTAACCGCCAACAAAGATGGAGGTTAATTTGCATATGTAGGCCCCAAGCGGCAGAGCGAAGACTGAAGGCAGCTCTGGCCGGAGCGACACCTGTTTTCCTCTGGCACCAGGGACCTAGGCCTATTGCACGAATCTTTCCGTGCAACAGGCCTCTAGTAAAAACATATTTAAAAAACAATAACCCCCTGCCTGAAAGTGCTCACAGCCCTTCTGCCTTCCTTTCCCTAAGAGTGTGAAGGAAGCACTTCATTATCAGAGATGTGGCGCGAGTCCAGGCCAATGAGCTTCCGCGGCCGACAGGACAGCCCCTGATCCCCAAGCAGCTCATTCTGACTTCAGAGAGCGCCCCCAGGCTTGCGTCAGTATCTGGAGTAGTTACCTTTTTGCAGCATCAGGAGACTTAGCTACAATGACTGCGTTTCTGTAATTTGGAATCTAGATTTGGAAGAAAAATAAGAAAATACTGAAAAGTTATACCTGGATGCTGGTATTACATTCTTTCCTCTTATAACAACAATCCACACTAGCAATCACATATGCTAGAATTTCATTCACACATTTTAGAATTTTAACACTTATCAATTAATGTCATTGCAAAAGTACTGTTACATCAAGAAGGAAAAAAAGTAATTAAGTCTTAAAACCTTCGTTTAAGAACACGTAAGCCAATTGCTAAAGATACTTAGAAGGAAATCCAGATTTAGTCTCTGAGCTCTATGCCCCTCCGTGCCTAAGTGCTGACCCTATCTGGCTGCCTCAGGATCGAGACTAAGGGAAAGGGCACGCGTGTGCCTTTCAGTGTGGAAATCGGACACCAGAGAGCAACTATATGGAGGACAGGGTGTTTGCGGGTGGCTCCTCACTTCTTCCTGGATATACTGAAGCAGGAAAGGTGAGGCTCTAAGGTTGTCCACGGGAAAGCTGAAAAAGCCTTGAATTTCCTTTTGGTGAAGATCCATAGTGATAATGTGAGTTAAACCTGAAATTTTAAAACAAAGAATTACAAGTTCACCCCTGCAAGTTAATGACTACAGGGGACACACACTAGACGCCCAACTCCTGTTTCCTAACAAAAGACTGGAGGCCGGGGGGGTACTGTTAACAAATACATGACTTATAGACTTTATCTGCAACCTTAACAAAACCTAATGAACTAAAGAATGTGCCCAGCCTGGCCAGTGTGGCTCAGTGGTTGAGCACTGACCTGGGCACTAAGAGGTCCCCAGTTCGATTCCTGGTCAGGGCACATGCTTGGGTTGCACAGTCCCCAGTAAGGGGCGTGCAGGAGGCAGCCAATCAATGATTCTCTCTCATCATTAATGTTTCTATCTCTCTCTCCCTCTCCCTCTCTTTCTAAAAAATGTGCGCAGCCTCCTGTGAAGGCGTCTCTAACCTTCCACAAAGACAAAGCCTTGAAGCTGGGACAAGTGCTCTCCTCTGCTTTTATAACTATTAGCTTGGTCCTCAAAAACGAGAAAAGAAAACTCAGGTAGAAGCAAAATATGAAGATGAAATTAATAAATACTGAAGCAAAATTTGATGTAAAAATAGTAAGGCCTTGATTAAAAAGCTTAGAAGAAATGCGAAAAGACTGTGGCTGAGGCAGAAGGAATAAGAAAGCAAAAATAATGTACATAATTAAAAAAAAAAAAGAAGTCATGTAATATAAAGATAAGATACTGAAGGATGTGGAACAATTTCTATCTGTCATAAAAGAACGGGCCATGAACTATTCTTATAGAAGAACAATGAAGACAGACTGATATATCAACAGGGCTAAACAAGAGATGTATGTTTCTGAGGACTCAAATCTGTTCCATTTTTTTTCTTTTGTTAGAGTTTTAAATAAACATCACGCAAATAAAATTCCCATCGTTGTAAAGTGCTATTACATTTGATTCATAGGCCAGCTAGTATGTCACTGCTACAAAAACACATTAGAATAAAAGCAAAGAAAAGGAGCTGCTATACAGAAAGACACCCAGGAGGGAAACAGAGGAGTACATAAGCTGAAGAAGTAGCAAAAGAAAACCCCCGTTGAATATTATGTACATAAATAAAACTCAGCAAAAAGGCAAATACAGAAATCTAGACCTGAAACTCAGAAGGTCAGGAGTGCCCAGACTGCCAGTTAAAATGTGAGGAAGGTAAGATGAAACGTGAAGAAAGACGACAGAACGAGTCGAAGGCCAAGATCAGAGAAGAGTGGGAAACATTGAAACAGACAATGTCACTCCAAGCCTTAGAGCAGTGATGGCGAACCTATGACACGCGTGTCATTTTTTTGGTTGATTTTTCTTTGTTAAATGGCATTTAAATATATAAAATAAATATCAAAAATATAAATCTTTGTTTTACTATGGTTGCAAATATCAAAAAATTTCTGTATGTGACACGGCACCAGAGTTAAGTTAGGGTTTTTCAAAATGCTGACACGCCGAGCTCAAAAGGTTCACCATCACTGCCTTAGAGTGACATTGAAAAAGGTAGGAACTCCTGCCTCAGCTCACCTATCCCTAACCAGCACTAAGCAAAGGCAACAAGGCGTACTCAGTGAAGGCACCTGGAGAAAATGGGTCCCCACCCCCATCAGGGCGGCATGGGCTAGTCTCAGGTCGGGCGGAGTCCCAACGGCAGCGCGAGTCCTAACTCACCCGCTTTCGCCAGCATAGACGCCAGGAGCTTGCACACAATGGAGCCTCTCTTCCTCATCTTGCTTTGCTTGCTGTAGGGGAAGTAAGGGATGACTCCGATAATATTCCTGGCGCAGGCAGTCTTCAGTGCGTAAGCCATGATCAGTAGCTCCATCACAGCGGTGTTCACATCTCTGAAACAGTGCAAGTTTGTGTTTGGGGATTCATTTCATCAATTCGCCCCTGGCAAGGATCTCGACCACAGCGATTTAACAGAAGCTGCCCAGATGGGTGTTACAGGCATCTACCAGCGGACAACAGCTGGGAGTCCTGAAAGGCTTCTCATTTCTGACACTACCTACCGGGAGGACAGCATCAGCTCCCACAGGCTAGGGCAGCCGTGGGCAAACTACGGCCTGCGGGCCAGATCCGGCCCGTTTGAAATGAATAAAACTAAAAAAAAAAAAAAAAGACCGTACCCTTTTATGTAATGATGTTTACTTTGAATTTATATTAGTTCACACAAACACTCCATCCGTGATTTTGTTCCGGCCTCCGGTCCAGTTTACGAACCCATTGTGGCCCTCGAGTCAAAAAGTTTGCCCACCCCTGGGCTAGGGGCTCAGACCAACAAGACTGCCCCCCTTATCCCCACCTGCTATGAATCAGAGGCTCCTCAGGTTATGAATTTGCTAGAATTGCTCAGAAAACTCAGGAAAACGGTTTAACATGCAAACACATTTATCATTTCAAGAACACGAAATTGTTGTTCATAGGAAACGACAATGAATTGTGTCAAAGCAGTGCTAACTCTTACCTGGGTATTGTCTGTATAATGAAAACATCTTGGCCTCGAACAGATTCTTTTATTTCAACTCTTGTTTCTGAAAAATAAAAATGCCCTGTAGCTTTAAGAAAAGCACTCCTTATACCATAGGTAATTAGAGCTCCGGAAGAGAAAAGGAAGCGTGGAATCATGAATCCAGGCTTTCACCTTGAAAAAAAGAATCCGAAATCACTGGATACTAAGTTGTCTTTGCAAGGACCAAGGGCACCTTAACCAGAAGCACACGCCCCACCAGAAGATTTACGAGGCAGCATTCCTAGGACACTGGCCATCAGCAACGTGACCTCAACATGATCACTGAATGTTAGGGTTCCCCAGGGAAACCCAGAGAGCAGTGAGACAGGTAGCCAGCCTAAGTGAAAGTCTACAAGACACTTGAGAGAAAAACTGAGAGGTGAAAAGAATAGAAAGAGTTTTTTAATGTCACCATCACCTAGAACCAGATTGCTCTTTTTTTTTTTTTAATCCTCACCCACGGGTATTTTTCTAATGATTTTTTTTTAAGAGCGAGAGTGGAAGAGAGAGGGAGAGACAGAGAGAAATATCGATGCGAGAGAAACATATCATTTGGCTGCCTCCTGCAGGAGCCCCGACCAGGGCCCAAGCCCGGGAGGAGCCTGCAACCGAGGTACGTGCCCTTGACCGGAATCTACAGGCTGCCGCCCAGGTGGCTCATGATGCTGCTGATGGCCCAATGGACAAATAAAAGCAGGGAGCACCACCCGCACGGCCCACGATAGAAGAGAGAACCGTCTACAGCTCCCCTTTTTCATCCCAAATGACAGGACACTTGCATTATCTTGGAAAAAGAGGAAAGGACACTTTAAGGAGAACAAAGGATCGAGATTTAAAGGGAAGTACAGAATGATGACTTATCCCTCTAATGTTAGAGGAAAATGTTTCTGTGTTAAACATGAGTAATATTTGCCTTTTATTTTTTAAATAATATATTTTATTGATTTTTTACAGGGAGGAAGGGAGAGGGATAGAGAGTTAGAAACATCGATGAGAGAGAAACATCTCTCAGCTGCCTCCTGTACACCTCCCACTGGGGATGTGCCCACAACCCAGGCACATGCCCTTGACCGGAACTGAACCTGGGACTTTCAGTCCGCAGGCCGATGCTCAATCCACTGAGCCAAACTGGTTAGGGCGATATTTGCCTTTTAAATACACGCCGGCCAACGAAAGCATAGTTCAGAGGACAGAGGATGCTTCAGAAATAAGGGTAACTTTACCTCCATTGGTCTCCTGATATACCACAGACTTCCCCAGTTCAGCACCAAGACGCCTATGGGGAAAGAAAAGGCAATTAAAGAGCGCTCCACCCAAAACACTCCAGTCCGCGTGCACGTGGAACAGAAAGACTGACACAACCAGTCTGGTGTTCTCTGCCAAAAAACCATGAGAAAGTTTAATTCGTGAGGCACTGAAAGTCCGTGGGAGTCCACGAGCAGCGCTCGCCCGGCTGTAACGCAGTCTTTACTGGAACCAGCCCACAACCAAGTTGCTCGGCCAGCTCACAGTTTTATGAGCAGTAATTGTCCTGGAAAATCACTCCCAAACAAGGACTTGGCTACTAGCAGTAACTCCCAAACCACAAGCCAAAGGTCAATGCCTCCACAGTCAAAGGCACGCAGACCTCAGAGCCATTAACCAAAGGCAGAGCGAATCCTGCCTGGATCCCGATGAGAACAACTCAAGTGTGAAAAGCCCTTTTTGAGACAATCGGAAACAGGAACAAGGTGCTGCTGGACGATATTAGGAGCTAATGGTGGATTTTTGCGTCGCTGTTGTGGTCAGCGGTTAGCGTTACCATTCCGTGAGCGCAGTGACATGATGTAAGCTTGGAATCTGCTTAACCACACTCCAGGCAGATTGTTCAGCCTGAATGAGTGAAATCCCGTTACACTGTTACATGCTACAACACGGATGAAGCTTGAAGAATTAAAAGACAAGTCAGACACGAAAAGACAGATCCTGCATGTGTTTACAGGTGCACCAGAAGCGGCAATTCACAGGCACAGAAGTAGAACGGAGGTTGCAGGGAGAGGGGGGATGGGGAGCGAGTGCTTCAAGGGGTCAGAGTCTCAGCCTGGGAAGATGGGTTCTGGAGATGGCCGGTGGGGATGGGTGCAGAACAGTGGGAATGTCCTAATGCCACTGAGCAGTGCCCTTCCAAATGGCTGAGGTGGCCCTGGCTGGCCTGGCTCAGTGGACAGAGCCTTGGACCACCGACTGGAAGGTCCAGGTTCAGTGCCGGCCAAGGGCACATGATTGGGTTGCGGGCTTGATCCCCAGTAAGGGGTGTGCAGGAGGCAGCCAATCAATGATACTCTCTCGTCATTGATGTTTCTCTCTCCCTCTCCCTTCCTCTCTGTAATCAATAAAAATACATTTTTAAAAATAAATAATTAAATAAAATGGCTAAGATGGTAAATTTTGATACGTATTACTTTACCATTAAGTACTCTAGTCAAAAAAGGTGAGGGAGCCGAAACTGGTTTGGCTCAGTGGATAGAGAGTTGGCCTGCAGACTGAAAGGTCCCAGGTTCGATTTCGGACAAGGGCATGTACCTGGGTTGCGGGCACATCCCCAGTGGGAGATGTGCAGGAGGCAGCTGATCGGTGTTTCTCTTTCATCGACGTTTCTCTTTCATCAATGTTCCTAACTCTCTATCTCTCTCCCTTCCTCTCTGTAGGAAATCAATAAAATATATTTTTTTAAAAAAAGGTGAGGGATAGGTGGAGCAGATGAAACAAGATTACCCAAGACCCAATTGTGGGAGCTGGATGAAGGATAGGGGTTCATTCTAACACACACGTCATCTGCACAAACCCTGGGAAGGCAGTGCACCTGTTTTCTTAATAAACGTCATCATCAAAAACGTTTTAAAATCCCTGCGTGACATTTAGATCCGAAAGGAATCCTGGAAATAAAATATAACCTCAGAGGTCAATCCAATTTAATGATCCTCAAACTTTGCTTAGCAGTAAAACCCTTTGTTCAAATAAAATCTCACTGAGAAACTCAACATACGAAACAGATAAGAGAAGTAGTTACAATATTTATTATGCACAGTCACTTAAAACCTTTTTGGACCAAGGCAGGGAAGAACCTAATATCAAAACAAAAAAAGCAAAACACAGTGACATTTTAAATGTGCCCTCCAGCCCTGGCCGGGTGGCTCAGTCAGTCAGAGCATCCTCCCATCCTGCAAAGGTCCCCCATCAGGGCATGTGCAGGAGGCAGCCGAGCGATGATTCCCTCTCACCACTGACGTTTCTATCTCTCCCTCTCCCTTCCTCTCCCTGAAATCCATAAAACCAGTTCTTAAGTATAAAATCAATAGAAACTTATCCTTTGAGGACGATTAATAATAATTTCAAAAAGTGCCCTCCAACTTTCCGTTCTCTCTCAGCAAGGTCCATGGGGTGAACCTGGCCCGAGTGAACACACACAAGCTTGCTATGTAGAGTCAGCGTTTTAGTTGGTCTCAAAAAGCAAAGACAAACAGTCGGAGGTTAGAAACAGACACACGGCAGTCGATTGCACAAGGACTGTTTTTTACACTCTTTTCACTTAACATTCCGACTGGGAGGCAGATAAGCATTCTGCATTTCCATCGGGAATTTAAAAACGTCACCGGGCCTTCATCCAACACAGGAGACGTCCCAGGAGCGGGCGTGTGAACTACTTAAAATGCGAAAACGGCTTCAAGTGTCAGCTGACAAGCGATTCCTTCCTTCTGTATGTTTGTCTGGAGGCTCAGAACGCTCTTCCTGCCCCGACCGGTTTGGCTCAGTGGATAGAGCGTCGGCCTGAGGACTGAAGAGTCCCAGGTTCGATTCCAGTCAAGGGCATGTACCTTGGCTGCGGGCACATCTCCAGTGGGGGCTGTGCGAGAGGCAGCTGATTGATGTTTCTCTCTCATCGATGTTTCTAACTCTCTATCCTTCTCCCTTCCTCTCTGTAAAAAATCAAATATATATATATATATATATATATATATATATATAGAAAGAAAGCTCTCCCTTTACATTGGGGCTCCAGGGTCCCCCCCTCCCCCCGCCAGCCAACCAGAAAAAAGGCCCCTTAGCAAGCAGGTGCTGGTCAGGGGGCCACCCTGGGCCTCTGCCCCCTGCACGCTTGGTATGTACACAGCATGTTGCTCACGTCCACAACATTCTTGCCCGCAGGCAGAATCATCCCTATTTTACACATGAAGTTGGGGAAAATCAAGTCTCCCGCCCAGTGTGAGAGCGAGGAAGCGGCCGCTGGAGGTGCAAAGGCAACGACTGTACTTCCAATGGCCGACCCACCTAAAGCCGCCGTGCAAACTGCGGGGAGACCCATCGATTCCGTCGCCGCCCCCACAAATCTGCTCGCCCGGAGCTGCCTCGTTCCCACGCCCCCCCTCCCCCCCCCCACTCTCCACCGGGGCTTCCGCGGCGGCACCGAGCGCCCGGGGAACCCTCCAACCTGCCGCCGGGTCCTCGGGGCGTAACTACACCCTGGCCCCCGGCTCCGGGGGGAAGCTTGGGGACGGCGGTGGGCAGACTCCCAGGTCACCTCCAACCCGGGGAACCGACCCGTGCCCCCTCTCCAGGGCGCTCGCTCCGGGGATTGCGGAATCCTCCCCATCGCCCTGGGCAGTGGCGCTGGGGTGACGAAAGGAGGAAGAGCGGCCCAAGCAACGGGGGTGGGGACGCATTAAATCATCCAAAGTCTGCAGAATTGGGGGGACGGGCGGGGGGGGGCGGTGAGGGGACGCCTTGGGTCACCTCCAAGGGTCCAGCCCCCAAACGGCAGGAGTCGGCTACCTGTGACCCCCCTCCCCTAACGGCAGGGCGGGGGGCCTGGAGGGACAGGAGAGCAGGGAGGGCTGCCCGGTGGCCCCCGGCCCCGCCCCGCCCTTACTCGGTGATGCGCTTGGCCAGCTCGGTGCACGCGGCCGTGGAGTTGGCCGAGAAGACGCGGTAGCCGGTGCGGGCGGCGTTCATGGCCAGACGTGCGGCGGGGCTGACTCGCGGGGCGCGGAAGGCCGAGGACACGGAGAGCGGGGGCAGCAGCAACAGCTTCTTGGGCATCGTCCGGCCCGAGGCGCGGTTACAGCCGGCCCGCGACGGGCTGCGGCCGGGAGGGGTTCCGACCGAGGCGGCCGCGACGCCCGGGGACCCGGCTGCGGAAGGCGCCGAGCAGCCCGGCACCGGGGAGGGGAGTCCGAGACCCTCAGGCTCCTCGTACCCAAACCCACACGAGCTCTGGCGGAACCCGCGTTCGCTGCGACCGACGCCGCCGCCGCAGCCTCCAGGGACCCAGAGGGAAGGCCGCCGCCCCCTCCGGGCATCCGGGAAACTGAGAGGCGCCGGCTAGAGCGCCCGCAGAGCCGCCATCTCGGATGAGGGCAAGGCGGTGGGCAACTCCAGCGGCCTGTTCTCCCTAGAGGAGCATCACGAATTCGCTCCGCCGCTAGGCTTTGCCGCCCCACAGGAGGTCTTTTTCTGTCACGTCCTTGGGCTGTGCAGAATGACTTGGTAGTGGTCCTAGCCCTCTCCAACTTTTCTGCCAGGATCCAAAATGTCTGCCTCCGAGGAGGCTGACGATCTAGCTCTGCGCCTCTATGGTCACCGCGCTAGCGCCAGGCGCATGCGCTCAGCTGGGAGCGCTTGAACAGGTGGAGGGCGGGCTACTCCCCGCTGGGGGCCTGCAGTACCGAAGTTCCCCCATAGGTGGTGGACTCGGAGCCTGATCTTTATTCCCGGAATCCAACCTTGTAAGGCAAGGTTTCCTGAAGGAGTCCAAGGCACTCCGACAGCCTTTGCTTTGTTTTTTGTTTGTTTTTGCTTTGCTTTGAATAATGTCCTCCTTCCTCAAAGACCCACTCATGAAGCATCTGCTCCACGAAGTTTCTCTAGATCACCTCAATCACAGTAAGCCCTTTCCCGCTCCCCACCACCACGTCACCAGATGGTCCAGCCACACCATGTATACTTGCTTGTATTTAAATATATCTTATAAAATAAAGAGCTAATATGCAAATGGCCATCTCGCCCTCACGTGGTCACGCCCTAACAGCTCAGACACTCAACACTGGGGAGAGAGGAATGGGGACCAGCCAGGCTGCAGCCAGGGAGAGGGACAAGCTGCCTGCAGCCCAGGCAAAGCTGCCCGCCCACAGTCCCCTGCAGCTGCTGGGTGCCTGCAACTGGCCAGAGGAGGGAATCCTGGGTCCCGGGTGCTGGGAGAGGCAGAGGCAGTTAGGGGCGATCAGGCAGGCAGGCAGGCAAGCAGTTAGGAGCTAGCAGTCCTGGATTGCAAGAAGCAGTTGGACATCCCCTGAGGGGTCCTGGATTGGAGAGGGTGCAGGCCAAGCTGAGAGGCCCCCCCCCACCCCGGTGCATGAATTTCATGCACCAGACCTCTAATATATATATATTGAGGTCTGTAGCCCGGGGGCCCGGGCTGCGGAAGGCGCCGAGCAGCCCGGCACTGGGGAGGGGAGTCCGAGACTCTCATGCTCCTCGTACCCAAACCCACACGAGCTCTGGCGGAACCCGAGTTCCCTGCGACCGCCACCACCGCAGCCACCAGGGACCCAGAGGGAAGGCCGCTGCCCCCTCCAGGCATTGCCCCTAACTGCCAAATATATATATTTGGCCCAGCTGGTGTAGCTCAGTGGTTGAGCATTGACCTATGAACCAGGAGAAAACAGTTTGATTCCTGGTCAGGCCACATGCCTGAGTTATGGGCTTGATCTCCGGTAGGGGCTATGCAGCAGGCAGCCAATCAATGATTCTCTCTCATCATTGATGTTTCTATCTCTCTCTCCCCCTCTCCCTTCCTCTCTGAAATCAATAAGAATATATTTTTTAAAAATTAATATCTGACCCAGAAGATCACAGTTTGATTCCCGGACAGGGCACATTCCCGGGTTGCTGTCTCATCCCCAGTAGGGGACGTGCAGGAGGCAGCCCATCCATGAGCCACCCTCACATTGATGCTTCTCTCTCTCTCTCTCTCTCTCTCTCTCTTCCTCTCTAAAAAATTATTCCCAAGCATGTATCCTGACCGGGAATCAAACCAGCAACTGAGCCTGAGTGAGCCACTCCGGCCAAAGGCATATCTTAGTTATTATTAATCCGCTTGTGATTGTCGAGTGTCGTTTTTTCCCTTCATTCTCCAACATCTGCCATGTATCTACATCACGTTGGTTCTGTTTCTCTGGAGAACCCTGCCTCGGACGGGGTCTGAGGTAAGGAGAAAGGGCCTTGCTCATTTGCAAAGACTGTCCTTTTCGAAGTTTCGAAGGGAGACTTCACTTGACCAGATGCAGTGTTTTTTGTTTTAAATGTTTCTCTATAGACCAGGCTGGCCTCTGAGGCTCCAGACCTGCTGGGCATTTCCCGCAAAGACAAGAACAGCTCTGCCCAGCACACGGCGGCATTTCCCATATTCCACCCAATTTCAGTTTCCAAGTTTTCACAAAACGATCCTGTTGTTAACTGGGCTGCAGGTTCAGCAGGATTTGTGGAAATGTGGTCTGCACGGTTTTCAAGAAGACAAGGGGTGGCACAGGTTCAGGCCTGGCGTGAGGGCTCGCCCGGGGGAGGCAGGGGAGACAAAGAGGCCTGTGTCCGGGAAGCTCAGCCCTGTCCCGAGAAGGCAAGGTCGGTCTTTGCAACAAAGAAGAACACGCCAGGCAACGGGTCAGGAGTTTTGCCTCCACTTTGCACCACTCCAGCTCGAACCTGGGGAAAAGATTGGGCCTTCCTCTGTTTTCCTTCTCTGAACAGGCCTCCGCCAGCTGAGGCGGAATGTCTTTATTTCTAAAAATAATTCCAACTTGGATCTCTAAGCGGATTCTCTCTATAGGACACCGGGAACCACGCTGGGGTGAGAGCAAAATACCGGGCAGGCAGAGCCAAGCACGCTGGGAGTGACCCTTCCCAACCTGAGCAAGGGCAGTGGTAGACAGCAGCTGCTGCGGTGGCCGCTGGAAAAATCCGAAATGGAATCACACGGTACAGTCCTCCGTAGGACAGACCCTCCCCAGTCCAGGGGCTGTCAGTAACGCCCGGGACAGGTGTTTCAGGGAATCACAAATACTCGTACATCGTTGGAGACTTTGGCTCAAGGAGAAGCCATCTAGTGCCTTCGAGAGCTTCCGCAGACTCGCCAGCCAAAGAAGAGCTAGTTCCCATAGCACTTCCCGTATCACCAGATTTACAGCTGCACTTGCAAGACGGGATCAAGAAGAAAGAGGTGGAGGGAGGAAAGAGGCCAGCGGGCCAGCGCCCGAGGGGCTGAGAAGGGAGGAGGTGGACAGTAAGGACACGGGTCGTAGGAAATCAAGGACCAAATAATTCAGGAAGTCGCAAGGCTCCTGGCTCCAGGGTGGCAAATTTGTCAGGTTCAGGGGGATCTAAGCCCTCTAACAGCGAAAACCCTCAAACAGCTCAAGTGGCCAACGGCAGCTCCGTGCTCCGTCCAGAAACTGAAACACTTCATGGGTCAGGGACGTGCCCAGAGGCTGCAGGGCCCAGAGATGTATTGTCTCAGGAGCCAACTTGTATCAGCTGTGTCACCTTGGCGAGCAACAGGCCTCCCCTGGTGCAGTGTCCTCCCCCGTCGGGTGAGGGAAATAACAATTGCTAGAAGGGAGTTGTGAGGAGTGAGTTAATACGTGCCAAGAAGTTAGAAGAGGAAGAACTGTGAGGTGAGAGGAGATGGGAAACGTTCATACTTATTTAGTATGGGGCGCGGCTACAGTGTTGGGACAGGTTCAAGCCTAGGACTGAGGAGAAGGCACAGTCCTCTCATGGCCACGTGCAAGTCCCAGCTGGAGGGCAGAGCCCTCCCAGCACAGTTATAGCCAACAGCTGTCGTTGTAAGCGTGAACCTATGGTCCGAACACGTGGCCCCACGTGCCTGAGTGATAGAGTTCAGGTGCATGCAGTTGAGTAGGATGGAAACCCACGAGAATGCGGTAAACATCTTGATCACGCCCTGACTTTGCCTCGGGGCATCTGCTATAAAATAAAGACACGGCGTGTGGGTGTGGTCGCTGTCTCTCTCCATCTGAGGGGCAGCGTCCCACCGAGACCCAGCTTTCATTCTCTTGTCTGTCTTTTCTTAAGCCTTTCGTCGCCCCCACTCAGGGCCACTGAGCCAGGCTGAGCTGGCATGCGTATGCCATGGCCGTGCCGGCTCCCCACAATTTAGTAGTCGGGGCGATCAGGAAAACAATCCAGGTTGATTTTTAACACCTTACTGTTGAGAATGGCCAATGGTTATTGTAGGATGGAAATGGCAGAAAGCAGCCACAGGGGGGCGAGAGAGTAACTGCAGGAAGCAACTACCCCACCTCCAGGGCAGGGGAGCAAGAGGAGAGGTTGGGTTGCGGGATGCAAGAACCTGGAGGAGTCCCAAGGAGCAGGGACCCAGCTGGTGCTGGGATGATGAGAGGCAAACAGAGGCTGGCTCGGGGAGTGCCGGGACCCTGGAACCTGGTGGAGTGGATCCTGTGGATGCCTGGACCCCGGTAAAGGCCTGGATACTGGGTTCGAGGACTGGACCCTGGGATGGCCTTCTGTGCACTGGCATGAAGGTCTGGGGCCGGATGTAGGTCTGAAGGCCGGATGGAAATCAGGGTGCTGGAACGGCGGTCCAGCCCCTGACCCAGACCTCCACCCGGGGCCCAAGACCAACCTCCAGTACCCAGACCTCCATCCAGGACTCAGACTTACATCCGGGATCCAGACCTTAGTGACAGTTCACAAAATGCCATTCTGAGGCCCAGACCTCAAACAGAGAATACAGTCCGGTATTGGGGGCCGAGAACTACATCCTCAGTTCACACCACCATTCCATGACCCAGAGGACCAGCGCCTGACCCAGATCTCCACCCGGGGCCCAGGCCCCCGCCTTGTGCCTAGACCTTTGTCCCAGGACCCAGACCTTCACCTGGGGCTCAGAGCTACATCCGGGTCCCAAACCTTCATATATGGGCTCAGACTTCGAACCCAATATCCAGTCCTTTATTGGAGTCGTGGCCACACCACAGCAGTCCAGACCCCCATTCCATGACCCAGAGGTCCAGCCCTTGACCTAGACCTCCACCCGGGGCCCAGACCTCTGTCCTAGGACCCAGACCTCCATCTGGGTCTCAGAGCTACATCCCGGTCCCAGACCTTCGTGCCCGGGGCCCAGACTTCCAACCCAGTATCCAGTCCTTTATTGGAGTCGTGGCCACACCACAGCAGTCCAGACCCCCATTCCATGACCCAGCGGATGCCGGCTGGATTCCTCATTGAGGGCACATTCCCGGGTTTCGGTCTGGATCCCCAGTAGGGTGGTGCAGGATGCCATCAGTGGCTGTTTCTCCGGGGCCTGAAAACATATTAGAAGGAGTCTCTTCTTCAGATACAGTGCAGTTTCCTTACAGTTGAGGCAGGTCCCTGAAACTGTCCAATTCATTTTTATTTAGATGTATATTTATTGATTTCAGAGATAGCAAAATAACAAGGATAAGAAAAATCATTGATTGGCTGCCTCCTACTCGTCCCACACTGTGGATCGAGCCCGACACCTGGGCATGTGCCCTGACCGGGAATTGAACTGTGACCTCCTGATTCATCGGCCAACACTCAACCACTGGGCCACACCAGCCGGGTAAATTGTCCCATTCTTACTTCCCGGGCTAAGGAACTGCCTCTCCAAGGTGGCTCTCTCCAGCCGCTCCCCCGCCCCCATCCCTCCTCCGCCCCTCCCCACCCCCTCCGCCCCTCCCCACACCCTCCCCACCCCCTCCGCCCCTCCCCACTCCCTCCGCCCCTCCCCACTCCCTCCGCCCCTCCCCACCCCCTCCGCCCCTCCCCATTCCCTCCGCCCCTCCCCATTCCCTCCGCCCCTCCCCATTCCCTCCGCCCCTCCCCACCCCCTCCGCCCCTCCCCACACCCTCCGCCCACTCCCTCCGCCCCTCCCCACCCCCTCCGCCCCTCCCCACCCCCTCCGCCCCTCCCCACTCCCTCCGCCCACTCCCTCCGCCCCTCCCCACCCCCTCCGCCCCTCCCCACTCCCTCCGCCCCTCCCCGCCCCCTCCCCTGAAATCCTAAGTGGATTTGTGAGGGGTGGGTTTGTTAAGTTTTTTTTTTTAATATATTTTATTGATTTTTTTACAGAGAGGAAGGAAGAGGGATAGAGAGTTAGAAACATCGATGAGAGAGAAACATCAATCAGCTGCCTCCTGCACACTCACTACTGGGGATGTGCCCGCAACCCAGGTACATGCCCTTGACCGGAATCGAACCTGGGACCCTTCAGTCCGCAGGCCGACGCTCTATCCACTGAGCCAAACCGGTTAGGGCGAGTTTGTTAAGTTTTTATCTGTCAAGACTCTACAGTGGCCTGTTCAACGGTGGAACGTAGCAGAAATGACCGCAGTGACGTCCTGGGCCACCGTCCGCCTGGACCTCCTGGAATCACTGCTCACAGGACGTTCCCTCTTGGAACCCATGCAGCTACGACTCATGGAGAGGCCCCCGCAGTGACAGCCCCAGCTGACTCCTGGCCGACAGCCTGCCTCCACTGTCACCAAGTGAGGGACCCACCTCCGGCGTTCAGCCCGTCCACACGGCGACCAGGTGGGACTCCCAGCGAGAACCGCCCGCCCAGTCCGGGCGGCCCACAGGGACCTAACGCACGAGCGCTTCAAGCCACCAGGTTTCAGGGTAATTTATCCTCAGAAACAGTGAAGTGGGACGCTCCCCGAGGGAGTCCAGTGCTTTCAGTAGCACATGCTCCTTTCTGGGAGGAAAAGTTAATTGTCTTTCTAGTGATTGTCCGGAAGGGTTTGCACGCGTGGGCTACCGGGGCTGGTGGGAAGATACAAACCAAACACCGCTCAAAGCCAAGGTCCAGCTCACACACAGGACCAACCCACACGCCAGGTATTTCGGCCTTGTGCTCCCCTTCCCCACCTGCCCATTTCTCCTTTTTTTTTTTAAATATATTTTTGTTGATTTCAGAGAGGAAGGGTGAGGGAGGGAGAGATAGAAACATCAATGATGAGAGAGAATCACTGATTGGCTGCCTTCTGCTCGCCTCCCACTGGGGATGGAGCCCACAACCTGGGCCTGGGCCCTGAGGGGGAATCGAACTGTGACCTCCTGGTTCATAGGCCCACGCTCAACCACTGAGCCACGCACGCCAGCTGGGCCCACCTGTCCATTTCTTCTTCTTTCCATCCTCCCCTCCCCGACACTCCTCTCCCATTTCTCCATAAACATCACACCGCTATTTCCAAGCCACCACCACAGAAACAACGTCAGGTTGTTAGAAATCCGACCTCTATGGGAAAATGCAGTGCGGCCAAGGGGACAGGAGAATTCCCGGCGAAGCACGGAGGCTAGCCAGCAGGGCAAGGTGTCCGAGTCCTCACCGTGCGGAGAGCACTTCATCTTCTGCTTGCACACCAGGGGAAACAGAGCCCCCTGCCAGCGAATACCAATTAGATGTCAAGAAAAAGCATTTCCAAAATTGTGTTAAGCAGGAGTTCATCCACCTTCGGAAGTCCCGAGGGTGCCCGCTTTGACGCCACCTGGCGGGAGAGCCTGGAATAACCGGAGAGACCCCCCCTGGCCCGGGACCTGGGTGGTAGCCCACTCCGTCACCGCTCGTTCCCGCACGCCCGCGCAGGTGTCTGGAAGGACGTGGGAAGAGCCTGGGGTCGTCTGCCTCTCCTCTGCACCGGGCCCGGTTCATTTCCAGACGTGACCTGGTCACTGTGACCACGACAACATGATGCCCTTCAAGGGGCCGTTTCCTGTGGCACTTACAGAAATCGGAGTCCTTCCAGTGGGCTTGGAAAATGGGCTTCAGACCCTCCTTTTACGCTGTCAGTCGTTCCCAAATTTGTCCACACGTTAAAATCGCTGGGGACCTGGGGACCTGGGGAAAATTCTGAAGCCCCAGCCACACTCCAGACCAGCTCAGTCCAGCTCTGAGGGTGGGGCCCAGGCACCTGCAGTGTTGAAGCTCCCAGGGGGCTGCGATGTGCTTCCCTGTCTGGGTGTCTCGGTGCTGAATGAGCTGGTACTAGATTAGCTCATCCTGTGGCTACGGCCTGTTGCCGCCACCTCCTCCTCCTCTTTCTTCTCCTCTTCCTCCTCCTCCCACCCTCCACCCCCCACTGAGAGACCCACTTTCCCTTAGGAACACTCCAGGGCCAAACCCGTAATAGGCAGCTAGACGGACGGGAGCAGAGCAAGGAAGATGGGCCAGACACAGAGGTCACCAGGGCGGAAGGCCCCAGGCGTCTGGCAAGGGGCAAACCTGTGAGAACTAGGACTCCGCCCCCAGCGTATCGCTGGTCATGCGGTTAATATCCTTTCCTTCCTGAAGATAACCTCTAGGCCTCAGTGATATTTCAGCTCCAGGCCCAGGAAAGCAGCAAAACCAGATCAGGGACCCTGTGGCTGCCTCAGGCCCAGCTGCAGTGACTAATGGCCGCCTGCCCTGGTGCCGACCAATCAGCGGAAACCGCGAACCTTAGAGCGCTCACCTGGGAAGCTGCTGGAGATTCCGTTGAGAACTTCCCCTGACACCTCCCCTAAGATGTCCACCTGCAAGAGAGAGAAATACCTCAACCGAAAGGACCCAGCTTCAGCTCTCCCCGGGGGGAGCCCGCCTGTCATTCCCTCCCCCAAAAGGCACCATCTCCTAAGCTCTAAGGCAGTGGTTCTCAACCCTCCTAATGCTGCGGCCCTTTAATACAGTTCCTCACGTGGTGGTGACCCCCAATTTCATTGTTACAAATTGAACATAATTAAAGCATAGTGATTAATCACAAAAACAATATGTAATTATATATGTGTTTTCCGATGGTTTTAGGCGACCCCTGTGAAAGGGTAGTTCGACCCCCAAAGGGGTCACGACCCACAGGTTGAGAACCGCTGCTCTAAGGGTTCCCAGAAGACTTGCAACCAGGGGAGCACTGGGCAGCAACAGCTTGTCCCAGGCTCACCCCTGACCCTGTCCCCCCCGGGCCCCTGTCTCTGACTTCCCAGCGAGCCAGAGCAGCCCGGCCTGGGCTCTCGCTTACGTCTATGCTAAGCCCCTCGGTGCCTCCCTGACCTGAGTTCACTGCTGCGGCCAATAATTCTCACCCAATTTGCTGTACTTTGTCTCTTGACTGAACTGGTGGGTAACGAACCCACCTAGAACCCTCCTAGCACTTACGGCGTCTGACCCATTGGGTAGGGTCTTCACAGATAAAAAAAAAAGGCCCGGTTTTTAAAAATGTCCATCTCTAGCCCCACGGGGGTGGCTCGGTGGGTGAGCAGGAGGTCACGTGTGATTCCTGGTCAAGGCACGTGCCCGCGTTGTGAACAGAGCTGCGATGGACGCAGGCTTTTGTGTGCAAGGTTTTCCTTTCTCTGGGGTGTATGCCTAGGAGTGGAATTCCTGGGCAACACGGTAAGTCCATGTTTAACCTTTTGGGGAACCCTGAGTCTCTGTTTGTTGTTGTTGTAAACATATTTGTATTGATTTCAGGGAGGAAGGGAGAGGGATAAAGAGAAACATCAATGAGGAGTGAGAATCATTGATTGGCCGCCTCCTGCACGCCCCCTACTGGGGAGCAAACCCCCAACCCGGGCCTGTGCCCTGACCAGGAATCGAACCGTGACCTCCTGGTTCATAGGTTGACGCTCAACCACTGAGCCACGCTGGCCGGGCAAGTCTCTGTTTTTAAAAGCTGCTTTTCTCTAGGGCTGGTGGGTAATCCCCGCCCTTTCCCACGTCTCTCTCGGGACCAGTTTTTCGTGGCTGACCTGCTAGTCTGCTGAGTACTCACAACATGCAGGTCTCGGTTTAGAATTAGAATTAGGCTCCTGCTGCTCCCCTCTGGGTCCCCCGGGTTTCAGAAGCGCCTGAGACCTCACGTGGCCCCTGGCGTCCTGGGGTTCCCCATGGCTTCTGGCTGCCACTCAGCCTTTTCCCAGCCAGCGTGGCTCCCACCGGGCACCGCTAAGGACTGCAAATTGGGGTCACAGAACGCCAAGTGCCTCTGCCCTTAGGAACCACACGAGCCCGCCAGGGGATGGAGGCGCCAGTCTGATCCCACCCTCACCACAATTTGCAGTCACTGTCTTCGCTTTAAGTGCGCAAAGGTCTCCATCTGAGAAGCGAGTAGTGGCCCCAGGACACCCGGAACTCGGCCTGAAGTGGGAGGATCTTTGTGCTGGGTTGCAAGGACCCAGTTCGGAAGCTCTGCGTTTTTCCAGGCCTGGCCCGGTCAGGAAGCGACTGTCCCCGCCTCCGGGGACCCATCAGCCAGCCAGGAGGAGGTGAGGCGGGGACCGTGCCCTTCCAGGGCTCTCTGAGGCTCAGCGGCCATCTGGCACCCAGATGCCGCTCCCTCCCCGGAGCGCTGGGCTCAGCCATGTCTGCCAGAGGGAGGCGGTGGAGGAGGTCAGACCACAGGCATTTCCCAGGACTGCTGTGCAGAATTGTGCTGACGAGGCCCCAGGAAGGAGACAAAGAGAACTGTTCTCCGGCCAGCACCTAGATCCTAGACCTAGAAGCTCCTCCCCGGCCCTGGCCGGTTTGGCTCGGTGGATAGAGCGTCGGCCTGAAGGGTCCCAGGTTTGATTCCAGTCAGGGGCACATGCCTGGGTTGCGGGTTCGATCCCCGGTAGGGGGCTTGCAGGAGGTAGCAAATCAATAATTCTCTCTCATCATTGATGTTTCTCTCTCCCTCTCCCTTCCTCTCTGAAATCAATAAAAATATACTTTAAAAAGAATGTTCTCCCCGCTCAGGAGCACTCTCCAAGCCCGGTTCACTTTTTGGTTTGTTTTTAGCAAAATGTTTTCACTAGCAAATTAGTCTGTGAGCTTTGACAGGTCATCACTGGGTTCCCCATTCTGCTTTGAAACAGTGAGTTTCAGGGAGGGCTGCAGGGACCACCTGACGGTGCCTCGAAGGAGAAACGCCACCTCGTGTCAGCCACACCGCGTGGTCAGGACTCCAGGGCGGCCAGCCAAGAGGACAAGGGACCCTGGGAAATGGCCCTCCTGTCAGACACACAGCATCACTCCGCTCCACGGAGGCTCCGGGGCACACGTGGCAGCCGGCTACAGCGTCCCTGCCCTCAGTGCCTTCCCCGCCCAGCAGCCCCGCTCCAGGCTCCCTGTCTGCTTGGTGCTTCGCCAAGTGTTGGCGGCGGCAGGAAGGGTACCGGGTGTGAGACCAGAGGCGTCAGGCCAAAGTGGGGTTCAGCAACCTCAGGACCTGGGTTCTGGCTGGGAAAGAATTCAGAGCCAAGACCCAGACTGTAAGAGAACATTCACTGGGTAAATCCCGGAGGTAGGAGAAGTAATTCCTAGAAGAAATGGGCTTAGGAGGCAAGTTACAGAGGCAAGGGAAGGTCCCTGGGAGCTTGGGAGTGAGGAGGCTAACGGTGAGGTGCCTGGGGCAGGGGGGGAGGAAGGGGGAGGGGAGGGGGGGAAGGAAAGGCAGGGCGTGCTCTGGGAGGGAGAGCACACGGGGTCCTGTCCTGTGGGTGTTAAGGGTGGAGAGCTTAGGGGAGGTCCCAGGGGAAGATCTGAATGGAATCTTCGGCAGCTTTCCAGCTGTGTCCTCTCAGGGTCCGGGTCTCTGATTGGTCAGTGCCAGGGGGTCACTATCCAATGCAGCTGGGCCTGCGGCAGCCATGGGGTCCCTGGGCTGGTTTTGCTGCTCTTCTGGGCCTGGAGCTGAAATACCACTGAGGCCTGGAGGTGACCTTAGGGAGGAAAGGCCAGGGGCCCACACAGCATGGCCAGCGATGTGCCAGGGGAGGGGAGGTCTCCCTGGGGGTGAGGCCCCCCCTACAATTGTCCTGTGCTCGGCACCCAGGCCTTTCCTCCCTGCTGACCTTCTGTACCTGGCCCAGCGTCCTTGCTGTGCTCCTGAAGGGCGCTCTGCCCCCCGGCCGTCCCCTCCGACCCCCAAATTGGCTGCCGTGTTGAACGCCTGAGTAGCACCAAGGTTTAGATGTGGCCACCAGGGGCCCATCGCACAGCGCCCCGAGGGTGTTCCCAGATGTGGCGGGTGCTCCCCCCTGGGGTGAGGGGCGAGGGGCGAGGGGCGAGGGGTGAGGGGCGAGGGGTGAGGGGCGAGGGGCGAGGGGCGAGGGGCGAGGGGCGAGGGGCGAGGGGTGAGGAAGGACTTTGCCTCCCCGGGGCTCAGAGAGGCTCAGAGAGGCGTCCACCCCACCCGGTGGGAGCAAACAGCCCCAGGTCATTCGCACACACGCAGGGCCTGCTGGCGGCTGTGTCCAGCCCGCTGTCTGTTTGTTTTGGGAGCCACCCAAGGACAAAGCTTTGGAGATGTGAAAGCAAAACACAAAAAGCCCCTGGAAACCTATGCCCACGCCCATCCCCGGGGAGCGGCTGCTGAAAGACAACAGCAGCGCTGGCCTTCCTGCCGCCCTGCCCGGTGCCAGGTCCCTGGAGAGCTGCCCGGGGTGGCAGGCAGCTGGGCTGGGGGCCTCTCTTCCCTGGAAGCAGGACGTTTACCTGCCACCTGGGGCTCAGAACCGGAATAAGTGAGCAGGGAGCACAAAGCACAGCGGGGCCACCCCGCCCCTCACAAGGGTGTCTGGGGTGCGGGTTGGGTTTGGAGGCCAGGCCGGAGCGGATGTCGCGGGAGCCTGTGGAATGTCCCTGCCGCCCGGCTCCACAGGCAGGCCTGGTCCAGCCCCGCCACAGGGGATCAGAGGCAGCTGGACGGGGAGGTCACACGACAGGATCTGAAAGGGCCACGGGCTGCAGTTTGGTCCCCGGGGGCCGTGCCCTGTGGCCAGGGAGTCCTTCCAGCGGGGAATTCTGCCCCAAAAGGATGGGCTGGTGGTCCCGCCCCTTCCGCAGGTGGAAAGTCCTCGCAAGCCTGGGATGACTGTGGCCAGGACGGACGGCCGTTTCTCCTGGGTAATTTTTTAAAAATGGAAACCAGTTTCCAGTGTCGGGACCTCCGTGGGATGAGCCAAAGACGCCGACGAAGGCTGCAGGGTCCGAGCAGGAGTGTTCCAGCCCCACACGGCACGCGCCGATCCGGGACAGCAAGTCCCCGGTGTGTGTTCACTTGGTAGTGCCGGGAGGTGGGGTGAGGGGTGTTAGAAAGAAGGCTCTGCTGCCAAGTAGGACGGGGTCCCGGGCTCCCTCCCTCCCCATCTGTGGTTGCAGAACAACCGCACCACAAAGACGTCCACGTCAAAATCCCGAACCTATAAAAAAAGGGGCTGCCAGAACCGGTTTGGCTCAGTGGATAGAGCGTCGGCCTGCGGACTGAAGGGTCTCAGGTTCGATTCCGGTCAAGGGCATGTACCTGGGTTGCGGACACATCCCCCAGTGGGGGGTGTGCAGGAGGCAGCTGATCGATGTGTCTCTCTCATCGATGTTTCTAGCTCTCTATCTCTCTCCCTTCCTCTCTGTAAAAAATCAATAAAATATATTTAAAAAAATAAAAGGGGAAAAAAATCCCAAACCTACGAATGTGACCTTATATGGCAAAAGGAGCCTCGCAGCTGTGATGAAGCTCAGGCTCTAGAGACGGGGAGGTTATCCTGGGCTCTTTGGGGGGGGGGCACTGTAATCTTGGGGGCCCTGTGAGAGGGAGGCAGGCAGGTGGGAGTCCGAGATGTGAGAGCAGAAGCAAAGCCGGACACAGATCTGCAGTCGCTATGCTGCCGCGTTGGAGGTGGAGGCACGTCCTGAGCCCAGGAATGCCGGCGGCCTGGGGATGGAGAAGAGGCGAGGCCCACTCTAACCTTGGCCTTCAGAACTGTAGGACTGTAACTTTCTGCAACAATAGGAACCGAATCCTCCAACACAAAACTCATGTTTGTTCTTCCAAGCGCCAGGAAACAAACCTACCAGCTCAGAAGCCAGGCCTGCCCTGAGCCTGGGAAGGAGGCGAGAGGTGGAAGCGGACGCAGCAGAGCAGCGGCCAAGCCTGGGCCAGCGCAGACCCACGCCGCCTCCCAGCAGCGCGCACGACAGTGCTGGGGGGCGGTCCAGCTCCCAGGCCCCCACACCCATGGCAGCACACACCATCTCCCCCTCCCCTTTTAAAGACACTCAGTACTGCTATATATGTCCATGTTTTAGAACATATTTTTATTGATCTCAGAGAGGGAGAGGGAGAAATAGAAACATCAATTATGAGAAACATCGATTGGCTGCCTCCTGCACGCTCCACACTGGGGACCGAGCCCGCAACCTGGGCACGTGCCTGACCAGGTTGGAATCGAACCATGACCTCCTGATTCATAAGTTGATGCTCAATCACTGAGCCACGCCGGCTGGGCTGTTATATATTTTTTTTAATTAAAATGTGGTACATTAATGAACACTAGAGACCTTGTAACTTATTGGTTTTCCCTCCCAGAGTAACTGGCATTTGAAAAAGGACATGCCCCAGAAGACCCTAAAACAGTGGTTCTCTGTTACGGTCAAAGGTGATCCTGAGTGGGGAGGTGAAAGGATTAAGGAAAGACAGACAAGAGAATGAAAGCTGGGTCTCGGTGGGACGCTGCTCCCTGATGAGGAGACAGCGCCAGCGCCCACAAGCCGTGTCTTTATTTTATAGCAGATGCCACGAGGCAAAGTAGGGGCGTGATCACGTTGTTTACAGCATTTTCGTGAGTTCCAACCTCACTCAACTACACGCACCCGAACTCTAGCACAAGGCACGTGGGGCCACGTGTTCGGACCATAGGTTCAAGCTTACAACCACAGCCGTTGGCTATGATTGTGCTGGGAGGGCCCTGCCCTCCAGCTGGGACTTGCACGTGGCAATGAGAGGACCCTGTCCTTTCATTAGTCCGAGGCTTGAACCTGGCCAAGACACTGTAGCCTCGCCTTACAGTTCTCAACCTTCTGGCCCTTTAAATACAGTTCCTCATGTTGTGACCCAACCATAAAATTATTTTCGTTGCTACTTCATAACTGTAATGTTGCTACTGCTATGAATCGTCATGTAAATATCTGATATGCAGGGTGGTCTTAGGCGACCCCTGAGAAAGGGTCGTTCGACCGCCAAAGGGGTCTCGACCCACAGGTTGAGAACCGCTGCCTTAAAAGACCACATCTCGGCCAGCTCGTGCAGGGAGAAGGCCACACGATGAAGGCAGAGATCAGGGGACGCATCGACAGCCACGGAACCCCGAAGATTGCCGGCAACCACCAGAAGCCGGGGAGAGGCCCGGGGCAGACGCCCCTCGCAGCCTCGGAAGGCCCGGCCTGCCCACACCTCGATCTCAGACTTCTGGCCTGTGGACTGTGAGACAGTAAACGCCTGTGGAGGCACCGTTTGTGGTACTTGGTCATGACCCGGGTACAACTGCCTGAGACAGATGCGGGGCAGGCAGCTGGAATGAGCAGAACGGGCGGCCTTCAGGGCTTTCGCACTGAGAGGGTGCGGGGATGGGACCTGCCCCGACCCCCGCCAGGGTGAGCTGGCCTGCAGGTGAGGGCGGGCGGGCGAGGTGCACGCAGGCCTGTGGGAGGCAGAGGCCACAGGCAGGTAAGAGACCTGGGTTCCAGCCTCAGCGTGGACACCCACGTTAACAAAGAGTAGAGCTAAGCTCACCCACCACGCACTCTGCAAGCAGCTCGGAGTCCGGAGGGCCCGGCCGCCCCACCAGCCCGGCCCGGAGCAGCCGCCAGCATCTGGGAAGCGCTGAGTGGTGAGTCACCTCTGGGGCTGTCTTAGAAACCAAGTCTTAAAGGAGTTTGCGGACGGCTGCGCCCCTTCCCTTGCCCTTTCGGCCTCCTGGGCAGAAAGGACTGGAGGTCAAGGGAGGTAGCTGGTTGCTTCGGGGAAGGGAGAGATGGCAGGAATCCTCACCTAACAAAAGCCAGTCTCTGCCACCTGGCAGCCTTGGCTCCGAGCTGCCAGAGAGCTGGGGCGAGGCCCCGGGAATGCCTGCTTTCTTTAACAGAAGAAAAAAGGGGGTGCTCAGGTGTGTCTCCCTGAGGAGGCTGCCCAGGAGCAGGAATGGGGGGGGGCGGTGGCTGGGGAAATGGAAAGGCAGTTTCTTTCACCGGTGAGACCGGTATTACCTGCGCGCCAAGCTCTGGGCTGGCCATCAGGTCAGATCATACTGATGCCCGGCCCGTGATGGGCACAGCGGCCAGTTGCTTCATCAGGACCTGGGAGACGAGGAGACGGATGAAGCCTGGAGTGGCTGTGCTCCCTCTTTCCCGGGGAGACGGAGCAGCTGGGTCCCGGGGCAGCTCCGTGGAAAGCACCCCACAGGCCGAGGGCCACTCAAGCATCATGGAGGAACTGGGCAGCTCAGTGGGCCAGAACTCCTGGCGGAGCTGCTCGGGCTGCTGACAACTGGTCTGGCAGCCTGGACACGGCCCCTCAACTCTCGGGTTTCGGTTCCCCATTGTCAAAAGGGGAAGAGCATCTCGCTCCTGCCCAACCCTGTCTCTTGGGCCAGAGATGCTGATGGGTGAGTTCCCAGAGATGAGACAGCTCTTGAGAGAGGCAGCCTGGGAGGGGGGAGGTGAATGACAAGAATGAGGGGGCAGAGCGGAGTGGGAGTGAGGGGGCAGGGGGAGAGGAGGCAAGGACAGAGGAGCCATTGTGTGGATCAGAACTGGGGCCAGCGGGCTTTGCCCTTCACCTCCTCCCACTGGGTCCCCAGGCCGCATAGAGAACCCGCCCCCGACTCCAGGGCCTCCAGCCTGGGGTGCCGGGAGGGGAGCGATCCTGTCTCATCGCAGACTCAGGCACAACCACGTCTTCCCATTCCAGAGCCTGCTTCCCATCTGACCCCAAGGTTTACAGGCGGCGGCTCCCCAGGTGATGGCTCCCGAGAGAGGGAGGGAGAAGAAAGGGGAGGTGCCCGGCCGACCGGCAACCGCCTTCCTTCAAGGCCGAGATGTCCCGGGGACCCATCCCGCGTCCCGAGACCTCCAGGCGCCAAAAGCCCAGACTCCGACCCCTGCTCGGGGCGGGGGGCGGGGGGAGAGGGCACAGGGAGGAGGGCAGATGAGGGCGGGATCTGGCCCCCGGCTCCCACGAGGAGCCCTTTCCTCCGGACGCCGCTCGGGTCCCGGCGTCGCGTGACCGCGGCACTGCGGCTGCGGCGCTGCGCTCCCTCCCGCCCCGAGTCCTGGGGGGTGGGTGGGGTGGGGGGCTGGGACATTCTAGATCAGACCTGGGCGCGGCGCTGCCAGCGGGTGGTGATGCCCCAGATCCCGCCCCTCATTCCTAGCTCCGCGGTTTCCCTGTCCCTGACCCGCCGCTGAGTCACCTTCCCGGAATGCGCTCGGGGCGCTCCGGACGCAGCCAGGAATGCCCGGGGGCGGCGCGGGGCGGAGGCGCGCACCGCCGTGTCGCGCGCGGAGCCGCCGGCCGCGGACTCGCGGGTCCCCGCCCGCCCTTCCCCTCCTGGGGACCCTCGGGCCCCGCCCAGGTGTCGGGAAGCCCGGCCGCGGAGGCGTGGCCGGACCTGCCCCTTCTCGATTTTAAGGGGCGATGAGGAGAGGTGTGTGGGGGCCGCGAGGGGGCAGGTGCGGGCGGGTGAGCTCGGTGAAGCCTGGGCCTGGACCACTCAGCCTCCTGCAGGGCTTTGGTTTTCCCCAACTTTGGCCCAACCTGCTCCGGTCCGGGCACCTTCTTCCCCAGATCCGCAAACAACGCTCCAGAGAGGGAACTGGAGCTGGTCGCGGACACGTGCGCCGTGACTGGAGATCACACCCACCAACACGCGCCCCGCCTGCCTCCACTGAAAACTCCCGGCACATCTGCATCTTCCGGCCGAGCCGGGGTCGGGACGAGGGCCGCGCCCCCAACGCTGGGCTTTCCGATCCCGATGCGGACCCCCAGGCCTATTTGAACCCCGAGGCTCCTGGTCGGTGGGCCGGACCGCCGGCCGCTTCTTTGGCCCAGAGGAGCCTCGAAGGTGCTTGGAGGTTCCTGACAACGGCCCCTCCCCCCCATCGCGGTCCCCGCCGGTCTCCCACCCTCCCCGGGACCGCGCGCTCGGCTGCTCCGGCGTCAGGAAGCTAAAGGAACGCTCTGCGGGAGGACGGGGGCAGCCGGAGAGACACCCCGGTACGGGCGGGGGTTTAGGCCTCCGATTCCCAGTGGTTGGAGCTGGGCGCGTGAAGGGGGAGACCCGTCCCGGCCGCCAAGACTTCGGGCGCCGCGGCGAGTTCGCGGGGAGCCTGCGCTGCGCGTTCACCTTCACGCGCCCCGAACGCTGCGCTCGTGGCGCGCCGCTCGTGGCCGGCGCGGGACTTGGGCCTCGCGGATCACCTTCGCCTCTCCCGGGGCCGGGCCGCGGCGCCCCCTTCTCGCCGGTTGCCTGCGCCGAGCGGCGGGGGCGCGTAGTCACGCCCGGGACCTAGCGGAGGGTCGGCGGCGGCTGAGCCGCGGCGCGGGCGGTGCGGGAGGCAGCGCCGGGAGGCGGGGGAGTGGGCGGGCCCAGCCGCGCCGGGTCCTCCCCCTGGAGCGCGCGGGGCGCGGGGCGCGGGGCGGGGCCAGGGCCAGGCGGGCGCGGAAGCCGGAGCCTTCTCCGCATCCCGGCGAGGGGCGGCCAAGTTGAGCGAAAAGTTTGAGGCCGGAGGCAGCGAAGCCGTGGAGTCGGCGTCTATCCCGCCGCAGTTGTGCCTCCGACGCGGGGCTGAGCCCGGGACGAGCTGCGTCCGCTCTCGGCCTCTGTAGGGAACCGAGGTGGCGCCTCCCCAGCAAACCGGACAAACTGGGTAGGGCCGGCCGCCCGCCCTGCCTTCTCGCGGCTCGTGGCTCCTGGGCGGCCCGGAGAACTGGGCCACGAATCGCGTGGCCTCCGCGCCCACTCGGCTGAGAGAGGCGGCGGCTGGCGGCCGGGCTTGGGCTCCGTCCCCTCGCGATCCCGCGCTGCTCCCACGATCGCGGCGCGCGTCCGGGCAGAGCCGGGCCATTGAAGGTGCGCGCGGCTACCCCGGCCATTCTGGAGCTGGGGTTGGGGACCCGGCGACCAGGATGGCTTGGGGCCGGGATGGCTCGCCCCAAACTTCGTGCCCCACGGTGTCAAGTTCTGGGATTTGTACGTCGCTGGACTCCCCTCCCCCTGCAGCCCCGGGGGAGGGGGTGTGAGGTGACTGGTCGGACGGAGGGAGCCGCGGGGTTCTGACTCATCCGTCGGGCCGGAACCCGAGGCCCCGAGAAGAGACCCTTCGTCACAGCGGCTGGCAGCTCAGTCCCAGGACGGGAGCGCCCTGGGTGTCACCGGGCCTTGGCTCTCTGGACCCGTCCAAACACTAAGTCCCCAACCCCCGAGCCTTCAGCGATGCCGGGGCGCGCTGCTCTCCGCGCGGGGTCCGAGGATCCGGCCGCGCGCCCCTCACCTCGGGGAGCAGCTCCGGACTCCGCCAGCGCTGTCTCCTCTTCCTCAGATCCGGCCGCCGAAGGGGATGATGCGGGTGTCCCCACAGCCCGGACTCCGGGCGGGGAGGGCGAGACCCACAGCCGGCACCGCGACGCCCGCCTGGGCAGCACCGATAAGGAGCTGAAGGCAGGAGCGACGGCCGCGGGCAGCGCCCCGACAGCGCCGGGGAGCCCTAGGCAGCCGGAGCCGCGGGTCGAGGTCATGGATCCAGGTTTGTGGGGGCCGGGTGGGGAAGAGCTATAGGGGGATCCCTTCTCTCCCTAGCCAGGAAGGATGCCCATTCAGCTGGACAAAAGAGGGGGGGCTGGGGACGCTGGAGAGAGGCGCTGTCCCTGGTGAGGCCGGAGACGGGCAGGGCCGGGACCCAGGACGGGATGTCAGGGGTGCCCTGCTCCCCCTGGAGCTCCCTGCTGGAGGCCGCTGCCTCTGGCTCGCCTCTCCTGCATCCAGGACCCGGGTATTTCAGGCACCCGTTTCCATCCCGGTACCCCAGCTGTGACCCCGCGCCCCCTAGTGGCCGGTTGGGGACGCGGCCTTTTCAGGCGTGTTTTTTGCAGCCGGTGGTCCCCGGAACCTGCTCCCGCGGCCCTGCCGCGTGCTGGTGCTGCTGAACCCGCGCGGCGGCAAGGGCAAGGGCTTGCAGCTCTTCCGGAGCCACGTGCAGCCCCGGCTGGCCCAGGCTGATGTCTCCTACAGGCTCATGCTCACTGGTGAGTGCACCCCCCTCCCCACCACCACCCCCTCCCCCCCACCCCCGCCCAGGACGGAGCACCCACTGACAGGACCCTCCTCCATAGCCACCTGGTCTCCCCCTCCTACCTCCTAGAGCGGCGGAACCACGCCCGGGAGCTGGTGCGGGCGGAGGAGCTGGGACGCTGGGACGCGCTGGTGGTCATGTCGGGAGACGGGCTGATGCACGAGGTGAGGCCCCCACCTGGGGCCGGCGTGGGGGGCGGGGCGGGGTGTCCCCAGGCTGAGCCAGGCTCAGGCCGCTGTGCTCCCACAGGTGGTGAACGGGCTCATGGAGCGGCCCGACTGGGAGACCGCCATCCGGAAGCCCCTGTGTAGCCTCCCCGCCGGTTCCGGCAATGCGCTGGCAGCTTCTGTGAACCATTATGCCGGGTGAGAACCCAGGGCCAGCGTGGGCCTCAGTTTCCCCTCAGTGCAGGCCTACTGCCTGGTTTTCTAGAAAATCTCATCTGTGCGGGTAACTTCCCTTCCCTCTTTGCCGGAGCGTCCACCCTCAGTTCTGGGGCCCTCTCGAGGCTGCCTCTTCCCCCTGCCCACTTCCTGGGAGGCGGTCTGCAGAGGATGCATGAGTCCTTTTCCCCTCGCAGCTACGAGCAGGTGACCAACGAAGACCTCCTGAACAACTGCACGCTGCTGCTGTGTCGCCGGCGGCTGGCGCCCATGAACCTGCTGTCCCTGCGGATGGAGTCGGGGCTGCGGGTCTTCTCCGTGCTCAGCCTGGCCTGGGGCTTCATTGCCGACGTGGACATCGAAAGTGAGAAGTTTCGGCGCCTGGGGGAGATGCGCTTCACTGTGGGCACCCTCCTGCGCCTGGCAGCCCTGCGGGTCTACCGGGGCCAGCTGGCCTACCTCCCCGCAGAACGCGTGGCCTCCAAGGTGCCCGCCTCCCCTGCCCTGGACCGGCAGGACCATCAGGGCCCTGTGGACACCCACCTCGTGCCCCTGGAGGAGCCGGTGCCCGCTCACTGGACTGTGGTGCCCGAGCAGGACTTCGTGCTGGTGCTGGCGCTGCTGCACTCGCACCTGGGCAGCGAGATGTTTGCGGCCCCCATGGGCCACCGAGCGGCCGGCGCCATGCACCTGTTCTATGTGCGGGCAGGCGTGTCTCGGGCCATGCTGCTGCGCCTCTTCCTGGCCATGGAGAAGGGCAGGCACATGGAGTGCGACTGTCCCTACTTGGTGTATGTGCCCGTGGTGGCCTTCCGCCTGGAGCCCAAGGATGGGAAGGGGATGTTTGCTGTGGACGGGGAGTTGATGGTCAGCGAGGCGGTGCAGGGCCAGGTGCACCCAAACTACATCTGGATGGTCAGTGAGCCTTCATCCCGTCTGGAGCCGCAGCCGCCGCCACCCAGCCAGCAGCCTCCGCATGTGCCGCCTCCGGAAGATCCCGTATGACCCTCGCCTGGCTGTGCCTTACTCTGTCTTAGTGTCATCTGAGCTCAGGGCCCTCCCTCCCCCAGGCCTGGAGGGCCTGTCCCAGCTCCCGCGGGGAGGACTCCTGTGGGTAGAGGCTGTGCTTCAGAAGGACCTGCTCTGCCCGCCAAAGGCCAGGCTGAGGCCCTGGGCCAGGAGCCAGCGGGTTTACCCATTGTCTGTGGAGGCCACCCTATTGTTCTGGGAGCCCCACCCCATGAATCAAATCCAAATAAAGTGGCATCGCCAGTCTGTTGGTCTGATCCGAGGGGTGGGGAGGGAGTGGGGTCTTGCTCGGTCGGACTCTAGTATTTAATGTGAATGATGCCCAGTGGTGCCTCCTGGATTGGGCAGTCATTGTGCTGGTGGGCACAGGCCCAGAGCGGGTCCAGGTATCTTTGCAGGGAGTAAGGCCCAGCCCCGAGGCCGATTATACCCCGTTCGCAGCCAGGGAGCTCAGACACCCGATGAGGGAAGCCAGGCTCGGCCGGCGTGCCATTCTTACCGAGGACCACACAGCCAGCCAGTCTCCGCCGAAAGCGAAAACGCCTCAAGGAGGGGGCATTGGGGAAACAAGGACCAGAACTTAAAGGGGCAGGCACCTGTTCCCTTCTTAAAGGAGCCTGTCATCCCTCCACGGAGGGCTGTAGGCTGTGCAGCCTCCTCCGGCCTCCTCTGCCCTACCCTGCCCCATCCTCGTGGGCAGTTGGGCAGCAGTTAAAAGGAAGCAGCAGGGAGGGGCGGATGCCAGTCTCCCAACTGGCAGCCATTTTGGCTCACGGCCCTGGCAGGTGCTTCCATGCCAGCTCCCCAGCACCTGGGAGGTGGCCCACGTTGCTGAAACGGGCTCTTGAAGAACCAACACAGCCCTGCCCAGGGGCAGGCACACTGACCCTCCAAAACCTGAGCCCCTTGGGTGACTCCTGGGAACGCGGAAGGCACCGCAGCACCAAGGGCAGGGCCAGGGCCTCCCGCCAACGGGTCTCCTTCCCCGGGGAGGGGGTAAGGTGCCCGGAGGGGAAGAAAGGCGACAGAGCCCACACGAATGGCAGAGGCAGGTTTAATGGTGCCACCTTCTTTTTGTACATTGTAATGAGCCAAACCAAAAAAAATGCAAGTAAAAAAAAAAGGTTTAATCACACAGCACTTTATACAGATCTTAAGCAGCAGGCATTCACATCTCCACACGAACGGTGCACTGAGGCACGGCCCCAGCCACTGGATGTTCCTCACAGGACCCGGCTGCGCCCCAGTGCCGCGGCCGGGCCGGCTCCCTGCTTCCCCGCGGCTGCTGCCCGCCGGGTGGAAATGGCACAGCTCAGTGAGGAGCCGCTGGCGGCGGACAAGACGCATCATGCTTTGGCTTCTTTTTTGCTTGTTTTGTGTTTCTAATAAGAGTTAATATCTTTACTTTTGAAATTTATTTTCTTTCAACCTTAAATATTACATACATACACCAAAAATTACATACCTGCAATGCGCTCAACAGCGTCTCTTAACCTGGAGCTTCACATTATCAAAAGCTTAGAAAACGTGTAAACCTCTGGGCCCGTCTGCGAGGGAGACCCCACGCCCGCCACCTCTCCCCAGACTGAGCCTGCGGAGTCTGTAAGCGAAGGGCTGACAGGGCCGCCTCCTCACGGGAAAGAGGTGCTCCGTGTACGAGCTACAGGCCACCTCCCCGCGTGAGCGTTTGGTGGTGGGAGAGGCCCCAGCGCGGCCCAGGCCCTGGATGTGCTGCTGCTCCCGCCCCTGGGGTCCCGGGACAGGACTGAGCGGGGAGCGGACATTGGCTTCAGTTCAAGCAGGCGAGGCCGTGAAGCCAGAACTGCCCCCAGCCACGTGGGCAGGAAGAGCAAGGCACCTACAGCTCCCAGTCCTCACTGCGTGTTAGCCTGTGAGGCCACCACCTCGCCTGGGTGTCACCCTGAGCCCCCGCCTGGCCTTGTAGGAGCAAGTTCAACAGGCCTGAGGGCTGTCCTGTGGTACAAGGGCCAGAACAGAGCCAGGCGTCAGTGACAGCGGCTACAACGCCCAGGGGAGAGTGTGGTGCTGGGGGCCGGGGGACCTAGAGGCAGTGGCCTGGGACATGGGGAAGCTACAATGGCACTGAAGATGGAAGGGACGGGGAGATTGCCGGAGCAATCCACACTTCATGCAAGGCACGGCCGCTCGTCCTGCTGCTCTGCAAAGCTCTGGGCCCCGGAGCCCGGCCCTCGGAAAACTCCACCTCGACCCGAGAGGGAGACGGCAAGGAGGTGGGTGCCGACATCCCGCCTGGGGTGAGAGTGGAAAGTCAGCAACAGGGTCCAGATGCTTTGCACAGGGCTCGCCTGTTGGAAGATCGCTTACGAGCAGAAATGGCAGCATCTCAAGAAATTCCTTGCACGTCAGCATCAAACTCACGAGGGGGGGAGGGGGACGGGACAGGAGAGAGCGGGAAGCGGGGAGGGCCTGGGGGAGGGAGTGAGCAGGTGCTGGCCTCTCCCACCATGATCCTCCTTCCTGGGGCTGGCGCTACTTGTCGTCTGTGCTCTCAGGCATGCCTGCCTCGATCAGAGCGGCCCGGAACTGGGCCAAGACGCCCCGGATGCTCTTGATGAACCCCTTGGAAAGCGGGAAGAGGGGAAAGCCGATGTCAGGGTAGCCGCTCTTCTCAGGCAAGAAGCTCCGGTAGCTCTTTCTCCGCTTCTTTGGTTTGACACTGGGGGGCACTGAGGCGTCCGGCGCCGCCTCCGAGGCCTGGTCTGTGTGGTCCCTGCTGGCTGCAGCCGGGCCCTGGGCGCCGCCCTCTGAGTCTGAGCCCGGGGAGGCCTCTCCAGGGGCTAGCCCGCCGTCCTCCACTTCCTCCCGGCCGCTGTCCGAGAGCTCGGCCACGCCAGGCGGCCCTGTAGAGCCGCTGTCCTTGGAGATGCCGTTGGGCAGTGCCTGGGCCTGCTCCAGCAGGGCGTGCGTCTCCAGCCAGGACTCAATGCGGTTCACCAGCCGCCAGCCACCGGTGCGGAAGTGCTGCCGGATCTCCTGCTCGAAGACCTCGGCGGGCCGCCGCACCAGCTGGGTCATGGACTGCACCACGCGGATCAGCGCCATCTCGTTGTAGCAGCGGCTGTTCTCGTAGCCCTCCTGCAGGCCCCGGTCGCTGTCGAAGCCGGCTTCGTTGTAGTACGGCTCGTTCACCAGGATCAGACCTGCGAGGGGGAAGCCCATCAGGACCGGCTGACCTCAACCCCCAAGGGGGCGGCCAGCACTGTGCCCTCCAGCCCGCCATCACCACCCGGAGCCCCAGCCACTGTACCTTGGATGGAGATGAGCACCTGGAGAAGGCTGGATTTGCTCGTCCACCTCTCTGTCCCCTGAAACACACGGACGGTCACCTCTGTCCCAGACACCACCCTGATGGCCTGTCCCCCATCCCGACGGCTGGCATGGTACTGACCTTTCCGATCCAGGTGCCCAGGAGGCTGACACACACCTTCCCATTGTCATACAGGTTGGGGTTCAGACGGCCACTGCACTGGGAGAGGTAGCAGAAGTGGGGGGGCACGGCCGGGTAGATGTTGGGGAGCTGGATGTCAAACAGGTAGAGGCCGTCCTCGTAGGGGGTGCGAGTGGGGCCCTTGATCAGGGCTGAGAAGAGGTCCTAGAGGAGGGAGGCGTGACTGGCAGGGGCTCTGCACACGGGTCTCCAGAGCGCGCGGGCAGAGCAGCACCTGCGACTCCCCAAGGCCGGCGGAGAGACGCCAATGCAAACCCTCCGTACAGACCCACCTAGTGTCTAACTCCTGGCATAAAAGGAATTTTCCAGGTTTTACTTCTCTTTAACCATTATTTCAGAAGGCTTCCGCAAACACCGGCCCTGACCCAGGCCCAACAAGGCAAGAACACTGACAACCATCAGGGGTGAAGGAGTGCCCGGATGGCGGCCGCGCCTGCTTTCAGGGAACCAGAGGACGAGGATGTGAACTCCAGGAGGACATGTGGGAGAGCCACAGACACCGAGGTCTGGGTCCGTGGCCCTGCCAGTGAGGGACGGACCGTGAGTGCTCTCTCGGGGCCACCGTGGGCCTCAGGTTCCTGCACTGCGTCCCTTCCCCTCTGAGGGAGATTGGGGAAAAAAACAGAACAAAATAACAAAGAAATACTATTCCCTTCTCCCTCAGCAGAGGTTGAAATTTTCAAAAAGATGTTTCCTGAAAGCCAAGAAGAACCAAGCCCTGCCCTGAGCAGCACCCTCTGTGGTCTCTCTTTTGGGCCGAGCTGGGGCCTCGGTCAGACTCCAGCTCATGCGTCAGGGCGGCACACAGGGGGCCCAGCAGAGGTCTGCTGAGTAAGAAAGGGGGGAGTGGGGAGGGTCCTGCCCTTCCTGGAATAAAGGAGGAAGCAATGACACGGCATGGGCGGCATGACTCACACCCCAGGCCCCGCCACCAGGACAGAGAGGAGTGTGATGTTGTCACATGAAGGCTATTCTGTGGCTAAAAAGGGAGGGACTAGACCAATATGAACCAACCTGCGTAGGTCTCGAAATTACCCTGCTAAGCGAGAAAAGCAAGTTACAGGTGATGTGTACAATGCCGCGCTATTTATGTAAAACAAATCGTACAAAATAGCTAGTGTTTATGACGACGCATGAGAATGTAAAAACATAAAAAACATCATTCAGAAATGCACCGAACTCCTCAAGTCAGGACCCCGGAGGGCCGGTGGGGAGTGGCCAAAGGCAACCTCAGCTCTTTCTGCAATGGGCTAATGTTTTCAGAAGGAAGTCTGGGCCCTGGCTTGTGTGGCTCAGTGGGTAGAGCGTTGGCCTGAGGACTGAAGGGTCCCAGGTTCGATTCTGGTCGGGGGCACTTGCCCGGTTGCAGGCTCGGTCCCTAGTGGGGGCGTGCAGGAGGCAGCCGATCAATAGTTCTCTCTCATCAGTTATGTTTCTGTCTCTCTCTCCCTCTCCCTCTCCCTTCTTCTCTGAGGTCAATGAAGATATGCTTAAAAAAAAGAAGACTGGACTCGGGTAACAATGATATAATTTAAGACGAACTTTAAAACAGAGGGAGGAGAGAAGGAGCCACCTGGTTGACTTTGCCCCGACCTGACCGAGCCTGCTTCCCGCCTTATCACAGGTGTGGGCGGCCTCAGTGCCATCAGGCCCGAAGGCCAGGGGCCCACAGTGCCCATCTGCGCCTGCCCACACCGCCCACGGGCTACTTGCCATCCTGTCCTCGAAAGTCTTGACTGCAATGCCGTCGGGCAGCGAGGTGGCCAGCAGCGCCATCTCCTTGCGCACTGCGCTGAAGAACTTCTTGGCCTCTGGGGGCTGGAACTCAATTTTCTTAAAAGAGTGATTCGCTAGAGGGGGAAAGAGACGGTGCAATCCCTGATGCGAGGCCTGAGCACCCCACCGAGAAGGGCAGCTGCCGTGCGTGCTCCCCAGACAGGTGAGCAGCCCACTCTCTCTGTTCCCCCCTCACCTTTCCCCCCTCCCCTCCCGTCTCTCCTGCCACCAGGACCAGTGGCCACACAGGGAAGTGTCTGTCCCCCGGGTCCCGGAACAGCAGAGGGGCTGGGTGGGGACTAGGCTCTGCCCCCAGATCTGCAAACACCAAAGGGGGAACTCACAGGGCGCGCACTCCAGCACCGAGAAGACCTCGCCCTTGGCGCTGGTGAAGGTGACGCCGGGCTTGCCGCCGCACTGCTGGCAGAGCACCGGCGTCTCGCTGGGCCACTCGGCCTTCATGGGAGACTGCGCCTCGGGCTTGTCCTCCTTGCGCTCTGCGTCCGGCAGGGCCTCCATCTTCTCCTCCTCCGCGATGGCCACATTGTCCAGGGTCTTCTTGAGGTTTTCCTGCAGCTTCTTGATGTCATCCAGAAACTTCTTCTCCCGCGTCGGCTTCTCGGGCTCCACCGTCGGGGAGGTGGGGGAGCCCGTCAGCAGCTGCTCCACCGTCATGTTCTTGAGGCTCTCCAGGATCTTGATGGCCTCTTTCAGCTCCCGGAAGCTCTTCGGGGGCCCGTCCTTGCCGGCCTTCTCTATCAGCCCGGCCACCGGGGCGGCCATGGCCACAGCCCCCTGAATGGCAGCTGTGGCAGCCTCTTCGCTGATCACCACGCCCTTGTCCTCCTCGGGGGCCGCCGGCTGTTCGGTGGGTGGGATGGGGGGCTCCTCTATCTTGGGGTGCTCGTCCTCCACCAGCCCATTGTCCGTCTCCCAGCTGTCACTGTCGTCCTCCCACTCATCGGAGGATGCCCCACTGGTGCTGCCTTCCACTGAGTCGTAGTCCGACTCCTCGATCTCAGACTCGATGTTGTACAGGTGCTGGGAACAGGCGGCACCTCTGAGAGCTCTGCCGGCACCAGGGGCCGTGGCAGCCCGCTCCACCCTTCCCCTTCCTACTCTGGACTCTGCAGGTCGCTCTGTGCTAGGTGCCACCTGTGTCTCTGGGAGGTGCCTTCACCTGCTCCATCCCAGCAACAGCACCTGGAGCCCCACCCCCAGAGGACTCGGGCCCCAGGCTGTGTGGCTACACTGGGAGCTGGGGACATGCCAGAGGAGGGGACATCCGGGACAGCTGGCCTGGGTCACATGTGTTCCCAGCCCGGAAAGAGGGGAGAGCTGGGCCTGAGGACGGCTCGACCAAGGAGGTGAAGGAATGGCACTGAGAACAGCGCTGAGCACAGAACCCCAGCAGGTGCTGGGCCAGGTGGCTCTTCTTCCTTAGTTCTGTGAAGGTTTCCCTGCCACCCTCAGGAAGGAACCTGCATCTTCTCAGCACAGGGAGATGGGGACCCAGGCCAATCAGGGAAGTCTGTGACATCTACATGCACCTGGGGCTGCCAGGTGGGGTGAGACCACAGAGCTGGGCGAATCACGCCGCCCTCCCTCTCGAGCTTCCCCTGGAACTCTGTTATCCACAAGGAAACACCTCACCAGGAGGATGAGGGCCTGGCCCCTGGTCCCTGAGGCAGGCCAGGCTTCCAGCCCCGCCATTGCAGCTGAGCGGTCTGGGCCTGGCAGGGCCTTACCTGGGGCAGGATGATGGTCTTGGAGTTGTCGGCCCACACCACCTCCACCTTGCTGCTGACGTCCACGCGGGCCACCTGGCCAACCGATGGCTGCTGGGCAAAAGGGACAGGGTCAAGGGTGCAGCCCTACAGGAGGGGCGAGGCCAGCACCTCTGAAAGGGAGGGCCAGCAGTGGGTGGCAAGGGTGAGGCCGTAAAAACAGGAAGGAAGTGGGCACCATCTGGAAGAGGCCAGTGAGCAGCTCAAGCACGGGGCCCTTTTGCTCAAACACCTCTAACGTGCCCTGTGCCCCGAACTCCCACTCCACCTGCCGCCGCCGTGCACACCCCAGCCGCCCCCCTCCCTCGTGCAGCATGCTGGTCTCCCAGGCGTCCTGTCCTTCCCAGATGGGTTCCAGCCTCAGGCCTTTTGCCCCTCCGCTTCCTCTGCTGGAACCTGCCCAACCACACCCACCATCCCACCTGTTCTCCAAGGCCCAGCTCAGATGCAACCTCCCAGCCGGGCCAGGGTTCCTGTAGCGCTCAGGACAAGGAGAGGGCTTCCCTAGCGACCTGACAGGCAGGGGGCAGGCAGGCGCTCCTGGTGCCGGTGCAGCTTGGGATGAGCCAGAGGACTGGAGGTCTGGTCTCCTGGAGCCACCTGGTGGCACCACCAGGCACTGCAGCTGCTGCACAGGAGGCGCAGCTATGGGAACTTGAACTTGGGGGTCCATACCTCATCCTCCTTGGGAGGAGCTCCGTCCTCAGTGTTGCCGATGCGGATGACGATGTCGGTTGTGCGGAACCGGAAGTCAGGGTGGTCAGCGATGTCATAAACGCTCACATCTTCCTCTTCTCCAATCAGCTGGCACAGGATGGGTTTTTGTGAGCCCAGGGCCCTGCGCCCAGCCCACCAGAGCCCCCCGAGGAGGAAGCAGGGCTGCACACTCACCTCCACATCATCCCCACTCGGCCGCAGCTTGAACCACTTCACCACACAGGTGCGGCCCACGTGGTCCCCAGACTGCACCACACCGTAGACAGCGGGGTCTGGGCAGCTCTGGACTAGGGAACCAGAGAGCACATGACTAAGGAGCCCTGGTGGTGTCACCTGCTACCCTCTCACCCACCCACTACGTGTCAAGCACAGCCGGGCACAGAGCCCACGTGTTCCCTGGCTCGGTCAAGAGAAGCCAGAAAAGGCTCCCCCAGTCCTCCAAAGAGCAGCCACTCTCACAGGGGAGTCTCCTGACCTGCGCCCGCTTGCCCGTTTCCCAGGCCCTGAGAAGGAATGGCCGCCCGGAGCCGGCACTACCTCGCTTGTCCACCACGAAGTCCCCGGGGCAGAACTCGTTGTTGTCCAGGTGGTGCACCGGGAAGAGGTCGTTGGAGCGGATGTTGCACTCCACGGAGCCGTCCTGCCACATCACGTCTGCTGAGGTCATCGTGGTCACCACCTCCACCGCCACCCTGCAGTGGGGCCAGTGAGCCAGGCCACGCAAAGGCCTCCGGAGCAAGGGCAGGCCCCCTTCTGCCCTCCCTCTCGTGGGCTTGGTGGCTTGGAACTTCATTCAGACAAGCAGGGCAGGCCAGCGGGTGCTCACCTAGAGCCTCCATGGCCTATGACCTTCCTGAGAACATCCCGTTTGGAGAGCTCAACTGAATAGTCAAGACCACTGCCCCACCCTCTCTCTTACTCTCAGATCTCTCCTTCCCACCCGGGCCAACCCCAGGCACCGACATCATCTCAGCTGGGGACCACGAGCCTTTACAGCAGGGGTGGGGAACACTCAGCCTGAGGGTCATATAAGGCCCATGAAATCATTCGGTCTGGCCCTGCCAAGGCATTAGGGGTGAGTTAATTAAATGTTTGACTAAATATAACAGGCTGATTTTTGTTATAATTAAGGCCCTCGAATGATGTCATAAGTATCCAAATTGCCCTTGGCAGGGAAAAGGGTCCCCACCCCTGCTTTATAGGGTTGCAGACCCTGTGTGTGAGCCCGAGTGTGCACATGGGGGGTTAAGGGGATGGTCCCAGGCTGGACACTCAGCCAGGAGGGAGGGCGCCCTGCCCTCTGGGTGTACCTGTCGCCCGGCTTGAAGTCACGGGTGATTTTATTCTTCTTCCTCTTGTGTTTTCGCTTTAAGTTCTTGATAGACAAGGGGATGCTCTTTTTGCGATTCGTGCCACTGCCGCTCTGGGAGGAGGTGGTGGAGCTGGCGGAGGAGGTGACCGAGCTGGTGTCGTCCGTGTCGTCAGCAGCCTCGTCGTCGGCGTCCTGCTCGGCGGAGTGCAGCCTGTCGTCTCCGCCCTCCTTCAGCAGGAAGGGGGGCAGCGGCTCACCCGCCTCCAGGGCCTCCTCGGGGCCCTCGTCCTGCATCTCCCCGGGGCTGGCGGACCCGTCAGGCGTCTCCTCGTGGCTGGCGGACCCCGTTTCACTCTTGGCTTTGGTCCCCCCCTTCTTGCCTGGCTCCTCCGCAGAATGGTCCCTGGAGCACTGGGTGTCGGGGGAGCAGGACATGATCCTCACGACCTGCTTCTTCAACAGGCGCTTCACCTGCGAGGCAGAGCAGGAGGAGCTGTAGCCAGGCCTGGCGCACCCTGCCCTGCAGAATGGGACACCCCAGCAGGCTGACCCCAGGCAGCGTGGTCTGGGAGTGACAGCGATGTACTCCTATGTGGCCTGCAAAGGTCACCAGGACTGCCCCCCACGACCTGAAGCACAGACTGTCGTGCCGGGCTGTGGAAACAGCTCAAGGCCAGTTCCTCAATGCCCACCAGTCCAGCCCGCGGACATACCTTCTTGGCCATCGAGCCCTCCCCCTGGGCGCAGTGCTTCTCTGGGCATTCACAGGCGATCTTGGCCAGCTCTACCTTGGCCGGGAAGACAAACAGGCAGCGCTCCCCCAGCTGCCGCTGAGCATGGTCAAAGCACCCGAGACGCTTCACCCTGGGAGGGAGAAGCGGGGCTAGGCCAGCAGCTCTCGGCCCCCACCTGCACTGTGGCCCAGAGACTTGCTGGGGGCCGGCCCCAGGGTTTGTGAGGGGGTGGCATGCTGGAGCCGCTCACCTGCCCAGGTTCTCCTGGGTGATGACAGAGGGTGGGGGGCTGACGCTGTCCGTGCCCCCTGGACAGAAGCTCTTGGTAATCCATGTGACTTTCAGTTCCACAACCTGCACCTGGGCGGTGAGTGAGCAGGGCCATAGGCAGCAGGCTCTGACACTCTCCCTTTAAGCAGCTGCCAGAGCCCACCTGACCTCCAGGGCAGGAGTCGGGCTTCAGTGTTCACCAGTACGACACCCAGAGCAGCCCCCACCTGTAACTAAGGCCCCACCCTGGGATCCCTGTCACCTCCTTACCTCTTCAGGGCCCAGTGGACCTGCCACTCCCCTCCCGCCACCTTGCTCAGCCTGGGTTCTCCTTATCCTCAAAGCCCTTTCAGAGAACAGGGTCCCGAGGCCACCAGGCTCAGCGCTCAGAGCAGGCAAGGACGGGGCAGGCTGCTCAGCTCCAGGTCCCACCCCACCTCCCCGCCGGCCCCCAGCCCTACCTCTTCCACCACCACCCGGAACTTGCTCTTGGTGCTGAGCACGGGCTTGACCCCCGACAGCCACTGGACACTGGAGAAGATCTTGGCAGGGCCGATGAGCACCTGGCCCGGGTAGAAGCCGTAGGAATCGTCGAAGAAGAGACCCTGCAGGGTTTGGAGCCAGAGGAAAGTGCTCCTGAGCAGCGCCCCCTCGGGGGATGGTGCTTCCCGCGCCACCTTCAGCCCCACTCCTCGCCGGCCCCCCTCGCCCAACACCTGCCCCAGCGAGGCCCCCAGGGTCCCTAAAACAAACCCCAAGGCTCCAGAGCAGCACAAGCTCGGCCACACCAATGTTGTTGGTCGGGAGGACATTCGGGGACTAAGGCTCTAGAGGACAGGGGCCCCCACCCTGTGTGATCGGCACTGTGCCCAGCACACTTATTTACAGTCGGTCGTAAACTCCTGCTCTAAAACGTAGTGCTGCACTAATACTGCATACACGCTAGACAAAGCCACCGAGGTTTTAAAAGGATGACACAGACCTCAACAGAATATAAAGAGAAGTCCTCATCCTTTCTGCCCTTTTCCAGGAAACCACCGTGCCCAGAAGCATTTAGCCTGGGCCAGCTACAGCTCTGTGCCATGAAGTCCTTTTCCCACACAGCCCAGAGGAACAGGAACATGAGCCCCTCTCCCTCCCAACACGTACTGAGTCGCTGACGTGTGGGCAGACGTCGTAGAGCTTGGCACCGTCTTCTGTGTTCATGGAGCACCTGGAACAGTGAACACGGGCGTGGTGACCACAGGGCACAGTGACCGAGCCTCAGGGGAGGCCTGGCAGCCGGGACCCGGGGATGCTGATCAGTATCGGAAAGAGCTATCCCCACGCGTCCGTGTGTCACACGCCCTAAGATGTCACAATTCCTCCTCTGTCCACAGCTCAGCCTCTGGCCTGGTACAAATAATTCTCCTAAAACGAACAAAACCCTAACCCGCTCTCTGAGCGCCCAGCACCATTCAAATGTCTAACTGAAGCCCCAGCTCCCAGCAGATACCCTAAGTGATGACGCTTCTCTCCCCAAACCAAGACGGGCCAAGACCAGAAACTGAGGGGGCACTAGGCTCCGGGGCTAAGGAGGCCCGGCCAGGACAGGCCCTGAATAGCCTCGGCATCTGCCACACCGGCCCTGAGGAAGCCCGCCCTGGGGGAGCACACCTGGCCCCGTTGGACAGGGGCCCTGAGGAAGCCCGCCCTGGGGGAGCACACCTGGCCCCGTTGGACAGGGGCCCTGAGGAAGCCCGCCCTGGGGGAGCACACCTGGCCCCGTTGGACAGGGGCAGAGAGGAAGCCCGCCCTGGGGGAGCACACCTGGCCCCGTTGGACAGGGGCCGTGAGGAAGCCCGCCCTGGGGGAGCATACCTGGCCCCGTTGGACAGCTTCAGGATGATCTGGTTCTTCAGGTCGTAGACCTTCCCCAGCCAGCAGTCATAGGCGATGTAGTCCCCATACATGAAGGGCTGCGGAAAGGACACGGGTGAGAGGCAGCAGGCGATGCGACACTGGTGTCCAGGGCACCATCCTCTCTGTGCTCCATGGAGACAGGAGAAAGGGTCTACACAGCTTACTGCCTGGACGTGGACTGGTCAGTCCTGGCCTAGTAACTGCAGCAGCCAGCAGGCTTCCCCAGGTTCTAGGCTGCACCCAGCTCCCCTTCCTAGTGTGAGGGCTGCCAGGTGGTGACGGGAAAGTTGTACAGAGACGTGGCATCCAAGGATATAGGACTCTGGGATGGAGTGGGCTGAGGAGGGCAGTTACAGGCACAGGATGTGAAGGGGCTTAAGCAAATAAATGTCCTGAGGCTGCCAAGAGCCAAGTTTCAACCAACTCATGTTTCAGTTGCACACAGAACAGGTGTTGACACATCTAGATGTGCACGCACACACGTACGCCTGAGTTCTGTCCCGAAAGAGCCTTAGGAGTCAGCACGCCCAGCACACATGCACATCTTGGTTTTGAAACCTGGTTTTCTGCTCTGAAGGAACCAGGGCTCCTTGGAGAAGTGAATGACTCTGAGGCTGGACCAGAAAAATACAAGATGGAAAGTAAAAAGGAACCAGGAACATGATAGTCAAAAGGTCACAGACGCCAGCTTGAAGGGGCATCTATTGGCCAAACCTGGGATCATTTAAGCAACAAAACAAATAATGGTGGTAATGGCTCCTGACCAACGGAATAAAGCAGGAGCCTCGGGGCCCACGCTGAAGTAAACAGTGAACAGATAAATAAATGAGCAGAAGGTTTGTTGCCTTAAAACGCTCTTCCATACGGCAGAGGCCACTGTCCAAAAAGGGGGGGAGGGGGAGCCACAGAATCACCCAGCGGCCATCAGAGTGCTGCCGGGACAGGCGGGACTGCTAACGGAGGCTGAGGCTGGCAGGCTGGGGTCTGACGTGTGACAAGTTATTGACACAATCCCAGAGCATCTCCCCACAACACAGAATTACTTGTAAAGAGGTAAATGGTGACTTGATGGTGGGGAGGTGTGGCAGACACCTAGGTGACCAGGGGTCACGGTGACCTTCGCCGTGGTGCTGCCACTGGACACTGTGGGCCAGGGAAGAGCTCGGTGGCATTTCTGGGGCAGCCCTGCCAAGGATGCAGCGCTGAGGCCGGTCCCGAGGCAACTTCAGAAGCTCCATGCTGAGGGTCAAGCGATGGGCGTACGGGATGCGCAAGACAAAGCAAGGCTGGGTCCGGTCCAGACTGGAGGAGGTCCAAGAGGTGACCACAAAATGCAGGGTGTGTTTCTGAGTGGGATTCTGGATCAGGACGGGGCTGCTGCAGGACAACTGAATGGTCTGTGGACTGGGCAGCGACGCACCGATTCCCTGACCTGGGGAATGCAGCTACATAGGAGATGCTCCTGACCTGGGGACATACACACTGCAGTATTCGAGGGCCACTGGCATCCTGACTGAGGAAAAAAGGCTCAGGAGAGGGGAGGAGATGTGGGGGAGGGGCAGGTGGGGGGCAAATGGAGTAAAACATTAAGAGCGGAGGAGCCTAGTGATGCAGGGGCTACAAGAACTTACAACTTTCTGGGAAGTTTGAAATAAATGTGAAAAATAAATTATTGAAAAGCAGCTTGTTTAAAGGAAAGAGAAGAGTTAGAGGAGAAAGGAAACTAGGCCAAGAGAGCCACACCTGCAACCCCGCTGGGGCTGGAGACACAGGGAGAGCCCTGACCTCGTGTCTGAATGGCTTACAGCGGTTCTCCACCTTCTGGCCCTTTAAATACAGTTCCTCATGCTGTGACCCAACCATAACATTACTTTTATTGCTACTTCATCACTGTAATGTTGCTACTGTTACGAATCGTTATGTAAATATCTGATATGCAAGATGGTCTTAGGCAATCCCTGTGAAAGGGTCGTTCGACGGCCAAAGGGGTCGTGACCCACAGGTTGAGAACCGCTGGCTTAGAGACAGGAGTGGGAGGACGGCTCCAAGGGAGCGGGAGGCCCTGGGCCTGGCCGGCTCACCTGGAAGGGGAAGCAGAGAGCGAGAGGGAAGGGAGAGGCGGCGGAGGCTCACCCAGATGTGCTGCAGGTCCTTGCTGTTGACGGGGTAAATGATGCAGTTGGTGCCGATGAGCTTGACGGCGCAGTCGATGCTGACGTCGATCACGGTGCCGCACTGGCTGTCCTGGGAGGAGAAGGCACAGGCTGAGCCGCACCGGCACCAGCCACCACGACACCCGGCCCAGACCGCCCGCAAGCAACCCCGCCGGGACTCACGGTGGAGCGCATGTGCCGGACCACGTCCCGGGGCACCACGGAGCGGTCCTCCAGTTTCAGCTGGACGAGAAAACACGAGCGTGAGTGGCCTCGGGAGTCACCCCAGGACACACCTCCGCCCAGCGTCCCGGGGAAGGACAGCCCAGAGCACAAATCCCACGCTCTCAGATTTCATGACCCCCAGGAGCACCCCCTCACTGCACCCAGGGCCGGGGACAGAACTCCAGGCACTAACTCCCCCACCACAGGCCAGCACAAGGCTGACGGAGGTCATGTGGATCACAGTGTGGCGAAGGGACAGATCACGGAAGGCACCATTTAAAGTAGAGATTTAAGAGCCTGCTCTACACAGCGAAACATTTCCTAGGAGGGAATCCTTTCTGTACTTTCTGCCAGTGGCTGCCCTCGCCCTGCGATGAGGGCCGAGAGGGGTGGGCGAGCGTGATGCCAGCTGTGCGGGTCACCCTGAAGCCGCTATCAGCCGACACCACCTTCTAATCCGGGCTATCCTTGCTGGCCAGCTGCAGCCTGCCCTTATCTCTCTGCTGCGGTCCTGCCGGCTGCTGAGTAACGGGACAGCCGGCTGCGGGAGCCTGGCCAACTGCGCAGCGAACACCGGCGGCAGCCGCCCCCTCCCAGGGGCAGCCAGGGCTCCGGAGAGCTGCCTGTCCTCTGCCGGGCACAGGCCCCTCCACAGCCAGGTGGGAGCCGGTTCCCCACCAGGCCAGCCAGTCTCTTTGCTGGTCCCCATCCTGGGGCCACACTCTGTAGTTCCTCATCGGGTCTGGTAACGGGGGGTCTCTGTGCCCATCTCCTTTGGACAGGCACCCACAAGACCTCACACCACAGGGTGGTGAGCTGTTTCCTCAAACAACCCTCTCCACCCTCAAGCCTGGGCACGGAAAGGCGAGGTCCATGGAAGGAGAACAGACACTGGACAGGGTCACCGCAATGTTGGCGATGATGACTAAAGCCAATGCCGCTAGAACTAGACAGTGACTTACAGAAAGGGAGCGACGGCCGCGCCATCAATAAAAGCCCAAGGACTTTCCTACAGGAACATAAGCCCCTGACCCAGATGAGACCCCGGGCCAGACACGGAGACATGCCAGCTCTGAAACCTCAGGCAAGTCACGCGTGCACACGTGTATAAAGTGAGGCAGCAGCAGCCCCCATGGAGTGGCGGGGACTGAGCAGGGAGGGAAAGCACTGAAGGTCACGGTGCTGGCACAGGAGGTGCTCAGCAGACACGGGCTGTGAGCTGCCGGCCTCCGTGCCCCGGGCACAGCCTCTGCTCCTTCTGCTTGAAGATCCCAGGAGGCTGGGGGGGGGGGGGGGGGGGCGGGCGCGTGGAGCTGCTAAGGGTGGTGAGTGCCGGTGCTACTCTAAGTCAGGGAACACCCTCCCCTGTGCCCTCTCTGTCCGGGACATGGCATTTTCCGTGGGCCCCACCCTATCTCAAACCTCGGCTCTCATTTTAGACTTCAAAAAACCACAATTGCAGGGCTTTCCAAGTTGCCATAGAAACCAGAAGTCGCAGCACCAGGAAATTCGATGGGAGAAACCACGCAGGCGGCGTTGGGTGGGAGGGAACACCATTCTTGGTGTGAGCTGTGGCAGCCGGCACGGGACCCCTGAGCAGGAGGCAGGTAAGTCTGTAGATCGTGTCCCCACCTGGGCAGTGTGTTGGTCCCCGAGAGAGCTTCCAGGACAGGGAGGGAGAGGGGCACAGGCACAGGCCCTACTCCCTGCAGACTCACGGGGCTGAGCTCCTGCTCCAAGGCCCGGGCAGGAACAGCACAGCCGTGGGAGCTGGCGCACCGCGAGGCCAGGGGGCTTTCTCCTGCCCCCTCTGCCGAACTGCGCCTCGGCTCAGTGCTCCCGGGACCAGGAGCCTGGTGGCCAGCACCAGCCCCGGGGCTCTCCTGACCTGAGCCTGGCGCTCTGCGGTGACTCCACTCCCGAGGAAGCTCCTCTCCCAGGGCAGGGAGAGGAAAGGGGTGCAGTGGCCTCTGCCCTGGCGACATTCCCTGCCCTTGGCAATTCCAGAAAACGAGCAAATGGGGTCTGGAAGGGTCCCCAACGTCCGCTCCATCCGTGTGTCCCCGTCCTAGCACTGCCCTTCTCCACAGAGCCGCTCTCCCATCGTGTGCCTCTCACTGAGAGGCCCTTTCACGTGTCCTTTCCTCTCCCTCCTCCCGTCTCGTGCTCCCTGCACCGTGTTCTGGAAGGGACGGCTGTGCTCCTGGGGACAATCGGGAGTCCTCTGCCTCTAGGCGACAGCACCGGCGCTTGCTCCTTCTCCAGGCATTTGCTGGGCGCTGTGTGTGTTAGCCTGTGAGACCCTCCGCCCAGTGTCCGTGTGTAAGCACAGAGAGCCATGCAGTAAGTGCACTGTCAGTACCCATCCCATCTCACAGAGACTTAAACTGAGATGGAGAGAGGAGGGACTTGTTCACAGCCCCGCGGCTCCTGAGAGGCGGAGTGAGCTCAGGCCGCTGGCTCGAGTCCAGCCTGCCAGCGGGCTGCGGGTGAGAGCAGAGGGACCGTATTTCTGCAGGCCCACACTTTCTGAGAGACACCCTCCTCGCTATAAAAGCAGTAAAAGCTCTCTCCACGTCGGGCCTGTGGAGGCTGCTGCTGTGGCCTCTGACTGCGTGTCGTCTCTGGCTGGGGTTTCGCCCAGTTACATCAAGGAGAACGACACCGCTTCTCATCAGCAGTTGGTCTAGAGCCAAAACGCAAGCCCACTGCCCTGGCCGCTGTGTTTCAGTTGGTTGAGTGTCGTCCCAGACACTGGAAGGCACTGAAAGGTCGCCGGTTCGATTCCCGGTCAGGGAACATACCCGCCCTTCCCCTCGATCTAACAAATCATTAAAAATATATTAAAAAACAACAACAACAAAGACCCAAGATCTATACGCTTACACACAGACACTGTGGGGTGGAGAACTTTGAACGCTTTCGGACTTAAAACGCCAGCACCCTGGATTCAGGGCAGTGAGGCGGGAGAGGCAGGGAGGGCGCTGGTTGTGGTTGGAGCTGGGCTCCTCTCCCCGCCTCTCCCTCAGCCGTTTCCAGTTCCCACTGGACTGTGGACATGACTGTGAGGCCCCTCGAGTAGGCCAGTGTCAGGACGTTCTCAGAGCAGCTGGCATCATGTGGCTGTGCCCCTGACAGCCAGCGATCGGCACCTGCCCACCTGAGGACAGAGGATTTGCCAGCAAATCACAAACGGCCTTGTGCTTGGGGGGAGGGAGGGCAGCGGGGAATGGCTGAGCAGAAGAAAAGACAGGCGTTGGTGCCCCTAACTAGAACCTTCTGTCAATCATGTGCCTCAGAGACCATTCAACAGAAGCTCCTCGAAAACTAAAGACGGAAGCCAATCAATTCAATAGTTGTTGAGTGTTTTCTGTAAATTCAGAATGAGAAAGGAAGATAATATATAGGAATGTGCCTTGGCTTTACCGGAGGGCCCAAAATAAAATACCTGAAAACACTGATACACAAGCGAATACACTGCTGAGCTGGGTCGTGGGACATAAATTCCTGCTTCTGCATAGCAGTGGGGGAAGGCAGTGGGGGAAGGCAGGTGGGGGAAGGCAGGTGGGGGAAGGCAGGTGGGGGAAGGCAGTGGGGGAAGGCAGGTGGGGGAAGGCAGGTGGGGGAAGGCAGTGGGGGAAGGCAGTGGGGGAAGGCAGTGGGGGAAGGCAGGTGGGGGAAGGCAGTTGGGGAAGGCAGTGGGGGAAGGCAGTGGGGGAAGGCAGTGGGGGAAGGCAGTGGGGGAAGGCAGTGGGGGAAGGCAGGTAGAAAAGGCAGGTGGGGGAAGGTAGTGGGGGAAGGCGGGTGGGGGAAGGCAGGTGGAAAAGGCAGGTGGGGGAAGGCAGTGGGGGAAGGCAGTGGCGGAAGGCAGTGGCGGAAGGCAGTGGGGGAAGGCAGTTGGGGAAGGCAGTGGGGGAAGGCAGTTGGGGAAGGCAGGTGGGGGAAGGCAGGTAGAAAAGGCAGGTGGGGGAAGGTAGTGGGGGAAGGCGGGTGGGGGAAGGCAGGTGGAAAAGGCAGGTGGGGGAAGGCAGTGGGGGAAGGCGGGTGGGGGAAGGCAGTGGGGGAAGGCAGTGGGGGAAGGGAGTGGGGGAAGGCGGGTGGGGGAAGGCAGGTGGGGGAAGGCAGTGGGAAAAGGAGGGTGGGGGAAGGTGGGAAGGGCCCGCTGCACAGATGGCAGGAAAGCGGCAGCAATAGGACACCCCTACCCCCTCTGCTGCAGGTGAGAACTGGCCAGGCCTCTGTATTCTCCACCTCCAGGGCCACCCAGGGACCGGCCGGGTCCTGTCCCCGGAGCCCACTCCCTGCCCACTGCAGATCAGAAGCCTGCGGTGCAGCAGGACTGCATCACTGCCGCTGCCAGCTGCAATGGCCAGGAGGACAGAGAAAGGGGACTGAGCCCAACTGCCTGCTGAGTGAGGGAGGCCTGGGAGCTGCGCTGGCGGAAGGCCAGCTGGAGCCGGGGCCGCAGCTCTGCGGATGCCAGTGTTTGGGATGCAGCGTCCTGGTGCGTCTGGTGGGAAGAGCGGGCATGGAGCCCCCTTGTCTTGGCAACCTGGCTACAAAGGACCAAACTGCCAGCTCCAGAGCTCACTCCCTGCCACACCTCCAGGCCCCTGCGGTGTCGGGCAGCAGGGTAACTAACTGGTGGACAGGACCCTGGCCTCCCGGAGGTCGGTTCTGCAGTTCGGCTCGGAGCTTCCTCCCTTCCAGGCTCCTCTAGGGCCCTAGGAAGGACTTCTCAGCCAGAACTCGTCCTCACAGGCCTGGAGGAGGCTGCAGGCATGAGGCGAGGGAGGGAAACTGACCGAGCGACAGCACCCGCTTCTGGATCAGCGACGGCAAGGGGGGCTCGCTGATCACACCTGCAGCCTCTGAGGACCAAGTGGTGGAACTGGCCCCACGGAAACTGAGGGGATGGTCTAGGGATTTACCTGGGCAGTGCTGGGACAGCAGGGTTATGAAGAAAAACGAGGCAGCCCTGACAGGTTCGTTGGGGGGAGAAGGACCGGGTTTCTTAGACACGCACGGAGCCATCGCACAGCAGATCTGATGACTGGACAGACCCCGTCGGCAGGAACCGGACAACTATCAACTGCAGCCACCGCCGGGACAGTCACGCAGGACCAGGTGTGAGGGCCGCTTTTATTAGAACCCTCAGGTCTCTCTTAAAAAACAGATTCCTGATTTTTTAACCAACCCGCTGAATGACTATCAGGGGTCCTCAAACTTTTTAAACAGGGGGCCAGTTCACTGTCCCTCAGACCGTTGGAGGGCTGGACTATAGTTTAAAAAAAAAAACTATGAACAAATTCCTATGCACACTGCACATATCTTACTTTGAAGTAAAAAAACAAAACGGGAACAAATACAATATTTGTATTTGCATGTGGCCCTCGGGCCGTAGTTTGAGGAACCCTGCTCTAGATCAACCAGAATCTGTTTCTTAACATTCCTGGGTGAGTCTAATAACCGCCCGGGTTACAACTGTTCCACTTTAACCAGTAAGTTTCCCTTTCTTCTAGAGTGAAACAGAACCCCAACTACTTAGGGCATTTGTTTTTAATTTTAGAAGAACTTAAAGACATAAATCTGGGGCTCCAGATGCAGAAGCGAGGTGGTTTAACAAGTGAGCGCTGACTGGCACCGCCTTCAGCATCCCTGACACACACCTGGAACAGATGCACACGCACCAGGTCCGCAAAGTGATGTGGCCCCGACTTTGGCTGGCTCTGCTCAGGTGGTCCAGCCCCCGGGCGAGGCCAGGTCCCAGACAGACGCCAAGGACAAAGCCGCAGACTCTGGGACAGCTTTTAGCACCTCGCTGACCGAGAGGCAAGGGACCTGACCTAGGCCGGCTGCTGCCAAGCTGGCAAAGGCCAGAGTCCACCAGCACGCACGGTGGACACCTGGGGACACCTTCCAGGCAGAAGGCAGCTCCCGGGCCACACTGTGACCACGAGAACCTGGTGTGTAGAGCTGGTTCCTGGGTGGGCACAAGCTGGTGCTTAAAATCTGGCTCTCCCAGCACCTAGGAGCTCCAGGTCTGAGAAAGACGTGCCCTGGCAGGAAGGGCCTGTCCCTGCCTGCTCCCCCTCCTGCAGGATGGCCCCCAGGACCTCGGCTTACAGATGCTCCCACCCCCTCCTTCACCTTCCCACTGCGAACCCTCAGAAAAATGACACAATCTTCCAAATGACGTCATCTTTGGTCGGCAAAGAGCTGAGGGCTCACCCGTCCCCTAGCGGCCCGTGATGCCCGGCCTCACCTCCTCCCAGCGCATCTCCGCTCCTCCGTCCACGCGCCCAGCCCTGAGGATCGATCAGGAGCCACTCCCTGCAAACGCATCCTACCTCCCGAAGCAGACTCAGACGGAGAGGGCTCACTCAGCACTCTATTTTTAAAAATGCAAATATGGTAGAAGAGACTGTAAAAATAACACGCCAGCGCTCTGATCCAAGGCCGACTCCTTCCGCCGGGCCAGGTTCTCACTGAAGTAGGGGTGCAGTGGGGACCAGGGGCAGGTCCTCCTATGGGCTTTGACATACTTGTGAGCTGAGGGCAGAGCAGACTACAGATCCCCAGCAGGCAGGCAGGCAGGCAGGCCAGGGACTCCCCGAGAGGAGGCAGGTGTGGAGGACGGCGTCGACAGATGGCAACGTCCCAAGGGCCCTGCTATGGTCTGGTCCTTCCTTTAAGGGCCAACCAAGCCACGGGAGGGTGAAGGCAGCCTGCAGGATGGTTTTGGGGTCTAAGCGCCAGGATCCGTGCGGCAGTTCTCGTGCCTTCCACCCGGGCCTCCTGAACGCGTCTGCGATTACATGAGAGGTCACGCCCCTCAGAGCAGTGCGCACTGTCCTGAAAAGGCTCAGGCATAGGAGCTGTTAAGGGAACACGGGGAGGGTGTGACAGGAGCGCCTGGCAGTAACCCGGCTTTTCTCGGGCCTGAGCTCCAGTGCGCCTCTGCTCTATCGGGGCGGGCAGGCAGGGCTGTCCTGTAGAGAAGTCTGGGCTTTGACATTTACTATTTATTCATTATATGCTGCTCCCTGATCAACTGTTGGCCATCCACCCACCCACTCATTGACAAACTAAACACCTACTGCGCTGGCAGGCGGTTTCCGGCGTCTTGCCCACCACTCCATGGTCTCTCCTTTCTCCTGGGTTTAGTTTCCTTCTTCCTCAATACAGTTGAGGCCCGTTAGCGAATAAACTCAGTTTCTTCTTTCTGTACAAATGCCTTTACTTTGTTCTCACTATTGAATGACAACGTAAGCTGGTTCCTGAAACAACTCCTTTTCCTCGGCACGCTGACGGCTTACTCCATCCTGGTCTGGCTTCTACAGTTACTACTCAGACATCTGCTGTTGAACCTTAGGAGTATGTCTTTCTCTTCAGCTGCTTCTAAGATGCTGCTCTCCCTTTGGGAGCGCCATTAGGCCTGGGCGCTCTCACCCTATCCTCCGCACTCACTCTCTTCCTTCATCTGTGCATCTACTTAACGTCTTCGGATCTATTTCCTGGTTCATATAATTCTCTCGTGAGGTGTGTCTACTTTGCTGTTTAACATTTCCACTGGGTTTTTAAGTCAATGATTAGATCCTTCATTCAAGAGGTTTTATTTGGTTGTTTATAAATAAATAGCCCCTTTTGCCCTGGCCGGCGTGGCTTAGTTGGTCAAATCCCTTCTATCAGGAAATAGCCCTTTGAGGGGATTTGTATTTCAATTCTATACTTTGCAGGTTCGTTAAAATCCAAATCTCTATTATTTTAGGGCCTATTTAGGGGTCCAACAAACACCCCCAGAGTTGTCACATCAGTAGGCCTGCTCTGCTCTGGCTTTAAAGTCCCTCTTTGGGTTTCTCCCTGCCCCCTTTCTTTCCTACAAGCTCAGCATGTATTCAAAATCTGTGCTGCAGTTTACGTAGCATTTCTAAGTGTTGCAGTAGGAGTGGGTCTACATTTGCTCAGTCTACCCTGTTAGACTGGAAATCCACTCCATTGCCTGCTGGCTGCCCATGAGGTTGAAAAATTCCACGCATCCTCATTCCCAAACTTTTTGTATGCGACCTGTTTTTTCTCTTTGGAAGCTTTATTCCCAGTGTTCTGGAATTACACCATGCGCCAGTTAGGACTTTTTCCATTCACCATCCTGGAACCCTGTGATCACCAATTCTGGAAAGATTTCTGATTTCTTTGACAGATTTCTGTTCTTTATTTCCCCTCTCTCGTTATAGATTGCCTAGATGTCAGAAATTTTTGTTCTATTTCCTCAGTGTCTTTGTCAACTATGTACCCTCAGCCCCCCAAAATTGTTACTTTCCAACAATTCTTTCTTGTCCTGATTTTTAGAGCATCCTGTTTTATTTCATTGACACAATATTGGCTTATTCCTCTGAGGACATTCACTTCTTGTTCGAGGGCTTGTTCTGTCTGCAGCATCAATACTTTGTTTCCTGTGATGCTGGTTCTGGCCTCTACCCTTCATTCGTGTTGTAAGCCTCCTGCATACGTCCCGTCCCATGATCCCTGGCTGTCCACTCCTACTTCAAAGAGGTGGATAAGGCATCTTGTGGTGCTGGGACAGCTCTGTATCCTGACTGCTGAGGCGCTCACATGAAACTACATGTAATAAAATGGCACAGAACTGCGCACACACGTGCACCAATGCCATGCCCCCAGTTCTGACACCCTCTGTGCTTATGTAAGACGTACCCACTGGGGAAACCGGATGAAGAGCACTGGGGACAACTCCGTACCATTTTTGCAACTTCTTGCGAATCTATAATTATTTCAAAATAAAAAGTTAAAATGGCAATAAAAGCTGATAGAAGCTTTGTGAACACAGAGGCTTTGGGCTGTGGAGGGTCGCACTGGCTTCTGCTCTGAGGGGCTGTCAGATGGCAGCAGCTGCAGGTCTGTCTCTGACACTTCACTTTTCCCAGAGGGGCCTCCTCCAGCCCTGCCTCGTGCCGGGTCGCAGCTCGCTGGGAGCAGGTCGCTGGGAGCAGGCGGGGGTAGGGCTGGGACCCCCCTTTGAGTGCACAGACTTTCACAAATCCCTCTTTCAGGTCCGTGTGGTGCCCTTTGCCTGAGGCACTTCAATCCGGAGTCTCTGTGGTCCGTTTCTCCAGAGCAGACACCTCTGCTCTCTCTGGGCAGAGGGGATGGGTAGTCTCTGGTTTGCAGAAATGAAGAGGCAACTTGGGGAGTTCACTTTCTCCCTGTGCAGACTCTCACCTAATCCCTGTCTTTAGGTGCAAACCTCACTGTGGTGGGGGCAACAGACAGCAGGTGCCTCCCGTCCCCGAGGGTCTCTGCAGCACCAGCGGTCCAGCGTGCTCCGCTCTGCGCCGTCTCCGCCCACTTTCCATCTTCCCAAACTTGCAATTCTTTGTCTATTATTGTCTTCCCTCCCATTCTTTGTCCTCTGGCTTCATACTTTAAAATCAATGTTTCACTGTGATTTCAGCAGCGTTTCTGGAGGCGGTGGAGGTAAGTGAATGTGTTTCCCTGAAGGATGCCAGCCAGAGGTCTCAGCCTAACGTTGCCCATACAACCATGGGACACATTTGAAGATGGAGAGATGACAATAAGTCAACAAAAAAACAAGAAATCACAAATTTGCCCTGACCGGTTTGGCTCAGTGGATAGAGCGTCGGCCTGCAGACTGAAGGGTTCCAGGTTCAATTCCGGTCAAGGGCATGTACCTTGGTTGCGGGCACATCCCCAGTAGGGAGTGTGCAGGAGGCAGCTGATCAATGTTTCTCTCTCATCAATGTTTCTAACTCTCTAGCCCTCTCCCTTCTTCTCTGTAAAAAAATCAATGAAATATATATTTTAAAAAAAAAAGAAATCACAAATTCAAGGCTCAGAAGTGCTTAGTTTCGACATTCAGCTACTTCATTTGGAGACCAGCTTGTGTTCCACGGCTCTCCCAGAGCTGCTCTTCTAAGAGCTGAAGTGGTGGGGAGGGAAGCACGGCTCCAGCAGAAACGCCCGCGAGCATCGGAAAGGGCCCCCTATCTGCTCCTGCAAATGGCTTTGGCTTCCAGTGTCAAAGGAACATAAAAATCCCATCGGCTGCTGTGATGGAGCCATGACGGCAGGAACTGATCCAGGCCAAGGCTGGGCTCTGGGAGGAAGCCTGCCAGTGTCATGCGGCAGGCGTGGGTGAGCAACACTTTACACACTTACAAAGTTAAATTAGATTCTTAAATGCTAAACTAAAAGCAATCACCGAGAAAGTCACACAACATAAATAGCAGCGCATGTGCCCCTCAGCAGACAGAGCCTGCTGAGGAAGAAGGGTCTGTGCAGCCACGGCACCAGGATGCACTCCCAACGCGCAGGCCTCCGCTGCCCAGCACACAGGAGCCTCTCCCTCCCCTCCCACAGCCACGTCTCCACCCGCCAAACGGATACAGAAGCGACTCAGTTACCCAAGTCCACTCGTGTCCATCACCAAGCATCTCACCGTCCTCCTGTATTAGAAATGCTACCGTCCAGACCACGAGAGCCAGAGAAAACAGAGGGGCTGGGCTCTGCCCGGGAAAGCTGACATGGTGGCTGAATACTCTGGTGCACGTGACTGGCAAATATTTGAAAGCTGCCCCGCCCACTGTCCAAGAAGACCTATGGCACCCCCTTTCGATTCCAGGGTGAGTGTGGAGCCCCAAGTGCACAACAATTAGAGCTTGGCTCCTGCAGAGATTTAATTTAAAGCCCTAACGCACACTTCAATAGGAAGGAGGCTACATCCCAACATAACTCGAGATGCCTGGCACAGACCCAATGACAGCATAGGGCACCCACCACAGGAGGTGGCGCCCACCTGCCAGGCTCTGAAGGTCAGGGAGAAGACCCAAGGGCAAGGCCTATGAGGCAAGCCAACGAAGAACCCAGTTAAAAAACAGGATTTACCTGAATAGACATTTCTCGAAAGAAGATACACAAATGGCTACTGAGCCCATGAACAAGCTGCTCGGCATCGCCGGTCACCGGAAAGCGCACCTCACATCACGCTCCTGGGAGCCATACCCAAGAGAACGGCAAACACATGTCCGCACACAAACCGCTCGAAGCAGCCTTATTCAACTTAGTGCCCGAGTGGGACCAACTGTGCCCATGACCTCATGAAAGGAGAAACAAAACACGGCATCTCCACGACACGGAGTACGCATTGCCCGGCCACGAAAAGGAATAGAGGACGGGCACTGCTCCAACGTGAAGGGACCCTGAAAGCACGCTCGGCGGAAGAAGCCAGGCGCCACACGTTTCCATTTATACGGAAAGTCCAGGACAGGCAAACCCCTGGCGACAGGAAGTGGTTACCAGGGGCTGGGAGGAGGGGAAAGGCGGTGTGACTGCTAATGGGCTAGGGTTTCTCTGGGGGTGATGATATGTTCTTAACCCTAGACAGTGATGGTGGGTGCACAGATCTTTGAATATACTAAAAACCACTTTCACTGTACACTTTAAAAGGGGAATGTTATAGTGTGTGAGTTACACCTCAATAAAGCTGTCTGGCTTCTTTTTTTTAAGGCGACTCGGGTTAAGCTGCAATTAATGACTGCCTGGTCCCCAGGTACTGAGTAGGAGGTTTTCTCAGCTGTATGTCCTGAATCATAGTGTAAATCAGATTTTATTTTTCAAGTTGAACACCAGAACCTGTCTCCCATGTAACTGAGTCACCAGAAAACTGAACTCAGCGCTACTAAGAGCCTCTACGACTCAGAAATCAGATGGTGACTTTTCTTTCCTAAAGTCTTAGATTCTTTGACCCTTTGTGGCTTCCATCAATCTTAGGCTCAATCACTGAGCCGCTCGGGCCTTAGTTCCTTGACTATAACATAAGGGGGTCAAACCAAATCACCCTAGCCCCACCTCCCTGGGCCTAGACACACTACAGCCCAGGACACAGACAGCACCACTCTCCCCGGGGCTGCTCCGAGTGCTCAGCAGCTGCAAGTCCCTCCCAATCCCACGTTACAGCACAGAAGACAAGCTCAACCGCCCCTACGCGAGGATGTGCTGATCCCGTCAGGACACGCACACGTGCCTGTCCGCTTGCCAAGTGCTTTCAGCGGAGGCCTGACAGCTGCTCGGCGACAGCCATTAGCCCGTCTGATAACTAAGGCTCAGAGAGGGGTGCTCCTGCCCAGGTTGTGAAGTTACTACCAGAACTCTGGTGGCTCCCGCAAATGAAACTGGGGCTTTCCTCAGGTCCCCCAGTCACAGTGCAAGGCCCCGAAGAAGAGCTGGGTGGTGAACTGGGGAGGCTTTTCTAGTTGCCTTCCAGCCACGGTCCTGGAGCCTGGGCCAGGAGCGTGTCTGTTTCTGCTGGGCGTCCACACCAGGGACAACTGCATTTCGACCACGAGGGACACAGCCCTTGCCCCGCTCTCGCCTCGCCCAGTGAGCTCGCACTCTGCCTGGGGGCTTTGGGAGGGAAGTTGCTAAAACAGCAGACTACAATATGGTGTATTTTGATTAATCCGCTCTTCTTAGCATTAGGATGCCCGCATGTCCTGGTCCTGGGGTGATTAGCATAGTGCTCTCAAAAAAGCCCGGCTGGGGCAGTAAGTCCACTACCTGAGGGAGCATGGCAGCTGGCAAGGGGCCCACTCCACTCCAGGACAGACCACGGGGGTCTGGGAAAGGCTCAGGCTATTGTGTGGGTGAGCAGGAAAGTCTGGCCTTCACTGAAATGCTTCCCACAACTCTATGTGTGAGCTACACGCAACCAAAGCTTTTACAGAGCTCTGTTTTTCAAGAAGCTTCCAATCCAGGGAGAGAGCACGCAAGAGTGCATCTAAGTGCAGGGGGTGTTAGAGGCAGGGAACAGCCCCACTGAATTGGGCACACAGATTCGCTGGAGTCAACTGAAGAGGCAGGAGGTAAAGCATGAAACCTAGGTGAGGAGCCTTGAAGGCCACGCTAAGGCATGACCAGAGGCAATCGTTGGGGAGGTCAGCTGTGGTGCTACAGCTGGGCTGAAGGAGGGCCTAGGGGCAGGGAGACAGGAGGGACCCGCCCAGGCATAGGCCATCAGAGAGCAGACCCATGTTGTAGGAAGAAAATATGGAGGATGTTAAAGGCATTTTGAACAAAGATTTTATGTCAAATTAGATTAGAAGCCTGGCACCAAAGGCACACAACAAAAGAAAAAAAATAGGCATTTAGACTTCATGAAAACTTTTAAATATTATGTATCAAAAGACACTATCAGCCCAACTGGTATGGCTCAGTGGTTGAGCTTCGACCCATGAACCAAGGTCACTGGTTCGATTCCTAGTCAGGGCACATGCTGGGGTTTAGGGCTCAACCCCCAGTAGGGGTGTGCAGGAGGCAGCCAGTCGATGGGTCTCATAATTGATGTTTCTCTCTCTCTCTCCCCCTCTCTCTTCCTCTCTGAAATCAATAAAGACATATTTTTTAAAAGACACTATCAACAGACTATAAAGGACACCCACAGAATGGGAGAGAAAATTTGTGAATCAATTACCTAGTAAAGGATTAATATCCAGAATATGTAGAGAATTCCTAAAACTCAACAATCAAAAGACCAAACAACTCAGTTAAAAAATGGGCGAAGCACTTAAAGAGACATTTCTCCGAAGATATACAAGTGACCAACAAGCATGTGGAAAGATGTCCAACATCACTAATTACTGGGGAAATGCAAATCAAAACTATAGCGAGATACACCTCACACCCATTAGGATCGCTACTATCAAAAAAAAAAGAAAAGAACAAATGTCGACGAGGATGCGGACAAAACAGAGCCCTTGTGCACTGCTGGTGGGACTGTAAATGGTACAGCTGCTGTGGAAAACTGGCAGTTCCACAAAAAAACAGAAATAGATTGATCACATGATCCAGCAACTGCACATCTGGGTATATATGCAAAGGCATTCATAACAAGATCTTTTTTAAAAATATTTTTAATGATTTCAGGGAGGAAGGGAGAGGGAGAGATAGAAACATCAATGATGAGAGAGAATCATTGATCGGCTGCCTCCTGCACACTCCCTACTGGGGATTGAGCCTGCAACCCCAGCACGTGCCCTTGACTGGAATCGAACCTGGGACCCTTCAGTCCGCAGGCCAAGGCTCTATCCACTGAGCCAAACCAGCTAAGGCCATGACAAGACCTTAGGAGATATTTGCGTATCCATGTTCATAATAGCACTATGCACAATAACTAGAACATGGAAGCAACCCAAGTACGCAACGACAGATGAATGGAGAAGCAAAAAGTAGTATATACACACCACAGAACATTACTCAGCCTTAAAAAGGAAGGAAATTCTGATACAAGCTACAACATGGACGAAGCTTGAGGGGATTGCGTGAAATGAGCCAGTAATAAAATACAAATACTGTACAATTCCACTTATGTGAAGTACCTGGAATAATAAAAATCACAAACTAAGTAGAATGGTGGTTGCCAGGGGCTGGAGTGGAGGAGAATGGGGAGGAGGTGGTTATTGTTTCATGGGCATGAGTTTCACTTTTACAAGACAAAAAGTTACAGAGGTGGGTGGCGGTGATGGTTGCACATTATGAATGCATTTAATGAGGTGGTAAATTTTATGTTATGTGTATTTTACCACAATAAAAATGTATTTTATTCTATTATTTTAATTTTTTTTTAAATCCTCACTCAAGGATACTTTTTTTATTGATTCTAAAGAGAGAGGGAGGGAGGGAGAGAAACATCGATGTGAGCGAGAAACACGGATCAGTTGCCTCCCATATGTGCCCTGACAGATACCTAACCCGCAACCTTTGGTGTATGGGGCAATGCTCCAACCAACTTAGCCTAGTCCCCAGTTAGGGCAAAAGATAATTTTTAAAAAGAGAAAAACGTAAGACTGGGGGCCAGGGAGCCGATTTTAAATGATGGCAGATGTTCTGAGTTTAGAAGAAGACGCTTGAATGTGCAGAGGTGAGTGAGCATCAGCACGCCTGCTACCACTCCCGCTACCACTCCCGCTGGCTCAGGAGAGCACGCACTCACAGGCACCACGCACAGACCAAGCAAATGCAGCAGCGTGTCAGCGGCTCACTGGTGATGGCTGGTCATCAGCAGTCACTGGCCAAGTCTTTTAACTTTTCTCTCCGTTTGAAAATTTCTCCCAATAAAGTTAGAGGGAGACATTTTTTAAGAGTGGCGCAGACTTGAGGATGGGAGAGCCATCACACCCCTCAGCTGGTACACCCCAAAGTCTGCGGGTCCAGAGGCCACGGAGGAGCTCTCGAATAAGCGCTGGGAGTGGATGGAGGGGCGGCCCGTCTAAATGCAGGAACCAGCTGGGCCACAGGAGCGGAGCAGCGCGGGGGTCGGGGGGGCTCGGACCTCTGGAAATGTCTGAGAGAGGAAAGAGGAAAAAGGCAAGAGAAAAACCCAGGACAGTAAATGGAACCCAATGGAATAAGATTTCCCTTTCAAGAGAGGATCAACCATATCAATCAGGCGGATGGGCCAAAGGGACAAAAACGGCGAAGTCGGGAATGCAGGACCAGGAACGCACGAGTCTTTCGTGACCTTCAGGAGAGCCGGCTCATGCCAGAGGGCGAGAGGCCAGATGGGGTGCGCAGGTCACGAGGATACGGAGGCAGACCCCGTCCCCACCAGCAGGTTGCTGGGACCCTCCTTCCCACCATGCACAGCGAGGGCGGGGAGAGAGGCTCTTTGGTTTGCAGATGACATCACCAACCTGAGGGCCCTCGGGCTCCCTTAAGTAATTACCAGCCGGAGCAGGCAAGCAGGGGGCTTTCAGCAGGAGCACATCAGGTCCCGATGCTCCCGAGCCACACGAAGGACACAGATGTGTCCCTGGTCCTTCCCATCACACCCTGGGGGGGAGCCGGCGCAGTCCTGTGGACGGCCCATCCCTGGCTCCGCGGCCCTCCTCCCAGCACATCTCGCACAGAAAGGCAACTTCATTGCTGGGGAGGAGTGGCTGCCCCCCGCACCCTATCCCCTGTTTTTTTAGCACTGCTCAGGATCTCAGATTTAAACTTTTTAATTGTCATAGTTAAAATGCATCTTCTCCATTTATACCTATGCTGTTCGTTTAGACCCAGGGTGACCTGGTAAGTGTCTTCGTTCTATGAGCTACAGAAAAGTACATGTTTCGGTCTCTCAAAATATGCAAACAAACAAAAAACCCCACAACCAAATAGTCAACAAGATTTAACCCAAAAGGACATTCATTCTAGTACCTTCTGCCTCGCTGAATACTTCTAACAGCAGAATAGCATTTGCTTCCATGTTTAAGTCACAAAAACATGCGTTTCACAATCCTGCTTCAAAAGAACGCCATGTACCTGTGGGTAAAGCTGACCAGCAGATCCAGTCCGCACAGCCAGCCTGGTGGAGGGGAGTGAGGACATGACACCCCCGCCGCAGAGCCCGCTGCGGAGCCGGACAAGGGCACACGGCCTGGGAGCAGGCACATCCAGAGGGTTGTCCATGACCATGTTCCATTTCACTCTGAACTGCACGTTTCGGTAAGCACTTTGCTCCTCCCTGTCCGTCACATATGTCAGGTGGCCCCTAACAGAGCCCCTGAAGCTGGTGGACATGTCAGAAACAGGCCACTCGCCATGTGCGTCCCGCTCAGTAAGCTGCAAATGTGGATGCGGCGGCATTAAAACCACCACCATTTCAGGACAAGGAGGAGTTACAGTCAAAAGAGCAGAATCCTAGCAAATATTAGCGACAGCATCTTGTCAGCAGAAAAAGCACTTTATGCGTGCAGGGTCCGCCTTTGAGTGTCCATGTAAATTAGCACCTCCCACCCCCCCATCCAGAAACAGGCTAATCTCTGAAAGCTTCTACCAATCAGAACAGGAGCACACATCATGTCTTCTTGGGCTAAAACTACAGGATGGCTCTTTAAGAGAACCCACTCATCACAGAAATTGCCCTAAATCCAACTCTGAGGGGACTGTGGGGGCAGCTGACACCGACATGGGCCAGCTGTGATGGCAATTCACGCTGCACACTCTAACCACAGCCCCAGAGTCCCACTAGATTCCATGAGGCCTGTGGGTAAAACAAAATAGTAAGAAAGGGAGGAAAAGTTCCTCATGAGAGAACAGGAAAATGAAAGAGAGAAAAGCAGGGATCACAGTGAAGGGGGGATGGGGAGAGCAGAAAAAGACCTTTCATGTCCTAACGCAAAATGAGGTGGAGAGCGCACACAGTCAAGTTCAGGGCAACTGCAGGGACAGGACCTGGACCTGGGCAGGACGCAGCCTCTCTCCAAGGCGTCCTTCTGAACCTGCCTCATGACTCAGCATTCCCAGCGGGCGGGTGACAACAGCCGCCAGCCCAGCGAGGGGACAGGAGGTCTGTGGAGGCAGGAAGTAAGGCGAATTTCCTCACCCTGGCCATCTCCAAGACAGCACAGAATAAATGCCACTTCCTTGGACTTATGTGCTCCGGCAGGTGGAGGTGAGGACAAACCAGTGTTGGAATGAATCAGACTCACAAGAGGGTGCACTCACTCAACATCTAGGGCATGTGTAGAAATAAAATGTATTTTTTGACAGGTTTCTTGAAAATGGCTGAGGGGCCAGGGAATGAAAACTAGAACAGAAAGCAGCACAGCGCAAGTGCAAATGCGGTGCTTCTCCCATACTGCACAGCCTGACCCCTCCTTCCCGGCACTGGTCCACCTTCTTCCATCCCCACACCGTCCCCCATCCCCACACTCCCCTTCTCTCTCCTCACCTGAGGCGACTCCTCCCCCACTGAGATTTTAAGTGTGCGAAGCCTGGATGATTCACGCCAACCACAGGGTTTGTGACTCAGGCTTGATCAGGGTATTCAGACACTGTAATGATCTATAAATCCTCAACTTATACACTGTCAGGTGAGGGCAAACTATCTTTACTTCAATTTGTATTCAGGTTACTCCACTTATTAGCAGTGTGACATTGGAGAAGTTACTTAACCTCTCTGGTCCTTCGTTTCCTCCTCAGAAACATGAGAATAATCGGACTTATTTCACAGGGTTGTTGTGGATATTGAGTAATACACACAAGCACTTGAGCACCTGGCACACTATATGTTGGTTCTTATTATCTTAAAATACAAAAGCAATACTCTACCATCCTTATCTTATAATTCACAACCTCGTCACCTGTCATTCAGGAATCTCAGAAGATGCCTCCGGATGCTGGGAAACATGCATACTCCTGTACCCATCCCCTCCCCTCCCCGAGGTGGGGGACTTAGCAGGTGTTACTTTAAATGTGCATGATGAGTTTCTTATAAGGTGACAGAGGAGTGAAGTTCATGAGCATCTATAGAAGAGGCGTAATAAAGAACTCAAATCTGTAATCCACCAGGTCACAAGCAACACCACATGGAGAGGAACTGATGCCTCTTTGGTGTAGCACCGCCCTGTGACACCCGGAAGTGATCCCCTGGAGGGCGGGGCTGGTTCTGGTTGATGGACATCAGGATGACGGCTGCTAATAGCCAAGTGGCTGCCCGAGGCCCCACCCACCCACACTTCTGGTTATTCCACCTGCGCAGGCTCGTTTATGGGGCTAGAAAAATCTCGTGTTTTATAGCAGAGAAAATGAAGCAGTGAGTACGCCAAGGTCATTCAGAGTAGGTGACAGCCAGGAAGAGCACCCAAGGGTTTTGACTTCCAATCACAGGACACAAACAACCGTCCCTCATCTGATGAAAGTGCCCTTGGGTCAGGCGACAAGCTAGACAGAGGCACCATGAAGGCATCGAGTCCCCGGAGCTAGAAGGGGGAAACCAAAGGACAAAGAATAAAATCACAGAGCAGCTCTAAGCGCCGGTAAGCGCTGTGATCCTATCTGAATAAAATACAATTAGGTGCACTTAGTCCCGCAGCTTGGGTAACCGTACATACCTTCTTCCTATTATTGCATTAAAAGCAATTGCGTCTAATGGGTCCGGCACCTGGGCAGATGAGGCAAACTTCACAGGCTATGATGCTACACCTAAAGAGCTTTCCCCGTGGGAATGCTGGCCTGAGGAGGAGCCAAAAATAAAGCGAAAAGCCAATTCCTGAGGGGCCTGTCATCAGAGATGTTTTACACACACACACAGCAGGATGATTACGGACACAGCTTTAATTTACAGACATTAAATCTCTAACCAGCTGAGACCCTAAATGTTATGGCAACTTACAGCAAGAGAGCACACAAGAGAGGGGAGAGCTAAAGCATGAACAGGAGGCCCCTGTTCCATACAGTCTTCCTCACAGGGGCGGGGCCGCTGTGCCCAACCCCGGCAGGTGAAGGCCAGAAAGACCCACCCAGGCTGGCCAGGGCTCAAGAAGGCCAAGAGGCTGTAGCATTTGGCTTCAGTCAGAAACTTTACTGAAGGGATCCCCACTGTGTCTCTGGTGCATGCGCACCAGCGAGCGTGGAAAAAAGACCCTGCTGGTCGTGGGGAGGAGCAACTCCCGGCAAGGAGATCTGTGGCCAAAGGGGAAAAGTTTCCAGCGGATAAATCAGCTACCACGCTGAGGGGTCAGGGGAGTGAGCAAGTCCTACACCGGCTTACCCTTGGCTGCTGGAACCTCAGGAACTAATCATAAATTCCGCAGTTTTAAGGCAAAACTACATATTTTATTTCTGTTGATTAGCACGTTAAGCGCCCAGCCTGTGTTGTCTTCCAGACGGAAAATATAGTGTCAGTCACCATGTTCAATTTATGGAAATGGCCAGGAAGGGGAGGACTCATGGGCCAGCCTCTTCACCTCTCTTTTTGAAATTTGTTCATCAAAAAGAGTTAAGAGACATTAAGAGACTAATATTAAACCTTTATTCATTGCCCACCAAATTAACATGAAAATTACAAAAATGAGCCGAAACCGGTTTGGCTCAGTGGATAGAGCGTCGGCCTGCGGACTGAAGGGTCCCGGGTTCGATTCCGGTCAAGGGCATGTACCTGGGTTGCGGGCATATCCCCAGTGGGGGGCATGCAGGAGGCAGCTGATCAATGTTTCTCTCTCATCGATGTTTCTAACTATCTCTCTCCCTTCCGCTCTGTAAAAAATCAATAAAATATATTTTAAAAAAAAAAAGAAAAGAAAATTACAAAAATGGCCCTAGCCAGTTTGGCTCAGTGAATGGAGTGTTGGCCTGCAGACCAAAGGGTCCGGGTTCGATTCCGGTCAAGGGCACCGCACATACCTCGGTTGCAGGCTCCTCTCTGGGCCGGGCCCTGGTCAGGGCTTGTACAGGAGGCAACCAATCAATGTGTTTCTCTCACATCGATGTTTCTCTCTGTCTTTCCCTCTCTCTCCTACTCTCCCTAAAAAAATCAATGGAAAAATATCCTCGGGTGAGGATTAACAACAAAACAAAGTACAAAAATGCTCCTCAGCCTACTATTCCACGTTAAAAGAACACTATTTTAAAAATTCCAGCAGGTGCTCGGGCTGCTGTGGCTCAGTTGGTTGAGTGTCACCCTGTGCACCAAAAGATCACCGGTTTGATTCCTGGTCAGGGCACATGCCCAGGCTGTGGGCTCAATCCCTGGTCGGGATGCATGCAGGAGGCAGCCAATAGATGTTTCTCTCTCACATCAATGTTTCTCTCTCTCTCACTCTCTTTCTCTGTCAAATCAATAAAAACATATTACACACACAACAAAAATTCCAATAGGTGACAATTTAAAAAAGAAATGTTTCCTAAGACTGTCACTACATTATTCTACCAATAACTGGGTTCTCAAACCTCATAACCACATTAGTGCTGTGGGAGACATCAGAACCTAAATGCTGTCTCGGTCTCATGGTCTCTCCTTCACAGCACGCTGCCACCTCGATGGATGTATAAGGAGTGGGAGGCGAGAAGGAAAATCTTCCTAAACCACAGTGCCCCAAGCAAGGACCCACCTTACCACCCTAGTCCGTAGCCAGAAGCAAAACAGGAGACACAGTCAGCTCACCAGGGCCATCTGCGGCTCCTGGTAACAGAGAGCTGACCTACCAGGAGAAATGTCCTCCCCACACAAACCCATCCCCAAGTCCTAAAGGAAGGGCTGGGCCTGCCATCCCTGCCTCCACTTCCTAGAATTCCTCCTTGGCTTTTGCTTAAGCCCCGAAGCGACAGACACGCCGCCACTGGCGTCTCAAAAAATGTCAACCATTCAACACAAGTCACAAGAGGGCAGCTTCAACACGAATCCAAGCTGGTGCCTTCAAGTCATTTTCTGTTTAGTTCCAAAATTGAAATTTTAAGTCAAATTTTGTACAACTACACATAGTGGGGGAGAGGCAGAGGGAACATAACTGTAACCAAAGTTCACCACCAAAATCAAGATGTACAGGAGCCACCGGTGAGCATGGCAGCCCCGGGTGGTGAGCGGCCCGCTTCCCTGAGCCCCGTCACACGAGGTGCATGCCGGTCGCCAACCTCTAGGGAAGATGGTTAGGCAGAAACATTTTATTTAAAAGGCCCTGCAAAGACACTGGCAACCATCAGCTGGTAAGACAGTGCACAAACAGTACCTTGAGCAAAAATCTCTTCCCGACAAGACAACGCTGGTGGTCATGTTTCACAAGCAGGCTGCTGCAAAGAGTATTATCTTCCAGAGACTTTTACACGGGGACTTACCATCTTCCCTGATTTGCATTTCTCTGAGGGGCAGCCGGGGTCCTGTGTGTGGATTTCTGTGTCTCTGGTGCACGCGCACCAGCGAGGGTGGAAAAAGACCCTGCTGGTATCAGCAGTCACTTCTGCCACTAGGAGCTGGATCGATCCCAGGCTCTTTCTGCCCAAATCCTCGTCACAGACCCCCTGGGTCATGTGGCAGAAGCCCCAGTCCTGCCCCCTTTGTCTCCCCGTGTGTGTGAAACCCAAACTAACTTCTGAGGTGCCCTCCCCCAGCTCAGACCTCTCATTCCCAGGCCATTCAAACAACCTGGTCCTGATTCTTGCTTAGAAATGTTTTCTTGACAGGGGGGGGGAGGGAGGGGGAGGAGGAGGGCATGAAAAGGGGTGAAAGATACAAGGCTGCGTGTGTGAATCACTGATAGGAATTCACACTCAGAAAAACAAGACTTGAAAAGCCACCCAACCAATCTTGGGCCAAGGCTTCAGGTTTCTGATGATAAACCTTTGGTTTGGTAAAATTGCAATATTCACAGCCTCGCCGAAATACCAAATGGGAATCTGATGTCTGCTTACAGCCTCAGTCAAAAAAAAAACCAAAAAACCCCACAGAGACAAACAAACAAAAACCCTCCAGGTTTGCAAAGGGTGGAGCTCCTCCCTCCAAGGTTCTGTAGTATTTTCCCCCAAGAAGTCCAACTGCACTTAGGAGTCATCGATCCGGGGCAGCTGTCCCAGCCCCCTCCCCCCGCACTATTAACGCCAAGGCTCTGATCGGCAGTGATTTCACGCTCAAAGTTCCCGCAGCCATGGAGCGAGGCACCGGGCAAGACAGAAGGGGGCTAGGCTCCCTCCCCACGCTAACGCATTCTGCGAGCTGGCGAACTTCTGGGGGTTTTCTGTCGCCCGGGCTTTTCACCTGCATCTCTGCCTTGGAATGCCCACCCCCCTCCCCGCACCGGCCCGGCAGGGCCTCGGTGTCTGGGTGCACAATGCGGTAGGTGGCTCCTCGGGGTCGGCGAGACGCCGCACTGGTGTCATGCCCGGCGCGCCTCGGAGCCCCAGCACCCGCAGGGCGACAGGGCAGAGGCCCCACGTCCATAACCTTGAGGCCCACACCGCACCAGAGCGTGGCCTTGCTATGGGGCGCCCTTCGCGTGGGGAAGCCCGGCGCCCCGCGGCCCAGGGCTGGTGCAATGACTTTGCAGGGGAGCGTCCCCTCGGCTGAGGCCGGTCCTCCCGCCTCGGCCCACGGCGGCAGCGCCTCCCGGCCCCGGCCCCGGCCCCCGGCTCTGCAGGTAAAGGCCCCTCCGCCAGCCCCGGCCCCCGCCCGCGGGCCCGCCGCACCTTCGTCTCCTTCACGTGCTGCTTGACGCCCTCCGGGTACCACTGGACGCGCACATAGCCGCGGCGCAGCGGGCTGGCCCGGCCCTCCTCGTGGCCCGCGCCCCCCGCCTCGGAGCAGCCCGAGCTCCCGCGGCCCTCCTCCTCGCCCTCCGAGTCCGAGTCCTCGCCGTGGATGAGGCGCACCAGCCCGAAGTGCACGGAGCCGCGGTAACGGCCCGACACCAGGTCGTGAGAGAACAGCAGGCGCTGCGAGCCGGCTTCGGGGCCGGAGTCCGAGGACGGCCCGGAGGCCGAGTCCGGGGCGGGCGCCGGGGCCGGCACCGGGGCTGCGTCCGGGGCCGGGGCCGCCTCAGGAACCGCGGCCGGGGCCTGGCCGGGAGCCGGGGCTGCAGGCGCGGGCGCTGCGGGATCCGCCATAACTGCTCTGCGCGAGTCTCCGGCGGCGGCGGAGGTGGCGGCGGCGGCCCAGACGCGGGGAGGCGTGGCCAGCCGGCGCGGGGGCGGGGCCACGGCGCGCTGACGTGGCCCTACGTGCCGCCGTCGTCAGGGAGCCAAGATGCGGTTGCTAGGAGCTACCGCCCGGTCGCTAGGGGACGCTGGAGATATTCCGAGAGCCGGGGGTAAAGGAAGGACTCCACGAGGGATAAAAGCGGAGGGCGAGGGAAGGGGTGGGGCCCGGATGGAGGAAGTAGAGTGGTCGCCGGGGGAAAGGGGCGGGGCGGAGGTGGGGCGGGTGCTGTCAACAACAGCTAATGAGCTCCCTGGGCGTCTCCAGCCTCCTGCCAGGGACACGGAAAGAGCAAGACAGTCCCGGCCCTCTAGGTGTTTACAGTCTAGTTGGGGAGACAAAACATACACATTAAATAGCTACAAAGCGACTCCATGTCAGCGTGTAAGCAAGGCTTTAATAGGTGTGTAGAGAGTGTATCTAGAATATATTGTATTAGGAAATTCCATGCAAAGCTTGGAAGGGGATGACTCCTTAGGGACTGATCAAGACGTTGGTGAAGGAGGCCACAGAGAAAGATCGGAAAAGATCAGCAGGTATTAGTGATTCCTGCGGCTTGCCTTCAAATCCACCTAGATGAGTTCAAAGCTCCATGAGGCTTTCTATGCGTGGCAAGAAGTAAGACAGCCAGATAGTTAAGAGTGGGAGTCACAGATTCTAATTTTTGGCATTGACACTTACTAATCTTACAAAGGTAGACAAGCTGATAAACTTCTTTTCACCTTAATTTTCTCATCTGTAAAATAGAGGTGATAATAGCAGTATCTGTCTCATCAGATGATTGGGAGAATTAAATGAAATAGAACAATGCCTGGCATACAGTTCCCTCAATAGAGTTTAACTATTATTTTAATATTTCAACCCTCCCACCTACACTAAAATTCTACATCAGCAGAACTGTTATACTTATGGTCTGCTTCATATTGCCATTTTAAAATATAAAAAATAATTATACTAACTTAGGTCACAAGGTAGTAACTGGCAAATGCAAATTGGACCCTGAGTTGCCTGACTCCAAGCTTTTCTAGTTCCCATGTTTATTGGAGAATGGGGGTGTGCAAGTAGGCTGAATGCAGGCCAGAAATCTTTTTAAAAAAATATATATTTTATTGATTTTAGAGAGGAAGGGAGAGGGAGAGAGAGATAAAAACATCAATGATGAGAGAGAATCATTGATTGGCTGCCTCCTACATGCCCCCTACTGGGGATTGAGCCCGCAACCCACACATGAGCCCCTGGCTGGAATCGAACCTGGGACTCTTCAGTTGGCAGGCTGACGCTCTATCCACTGAGCCAAACCAGCTAGGGCTGGCCAGAAATCTTTGATATAAAAAATCCAAGTGAGGCCCTATCTGGTTTGGCTCAGTGGATAGAGCGTCGGCCTGCAGACAGAAGGGTCCCGGGTTCGATTCTGGTCAAGGGCACATACCTCGGTTGCAAGCTCAATCTCCACCCAGTTGGGGTATGTGCAGGAGGCAACCAATCGATGTGTCTCTCTCACATTGATGTTTCTCTCTCTGTCTCTCCCCCTCCCTTCCACTCCCTCTGAAAATCCAAGGAAAAATATCTTCAGGTGAGTATTAACCAAAAAGATAAATAAAATGTATTTAGTGGGGGGGAAAAAACAATTTAAAAAATCCAAGTGAGTTTTGCATTCTACATCAGCTTATGCCTGTGCTTGTTATAATATAAAAAGAACGTCCTTTCCTCCCTAATCGTTGAGTAAAATTGGCACTCCAGGAAGATGTTCCACGTTTATTCTGCAGCTTCTTGTAATAATGGCTAATAATAGCGGCCGTGTATTGAACGGCAGCTTAATGCCAGGTACCACTCTAAATGCTTTACACAGATTGTCCGCCTGTGAGGGAGGAAGTATGAGCCTCCTTTTGTGAAGCAGCATACCACACTGTGGCATCTCCCCACCACCACCACCCCCAGGAACCTGCTAGGTTGCAGGTAAGAGTCCTTGATTTCAAATGCTGATTTCTCCCTTACTAAACCCCTTTCGAGAATGTGGATCATGTTCTATTTTAAAAATATATATATTTGTTTTGATTTCAGAGAGAAGAAGGGAGAGGGAGAGAGAGATAGAAACATCGGTGATGAGAGAGAATCATTGATCGGCTGCCTCCTGCACACCCCACACTGGGGATGGAGCCCTCAAGCCAGGGATGTGCCCTGACCAGGGATTGAACCGTGACCTCCTGCTTCATAAGTCGACACTCAACCACTGAGCCACACAAGCCGGGCGATCATGTTGCATTTAATGTGTGTAACCCTGATACCCAGTACAGCGCCTGGCACAGTGTTTGTGCTCAATTATGTACCATATTGATGGGTGTCAAAGGCCTGAGACTTCTGTTCCTCCGTTTGGTTTTCCCCACCCCCTGACCGTACACCCACGGAGCTGCCGTGCTAACTCTAAGCCCTTTCCCTCGCCCCCATTTTAAGCTACATCTGAGCTCTTTCAGAGACAGAGAGAGGCTCAGGACCTTTCTCCCCACCTCATGGTGTCCTTCTGCGACCTCATTCAGACCTGAGTTGCTCAGGACATGGTTGGAGGCTCGATTCCTTCTTAGACCCTGAGCCCCCAGCCATAGTCTCTGCGCACCCAGGCTGGCAAGTGGGGTGAGCCTGGATGGGAGCGTCTGCTTAGTTTTGATTTTCATAATTGTTGGATTAAAAAAACAAACAAACAAAAAATCTTCATTTCCCGATGGAGACACCCCTTCCTCTCATGGCCCCAACACCCAGCCCTTCTTGGGGACTGTCGCTGCTTCTCAGGAGAATTTCGCTTATTTACGAATGTGCCTGCCAGAAGCTGAGCCAGCCTGGCCACTCCCCTGGCGAAGGAACTGGCGTGGCTCAGGAGGCAGCAGAGCTGGCAGCCAAGTGAACTCATCTAGGGGAAGCAGGCCCTGTCTTGTCCCTATCTTAACCCGCCACTGGGCCACCTCTCCAGGCCCACACTGCGCACGGCCCCACACTGCCCCCTGCGGGAGCCCCAGACTGCGTGGCCTCTCCCAGCCTCCCTGCGCCAGCACACCCAGATGGGCCCAGAGGTCTCCCACCTTGAAGCCGATGCTTCAGGGGCTCTAGGGTGCCTTTAGCACCGGGGGCTTCGGCTGAAAAGGAGGGGAGGGGGGAGCTTCCCCGAGAGCCTCCCCCCTCAGTGGAGAAACGGAGAAATGGCTGGAGAAATCTGGCTGGAGAAATGCCTCGCCTGAGTCTCCCGCTGTGGGTTGCTCAAGAATCATGGGCCTATGACGCCTTCCAAGTGCCCCATCCCCCCGCTGTCCTCCCACTTACCTGGTAATACCTGGATGACTGTATTTCTTAGCCTCTATTAAGACCATTTAAAAAAAATTTTTTTATTGATTTCAGAGAGGAAGGGAGAGGGAGAGAAAGATAGAAAAATCAATGATGAGATAGAATCATTGATCAGCTGTCTCCTGCATGCACCCAACTGTGGATCGAGCCCACAACCCGGGCATGTGCCCTTGCCTGGAATCTAACCTGGGACCCTTCAGTCCACAGGCCAACACTCTATCCACTGAGCAAAACCAGCCAGGGCACCATTTTTAAAAATATATATTTTATTGATTTTTTTTACAGAGAGGAAGGGAGAGGGATAGAGAGTTAGAAACATTGATGAGGGAGAAACATTGATCAGCTGCCTCCTGCACACTCCCTACTGGGAAAGTGCCTGCAGCCAAGGTACATGCCCTTGACCAGACTCAAACCTGGGACCCTTGAGTCCACAGGCTGACACTCTATCCACTGAGCCAAACCAGTTAGGGCCATTTTTTTTTTTTAACTCCTGTCTCTGTGAACCTTGAGGACAGGGACTATGTCTTCTTCACCGTTGTAATCCCAGCAGCTAGCACAGCTCTGACTCACAGTAGGTGTTCAAAAGATATTTGTTGAGTGATTGACCACAACAAGCCAGCCTCTCCCAGTGGCCCTCGGCGCGTCAGGTCTCCGGCTCACCTCAGTTTCTGCTCGAGTCCCCAGCTCCCCGTCTCCTTCAGATACGAAAACACACCCCCCCCCCGCCCCCCGCATGCACGCTCACGTGGCACATGCACCCACACTCCTCCTGCCCACACAGTGCTCTCTCCTTAGCCTTTAACGTCGAGATCTGTGCTGCCCATCACAGTGGCCTCTCACCACACTCGACTCTTGAGCACTAGACGTATGTCTGGTCTGAATTGACATGTGCTGTTTGTGTAAACTGCATACTGAATGTTGAAGACTTGGTGCAATATATGTATATATATGTACATACATAAGTTATTACTTGTTGAAATGACAATACTTTTTACATATTAGGTTAAATAAAATCTGTGATTAAAATCAAGTTCACCTGTCTCTTTGTAGCTACTAGAAAACTGAAGATCACACGTGGGGCTCACATCATCTTCCTGGTGGACGGACAGTGAGTCCAGCGGCCCCGGGAGCCGGAGGTGCCTGCTCCTCCAGAAGGTGGCGATCGCTTCTTGCCTGTGACATCATGCCGGAAGGCTGGAAGGTTCCTGAGGAAATGTTCCTGCACTATGACAGATATTGAACCCCGAATTAGTTTGGGCCCCACTCAGCCCAGGAGTGAACCAGCCAATCTATGCAAAGGAGGCTTCAAAGACCCCCCAGAAAGTCCTGCAGCTGAGTGCCCTCTCCACCGAAGGGTCAGCATGTGGCTGGTAGACCCCTGCGAGGGGCACGATGCCACACTTGCAGCGCGGTCTCTGTTTGCCAGGGGTCGGTCGCCTTTGGGGAGATGGGCGTGCAGTGGGTGCTGTGGGGTGCAGCCCCCGTCCTTCTCCAGGTCCGAGAGCTCCGTCCCCCAGTTGCCGGGCGCTGGCTGCCAAGGCTCAGAGCTGCATCCCTGTCCAAGGACTGCCCTTGGCTGAAAAAAGATGCCCCCCCCTTTAATGGTGGTCTGCATGAGAAGCAAAGCCGGCCCTCGCGCCTCCATTCGGGACCTGGGGGAAGGGCCACCCCAGCTCCGAGCCCCTCCTGGGGCTCCGCTACACCCACGTCCCCAGCTTCACCTCTCCCTCCCCAGCGGCTGTGACCTTGCCCCCTCAGGTGTTGGCCTGAGCGCACTCCCACCAAAGGTCTTCACGCAGAACTCAGTCGGAAAGCCTATTCCTGGGGATTCTTGCCCTTAACAACAGCTGGTGCCGGGTGGCCTCCCCAGAACTTCGAGCTCAGAGGCTCTGAGGTGACGCAGGTGTTAGGATCTTCTGAAGCTCCCAGGTGATTCCAACGTGCAGCCGGTGTGAGAACAAGCAGCTGGTGTGAAGCAAGGAGGGCTGAGTAGGTGGCAGCAATGGCCAGTGGCCTCAAACAAGGATGTGCATTATAGGGGTTTGGAGGCCAAGGGCTCACCCCACCCGAGGCTCAGACACGCATCCCCTCCTGCCCCCCACCCCCCCCACCCCCCCGCCAGGGTGCCTGGCTCTTCCTGACTCTCACTGCCCTTTCCCTGGCCTGTGCCAACCGTCCCTTCCTCAGACCTCACAAATCCGGTTTCCAGATAAAATGCAGGACACTCATGAGATCAGAATTTTGGGTAAGTACGTCCCAAATAGCGCACCGGGCATACTTTAAAAAGTTATTTGTTGCTTACCTGAAATTCAGATCTTTATTTGCTAAGTCTAGCAGCCTTACCCACAACCTACATCTCCTGCGGCCACTGTTGGTCGGGTGGATTTGATTACGGGCCCTGGGGGGGGGCACCCTGGTGGTGTCGGGGTGCGTGGGTGCTCTGGAATGCCTCGGCTGATTGTCACTCGCCAAGCCTGGGGCTAGGGACAAGCTCTGTTACTCCTGTCTGAGTGCTGTCCGAGGCCCGTGATCACCCGCCCCACCTCTGCTGCCCGCGGTCTAGCCGTGTTTAATATACTGTCTCGTCTTGTTCTCGGGGTTCCATGTGCCGAGAGGTGCTTTGTAGAAAGAATAGGACCATCTGGCAGTCAATCCAAAGAGAGGCGGATTGAACAGCCTGCCCGCCCTTCTCTGGCGGCTCCAGGAGCTCGTGATGGGCCACCAGGGGGCGCGGGGGGGGGGGGCACAGAGTATAAGGCGGACAGAGGCCTTTGCTGGGATCTTGAGGTGGGAGATGCCCAGCCCAGGTCCTGGACGAGTTCCGGGCACCAGGCCTGAAGGCCCAGCCGGAGGAGGTCTTCTGGTCAACTCCGCGGGGTCTGTTGTGGGATGGGACCCGCCTGGTGGCCGATGGAGGGGGTGCGGCTGGGCCTCAGACGGCGGAGGGACCTGGGAGAAGGGGATGACGGTGGGTGTGTGGAGGCACCGGGCTGGTCTGGGGTCACCACAGTGTCAGGACCACGTGGGCCAGCAGCAGGGGCAGGGCTGGCACCACCGTCCCTCCCAGATCACAGATCACGGATCTTGGGTGAGAACAGGTTCTCCTGGGATGGGTGGGCCGGGGATCAGCATTGCTGGGCGGGTATAGGAGCCAGGCCCTGATGGGGCAGGAGGGGCATGTGTTGAAAGGACAGGGGTGGGTACTGACAAGGGACGAGCTCAGGTCACAGGAGAGGTGTGAGCTGAAGGGGAGGAAGGGGGGCAGGGGCAGTCTCCGGGACTGAGACACGGGCCTGGGTGGGGTGGGAGCAGGAGGCAGTTTCCCGGAGCCGGAACTCACCCCAGGTGCTGGGAATGGTGGCGCCGAGGTCCCTGGCAGTCAAGGAACCTGGGCTGGGTGTCGGGCTGGAGCAGTCTCGAGAATATGTAATAGACTTCCAGGGGACACTCAGGTGCAAAAGTGCACAGGGAGGCAGCCTGCTGGGCCTCCGCCTCCCCCAGCTGAGCAGCCTTCCACTCCTTACATTTCCAGCCCCCGAAGCCTGAAGCCCGCCTCGGGCAGCCACTCCCCCGTGGGACCGCCCCTGCCCTCTGTGGCCTGGGTCAGTCGCCCGCCCGCGGTGCTGCACGCTCTCCTTGCTGGATAACCTTTCATCTTGTCCCGTCTATGGCCGATGGCCTTTGGGTTGCTTTCAGAGAATATTCTTGCTCCTTTAGTGTTCGGCGGGTACGTGGGGTGGGATCGTGCTCCCGGGGGCATGTCCAGCTTTAGTGGGCACTGCCCGAGGCTCCCAGTGGAGGCCGCACCACCGCGGGGTGAAGTACCAGGGGGATGGCGGGCGTGGAGGCCAGGCGGGGTATCGGGATGGCCAGGGGCGAGAACCCTCAGAGCCTTTGCTTGTTTGAGTTGTTTTTGTGACAGCTGGATAGGGCACGAGGAGCGAGGAGTGTGAGGACCAATCGGCACCTGTGGGTTTGGTGCTCCCGAAAGAGTCCCACTAGGGAACCGGACTTTGGTTACACACGTGACGGGGGGGTAGTTTTCATGGGCAGGACATGGAGGGTGTCAGGGATCAAGCCCTCACAGTGGCTTGCCGCAGCCCCCGCCGCAAGGCCCTCCCGTTCCCCAGGCTCATCGGCTCTTCCTGCACCCCCGGGGCCAGATTTAGGGTCTCCTCCCTTCGCTGGGTGGACTCTGACTTGGGGACACTGTCTGTCGAGCAGCAGGAGAGCCATGAAGACGGGGACCGGCCATTCGGGAAAGCACGGGCCTGGCGGGGAACGGAGGCAGACCTGGTGGCCGCTTCGCTGTTACTCAGCCTGAGCGCCCTATGAAACGGGTTAATCCTCGCTGGACCGGGCGTGGTGTGGATTAAAGAGACTGCTCCCTCCTGCTGGCGAAGCTGGGAGGCCGGGCGGGGGATTAGAGACCTCTGAGCACATCCTGTGGGGCCGGGCCACCTGCCCCCACAGCCTGCACCTCAGCGCCCGGATTTCCCCGGGACCTGCGCCTGTGGACGCACCGGGGTGACTGGCTCTTCGAGGGGAACTGGGGCGGGGCTTTGCCTGGTGGGTGCGACCCTCATCCCGGCGCCCAGCCTTCAGGGACAGGAGTGTCCTGCGTGGGGCTTTGAGACGCGGTGAGGGGAGGTGGGGGCGGAAGGCAAATTTGGAAGCCAGGGGTTTTGTTTGTTTGTAATCCTCACCTGAGGATATTTTCCATTGATTTTTTTAGGGAGAGTGAAAGACAGAGAAATATCGATGTGAGAGAAACACATCGATTGGTTGCCTCCTGTGTGCGCCCCAACCAGCGCCTGGGCCCGGGAGGAGCCTGCAACCAAGGTACGTGCCCTTGACTGGAATTGAACCCGGGACCCTTTGGTCTGCAGGCCGAGGCTCTATCCACTGAGCCACACCGGCTAGGGCACCATAGGGCTTTGTAAGGGGGGGGGGGTCCTCTAAGAGCTGTACATCTACAGGGGTCATGGGAGAAAGAAAAGCGAGCCAGGGTGGAGCAGGGGGTATCTGGCATGCTGCCCATGCTGGCCCCTCCCCATATCTGACTCCCCCTCCTCACCACTCCCACCCTGTGTGTGCATGGCTCACCCCAAGGCCACCGGGTAAAGGTGAGCTCCCCAAGGACCTACTCTGATTAAGGGGCTTTCCCTCTTGGGCTGAGGACTGAGGCTACACCATCCTGTACCCAAAGGACTCTGAGCAAGTAAGACAAGCCCCCCCTCCCCCAGCTGCATTGGAGTGGCCCCTGGAGGCTCGTGTCCCCTCCTCCCTTGGGCAACACTGTCCGGGTGCCCTGGGCTCCCCTGAGCCCTGCCCACCCCTCCTGCTCTCCTGGGCTCTGATGACCGGAGCGAGGGCCGCTCTATGGGTACTTCTGGCTTCGAGGAAAGGGTGGGGAGGGCACCCGTGTTTAATCCCCAAAGCAGCCGGGGTGGGGTGCGGGGGCGGGGTGCAGGGGCGGGGGCAGGCACAGGGGAATGTGCTGTCAGCTTCGGGGCTGGCCCCACCCCAGGTGCAGCTACAAAAGGGGCGAGAGGCACCCTCACGCTGGCCCCTCCCGCCTGGAGAGGACGACCAGACCCCTGACCAATAGAACAGGTGCCAGCACCTTCATCTCCCAGAGGCATCCTGAGCCCGGGCACCCAGAGGGGCCCCCGCAGCGAGGATGTCCACGCAGAGCATTCACTGCCTGCCGCCCATGGCCCTGCACCTGCCGCCTGGGATGCCCGAGCCCCCCGGCTGCCAGCGGCGCCACACGCTCCCCGCCAGCGAGTTCCGCTGCCTCACCCCCCAGGATGCGGCCGGCGTGTTTGAGATCGAGCGGGAAGGTGAGCAGCCCGCCCCCCCCCCCCCCCCCCCCGCCCCGGGCTGGTGCCCAGAGCTGCAGCTGCCCCGGGGGGAGGAGACCCTCGCAGCTTAGGGCCTATGGAGTGACAGTATCAGACTGTGTGTGTTCCCATGTGTGTGTGTTCCCGTTCCCATGTGTGTGCGTGTTCCCGTTCCCGTGTGTGCGTGTTCCCATGCGTGTTCCCATGCGTGTTCCCATGTGTGCGTGTTCCCGTGTGTGTGCAGCCCCGAACCCCCTGCTTTCCTGTGGGGAGGGCTGGGGGTGGACGTGTGGCACGGTGCCCCCTGAGCCACCCACCGGGGCCTCTGCCCGCAGCCTTCATCTCCGTCTCGGGCGTGTGTCCCCTGTATCTCGACGAACTCCGGCGCTTCCTGACCCTGTGCCCAGAGCTCTCCCTGGGCTGGTTCCACGAGGGCCGCCTCGTGGCCTTCATCATCGGCTCGCTGTGGGACGAGGAGAGGCTCACACCGGTGAGGGCGGGGGCGGGGGGGGTAGGATGCTCAGGTGAGGGCGGGGGGCGGGGGGGGTAGGGATGCTCAGGTGAGGGCGGGGGGCGGGGGGGTAGGATGCTCAGGTGAGGGTGGGGGCGGGGGGGTAGGATGCTCAGGTGAGGGCGGGGGGCGGGGGGGGTAGGGATGCTCAGGTGAGGGCGGGGGGCGGGGGGGTAGGATGCTCAGGTGAGGGCGGGGGCGGGGGGGTAGGATGCTCAGGTGAGGGGGGGGTAGGGATGCTCAGGTGAGGGCGGGGGGCGGGGGGGGTAGGATGCTCAGGTGAGGGTGGGGGCGGGGGGGTAGGATGCTCAGGTGAGGGCGGGGGGCGGGGGGGGTAGGATGCTCAGGTGAGGGCGGGGGGCGGGGGGGGTAGGATGCTCAGGTGAGGGCGGGGGCGGGGGGGTAGGATGCTCAGGTGAGGGGGGGTAGGGATGCTCAGGTGAGGGTGGGGGCGGGGGGGGGTAGGGATGCTCAGGTGAGGGCGGGGGGCGGGGGGGGTAGGATGCTCAGGTGAGGGTGGGGGCGGGGGGGGGTAGGGATGCTCAGGTGAGGGCGGGGGGCGGTGGGTCCCCTTCCGGGGCAAGAGGTCCGATCATGGGGTCTCCAGAGCCCTCACGAAGGGCCTGCCATGAGGCCGGGGATGGGGGTATTTATTCACTTTGGGGTCCTCCTTGGGCGGGAGAGGCCCGACTGGGGGCACCCAGGGGCACCGGCTGAGGTGCGAACACAGGTGACTTGGCCTCACGCCTCTCTCGCCCACAGGAGGCCCTGCTGCTGCACCGGCCCGGGGGCCACACGGCCCACCTGCACGTGCTGGCCGTGCACCGCGCCTTCCGGCAGCAGGGCCGCGGCTCCCTCCTGCTGTGGCGCTACCTGTGCCACCTGGGCGGCCAGCCAGCCGTGCGCCGGGCCGTGCTCATGTGCGAGGACGCGCTGGTGCCCTTCTACGAGCGGTTCGGCTTCCACTCCGTGGGCCCCTGCGCCGTGTCCGTGGGCCCGCTGGCCTTCACGGAGCTCCAGTGCTCGCTGCAGGGCCACGCCTCCCTGCGGAGGTACAGCTGCTGAGCGGGCTGCTGGGGGGGGGGGGGGGGTGGTCTCTCCAGCCTCCAGTGCCCTGCCCTGGCCTCCCCCAGCTCCCCCAGGATTCCCAGGCAGGGGGGAGGGGTGAAATAGAGAAAGGCCACGCCAGCCGGTGTGGTACAGTGGTTGGGCCTATGAACCAGGAGGTCACTGTTCAATTCCCAGTCAGGCCACATGCCCAGGTTGTGGGCTCAGATCCCGTGTGGAGCGTGCAGGAGGGGCAGTTGATCAATGATTCTCTCTCATCACTGATGTTTCTCTCTCTCCCTCTCTGAAATCAATCTATAATAATAAAAGTGTAATATGCTAATTAGACTGGACATCTTCCAGACATCATTCCGAACATCTTTCCTGACAAAGCTGGGGCCCGAGGGAAGCAGCCCGGGTCCCGGGTGCCAGAGGGAAGCCAGTGCCGGCAGCTGGGGGAAGGAAGGCCTACTTTTGCACGAATTTTCATACATGGGGGCTCTAGTAAAAAAAAAAAAAATATATATATATATATATATATATATATATATATTTTTTTTTTTTAAAAGAGAACATGGCCAGTCCTCCCAGCTGAACATGAGATGTGTCCTGCAGGCTGTCCCCACGAGACCCTCTGGACCTCCCGTACTCCAGGCTGTGCCCCAGATGGGGGTGGCAAGTGGGGACAAGCAGCCCTGCCTCAGCTCCCTCCCGTCTCAGAACCGATGGGGTCCTGCAGGAGGCAGGCACGGCGGGCTCAGGACCAGGGCTGCCCTTCACAGGCACCGTGCAGGGCCCTTGTTCTCCCGGGACCCAGGGAGGTCCCTTCTCACGCTCAGCCCTGGAATGGGGGGCGGGTGCAGGGACTGCCGCTCCAGCTCCAGGACCCTGGGTCCTCTGCCCACAGTAACCTAGTGGATGGCTCCCTGCGTGGGGAAGGGTTGGGCGAGGCACAGGTACAGTGAACAGAGCTGTCCAGGGAGGCCTGCCCCTCGGCCCAGCCACACTGCCCCTACAGCACCACCAGTCTAAGAACTTAACTCCAACCCCTCAAGGGGCCCCCTGAGGCCCTCCATGGGACCTCAACCCGGTTTCTATTCCAACCAAATCCCCCGGAAGTCCCACAAGATTCCCACGGCCCCTTTCTGCCAGCCCCTGCCCCCGAGTTCCTCCCAGCCGACCCCCACCCTCCCCCACCCCCAAATTAAGGTTCCAGCTTTCACTCTTCCCGAGGCCTCTGGTCAAAAGAAGACGTTCCCTGAAGAGTATCATTTAATACACCTAGACATCATCCATACAAAGTTAGCGTTACTTTAAAAATTAGGACCAAACTATAAACGGGTAACAGATGCCCTGGCTGAGCCCCAGGCAACCCTGGGAGCGGGTCCTCGGGGTGGCCCAGCCCCTGGCCCCGGCCGATGGTGGGGGGCCGCTGTGGTCAGAGGCAGCCCCTGACGGGCGGGGTGGGCCGCACAGCCTCTGCTTGCTGCAAACACGCCAAGGCTCCCGCTCCCTCGTCTCCAGGCGGCTGCTCTGCCCCAGGCCACGGCCAAAGCCTCTCCCACACCCGGTCACCCGACAGCAGACCCGGCAGCCACTGAGGAAGGGGCTGGTAGGGCAGAGAGGGGAGGAGGAACAGGGAGGGGGTCGTGGTGAGGCAGGGTGGGAACCCGGTGGGACGCCTGGCCACGTCCCCGGTAAGGGCACGCGCACAGTCACGGTGGGAGAGGCCCCAGCACTTAGCAGAGGCTGCGGTGGGAGATGGGGGTCCCGACAGCAGGGTAAGTCGGGGCCTGGGCCCTGAGCTGCAGAGAAGCAGGTGCTCAAGGGTGCGCCCCAGCCGGGCCAGGAACGCCCAAGGGGCACCTCATCCCCCGGGGAACCCGCCTGTGTGACCACCTCTGAACGGCACCAGGGCCTGGGCGCCTTGTCGATGGGTCTCTGGAGTGTGGGTGGGGCGCTCTGCAGGCAGGAGCCCACCCCAAGCTCGGCCCCTGTGCCCCAGGCTCGGCCCCTGTGCCCCAGGCTCGGCCCCCGTGCCCCAGGCTCGGCCCCCATGTCCCAGGCTCGGCCCCTGTGCCCCAGGCTCGGCCCCCGTGCCCCAGGCTCGGCCCCCGTGTCCCAGGCTCGGGCCCTGTGCCCCAGGCTCGGCCCCCATGCCCCAGGCTCGGCCCCCGTGTCCCAGGCTCGGGCCCTGTGTCGTTGGTGGTGCTGCGGGCGGCAGCCTCGCCCGGCCGGCCAGGCAGGCGGTCAGTGCAGCACCTGGTCCAGCTCGTACTTCTCACAGAAGCGGCTGGTGAAGGGGAAGCAGGTGAGGTGCTCGATCCAGGGCCAGTGGATGGGGTAGACGTAGAGCCAGACAACCAGCGAGGCGAAGAGGCCGGCGAAGACCAGCAGCGACACCAGGATGAGGGCGCGCTTGCGGTACTTGTCGCTGGTGCCGAAGGTGATGTAGGGCAGGAAGGCGAAGGCCAGCAGCAGGCCGCTGAGGAAGCCGAAGATGTGGGCGATGTTGTCGATCCAGGGCAGCAGGCCGCACACGAACAGGAAGAGCACCACGGCCGCCAGGTTGAGGAAGGCCTTCCAGGGCCGCTCCAGCAGCTGCCAGCTCTGGATCAGCTCCACGAAGAGGCAGGCCAGGAGGCCGAACTGCGACCCCGCCGGGCCCACCTGGGCAGGGAGGGGGGCGGCTCACTCCCAGGTACCAGGTGCGCAGGGAGCCCTGGCACCCGAGTCAGCCTGTTGGGGAGCCCGACCCAGGGGCCAGCTGGGGCCGCTGGACCTGGTACCTGGGAGTACTAGGCTGGGCTGCTCCCACCACCCTTTCAGCCGAAGGGCACCTTCCACGTGCCCGGTGCTCCGGGGGGGCGGGGGGGCGGACACTGGACAGGGCAGCCGCCTTAGGGTGAACGGGTCAAAACTGCCATTCCTGCCCGGCTGGTGTGGCTCAGTGGTTGAGTGTTGACCCATGAACCGAGAGGTCGCTGGTTCGATTCCCAGTCAGGGCACATCCCGGGGTTGCGGGCTTGATCCCCAGTGTGGGGCGCGCAGGAGGCAGCCGATTGATGATGTTTTTCTCTCATCGATGTTTCCATCTCTCTATCCCTCTCCCTTCCTCTCTCTCTAAAAATCAGTAAGAACATATTAAAAACAAACAAGAACTATGGTTCCTGTGGGTCAAGAATGGTCACACACTGGCAACTTCCTCTGGCTCTACCTACAGGTCTGTGACCTGGCAGCGGGCAGGGGTCATGAAGAACCGAAGCAGAGAGGAGGAACGGAGTGAGGGGCAGCGCAGAAAGGTCTTCTGGAGGTGCCATCTGAGCATGACTCAGGGACAAGCTCCCTCGCGCCCAGGATTAAGGGATCAGCCAATAAGCCTCCAGCTTAGCAGTTCATCCGCTGTTGAGCCCGGCAAGGGAGGGGCCGTGTGCCCTCCCCACCCCCCTGCCCCCACCGAGTCCCTACCTCTGCCCGGTACGGGAGGAAGATGGCGCTGGCGAGATTGCCGGTGATGCCGCTGAGGATGAAGATGATGGAGATGCGGTGCCAGCCGGCCAGCTTCTCCAGGTCCCGCAGGATGGTCATTTGGAAGACCACGGACACGAAGCAATGCACCAGGCTGGGGCGGGGGACAGGCATCAGCCTCCCCGTCTGCCACGGCTGCCAGCCAGGCACTCCGGGGAGGTGGGGCGGGAGGGCTGTGCCCTGGCCCAGGAGCCCCTCTGCGGGGGTCCAGGTGGGCAGCCCCTGCACCGTTCCAGGGGTGGTATCCCGGCGCCTTACCCGGCGTGGAGGAACAGAGACAGCCAGAGCCTGTAGAACTGGTCCGGGACCTCGGGGTTGAGAAAGGGCAGTAGTCCGCACACCTTGTCCAGGCAGTGCACCTGGGGGCGAGGAGGGGTCAGTGCCCGCGCCTGGCTGGGTCGGAGGCCCGGGTGTGGGGTGGGCAGAGCCGATACCCGCTGCAGGAGGGCACGTGTGAGGCCAGCTGCAGTAGCTGCCATGCACGGCTTCTCTTTGTGGAGGAGCAGGGGGGGGTAAAGAACTATGAATTTATTAGGTCAGCTGGAAAACCAGATGGGGCTGAGCCCCAAAATGGCATCAGCCTTTTTTTTTTTTTTCAATAAATATATTTTTATTGATTTCAGAGAGGAAGGGAGAAGGAGAGAGAGAAACATCAATGACGAGAGAGAATCATGGATCGGCTGCCTCCTGCACGCCCCACACTGGGGATGAAGCCCACAACCCGGGCCTGTGCCCTGACAGGAATCAAACCATGACCTCCTGGTTCACAGGTCGACGCTCAACCACTGAGCCACGCCGGCCCGGCAACGCCCAGTGTCTTGTGCCCAGAGTCCCACTGGGTCCCGCCAGGCCCCACCTCACCTGCGAGCAGAGCGTCGCCTCCTCGTGGAAATAGCCGTGCATGAACTCACAGTACTCCCGAGTGGTGATCTCACAGCTGGGGGGAGGGGGGGTGTCAGGGCCCGGAGTACCTGCCCACCTTGCCTGGCGCCAGTGCCTGGCCACAGCCAGCACTGCTAGTGGGAAGGCGGTGCCCCTCTGAGACCCGGCTCTGGGGAAGCGCCCCTTCGTCCTGCTCCCACCACAGGGGCCCCAGAGTGGACGAGGACATGAGGGCAGTGCGCAGGCGGGAGGCTCACCTGCCCTTGGTGCCGATGCAGCAGGGGCGGCCGCGGATCTGGCAGTCGATGTGCAGGAAGCCTGTGCTGTTGCTCCTGGCCTGCTCCGTGCAGATCTGCGGGGCACCGACCGGGTGGGTGGTGTGGCGGGAGCCCCTCCCCGCCCTTCCCAGACCACTCTCTGCCCCGGGTACTCACTGGCCACTTGGTAATGTCATCAGGCCAGATGTGGGCACCACTGGAGGCCGGCTCCTCGCAGGTCCTGGAGGGAGAGGCCAGAGGGGGGCAAAATGAGGGGCTGGGGCACCCACAGCCAACGTCCCTGTGGGGGGCACAGACAATGCGACCCTCAACCCCAACTTCTCAGACAGCCTGGGACTCTACCTGGGGTCCTGGTGGCACACGGCGCCTGACGTCCGCTTCTGGCCCAGATCGGACTTGTCCACGGGGGGCCCCGTGTCATCCTGCCACTTCACAAAAGTAGCCAAAGTCTCCTGGAGGAGGGAGGGGGCTGCTCAGGCCAGGACGGCCACACCCACCAGAGAGGTCAGGGGACCCACCAGGATCGGGCTCTTCCTGTTTCGCAGGACCCCACCCCTGGGTGACATTCTCAAGACCCGGCTTTCACTGGCTTGGGTTGGGGAGGGTGGCATCCTTCCAGTGCTGGGCCATGTGCAGGGTTGCATGAGGTCGGGAGGGCAGAGGAAGGAAGAGGGAATGTGGTCACTGCCCTTGAAGGGTCCCTCCCCCAGGCCAGGGCAGTGGACGTGGTGTAGGGCCCAGGGTGGATGGGGGCCCCGCCCCCACCGAGCAGTCCTTCCGCTGGGTCTGGATGCAGCCCGAGTGGTCATTCTGGACGCAGCAGCCTGAGTCCCGCTCCAGGTCTCGCTCCCGCAACACCAGCTGCTCGATCTGCTGGTCCTTCCGGATGCAGGGCGAGAACTTGGCTCCCAGGTGGATCAAGTCAATCTGTGTGTGTGTGTGTGGGGGGGGGGGGGGGGGGGAGGTAGGGGGGGGTGGAGTGAGCGCCCAGCTCTGTTGGGTGTCCCCTGATGAGGGGTTATGGGCCAGCCGACCCCTCCCTGCCCAGCTGGGGAGACAGGGCCCAGGGCTCCTGCTGAGATGCTGGCTGTCCCCTGGGCCCTCACCGAGCTGGGGCCGATCCAGAAGTTCTCCTGCTGCAGGTACTTCACGCTCTCGTACACACCTTTGTTCCTGAGCACCTGGGCAGGGGTGCAAGGAGGTGGAAGGAGGCGTCAGGGATTCCGTGCCAGGGCCGGCCCCCAGGAAAGGGCCAAGGGGCAAAGCAGTGGCCAATGCACCCTCCCACCTGAGCCAGTTGTTGCTGTGGGAGGCATTCAATGGCCCGCATCGCCTCTCGGGGGGCTGGGACCCCAGGATGGAACCCCACTTCCGCAGCCCAACTCACCAGCTGGGTGGTGACGTGCTGGGCAAAGCCCACGGGCGCGATGCCGTACGTGCAGATCACCAGCAGCGTGATGATGATGTGGACGAACGTCAGCCAGTAGGTGAAGTAGGGCCTGGGGCAGAGGCTGGGTCAGTACCCCGACGCTCAGCGCCCCTTGCTCCCCACCCTGCACTTCCACTCCCTTCCACTCATCCTTCACCAGCAGCTTCCAAAAGGCACCTCTACGCGCCTCTCTCCCAGCTCCCAACCCTTGGGTGGCTTCCCGCTCGCTGCCCTTGGATAGAGTCTAACATCGGCCCCTCCCACTGGTGGCAACGCCCTGCTGGACCCACCCACCTCCCAGGCTTCCTCTCCTCTTGCAGTTCCTGGCAGCCACAGGGCCTTTGCACATGCTGCTTCCTCTGTCAGGGAGGTTCGTTCCATTTCTCCTCAGCCAGCTAACTGCTGCTCATCCTGACCGCACCCCCAGCTGCTCCCTCCCGCTCTCCGGCCCCCTCCTCAGGACACTGGCCACACTTGTTATTACTTAGCGCTTTGTAATTTGGGATCGAATCTTTATTGGGTCACTGCCAATCGTCCACTCTGCGAGAACTGCCCCTCCCCATTCTCTGGCTTCCCCCAAGGTCTTTGCATGTGTCCCCCTCCCCCCCAAGTCCCCTCACTCATGGCTGGGGCTGGGGGTCTAACTGTCCCTCTGACCCACCCAGCCCTCCCTGCTGCATTCTGTCGGGGCTCCGTCGCAGGGCCTGCGGGCTGGCACTCAAAATGGATGCCGTTGACGGACCGCTGCCTGGGAGGCCGGGAAGTGGGGAGTCCCGGTGGGGAAGAGGCCCCTCCCAGCGCTCCCGGAGTGGACGGCCCAGGACGGCGCCCGCCACTCACCGGTGGCTGTCGAAGCTCTCCAGCTGCCGCTGCACCGTGCTGCTGATGCTGCGGCGGTAGCGGCGGTTCAGCCAGCTGCCCACCACGCCCAGGCCGTAGTGCCGCTTCTGCCGGTCGAAGGCAAAGTGCTTCACCTTGGAGGCGATGCGCTTGCCGCGCTTGGCCACCGGCACCGGGGTGCGGCCGTACTCCCTCCTGCTGGGACGGCGGCTCTCAGCCCAGTGCCACCTCACGCGGCCCAGGAGGGACCTGTGGTCTGGGGACCCCCCCCCCAAGATCCCCGGGCTCTGGGGAGTCCTTTCCCAGCTCTGCCACCTCCCTCCTCCTGCAGGAGGGGCCGCCCAGAACTCACAGAGAGACCTGCACCCCGTCGGGGGAGACGGGGGAGACGGGGGAGGCCGAGCGTGGGATCGCCCGGAAGCAGCTGGCGGAGAGTGGGGGAGACTCAAACACGTCGTCGGGCATGGAGCTCATTTCTTCCTGGGGGGGGGGGGGGGGGGGGGCGGACACACACAGAGGCAGCGTGAGGAGTCCTGGTCCCCAGTTCTGCCCCCACCGCTCAAGTCAAAGGCAGGCCAGGCAGGCGCGTCGGGAGGGAAGTGGAAGGTGCGTGTTGGCCCTGGCCATGACTTTTTTTTCTGGGGGACACCCTGCCCCACCCCCAGGTCCTCGCTCTGACAGAAAAACGGGGACCTAGGAGCGCCCCAAGATGGCACATCCATTCCAATGGGCCTTTGGGTCCCTCAGGGGGCTCCTGGCAGGGGATGGTCAGGGCCAGGTCACTCCGCCCAGCTCCCAGGCCACCCGGTCCCCTGCCCCGAGGGCCCGCGCCCCATGCTTGCCTTACTAAAAAACGAGGAGTCAAATGTGTCTGCCCCGTCGACTGCATCCTCCTCCAGGAAGCTGGGGTAGGCGAAGCTGCGCTTGACCACCCGGCACCGCGGCCCAGCGGCATCCAGCACCGAGCGCCCCTGTGCACAGGGCCGAGGCATGGGCATCAGGCCGGGTCGGGCGCCCCCAACACCAAAGGGACCGTCAAGCCCTCCCTCTGGGGATAGCGCCTCGAAGGTGCGATCAGCCCAGAGCACCGAGGGCCAGGAACACGGCACTGGCTTCATAGCCCTGGATGCATCATCCTTCCCCCACGGTTGGCCGCTGTCTTCTCTCTGGCCACCTCCTGTCCTCTGGCTTGGCAGCCAACACCCACCACTCGCCTTTATTCCCGAGACTCGTGCCATCTCTCCGAGGCCTGGCTCCTCGGCACGGCACACTCGGCCCTGCCCATCTTTCTGATCCCATCTCCTGCCATTGTAACTAAAACCACATGGACCCACCTGCTGCTCCCCCAAAGGCCACGCCCCCTCCTACCTCCGGGCCTTTGCATCGGCCTTTCCCTCTGTTGAGAATGCTGTTTCCGTCCCTGCTTTCCTGGCAAACTTTTCCTTATTTTTCTGGGCTCAGCTCAAGTGCCTTCCCTGACACCAGCCCTTCTCCTGGGCAAGCTGGGGCAGCTCCTGCTCCGGGCAGGCCCTCCGCTTATCACACCGAACGGTGCCCTCACCTGGGCTGGGCTCTCCCGGGCAGAGAACTGGCTCATTTCCCTCTGCAGCCCCCTTGCCCAGCACCATCAATGGGCTCAGTGAACGGGTGATGAGGGCTGACAGCACATTTCACTTCCTACTTTCCCAGCCCATCGGTGCAAAACCAGTTTCCCAAGCCAGAGAGCTGCAGGGGCGCAGGAGGGGATCGGGGGCTGGGACGTGGGCCCAGCTGCTGGGCTGCAGGCCCTCCCTCTGCCCAGGGGTCCCAGGCATCCATTGCCCTGGGCACAGAGGGAGGCGCCGAGATGGGCTCTTGGGGGCTGCTGTGGGGAGCGGGAGGGAGAGTGGGCAGAGGCAGGGCGGCCTCACCTTGAGGAGGGCAGAGGCAGCTTGAAAACTCATGTGGGCCACAGACATCCTCTTCCGGCGGGGCAGGTGGCCAGAGCGGACGCTGGTGAAGGAGGTGAGCGACAGGACCCCGGGGGTCAGTGGTGGGTGTGGGGCGTGGGGCCGGTCCACCTCGTCCGGGTGGCGGAAGGCCCGGCCTCGGGCCAGTGGGTCCACAATCTGGATGGGAGGGAGGCGGTGAGCAGAGCGGCCGGGCCCCTGGCGAAGCGCCCACCACCCGCCACCCGCTTGGCCAGATGGAGCCCACCTTGGGCATCTTGCAGGGCTTCGGAGACTCGGTGTCCTGGAAGGAAGGCACGTCCTGGCTGGGGAGCTCCAGGTCGCGCTGGCACGAGGCCTTGAGGCGGCCGTAGCGCACGCTGCAGTGGTGCAGGCTCCGGCGCTGCCAGTGCTGCCGCTCCAGCTCCCAGTCGCCGCTGACCCCGAACCACTGCGCGGTGCCCCTGCGGACGGAGGGGGCAGTGTGCGCGCGCACATGCACGGCCGCGAGGCTACGAGGACTAGCACAGGGCACGCGCGTGTGGAGGGGTAACGGGAGCTGACCGTGCCCACGTGTGCACAGGGGAAGCGATGTGAGAGTTGATGGCACACGTGTGCATGCAGCTGTGACGAGAGGTGACCTCGAATGTGTGAAGGGAGGGGACAGGTCGTGTGCATGTGCAGGGCGTGACCAGAGCTGACCAAGCACATGTGTGCACAGGGGAAGTGATGAGAGTTGATGGCACACATGTGTATGCAGAGAGTGACAAGGTGACAAGGCATGTGTGTAAAGAGTGGATGACAGGTGGCCGGGCATGTGTGCAGGGGGTGACAAGGTGAAGGGCACATGTATGCAGTGTCAGGGGCAGGTTCGGTCCCCGTGGCCAGAGGAGCAGAGGTGGAGAAGAGTCCAGAGCTTGAGGAGCGGGGCTGGGCCGGCCCCTGGGAGCCACTCTGAGCGTCAGTGGACACCCCAGCCCCTCGAACCCCTCAGAATCCACCTGTGACTATGCAGGCACATGCCCCTGTGCCCCAGCTTCCCACCTGCAACACGGTGTTAGACTCCCCGTCCACCCTGAGGGAGAGGCCGCTCACTAAGGCCAGCCTGCGCCTTCTAGAACGGGACACGGGACACGGGGACAGGCTGGGCAGGCGGGCGGGCGGGTGGCGTGCTCACTTGCGGATGCTCTGAGACAGGGAGGCCTGGCGGCGGAAGCCGGGGCGCTTCTCGGAGCCCTCGTGCCATCGTCCCCGGGGCTCCTGCAGGCTGACGCTCTTCAGGAAGGCGGGGTTCCTGGACCTCTGTGGGGGGCGGGAGGCCGCAGAGGGTGGGCGTGCGCATGCACGGAGCCCGGCTCCCGGCTCCCAACATGAAACCTCTGAGAACAAACCTCAGCCCCAACTTACACCCCCGAGCGGCTTTCATCCCGAGGGTCAAAATCACCGTTTTCTAATGTTTTTCAGAAAACCCCAGCGTGCATTCCCTGCCTCCTCACTCAGTGCTCCCCCGTCACGCCACGGCGCCCGGCCTGCCGCTGTGTGTTTGAAAGCACCCGTGGGTGAGCGGGCGGCACCAACACAGCCCCTTTATGCCCAGGCTGCGCCGAGCCCACGCTGCACCGAGCCCGTCTTCAATGAGCTCTTTATGGACCGGGGTCCAGCTGGTTGGAAACATTGATTCGTTTCTGTTCTCTCCGAGGAGCAGGCGCTGAGGTCAGGCTGCTGGGGCTGAGGACACACGTGCCCCTTCACCCAAGTCCCACCAGACAGCCCACGCCCCCCGGAAGGCCCGGGCGAGGAGATGGAAACAGCCAAGTCCCAGGTGGGACGGCCCAGCCTGTCCCCGGGACAGCAGCTCCCATTTACCGCCGTGAGGTGGCGCTCCCGAGCGCAGGGCCCACTCCCTGCGCTGTTTGGGGCTCGGACAGAGGGGCACAGGCCTAAGTCTGGGGCCACGCAGGCAGCTGTGCTGGGAACGGAGCCTCCTCCAGGAACTGGAACTGCCCGGGAGGTGTCCCCTGGGCACACCCGGCACCTGTGGCGGACGGGAGCCGGCCTCACCTGGGGCAGCATGCTGGCGTGCTCATCAGGGGCCGCGGTCTCGGGCGGCGGGATGGTGATGGACAGGTTGGGCGGCTTCCGGCTCTGCAGGCGGCTGCCGGACACAGAGGAGACGCTCTCGCCATTCTTGTCTGCGGAGGCCATGGTGGGCAGGCGGGCGGGGTGGCTGGAAAGGAGGTGGGGAGGGGGACACGGGTGTGTAGAGAACCAGAGGGGACATGGAGATCCAGGTGCCAGGGCGGGCAGCCCGGACTGAGAACCACCTGCCAAAAGTTGGTTCTAACCTAACCCCAGACACTAAGTCACAGGGCACAGACTGAATCCAGCTGAGTGGGGTTCGGCAAGCAGGTCTATTTCTGCCCGGCCGGGCGCGGCTCAGTGGTTGAGTGTCAACTTAGGGACCCAGAGGTCACGGTTCGATTCCCGGGCAGGGCACATGCCCGGGTTGTGGGCTCGATCCCAAGTGGGGGGCGTGCAGGAGGCAGGTGATCAGTGATTCTCATCATTGATGTTCCTCTCTCCCTCTCCCTTCCTCTCTGAAATCAATACAAACGTTTTTTTAAAGGTCTATTTCTGTCCCCCTTCATTTGCATTCCAAGCCAGTAGGGTCTGGGCAGTCCCCAACTCCCATCTCCGTCCACTTCTGGTCTCTGCTCAGGCAAGGACCACAGGCCGAGAGGAGCAGGACACAGGGTGCAGAGCTGCAGAGGTCGTGGCCGCCAGGGGGCCAGGCCCTGCCTTTGTCCCTGGGGCAGGGCCCGGGGGAGGACGAGGAGGCTGGGAGCCATCTGGTGACCGGTCCACAGCCGATGGCCCCGCACCGCTGGGAGGGAGGAAGTGGCGGCTCAGCCGAATTCTCAGACTCGAAAGACATCTGTCCCTGTCCCCCATGGCGGCCCGGTTCCTTTTTTCAAAGGTTAACTGAAACTGCCACCTGTCTGGGACCTTTTTCTTTTCACGGAGAAAAAATGTTCTATCTTTTTGGGTTTTTTTATTGATTTTTTACAGAGAGCAAGGGAGAGGGATAGAGAGTTAGAAACATCGATCAGCTGCCTCCTGCATACCCCCTACTGGGGATGTGCCTGCAACCAAGGTACATGCCCTTGACCGGAATCAAACATGGGACCCTTCAGTCCACAGGCCAACACTCTATCCACCGAGCCAAACCGGTTAGGGCAAAAATGTTCTATCTTAATGATACGAGTAATATATGTTCATTGCAAACAAAAAAAGAAAGAAAAAAAACTCGGAGGACGACATAGAGCCGAGTGAACTCGAGGCCCGCCTGTCGCCCGTCCTGCAGGAAGCTGCGTGCCTGTCCTTGCAGATCCCTCTGCACGGGGGACAGGACCCAGGCATGCACTCACACCGGTCCTGGGCAGCACTGTCCGTCAGCCACACAGACAGCTCCTTCCTGGCGACTGCAACGTCTCGCCGGGCGGAACACCCGAGGTTCCCTTGGCTCCAGATTGGTTACGATGCCATGTCACTCCGTGCTCAACGCTGTCCCAGGGTTTCCTGCTCTCACTTAAAACACAGCGCAGCCTCCTCCCCGGGAACTCTGGGCCCTGCGTGGCTCTGTCCCCACCCAGCCCACTCCCGCCCACGCAGCGGCCGGGGCCCCTCACTATCTCCCACCTGCCAAGCCCTTCAGGGAGGTGCTGGGGGGTCGTGGCCAAAAACACAGGCTGGAGCCGGGCGGCCTGGGCCTGAGGGGCACACAGACCTGCACTTGACTGCGGGTCACCCACGTCCTCGCCGACAGTGGGGGACTCACTTCCTCCCTCCTGAGCATCGCATGAGCGTGGCCCACAGGTGGCAACACTACGTATTGTTGACCATCAAGTAAACAGCGGGAAGTAGCCAGCACCATGGGGCACCCTCCCGGCTACCCAGCTTCCTACCTTCAGAGTGTGGGCTCAGCTCACGGCGTGCTGGGTCTGTCGCCGAGGCCTCCAGAGCATGTTCTAGCCCCTCCTCGCTCTGCAGGGATGTTCGGGGTCAGGCCTCAGCTGCATGGACAGGTGGGCGCATGCGTGTGGAGGTGGAGAGACAGACAGCCGCTCCAGGCCAGCGGGGCAGCTCCCCGGGCTCTCAGCCTAAAGCTTGGAGGAAAGGAAGGGCAGTGTTCAAACCACTGGAAGTGTTCTCATTGCTATAGCTGGGGTTCGTTCACATATCGGGGTGACATCCACCCAACGTAAAATGAAGCATGGAAAGGGGAATGAGCTCCGCCGGCGTGGCTCAGGGTTGAGCGTCGACCTATGAACCAGGAGGTCACGATTCGATTCCTGGGTCGGGACACATGCCTGGGTTATGGGCTCCATCCCCAGTAGAGGGGGTGCAGGAGAATCAGTGATTCTCTCTCATCATTGATGTTTCAATCTCTCTCCCCCTGTCCCTTCCTCTGTGAAATATATACATATATATATATATAATTTTAAAGAAAAGGGAGTAAGTGGGTGGCACCGTTGTCTCTGAGAAGTGCGGCTACACATACTCCTGCACAGCCGGGCAGCAGCGCACTTAAAGGAGAGCCCTGAGGACTGCGGGCGGGCAGGGTTGTCCTCAGTGCACCAGCCTTGCTGGCCTGCCCGGCATCATCCCGCTCTGTCCTCAACACCCCTGTCGGGGGACCATCATCATCGCTTCCGTTTGGTGGGTGGGGAACGGAGGCTCAGAGACGCTAAGTAACTCGCCCACGCTCAGCGCCAGGAAGGGGAGCAGCTGGGACGCACGTCGTCGCTCTGGCTGCAGGGCTCGAGGTCTCCTTGGGAAACGGGTGCCCCCACCCTCGCTAGAGCTGGGGTGCACTCAGGGCGGGAAGGCACCCTGTTGGGGAGACAATGGAGAATCCAGGCCACAGAAAATCCTGTCAGCATCTGAGCACTTTGCAAACTGTGGTCTCTAGAGGGCCCTGGGCACCCAGAGGAGCCCAGAGGCTGGGGTGGGTCTGGGCCCTCCTTTGAGTCACAGGACAGCACCCCTTCGCTCTACATAGTGGATCAGAGCCTCTGGTTCTGAACTCTGGGTGGGGAGGGGGCCCTGGGGAGGGACCCGAGGCAGAGCAGGGGCTCCAGACACTTCCTGCTTCTTTCAGGCCCGACCAGCAGACTCAGGCGTCCTCCTTCTCTACCCAAGCGCTGGGAGTCCTGAGCCCAGGCCCCAGGGCAGCCCAGGGCATGGAAGTCACGGGCAGTGGGCTCCTCAGTCCCGGGAGGCATGTGACGATGCCACTCGGAGCCCGCCCTGGGGACAGCTCCAAGACGACAGGCTCCCCTGGGCCCCGCATGGCAAGTCCCCCGGCCTGGCCTCCTTCGGGACCAGGGGGCAGAGAGAGGGCACGGGGTGAGCTGACCTGGGAAACAGGCGCCAAGAAGGGAGGCAGGCGGGCAGCAGAGGAAGACGGGGGTGCGTGGGGCTGCCAGGCCGAGCTCTGGTCAGGCCACCAAACAGGCAGGATCCTTCTGGAACTCAGAGCGACCACACCCCACCAGACACATCCTGGCCCGGCCCCCCAGCTCCCACCTCCTCTTATCTGAGGCCCAGCACCTGGCATGTCAGGCTCACGCCTACCTACCAGCTGCTTTAAGGAAAGTAAAATGTCACTTCCTCCAGGAGGCCTTCCCTGCCACCACCAGACAGAATCAACCTGCTTCTCGCCGGCTCCCGCAGGTCTGCCTACGTGTGAGTGTCCCCGCGGCCCTGGGCGGCACGGCCTGACAGCCAGCCAGCCTGAGAGCAGATGCGAGGGGCACATGCAAGGCGGCAGGTGGTCAGTCCACAGCCACCCTGGGCAGGAACGGTCACCCCCAGCCCTGCAGCCAGCCCGGGACTCGGCCTCCTCGGGAAGCTCCACTGTGTGCCTGGGCCCCGCCCGCTGTGACCGGGACCGAGGATGGAGGATGCTGTCCCAGATTGAGTCCCCGGTGGACGGCCTGTCTCCAACCCCAGCACAGCCCAGACTCCCAGCCAGCCCTCCCATCCCAAGGCCATACCACCCCGGCTGGGACCCCTGGCCCAGGACCCGCTGTGCTGCTGGCATCAGCGCCAACCTAAAGGGGGGGCAGGGAAGAGGGGAGGCAGGCACAACCCGAGGCTGAAGGACTGGAGGATGGGGCTGCCCCGGCAATCCTGGGGGTTCTGAGAAGGGAGCAGAGGCAGGGGTGGGGTACATTTTCTGGGGAGGAGTGTGGTACCTAGGAGAGCCACATACCCATCTTCACAGAGCAGTGCCAAGTCCTGGCCTGTGAGCCCCTCCCAGCCCCTTCCTTAGGGCTCAGGGGTGAGGGTCAGGGGGCGGCAGTGCAGGGGTGGCCACACCCACTCTGGACCCTGCAGAGCGGAGTCTAGGGCGTGGAGGAGCCGGCCACAGCCCGGGCAGAACAAGGGCTGGAGCTCCGGGAGCGCCCCGCCCACCACTTATCTCCTGCGCCCCAGAAGTGCTTGCTCACTGCAGGAAATTGTGACATCCTGGGACCAGGCTTCCTCCTGGCCCAGTCACATCCGCTGCTCTCAGACCCCTGCCGCAGCAGCTCCCAGCCACGATGGGAGGAGGGAGGTCTGAGGGCCTGTCCGCCTGGCTCAGGCCCTGCCACCTGCCTAAGCTGAGCCCGGACTCGGCGGGGCCTCCCAGAAAGGTCCTCAGCCCAGAGTCGTGAGGAGACTCCTAAGGAGCCTGGGGAGAGGGAGGGGGCTTAGGGTGGGGTCCAGCATGGGGTTGGGGGGTACAACACTCCAATCATCATGGGTTGAGGCCCCCCGCCCCCCCACCTCACGCCCAGCAGCCTAGGCCGGCGAGCAGCAGCCTCAGAAGCTGGTTTCCCCACTAAGGGCAGGGCTGGGCACTGCCAGGGACGCTCTGTCCAGACACATCACCAGGGCACACAGTCTCCCAGGGAGGTCCCGACAGCACCCCTGTGCATCCAGGCATGGTGCTGGGGGCCTCCCCACCCGCCTCCCTGTCTGCCCCCCCGCACCCTCTCCCACCCCCCGTGCCACCTGCACCAAGGAGTCTGGTTCCAGCCCCCTCCCCCTGGCTCTACCTGCCAGCCACCAACCCACACTAGCAGGTTCCAGAAGACGCCTCGGTCTTGCTAAAGGTGGGCGGAGTCTCCATCACCCCGAGGCTCTGAGGGCTTTGGGACCCAGGGCAGGGAGCCAGCAGCAGCAGCTCCGACCCCAGGCAGGTGATGAACAGGAGGGCTCCAACCCTCACCCTGCCTGTGGCCACAAATGGGGAGGGAGGGGCCCTTGGACAAGGGGCGAGCAGGCCCCTCCAGAGAGGAAAGAGGCGGCCATCAACCTCTAGGTGAGCAGGAAGCTGAGGGGCCTCCTGCAGGGAGGAGTGACTTCCAGCTGCCCCAGAGGCTGGGCGGCCCTGCCGGCCCCCCGCTGACTCACAGGATAGGGGGGGCCCCCCTGCGAGGAAGTGGCCGGTCTCCCTGCTTCCCTGCCACAGAAACCAAAACTCGACTTTCCCTCCCACAGCCCTTCTGGGAACCCGTCGTTTTTAGAAAGCTGCAAAGAGAAAGAGGAAGCGGCCCCCATGCGCCGCTGTGCACCCCCCAGCGAACCCCTGCCTCTCGGACCCACCACGCCCGGAAGGAGCAGCTCATGGCAAGGCTGTCCTACGCTGGTGTCCCTCCACGGGTCCCCACGCTGCCTGCACACCTCCCTGCCCGGCAAGAGGAGCGGGGACAGGATTTGGGAAGAGAAAGGGAAGGAAAGAAACTGTTCCAGTTGGTGGCTGAAACCCAATCATCAAAGTCAGACAGGCGGGGAGGGAAGGGACTCCTCCTCCTGGCAGGCACCCACGTCCCCAGAGGTGCCAGCAGCGCGCACACACACACATGTACACACACACACACACACACACACACGCACACACACCACCCTGCATGGGCATGGGCTTCAGCCACCGCCCAGTGGAGAGGAAAAATGGAAACACCTGCCATTTGTGCCAGACCCACGCCCCCGGGGACCGGTCCCGCTCACCGACACCTGCCCAGAGAGCCCCCTAGGTCACCCCACCCCTGAAGGGCTTTGCTCAAACTCAGCTTGGAAGACACAACTTGGAGAGGCAGCCTCAGGTGCTTGGTGACCCACCAGCCTTTTCCCATCAGACCCAGGTTCTGGGCACCCCGAGACCCGGTTAGAGTGGCTTGGGTGGCGTGGCCGACCACAGACACGGGAAGCGGTGTTGGGTTCCAGGGTGCTGCCAAGGGCAGAGTGTGAGTGTGTGGGGGTGGGGAGGGGCTGCCCTGTTCTCGAGCAGAGGAGACCCCAAGAGCGCTCTGCACACCCATCGCCATCTCAGGATCACGCCCCCCAGCTTCCCCCACCCCCGCCGTGGGGCTGGCAGAGGTGTGAATGCCCATCCTCTCGGGGCTCCTTGGGTCCAGGAAGCTGGCTGAGCTGGAGCACCCGAGCCACGTGTGCCCGCGTCCTAAGATGATGCAGCTGCCGGGAACACGGGGCGGGCACCATTGGAAGTGAGAGTGTGCCAGGTGTCCCTAAGTGGACACAGTGCTGGGCTCACCATGGTGCCCACCCAGATGCCCCTCTGGGACTCTCTGGACTCCCTGACACCCAGGTGTGACTAGGCTGTTCCCAGATACGACCCCTCTCAGTACCCAGCACGGGGCTGTCTGTGTTTGCAATGGAGGAGTCCACCCATCTTCCAACCTCCCCGCTGTGGCCTGGCTCCAGACCGTGAAAGCACTGTCCAAATGGGCAGACAGTCTTAGGCTCAGCCCTAAATGCTGTGTGATCTTGGATAAGCCACTTAACATCTCTGAGCCTCAGTGTGTATGTTTAAAATGCTGAGCATCCCCAGGTGCCCTGGTCACCATCAGCTAGGAGATATATATATATATATATATGTTTTTTTAATTGATGTTAGAGAGTGGGGGGTGGGGGGGGGAGAAACATCGATCGGCTGCCTCCTGTACCCCCCCGACTGGGGATCAAGCCCACACAACTGGGGCATGTGCCCTGACTGGGAATCGAACCAGCGACCTTCCAGTGCACAGGACGATGCTCAACCAACTGAGCCACATGGGCCAGGGCAGCGAGGCCATACTTCACAGAGAGGTGAGCCCCTGTGAGCCCCTGGTCCAGATCACTGAGCCAGAGGTGGGGCTTTGAGCTGCTGGGCCCTGCACTGGGACACACTCAGGAAGGTGCCCATGCCCCTCAGCAGGGCAAACACTTCTCAGCTCGTAAACAGTCATTACAGAGCTAATAAACCCAGAGCTAATAAGCTGGATTCCCAGAACTCTGTCCTGGGGCTTGCTGTTTCCCTGGGCTGCTGGGGCATCCGGGCACTTGACACAGGCCCATCCAGGCCACTCACACCAGAGGGACTTCAAAACCTACCTACTCGTCACTCCCCCCACCCCTTCCTTTGGGGCAGCATGGGTTGAGGAATGATGGCTGGGGAGGCGGGGGGGGGGGGGGGGGGGGGGGGGGCGGGGGGAGCTGGAGACAGGGCTCAAACCCCGCCTTGGCCGCCTACTGTGCTGGGAAACTTTGGGCAAGTTACCACATCGGAGCCTCAGTTTTCTCTGCTGTGAAATGGGATGATGCGCCCGCGCCAGGAATGCAGTAGAGATGACATGAGATCATGAATGTACCGCGCCTGGTACCCTGTGGACGGCCAGTAATTGGAATTCTGGCTGACCTCTGCCACCATCACTCACTTGGTCTCTATAGCTGAGCCAAGAGCCCCGAGCAGCCCTGATCCCGTTATCTGGACGGCTCCCTCACCAGGTCCCAGTGTGGCTGGGAAACTGACAGGTGGGGAAACTGAGGCTCAGAGCGGTTAAGTCACCTGTCCAAGGTCCCACAGTTAGGAGGTGGTGGGGCTGTGATGCCCCCACATTCTGCAGCCTCCTGTCACCCAAGAACCGGTGAGACAACGTGGCAAAACAATAGGCACAGTGGTGAGAGCAGCCGCTCCCACCCCCTCAAGCAGAAATGACATCACCCACGCCTTCTCCTCTATGAAAGGGCCCTCACAGCCTCTCACCTGTCCTATCTCATTATCTTCCTCAGCTGATAAGGTCTGACCCTAGTTCCTAGTCCTGCTCCAGCAGATCCCCCACCTGCGCTTCCAGGCCTTCCAGGGCCAGGGGAGAGGCATGTTGGTGCGGGGGGGGGGGGGGGACACACACACACCCGGCCAGGGAAAAGAGGCTTCTTGCCGGGGCCTGGGGGCAGGACCACCTAAGGATGCTCCACGCATGGGCTCCAGGGCCACAGGTGGGAAGCAGAGAAAACCAAGGTTGTGGGCAGCTTGCCCTGCGCTGGGCCCGGGAGCAGAGCTGAGCTGAGCGTCTCCACCTCCATGACATTCTCCCCCCCACCCCCCCAACACCATCATGACACACAGGCTGGCAGGCGGGGAAGCCCCGGGCGGGGTGGCAGTTCACGCCTGGCCTAGATCGAAACCCATCCTCAGTGCCCTTGGTCTACATGGCACCCCCGCCCTCCCACCCAGACTGGCCACTTGTACAGACAGCACCAGCACTGCCATTCTGGGCCCTGTTCCCAGCCAGTCCCCCCACAGCCCGAGAGGCACGGGCTCCGTCACCACCCGTCTGATCCCGTTATCCTGACGGCTCCCTCGCCAGGTCCGTGTGGCTGGGCACCGGCCCAAGGCTTTCTGCGAACCATCGCTGCAATCCTCACTGCCACCCTCCCACGGACTACTGCTACCCACTGTACAGGTGGGGAAACTGAGGCAGCTATTGAAGTGACCCCACCCTGCTGACCACACTCTCCTAGACCCCTGCCCATCGCTTCCCACCACCCTCCAGGCCAGTGTCTCTGATCTGCCCACCCAGCTCCAACCACTTTGGGGGGTGGGGGTGGCTAGAACATCCTTCCTGCCAGCAGCTTTGGAATTGCAAATGACTGGCCCTGGGGGACCCCAGAGGGGATGGGGATGGCGGCTCTCTGTGCGTATGTCCCTGAAGAGGACAAGAAAAGGTGAGTTTTTCTTTACGCCCCGTCTAACTCACACGGGGCGGGTCTAACTCACACTGGGTGGCGACAGTCACTTCATGGCCGTCTGGGGAAGCCCTCGGTTTCCCTGAAGAGGGGCAGGCAGGGCTCCTCCTCCTGGCCCGTGTCCTGCAAGCTGCCTCCCTGGCAGCCTGGCCGCCCGGTCACCAGGCCAGGTCAGCCTGCACTCTGGGAGGGCGCTGACGTCCCGCCACCCCGCCCCCAGCCTGGCTCAGCAGGACGGGAAACTGGGAGCAGACGCGAGCATGAGCTCACACTGGAAATCCCCAAGGGTGGCCAGGACAACATGGAGGCCTGCTCCAAAGTGGGTGGCCCAGGGACCCACGGGGCTGTGCAGGGAGGAGAGGCAGCCAGGCAGCCGGGAGAGGACATCCCCCCTGATATTTTGGGGTGAGGCGGCCTCATGTCCCCACTGCTCACCCCGACCCAGAGGGAAGCGCCGGGTCACTTGGAAGTGAGCAGGTCCATGCACGCTCAGACACACCCGGCTTCTTCCTGCTCCGTCTGGAGTCTAGTCTGGGCTGAGTTTACAAGCAGGTGGACAGGAGCCCTGCGGAGCGGCCACGGCGGTGCCCGGGCTCTGACCACAGTTAAAGCACCGCTACTGGCCCAGAGCCAGACTCGGACCCCGGGGCCTCTGCAAGGGATTTGGGGGTGATCTGTCCCTCCTCTTAGAGCAGTGGTTCTCAACCTTCCGGCCCTTTAAATACAGTTCCTCATGTTGTGACCCCCAACCATAAAATTATTTTCGTTGCTACTTCATAACTGTAATGTTGCTACTGTTATGAATCGTCATGTAAATATCTGATATGCAGGATGGTCTTAGGCGACCCCTGTGAAAGGGTCGTTCGACCGCCAGAGGGGTCGCGACCCACAGGTTGAGAACCGCTGTCTTAGAGGAAGCGAGTCCAGTCCCATCCTGGGCAGAGTGTGTAAATCGCCAGGCAGAGCTGCAGCTCAGAAATGAGTCACCGGGCGGTCTGTTTACAGGCCTGCGGCACAGGAGTTAGGACCCGGCCTGGGAAAGGGCGGCGGGTTCAAGGTTGCGCTCCACCGCTTGCTTCCGGAACAGCTTGGTGCAGGCCTCAGTGCTGCCTGAGCCTCGAGAGGCACAGGACAGATGGGGCCACTACTGCGGTGTCTTCGTTTTACTAAAAAGACGGGAGTCTCACTCCAGCCTTTTAAAGTTAAAAGACCATAAATAAATAAATAAAGTTAACAGACCAAAAACCACCACCACCACCACCACCACAATAAAAAAAAAAAACTCCACCAAAAAGGCAGAAGTCAAACCAGAAACTGCCACCTGTCCTCTCACCCTACGGGGTCCCAGGGTCCAGGAGTGAACGAGACAAGAGGCCATGGATACTGCCAGGAAGTGGGAGGAGGGCAGCGAGGGCAGTGGGGTGGCGTGGCCTGGCACCTGGGCATGGGTGGCTGCTTCGTCCCATCCTGCCCTGGGAATGCCCCCTGCCCCGATCCCTGAAGCACATTCCTGGAGCCCAACTCAAACAATTCAGTCATCTCTGCCATCCCTGCAGGGCAGCCCCCTGCCTGTGGCTGGTGGCCGCCATCTCTCACTGTGGCTCTGCTGACACTACGAGTGGGGAGGGAGGGCCTTGCTCTCCTGGCCCGGCCTCTGGTCTAGCCACAGTGGAACCTTTTACTGCTGGAGGGAAGCAGACTCGGGAGCCACGAGGAATCAGGAGCCTGGATATACCCCTTGGGTGTTACTTTCCCGGCATAAATACTGGGAGAGTTAGGTGTGAGTTCAGAAGGGAAAATGCCAGCAGGTCAATGGCATCAGGCGTCCATGCCTGTGTCAGCAACTCAGCTTTGGGAAAATCTGCAAACAGAGCTCATACCCGGGGCATGGGAGCTCCTGTGTGGGGGAGGCTGTGCTAGGGGGATGTCTTTCAGGCCCCCTCCCTGCCCCTGGTCTCAGCTCCTCCCAACAGCGCCCAGACCTACTTCCTGCAGGGCCCATGGTTTGAGCAGGAAGAGGCAGGCTTCTGGCACCAAAGGCAGCCTCCTGCGAGGGGAATAACTGCCCTCCGTACCTCGCATCTCATTTAGGTTTATTCCAAGTTCTTCCCCCAAACCTCCCGGGAAACTGAGGCAGGGAGGGGCAGACAATGAGAAGGACAGGCATACCTCGAAGTACTGCAGGCTGGGTCCCAGAGCACTGCACTGAAGCCAGCTGTGATCTTTTTGCTGGTGGCGGGTCTTGGCTTCAATTTGTAAAAAAAAAAAAAACCACACCTCTGCGGGGCGAAATAAAACGAGGCATGCCTGTTACTGGATGGACCAGGTGCTGCGGGAGGATTTCTCAACCCGCGCACAGCACTAGGCCTTTTTGAGTCACGTGATTCTTTGTCGCGGGGCCTGTGGGATGTCCAGCCGCACCCCTGGCCTCTACCCACTAGATGTCCAAGAGCAACAACACTCGCCCGCTTCCCCTGAGCTGTGACGACCAAAACGTTTTTGAGAAATTGCCCAATATCCCCTAGCTGGTAAAATGGCTGAGAGCCGCAAGCTTCACTTTCCACTTCTCCCCCTGTCCTAGCTAGAGAGTGAGTGACAGAAACATAACACGGACGCTGGGCTCACGTTTACCAGCAAATGTCACACACGGGGCCACCTGGGAAACAGCAGGCAGTGCAGGGCGGGGTCAGTCCCGCAAGCCTCACCCTTCCGACACTCCAACCCCACGCCTGCTCCGGAGTCGTTCACGCCGGTTAGGCAGGGGCTGAGGCCTGGGCGCCCCTCCGCCCTGGGGTGGGCACATTTGCCCCCGAGGGGGCTTCTCCCTCTCTAATCTAACCCTAAAAGAGGGCACCAACCTTTGCAAGGCCCTCAGTCCAGAAGTCAAGACCCCGGTGCCCATTTTCTGAGCTCCGGTCCAGCCTGGCAGAGCGCGCCCACCCTCCCACACCTGCTTCCACCTCGGCGCGGGCAGCTCGCCCCAGAGGGAGGGGCGCGGAGGATCTGGGTCGAAGGCGGGAGTGCGCGGTGCTGCCCCGGGGCGGTCCCTTCTCTCCCACCAGGGGCTCTAAACTTCTGCCCACGCGTCAGGGGACCCTTGGCCCGGGGATCCCTTAGGCGTCGGGTCCGAGCTGAGCCCCAGGGGCTCGCAGACCTGGTCCCGCAGCCCCGTCCGAGTCCAGCACCGACCTCTGGCGCCCGGCTTGGCCCACGTGGGGCCCGAGAGCTCCGCAGGGCGGGCCCCCTCGCCAGCCGCGCACCACCGCCCCAGGGCGGGCTCGGGCGCGACACCGCGGACCCTTCCGGCGCCTGAGGTCCTGCGGCCGAGCCCGGTCCCACCTGTCGCGCGTGCTCACCTCCCGGCGGCCCCACTGGTACGGACGCGGCTCCGCGCCGCGCAGCCGAGCAGCTGGGCCGCGGCTTCTGGGGGCGGGGCCCCGGCGCCCCGCCTCTTCCCTACCTGCGCGGGGCGGTGGGCGGCACCCGGGGGCGGGGCCTAGTCATGGGGGCGGGACCTGTGTCGTGGGGGCGGGACCTGGGGCGGGACCTAGCCGTGGGGGCGGAGCCCCGCCTGCCCTCACCACCCGCGGTGTCCTCTGCGGCTCGGTGCCCCGGCGCCAGCCCCACCGCGCTCTGCCCAGCGGGGTCCCGGCCCGGCGTCTCCCGGGCGTCGTCCTCCCCTCATAATCGTATAAAGAGCATCATCTAGGTCTGAACTGCCTCCTTCACGTCGCGCCCAAGAAAACCCCCTCCCATAACAGCCGCCTCCCGTCTCCCCTCCGTCCCCCGCCCCATTCCCAGGCCAAATGGGCCTGCTCCCCGGAACCTCTTAGCCCTCGCCCTTTCCCTGAAACCCCAAATCCCGCTCCCGCCCCCGGACGCTTCTCTGATCCGATCTCGGCCACTGCTCCCGCGCAGCTGCAGACAGCGAACGCGCCCTCCTCCGCATCCTCCGGGCGAAGGCCGGGTCTCGCCCAACTTCTCCCGCCCCCACCCGCCCGGCTCCCAGCCCGGAGCGGCGCTGACAGCCGCGCGCAGAGTGCTGGCCGCGGGGACGACCGCGCTGGATGCTTCGGGGACTGGGGGGGTGGGGGAGGCAGGGGGTGTCTCTGGAGAGGCTATAGAAATAAGCATTAAGGCAGACAGACCTACGTAAAAGCTACGTTGCCTCTGGGCCGACGACACTGAGCCTCCCCAAGGGGCAGCAGCATCTTGGCTCACACGGAGCCTGCAGTGGACGCAGAGATTTTGGCGGCGGCCTGGGGAGTGGGGATGGGGGTCCCTCGGAGCCACTTCTTAATTTGCAAAGGAGCGAAGCCTGCCCGGCCTTCTCACGTGTGGGCGATGGGGTGCCATGAAAAGCACCCGTGAAACTGTTGTTAGTTAATGGGGTTCTTCCCAGGGGCTCCGAGTTCAGATCCCGCCCCCGCCACTTGCCACCTGTGCGTGCTCCCTTCCTGCTCCGTGAACTGAGGGTAGCAACAGGGCTGGCCTCTTGGAGGAGGCCCCGAAGGGCACGGGCTCCAGCATCACTGGGAGCGGCTGCTGCGGTTACTATTGCTATTGTTGTTACTATTATCACCTGCATCCTTCCGGCTCTCCGCCTGGGAAACCGGGCTCCTGACCTTCCTCTGCCACAGTGTCGCCCCCAGCCCTGTTGCTCCAGGCGGGAGGGGGGCCTGCGGGGGCACTGCTCCCCTCTCCCCCCCCTCACCCCACACCGCATCTGCCCAGCAGTCAGGGCCCAGAGGCAGGAACGGGACCTGACCAACTCCCTGCAGCTGGCTGGGTGCGAGCAGAAGAAGGCAGGGGTGCATGGTGCGGGCTGACCCCCACTCGCCCCAGGTCACCCTTGGCCTGGGTCGGGGAACACCTAGTCTAGCCTCCCCCTCCTGGCTGGACAAACAACCATGAAGGTGCGTGTGGAGGGGGGCACAGCCGGTGGGACTGGGACAATTCCAAGGCCCGGATGCCCCTCTCTCAGCCCCGGCCAGGTGGACAGAGAGTTGGGGTTCGGACTAAAGGATCCCAGGTTAGATTCCGGCCAAGGGCAAGGGCTCAATCCCCCCCAGTAGGGGGCGTGCAGGAGGCAGCCAATCAAGGATTCTCTCTCATTGGTGTTTCTATCTCCTGTCCTCTTTGAAATCAATATAAAATATACATTTTAAAAATAAGAAAAAAAGAATATTTTTTTTAAAAAGAAAAGAAAAATTGGGCCTGCGAGGAGGAGGAAGGAAGGCGGAGGAGGGGTGAGGCGTCTGGAGCTGTGGAGACTGTTGGTCTCAGGGGGCGCCAAATCCTTCTCGGGTGGGAGGTTAATAATTGGAAAGAGGGGGGTTCCTGACTGTGGGGACAGTCCAGAGAAAGGCGCTTCTCCTGCTGCTCCCCATACCCCGGGCCTTGGGTGGGGGGGGCCAGAGAAAATGCAGGGCCCTGGGGTGCCGTGGGGCGCAGGGAAGACCATGACCAGGGCCTGTGTGCAAAGCGCTGGCTCTCTACGGGGAGATGGAAGCACACAGCCCTGGGCCCTTCCCCGATCTGAGCGCTGTGATGTGCCACCTCGTTTCGTCCTCGGATGGCTGCAGCGTCAGCGTCCCCGCTTCTGGGAAGGGAGCTGAGGGAGAGGGAGATGCAGGGGGAGCTGAGGGACCCAGTCCCTGGCTGACTTTAGCCTCCAGCACATGCACCAGACACCTGAGCTGCGGTCCCCGGGCACCCCGGGAGGGGAGGGGTTGGCGCTGGCGGTCCATGTCAGGGCTTTTCCCCACAGACACATGGCACTGGCTCAGCCACGGAGCGGCACCCTTGGTTGCAAGGAGGAGCACCTGCCGCGCAGGGAAGGGTGTTAAATGCACCAGGGGTGTAATTTGCGGTGATGACTCGCAGCGGTTAAAAGCAGGGCGGCCCCGCTCTCTGTGCTGCATGGAACACGTCCAAGAGGCATGAAGTGAAGAGACCCAGGTGTGTGTTCCGTGTAGTTCCATTGACCCACGTTTAAAGGAACATGCGAATATGTGCGGGCAGAGCCACCAAGGCTTTCTGGAAGTGTATTTGTGGAGTAACCCTGCGTGGTGGGGGTGTGGGGTAGAGAGGAGGGAGATGGAGCCTTGCCTTTTATTCCACAAAATGTGTGTGCGGCCCTGACTGGTTTGGCTCAGTGGATAGAGCGTCGGCCTGCAGACTGAAGGGTCCCAGGTTTGATTCTGGTCAAGGGCATGTACCTTGGTTGCAGATACATCCCCAGTAGGGGGAGTGCAGGAGGCAGCTGATCGATGTTTGTTTCTAACTCTCTATCCCTCTCCCTTCCTCTCTGTAAAAAAAATCAATAAAAAATATATTTTTACAAATGTGTGTGTGTGTTACTTTTATAACTTAGAGGAAAACATAGTCTAAACTTTCATGGTGTTTTTTTTAATATATCTTTATTGATTTCAGAGAGGAAGGGAGAGGGAGAGAGAGAAACATCAATGATGAGAGAGAATCACTAATTGGCTGCCTCCTGCACACCCTCTATGAGGGATCGAACCCGCAACCCAGGCATGTGCCCTTGACCGGAATCAACCCCGGGACTCTTCAGTCCTCAGGCCAACATTCTATCCACTGAGCCAAACCGGCTAGGACTGAACTTTCATCTTGAACGGGCCTGAAGGTGTAGGGAGGGTCTTGACAGGTGGGGCTGAGGAAGGGGGGTGCAGGCGGGAAGAACAGAGACGCAGGAGCAAGGAAGTTCTGGGCCCGGGTTTGGTGGCATCACAGGATGTTTTTTTTTGGGGGGGGGGGGGGACAAGCCTGGGAGGCAGGTGGCCTGTGCTGGAGGCTGGAGCTGAGCTTTCCTATCCGTGAAGGTGTTTCTGTTTTATCCAGTAAACAACGGGGAGTTTTCGGCTGGGAAATCGCACCGATGTTTTCCACTTGTGCCGCCCGCTTTGAAAAGGGCCTCCTCAGACCCGATTACACGTTTCAATCTTTTTTTTTTTTTTTTTTTTTTTTACACCTGAAACCTATATAATTTTATTAACCAATGCCACCCCAATAAATTCAATAAAAAAAGATTTTGTTTGCTTAAAGCTGTGGTTCTCAACCATGGCTGCACATTAGAATCACCTGGGAATCTTTAAAATCCTGATTTCTGGGCCTCATCCTCTGGAAATTCTGCTTCTCTGCTACTAATGTTGTGGCCCACCCCATAACAAAGAACGTTTCAATCTTGATAGCAATTGCCAGGTAGGCAGGGCGGGCCTCGCAGAGGAGGGGACGGGAGGTTGTGGACCAAAGACCAGACCCTCGGAGTTTTAACACGAGAAGCCTTCGTGCTCTGTCCGCACTGCTCTGTAGGAAGGCGGGCGGGGGCGGGGGGGGGGGGGAGGCAGTCCCCCAGCACCACACGGCGATCCCGAGGCCCCTCGTGACACTCAGAACAAGAAATGAGGCATCGTGACCCTTGGGAGAAAAGGGAAAAGGGAACTTGAAGCCGTAAGTTAGCAAGAAAGAGAGAGAGAGAGAGAACTTGGATAACATAACTTTGAAGTAAAATATTAGGGGTCACGTTGTTAGCTGGGATTTAAAAATTTTAGAGCATGGGGGCATGCTGATGTTCTTGTCGGGGTTCAGAGAGGTTTGGGGCTGTGCCAAGGCCACAACCTGGTGAAGCTCAGAGCGGCTGCCGGACCCAAAGCCACACTCTTCCCAGCCACCAGGGACCCGGCAGCTTCAGGAGGGTCTGTTAGGTTAGGTGGCTCAGGGGGCGGCGTAAGAAATAAAGAGTCGCCGAAGCCGGTTTGGCTCAGTGGATAGAGCATCGGCCTGCGGACTGAAAGGTCCCAGGTTCGATTCCGGTCAAGGGCATGTACCTGGGTTGCGGGCACATCCCCAATGGGGGATGTGCAGGAGGCAGCTGATCGATGTTTCTCTCTCATCGATGTTTCTAACTCTCTATTTCTCTCCCTTCCTCTCTGTAAAAAATCAATAAAATACTGTAAAAAATCAATAAAAATCTTAAAAAAAAAAAAAGAAATAAAGAGTCGAGTGGATCAGAAAAGGAAAGGAAAGATTTATTGCGTCCCCGGGAGACCCACGGACCCCAAAGACAGGGCACGTGGATTCACGCCAACAGGGAGGGGGGCACTTTTTTTATACTGCGGTTGGATGAGGGGCGGGGACATGAGCTGAGGTATTCAGCTGAGGAAGTTCCCGCTGCAGGGGGTCAGCAGGGGCATTCAGGAAGGAGGTGGGGGTATGTGGATTCAGGGAGAAGAAGCCGGCATCTGTGTCTGGCACGTTGATCTGTGAGAAATTCCAGGGGAAGCCCATGATCTCATCACACGTCTGCATGTATCCGATCCTGGGCTCTCTCCGACCAACAGGGTCGACCTGGCTGTGCTTGGGACACCCCGGTTTGGGCGAAGGGGGGCGGCGAGGGGGGGGGGCAGTGAGAGGCTACTCTAAAGGTGCAGGGGAATGGGACACGGGAGGGGCCAGGGGAGCAGAGTGGAGGAAGGCATCCTTGTCTCTAGAATTTGGCCAACACAAGCCCCCCGATGTCCTCTCCATCCGCCCTCCCTCTGGGCTCAGGGGGCAAAGTCAGGGAAGATTCTGCCTGAGGGGTTTGGGGAGAAGGGGGAACAAATATCTTGATGGGGGGGAAAGCTCAGCGCTGTTATTGATGATGCATAGGCACCACCTAGTGGCTATCAGGGGTACTGCAGCAAGGAACCCTCCCCCAAGAGGAGAAGCCACAATTCCTCTTGCGCCCTCTCCGCCCTCTTTCTCTCCAGAAAATCTGGCAGCCCTGTCCATGGGTGACCAGCATGAGGCCTGGGCTCTGGCGTAAGGGAGCTCTGAGTGCGAGGTGAGATGTCAAAGCCTAGGCAGCTCTTGTCCCTGGCGTCCTGCCTGCTTTCAGAACAGCGTGCCCAGGAAGGGGCACCCGTGACACAGCTGTCTGGGTGCTCATTGCTCCAAGGCCCCCGGCACCCGGGAACTGCCTGCCGCCCCAGGGAAACCCAGTGTCCAGGCTGATGGGCTCAGACCCCTGGGCTCAGGGTACAGACTTCTCAGCTGTCTTCTCCTGTGCCGTCCCCTCCCCCACGGTGGCCTTGAAGTCTCGCCCTCCCTCCCAGCAGCCTGCTCCTCACGCATGCTGTTCTCAACCCTTTATCAGCCTTCCTCTGGGTCATGCTAGTCCGAGCCAAGGCTTGGCCATTCCGACTGGCCATTGGGAGTAGACTTGGAATGTTATTCCAGAGCCCACGTCACCTCCCACTTCCCAGAGGGGCTCATCCTGTAGACCCCAGAGTGCTGCTGCTGCTGCTGCATCTCCGCTTCCCCCTGCCCCCCGCTGCCCTGGGCCCCCCCACCCCCCTCCCAGGACCTGAGGCCTGGGGGAAAGGGCACTGGCTTTGGTGGCAAACACTCAGGTATGCCCAACTCACCACTGTTTGACCTGTGACATTAGGCAGTTTACCTTGCCTTGAGTGTCAAGGCCTCCCCAGAAAGACACACCCACCCCCTGGAAACCCCACCCAGAAGCCATAAACAAAAGATCAACAACGTGAAGACATGAAAGCAGCAAAGTCTGTGCCAAAAAGATGCCCAGGACAGAGCTAAGCGAATGAAGAGTTAAAAAGCTAAGCAAACTTCCAATGAATGTCATCAAACGGTCAATATCTAGAAACTGAAAAAAAGAGGTCCTGCTTAGATCAACTTTAAAAATGACAAGCTAGGCCTGGCCAGCGTGGCTTGGCTGGTTGGAGTGTCCTCAACCTGTGCACCAAAAGGTTGAGGATTCGGTTCCTGGTCAGGGCACATACTCAGGTTGTGGGTTCGACCCCCGGTGGGTGCATGCGGGAATCAACCAATCGAAGTTTCACTCTCACATTGATGTTTCTCTCTCCCTCTCCCTTCCTCTCTCTCTCTCTCTCTTTTTTTAAAGTATGTCCTTGGGTGAGGATAAAGGGAAAAATTACAAAATAATCTAAGAGAAAATTGGATAAAGACTAAGAACAAATAGTTCACAGAAAAATAAGTGAAAACAGTCCATGGATATAGGAGATGAGTATAAAAAAAATACAGTAGTTAGGAGAAGGCAACAGAACTGGGAACCCCTGGCGCGGGAGGGGCTGAAGGACCAGCGGCTGGCTCCGGGTCTGGGCGGGCAAGTGCGTGGGGAGCCAGGGACTTCTCGTTGGTGGCAGAGAGCAGGGAGGCTGTGGCAGATGAATGGGGTCATGTCAAAAAGACACAGGGACCAGCTGGAAAGCGCTCCCGCTGGCCAAATTGAACAATCTGAGCATCAAGAAGAAAAATGAGCGTAGGTCATGGAAAAACCTTGCAATCATGAAAGTCCCGTGTTTCTCGGGAACATCCAGAGAAACCCCGGGCACCCCAGAGCCATTTGTTAAACCAAGACCTTCCTTTGGAAAGTGGTGGATAAAGGGAAAGACTGGAGCATGGATCCTGCCTCCCCAGTGGGACGTGCCTTTCAAGGGAACCCAGGGGCCCTCCTTGGGCCTAAGGCCTCGCGCTCAAGGAACCGAATCCTTAACCTTTTGGTGCACAGGACGATGCTCCAACCAACTGAGCCACATTGGCCAGGGCTAGTTTGTTATAGGGCGCGGCTACAGTGTTTGGACAGGTTCAAGCCTTGGACTGAGGAGAGGGCACAGTCCTCTCATGGCCACGTGCAAGTCCCAGGTGGAGGGCAGAGCCCTCCCAGCACAGTTATAGCCAACAGCTGTAGTTGTGAGCGTGAACCTATGGTCCGAACACGTGGCCCCACGTGCCTGAGTGATGTGGGCTTGATAGAGTTCAGGTGCATGTAGTTGAGTAGGGTTGAAACCCACAAGAATGTTGCAAACATCTTGATCACGCCCTTACTTTGCCTCGTGGCATCTGCTATAAAATAAAGACACGGCTGGTGGGCGTTGGCGCTGTCCATCTGAGGGGCAGCGTCCCACCGAGACCCAGCTTTCATTCTCTTGTCTGTCTTTTCTAAGCCTTTCACCCCCCCCACTCAGGGTCACTGAGCCAGGCTGAGCTGGCATGCGTATGCCATGGCCGTGCTGGCTCCCCACAGTTGGTAATTTTAAAAATATATATATTTATTGATTTCACAGAGGAAGGGAGAGGGAGAGAGAGAGAGCGAAACATCAGTGATGAGAGAGAATCATGGACGGGCTGCCTCCTCCAGGCCCCCTACTAGGGATCGAGCCTGCAACCCAGGCATGAGCCGTGACCTCCTGGTTCATAGGTCGATGCTCAACCACTGAGCGCACTGGCCAGGCTGCTTTGTGATTTTAAAGTTGATTTGTGGGACCCCTTTTTTAGTTTCTAGCTACTGACCTTGGATTACATTTGCTTTTGTGCTTTACAGAAGAACACGCTGTGTTAGTGAGGCTGCCTAGCAAGTCGCCCCCACACTTGGCTGCTTGAAACAGACCATTTGTTTATTATCTCAGTCTCTGTGGGTCAGGGACCCCGCGGGGCTCAGGGCTTAGCTGCATCCATCATCGAGGTGTTGGCTGGGCCTGTGAATGGTTATCTCAAGGCCCAGTCGGGGGAGGATCCACTCCCAAGTTCATTGGCAGGTTCAATTCCCTGCTGACTCCTGTCCAGAGGCAGGGCCCGCATCAGGGGCTGGGACCTCAGGGGCTGGGACCTGGAGAGTAGCATGGGGCCCTGCTGTTTGTTTAATACTTTATTTATTTATTTATTTATTTATTTATTTTATTTGTTTATTTATTTATTATTGTTTAAAGTATTACAAAGGGTATTACATATGTGTCCTTTTTTTCCCCGCCCTTGACAATTCCCCAGCTTCCCCTACCCCCCAGTGTTTTATGTCCATTGGTTATGCTCATATGCATGCATACAAGACCTTCGGTTGATCTCTTACCCCTCTCCCTCCTGCCCCCCAACCCTTCCCTGCCTTCCCACTGCAGTTTGACAATCTGTGTGAGGCAGCTCTGCCCCTGTATCTATTATTGTTCAAAAGTTTATAATGGTCTCTATTATCCATGAATGAGTGAGATCATGTGGTATTTTTCCTTCATTGACTGGCAAATACTTTAATATATAGTATTGATTTCAGAGAGGAAGGGAGAGGGGGAGAGAGAGAGAGAAACATCAATGATGAGGGAGAACCATTGCTTGGCTGCCTCCTGCACGCCCCCTACTGGGGATCGAGCCAGCAACCAGGCATGTGCCCTTGACAGGAATTGAACCCGGGACCCTTCAGTCTGCAGGCCGATGCTCTATCCACTGAGCCAAACCAGCTAGGGCCATTTTGACTTTTTAAAAATATTGCATTAAAATATGATTTCTCTTGCTTCTTGAAGTTTTTGGTGCTCCCTTCCTTCAATTTTGCCCCTGAGGCGAGGGCCTCACTGCCCTCACCCTGGGCCCTGCTTTGACAGGTGAGGCCCACGCCCTCATGGAGAAGACGGCAGAGAACCCCAAAGTGCAATGTCAGGTCACGGTCAGAGCCATAGGAAACAAACCAAGATAAAGAAAGAGAGACGGGGCTGCCCTGCTGGACAGGTGGTCAGGGAAGGCTTCTGAGGAGGTGATGTGTGAGCAGAGATCGAGTGAAGGGAGGGAGCCATGAGAAGATGCAGGGGAAGAGCACCTGGGTGACAGGAACAGCAAATGCAAAGGCCCTGGGGCAGGAAGGAGAAGCTGAGGAACAGCCCGGAGGCAGGAGGGGCTGGAGCACAGAGGGGGGCGGGCGCAGTGGGAAATGAGGCTGGCGCGATAGGCCCTGGTCCAGCCCAGGACTCTGCATTCTGCCTGTGGCCGTGGGAAACGGTGGGAGGAGGCCACGTGACCTGACTCCCTCGTAAAAGCCTCCTCTGGGCTGAGTGGGGAATAGAACGCAGGGGCCTGGAAGCTGCGGGCCCGGAGGAGGCGCTGCTTTGCCTGGGAGAGATGGTGGCCTCCTCCTGGGTCGTTGCAAATTGGAGGCCAGCCAGGAGGCCCTGGGAATGCGTCAGGCCCACATGGAGCCTCCCCGGCGTCCACTGCTATTGTCCCTGCGTGACCTCGACATCAGCCGCGGGCTCCTGCGATCTCCAGGCTCCCGCCTGCAGGCCAAGGAGTCTGCTGAAACCACTATGTGCCCGTGACCCCGACTTAATGTCAAAGGTGACATCAACGCCGGGCGTCACGTGTGGGTGCAGGACCGCTAGTGTTTCCACCCAAACCCACCAGTGGTTACGGCTGTTTGGTGGTGGTTGGGGCGGGGTGGGAGGGGGTGGGGCTCGCAGAGGATTTTTGTTCCCTCTTTGTGTTTTTCTTTCCCCCTCAGCTTCGCTGCGACGAGCATATATTGCTTTTGCACTCGTGCCGAGCCCCCGTGCTATTTTTAAGGCCGTGTGTAAAGATGCAAAGTGTTATGGCATGTTTCGTGCGGACAAGAGACACCTGGAAGACAGGCCGGGGTGAGGGGTTACCGGTGACTTCTCGCCTACGTTTTCTGAAATGCAGGGAACACTTTTTGCTTTCACATCACAAAATGGTTGTTTGTTTTTCACAATGAACAGTGTTGCATGGTCTGCCTGTGGGCTTAGACAAGGTCAAGGGCTCCCTTGCCCACCTGCCCTGGGAGGCCCGCAGTTATTCAGGACACCCTCACCCCCCGCCCCCCGCCCCCCCCCAGGAACTTGCTGCTCCCCTGCGCCCGAGGGAGGGAGGGACAAGGTTCTCTAATGCTCCTCAGACTCCCCTGGTCTCCATGAGGCCTGACGTGGACTCTGTGTTCATGAGCATTGTCCAGTTTTGGTTTTATTTTTAAATATATTTTATTGATTTTTTACAGAGAGGAAGGGAGAAGGATAGAGAGTTAGAAACATCAATGAGAGAGAAACATCGATCAGCTGCCTCCTGCACACCCCCCACTGGGGATGTGCCCACAACCAAGGTACATGCCCTTGACCGAAATCGAACCTGGGACCCCCCAGTCCGCAGGCCGACGCTCTATCCACTGAGCCAAACCGGTTCCGGCCTTTTTTTTTTTTTAAATACATTTTTTATTGATTTCAGAGAGGAAAGAAGAGGGAGAGAGAGAGATAGAAACAGCAACGATGAGAGAAAATCATGGATCAGCTGCCTCCTGCACGCCCCCCACTGGAGATTGAGCCCACAACTCAAGCATGTGCCCTGACGGGGAATCGAACCCTGACCTCCTGATTCATAGGTCAGTGCTCAACCACTGGGCCATGCCGGCTGGGCTCCCCCTGGGTTTTTCACCTCCCCCCATCCCCAGCTGATGTCCGACCCACCCCGGCCTGCCTTCGGCAAGATCCCTGTTGGGTCGGTTGAGGCAGAACTCCCTCACGCCCGTGTTTCCTCTTAGTAATCTCCACCGACACCACCACCACCCCCGCCCACCCCAGCGCCTCAGCTGCGTCAATCCCGCCTGCCCACGCTGCATTCTACGCTGAGCTAGTTCTACGCTGAGGTCTCTTCCCCGTTGCAATGGTCCTGGGTAAAATTGTTTTTTATGCTTTAACCACTGCCCAGCTCCAGTTTCTCTTTGACAAAAGCCACCCTGGCAGGCACTGTTCATGGCACGCCTCTCAGGAAGCACCTGCCACCCGCTTTCCTGAGTGAACCCACTCACTGTCCCCTCCCCTCACCCCCTTCGGGCCGCACCCACTGGCTTCTCAGGTAATGACCTTGACCTCAGAGAGGCGGTCAGCAGGTGGCTCCCGGCGGGTTCTCTGCGGCCTCACGGAGATGCTCTCCTGGCAGCTTCTAGGGTTCTGTCCCAGCCCCTGCCCACCCCCCCTTCCCGTGGTGGGCTCCTCCCTTTACCCCTGACCTTGGGGTCCAGTGCTCCAGGGCCCGGGCCTGCCCCTCTTCTCTTCCCACAGTCTCTGCCCAGGGACCCCATCCCACCCCCAATTTAAGTCCCAGCTCTGACGGCTTCCCCATGGGCTTCCCGTGGCCAAGGGGAACTCGTGATGGCCTCCCCGCCCACACCTGCTCTCCCTGGCTGTGTCCCGGGAGGACAGGGCCAGTAAAAGCAGACAGAACCGAAACCTGGCAGGATGCTCAGCTGTCCTCTCTTTCACCCCCAGCTTCCAGCCCACCAATCCTTCCTGTTGGGCCAACTTTAAAAATAAATCCTGACTCTACTGCCTCCCACAACCTCCGCTGCTAACGGGAGTCCTGGCCTCCTCGCTCCCCCACTGCCCCTGCGGCCGCCACCCACGCAGCCACCCAGCCAGGCTTGGAAAGCGGGCAGGTCGCCTCTCAACTCAGGGGGGAGGCCGCAGTGCTCACCCATCAGCATTTTGAACAGGGGCTGTTGTTTGTTTCCAGGAGCCTCCAGGCTGCTGTGTTCCCCGCTGAGCTGGCTTCTATGTGTTGACGAGGGCAGGCCAGCAGCCTGGGCTTGGTGGGGGTTTTATACATAGACAGGCTTCCCTTTTATGAGAGCGTTTATTACATTTTCCCACTTGGCTGCAAATACGGAGGACATTTCCGTAGTATGTGCGGGGCGCGCATGTGTCCTTTGGCCTCCGGCTCAGCTGCGGTGCTACCACCTCCTTCCAGAATCAGAAAAGTCGGAGGTCCTGTCGCCCCAGCACCGGCGGAGGCTTCCCGGGTGACGTTCCCACCGCGGCCAGCAGGGGTCGCGGTGGGACCGCGCGGCCAGGCGCGCTCGGCGGGGAAGCAGCGCAGACTGCGCACCCCGCGCTGACACCCTGTGGCTCACAGCTTGAGCCCGCAGGGGGAGCTGACCCAGTTGCTCAGCTCTTCCACGACAAGGCCGTGCCTGAGTGCAAAGCACAGAACAGAACTCCAGCCCGGGCTCGCCTCCCCGCAGCCCCCGGCCCTGCCCAGCATCACCAGGGGACCGAGGCTGCCCCCACCCTCCAGACATCACGCCTGGTGAATCATTAATTGCCAATGTCCTCTCCCCAGAGTGGGGAGTGGGGAGAACCGTTCTCAAGGGCGACATTCCTGCATGACTCCGGTTTGGGCTGGTTCAGCGGCCCCTTCACCACTCTGAAGCCAACTGAAGCGAAATTGGGGAGGGGATCTTTCTTCCCAGAGAGTAGCCCCCACCCTGACGGCCGACGCCCCTCCTGTCACAGTCCCCATGGCCTCCAGGGCCAGGCAGGCCTCCCGGGTTGCCTCCACTTCCCTTCCCCTCGCCCTCTGCCTCCTGAGATCACCCTGTTCACGCACCTCCCTGCCTTTCCTCCTCTGCCCGCCTCTCTCTTAAGACTCATCTGGCCCAGTGCAACCTTCTCCCATTTCCATTCGCCGCTTCCGATGGCCAGACCTTCACTCTCCTGAGCACCCCGGCCCCCAGCACTGGGGCATCCACCCGCCTCCTCCTCCTCCGGGCACCTGCCCTGAAAGGCAGGCCTCCTGTTCACCCCTACTTCCTTTTTTAAAATTTTCCATTGATTTTTAGAGGGAGCGGAAGGGAGGGGGAGAGACGGAGAGAGAAACATTGATGTGAGAGAGACACATGGATTGGTTGCCTCCTGCACGAGTCCCCACCAGGGCCAGGGATGGAGCCTGCCTGCAACCGAGGTACGTGCCCTTGACCGGAATCAAACCCGGAACCCTCAGTCCATGGGCTGATGCTCTATCCCCTGAGGCTGGGGCCACTCCATCGGAGGTGACTGTGGCTGGCTCAGCAAGCAGGAGTGATGAGCCCAAAGTCACACAGCACCGAGGCAGTCTGCCTCCGAGCTCGGCGCCCGGTCCTCCCTGGCACGGCTTTGCCCACACAGTCCTGTCCCCTCCGCACTCGCGTCCCAGTTCGCACGGCTCACGCTTGGCCCGAGCACTGCTTTTGCTTTCTAAGAGTGGTATTTGTTTATTCTCTGGATTTCCATCGCAGGCCTCGCCGTGCCAGGCCAGGAGCCGAGGGCGGGGCCTGCGTGCCGGGAGTTCGCTGCTGGGCTGCTCTGGAGACAGGGTTCTCCTGTGTGTCGGCTGCATCTTCCCAGGCAGCCAGCGGCCCTCCCCAGGGGCAGAGGCTGCTTCCTGCCTCGCCTGCAACCCCCCAGGGGCGGTGACCTCCCGGCCCCTCCCCCGGGAGTTGATCCTGCTGTTGCCTCCATCCTGTGTGGGGGCTGGACGGGCCTGGCCCAGGCTGTGGGATGCAGGACAGACGGCTTGGGAAGGGGGCCTGGGAGCGGAGAGCTCGGGAAGGTGCTGGGATTTGAGACTGAGAGCACGTGTCCTTTCCCCAGCAGCCACGACGGACCCCCCGCATGTACTCTGAGCAGCAGGCCAGGCATTGGCCGAGCCCCCTTCTGGAAGACAGAGGCCTCGCCAGGACCCTGGGACAGCTGAACCTTCCGTCTGAACATCTCTGCCTTGACTCCTCCCTCCCTTATCCCATACTCGCCAGGGAGGTTGCCAGAACAAAAGACGAAAGTCCCCCCTGCCCCCCCATTTCATTAAACAAGCACAGACACCCTTCCTGGCCACCCCCTGCACCCCCCCAAGCCCAGCTTCCAGTCTCCAGCCCGGTGGACCCCAACTCAGAGGGTCCACGACCAGCCAAGGCAGACACCCACCCGGGTTGGGTTGCGGGGAGAAAGGGGGGTGGGGGAGAGGCCGAGCCCTGAACTGAGGAGGAAGCCGGGCGAGGCAGATGGCAGGAAGAGCGAGGAGCAGACACAGGAAGAGGAGTCTGTTTAATGACACGGCTGGGTCTGGTTACAAACATCAGAAACTACAAAAGGAGGACAGGCGGTCACACGGATGGCTGGGCGAGATGGGACAGGAGGGGACACGGCACAACAGTCACAGCAGCAGAACGTCCTGAGGACGACACATGTGACCAAGGGGCACACTCCAGGGTGTCCCCGCGGCTCTGACCCAGAGGGAGGGGCAGGACCGACTGCCAGCCAGCAGCCGGGCGGGGTGGGCGGAAGGTCCCGGCCTCGGAGCCCCCGGAGGAGATGGAGGCAGCTGGTCCTGTCCCATCGCCCCCCCTCCCGCCGGGGCTGGGCTGTCTTCGTGACAAAGGCAGATGGGGCTCTACTCCGCCCCTCCCCCAGCACAGGCGTCCTGTCCTCGAACTGCGGGCCCCCTGCCTGCCCTTGACTGTTAGGGAGCAGGGCAGGGAGCCACACACATCCTTTTGTGTGGGGTCAAGGTGGGGAGAGCCAAACCCTTCTTGTAGGAATGTGGGAGCTGGCCTGAGAATGGGCTGCGTCACCCCAAACCTGCCCACGCAGGCCCTTGAGTCACCCCAACTCCGCCCACAGGCCCCGATCCTCTCTGTGCTGATGTGGGACCCCCATCTCTGCCAGAACACTCCGACCTCGGCCCAGAAGCATGTGCGGGGCCCCTCCCTGCCCCACGCACAGGGGAGCGGAGCCGAGGCCTCCTGCGGACCTCTGGGCCCTGCAGGGACACAGTCTAGATGTGAATGTATATATATCTTTATATAGGCTGCATATAGAATATATCGTATATATGGTAGATATGTGTGCGTGATATTCTAGAGGTGACGCGAGACCTGCATGCTGGCCGGGCAGATAGAAACGGGGCTGGCGCAGCCTGCGGCGACTCGCGGACCCCCGATTCCTGCCAGCTGCTCAGCTAGGTCTCGGACGGTGAGTAGAAAAGCTAAGAAGAGGGGGCCTGGTTCTTCAAGGAGGAAGGGCCCCCCACCCCACAGGCCACCGGCCGCCACTGGGTCAGCATCCAGTGCCACCTCCCGGCGGCTCCAGGGGGCCGCGGCCCAGGCAGAGGCCTCTCTCCAGGAAGATGAGTCAGGGGTTCCTCCGGCTTCCTTGGCACCCAGCAACGGAGGGTCAAGGAGGGTCTTCAGAACTCGGCCTTCTGCTCAAGGTGCTGCCAGGGAGGGGGCAGGGCAGCAGGGGCCCTACGGCCCCGAGGAGGGAGAAGGCAGCGTGGCCGGTGGGCTGTGGACGAGAGATGGAGCAACAGGTCACAAGGGCACAGACTGGGACCAGGGGACAGGAATCGGGGGCGTGAGGCGGGACGCCGAGACCCCGTGTGGCACAGGGGAAAGCAGCCCAGGGGGCCCAGGGCCCAGTTCTCCTTCAACCGAGGGGACCTGGGCCCGGGCAAGTCTGTGGAACCGCCTGCACCCCAGGTCTTCTCCTCTACAGGGGGACTGTCTGCCTCGCCTCGCTCCATGGGGATCGAGGGCCATCAACTGCGGGCACGTGTCTCACCAGCTGCCAAGAGCCACGCAAACGTGACTCTCTGCTGTGGATGGAGACGTGTGCGCGCCTGGCCGGCCGGGTCCCCCGCGGACCACCCAAAGGCAGCCTCTGTACACACGGCCCCGTGCACTCGGCACCACGCCCCCCGCCTCCGCACCCACAAACACGCACCCACACCCTTAAGCAGAGACAGCTCAGTAAACAGTGGTGTCTGGCCCACCCCGTCCCTGATAAGAGGAGCTGGATGGAGGCCTTCCTTCCACGACTGCCTGCCACTCCCTCCCAGCTCCCAGCTCCCAGCTCCCAGCTCCCAGCTCGGAACGCCGGGGGGCCTCGGCAGAGGCAGGGGGCGGAGGGGACCATCCCCATGACTGCCCGGCTGGGGAGAGCGGTAACCCAACTGTGAGGTGCCCGGCCCAGGTGGGAGCAGGGCCTGGCCACCCTCCCCAGAAGCCGTCTCCACGGAGACGAAGGGGGCAGATGAGGAGATTCCCTCGGTTTCCTAATTCTTGGGGTTGGGTGAGATTTAAGTCCCCGGGGTCCAGCTGGGGCAAGAAGGGGGCGGGGCGGGGCTTGGTGTCGGGAAGCGTGTCCACATGTTTCTGATTCACGCGGCTGGGGCTGGGGCTGGCGCTGGCCAGCTCGGTCCCTCAGGCCCCTGTAAAAAGGCCTTTTCTCTAGAAGCAGGAAGTCGTGTCCCCTGGCTGTAGACAAGCTCTTCGCTGGCGGCAGAGGCTGCCTGGGGAGAGGGTGGGCGGGCAAGCCCCCTCCGCCACTGGCCCTCCTGCCCCTCTGGCTCCCAGCAGGTCCCCTGGCCCTGCCAGCGCCTCACGGCAGGTAAACCTCTGCCTCCCATCCACCGGGGTCTGGGCAGGCCAGGGCCAGCTGTGCACATCTGGAGCGGCCGCCGGGCCGTAGCCAGCAGTTCCTGAGAGCGGAGGACCGCGCTCCCCTGGGGGGTGGCGATGGGGGCGGGGGAGGGAGAGGAGAGGCTGGGCCAGTGTGCTCGGGGGACGACGGATGGACAGTCAGGAGGCCTGGCCTCCCAAGGCTGCCCTGGGACCTTCCCTCGGAGCTGCGCCCACAGCCCACCAGGCGGGTCCGAGGCCCCGGCCAGCTTGGAGCCCGGGAGGGGCCGCCGCCTGTTCCATGGGAAACTGCTGGGACTGTTTCTCCACACGCGTGTCCTGAGCTGCTGGCTGACCCCGCTCCCCATTCCCGCCTCTGCTCCTGCCCCGCCTCTCATGGCGCTGGGAGCCGGCCGCCCCTGGGGGCCCCAGAGGCCGGAGTGTTCCCAGCCGCCACGTCTGGGGCCAGCCCTCCCCTCGTGCTCCGAGTCAGCGGCCACCCTCCCGGAGCCACCTCCGGCCTCACCCAGCACTGGGAACGGGGCCTCGGGGTCAGCCCAGAAGTAAACACCCCGTGGTGCGCGTGAGAGGGACGCCGTGCTGGCGTGTGCGGGTCCTCGTGACTGTCCCCCCCCACCTGGCTGAGGCCAAGGCCAAGGCCGGAGAGTGGCTGCCCGGCCTCAGGTGAAAACAGCCCCATGTGACCGGTGCCCGCGGAGGGACGCCGGAAGCGCCTGCGGCCTCTGGCCCCTGAGCCAGCCTTCCCGCCGGACGCCGCCCTCCCCGCCCAGGGCCCGGTGCTCTGAGCAGGCCCCGCTCTGGGCCTGGGCTGGGGGATCTGATGGAGGCTCAAGCTCCCGCAGGCGGCGCAGGGGCCTAGGCTTGCGCGGCCTTTCCTACTGCGTCTGTTCCCAGACCCGCCTCCTGGCCGGGCTCCTGCCCAGGTCAGCCCTGGGCCCCGGGGCAGACGGAGACCAGGGAGCTCCCGGCCCACCCTCACCCCTCCTCACGTGGTGGCGTTGGGGACCTGCTGTACCCAGCCCACGTCCTTGTAGGCCGCGGTCACGTGGCTGTAGATGAGGCCGCGCAGCTTGGCCCAGGCTCTCTGCGTATCGGGCGGAAAGTCGTTGGCAAACTCCTCGGCGACCACCTCCAGAATGACCCCAGAGAGGATCTGAGGGCAGAGGGAGGAAGGGGGCGTCAACGCCTGGGCGCCCTGAGCCCGCCTCCCGCCAGGCCCCCAGCACCCACTATCCAGCGAGGAGGTTGCTCATCACACACCAGCCCCTCCATCCTGCTGCCCCTCCCTGTCACAGCTCAGCCAGGGGAGGGCTGGGTGGCCCAATGGCCACTCCGCTGTCCGGTGAGCCCGGGAGCCTGCAGATGGCCAGTGGGCCCTGGCGGCCCAGGAGCAGGCGGGGTGAGTGGGGTGGTGACACACCTTGAAGTACACGGGCTCCACCTTGTGCTTGAGGGCGTGGGCCTTGCCCACCAGGGCGAGCACGGAGGACACCTTCTCGGGGTCGTGCAGGTTCTCCACCACGGAGTTGAGGGCCCCCATGACCCGGCAGGCGTGCTTCCGCAGCTGCGGGCTGCGCTCCATCTCCAGCGGCTCCTCCATGTGCTGGAACTGGCTGAAGTACTGCTTGGCCGACGGGAAGTTCACGAAGAACCTGGGGGGGGCGGGGGCGGTGAGGCAGGGGCTGCCCCGGGCCCCACCCTGGGGCGGCCAGGACATGGGGGTGCGGGCTGGGAGAGGCAGGGCCCACGCCAATCATTGTTTTCAGCTCCCTGTGAGCTGTCCCTCACACACAGACCTCCTGTGGCCGAGCTGGCTACATGCGGCCCCCTTCCCCCATCCCAGGCCTTTCTGTGGGCCAGACTCGGCCTCACCCCCCAGGCCCCTGCCTCCTGTCCAAGCCCCGCACTCCCTCCAGGCCCCCAGCGCGGCTGAGAGATAAGAGCTGTCCTTCTGGAATCACCGGCCAGTGTGACCTCGGGGCAGTTATTTGACCTTTTTGAGTCTTAGTTTCCTCATCTGTGAAATGGCATCCTGTCCCTATCTTGTGAGTTGCTGTGAGATGAAATGAGCCCCTAGCTCAGGGGTGGGCAAACTTTTTGACTCGAGGGCCACAATGGGTTCTTAAACTGGACCGGGGGGCCGGAACAAAAGCATGGATGGAGTGTTTGTGTGAACTAATATAAATTCAAAGTAAACATCATTACATAAAAGGGTACGGTCTTTTTTTTTTTTTTTTAGTTTTATTCATTTCAAACCGGCCGGATCCGGCCCGCGGGCCGTAGTTTGTCCACCCCTGGACTAGACACTGTGTGTGGAGTCCTCGCCGAGCGGACACGGCGCTCAGGACCCGGCCGTCGGTCTGCTCAGGCTGGAGCACCCGGCGAGAGCAAAGGAGAGCGGCTGGCTTCCTTCCTCACCCCCGCCTCCCGCCTGCAGCGACCGGCCGTCGGTGGACTTAGTTACAGGGCCACTGATTCCACCTGCCTGGCGTGGCCCTGGAATGACTGCGAGCCGTTCATCTCGCCGCTCCCGGGAGCCTGCGCTGGAGCGTGCCGAGTGTGTGTGTGTGTGTGTGTGTAATGCTCACTTTCATCCCATCACTCTCAGGCTCAGACACCTTCAGCGGCTCCCCACTGTTTACCTCCCTAACCTGCCTTCCAGCCTTCTTCCAGATGTCCGCCCACAGACCTGCCCACACCCTTCTCCAGCCTCGTGCCGCACCCCCTGCACGCGAGGCATCTCCCTCCGGCCCCGCAGCCTCACTGGCCGTTGGCAGAAGTCCTTGGGCGCCCGCCTTCCTCTCCACCCAGCGGCATGCCTTCCCCGGGCCCTTTCCTCCCCGAGCGCCCGGGCTGGCCCAGCGCCGCTGCTTCCCCTCATGGCCAGGAGTGGGTTCCCTGCCGCCTTTTCCTGGGTCCCACAGCCCGAGGGCAGAGCTGGGGCTCATGCGCCCTCGGGCACATCACCCGGCCCGGGCCCTGCCGCCTGCCGCTGGCAGTGGGGCTGGACGCCATGGGAGGTGCCTGCACAGACCCAGTCGGAACGTAAACTTAACCGACGCCTCGGAAGACGCACGGGTGTCTCGGACCTGCTCTCTCAGGCTGTTTCCTATTTGGGAGCGTCCCCCTTTTGTGAGCCGGGAGCTGATCATTTGCCAAAACAGGCCTTAGGCCAGAGGAGGTCTCAGACCCGAGAGCTAGAAAGATGCAGAGGGGCCGCTGGTCCTAGCCGTCCTAGCCGGGGAGGCTGCTGATGGGGTGGGGGGTGACAGCACACGGCCCCTGTGGAGACTGGGGGAGCCCCTCTCCGAGGCCAAGCGTGACCTTGGGCAAAGGATTCACCACCTCCTGTCTGCAAAGGTGAGAGGAGTCCCTCCCGCCCATCGCCCGTCACTCGCCACTTCACAGACGTGCTGGTGAGGACAACGGAGGTGATGAGTCTGAAAACAGGAGCCTCGAAAGGAAGCACAAACGTGAAAACCCGGCCCTCAGCGGGGGCTGCAGACTCTGGGGGTCAACATCGCAGCCAAAAGAGTGGTTTCGAGTTGCCTGGGGCGTCACCTGTGCACAGCCTCTCCGCCTGTCCTCTCAGTTAATTCCCTCGACTGAGCAGCTATTACACCCGTCTTACCGTGAGGAACTATCCGGGAGCATTCACTGAGCACCTACTATGCGCTCTCATTCATCTGCAATACCCTCCTGGGCGCTGATGCCCAAGGTGGCCCCGTGAGGTTGGCGGTCGGCCAGGAGGGGGCCTGGCGGTCCCTGCCCTGACAGTTCCCCCCTTTGCAGTGGGGGGGGGGGGGGGGGGGGGGCCGGGACTCAGGTCAGTCTCCTGCCTCGGCACCAGATGGCGGCCCTGAGTGATGACCGTCCAGGAGCCCCTCTTCTGTGCAAGGGGAGTCTAGGGCCACGCGCTCTGCCCCTCCATCCTGGCTTTGCTCCTGGCCCCTAGTGTTTACTCCTGAGCCCGCCCCCCACCCCCCATCCTGCCTGAGCTGCCCAGAGAATCCCCAGCAGCCAGCCTTGGGGAGCTTCTCTGCTCCAGAGGCATCTGGGCTCCCCCAAGAGCCTGCCTCAGGCAGTCTGAGTGCGGGGTGGGGGTGGGGGGCAGTTACAACCCAGAGCCTGGGTGTTCCCTCTGCATCGCCGCTGCAGGGAGCGGGGGGGTGTGGGGCTGCTCAGACCCCCAGCAGCTCCTCCACTGCCACAAGCACTGTGGCTGCTAACTCTGGGGGTGGGGGTGGGGGTCAGGGGAGCCTCTGCCTCAGCCCAGTGGGGAGGGAGAGGGGGAGAGTGATGGTCCCAGGGCCAGTGTCTCAGGCTCACTGGGGCCTGTCCTTGGGGGTGGGGGGGGGGGGGTGGATAGGAGGGGTTGTGACAAACCTGAGGGGCACAGGGTCAGAGGGCCCGCTTTGGGACACTTGAGAAGCTTATCCCAGCCTTGCCCTATCCCCCTATAGCACCCCCACAGGGCCAGGTCCTGGGGAGAGAGCAGGAGGAGGAAAGGGAGAGAAGGCTGGTGAGGCTGGGGCTGGGGCTGGGGCTGGCAGGGGGGGCTGGCCTGGTTCTCCAGGCTGGGCCGGCTGGACCCTGCTCAGCAGAGAGGTGGGTCACGTGAGTGTGCCCTGGGGTTGCGGGCAGGTCAGAGCTCGCTGCTATCCCGGGCCTTCTCAGACCAAGTGTGGGCCCGTCTCAGTGCTGAGCACCCTGGTCAACACCGGCCCCAGCCCAGCCCCGGGCCCCTGTAAGGGTCAGGACCAGTGCACCAGGGGTGCCGAGGGGTGCGGAGGGCGGAAAGAACCTTTCCCAGAGCTCAGAGGCTTCAGGCAGCTCAGCCCTCAGGGTTCAGCTCCTTCCTCTGTGCGCCCCATTCCTGGAGGGGCTGGGTGGGACCCAGGAGCCAGATCTTGGACACATCCCCAGGGCCTGTCCTGGGGACTGTCTCATTTCCTCCTGGTGACCCCTGGGTGCACCCTAGCATCCTGAGGCGGGGGGGGGGGGGGGGGGGGTGCTTGCACAGGGCTGAGAGCAGCCCTCCAGGGAGGCAGCTGGCTCTGGCGCGGCTGGGACTCCTCTGCCCACCTCTGCCCACCGTGTGCCTGTGTGGGTGCTCCCACGTGTGGATCTGCGCCTCCGAATGCCTGAGGCTTTGGGATCTGAAACCCCCTCTTAGCTTCCCCACCACCCCTGTTCCCACCACCCCCGGGAGCTACCGAAACAGCTGCCCCTCCTCAGGAACCCTCCTCCAACTCCTCGAGAGTGCTTCTCGTTCTTCTTCCCCCCAAATGTTTCCTCACTGGAATCAGGGCGCATCAGTACAGAGCTGGGTAGGTCCCAGGCTTGGGGGAGGCAGAGGGAGAGAGCGAGGTGGGGAGAGAGGAGCCAGGTCCTGGCCAGGACTGGGAGACGGACGGACGGACGGACGGACGGACAGACCAGCGTGCACTTCAGCATCCTTTCCCCAGCGAGATCCCCATCTTCAGGGGTAAGACGGCCCTGCTCTGTCCCAGATTGCAGAGCTCCCCTCTGCAGGGACAGGGGCTGGGGGGACAGGGGCAGCTCCTCTCTGCCGGCACCCCCAGGCCCCGCACTTGTGGGAAGTGAGCACCGATCTGCAGCTAGTCGGTCAGCAGCGTGTGGGGCTTGGGGACACTTTCTCTATGGGAATGCTGTAAGCACCCACATGTATGTGGGTGAAGAACAGTATCACTGTGTGTGGCGGGGGCGGGGGGCGGGGCGCGAGGGGTCCCTCCGCCCACCTGGTGCCCTAATGACCCCTGAGCTCAAGACACATGGCCTCTCCCACCCAGGTGGCGGGTTCAGGGTGCGGCCTGTCTCCTGTGGCTGCTCCCCTTCCCTCCACAGGAACTCCAGGGACAGTGTCGAGGGGGACTTCTGGCTCCCCTGCACCTCACCTGGGACTCCCTGCGGCCTCCCTGAGGCAATCCCAGGGCAGGGAGGCAGGGAGGCAGGGAGGCCTGCGGGCACGGGCCTCCGTTCCTTCCGGCCTCTATTCTCTTGCCCTTTGCTCTGTCCTTCCGAGAGGCTTCACATTCCTTCAAGGGGATGAGCTGGAGAGAGGGCTCTGCTCCTCCTTGTTCCCTCATGGGCTGAGCCTCAGTTTTCCCTTCTCTAAAATGGGGAGCCCCACTGAAGCACCCCTTTGAAGGGTGAGTGAAATGTGTCCGTAGCAGCTCAGCTGGGTGGCTGGGGTCGCTGGTGAGGAGGGCATGCCTGGCTGAGTTCCGAGGGCAGGAGCCGGGGGTCAGAGGTGCCCTCCTTCATGGGGTCCTAGTTCCTGGGGAGCCCCGCGCCCAGAGCCAGGGAGGCTCATTGAGAGCTTTGCCCACCCGAGGCGCCCCGCGCTGCTCGCTCGCTGCCGGCCTGGCCCCAATCGCATCTGGGGAGCTCGGGACCCGGCCGAGCCCGCCCTGCCCGAAGCCTCTGCCGCCCTCCCTCCCCGGGGCCGGCGGGGCCCGGGCGACACCTACCTCACCAGGATGGCCACCCCCACGTCCTCGCAGTTGGCATAGAGCCGGGCCCACGTCGCCTGCACCGCCTTCCTCTCCGCCTCGGAGAGCTCCTCGCTGCGCTCCCGGCGCTCGATCTCCATCTCGCCCGGCACTTTCTCCATGAGCAGCACCGAGCCCAGCCCCGCTTCGCTCGGCGGGCGGCGGGGGGCGCGGGCGCGGGCGCGGGGAGCCGGGGCGGCTGCGTGCGCGGCGGGCGGCGAGGGAGAGCGCGCCGGAGGGAGGGAGGGAGCGTGTCTGCCTGTGCGCGCCGCGCGTGTGTGCGTGCGTGTGTGTGTGTGCGTGTGTGTGTGTGCGCGCGCGTGTGTGTGTGTGTGTGTCTGCGCGCTGGGTATATGTGCGGGGGGCGGGGGACCGCGAGCGGGGGCGGGGATGTGGTCTGATGGGAAAATGTTGCAAAAACAAATCCGCTCCAAACCCCCCACCCCGTGTCCCTGAGCCGATCCCTGCAAGGTGAGGGCTGGGCCGGGGCGGGCAGGACCGCGCGGAGTTTGGCCGCCAGGCGGGGCCGAGCGTGGGTGTGGCGGCGGCGCTGGGTGGTCCCCCGGGGGGGGCGGGGGGGCGGTCACGCGGCGCAGGCCGGTGGGCCGCCCGGGAGGGCGCGGGGCGGGTGCGGGTCTGAGGGCTCGGCGTCTGCGCTCACGCTGCGGCCGGAGTCGGGACGCGTGAGTGTGTGCACCCTGCTCGCTGCCGGGAACGGACTCAGAGTCACACACGGCCAGGCATCGGCGGTGTGGCCGCCCGCCCAGGGGTGGACGCGGCTCCTCCAGCGGCGCCCTGGTCCGGTCTGAGCTCCCGCTGCTGCTGGCCGCTCCCAGCGCCCCTGGCCCGGCACGGAAAGCTGAGGCCTGGGGTCTCCCTGCCCCAGTGCCTGACCGGAATCGCCCACTTTGGGGATGGGGGATCACTGTCAAACTTGAGCGCCAGAGGCCCTCGGTCCAGCACCCCCGCCCCCATGTAAACACCCATGTCGTCGGAGAGAAGTCCCGGGTGGCCTATGTGACACAGGCAGGCGACAGCCAGGCACTGCCCGGCGTCCCGGCCCTGGTGAGCCAAGTGCCAAGAGAGGCAGCAGGGCTGGGCACAGCGGACCTGGGAGGTCAGGGAGTCGTGGGGCGGCCCAGCTGCTGGAGACATCTCAGCCACCAAGGCCCCTGGTAAGGAGGGTCCTGAGTGGAGGAGACACGTTCCGCCCAGGGAGACGGGACTGCGCCTCTGAGCGCCCCAGGGGTCCCATCCGCCAGCAGCGGGGGCGGCCAGGTCCCACCTCTGACTCCCTCCCCGCGGAAGCCGGAGGCCGGACTGTGGCGTCTCCTCTGCACCATGTGAGGGCATCCATCCGGGGTGCCCAGTGTTCCCCAAGGCTCCCCGTGACCCTGCCTCCTCACGCCCTCGGGTCCCCCTGCTCAAGCACCGCAAGAGGCTGGCTCTCCTCTTCCTCCCTTCAAAGTAGACAGCCCTCCTGCGGCCTCGGGGCTCAGGCTCCTTCCTAGAGTCGGGGGCAGTTATGGGCAGGGGCCTCTGGACACTGCTCCATCTCAGTCGAAGGAAGGAAAATCTAGCCTCCTTCTAGGGCAGTGGTCCTCAACCTTCCCAATGCCGCGACCCTTTAATACAGTTCCTCATGTTGTGGTGACCCCCAACCATAAAATTATTTTCGTTGCTACTTCATCACTGTAATTTTGCTACTGTTATGAATCGCAATGTAAATATCTGATCTGCAGGATGGTCTTAGGCGACCCCTGTGAAAGGGTCGTTCGACCCCCAAAGGGGTCGCGACCCACAGGTTGAGAACCGCTGATCTAGGGGCCTTGGAGGAGGAGAGGGTGGGGGGTTCCGTTTCTTATTACCACTCTCAGATCCAGGTCCCTCTGCCGTGGGGACCCCACATCCTGCACCCCGTCTGGGCCGAGACTGAGCGCACTGCCCTGGGCCGCCCCCCTAAACTCCTGACGGTTTTCCAGAACCGGTGCGGCGGCCTTCCCAGGGGCTGCCCCAGAAGTTTCACTGGGACGTGGAAAGCTAGTAGAAGAATTACTTATTTTTATCTCAGTCTTTTAAAATATATATATTTCAAATGATTTCAGAGAGGAAGGGAAAGGGAGAAAGAGAAACATCAATGACGAGAGGGCATCATTGATCGGCTGCACACCCCACATTGGGGTCAAGCCCACGACACAGGCATGTGCCCTTGACCAGGAATTGAACTGTGACCTCCTGGTTCATAGGTCAACGCTCAACCACTGAGCCACGCCAACGGGGCTATTTTTACCCCAATCTTTAAAAGTTTTACGTGTGTCTGTGGTGCAGGACGTGTTTGCACAGTAGCACAGCATATAATTCATAAGCGGATGCATAGATCTGTTTCGTGAGCGCACGCTGACGTCCTGCCTGTACTGAAGAAACGCTGGGGGAGCACTGGCCGGAGGGTGGAACGTTCGGAACCCCTTAGCCAGCCTTCACTTGCTGGCCTCTTGTCTCTCCGGCTTCATCTACTATTCCTCCCTCTCCTCCTCCCCTGGTGCGTCCCCCGCGTCCCCTGTGACATCACTGCCCTGCTGCCACTTACCTTCCAGTTGCTGGAACGTTGGCTTTCAGGCCCCTGGCAGGGCCTTCGGTCTGAGGAGCATCCTTCCTGCAGCCCAGCTCCTCTTTGAAGCTTCCCTGGTGCTGACAGCTCCCAGCGTGCCCAGCCGGTGCCGTTACTTGCCTAAGTCACTCTGTGACGGTGACTGTGTAACTTAGTGCATTGGTCTGGGCTGCACACCCCTTGAGGGCCAGGCCCACGTCTAGTCCGTCTACAGCCAGAATAGACTGAGGTCTATTTCCCTGGCACGGGAGGGGGAGGGGGGCGGGGGGACAGGGGAGGGGGCAGCAGGGCCCAGGAAGGGTAATCGTCTTCACAAGGTCAGGTCTGCTGACCCCAGTAATCAGCTTGAGCCTCCTAATCCATCACAGCAGGAGCGTAGGATGCACAGCAGTGGCCTGGGAGCCGGCAGGGGCCATCTTGGCCTCCTTGGCTGACTCCGCCTGGGAGGGGATGGGGCAGCGAGCCATGTGCACCACCCTCCTCCTGCTCAGCACCTTGGCTATGCTCTGGCGCCGACGATTTGCCAACCGGGTCCAACCGTGAGACTGACTGGGCCATGGGCTGGGGTGGGGGGAGAAACTGTGTGGCCAAGCTGGAGGGGGGCAGGGGCTGCCTGCACCTCCAGGGTGGGCGGGGGGGGGGGCTCCAGGGGTTTGCAGGGACTCCCCGAGAGGCTCCCCCCATCAGAGTAGGGGACTTGGAGCTCTTCAAAGACATTGGCTGCCACCACCTCCGGTCAGTCCCACAGCCCCAGGTGGCCAGGCCGTCCGAGGAGCAGGAGAGGGGCCTGGGCTCCGGCCCACAGCTCTTCCCGCCTGCCCTTCCCTCCCACAGAGACCCCAGCGAAGTAGACGGGGCCGTCCTGGGCGGCAGCCTGCAGACAGACACCCAGTCCCCTGGCAGGTAAGGCAGAGAGAGTCTGGGGTGGAGGAGGGTGTGGCCAAGGAGGGTGTTGTCCTGTTCCCTGTCCCTGTCCCCGCTTGGGGAGGTCCATGGGGGTGCGCTGGCTGTGTGCTGGCCCCTGGCCCCCTGGTGTCTGGTGGGCAGGCTCAATGCCTGTGTTCTTTCTCCAGCCTGCCCCCTGGCCCAGAGCTGCTCTGCTTTGCTTGTCCGGGAGGGCAGGTGGCCCCGTCCCTTCGTCCCATCGGTAGGATGCTCAGGGGGATTGGAGAGAGGGCTGAGGCCGCTCTGCGGGCTTCCCTGCCTTCTCTGCCCTCCCTCTCCGGCTCCCGCCCAGCTTCAGCGGCTCCTGCGGCAGGATTCGCGGTCCAGTCCCCAATAGGAGGCGCATGACATCATCAGCGCCGAGTGTCATTGGCTGCGCAGCCCCTGCCGGCAGGACGCTGTCTCCAGTGGCCAGAAAGTTAGCTCCGCCCCAGGCAGAAGTCCTGTGGCCGTTAGAGGGGGTGAAGTTTGGGGAACTTTGGGCTTTCCTTCCCTGGGTGACCAGTGTCCTTTGATGAGAGGGGCTCCTATGCCCAACAAAACACAGAAAAACCCACAAATGTTTATTAAGAACATTCTAGTGTGGAGACCGTCCGCAGAGTGCGTTCTCCCTGCAGAAGAGGTGCCGGCCCTGGCACGGCTTCTCTCCCTCCTCGTGGGGCAGAGGCCTGGGGCCCGTGGGCTCAGGGCCCCTGGAACGTGTCTCCCTGGGCTCAGCCTGTCCGCGCTCCCAGGTCCCTTTCTGGCTGAGGAACCTGCCTGCCGAGGGCCCCTTAGAGGTAGTGCAGACTGGGAGCCCGGAGGCCCTGTCTTCATGTCCGTTCCCCAGGTTCCACGTGTCAGGAGGCCCACTGCCACGTCCTGGGCATGTGTGCCCCCTCCTGGGCCTCCGGGCCAGCTGGGGTGGTCACCGCAGGGCCTGGCTCCTGCGATGGTGCGAGGGGCTGCCACATACGCAGTGCCATCACCGAGCCTCAGGCGGGTTAGTCTTGACTTGATGTCCTCTCGCCTGCCCGCCGCATTGTAACCCGCCAGGAACCTCCTGGTGTCCCAACCACGTTCTCTGTTAACGTGGCCTCGTGGCAGCTCAGCCCAGAGCTGTAGGAGGGTCAAAGGGGAAGTTCCTGTGAAATATGCCTGGCTCCAGGCGCGGTCGGTGCTGGGTAAATGGCGGCTGTGCTGCCCCCAGAACCCTAGACCAGTGGTTCTCCACCTTCTGGCCCTTTAAATACAGTTCCTCATGTTGTGACCCAACCATAAACTTATTTTCGTTGCTACTTCATCACTGTCATGTTGCTACTGTGATGAATCGTCATGTAAATATCTGATATGCAGGATGGTCTTAGGCGACCCCTGTGAAAGGGTCGTTCGACCACCAGAGGGGTCGCGACCCACAGGTGGAGAACCGCTGCCCCAGACCCGCCCTCCAGTCCCACCTGGTTCCAGGCATCGTTTGGGCAGCTTTGCTCTCCGGTGTGTGGCGCTGTCTTTCCCTTACAGCCACCTAGTCTCCAAAGCAACATGGGAGGAAAGATCTTTCCCAGGTGGACAGTCTCCTCTCCCGGGAGAGAGCAGGACCGCGCCATAGAAATTACTGTAGAAATGCACGTTACGGCCCATTGGCCACTCTGCTCTGCTGAGAAGGCCCTGCTCAGCCCCCGACTCCCGGGTGAGGACAGGCTCCTGGCTCCCGGGCGGCCCACACGTGCACGTGCAGCGAGCTCTGGAGTCTGGGCCTGGGAAGGGACGGGGGGCGCCAGCTGCTACCGGTGGTCTGATCAGCGCTGTGGGCTGATGCCACTGCAGCTGCTGTCCGGTGGCGTCACTGTATTCTCTCCCCATCACAGATGAAAGAGAGTTAAAAAAATGGTGGGGTGACTCATTAGGCATGGGGTGTGAGGAAGAGGAAGGCCAGAAACGTGGGAAGGTCACCCCTGCACCCCGACTCCCATGCTGTTCTCTGTTTAGGGAGAAGCCTGTGGAGTAAGCCCTCACCTCGTCAGGGGCAGCTCAGCCCCAGGAGTGGGATCAGCTGGCCGAGCAGGTAGGCGGGGACAGGAGCCCAGGAAGGCAGAGGGCAGGGGGCGGGGCTGGGCACAAGGAGGAAGGATGTGCAGGGCCTGGCCCTGTGGGACCGAGTGGGCCAGCTCTAGCCCCGGGTCATAGACAGGGGGTGCGAGTGGGCGGGTGCCCTCCTTCCGTCAGCTTCTACCATGAACCTGTATGTTCGCTGCCAGGTGGCAAGTGTTAGTTTGGAGAGCACCACATGCATCATTTTTCTTTTCTTTTTTTTTTAAAATATATTTTATTGATTTTTTTACAGAGAGGAAGGGAGAGGGATAGAGAGTCAGGAACATCGATGAGAGAGAAACATCGATCAGCTGCCTCCTGCACACCCCCTACTGGGGATGTGCCCGCAACCAAGGTACATGCCCTTGACCAGAATCGAACCCGGGACCCCTGAGTCCGCAGGCAGACGCTCTATCCACTGAGCCAAACCGTCCAGAGCTTTTTTTTAAAAAAATATTTTTTTATTGATTTCAGAGAGGAAGGGAGAGTGATAGAAACATTAATGATGAGAGAGAATCATGGATCAGCTGTCTCCTGTACGCCCCCCATTGGGGATGGAGCCCGAAACCCGGGCATGTGCCCTAACTGGGAATCGAACCGTGACCTCCTGGCTCATAGGTCAATGCTCAACCACTGAGCCACACTGGCCAGGCCATCACGTGGATCTGGACAGCCTTTTCCAGGCTTGGGGGTGCAGCAGTGCCTGCTGCGGGCCTCTAGGGGAGGGGGCTGCCCCGCCTTGGCGTGGGAGAGAGTGGCGATCTGGTTGGGTGTCTGCCAGCTCAGGCCCTGGAGTGCCCCTCCCCCAGGAGGTTGCTGTGGGGGAAGCAGCCGCAGGTGGGGAAGGGGAGCATGAGAAAAGGCAGCAACTGAGAAGGTAGCCCCCTCCCTCTCAGTCCTGGACCCCCATCCTCACTGCACCCCAGGCCCTGGCTGTGCAGGTCCAGAGGCCGGGTCTGGCTGGGGCAGGTGGGAGGGGCAGAGATGCTCATTGCTGTAGGATGGACTCCCTTCCTCTGAGCTCCTGGGCACCTCACCTCGGAGGGAGGCAGGCCCAGAGGGAGGACTCAGTGGGCCCACGGGGTGGACTGCGCAGCCCCGGCCGGGGCAGGAACAGGGGGAGTGGGAGACAAGGGCCGCCCATTCCTTCTCTGCTCCAGTCCTTGCAAGAACCCAGAGACTGGCCCTGTATCACCCACATCTTAGGAATGAGAACACAGAGAGGCTAATGGGCTTGCCCAGCATCACCCAGCTGGTAAGTGGGGGACCCTGGGCTCCCATGGAGGCTGCACAGGCCTCCCTGGAAGCACTGAGAGTTCTCAGCTGCTGGGGGGAGGTGGGTGTCCCAGGCTGGCCGCCCCTCTGGCTCAGGAGCTCCATGGTAACCCTCAGCTGTGGCCCAGGCTGTGCGGTGGCTCTCACTCCCTGTGGGGTTTGCCTCTCCTGGTCCCCAGAGCTCACGCTGCCACGGGCTGCGCTGCTGAAATGATCAATAAGACAGCCAGTTGGCTTGTGACATGCGAGCCTGCAGCTAGCCACAAGCAGCCCCAGCCCGGCCCTGTGTTTTCTGAGTGTGTGTACATGCGTGTGCGTGTTCCAAGGGGGCAGTAGTGTGTGGGGAGGGGAAAGCACGACACTTGTTTGTGTCAGCCGGCTGACTGCTCAGTGACGGGAGCCGCCTGGGCCCCCAGCTGCTCTGCCATTTCTCTCCTCACAAGCCTGGCTGATCCCGAGCAGAGATAAAAGCAGATTTCCGCTTCTGCTCCCTGGGATCCAGGCGCAGACCCTGCAGGCAGCTGCTCCCCACCGGCTCTTGCAGCCGTTCATCTTCCACAACCCCCCCCCCCCCCACCACACACACACCCGCATGCCTCTCTCCCCATCCAGCAGCTGGGCCCACCCAGCGCGGGTGCCCCGCGGCCCTGCCCCTGCCCGTCAGGAAGTGGGAGATGGAGCGGTTCTCTGGACAGCAGCACCTCGCATCTGAAGGGGAGGAAGGGAAGGGGAGCCCGAGGGGACCACGCGGAAGCCCTGGGGGAGGGGCTGCTGGGCCTGTCGGAGCCTCCAAAGTAGGGCAGGTGGAGGCCGGGGAGGAGTCACCCCAGGGCAGGCGCTCTGTGCTGGGACCACGTCAGAGCCCGGCTGCCCACCTGACAGGGGCCGTGGGTTCGAGCCACCTGTCTCAGCGCCTGTCAGCCTGTCCTTCTCCCGGGAGGCAGGGCCTTCCTGGTGACAGGGCTGCCAGGCTGCGGGCCAGAGGGCACTGTGCCCAGACTGTCTGCTCCCTCTCTCTCATCCGCGTGCCATGTCCCTGTCACTCCATCTCGCCTCTGCTCTCTGCCATTTCCGAGTTGCCTGTCTCCTTCCACTGGGCTGAGGAATTGGCAGGCCAAGGTCAGCGAGCTGTGCCGGGCTGGCTCCCAGCCCAGACACACAGCCAGTGACACCCCTTTGCAGCGTTCAGAGCGGCTCAGGAGATGGTGGCTCCTCCAGGGACCCACTCCGGATGGAGGGAGGGAGGGAGGAAGGGGCTGGGGGTGGTGGGGGGGCCCTGGCAGCGGAGTGGGGGTGGGGGGAGGCCATGTGGGCTGGGAGGGAGGGAGGGAGAGCTGTCCCCCAGGGCGCAGGCTGCCGTAGGGGGAGCAGGTTGTTTACGCTTCCCCCCACACCGGCCCACGCTCCCTCTTATTCCACAATCTGCCCAGAAAGCGGCTGCCCTGGGCCTAGGCTCCTCTGCAGAAGGTGCCGGGCCCCAACGCCCCTTTCTTGGCCCACTGTCTCCCGTCCCAGGGGTTGGTGTGGAGCCCATGGCCCCGCCGGACGCCATGTCCCCCAGCCTGAGTCCTCCTCCCCTCCCACTTCCTGGAAGAGCCACTGCTTGGAAACGGGAGCAGGAAAGTCCAGGGCTTGGGAGACACCGTCACCGGAGGGAGGGGTCGAGGGCAGTGGGGAGCTGGCCGAGGGGTCACTCTGGTCCGGCTGGAGGAGCGGTTGTGCGGGTTCGAGAGGAGTGAAGCGCTCACATGCCGTGTTCCCCACGTGAGCTGTGTGCTTGTTTGTGCGCTGCCAGTTACTGAGCAACTCGTCATTTCAGAACAATCCTAGGCTCCCCACAGCCAGTCCCGCCCCAACCCCCCTCCTGCCCCGTCTTTCCACACACACACACACACACACACACACACACACACAATAGCTGGGCTGGGGGCAGGGGCGGTTCTGACACAAATTAGAGGACAGTGGAGGGAGCAACTGCGGGTGGTGGCCTAGGAAGCCCAGCAGCCAGGAAGGCTGGACGAGAGCACCGGGAGCCTCTGAGCCCAGACACTGTCCCCACCTGCAGTGGGGCCGTGGCCTGGACACCTCCCGGCAACCGGCTCTGCTTCCAGCAATGAATCCCGGGGAGGACAGGAGGTGGCTGCCCTGTTGCTTTCTGTCCTCCATCTGGAGGCTGGTCTCTGTTGCTAATCTCTGCTGGCGGGAGCCAGTGGCGGGGAAGGCTGCTCCTGGCTGCCCGGAGATTCAGATTCATTGGAAGCAGCAGAGCCAGGTGCCCATAGGTGTCCAGGCCATGACCCCAGGGCGGTGCTGTTGGCGGTGCTTCTGTGGCTGGGACTCCGGGCGGCTGTGGTCTCCCCTGGAGACTGGAACACGACTGGAGAGCTGAGGTGGCGGCGGGCGGGCACAGGGTGGGTGCCGCCGCTGCTGTCCTGTCACCCTAGGGTGCAGATGCCACCTCGGGGAGTACCTGCCCATCCCAAACGTGTGCTCGTGTGGAAGTGGGCAGGATGGTCCTGGAGGAAGGTCTGTAGCAGAGGCGCTGGCCCAAGATGAGGTGGGCACGGCCTACCTGCGGCCGCTCGATGGCATGAGGGCAGGGTACCCCGCTGGCCCGCAGGCTCCCAGGGCCCCTCTGCAGGGGCCTCAGGCAGAAGCCCGAGACCTTCAGCTGGAGGAAAGTCATACTTCTTTGGGGGCCTCGAAAGGAGAGTGGCCGAGCGGCTTACGCTGTGGTTCACATTAATGTAATGATAACGATGCCACTAATATTATTAATAATGGCTGACGTGTCTCACACACTTACGTGCTGGGCAGTGTGCCGAGGGCTCTCTCTGAGCCTCGTCTTGTTTATGAGCAGGAGCCGCTGTCTTCTCACTGACCCAACAAGGAAAGGGAGGCTCACTGAGTCCGCTCCAGGGCACGCACAGCCAGGGTGAAGCCAGGACCTGCACCGGGCACCCTGATGCCAAAGCTTGTGCAGCTGTGGGGACACAAGGACCTGAGTCTAGAGCCGGGCGTGACCTGTCCACCAGGGCACGGCGATGAGCTGTGGCCCCGCCCCAGGTGACATCTTTGCAGGTGGGCTGGGCGGCATTGGCCAGGGCTCTTCCCATGGCGCTCTCCCCAGGAACTTTTCATTCAAGGGCAGACCAGGCTCGGCCATGAAAGACTAGTCCTCGCCTGCCAGTGAGGGGGCGAGGGAGCTGCCTCTCCCTGCTCTGTCCTCAGGGAGGAAGCGGCGGCCAGGGATGACAGTGAGGTCACCACTGCTGCCTCCCTCAGGAGGAGGAGGGGGCTTGAGTAAGGGTTTGTTCTGGACTCTGCAGGGGGAGGGCAGAGCGTGGGGACCGAGGAGGCAGCTTCAAGAGGGACCCGCAAACCTGAGCTGGAGACAAGTCCCGGTGCCCAGTGACTGCAGACCCTCTCAGTGGGACACACACGCCCCCTGGTGGGGGTACAGCGAGAGGGCGGCTGAGAGCATTTTAAGAAGATTTGCTGAGGGACTAGGACCCATGAGCCTGGGTAGGAATGGTCAGACCCGTTTCTATGTGCGCGCACACACACACACACACACACACTTACTACCACAGGCCGGAGCCAGCTGACCTAAGCATTAAAAAGAAAGATTTCCTCTATTCCACTGGGCATTGACTTAGCCAGCGTGTCAGGAGCCTCCGGTGCACATTGTGGGCGTGTGCTGGGCGCTGGGAGTGACCCGGTGATGCAGGAGGCAGTGCCTGCCCTCCAGTTAGTACAGGGGCAAGGTCCCCACAGAGGAGGCCCAGTGCTGCCCGCTCCGCAGTGGCTGGTCATGTGACCCTGCCTGCTCTGGACCGCAGTGTCCCCATCTCAGGAGCATGTGTGGAGCCCGGGTGGGCCGTGCTGGGGACGTCAGGACTAACGCCCCTCCTCAGGAAAACCCCTGTCCAGGGAGATGAAGGGAGGGTGGCCCTCTGGGGCCCACAGAGCCTCCCAATCCACAGAGACACCGTGGGCCGCCTCCGGAGGCGCTGACAGACTCGCCTACTCGGCGAGCGTTCCGGAGTGCCCGTGTGCCAGCTCCTGTGGGTACACGATGAATTCAGACGTCCTGGCACAGACCAGCAGAATACTGGGCTGAACGTAAGAAACGCGCTGTCGACCACAGGCAGCAGCCAGGACCGGGACCCGCCCCAGACAGCCACGCAGCCACGGGCCTCGCCAAGGGGAGGAGAGGAGCTCAGAGCTCGGACAGCGTGGCGTTCCCAAGGACGTGCACACAGATCAGTGGGTCCCAACGCAGATGCCACGAAGGCGACTCAACAAAGAAAGGAAAGGCCCCTCCACAGACGACAGGAAGCACTAACCATAAGAGGAAAAAATGGATTCATTGGACTCGGTCAAAATTCTTGGAAAGACTGGGAGAAAATATCCGCCAAGCAAACAGCCGAGGAAGGACCTGTATCCAACATATAGAGAGAAATTTTACAATTTAATATAAATAAGACAGCCCATCAAAAGGGGGAGGGTTTTAATAGACATGTCACACAAAAAGTATACATATGGCCAATCAACACAGAGAGATGTTTGACATGGTAAGTCATCAGAGAAATGCAAATCAAAATCTCGAGGCACTACTAATGTTAACCACCAAAAATGGTTTAAATGAAAGACTGACCATCATAGGTGTTGGGCTGGTTTGGGACAACTGTTACATCTGCTTGGGAAGCAAACCAGCTTAGCAGTTTCCTGTGAAGTTATCCATGAGGAATGAAAATTCATGTTCACACAAGGATTTATGCAAAACTGTTCACAGCAGCTTTCGTAATAATAGCTCCAAGCTGGAAGCAACCCAGATACGCATCAACAAGTGAGCAGATAAAGACTGTGGTATGTTCACATAATGGAATAATAGTCAGCAATAGAAAGGAAATGAACTACTGATGTAAGCCACAACGTGGATAATTGAGAGAAGCCAGACATAAAAGAATACCCACTGTATGAATCCATTTGTATGAAATTCTAGAACAGGCCAAACTAATCCATAGTGACAGAAAGCAGACCAGTGGTTGCCTGGATACGGAGACTGGCTGCAAAAATGGTAGGAAGGTGCTCTTTGGAGTGACGACATGTCCTAAATTGTGACTGGGGTCGTGGTTACGTGGGTGTATACGTGTATTGGATTATTGAACTGTACATTTTACATGGATGCAATGGTATGTAATAAAGATGACTTAAAGAGTTAAAAAGAAGCAACACAAGAATGAAGACCTGATCCTTGTCTTGCTCACGGTCTAGTGGAAAAGTCAGACTGGGAAACAAATAATCATAAAAGAGTGAATATTTAAAGAAGTATGTTCAGCCCTAGCCGGTTTGGCTCAGTGGATAGAGTGTCAGCCTGTAGACTGAAGGGTCCCGGGTTTGATCTGGTCAAGGGCAAATGCCCGGATTGCGGGCTCGATCCCCAGTAGGGAGCCTGCAGGAGGCAGCTGATCGATGCTTCTGTCTCATCACTGATGTTTTTATCTTTTTCTCCCTCTCCCTTCCTCTCTGAGATCAATAAAAACATATTAAAAAAGAAGCACGTTCAAATAACAGGAGTTCTGTTTCTTGCCCGATTCCCACATGGCAGGCCCGTGCTAGGTGCGTCCCCAGCACAATCCTGAAGAGTCTGCTCAGCTTGTGAGATGGAGGAACAGCTGCCGGACTGCCAACTAGCAGTGCCTGCCGGGCCACCGTGCCCGATATGAGCAGCCAGCGGCTCGGGATATACCTCCCCTCCTTTACCTCCTTCACGTTCTTACTAATAGAATTAAAGACCCCGCTCCAGGTTAAGAAATGAACATATGCCAGAGACTCCACTGTCTATCCCTGGGGGTTTCAGACACCATGTCTTAGACCCGGCCAGTGAAGGGAACTCGGTGAGCTGCCCACGTGACCACAGTGGGCCCTAACTAGATTTCTCCTCTGCACTCAGAGAGGACTCCTGCCCTGTCACTAAACTGTGCGGCTCTTTCCATGTCAATACATATAGGCCTTTACTAAGTAGTGTAATAGCTGGGTAGCAATTCCACCAGATGTAAGACTCCCATGTCCAGACCCCGCCAGCAGCCGAGTGCAATGAAATCACAGCAACATGAACACTTGGTCTCAACAGTTCTGAGCCCTTGCTTGCATTCGGACGTATTCTTTTTAAAAAAATATATTTGTATTGATTTCAGAGAGGAAGGGAGAGGGAGGTAGAAACATCAGTGATGAGAATCACTGGTCGGCTGCCCCCTACTGGGGATTGATCCTGCAACCCAGGCATGTGCCCTGACCGGGAATGGGACTGTGATCTCTTGGTTCATCATGAGGCCCAACCACTGAGCCACATGGGCCGGGCCAAGTTTCCTCTTTAAGTCTGAAATGACAGGGGCTTAGTTTGCAGGGAGAGAGAACCCATTCTTCCTCCCAGTATGACACAAAGTAATGTCTTCAAGGGTAAGACAGAGAAACGTTACCAACCAATTTCACAAGATAGAAGTTATTGTTGAGTTCATGATTATTTGTTCCGTACATACTGGGCGCAAAGGCAGCGGAATATCAAGTAGGCACGGTGAGGAAATTAACAAAGAAAGAAATGATCATTAAAAAAGACTTCTCCCGCCTCAAAGGGCTCATAATCAAATTAAGGGAGTCAAACGTAAACAGATGCGAAAACTTGAAAACAAGCACCTGCGACGTATGACCGGACGGACGGATTATCCTGCATTACGGTGCAGAGAATAATCCAGACGAAATAGCGCCGAGGGCACTGCTGAAGAGCTGGGAGGATGGGGGGGGAGCAATGAGAAAGGGCTCACATTTAACCTGATTTCCAGGTCCGTGTGGACTCTGGCCCTGGCTCTAGTTGTTGTTTTGCCCTATTGTTGTTTCAAAAATGAGGCCAGGGCAGTTGCCTGAAAAATAACATTCAGAAGTACCAGCGGGTGTTACATTATTCTCTATTCTTTTTCAAAATGTAATTATTTTTCCTTCTCAATACTGGCAGCGGGACCCATGGCACCCCGCTTCGGGGGAATTCAGAGCAGCCCGGCCCCTGGCTCTCGGGCGCCCCCTGCCGCCCGGGCCTCACTGCGCTCGCCCCAACGTGAAAAGCAGCTGAGCGGGGCGGGGAACAATTCTCCGCGATCCTTCCCTCCGCTTCACTAAAGCAACCAACCACGCCCGGTGACCCCTCCCCGCCCCGACTGAAATCCACGGGGCGATTTAGATGAGATCCAGCCGTGCCTCAGTTTCTTCACGGGTCCCCCTCGTGGGGCCCCCTCGAACTTTCTGCGTCCACCACCACCCCCAGCCCTCCCAGCCTCCGTAGCCAAAGCGACCGTCCATCTTCCTTTTCAAACGACGGGAACTTCACAGATCAGGCCTCCCACCCCGGGCCCTCTACTGCCTCTGGTGGTGGCCACCATCTTAACCCCGGCTCCAGGGTCGCGCCGAAAATGCGGCTACCCCCAGCGGCTGTTGTTTTGGACTACGTTTCCCATCAGCCCTTTCTCAACATCGCGAGAGTCCCAGCGAGACCGCCGAGAAGACTTGCGCGCAGGCGCGGCCCCGCCCTCTCCCCGAGGCCGGCCGCGTGGCTGGAAGTCATGGCTCCTTCTGTCCGGGCCCGGTTCGGCGAGCAGCCTCGGGCCTCAGGCCTTTGGCAAGGGTAAGGCTGCGGAAGCGGGAACACGGGGTCTTCTTTGGGCGCTAGCACACGTGGCCTCCCTTTTTCAGGGGCGAAATGGTGACGCCAAACCTCTCATTCTCCTGACAGGGTGGTTGGGAGGATTAGCTAAAATGTTGGATGAGAGCCCTGACCGGTTTGGCTCAGTGGCGAGCGTCGGCCTGCGGACTGAAAGGTCCCGGGTTCGATTCCGGTCAAGGGCATGTACTTTTGTTGCGGGCACATCCCCAGTGGGGGGTGTGCAGGAGGCAGCTGGTCGATGTTTCTCATCGATGTTTCTAACTCTCCCTCTCCCTTCCTCTCTGTAAAAGAAATCAATAAAATATGTTTATTAAAAAATTTTTTAAAAATATGTTGGATGAGAAAACGCTTTCCAAACGGCGCGAGGTTTTACGGTTGAAGGGAGAGAGCTCAAGCCCGCCTTTGGGGGGAGGGCCCCTCCGCGCAGCCCCCTGTGGGCTGAGCTTGCAGCCCGGGCCCTGAGGGGGGTCCCGGGTCCGCCCGAGGCGCCGGCACTGGCAGGTGTTAATTCAGGTCTCGAGTGTTCGCGTCTGGACGCCTGACTTCCGCCTCGAGTGCCTGGAGAGCCGCCCCAACCAGATTCTAGAGAATTCTGCATTTAGCCATCGACGGGACCGGAGACTTTGGAAAGCCGCGTTTCTACAAAGAACCTTACACGGTCATTTTTTCCTTCCCCGCAGGCCTGCCTGTAGCATCTGCGGAGACAGAAGCGGACCTGCAGATTGAAGCTTAAAAGGACTGGAATGAATGGAGCCCCGAAATGAGTAAGAATGGCGGGGTGCAGGCAGGATCTGGGAGGGTACCAGGAATGGAAAGCTGAGATGGTGGGGAGGCCCCTCACATACAGCTGTCTAACTCCGCCTCGCACTTGATTGGGAAGTTGAACTTCAGAATAAGGTCCATTCTGTGCACAAATGCTGGCATACATCTAGCATCCGGAAGCGAGGGGTCTGTGCCAGTGTGACGTGGGGGCCGCTAGGTGTCGCTGTTTGAAACTTAGTGGAAACCATTGCATGGGGGGGTGAAGGGAGCCTTGGAAAGGGGAGTCGGCTGGCTGGGGTTTAGAAGTGTGGGTTACAGCGGAGCTGAGGATGATTTAAAGTTATCCCTGTCGGAAAGGGCTTCCTCTGTGAAGAGTTCTGACCTGCTGAGGCTCAGCTGTGTAAACGCCAGTCTTGAGAATAAATGCCTGACCATTGTTCCTAGTAGAATGAGACCTATGTTACCCCATTTCTCCTTTGGGCTAAAGGTGTTGGCTGTGGGCTTTGAGAAAAGTCACGTGAGAACCATCATCTTCAGATGCTGAGTGTAAGGATCTTCGTGATGGAGATTTCTGTAAACGGTAGGTTTTTAGCTCTTTCACTGACTTGTGTAGGTCACGACCTCTTTTAAGGTTTGGTCGGCTAGATCTGGGAGATGTGTGGGTCTTTCCAGGTTGTCACTGCCCAGCTAAGGGAAGTAAGTAAGGAACTCTTTGCTAGGCTCCTCAACAAGCAGTCTCACGCACAGTATTTGTTACAACTGTTGTGAGAATTAGGTTAGACCAGTGGTTCTCAGCTGGGGGCAGGCAGTGTGGCTGGGATCCAGTGGGGGCTGCTCAGTGTTCTGCAAAGCACAAGTCAGCGCCCGCACAAAAGCACTGTCCACCCAGGATGTCCATAGAGCTGAGATTGTAACCCTGCATCAGACCAGCTTGAGTGATTTGAGCTCTAGCCTCTGCCGGTCCCAGATAACCACATAGCCTTATTCATTCATTTGCAAAGCAGGGTCAGTGCTTCCCAGACCTGTCTGTGTGACAGAACCACCTACGAAGTGTTACAATATACACATTCCTGGACCCCACCTCCAGCCTGGATGAGTGGGCCCAAGAATCACGCGTGGCAGTGTGGGCGCAGGCACGGAGGACTAGATGATCGGATCTACTTTCAGCCCCGAATTTTGTTACAGCGAGATGATAGGACTGGCTGTGTTTAACCAGCTCTCAGGGCAAATCCATAATCCTCTGTCTTAAAAAACTGAAAGCCACATGCTTGCTCTGCACAGAGAGGAGTGAGAAAGAAACGGCTTCTTGGCCTCAGGCACCGTTTGTGGTGCCTAAAGGAGTAATCTGCACTTAACTGACACAGGACAGACCCTTAGACTATATACCCCCCAGGCTCAGTGTAAGACACGTGGTGCTGAGGGAGACCCTGCCTTTCAAAGAGCAGGAACTGCCCTGGCCAGTCTGGCTCATTGGACAGAGTGTTGGCTCTCAGACCACACGTCTCGGGTTCGACTCCTGGTCAAGGGCACGTACCTTGGTTGAAGGCTCGATCTCCGGCCCTGATTGGGGTGCATGCAAGGAGGCAACCACTCAACCTGTCTTTCTCACATAGATATTTTTCTCTCCCCCCCCCCCCCCCTAAAAATCAATGGAAGAATGTTCCCAGGGGAGGATTATCAAAAAATAAAAGGTCATGAACTGTCGATGTGTCAGGTCTGGACACTGGGTACATCTAGCACCAGATAGGGTCAGGTTTTGCCCTCGAGGGAAAGTACCTTCTAATCCAGTAGATTTCGTTGAATGAGCGTTCTCACAAGGGGAGTAAAGCAGAGTTTGGTGAGAAAAATAGTTGCATGTGCTGTGGGCTGGCAGATTGGTGGGAGCCGAGTCCGTGATGATGTAAAGTTATCCCTGTCTGAAGGCAAAGAGGCCTTCGGTGTGGAATTTGGATGTCTGAGACTCCGTTTCCCAAGCTTCTTATAGATAATTAGGCCTGGTTGGAAAGTGAGTTTCTTGAGTCGGTTTTTCTTTGCAATTTCTCCTCGCCAGGGGCGGTCCAGCCTTGGTTTTGGACCCGAGACGGACCCTCCAGGAGAAGCCTCTATGCGGCAGTAAGTGGCCCGGGGCCTGGAGTGGGGTTTTTCTCACGGACGAAACGACTTTCTGCACAGGCTTGGGGTTCTGCTAAGTGGCAAGGAGACTAACACAGGCTGTTTTCTTTGTCAGATGCCTGTGGTGTGAGGCACAGAACTGAGCTGCTTTGCCCGAAGCAAGTGAAACGGTTCCTCCCATTGTAAGTTTCTGTTTCGGTCTCACCCGACTTTGTCCCCAAGAAGCCCCCAAGCCTATGATGGTTCGTTATCCCTGTCTGAACCTCTCACTGAGGGAGAACAGTCTGTTCTGAGGCTGGCGGTGGCTGGGCCCTGTGCTCTTACAAATTCAGGTTTTATCAGGGATCACACTGAATGGATTCCAAAGGAAACTGGATACCCGTGGGGCCCCAGGCCAGCGCCTCAGCTCTCTGCAGCTTGAAGGCCAAAGGCGCGCCTACCGTCACACTTTAGGCCCCTGGATTAATGTCTCTGAGGGACGGGCTATGTGAGAGATGGCAGAACTGGGCAGTGGCCAGGATTTGGCTTAGACTCTTGCTGGGGAACGAGAGTGCTTATCACATCTTTCAAGAAAACGGAGGGAGTCAGTGCCTGCAGCTGTGCAGGGAGAGTCCTGGGGCCGCTGGCCTCTCGCCTTTGCCCCGGGGCCTGCCCTAACTTCTATCACATGTCCCAGGTGCTTAGCACCAGGTCTCCTAAGGTTGGCTCAGATCGCGCCCGAAAGGCATGACTGGCATGTGGGCAGGAAGGGATCAGTGGCTTGGACATGGCTTAGTGCCAGCTTGAAGTGGCACCGCTTGAAAGTGGGGTGTGTTTGGGCTCTTTATATTCAAGGCCACATGTGTGTTCGGTCACCATGGAAGCTATATTTGGGGTGAGGTTTGGTGAACCTGAAACCTGGCCCCAGCAGCTTACAGCCCAACAAACTGAAAGGGCGTGGCTACTAAGTGGGGAAACTACACAAGTTTTACATCTGGAGCAGGTGAATGCAAATGTCCCCGGTGCTTTGTGGCTGGTCTTGACTGGCCACTTCCCAAACACTGCTGCCCCCTCCCCCCTCCCCCTTCCTACACGGTCTCCTGAAAACAAGCTGCCCATCATCTGGGGGCCTCACCGGCCGTGGAACTACCTGATGGCACCCATGGTGCCTTCACGCACAGGGGCGTCCTGGGTTTGAACGAGCACCTCTGTGGCTGCCTCTTCTCTAACTTGGTGGATTCTTTAAAGTTGGCCTTCAGTCTGTGTCACATGATTCTCTGGTTTTACAGGTGACCTCCCAGTTGTGCCGGCCGGATCCGCGCAGCCTCTGTTGCTAATGTGAATGCCTGGAAAGTGTTTCTCCCAGAGGAGAATCCTTTCAGAGTTCTGTGGACTTCATCTTCAAAAATAGCCAGATAATTCGAGAGCAAATGAGTTTATCCCAGAAAATTAGTGAAATTGGGGTATAACTAAGAACATTGGGAAGCCGCAGCATGGGGGTTGATATTGGTTACTGGTGTGTTGGCGGGACTGCGGTGACATTGGATGGAGGTAATTAACATGTACTGAGTGTGCTCTTGCGGGAAGCAGAGGCTCCGCTAGAAAAACATTTCTCAGCGGAATTCTTAAGGCAGTGTGTCTTGGGCTTAACTTTTGAAGCACAAATAAACATTTTCAAATGACGGGCATTGTGGGTTTCAGATGGAGACCCACACAACAGTATATTGTGACTCAGTAACATTCCTTGGTAAATGAGTTTCACAGACTAATAGTTGGGTTTAACGGTAACCAGGATGCAATCAGGATGTGTTGGGGTGACGTTGATTTTATGCCCCTTTAATGGGTGGCCACAGGCCAGGTCCTGGGTCCTTGGGGACGGATTGTTGCTGCCTGGGGAAGGCTGCCTACCAGCCAGCCCTGCGGAGACCCCCAGCCCCGCACAGTGTGGGCATCAGACTGTCCTGGAAGCTGCCTGGTTGCCTCGGAGGGGCGGGGGGATCCCAGGGCTTAAGGGCTGGGCGGTGATAGCTTGGCTTCCAGTAGGAGCCTATATAATGCCTAAGTGAAACTGCCTATCGGTTAAGTTCAAATTGTGGCCCCATGATGTTCAATACAGAGTAAGGGGGTTCATTACAGGATGCCATCCTTTTGGTGGCAATATATCTGTAACGGGCATCCCCTCAGAGGCAGGCAACCTTCTGTGCACTCGGCCCCATCAAATACCAGAACCTCCCCATGGTTCTGGAATTCTCTGGTCTCCACGCTACACCCCTGCATGGTATCACGGCGTGCTACTTCCACCTCAACACACAACAAAGACGGCCATCCATCATTTATGCAATTACCTGGTTTCAGATTACATTCTGCCTTTTGCGCTCCCTCTCTCTCATGGCGCTCATGTATGTCGGTCATGGTCTAGAAAGGTGAAGACGTGTCCTTGAGCTGAATTGCCTTGGAGGTTGCATGTTCGCGGAGGACTGGCTGGGAGTGTGCAGGTGCTCGTGATGGAGTGTGGCTGAGTCCTCCATTGACTTCCCAGTGCTGCTCAGCACCTGTTGGTCTTGAGGCTCAGCTCTGAGGTCCCTCTGACGTCACATCTTGGGAGTGTTCTCTTCCGTTTTAAACAAAGCCAGCGGGACAGTCCATTCTCCCTTGACCCAGGGGGTGTCTGTCTCGGACGCGGGAGCTTTCTTGGATGAACCAAGAGCAAGACAGGGTGTTTCACAATGAACAGGCTTCGGTGGTAGTCAGACACCCGCCCCCGTCGCCTGAGGGAAGGAGTGGGTCTCGGGGAGTTGGCTGCGGCCCTTCGAAGGGGACCTGGCCCCCAGCTCAGCCAGAATCAAGCTCGGTGCTGGTACAGCTGCAGGATGCCGGCCTTGTGCAGGTCCCACCACAGAGCTGCCTCCAGGGACAGGTCGTGATTTGCATAGAATACCAGTGGCTGCTTAACCCGATCGAAGTAGTGGTCGGAAAACTTCCGGTAGTTACTTGTGATGAATCCATAGGCACTAACCTGGACAAAGATGGGCATTGAGCTGCTGCGTGCAGACTCATGTCAAGTGACATGGACTCAGGAAAGCCTGGTCCCCCCCACCCCCCACCTTATGCCTGTGAAGATGCTGGTGAACAATGGGTGCAGCTCATAAGTGAGATTCCTGCTGTACAGCAGGGGTGAGGTGTGGGGCCAGAGCCCTGTGGCTCCTGTGGAACAACTCTCGGAGTGACCAGCGGTTGTGGGGGTGAGCCCTGCTGTCCTGTCCCATCCACCTCTAAAGTGTCCCCATCAATGCATGTCCCCGCCCAGGTCTGGAGAAGGCTGCTTTCAGAAGAGCAGTTTGTAACGTGTGTGTCTTGGATGCCACGTAGAGTGGCTGCCCTGGGACAAGGGCGTGAAAGAAGGAAGTGTGGGCAGGGGCTGGCCCTTAAAGGACCCTGGGTATTGGATGCGACTCTCCCCTGCCTTCCCGAGACCCCTCCTGCAGCCGGGGGATCAGGTCTGAGGTGCCGCCTCATGTAGGCTCTGGGGTAAGTCTGGTTCCATCCACACCTGGGCTCTGAGGCTGTGGATTCCCGAGAGGCCGCTTACCTGGTCACAGGTATGTAACGCTGTCAGCAGCATGAGGGCCCCAGTACTAGGCATATATAAGTCTTTAAATTTTGAGATAATCCGCTTTGATTTCAAAAACCTGGAAGCAAAACGGCATTGAAACTCACACATTTAGGTCTTGTAGCAGCTTGATAGTTAGGCCATTACAGTGACCGACTCGGAAAGGCCAGGGAGTTCCTGGCCCTTCTCCTCCCATCAGGTCTCTTCTTGGGGAAACTGATCCTAAAGACCACAGTCTCCTTTGATTGAACCACCCCCTTAGATGAGGGGCCCACCAGGAGAGCCACAGGGGAGCCTGCTTCCTCCTAGCAGCCTGCATCCAGCCTGGCTTGTGCCACCTCCTGCCTCTGCCCTGGGCTAGTGAGTAACCACAGCGCTAGGGCACAGGCGGCCTGCTTTAGTCTGAGACCTAAGTTCCTCCCTATCCCCACACTCCTGGCCAAACAGGAACCACACAGGCCCTGTGACTGGAGTCACTGGTGAGGTAGCACAAGAGTGACACCCCCTCCCCCATTGGTGACCACAGGCCCTGGCCTCAGCCCTGGATTCACACTGAGCTCCTCCGGCAGACCTGGCCTCGGCGTGTCCTCTGCACGCGACTGTGACTGCTGGGCCCCGCTGCCCAGGCCCACCGTCCCCTCACTGCTCCCGGGGTGCTCGCCTCGGCTACAGCAGGTTCTCACCCAGCTGCTGCACTAGTGGCACCTTAAAGGGCCCGGTTCCTCTCAGCCTGTGAACCCGGAGGTCACGGTTTAATTCCGGTCAGGGCACGTGCCCGGGTTGCAGGCTAGATCCCCAGTGGGGGGGCGAGCAGGAGGCGGCTGATCAGTGATTCTCTCTCCCTCTCCCGCTCTCTCTGAAATCAATAAGAATACATTTAAAAATAAGTAAAGGGCCAATCTTGGCTGCAGGGGCGTCCTGTGCATTACAGGATGTTCAGCAGCAGCCCTGGCCTCTACGTACTAGTGGTGCTTGCACTCGCCTAGTGCCAACCAAAATGTTTCAAGGTGGACCAGTGGCCCTGCCCCGCCACGGAGAACCATGGGCAGGGACACCGAATGAGATCAGGTCTTGTTCCCTGGCTCCTCCCTGTGCTCACCTTAAGCCTGAAGATGGTGGCAGCTCAGCTTCCGCTACTGCCCCACACCTCATGGTAGCCCACACCCAGCCTGTGCCTTTATAAACAGCCCTGGCGCCCCGTCAGCGTGGCTCAGTGGCTGAATGTCGACCTATGAACCATGAGGTCTCGGTTCGATTCTTGGTCAGGGCACATGCCCAGATTGCAGGCTAGATCCCCAATGGGAGGTGTGCAGGTGGCAGCCAATCAATGATTCTCTCCCATGGATGTTTCTCTCTCCCTTCCTCTCTGAAATCAGTAAGCTGTGTTTTTTTTTTAAATAAACAAACAGCCCTGGCAAATCGACCTTGAGTTCTTCCGGTTTCCCGTTCCCCTGATTGGTGCCCACCACCTCCATCGAGGTGCTGAAGTAGCTAAACCAATGACAAGGCTTTGGCACCTGCTTGGCGTGTGGCCCTGGCTCGGTTCGAGCAGATGGGCCTGAAGGGAAGGCCGGCAGTGCGGGGGCGCTGCCACCCCGACCACCTACCTCTCCGTCAGGTAGCTGATGAAGGCTGGATGGAGTAGCTTGAATTTGCTGGCAGAGGCTTCTGGTCCGAAATAGGTCTGAGGCCTATTTTGGGAGGAAGCGGACGGAGCGGTTCAGGCTCTCGTACTGCATGGAGAGGTAGCCGCCCGAGCGGCGGCGGGGCAGGGAGCGGTAGTAGAAGCGCGGCTGCGAGTAGTAGCGGGAGAAGGGCGTGTAGAAGGTGGCGGGCAGCACCGAGGGCACCACCGGCGGCTTGGAGCCCACCAGCACGTCGATGGGCAGCTTGTAGCTGAGCGAGCACGGGGGCGTGAACAGGTTGGGAGGCGTCGGGAAGTTGTTGATGGCGTTGGGGTAGTGGGGCGGGGGCTGGAGGAGAGGGAGGTAGAGGGACTCGGGGCGCCGGGTGCGCGGGGGGGACTGGGGGGGCTGGCACAGGGGCAATGCAGACGTGGGGGGCTGGTAGAAGGGGGGCTCCCTCATGAAGCGGGGCACGTACGGGGTGATCTGGGACGGGATACCTGGAATGGACCCGATGTAAGAGCCCGAGCCCATAGGGCTGTAGGAGGGGGACCTGGAGGAGCGCCCGGGGGGCGTCTGGGAGTTGGGGGGCGTCAGGGAGTTGTTCCGGGAGGCAGGTTTCAGGCCAGACTGGGAGGGAGACTTGGAGGCGGGGGGAGTGGCGGTTGGGGGAGATGCTCGAGACACGTGTTGGGAATGAGGACTGGGGTTCAGGGAGGGAGCCCGGGAGGGGGGCTGCGAGGGGGAGGGGGTAGGAGGGTGGGAGGGCGGGCGGGAGGAGGACCGGGTGGGGGTCGGGGAAGGGGCTGAACCACCCGAGCTGGTGTAGGGCTGGTTGGCAGGGTTGCTGTTATGGTTGGTCCGGGACTGGGAGGGGGACTGGGCAGGGGACGGATTAGGGGTTTGGGAGGGGGAGCTCATTGGTGTTGAGAAGGCTTGTGAGCACCCGAGGTCTCTGAGGCAGCACCCCCAAGAGCCTGGTCCCCGCCCATGTCACAAAGCCCACTCCCACGACCCCTGCAGCATTGTGAGCAATTGTTGGGTCATCACAGGGCGGGCGGGGCGGGGAGTAGGGCGCAGGGCCAGCCTGGGGGTGCTCTCCTGGTCTGGGAGGGGTTAACTTTTAAGGAGCCCCTTAGCAGCTGCGCTTCCGGGGGGGGGGGGGGCGGGGGGCTGAGGTAGGCGGTGGTCGTTGTGTGGCCAGGGGTAGGGTAGATGTCCAAGGACCGGATTCAGGGATGAGAAACTGCCAGCAGCGCCAGGAGAGGGCGGGGCTGAGGCCAGGACGTGGCTCAGGAGCTGCACACAGGCCTGCTGCCCAGGAAGGCAGGAGACAAGACAGAGTGCCCTTTGTTCCCGCTCCCCCGTGTCAGGGGCACGGTCTCGGGAGGGTGCCGCCAGGAGGAGCGGCGTGGAGACCGGCTCACCGGCACCGCAGGCCCGGCCGTGGAGCCGAGTGCTGCCGGCTGGTGGCGGGGCTGCTTTGGGGACAGCAGCCTGAAGCTCAGAAGCCAGGTCTGCCTGCTCCGTTCAGAAAAGCCTGCAGCCGGGCGGACCAGGAGGTGCCCGGGGACGGGAGGCTTACCTGGGCTCTCCTGGCGGGAAGGAGCATCAGCCCAGAGCTCTGGGATCTGCTCCTGCCCTCCCCACCTGCCCTCCTGATGTGGGGGGAGGGGGGCGCTCAGGAGCAGCGATGGCCACGGCATCACCACGCCCTGCCCCCGTGTGGCTGCTCACCTGTCACCTTTATCGATGCCACTGGGGACACGCACACCCAGAATGGCCGACCTCAGCATCACATAGTCACGGAGGTCCGAGGGGATGAAGATGTAGCGCAGGTCCTGTCGGGACAACGGACACGGAGCTCAGGTGGGAACCAGGCCACGTCTAGGTCCTGCTCGGAAGGGACGGCCCTTCACCCAGTCCTGCCCCCCGACAGGCGCTCTCTCAGCCCGGCAGTGCCCTGCTCAGGAACTGGTGGGTGCGGCCCGCACTCGCGAGTCCCGTGGTGCCCTTCCCTCCAGGGGCGCAGCTCACTCGCCATCCCGAGGAGCCGGCTTAGTGCTGAGGAGCCGAGTGTTTCCAATGAGTAGGAAGCCCTGGGGTGGCGGTGAGATCAGGCAGTGGAAGGCACTGCCTCCCTCTGGTGCCACTCCCTCGGGGTGACGTCAGCTGCCCTGTCATGAGGACGCCAGAGGGGTCCGTGCGTCAAGGGCCTTCCTTCCGATGACTGCAGCCACCTGAGAGGCCCTGAGCCCAAACCACTTTGCTAAGCTGCTTCCAAATTCAACTCATTGCAACTGTAAGATTATAAATGTGTGTGTTTAAAGCGACTAATACCCGGCTGGCGTGGCTCAGTGGTTGAGCCTATGAACCAGGAGGTCACGGTTTGCTTCCCGGTCGGAGCAACATGCCCAGGTTGTAGGCTCATCCCCAGCGGGGGGCGTGCAGGAGGCAGCCGATCCATGATGCTCTCTCATCATTGAATTGATGTTTCTATCTCTCTCCCTCTCCCTTCCTCTCTGAAATCAATAAGAACTTATTAAAAAGTAAAGAAAGCAAGCTACTAAGTTTAGGGGGTGTTTTGTTACACAGCAGTGGGTAACTCATACAGGTACTGTGGCCACATCAGAAATGAAGCTACCCGACTTGGTTCTGTCACGAGCCAAGAGAAGTTCTACTGTGAGACTTTGGGGCATAGACACTGGCTAGGACACTCCTTCATTTCCTTCTCAGAGGAGGAAGCTTCTAGAAACCCAACCCGGTCTATAGAGCATCACCGGACCCCTTATCCTGGGACCTCCCTAGCCCCGCACGGGGCACCCAGACCTTCTTGAGGGGAAGTGTCGTTCTAGAAACTGGGTGTGGTTGAAGGAAGCTGTGGGTAGCAGATGCTAGTTCCTCTGGGCATGTTCCTCAGTCTCGTTGAACTGCAGCTCCCTGCACAGGCTGCTGTGAGAATTCAGAAGGCGCACCCCCTATTCTGGGGGTAGCATGGGAGACTGGGAACCCCTGGTCTGCGCCAGAGGGGCCTTGCACCGCTGCCAGCTGGAGATGGCTGCCCTGACGGCAAGGCCAGTGCTGGGAGCCAAGGAGCCCTGGAGGGGAGTCTGGGTTTGGACCCCAGTGCTTAGCCTCCTCACCAGGACAGTGGGCTGCGGGCATATGGAGGTTGCCTGACACCCATCAGCTCTCACTAAATGTTCGCCATTCCCACAGTCTAGAGCGGTGCAGTGCCGCCTGAAGCAGCGGGGCATCCCTGCCCAGACCTCCTCCTCAGTAGCTCCCTCCCCGCGCCCAACGTCCTGGCCCAGTCCCCACCAGTAGCCCGGGGCTCGGGAACCCTGGGCTTCCCCGTGGAGGGGCTCCGGGAACCGTGGCGCCCATCAGGCCTCACCCGTCCTCGCGGCACGGAGGTGAAGCCCGCTGTTCTGTAGGCGATGAGCGAGTTCTTCATCGTGTTCACAGTGAAACCGTAGAAGGAGGTCTTGGTGCCCACATCCTGCTCGAAGCCTTTGATCACAGCACCATTGAGTCTGGTCCAAACAGAGGCCCATTGGCCTGGCGGTCACCCCCCCTGTGTGCGACTCCCACCCCGGCCCCGCCGCACCTGTCCCCAGCCGCACGGACCACTCCCTGTGCCCACAGCAGCACCAGCCCCCACGCCTCCAGACCTCAGGGAACTGTGCCACGGGCACATCTGTCCTGGTGGTTCCTTCCTCTCAGGCCCCGTGGCATGTCTGTCTGCACAGACCTGTGTCCATGCCTGTCTGCCCGTAACAACTGCAGAGCCGCCTGGGGCTGCTGCCCTGCCCACACCGTGGAAGATGCTCCCACGGGGGACAGCTCCCCTCCCCTCCTCCCTGCCCCTGCTCCTCCCCCCTCCTCCCTGCCCCTGCTCCTCTTCCCCCTTCCCTCTGCCCCTGCTCCTCCCCCTCCTCCCTTCCCCCTGCTCCTCCCCCCTCCTCCCTGCCCCTGCTCTGCATACCTGAACACGTAGTCGTGGGCGTCGATGTTGGGACCCTGGCGGGAGCCGTTCAGGATGCCCCCATTACCCACCACGGCACACCGGATGCAGTCCCTGCGTGGCTCCCTGGAGCCTAAGAGCTGGGCGCTGTCTGAGCTGTTCAGAAGGCTCAGGGTGGAGTTGATGTCTGTGGGTCGGGACAGGACGGGGACCTCATGCAGAGGCTGCTGGCATCGGGACAACAGCCCCTCCCAGGAGGCACAGAGGGCGGGAGGGGATGCACTGTCAGTGGGGCGTGAGAAGGGAAAAGGGCCGGTGGGGACAGGTGTGGCTGTGCCCACGGTGCCTCTGGAGACCGTGTTCCAGAAGGAGTAACCTGGGCATGCGGGTGGGGGCAGAGCTAACGGGGAGCGTCTGACAGCAGCACAGTCAGCAGGCTGCGTGGGGCCCCGTGCCCGGTCTCAGCCACCTTTGGGCACGGGCACCTTAGCCTTTATGCCAGGGAGGCCCCAGGATGGTGGGAGCTGCTGGGGGTGGCGGGGAGCCAAGCCCCTCTTGCTGATCCCCTGGGGCTTGTGGGGGCAGGAAAGTAAGCAGGAGTCACATAGCTTGGGGGTCGAGCTCAGGGTGAGGGTTACCTTGGCGGGGGAACCCCTGCCAGCCGTAAGGGGCTCGGCGCTGGCTCAGGCTGTCCCAGAGCTCCTGGGAGAAGAGGCCCGCGGCCAGCAGCACTGGCTGGGAGAAGTTGAACACAGCCCGGAAGTGGGGGTCATGCTGAATGGCCTGAGCGAGCGAGTATCTGCAGGGCCTGCTCTGTGGGCGAGAAGATGAGAGGGCTGAGCTCTGGGGGCGGGGTGGGTGGGAGCCTTCCAGGAGCTCGAAGGCCTCACGGGGTTGGGAGGGAAGAGGTGGCCTCCCCCCTCCAGACTTGGGGACCAGAGAGCTTTCTGGGTTTCCCCTGCCCAGCCCCCTGGACGCCACATCTCTGTGGCCTGCTGGCTCTGCCTCCTGCTCCTGCTCCTGCACCTCACTCCCGGGGAGACTTCGGGGCGTGTTCCCACGAATGGGTGAGACCTCCTGCCTTGGAGGAGGCGTGCCAGCCGGGGCTCTGGATCCTCAGCCTGGATCAAGCCTGTGATTTATCCCGCGAGCTCTGGCCTCTTCACTGCGGGTCGGTGAGACGGCTGCAGGAGACGCATGCACGTCTTTCTTCCAGCCGCTGCCCAGAAGTTCCTGTCGGCCCAGACCCTGGGAATGCCGCCTTGTTTGGAAACGAGGCCTGTGCAGATGTAGGTTGTTAGGATGAGGTCACACTGTGTTCAGGTGGGTCCCAAGTTCAGTGCCCTTCTAAGGAGGCCCTGTGATGACAGGTGGAGAACGAGTGATGCGGCTACAAGCCGAGGCGCGCCTGGACTCCCAGGAGGTGCAGGAGGCCAGGACGGGTCCCCCAGACTGCCGAGGCCGGGGCTGCTCTCCCCACCGAGGGGCCTCGTTGTTACGGTGCTGGTTGGATCAAAGGCACTGCAGGGGAGAGCTGCGTGTGGTCGTTCCTGCTGTAATGTGACATAGACGTTCCTAAAACCACCACCCTGTGCCAGACTGTGCAGTCAGGCCCCCGGGCTTTGGGGACAGGGGGCCAGTGGCACAGCGCTCACACACACGGCCCGGGACACACGCAGCCCACAGAGGTGGGAGCGCAGTTCACACTCGGCGCCTCCGGACGGAGCGCTGCCAAGTATGGCGTTTGACCTCGGAAAGTCACTGTGGATGGGCGTCTGCGGTCACGGCTCGGGAGCTATTACGAAATGGCGGAAAGAGGGTTTAACACGCGATGGAGCAGGTGGCGTGTGAGTGTGCGTGTGCGTGTGCGCGTTTGTGAATTCCTTCGATGTCCCTTCGGCAGGGTGGTTCTCCGCATTTAACCCGGGGTTCTCACTGGCCATCCCTCAGAAGCAAACACATCTGTGCGATGCTCAGACTGTTTCCTAAGGTGTCAGTCTTGTTGGAACTTTGAGGTCATGCTTTCATAGCGAGCGCTCTAGCAGGACATAGCACGGCAGTGTCGCTGCTGCTCCGCCTTTCAGGGCCCGTGAACGAGGCTCCAGGAGAAAAGCTCGTGTCTATATCCATCAGGAAGGGCTGTGCTGCACTCGGGCATCTGGCCCGCTTTTCTCTCAGGGACCTGGTGGCAGTTTCCTTCTTCACCATGGCCACCAGGAAGCTCGGAGCCAGCTATCTGGCCTGTCTCACGCCTGGTGGCACATTTCTCAGGCACTTATCGGCCCCCTCATTGCCCAACCTTTATTTTCCTTCGCACGTTTATTTTACTCTTTTCATGTTTTTGCCTTGTTATATGTATTTATTTATTTTAAAAATATATATTTTATTGATTTTTTACAGAGAGAAAGGGAGAGGGATAGAGTTAGAAACATTGATGACAGAGAAACATCAATTTAGCTGCCTCCTGCACACTCCCTACTGGGGATGTGCCCGCAACCAAGATATATGTCCTTGACCGGAACCCAACCTGGGACCCTTCAGTCCACAGGCCGACGCTCTATCCACTGAGCCAAACCAGTTAGGGCATTGCATTGTTATATGTATTTAAAAGCTACCTCAAAGCCTCCTTTTAAACTGGATGGGGATGTATATCATTTAGCATCAAGCAGCTCCAGGGGGAAAGGACTTGAGGAATGTAAAGATGATCTGGCCCTGGCTTGTGTTGCTCAGTGGATAGAGCATTGGCCTGTGGACTGAAGGGTCCCGGGTTCAATTCTGGTCAAGGGCACATGCCCAGGTTGCGGGCTCGGTCCCCAGTAGGGGGCGTGCAGGAGGCAGCCAATCAGTGATTCTCTCTCATCATTGATGTTTCTATCTCTCTCCCTTCCTCTCTGAAATCAATAAAAATATATATTTTTTTTAAAAAGCCCTAACCGGTTTGACTCAGTGGATAGAGCGTCGGCCTGCGGACTGAAAGGTCCCAGGTTCGATTCCGGTCAAGGGCATGTATCTTGGTTGCGGGCACATCCCCAGTGGGAGGTGTGCAGGAGGCAGCTGATCGATATTTCTCTCATCTATGTTCTATGTTTCTAACTCTATCCCTCTCCCTTCCTCTCTGTAAAAAAAATAAATAAAATAAAATAAATTTAAAAAAATAAAAAGAAGACCTGGACAAGTGCTCGGGAGACGCTTGAGGACACCTGTCCTCCTGGCTCTGCTGCTCAGTGGTTCAGAGCCCGGTTCTGGGGTCAGACCAGAGGCTCAAATCCCGGTACCGCCTCCTCTTCCCGAGCGGCCTGAGCAAGGTGCCTGGCCCTCTGTGCCACATTCTGCCATGAGGCTTATGTCTGAGCACGCAGGTCATGTGCTGGGGATGGCACCTCGGCCACAGCCACCATCGACTCTTAGCTGCAGAGCCGGGCACACATGGGTCATCTTCCCAGGCTGTGGTGTCTACTTTAAATGTGACTTTTATGGTAGGAAGACATTTGGGGGAGTGGGATCTCAAATTCACAGGCCTTTTAAAGATATATCGCAGGACTTCCAAGAAATGTCCTGCTGGCCGTACCCCAGGGAACCATTGATCCGTCCTCCTCTACTGGGGTGCAGAGAGCCCTAGTGGCCAGGTCTGAGGAGCCCTGACGGCTGTTTGCTTCATTCTGGGGCCAGGGGGTGGGGGTCCAAAGAGCTCCTGCCCAGCGGTCTGCTGAGGGTGTCCTCCTTGGTGCCCGCTAACTTGAGGATGCTCAGAGGTACAGAGGAGCCGACCACTGTACCTTCCTTGTCCCAGAATCCGCTGCCTTGGGTCCGGTGAATGCTTGAGGTGCTGTGGTGTACCTGGGAGAGAAGGCACACGTCAAGGGGGTCTGGCTCCGTCAGGGCCAAAGGCATCCGTCCCTCTGACCCTATTTCTGGGCTCGGATTCTTGCCCGCGCCTCTCTCTTTAGGCCCAAAGTGCTCCCACACCGTTCTGTCTGACACGCTGTGTAAGCCCTCGGCAAGCAGCAGCAATGTGGACTTTACAGGGACAGTGGCTCAACGGTGAAAATATGGCGCTGCCTGGTGCCTCAGTGGTTAGAGGTCAGCCCTCTGACCGACGGGTTGAGGGTTCGATTCCCAGGCATGTACCTCTTGCAGGTTTGATCCTGGCTCTGGTCCAGGCATATGCAGGAGGTAACCAGTCCATGTGTCTCTCTCTCCCCCTCCCCCCACCCTTCCACTCTCTCTCTCAAGATCAATGGGAAAAATATCCTCAGGTGAGGATTAAAAACAAACAAAAAGGAGGAAAGAGGAATCTTGCCAGCCTGGAGTTGTGACTGGATGAACCAGGGGTCCTCACACTACGGCCGCGGGCCACAGGCAAATACAAATGCTGTATTGGTTCCCGTTTTGTCTTTTTACTTCAGAATAAGATGTGTGCAGTGTGCATAGGAATTTGTTCACAGTTTTTTTTTAAACTATAGTCCGGCCCTCCAACGGTCTGAGGGACAGTGAACTGGCCCCCTGTTTAAAAAGTTTGAGGACCCCTGGTATAAAGGGTTTGCCCTTGTGGGGGGGTCACCCTGGCTCCTGCCCTCAGGGTCGAGGTAAAGGGCAGGTCTGCAACCGACTCCCAAAATCCGTAGTCCATGATCTCGGGAAGTTACTAAACTTGGAACCTGAGTCTTCGCCTGGGCAGCAGGGATAATCGTATTGACATGACCGATAATCCTATCACGTGTCACCTAGTTGTGAGTTCAAACAGAGCACCTGTTATCTCATCCTGCCAGTCCTCTACCCACATGTTGCTGTGGTTACCAGCCTCTAGGCCAGGGGGGAAGGGGCTGAAGTTATGGCCCAGCCCCACCTCCCAGGCGGCCCCAGGGCAAAGGGGAACTGGAAAGGAAGGCAGGAGAGGGGCCCTTGCCCATTGGAGGGGGGTCGGGCCTCTCCAGACCGCTGCCCTCTGCACAGGAGCCTGGGGGGGGTGGTTGGGGGGGGGTCAGGGTGCGCAGTTTGCGGGGAACAAAGGCCCTTGTTGTTTGCTTCTGGGCACCCAGACAGCCAAGTCACAATGAAAGTCTGTGACCTGCCTCCCTGCGGGTTTCTGAGACCCTGGAGGGCAGGGTGGGAGGGCAGGGCGGGCACCTCCCCCAGACCGGGCCACCTGGCCACCCACCCACCCACACTATCCTGTAGTTCCCGTCTGTGGGCACAGCAGGGCCTCTGGGGAGGAACTGGGGCGTTTCTCTCGGCCTCGACCCCACAGTGAGCTGAAAAGCACCAGCCAAGGCCCCATCCCTTAGCCTCTGAGCTGATGGGTGGGCCCTTCCCGGGGACTCTAACAGGGGCCGGGCCAGAGGACAGCCTGACAGGACCAGGGCAGGATGCAGACAGGAGGGGAGGGGTGCAGGGGACGAGGTGGGGACTCGCCCCGATTCCGTTGTGCTGCCCTGCTCCCCCGTCTCAGGGAGGCCTGCTCATCTCTATGGAACCCTCAGGACCCAGGTCTCCTCCCAGCCCTGCGCAGCTCTTAGGACTCCGAGGGCATCCAGACACCTGCTGGGGAGCGGGTGGGGGGGGTGGGGGGGGGGGAGGGTGCCTGCGGGAGGCAGCCCATCAGTGTGTGTGTGTCTCTTCTTCTCCCTCCCTCTCTTCCACTCGCTCTAAAAATCAATGGAAAAAATATCCTCAGGTGAGGATTAATCAAAAATAAACAAATACATGCATACATACATAAACACATACTAGTATAGAAATAAAAAAGCTTTGTTGAGGTATAATGGGTGTTCAGCAAACCTCATATTTAAAGTGTATTCAATACTTTCAAAGGACGTTTAACTGTATTTTATTTATTTTTTGTTAATCCTCACCAGAGGATATTTTTCCCATTGATTTTTAGAGAGAGTGGAAGGGAGGTAGGGGAGAGGAGGGGAGGGGAGAGGAAGGGAGAGGAGGGGAGAGGAGAGGAGGGGAGAGGAGAGGAGAGGAGAGGAGAGGAGAGGAGAGGAGAGGAGGGGAGGGGAGAGGAGAGGAGAGGAGAGGAGAGGAGAGGAGGGGAGAGGAGAGGAGGGGAGGGGAGGGAGATCAGTTGCCTCCCACGCACGCCCTGACCAGGGCCACACTGGCAGGGCTGTCTGTATTTTAAAGCGTCTTTGCATAAAGTCCACAAGATGCCCTTCCTGAATAGCACCCCCTCTCCAGGCCTCTTCCTGTGTAATTTCTGACCACAAGGAGCCCCCGTGACTTCAGGCATGACCTGCCGGCTGGAGCCCCTTTATTCTTAAGGGACTGAGCGTACATTGTTTTGCAACTTTGGGCGTCCTCTGACCGCAGTCCCTGGGAGCAGGTTCCGATTGTGCTTTCATCCTGTGACACCTGCAGCAAGTTCCGAGGCTGCGCGAGGCCGGCACAGGTGCGGGGGCGCTGGGAAGGGAGAGCCTGGCCCCGCAGGCCTCGCAGGGCGGCGGGCGCCCCTGCAGCCCCGCATCGGGGCTCGGGCGCGGCTCTGTCCGCTTTCCAGGGGAAAGCAAACCCTTGGCAGGCTACCCCGGTGGCCGGAGTCCTCGCCGCCGCAGCCGGGCGCTCGGGTTTCTCCTCGTGGGGAGCGCATGAAAGGCCGGAGCCCAGGGCGCCGGGAGGGGGCGGGGCGCAGGAGGCTCAGCGAGGAAAACCTGAACAGAGCCTAGAACTGGCCCCTGTTCCCTGGGGGCGGCCGCCTCGTCGTGGGCTCCAGCCCAGGCGGCGCTTATCAAATCAACAGAACAAACAGGGCGAGAGGGAGCCGCCCGGGCAGGCAGACACGGCGCCAGCGGGAAGGGTGGCCCGGCACCGCCGCGCTGGGGATCCGGGCAGCGTTGGGACCGGAAGACTTGGGTCCTTGCCCCCAAAGTAGCCTGAAAAGACGTTACCGAGGGAGAGTTCCCCACAAACGGGGTGTTCCGATCGGACGCGGGTGACCCCGCCAACTCTGGTCCATCCAGGGTTTCTCTCGGGACGGAGGGGAGTCGCCCCACATGCTGTCGCGGGCGGGTCGCCCGAGCGCACGGAGCAGGTGCCCCTCGGACCGAGGCTGTTGGTCCCGGGCAGCGCGAGTTCAGCACCCGAGTGGAGGTTCAAAGGGCCGCCGCCCCAAAGAGGCCGTCCGAGGGCCCTGGCTGGCCTGCCCGCCCGTCCCTGCGCCCGCCCGTCCCTGCGCCCGCCCGCCGGGTTAGTTACGCGCGGCAGCCCTACCTGGCTCCGGCCCCGAGCCCCCGGCGCGGCCTCCCCACCGCGGAGAGGAGGGTGAGGAGGATCCCCGAGGAGACAGCCCCGAGCAGGAGCAGCCGCCAGGAGAGCGGGCCGCGCGGGAGCCCCATGCAGCGCTGCCAGCGGGCGCCCCGTCTGGTCTGCGGCAGCACCGCGCCGGGCCGGACCCTGGGAGCCAGCCGGCTTCCCGGAGGCCACGGCCCTGCCCGGCCCCGCCCCCGCCCCCGCCGTCTCCCCGCCCTGCCCGCCCAGGCCTCCGGAAGCCGCCCCACCACCGGGTGGAGCGGGAGGCGGGAGTGTCGCCCGCCCCGCCCTGAGCTGCCCGCGCCCCTGGCTCCGCCCTGTGCCCGGAGGCCCTGGAGCTGCGGGCACCCTCCGCTGCGCTCCCGCCTGCGTCCAGCCTTCCGGTGCCGTCCAGGGGAGGCACCCACCTGCCGCCGAGGCCTCGCCCCGAATTCCCGAGGCCGGTGGGCGGCCCCCCCTCGAAGGCGAGTCGGTGTAGCCCGGCCAGCGTGGCTCTGGTTGAGCGCCAGCCCATGAACAGGAGCTCACGGATCCCCAGTGTGGGGCGCGCAGGGCGGCCGGTCCATGACTCTCCCTCATCATTGATGTTTCTGTCTCCCTCTTCCTTCCTCTCTGAAATCAATACAAATAAATATAAAAGGAAAGACTAGTTGGGGCGGGGCACCTCGGGCCTTTCCAGAATTTGGGGAATTGGGTGTAATGAGCCGGTTCACCTGACAGCTGAGAGCGGGCGGATGGAGGACCGTGGTTGCACCGGGTTGACGGTGGGCAGAGCCTGCAGGAGGGGCTGGGGGAGGGGCTGCGGCTGGGCGCCACTCACTTGGTGACTGTCCTTGGCGGCCAGGACCCGCATCGCACTGCATTCCTTTAGGAAACGAGGCCAACCTGGGGGTCTCCGCCGCAGGGGGGGCACCTGAGAGGCCTGGCTAGGGCTTCCCTGCCACCAGGAGGAGGGGCAGTTTGGGCACCTGTGCTCTTGACCCAGAGCCCCCCCTCCCCATGTGGTGACAGTCGGTGAGATGGGATAGTCTCCAGGGGGGCAGTGTTCCTGGTCAGAGACCTGAAACCTGTGAAATACCCCAGCGCCCCCAGCGGTCAGGACCTTCCCCAGCTTTCTGTTCTCACCTCTCTGCTCTCACCTAGCCAATTGCAAGTCCTCCCCAAAGCTTCCTGGAGCCCGTGCCAGTGGTCAGGAATGGGTCATTTAGTCTCAGTTCTCATAATTTTTAAAAAATGCATTGCCCGGCCAGTGTGGCTCAGTGGTTGAGCATCAACCTATGAACCAGAAGTCACAGTTCTATTTCTGGTCAGGGCACAGAGGAAGGGAGAGGGAGAGAAAGATAGACAGCAATGACGAGAGAGAATCATTGATAGGCTGCCTCCTGCACACCCCCTACTGGGCATGTGCCCCCACCCTGGGCATGTGCCCTTGACCGGACTCAAACCCGGGACCCTTCAGTCCGAAGACTGATGCTCTATCCACTGAGCCAACTGGCTAGGGTGAGGCTATTTCTAGGGAGAGTGGAAGAGAGAGGGAAAGACAGAGAGCAACATCGATGTGAGAGAAACACAGCAATTGGTTGCCTCCTGCACGCACTCTGACCAGGGCCCGGGCCAGGGAGGAGCCTACAACCAAGGTACGTGCCCTTGACCGGAATCGAACCCAGGACCCTTTGGTCTGCAGGCCGACACTCTATCCACTGAGCCAAACCAGCCAGGGCAAAAATATATTTTTTTTAAAAAAGAAGAAATGGGACATTTTAGATAATATATTGTAGCAACTCTGGGTACTGGTAACAGTGCCCCCCCTTGCTCCCCCCCCAGGCTTGTGATTTGCTTGTCTGTTTAGTGATTGGCAGGCTTGTTTTTGTGAAGTGCCCACCCCCACCCTCACTCCCTTGAGGTGTTGTTTGATGTTGCTGTGCAGGGAGGAGCAGTTCCCTGCACTCACTGTCCCTCCGAGGCAGTGATGGGCGGGTCTGTTCATCTCTTTCCCTGGCCACCCAGCAGTTAAGCTCCACTCAGGGCCCACTGATCGCCCTACGTTTACAAGATTGGCGCGGAGTTGATCATCATTATGTGATATTAATCATTATATAGGTTATTATCTATAGGAGCTGCAAATGGCAGCTCGTTACTCAATTCTTTTTACTTTGTTTGAATGTTTGTTTTGTATATGCTTGAAATTTTCCATCTCATCAAGTTAAAGTTATTTCTTTGTCTGAATGTGAAATAGACCTTCTTTAGAAATAGAAGGTCATCATCAAGTTGAACTAAAATCTGGAAAAGTATATATAGATACTTTTCCCTTAAGAGGTGGATTATGGTTTTACAAACCTGAGTAATGAAAACTTCAAGTATTCCGTGTTCGGAAACAATCCTGCGTAAGATCTTTGTAAAAACACAAAGATTCGTTTATTTCTCACCATCTGAAATGGCATGGATTTCAAGCAAGTTCCTAATCAACATTTATTAGATGTTGTAATTACATATCACAGCCTGGGTTTGTCATTGCAATCAGAACCATTTTTAGGTGATTAATTATTTTATGAAGGAAAAAAAAAGCCATGGTGGACATTGTTCCCGTTGTATTTCAGGAATCTGTAAGAAGACAAATGTATGCACTGAATTGAGCTGGGTCGAAACTGAGCTTGCGAAAGAAAACACGGTTGATGACTGAATTTTAAATATTAGCTGCGATGTTCTAGGTCTGGGGTTAGCACTTGTGATTCAGACAATTAGAGCCCAAAGCCTTTCAAGATTTAAAAGGATTTTTAAATGTTTTTTTTTCTATAGACCTATTACTGAGAGGTTTTTTTCAACCTCTTGGAAATGTTAATTTCTTAAGAAGATAAATAGTTTGTCAGAAATGAGAAGCCAGTTTTGACAGCAGACAATTTATTTGCCTACTTGTATTATTCAGTGCAAGCGATAAAGTTTTGCACAGTTGCAATTGGTCATGGTAACAATAGGAAACAAAGATGTTAAAATTATAAAATCTAAAATGATTTTATCATTCATCTCAATTGCGCTGCCATAATATTGTATTTATTCTAATGCATTAACTACTTTAAAATAAATCATAGTGATTTTCAGTATTTTTAATCTATGGTACTTAAAACTATTCCCAGCATTTTTTTTTTATTAGTTTGGAATCCAGATTGAGCCCATTTGCCATCTCGGTCCTAAATACTTTTCAAATCTGTGTTCATCCCTCCAGCCCTACTACATGCCCGTGGCTGCCTCCGCTTGCAATACAGTTGCCTTCTGATTCACGCCCTGTCTTCCCTTTTGTCCTTCCAAGTTCACTTGTCACTCAGCTCGCAGCCACTGGGATTTACATGTGGTGGAGACCCACCATCTCTCTCCTGGGCTTGAAGAGTGTTTGTGGGTCCACATCGCTGACAGTGATTTCGCGAGCGTGAGAGCACACGTAGAGGAAAGCCCTGCCCTCCAGGTCGAGAGCCATGGTGGGAGGTGAAGGATGACAGTGTACGTAACCGTACGTGCAGATGTGGGCCCTGGAACCACATGGCGGCACTTGCTTATCAGAGCCCAGCTGACGAAGAGGCTTATAGTAAAATTTTATTTTATTTTTTTAAATATATTCTTATTGATTTCAGAGAGGAAGGGAGAGGGAGAGAGAGAAACATCAATGATGAGAGAGAATCATAGATTGGCTGCCTCTTCACACCCACTACTGGGGACCAAGCCTGCAACCCAGGCATGTGCCCTTGACTGGAATTGAACCCGGGACCCTTCAGCCTGCAGGCCGACGCTCTAGCCACTGAGCCAGACTGGCTAGGGCTATAGTAAAATTTTAAAAGAACATCATTAAACTAAAAACACTAAACATTCTTCACAGGCTTCTGGATGACGATGACAGAGTGGACATCTGCATCCAATTACATTCCTTCCTGAAACCCCACTCAGATGCTAATACAGGAATGTTTAAAAGCATAAACCCACAAAGTCAGGGAGGAGAGGATTGGCGGCCACAGCAACACAATCCCGGAAATTCAAAGCAGAAGATAAGAGGTACCAGATTGCACTTTTCAAAATAGCTGAATACTCAGTTTTTGGTGGGAAGCCAAGAACCGAAGCAGTTTACACGAACGGGTTAGGAATGTTGGGCATTTTGGAAATGGGGTGAAGGGGTTAACTACAATAAGGACTGGTGGAAAGCTGTTTAGGATGATTCATTTCCACACACTCTTTAGCCACTTGTCTGCCCCGCCCAACCCTGGCAACAGACCAGAGGTTTTTCCCACTGGAGAGTTCAGTGGAGTGTTGCTTGGTCTGAAGGATACCAAGCAGCATTGAAGATGTGGTGGCTAATGGAGCCGGGCATGTTAAGGGAATGTGTGAGTTCTGAATACTTCCAGAAAGGAAGGTAAAGGAGATAAATAGGAGGGGAAAAAATAAGAAAAATTATAGGAGGCCCGATACCCAAATAATAAAAGTTCTAGCCCTAGATGGTTTGGCTCAGTGGACAGAGCATTGACCTGCGGACTAAAGGGTCCCAGGTTCAATTCCGGCCAAGGGCACATGCCCAGGTTGCAGGCTCAATCCCCAGTGTGGGGTGTGCAGGAGGCAGCTAACCAGTGATTCTCTCTCAGCATTAATGTTTCTATCTCTCCCTTTCCCTTCCCCTCTGAAATCAATAAAAATATATTTTAAAAAAAAGTCCTAGAAAGAGAGAGAAAAATGGAAGGGTACAAATCATCAATGAAAATTATTCCATAAAATTTCCCAGCATTGAAGGACATGAGTTTCTAGCATGAAAGGGGCCCACAATGCCCAGAGAAGATTCTACAAGATTCCAGAGGGAGAAAATCAAGTTCCATGAAAATGATCAAGAATGGCTTTGGTCCTAACTGGTTTGGCTCAGTGGATAGAGCATTGGTCTGTGGCCTACGGACTGAAGGGTTCCAGGTTCGATTCCGGTCAAGGGCATGTACCTTGGTTGCGGGCACATCCCCAGTAGGGGGAGTGCAGGAGGCAGCTGGTCGATGTTTCTCTCTCATGGATGTTTCTAACTCTCTATCTCTCTCCCTTCCTCTCTGTAAAAAATCAATAAAATATATTTTTAAGAAAAAAAGAATGGCTTTGGATTTGTCAAAGACAAAAGTAGAGACCGAAAAGCAAAGGAGAAATGTCTTAAAAACTATGAAGGAAAACAAATCTTGACCTAGAATTCCATACCTAGCCAAACTATCAATGCAGTGGAGGAATAAGGCTTTTTCTGCATTAATGTCTTTAAAACTCTTTCTCTCTCCTACTCCTTTTCAACAGGAAGCTACCAGAGGACTTGCTGCACCAAAATGAGAGTAGAAACTAGGAAACAGAAGACAGGGGGTAAAGAAAGGAGACTCAACACAGAACAGAGTGGCTAGGCATGTGCCTTGACAGGGCATCGAACTGGTGACCTCCTGGTTCATGGGTTGATGCTCAACCACTGAGCCACACCGGCCGGGCAGCATTCCCTTTAGATTTATCGTGTTTTCGAGCCTGTCTTTGTAAGTGCTTTTTAAGTGCTTGCTCTAGGCATTATATTATTTATATGTGGGTTACAATCTGTGCTTACCACACTTTACTAGTTTGTACAAGTATACACACCTGACCTCTGTTTAGGTCCCTTTATTCTCTACCTTTCTAATACAATTGCCTTAAATATTTCTCTTTTTGGGGGAATTTTTATAGGAGGTTTTTTTTTTATTTGTTTGAGGGGGGGGGGTATTTTGGGTTTTTTTGTTCTTTGTTTTTTGCCAAACTGACAACACAGGCTTGGGAGCAAGATCTCAAATGCTCCCCGTTATCTTAAATATTTACTCTACATGCATTTAGAACCGCGACAGACTGTGCTATGTCTGTGTTAACCATCGAACATAAGTGGGAAAACTCAAGAGGAGAAGGACATGTCTATTTTTACCCATATTTTGACTCCTCCCTTGTTTTTCCTTCGTCCCAATGCTCCGCGCTCCCGTCTCGGACCCTTTCCTTTCCGCGTGAAGACCTGCGGCCACCCCTTCCTTCAGGGCAGTTCCGCCGGCAGCGAGTTCTGTTTCTTCATCTTGTCGGACTCTATGGCTTTGGTCAGTCGCTCCGGGGCCAGCGGCACCTTGCCTTAATTAGCGCTGCTGGGTGAACATCTGGTCCCTGGCAGGGTCAGGCCTCCACCCTGTGGTTTTCCTGTGTCGCCCTGGCTACTCTTGGCCTTCTGCATTTCCACATGCATCTTATTTATTTTTTGTTTGATTGTTTTTAGGTTTTATTTTTATTTTTTACGTTTTTATTGCATTTATTGGGGTGACATTGGTTAATAAAATTATATAGGTTTCAGTGTATAATTCTGTAATGCATCATCTGTATGTCGTATTATGTGGTCACCACCCCAAGTCAAGTCTCCTTCCATCATCATTTATCCCCCCTTTACCCTCTTCTACCTCTGCCCACCCCCTTTCTCTCTGGCCATCACCATCCTGTTGTCTTCCACATGCATTTTAGAATCAGCTTGTTGATTTATACAAGCACCTATTGGGGTCACATTAAACCTATAGATTAGTTTTGGTGGATGTGATGTCTGAACAATATTGGACTTCCAATCCATGAACATAGTCTATAGTTCCATTTACTCGGGGTCTTTCGTTTCTCAACGTTTCATAGTTTTCAGGGTGGAGACCCGTGTACATTTCCCCTTAGCTTTGTTCCTGTTTGGTGCTTTTTGATGTTATTTGAAAAAAATCATTTCTCAAAATAATGTTGTTTGGAAATGTTCATTTCTCATTGGATTGTTGCTGACGCATAGAGGCATGGTGGTCGGTTTCCTGGCTTTGTATCTAGAGACCTTGCTAAGGCACTGTAATGGTTTGTAGATTATTTTGGATTTTTGTGTGCATGATCATGTCAACAATGGCTTTTCCATCCTTATGCATTTTATGTCTTTCCTGTGCCTTTTTGAAGGGGCAGGACACCCAGGTCACTGTTGAATAGTCGGAGTGACAGCTGGCATCTTAGCTTTTGTCCAGTCGCAGGGGGAAAGATTTTAATATTTTGCCATTCAGAATATTTGTTGCTGGCTTAACTTTTTTGGTAGCTGTTCTGTACCAGATGAAAGAAGCTCTCCTTTCCTCCTAATCCCGTGGTCGGCAAACTGCGGCTCTCGAGCCACATGCAGCTTTTTGGCCCCTTGAGTGTGGCTCTTCCACAAAATACCACGCGGGCGCCTACATACAATGCGATTGAAACTTCGTGGCCCATGCGCAGAAGTCGGTTTTCGGCCTGGGCGAGTCTATTTTGAAGAAGTACTGTTGATATTTGGCTCTGTTGACTAATGAGTTTGCCGACCACTGTTCTAATCTATTGAAAAATATGGGCCTAGCTGGTTTGGATCAGTGGATAGAGCGTCGGCCTGCGGACAGAAGGGTCCCGGGTTCGATTCCGGTCAAGGGCAAGGACCACAGTTGCAGGTTCAATCCCCGCCGCCCAGTAGGAGCATGTGCAGGAGGCAACCAATCTCTCACATCAATGTTTCTCTCTCTGTCTCTCCTCCTCCCTCCCAATCTCTCTAAAAATCAATGGGAAAATACCCTCGGGTGAGGATTAGCCAAAAAATAAATAAAATAAAATAAAATACGAATGGGTGTTGAATTTTGTCAACCCATTCCCTGCTTCAATTGAAGTCCTCGTATTAATTTTCTCTTTCTCCTCCGTTAACGTGAATTACAGTGGCTGCTTTTTACCACGCCCTATTTTTCAATTGAGGAGTAATTTATGGGCCGTGAAATACATCGATCTTAGTCTGTAGTTTAATGGCGTCTGATCATCGCTTGTATCCTTGGAACCCACACCCGAGCGACATACAGGCGTTTCCGTTACCCACAACGTGCCCTCGTTGCCCTCCCGGCGTGCGCCACTCCAGAGAAAACCACCGTCCTGACAATAAATCAGCTGTCAATGTCCTCAACCTTCACAAAAAACGTGGCCACTCCTTTGTGAGGTGTGCGCCTCGGGCTGTGCCCTTTCCCTGGGAGCACTTCCCGTCCCGCGGGATGGAACCCCATGGTTTTAATCCCCTCTCTCGGTGATGGACACTTGGGCTGTTTCCAGTTTCAAGCTGTTACGAACGCACCTGTTAGAAACATTTTGTACAGATCTTTCCGCAAATACCCTGCGGCAGCAACACAGGGACATTGTCCCCAACGGACAGTTCCAGTGACAGGCTCTTGGACAGTGCGAGCTGCCTGGTCACATGACCGCCTGGTGGACGCTCTGCACCCTCTGAGAGGGGGGCTCACCAAATAGACGCAGTGGAAACTGGGTGTGTGTGTGTGTGCACATGGGGTGGGTGAGGGAAGCTCCGGGCGCCCTGGGACTGTGCAGACCGGCACCCTTCCCCTCTCTGTCTGAGTCCCCCAGGCCCCGGGGCTGCACTTTCAGGGTGCGGTGCGTGCTCAGGCACGCTCTCCTCTTCTCTTCGAGGCTGGTCCCTGGTGAGAGCCCCTCACCTCCGCACCGAACAGATCAAGTCCTTACCTGCCTCCTCCCCCAGGGCTCCCTGAGCCCAGGTGCCCTTGCCAAGCCCCGGCCACTGGCCTCCCTGGCTGCTGATTACTTCAAAGAGATGACCTGGCAGGAAGGGGCGGGGGTGCGGCAGCTACTACCCCTGCCCCACCCTGAGCTGCCGCCCCCCCCGCCAGGTTAGACAATAAGGAGAGCTGGCTGGCCTGGGTGCTGAGGGTGCAGAGCTCTAGGCAGACAGGCAAGAGCGCTCATGTAGGGACATTGCACAACCCGAGAGGAAGTTCACGCTGAGCACCTGGCTGTCACCCACTGGCGGAGAGAGGGGAGGACCAGATGCGAACCCTAACCAAGCAGTAGTGAGAGTCCTTTAAAGGAGATTCTATTAGAACATTCAAAAGATGTTCTGGGACCAAAACCAACCCCCGAAAAACCACCATGATTTTTAAATTAAAATATTTTATTAGAGCCCGACCGGTTTGGCTCAGTGGATAGAGCCAAACTTGGGCTGTTTCCAGTTTCAAGCTGTTACGAACGCACCTGTTAGAAACATTTTGTACAGATCTTTCCGCAAATACCCTGCGGCAGCAACACAGGGACCCCCCTTGGCCTGTGGACGAGGGGTCCCGGGTTCGATTCCGGTCAGGGGCATGTACCTGGGTTGCGGGCACATCCCCAGTGGGGAGTGTGCAGGAGGCAGCTGATCGATGTTTCTCTCCCATCGATGTTTCTGACTCTCTGTCCCTCTCCCTTCCTCTCTGTAAAAAATCAATAAAATATATTAAATATATATATTTTTTATTAGATAATATGAAAAAAAGAGGATAGTCTTTGTTGAAATCCAAATGATTGGCACACAGGGCAAGAAAAAGCAAGTTAAACAGATGCAAATTATTAAACAAATGAGACTTGGAGGACAGACCTCAGGGAGAAAGCGGAGAAAACATGCCCGGACAGAGAGGTGAGGAAGGGTTACTCATCTGACTGCAGGAGAGCCGGGTCTGCGATCCGATCTGGGGGGCGGGCCCCCAGCAGGCGGCACCGAGGCCTTTCGCTGCTCCGGGAGAAGGAAGCTGTCCTGGGCCGGTACTCACAGGAGGGGGAGCATTAGCCCGACACTCGCTCCCTCGTTTCCAGCCCCGCGGCTGGCGGACAAGAGGCAGGAAGGAGGTGCTGTGAGCTGCGTGGGTGCGCGTGTTTCCTAACACCCGGCGAAAGGGGACCGTGACCCGTGTGTCCTGCACCCAGCCCTGGGATAAAGGGCACTGCACGGGTGGTCTCAATGCTGCCCCCGCAGAAACCCACTGTGCCCCCCACGCCCCCGCTGGCCAGGCCTCTTCCCCACTCGCTTCCTGTCTCCTGGATGTGATTACCACTTCCTTCGCCCCTCACTCTGGGGTACTGAGCACCATAGCCGTTTGTGACGCCCCCAAAACAACCAGCGAAGTTGGGGAGGAATTCCCCCCTCACGGGGGGCGCGGCCGTGCCCGGCGTTTGCCCGTCATTCAGGAGTGCGGTGCTGTTCCCTCAGGCCAGCTCAGCGCGTGGAGGAAGCTGGGTTGCGCCTCGTCCTGGGTGTGCCGTTTGCTCTCGGATCTCGTGGTGCCTGGTATGTGCGTGTGAGGGGCCAGGACCAGGCCTCCGGTGCCTGGTTCCCTGCCGCGGGGCGCCCCTGCCCAGAATGTGATAATCCGTGCGTGAGGATAAACTATTCGCAAACAGTTCTGAGGACAAAGTCTACACCCTCGGGCGTGTATGGTGCCGTCCCTCCTGGGAACACAGGCGTTTGCCTGGCGCATGGCCTGTAGGTGAACTTTGCTTTAGGTAGCGACCGCCAGGCCGGGTGAGGCTGCTGGGAGAGCCGCACACCGGCCCGGGACCGCTGCCAGCCTCCCCGGAGTAAACCCCAGACCTCCCGCGCCTGGCACAGACCTCCCTCCCACCCCGTCACCCTCCCGGTCCCTGCAGCACCCCCTCGGGCAGGCGCCACTTTTGCACCCTGTTACCGACTTCTTTTCATAAACTTCAGAAATCCCCCAGTGCGTCCTCACTGCAGCAGGAGCACAGACAGACACTGCTGAGCTAGGAGCTCCGCGTGGGACAGAGGTGGTCCAGCAGGAAATGCGGCCGTGTTCGAGTTGTACTTGAACCTGTTAAATCTGTTAGGGTCACCAAAGGAGGTACATACGAGGCTGAAAGTGGTAAAGAATTATAAATCTATGAGGTCATCTGGAAACCTGATGGGCTGAGCCCCCAAATTGCCGGGGTCCAGCCCCAGCGGTCCAGGGGTTCCCAAAGGTGTGGACGGCGTCGGCGAAGAATGAAGGACACGGAGACAGCGTTCAGATGATCAGCATAGGCAGGTTCTTTTTTATTGTCCTGTTACAGCTGTATTTATACTACTCGATTCTATAAGCATGCCTCTACAGTTACGTCATGGTATGTTTTGGGTCCTCCTCTGACCTTCTACGGTTCCTTGTTTTATGTTTATAGTTTCTTATCTGACCTTTGCTAAAAATCTTATCTCGATCTAGCTCTGTTGATTTTAATCTTATCTATTGTCTATGTTTCTACATTCTATTCTAAAGGTTAGTCTCTATGTTCCATTATAAGGGCTAGTTTGCTATTTCTATTCCAAGGTCACTATTCTACTGCTCTACTGTTAAGCCATAAGGAAGTAACTGAAGGAGATTATCCTAATCTATGGCCCAAGTAAAGGTTATGTAGCTTAAGCGTGATTGTTCGTAGTTATGGTGATTCACTACCTGCCTGGCACTTAGTGTAAGTCTTTCTGCTCGCATGGCTCGCATAAGATTTTTAGATAAGGAGCTGCCTGCATTGTTTGCAGCAGTATTTCTTTAACTGTTTGATATTTGTCCTTTTAGCCTTGCTGGTGGTCTTCCCTGGGACTGCCCTGCGTTGGCGGGTTACTAGGGGTATAGGCTTTGGTACTTTCGCTGGTGGGTAGACCCCTGAGGATGTGGGCTGAGCACAGTGATGGCGAACCTATGACACGCGTGTCAGAGGTGACACGTGAACTCATTTTTTTGGTTGGTTTTTCTTTGTTAAATGGCATTTAAATATATAAAATAAATATCAAAAATATAAGTCTTTGTTTTACTATGGTTGCAAATATCAAAAAATTTCTATATGTGACACGGCACCAGAGTTAAGTTAGGGTTTTTCAAAATGCTGACACGCCGAGCTCAAAAGGTTCGCCATCACTGGCCTAGCAAGTCCTAAATTTATTGCTAACAGTCTTAGCCTAAGTTCCTCATAAGTAGTACACGGTATTTCTGTAACACAAGGGGGTTTTACTGATTTATTCCCTTCCCTAGTCCCGATAATCCCTAACTCCAGGGAAACATCCCCACCTGGGGAAACAACCTTTCACGGGGAGGTGGCCCTGGTTAGAACACATAGTGCTAAGAAGGGGAGCAAACATATTACGAACACTATGCCATATACGCCAGGTCCCTTGGAACATATGCTGTGCAGATGTTTCTTCCCTGCAGCGACTGTGTCAAGCAGCAAGGATGGACCGGCTTCCGGCACCAAATGGCACCAGCACCCAGGCACAGGGGGTCGGAGGTTTTAAAAGCCCACTCAGCGGGCTTTTCGGTGGGGAGTTCTCTGTGTGGGTCTGAGTCCTGGGCAAGTCCGGAGGGGAGAGATACTGGTCTTAGCAGATGGGATGGGGTCTAAGCAAAAGGGAATGTTGGTGGCGAAATGATCTAAAGGTCAGTTTCCCAGGGGAAGGGGAATCGATTCGATTATTTGATCAAACCTAATAAAATCCTCCAAATCTGCTGCTTTAGAAACAGGAATGTGAGGAAGGAACAATGCTGATTCATGGCCGACCGGTTAGGAACAGTGTGGTACCTGATCCATGAGCCCAGAAGGAGGCAGGAGGAGAGAGGCTGTGGTTCATGACAGATCCATGATGCTGCACCCTTGAAGGACACACTGTGGCTCCCCTGTTGGTAAAAGACGATTTCTAGACCAGGCTTTGAATTTTTTTTTTTTTAATTGATTTCAGAGAGGAAGGAAGAGGGAGAGAGAGATAGAAACATCAATAATGAGAGAGAATCATTGATTGGCTGCCTCCTGCATGCCCCCACTGGGGATCCAGCCCTCAACACAGCCACGTGCCCTAACCAGGAATTGAACCTGGGACCCTTCAGTCTGCAGGCCGACGCTCTCGCCACTGAGCTAACCCGGCTAGGGCCAGACTTTGAATTCTTACAAGTTCACTCCTGATGGGAAGAGGCCTGGGGTTTGAAAGCCCTTGGGGCTCTTGGTCCAGGGTGGATTGGGTCAAGGAAAAGGGTTGGAGCTATTCAGTACGAAAACTGCTCCCATTGAACTGTGTGTCCCTGTCAAGGTTTTATTTCAAATGGGTGAGAGAACTGGCTTCCAAGAAAGCCAGTCCAACATGTATCTCTGGGTGACAGTCTTTATCGTGGGAAAGAAAGGATTTTATTTAACGCATTCATGAGTGAAGGAGCGTGGTTTACTGCAGGAGGCTCCTCAGCACATACCTCGAGGGGGCGGGGCTGCGGGGCCATCCAGACCGTCTCAGGTAAAGCCGAGGCTGAGGCTCCGGAACCCAAGTCCCAAGCGTGGGTCACACACAGTATTGTCCTGACCTAAGGCCAGGGGCAGGGCCTTTGCACCCCTTCAGTGAGGGGCATTGGCTCCCAGGGGTGACGGGGTTGGAGTATCCCTTCCTCTCTGAAATCAGTAAAAATATATTTTTAAATATATATATATATATATATATATATATATATATATATATATATATATATATATATATATATATATATATATATATAAAAAGAACTAGGAAAACCTGAAAGAAAGAAAGAAAAAAAGCTGGGCACTAAAGAGAATGGTGCGCCAAGATGCCGCCACCTGCTGCCCTGAGCTGGTACTGCACCCTTTTCGAGCAAAGCAAATCCAGTCCTATTGGTATTAGTAATTCTGTTTAGCATCCTTGGGGTTCTGGGCCTCAGAGTCCAAATCCCGGAGCTAGAGCTCAAAGAGGATGAACGGAAATGGCTTAGGGTTAGCCCAGAGTCTCCTCGTGGGGGTGGAGAAAACGCCGGGAGAACAGAAGAATGAAAGGGGAGGAAAACCCGTTCCTTGTTGCATCAGGCGTCTCACACACAGCGGTTTTTAAAAATCTTGTGAAATGGACCCTAAAAGTCATGTTGCAGACTAGGAAACAGCCTAAGAAAGTGTTAAGGGATGTTTTTTTACAGGGTGAAATTGTGACTCGTGTGCACAAGGATTTTATTTAACGCATTCATGAGTGAAGGAACCAGTAAGATATGTCTTCATTGTACAACATGGTCCACTACCCACGGGGAACAGCTACCCGTGTCTCCTTTGTACAACACGGACCACTACCCACAGGGAACAGCTACCCGTGTCTTCATTGTACAACATGGTCCACTACCCACGGGGAACAGCTACCCATGTCTTCATTGTACAACATGGTCCACTACCCACGGGGAACAGCTACCCGTGTCTCCATTGTACAACACGGACCACTACCCAAGGGAACAGCTACCCGTGTCTCCATTGTACAACACGGACCACTACCCCCGGGGAACAGCTACCCGTGTCTCCATTGTACAACACGGACCACTACCCACAGGGAACAGCTACCCGTGTCTTCATTGTACAACACGGACCACTACCCACGGGGAACAGCTACCTGTGTCTCCATTGTACAACACGTATTTGCATCTCCATGGACAAGACTTTTTTATTACCACCAGTTTTCTACACACGGCCCCCCCTCCCCCCGCCCAGAGTTGTCAAAGACAAGGATGGCTGGTCAGATAAGCCCAGCGGCGTCCGCTAGACCAGCGATCTTCAACCTTTTCCATCTCAGGGCACCCATAAACTAACAACTGAAATTCTGCGGCACACCCAAAAAAATATATTTTTATTGCCGATCTGACAAAAACACACACAAAAAAAGAGGTATAATTGTGACTCATTCTCGACGGATGTCTGGCTCCTGTAGTGTCTGTGGTCGTGTTTATATTTGCCGGTCTAAGGGGAAAGGGTCCGTGCGCCACTGCGAAGCCAGGGACTGGTGTTTTATAAATTCTTGTGGCGGCACCGGCTGAAAATCGCTGCCCTGGACAGTCCAGGGTGAAATGAGCTGCCTTCAGGGCTTCAGCGCTGCTAAGAGATCGGACTTCAAACCCGATCCGTGTTTCCATCACTTGGTCTTCCCTCTGTGCCGATATCACTTCTGCACAGTGAGGGTGGTTTCCGCGGAGATCTGTGGCACTGACCGCTCGTCGCACGTTCAGTTAAAATTCCTCGGTCTCAAGAAGGGAGCCCTGCCCTAGTGGGGGTGGCTCAGTGGGTAGAGCGTCAGCCTGCAGACTGAAAGGTCCCAGGTTCGATTCTGGTCAAGGGCATGTACCTGGGTTGCGGACATATCCCCAGTTTGGGGTGGGCAGGAGGCAGCTGATCGATGTTTCTCTCTCATCGGTGTTTCTAACTCTCTATCCCTCTTCCTTCCTCTCTGTAAAAAATCAATAAAATATATTAAAAAAAAAAAAAAAAAAAGCCACGAACCTCGGTTGCAGGCTCCTCCGGGGCCTGGGCCCTGGTCAGGGCGCATGCAGGAGGCAACCAACCGATGTGCTTCTCTCACATCGAAGTTTCTCTCTGTCTCTCCCTCTCTCTCCCACTCTCCCTAAGAATCAACGGGAAATACCCTCTGGTGAGGATTAAAAAAGAGAAAAAAGAAGGCGCCCTGTCCTCCCCATCCCAGGACAGAACCTTCGGCAACTTTCCAAGCTCTTTTCCCAACGCCGGTCACGGCCGTCTCAGGGCGTCCCTCATGGTGTGGACAGACGGACAGACGATGTTCCCACCCAGGCCCAGAGGGGCGGGGCCCGGCCCGGCCTGAGGGGCCCATCAGACCTTCTGCTTGGGCGCCACGGGGCGCTGGTACAGCCGGATGATCCCCTCGTCATGCAGCCGCTTCCAGAGCGTCCTCTCCAGGGCGAAGTCGTGGTTGATGTAAAAGATCGTCTTTTTCCACGACCGGTCGTAGTAGTGGTCGGAGAAGCGCTCGTGGCCCTCGGTGATGAAGCCGTAGGCGCTCACCTGCGTCGAGGTCGGTGGAGAAACAGCCTGTGTCGCTCTCTCCTGGCCTCTTCTCAGGGTCTGTGTGCGCCGTGTACCACCCCCCCCCAGGTCTGGGTGCAGGCCCCTGGATGTACCCGCACCCCAGCCCACGCCACCGCTGGGCGGGGCAGTGCCAAGCAGGCGGGAACCCCAGAGCCGTCTCCCGCCCGCCCCCACCTTGTCGCAGAGCTGCAGGGCCGTGAGCAGCAGCAGGGCCCCGGTGGTGGGGCGGTATATCCTCCAGTGGACCGTGTCCAGGGTCCTCGACCTCAGGAACCTGGAAGACACCCCCGAGGTCAGGAGGCTGCGGAGAGGACGCCCGCCGCCGCCCGGCCGCCGCCCACCTGTTCTTCATGTAGCGCAGCAGGTCCGGGTGCAGCAGCAGGTACCGGTCCAGCCGCAGGGCTTCGCGGAAGACGACCTGGGGCCTGTGCCTGTGGCAGGAGGGTCACCGGCTCAGTCTCCTCCCTCCCTGGGGCCTGGCCGCCCCGCAGCTGCTCACCACACACACACACACACACACACACACACACACACACACACACTCCTGGGCCAGGGGGGAGGGTACCTGAACCAGAAGAGGCTGCCTTCCTTGACCGTCCGGTTCAGGAGCAGCGCCTCCAGCCACTCGTAGTCCCGGGTGCCTTCCAGGAAGTGCAGGTAGCGGATGTCCTGGGGACCGAGGGCAGCGAGTGGCTCAGGGGGGCTGCCTGCAGGACCGGGGCTGGGAGGCCCGGCTCTGCCTCCAGCCGGCGCGCCTGCGGCTCTCAGGCCTGGTCCCCCACCCCTGCCTCCTCCCTGGGAACTGAGCCTGTACCCACCGCAGACTCCCGGCCAGGATGCTAGCCCGGCCCACCTGTGCGCCCCCTTCCCGGAGTCTGGCTGGCCCGGCCCCTCCCTCTGCTCACCTTCCCCAGAGGCACGTGCTGGAAGCCCCGGCTGCCCAGCAGGTAAAGTGACTGCGTCAGGGAGAAGGCGGTGAAGCCGTAGAACGATGTCCGGGTGCCCACGTCCTGCTCGTAGCCCTTAGTGACAGCGCCGCTCAATCTGTGCGGAAGGACAGAGGTCAGAGGTCAGACAGACCCCTGAGCACAGAGCGAGCTGCGTGGAGGCGGGTGGAGAGGAAGGAGGGATGGAAGAGGTGCCCTCTACAGGCCTGGACACCGGCAGCGCTCCGGAGAGCCCGTCTCTGTAGGGGAAGCTGGGGGGGGCCTCACCGGAACACGTAGTCGTGGCCGTCTATCTCCTGGCCCACGTGGGAGTCGTTCAGGATGCCCCCGTTGCCCACCACGGCGCAGCTGACGCACTGGGTGCTCCCGGCAGGGAGGCCGGCCAGGAGCAGCTGCTGCTGGGCCACCGGAGGGAAGCGGGTCACGACCTCCTGCACCACTGGAAAGCGGGGGGCGGGGGGCTCCAGTCAGGGCCCGGGAGCGCCAGGGCGGGGCCCCCAGGGAAGAGGCAGACCCCGGCCGCTGGCGGAGGCACCGCACTCACAGGAGTGGTTGAGCTCCATGAAGCCGAAGGGGGGGGCGAAGTGCTCCAGGCGCTCCCACTCGCTCCGGTTGAAGTGTCTGGAGTCCAGGAAGAGGGTGAGGTTGGGCAGGAAGAGATGCCGGAGCCACGGCGACTTGGCGGCCCTCACCTTCACGGAGTCGGGGCAGGTCTAAACGCACGGGGGCGGGTCAGGCAGGCGCCAGGAGGGCCATGGCCGGGCCTGGGCCGGGCAGCAGGGGGCGGAGAGCCGGCCTCCAGGTTGGGAAGGCACCGCTTCCGCTGCCTCGTCCCTCCTGTTGGCGGCCGGCCTGCCGCGTCCCGAGGCTTCCCCGAGGACAGGCGTCCTTGGCCTTCACGGCCAATGCACCTTTGTCAGAGCGGGAGAAATGGGACCGCCTGGGACGGGGTGGTCCGCGTGCTGCCCTGGCATGGTTGCAACTCTGTGTACGGGTCCATTTTCAGTGTGGCTCTCCCGTGGTGTTTTCTCAGGGAGGGAAGAGAGGGGAGGGGGTGGGACCACTCTGTGCAGAAGACAAGGTATTCCCAGGCGCTAGCACTGGGCACCAGGTTGGGCATATAAAAGAATGCCCATATACATATAGTATATATAACTGATCTCAGAGAGGACGGGAGAGGGAGAGAGAGAAACATTGACCAGCTGCCTCCTGCACGCCCCCTACTGGGGATCAAGCCCACAACCCGGGCATGTGCCCTTGACGGAATTGAACCCTGACCTCCTGGTTCATGGGTCAAAGCTCAACCGCTGAGCCACGCCGGCCGCCACCAAGTTGGGTCTCCTTGTCTGTTAGTCCCTGCCCCCAGCCTCCGACCCCCCGGAGGACAGGGTGGGGGTCAAACCCCAGAGCAGGTTGCACTCGGCCACCCTATCGACAGCCTCTGTGGAGCCGCTCCCTGCACTTTGGAACCAGCGGCTGTTGGCGTTGCTACGAAGCACACACACAGCCAGGCACTGACTGTCCGGAGCCTGGGGGCTCCTTGTGCACTCCTTCCCGTGCCTCCCGGCCAGGATTCTGGGGCCGGCCTCCTCCCCCCCATTGCGGTGGGATAGGAAGGAAGGATGGGGCGGCCCCAGGGGTGGGACCAGGCAGAGCCTAGGAGTGGAGCCTGGGAGGTGAGGGAGGGGGATGGGCTGAGCGCCAGGAGGGGCGTCGGAGCCGGAGGCAGAGGGCAGGGTCGTGGCAAAACTCACCGTCTGCAAGCCCCCCACATCCAAGCTGTACTGTTCCTCAAAGTCCCACTTGGGCTCAGCCTTGAAGTTGGCGGCCCGCAGCCTGGGGGTGGTCTGTGCGACGGGGCTCCGGGAAGGGGTGGCGCGTGGGGCGGCCGTCTCTGTGGTCACTCCTTTGGTTTCCCTCGTGGGTGACCCTGCTCCCGTGGGGGTCAGCACCTCAGCCCGGCTTTCCGGCATGGGCGTCCCGGCTGTGGGTGCCCGAGGCTGCGCCGGCGCTGTCCCCGCAGCTGTCGGTGGCTCGTTCTTGTCCCTCCTCCCTTCGCTTGTCCTCGCATCCAGAACCCGCGGTGCCTCCGTCCCAGGGGGGGCCGGCCCCCCCGCCTGACTGCTCGGGGACGGTGTGCCCACCGTGGTGCCCTGACTCCTGAACAGTGCCGTCCTGGCTGTGCCAGGCGCTCTGGCCGAGATGTAGCCTGTGGCCTCCGAGTGGCCCGTGGCCTCCATGTGGCCTGTGGCCTCCGTGTGGCCCATGGCCTCCGTGTGGCCCGTGGCCTCCGTGTGGCCCATGGCCTCCGTGTGGCCCGTGGCCTCCGTGTGGCCCGTGGCCTCCGTGTGGCCTGTGGCCTCCGTGTGGCCCATGGCCTCTGTGTGGCCCATGGCCTCCGTGTGGCCCGTGGCCTCTGTGTGGCCTGTGGCCTCCGTGTGGCCCGTGGCCTCCGTGTGGCCCGTGGCCTCTGTGTGGTCCATGGCCTCCGTGTGGCCCGTGGCCTCAGGGCGCGTGTCCAGCGTGCTGCTCTCCTGCGTGGACCCTGCGTGGGTGGGGGCCCTCCTGTCCACGGGGGGTGCCGGGGGCGAGGTCTCCTGCAGTGATGGCCAGGACCTCTCTGTAATGTCCTGTATCCTGTGATGCCTGGGGACAGAGAACGGCTCATGAAGGTGAAGGGAGTAGAAGCTTGGGCCTCAGGCCGACTGCAAGCCAGTGCCTGTGCGAGAAAAGGAAGCCGCATCCACATCCATCGGCCAGAGAGGAAGCCTCGCCCTCTGGGGACTCCCCCTCCCCCCACCCCCTGCCCTCCCCTCCCCCCCCCCACCCTCGGCTCAGTGGTGGAGCGCCGACCTATGAACCAGGAGGTCACAGTTCGATTCCGGTCAGGGCACATGCCCGGGTTGCGGGCTCAATGCCCAGCGGGGATCAGTGTGGGGCGTGCAGGAGGCAGCCGGTCGGTGGTTCTCTCCCTTCCTCTCTGCCGGGTTCTCCGTGGCGCCCGGGACACTGCTCCAGATTGAGGTCTAAGGAGGAGTTTGTGTGGCCTGAGACCTGTCACCTTGGATTTGCGTGTCGGTGCCCTTCAGTCGACCTTGGGTTGTTTGTGTTTTGTTTTTTTAAATGAAGTGGAGGGAACAATGGTAACCTTGTTCAAAGAAAATGGGGAAGAGACGCATTTATGTCAAGACCAGGGCTGCCAACCTTGGCTTTGAATCAAGAGCCTCGCAAAGGGTCTGCCTTACAGATTGGCTTGAGGCGCTGCTCCCCAGCCAGCCGCTGCCTGCGGCCGTGAGGATGGAAGTGTCCGGAGGAACCCGGCGGCGAGGAGTGACAGCCTCTCCGAGGGTCCACAACTGGGGCTCTGGGCTCGGCTTCCTTCCCACTTTCTCAGCCCACGTGGTGGGGGCCGGCCGCCCCCTAGTGCCTGTTCTGGGGACTGTCGGCTCTCTGTGCTCCCAGGGTTTCATTTTGGGGGCCGAGGTTCTCACCCACTTGGGTGCTTTCTCCATCCCTGGCCAGGGGTCTGGGTGACACGGTGGGTGACATCCTGGGGTCCACCCTGTGCCTAGGAGGAGGTCAGTCTCAAGAGAAAGAGGGGGTCATCGGCTCCTGAGATGGCAGGCACCCCCTGAGTATTCACTCTGAAGGAATGCCACCCCAGGCCCGGGTTGGGGGCTCGATCCCCAGGGTGGGGCGTGCAGGAGGCAGCCGACAGATGATTCTCTCTCATCATTAATGTTTCTATCGCTCTCTCTCCCTCTCCCTTCCTCTCTGAAATCAATGAAAATACATTTAGAGGAAAAAAAAAAGAATGCCCGCCAGTGCACGGGGAAAGCTGGCGATGGATTTGTGCTGCTCTGTTTAGTAGAAAGACAGTGCCTGAGCTCGGGATGGGTCTCCCCGAGCTGCCCTGTAAGCTGATAATTGAGCTTAAGCTCCAAGGGCAGCTCGGGAGCCGAGGAGTTACCCGCTTGGCAAACAGCTGCTGCTCCTGGGCTGGCTCTTGGATTCGCCTCCACTTCCCGCCCCCAAACCTCAGAGGCCCCTGGATGTTTTCTTTGCCAGCGTCCAGCACCTGCCTGTCTGTGAGCGGGGACGGGTGCGGCGGGTGGCCTGGGCCGGTCCACCTGTCAGCCCGCAGCGCCAGCTGCCGCTGGTCACGTGGGCCCTGAGGACACACAGCCGCTCTCTGCGGGCCATCGAGGGGCAAGAGACAGCGGCCCCCGCCCGACCCTTCAGCCGCAAATGCCACCTCTATTTTTACGGGAAGTGTTAGCAATGACCCAGGTCGTGACAACATGACGCCACTCTATTTCATTTTACTTCCCTGTAATTAAACACACCTGGCATTGCTAAGGAGCTGGGTGTTTATCCAGGCATTACCGATTCTCAGGTGGGGTGTTTGCTGAATGTTCAAATTGCTTCCGTCCACATGCTGAGTGGGTTTGTACACCATGGGCTGGGCTGGGCTGGGGTGGCGGGAGGGTGGGGGGGCCTTTTTTCTATTAAGAGCCTGTAGGTCAGAGTACCAGGCAAAGCCAGAAGCAGTTTAGTTTCCTAATTCTGACCTATTTGGGAGGTAAGAATATAAAATGGTGCACTTTGAAAAATAAATGTGTCATTAGCAAGTCTCACACTGCTCTATTCCATAAATGAAACAATTTGGCATCCTCCTCCCTCTAAATTCTTTGTTTTTTGTTTGTTTGTTTGTTAATCCTCACCCGAGGATATTTCTCCATTGATTTTTAGGGAGAGTGGAAGAGAAACATCGATGTGAGAGAAACACATCGATTCGTTACCTCCTGCACATGCCCGGACCAGGGCCCGGGCCAGGGAGGAGCCTGCCACCAAGGTACGTGCCCTTGACCGGAATCACACCCGAGCCCTTTGGTCCGCAGGCCGACGCTCTGTCCACCGAGCCAAACCGGCTAGGGCCTCCCTCTAAATTCTTAGGTAAACATCACACGAGGGGGAACCTGGGAGCAAAGGCAAGACTAAATGTTCAAAACTCATTGAGGCCTGAAGCCTTGGCGAGACAGCGGTCTTTCCCGGGAAGGGAATGTGGTAGCGAGAGAGCCGAGGACCGTGTGGCCCTGCAATGTCCCCAGGCCCCGTTCAGATGACCGGGAAGTGGAGACAAGTAAGACGGTTGGTTCCCACCCACAAAAAATTCAGAAAAAAACAACAGTTTTGGGTTGACAGCCTCGTGTCCTGGTGGCTGCGATAGAGGGCGGGGTGCTGCCCGCCTGGGGTCCTGGCTGAGGCGAGCCCGCTGGGTCTGAGCTGAAGTGAGGAGGTGACCTTGGACCAGTGTCCTGACCTCCTGTATCTGTGCGAGGAGGTGAGGGTGATGATACTGCCCACCCGAAAGGCTTGCTAGACGGTCAGGAGCCGAGGCTGAGGCCGCGGCCTGGCACTGGGTTAGCGATGTTCATCGTTAATCAGCCTCCCCTCGCGACCGGGCGGCCTTTTCCCGTTTCAGGCCGTGGCTCGCTCTCTCCCTTTGCGATGCTCCCGCTGCCTCCGCGTCCCGGCTCAGGCAGGTGCGGATGCTGCCTTCTCCCCGGCCGGAACTCTGAACGAGTCTTGTCCACAGGCTGCCCCACCTTGGACATCAGGGTGGTTCCTTATCCCTCCTGCTGTGACCACACCCATCCCACACATCTGTTTAACCTTTTGAGCCTCCTCCTCTTCATTTTGTAAACAAATAATCAGAGATAACACACAGAAAGCCCCTGGAGCCTAGGTTACTATCTGCAAATCTCCTCCAACTAACTCTGAAATGATCGTGCCATAAAAGTGCCATAAACGTGCCATAAAAGTGCCAGACGCTTTGATAATGAGTGACCTTCACACATCAAAGCTTCCTGACCTTGGAAACTCTCCTTCCCCTGGGGTTGGCGGTTTACAGCTCCCTCTCTTTTCCTTTCTTTCTTTTTAAGAATCGTTTTTTTGATTTTTAGAGAGAGGGGAAGAGAAAGAAACATCGATGTGAGAGGGCACCTCCATTGGCTGCCTCCTGCACGCCCCAGCGGGTACCTGGGCGGTTCTGGGGCTCGGATCCCTCCACGGACCGGGCTGAGCTGCCCTCCACAGCATCCTGGGCTGTGGAGGCCCCGGGTGGGCGGAGGGCGCTGGCCTTCTCCCCAGGGACACGATCCCAGGGTCAGTGCCCACCCCCTTTCACCTTTAGAACGCTCCGGACCAGAAACAGGGCCGGGTACTCGATCTCCTTCCGAGGAGGCCAGGGACCCTGGTCACGATTCCCCCACAGCGCACCCCCACTTCCCCTCCCAGAGGGCCGGCGCCCCAAACACTCTCATTCTCTGAGCTTCTCTCCCTCCCTTAGCTTCTTACTTGTTGGCTTTTTTTTTCTTTTTTAAGGGAGAGAGAGAGAGAGAGAGAAAAACATCGATGTGAGAGTGAAACATCCATCACTCGGCTGCCTCGTCCACGCCCCCTAACTGGGATTAAGCCCACAGCCTGACTGGGAATCATACAGGCAACCCTCCGGTGCCTGGGACGACACCCAGCTACTGAGCCTCAGCGGACAGCGCACCTTACCTTCTATGTAAACCAGATCGAGTCAAGTTTTTGTCATTTGCAGTCAAAAGACTTCCAACATATACAAACTCATATTTAGGCCTACACAAAAGTAAATTTCAGGTAGAGTAACTGAGCTTACATAGCAAAAGTAGAAAATATGGAAGACAATTTATATCATTTTGGACTGGGGCAGACTTTCCCAGGAATGCACAAAGTCTAGTGGCCATAAGGGAAGAGATAGACAAATTTCATCTATATAAAGTTATTTGTGTGTGACATAATGTGGACCAATGTGTATCTATCCATCTGTCATCCACCTACTTCCCTACCTATCGACCCCTCCGTTTACCCACATGTTAGGGCTTGCATAGCATACGCTAAAGAGCACAGGCTGTGGTCCCAAATGCTGGGTTTGAATCCGCCCTGGGACTTGCTCGCAGGGTGAACTGGGTGACTCACTTAAGCTGTGTTTCAGGATGCGCAGAATCATAAGCATTAGTGAGTTAATTCACAGAAAGCATTTAGGATCCTGCCTGGCACCTAGAGAATTCTACAGAAGTGTTAGCTACAATAACATCATAACTACATCTACACCCAGGTATTAAGCGTGCTCACCCCAGAAGAGTGGGTAGAGATGGGGTGTAATGGAGAGACCCTCCCCTCTTGCTCCACCTTTCTGTATTGTTGTAAACTTCATGAGAACAAGCATTGCTGTCAGATTTTAAGAAGAGTGAAACACAATTTTAAAAATTGAGTCTAGAAAGAACAAGGTCTCTCACTGCTGGAGATGTGTTTATTCTCTTAGAAAACTGGTCTAGCCCGGCCAGTGTGGCTCAGTGGTTGCACATCGACCCATTTCCAGTCAGGGCTCATGCCCGGGGTGCTGAGGGCTCGGTCCCCAGTGTGGGGTGTGCAGGAGGCAGTTGATCAGTTATTCTCTCTCATCGTTGATGTCTCTCTCTCTCCCCCTCTCCCTTCCTCTCTCTGAAATCAATAGAAGGAGATATACATGAAAGAAAACTGGTCCAGAAAACCCTTTCCAAGGATTCTCGAGGCCCAGCGTTTAAGCTGCCTCCTGGCGTGACGGCTCTTGGGGAGAGTATGGTTAGGAAGTGAATGAATGAATACACGGGGTAAGTCTTCTGCTTCGAGACACTGAATGGCACGTGAGAACTTAACCCCAGAGCTGCCCTGAAAACTCACAGTCCCGGGGGACATACACCTGCTCTCGAACCCCTGCCTGCGTGCCCATGGCACCCCCTCTCCCACTGCCTCCACGGTCCCCAGGCTTCCCGGCCCCCACAAGGGCACAGCCGTGTCTCCGAGTTCCCCAGTCCTCCCTCTAGAGTTTTCTGTTTCCTCTAACAAATGACGAGCTTTGAAAAGGCCAGGCTCTTACCTGGTGGGCTTTGTATTCGGTTCCTTCACGAAGGCGGGCAGGGTGAACAGGAGGAAAATCAACCCGGCCAAGAGCAGGAGCCAGCGGGCAGCGCGGCCCAGGTGGGCGAGTCTCCACAGGTGGGGCATCGTGGTGGCGGGTCGGGCCCTCAGGAAGCTTCTGCATGTCCCGGGGCCTTGGCATGGACCGCAGCAGTGAGAGGAGAGGCTGGGGCGTCCTGGCTGGGGAGGGCACGCCCTTTGTCCTCATGGAGCCACCGGGAGGAACCCCGCCGTGGAGAGGTGTCTGCCAGGGGAGGAGGGGCCACTTGGCCGCGCGGAGGCTCCAGGCCGGCCTGGCTCGAAGGAAAACTCCTTTTGTTCAGACACGTTCTCCTTCCTTCTCTTTGTCCTGAAGCCAGTCTCTGAACGGAGGATACTTCATGTAAAACAAACACGCGTTACGTGGGAGGAACCTCACTTTCATCAGCAGGTTCCACACCCGTGGGGACCCCGGACGGGTGCCCGGCCTCCACGCACAGGTGAGTTTTATGACACCAATAAGGGCACCCATTAGGTTCGAGGCCCCCTAGCAATCTTTTCTTAAAAGACCATCCTAACGCCCGGCAGGCCTGTGAGCCAGGAGGTCACGGTTCGATTCCCCGTCAGGGCACAGGCCCAGGTTTCAGGCTCGATCCCCAGTGTGGGGTGTGTAGGTGGCAGCCAATCAATGATTCTCACTCATCATTGATGTTTCTATCTTTCTCCCTCTCCCTTCCTCTCTGAAATCAATAAGAATATATTTAAGGAAAAAAAGACCATCCTAAGTATTTAGGGTAGCAGTTCGCAATCTCAGGTGCACAGGAGTCCCCTGGGAAGCTTGGACACATGCTAACGCCCAGGCTGCACCCCAACCAATTAAACCAGAATCTCGGGGGCTGGGCCCTTTGCCAGGGGTGGGTATGTTTTTAGTTCCCAGGATGTGACCTAGTTGAGAACCACTGATTTATGGGCGGGGGAGGGGGGGTGCGGGCACACAGTGTTGTTAAATGAACAAAGTCGGATACACAGTGCGCTTGTCAGAACCTGGTGAGCACTGTGGGAACTTCCCACAGCGGCCTGGGGCAGCCACCTGCCTCCCGGGACCTCGGACAAAGTCCTTAAACTTCCCGCCTCGCCTGCCAAAGGGAGAGCGAGGCCTTTCCCGGCCCTTCCGCCGCCTGGGATCAGACTCTGGAGGAGGAGGCACCCGCCCTCCTGGCCAGCCTTCTCCTCTGCAGTGGCCGCCAGCGGGCAGGATGCGTGCCCTGCACCAGGCGACCTCCCAGCCCCTCCAGGGGCCGCACCGTTGTCAGCCCCACTTCACAGTCAAGGACATTGCCTCCGGGAGAGAGCGGCTTGGCCAGGATCCCGGAGGGAGCCTCAGGCTGGGGGACCAGACCCAGCTCACACCGGCTCCTTCTCCCCTGAGGCACAGCGCGCCTCTGAGGAACAGTTAATGCTGCTGGATGTGGGAAGCAAAGTCCATGCGCTTGGGGCAAAGGGACAACTCGGAGCAACCATCTGAGAGCAGTTAAGAAAACAGAAAATTCAGAGAAGCAGCAGGTGATTCATTGAAAAAGTTCTGCGGACAGCAGTTGAACAGGTGCTGGCCGGCAGGGGCCGCTCTGAAGGTCTGGGAAGCGGGCCATGCCTCCGAGTGCTCAGCCCTCAGCTCTGGGCCCCGCGTCCGTCCGTGGCCTGCTCGGGCAGCACAGTAAAGGCGTAAACAGCCCTCCCTCCCGGGATGGATGGAGAAGGTGAGAGCGGGCGTCCGAGCAGCTGAGAGTTACCCCGGCACTGACGGTTTCCTCTGTCCCCAAGGTTGGCCCCCGCGGGCCCCGTTCCAGGGGGCGGGCGTGAGCGAGGAGGAGCCCCCCCAGGACTGATCGGTCTGTCTCTCGGGCACACCTAGCCTGTCCGCCCCACACGCCGCTCTCCAAACGTTATCTCAATAGACCGGAGTCCAGTCAAAACTCTGCCTCGCCCGGCCGGTGTGGCTCAGTGGTTGAGCGTCCACCTATGAACCAGGAGGTCATGGTTCCATCCCTGGTCAGGGCACAGGCCCAGGTTGCTGGTTCGATCCCCAATGTGGGGCGTGCAGGAGGCAGCCGATCAGTGATTCTGTCTCTTCATTGATGTTTCTCTCTCTGAGAGTCTCTCCCTCTCCCTTCCTCTCTGAAATCAATGAAAATATATATTTTAAAAGCCCACAAAACTCTGCCTTTAATTGGCCCTTTCCCGGCAGTTTTCCCGCACACTTGGCACGAGCAGTTCCCCTCCGCCCCGGTGCCCGTGGGCAATGCCCGGCCAAGGAACTGCACAGGGAGGCATTTCCTTACCCGGCACCTGGGTTTGATTAAACAAAAGTGTCTTTTTCATCTCACCGTGTCTGGTGTCTGGAGAGCCAGGCTATGGGCCTCCACGGAGCCTGGGGACCCAGTTGGCGGCCGGTGCCAGCTGAGCCACGGTGCGACCTGTGCCTCTGCCCCCTCGGGGCTGGTTGAACTTGGAGTTCTCGAGGCCAGCGTGGAGGCGGGTCGGCGGAGTTCTCGTTTCCTGTTTCTCAGGTTCCAGCCCCCGCTGCGCTGCGCGCCTGGGCAGCCGCGGACCTTCCGAGAGTTTGTGAGCCACCGTCACAACGTTCACGTTTGATGAGAAGGTCTCCTTCCTCCCCCTTCAAGCTAAAGCGTCTGATGCGAGTCTCTCTCTCCAGGATGTGAGAGTCTAACTGCTCTGTGGTTCTCGGCGATAGGTGAGCTCCGACCCGCACACAGACACGCAACCTGGGAAGGTGCTCAAGAGGTGATTCCACCTGCAGAGCCAGGCAGACGGAATAACGGATTTAGAGAAGGACAAACTCAGAGAGGAGGGATTCTTTTTTTTTTTAAATATATTTTTATTGATTTCAGAGAGGAAGGGAGAAGGAGAGAGAAACAGAAACATCAGTGATGAGTAAGAATCATTGATCTGCTGCCCCCTGCACGCCCTCTACCAGGGATCGAGCCCGCAACCTGGGCCTGTGCCCTCGACCGGAATCGAACCCGGGACCCCCCAGTCCGAAGACGGACGGAGAGGAAGGATTCTTAAGCTGAGTTGCAAATGGGGGCAAAACCGGATTTTGCCCGGGGAGGAGGGCAATCAGACCCCACAGACGCTGCCCACCTGGAGGCTGCTCTTCAGGGCGAGGGTGCCTTGGGATCGCTCCAGGATTGGAATTCTTGGCAAGTGTCACCCTCAGAGTCCCTCTGTTCTAAGACCACCCTGACGATTTAGAGCAGGGGGGGAACGTGCGGCCCTCGGGCCGTATAAGGCCTGAAAAATCATCCGGTCTGGCCCTGCCAAGGCCTTAGGGGTGAGTTAATGGAATGTTTGACCCAATTTCAGGCTAATGCAGCCGTGGGCAAACTACGGCCCGTGGGCCGGATCCGGCCCATTTGAAATGAATAAAACTAAAAAAAAAAAAAAAAAAAAAGACCGTACCCTTTTATGTAATGATGTTTACTTTGAATTTAGATTAGTTCACACAAACACTCCATCCATGCTTTTGTTCCAGTTTAAGAACCCATTGAGTCAAAAAGTTTGCCCACCCTTGGGCTAATGTTTAAGTTGATATTTTGTATGGCCTGCGAATGACGTTATAAATATCCAAATGGCCCCCCCAGCGTGGCTCAGTGGGTGAGCGCCGGCCTATGAACCAGGAGGTCCTGTTCGATTCTGGTCAGGGCACATGCCTGGGTTGCGGGCTCGATCCCCAGGGTGGAACGTACAGGAGGCAGATGATCAATGATTCTCTCTCATCACTGATCTTTCGCTCTCTCTCCCTTCCTCTCTGAAATCAATAAAAATATATTTTTAAGAGAATATGCAAATGGCTCTTGGCAGGAAGAAGGGTCCCCACCCTGCCTTAGAGGCATGTTGGGTCACAGGGAACGAAGTCCAACTTCCTAGAAGTCAGCTTGTGGGGGTGGTGAGGGCACTGCACTCAGGCCCCCGAAGGCCTGTCTTCTCTGATGGGTTCTCTGTGCCCGGCCCGCCCCTGACTTTTCCCCACAGGCTGATTGAGATAGAATGTGCCTACTACCTAGTCCAACCACCAAGTGTCCGGGCCCATGGGTTTCAGCCGGATAACTGGATTGTGCAGTGGATTTACAGAGCGGTGCCACCATCCCCGTAATCTAATCTTAAAACATTTTATCGAGAGAAACCTCATGCCCATGAGCGGTCGCCCCCTGGCCGAACGCTCTTCCTTCTCCTCCCAGCGGGAGGCAACCGCCCGTCCGTGTCCCGTGTCCGTAGGTTTGCGGATCCTGGACACTGGGGTAAATGAGGTTCTGGAATGTGTGGGGTCCTGGTGGCTGGCTGCTGTCACTTCGCAGGCCGTGGTGTGCGCAGGGGCTCCCCTCCCCGCCCCCGGTTCTTCCCTTGTCCGTTCATCGGTTCCTGGACACCTGGGTTGTCTCTGCCTTTGGCTCTTGTGAACGACGCTGCCACGAGCATTCCTGGGCAAGTTCCCGAGTGGAGAGGACCTCGTTTCCCTTGGGAGGGCCCTAGGGGTATAATGCTGAGTTATATGGCAGCTCTAGTTTACATTTTTTGAGGAAATGCCAACGTATTTTTCAGAGCGGCTGCCCACGACTTTCCCACCAGCGATGCCCGAGGGATTAAATGTCCACATTGAAGCCAAAATTGATTGTGTGTGTGAACCGGTATGTTGTCATTTTGTTTAATTTTATAGAGAGAGGAAGGGAGAGGGATAGAGAGATAGAAACATCCATGAGAGAGGGACGTCTATCGGCTGCCTCCTGCACGCCCCCTACTGGGGACTGAGTCCATAACCGGGCATGTGCCTGATGGGGAATCGAACTGTGACCTCCTGCTTCATAAGTCGATGGTCAACCACTGAGCCACACCAGCTGGGCTTTTTAAAAAACCAAATTTGGGAAGTTTTCAGGCATTATTTCTATGAATATTTTTTTTCTCTCTGCTCCTTCCCTTTCTTATGATACTTTTCAACATCACAATCTTCATTTGGTCTTTTAAAAATAATTTCCATTTCTTTATTAACATTCTCGACTTACGAGTCATCATGGTCATACCTTCCTTTATCTCTTAAAAATATAGTTTCCTTTGGTTTTTTTTTTTTTTAATATATTTTATTGATTTTTTACAGAGAGGAAGGGAGAGAGATAGAGAGTTAGAAACATCGATGAGAGAGAAACATCGATCAGCTGCCTCCTGCACATCTCCTGCTGGGGATGTGCCCGCAACCCAGGTACATGCCCTTGACCGGAATCGAACCTGGGACCTTTCAGTCCGCAGGCCAACACTCTATCCACTGAGCCAAACCGGTTTCGGCTCCTTTGGTTTTTAAAACATATTTATAGTAGGTTCTGTTGCCTGTCCCCCACCCCCACTGCCATGTATGAGTCACACTTTCCTGTTGCTTTCCTGTTAATTGTTTCGTTGAAACAGCTGCCAAAGTATTTCTCAGAGTGGCTGCGCATTTAACGTCCCACCAACTGGGAACTTCAGGGTTTCCACGCTGACTCCCCTCCCGCCCGGGCCTGGTTGTTGTAGCTGTTGTTTGTTTGGCCGTTTGTTTATATGTTTACTTCTTACCCGATTCTGTGGCGTCTGGTACCCGGTTTGTGTGCAGTGTGCAGCTTTCGATGTCTTTGCTCAGATTTTTTGGGTTTGGTTTTGTTTTTGTTTAAATCATATGTTTTTGTTGATTTCAAAGAGAGGAGGGGAGAGGGAGAGAGGGGTAGAAATATCCCCGCTGCTGGGATTCGAGCCTGCAACCTGGGTCTGTGCCCTGACCGGGAATCGAACCGTGGCCTCCTGGTTCATAGGTTGACACTCAACCACTGAGCCACGCCGGCCGGGCTGTTTTGTTTTCCTCTCTTCGGTCTTGCTCTGACTTCGAGGAATGAGTGGGGTCCTAGGAGGACTCTTGCTGGCTGTCTCTCTCCCTTGTCTCTCTGCTCAGTGTACGGCTGGTCTGCTGTGTTGCTGGTTTCTCCTAGCATCGTGCGCAGAATGTGCTTTGGGACACCGTTTCTGAGGAGCCATTTTTCCCGATGTCAGTACAGAATCACCAGCAACGCAGAAAGAGCGAAGATGTGCTCACCCGGGCACAGAAGCCAGTGGCAGAGCCGAGCTAAGGGAGACAGTAACATGTGCTCTCGGCAGCTGTGGGCAGGCTGGGGGTGTGCCAGCGCCTGACACAGCAAGCAGAGGGCACTGCCCACACCAGACTCCAGAAAGCTCTCTGTCAGTGTGCCACCTGCGTCCTTTGTGCCACCCTGTCCTCTCTGTGCCCGTGGAATACGCCATTGAAGCCAACAGGTCTCTGAAAAGAAGCAAACTCAACGCAGGCAGCTTCTTCGCTGCTCGTAGAATTACACACGGACTCGGAGAGCTCCCCTCCGCCCTCCAGGCCAGGAGCTGTTCTTATCGCTCCCGACAACCTGCTCCCTGAATTCACTCACCGCGTGGGTTTGTCATTGCTGCTCCGGTTTGTCCTTGGCCCTTTGGGGTGTGCTGCTCAGAAACAAGACCTTCGTTGGATCGTTTCTCTATAATCTAAAGAAAATGTGCTTTATCTTGTCTTTAAGGTTGAGCGTGGCCTTAGCCCTCGGAAATGCACATTTAGCTCTGCGTCATACCTGGGCGCTTCACAGTGGAGGCCTTTATCCCCGAATTGTGCTGCTGCCACCAACAAAGGCAGCTGTTTGCCAAACCATACAAGGAGGACCTTTGGGTGTCGTTGAGAATGAAAGTCCTTTCTGCCCTGGGCCGTCCTCCCCCTTCTCCGGTCGGGAAGGCTGTTTTTCTGCAGCCCGTGGCTCACCTGGGCATCGTATGTTCCACAGTAAGGGGGCTCCTTCTGCCGCCACCCAGAATGCATTTCACCCGCCTCCTGGCTCTGGGAGTACACCCTGCCACTGTTTAACTGTGCAACCTTGAGCAAATCACTCATGAATGGTTATATTATGAGTTCACAGGGCACAGACTCTATTCTAAGCACTTAAACATATGTTTTCTTACTCCTCATAACAATCCAATGGAGTTGGTCGTTAAAAATCTCCATTTTACAAATAAAGAAAGCGAGACGCACAGTAACTTGCCCTAAACCACTGAGCCAGGTAGTAACACAGCCAGGATTTGAACCCAGGGAGTCTGGGCACCTGCACCATTGTGCCCTGTGGCCTCAGGGCGAAGTTGAATCTGAGCATCACCTGCAACGTGAGCTGGTTGACCAGATGTCTTCCAAGATCCCAAGTAGCCCGTGATGCTCGGCCTAGCTCGGGGGGAGGGCTTGGGGAGAATGAACCAAACCTCCCCGGCCTGTTCCTTACGCTGGACCATCCCGAACCTCCCACCAGGTGCACATTCCTCATTGAAAGGGTCTACACAGGAGAAACCTTACTGCCCAGCCAATGAGTGGTGGTTAAAGAATGAGAAGGGGAGCCTGGTCGGCGTGGCTCAGTGGTTGAGCATCGACCTATGAAACAGGAGGTCACAGGTTCAATTCCCGGTCAGGGCACTTGCCCTGGTTTCGGGCTTGATCCCTGGTGTGGGGCGTGCAGGAGGCAGCCAATCCATGATTCTCATCACTGATGTTTCTATCTCTCTCTCCCTTCCCCTTCCTCTCTGGAATCAATAAAAATATATTTTTAAAAAAGAAAGAAAGAATGAGAAGGGGCCGCAGCTCCAGGTGTGGGCAGAATCCAGCTTCTTGGCCACAGGCACCAAGATGCTGAGTGGGGTTGTCCCTGTTGTGCTAGGACTGTGGCTAAGACTCACAGCTAGTGGCCGAGGGGTGGGGGTGAGAATGCCCACAGGACCACCTGGAGGAAGGGCACCCTGGCACCGCCGCCTGCTGAGCGGCAGCTTCTGGAGACCTGGAAGCCACGGGGCAGGCTCCTCAGGGCAGGTGGCTCACCCCTTCTCGCCCTCCCACTTCAGACTCCCGTTCCCGGGGCCGGGCTGGGGTCGGAGGGGCAGGGGTGGGGTTACAGGAAGCCAGGACCGGTTTGCACAGCACTTCAGAAGTTTGTTCTTTCAGACAAGTCCCAAGAATAAAGGGAGGATTGCTGACCGAGAGCGAGCCGCGTTCCCATGAGTCGGGAGCCCTTCTGACGACCTGAGACAGGTCCTGGGACAGAGCCGGTCTCCCGGCTGTGGGCTCTGTGTGCTTATTGCTTAACTGCCACCAGAGTGCTGTTTAAACACCTGTTTAAATAGGTTTTCTGACACCCCCATAGCCTCCTCAAGGCCCCCGTTCTGTTTGCATTTCCTGGGAGTGTCAATGTTAGATAAGAAAAAAAACAAACACAAACCTCCCGAACCATAAAGTAACATGACGTCTGTCTGAGAAAACGAGTCGGAAAACTCCTTGAGATGAGCTACCCCCAAAGCCGCTCCGGTCACAAGGGCCACATGCCCCCCCCTCCCCCCCAAGTTTCCTAGTTGCAAAAACGCCCACAGAGGCCGCCTTGGAACAGCTGTTCCGCAGGTGAGGGCGTCGCGGTCGGAGAGACAGATGTTGCACACCTGCCCGCGGCAGCAGCAGAATTCAGCTCTAAATACCATCGCCCACCCAGGGAGGAGGGCAGACAGGAAGCGCCCAGCAGGGCCCCCACCGCAGTCTTACATTCTGCGCTTTCACTTCCCTGCCGGCCTCCGGGGCTCCAGCGCCCACTGCCTGTCAGCAGGTCCCTCTTCCTCTCAAATCTGCCAGAAGTGGTTCCTCCTATCAGTGTGCGCGCTGACCTCTGACCCCGGCCGCGTGTGAGTGGAGAACAGAAGCTGCAGTGTTCCTGGTAGCGCCCCTCGTTGGCGCCCACCGTGGGGTCTGCAGTATTGGTGAAACGTGGCCGTGAGCTCTTGGCCTGGCTTCCTGGTGCACGCAGGCGCGTGCTCCTGTCCCCGGATAAGAGTCCGTGTTTGGTTTTATTTATTTGCTTTCGTTAACTCTCACCCGAGAATTTTCCCCCCATTGGTTTTTAGAGAGTGGAAGTGAGTGGGAGAGACAGAGAGAGAGAAACATCGATGTGAGAGAGACACATGGATTGGTGGCCTCCGGCACACTCCCGGGGCTGGGGATGGAGCCTGCAACTGAGGTACATGCATGCCCTTGACCGGAATCGAACCCGAGACCCTTCACTCCACGGGCCAATGCTCTAACCAATGAGCCAAAGCAGCCCGGGCTTCCTCGTTCGTTTTTAATATGGTTTCTGTTTATATTGTGATGTCTATTTATATTAGGTGGGTGGGGCGGGTAGTGGGAAATGGTAGGTGACTTACAGCATGTCTTCCGGGAGGGAGCTTGGGCTTTGGGACCGGTCAAAGCGGTGTGGGTGTGGAGACCCATCGGCCTGGCCAGTCCTTCATCCAACAAGTCATCTTGCCAGAGGGGTCCACGCTGCAGGGACCCACCAGCCCTGGGTGATGTGCAGCACCCAGTCCCCGCACTCTGCACTCCGCACTCCGCCGGGCAGCCTTCCCTCGTTCCCTTGTCATCCCAGGCATCTCCTGGGCCAGAGGCACTTCAGCTCCCGCCCTGCCCCCACACTCGGCAGCCAGCGGCCAGCCTGAGGGGACTTAAGTGCCTCCTGTGACTTAGCCACCTGCATCCTGGATGAGTCACTTAGCACTCCATGGCTCAGCTCTCTTTTCTATAAAATTCAAATCATCATCATCATCATCATCATAGTGGTGCATTGATGTGCCGCTCAGAGCCCCCTCTCCACTGTCCACCCCTACGCAGGAGGGAGAAGGCCTGCCCGGGGCAGCCAGCATCCAGTGACTGATGGACAAGCTGGTAAAAGGCCTGGTCCTCACACCCATGGGGTGAAGGGCCCTCCCATCTTCAAAACTCCCCACGGGGGGGGGGGGGGGGCTCTTTCCCTCTCCCCACGTGGGAGTCTGTGCTGTGAGAATCTTTTCCCCTCCCCATGTGGCAGTCTGTACTTGTTCTTCAATAAATTTCCACCTTTGCTAAAAAAAAAAAAAAAAAAATAAAGAACTCCCCATAGGGTCTGCTGCGGCCTCTAGGAGACTGGGTCACAGCCCACTGTCCCTGGGCCCGGTCTTGCCCCTCCGCTCCCGCCCACAGGTGCCGAGCCCAGGGGCACGCTCTCCATGCCCATCTCCACTTCACAGTTGGTTTCCTGGGGACCCAACCTGCCCTTTTTCTCATAAGAGCAGTCAGAGGGCACAGCACACAATAACTTCCCTGTTAGCACAAGCCCAAGGCGTGTCTTTTCTCTGTTTCAGATCGTTAAAAAATCCCCTCAGGCTCAGTGGGTGAGCGTCTATGAAGGTCAAGGTTCAATTCCTGGTCAAGAGCACATGCCCGGGTTTCCGGCTCAATGGGGGGGGGGGGGGGTGCAGGAGGCAGCCAATCAGTGATTCTCATCACTGATGTTTCTATCTCTCTCTCCCTCTCCCTTCCTCTCTGAAATCAATAAAAATATTTTAAAAAAACAACAAAAACATCCTCTCAAAAGAGGCAACCACAACATGTGCTCATGTTGCCATTTCCACTAGAATGCCACCAAACAAAAGCAAAAGTTATACATATAATCTTCAGTTTATTTAAGTGTAATTCACACACCAACCATACCATTCAACTATTTAAAGCCTTCGATTTCCACCGTGCTGTTGGCTGACCGCTCCACCATGTCACAGGACTTGCTTTTTCGTGGCGAGTGTGGACATGTTTTCATTGCACTGGGTACCTACCCAGGCGTAGAGCTGCTGAGTCGGAGGGCAGGTCTTTGTTTAATGTCGGGAGGAACTGCCGCCGTTTTCCACAGCCCCTGCGCCATGCTACACGCCCGCCAAGGGTGTGTGATGGCTGCCTCTTCCTCACAGCCTCGCCAGCACTTGTTATTGCCCGTCCTCTTCTATGGTTATGGCCATCCCTCTGACTGCGCTGTCTCACTGGGGTCTTCATTTGCATTCCATCTGTATGTTGAACATCTTTCCATGTGCTTATTGGGCATCCGTATACCTTCTTTGCTGAAAGGATACTCAGGTTTTAAACAGGGTTATCTTCAATAACTTCCTTTAAATCCTCACCCGAGGATATTTTTCCATTGATTTTGAGAGAGTGGAAGGGAGCGGGAGAGAGAGAAACGTTGACTGGTTGCCTCCCACACTTGCCCCAACCTGGGTTGCGGGGGGTGGTGAGCCTGCAACCGAAGTCCATACCCTTGACCAGAATGGAATCCTGGGCCCTCCAGTCCGCAGGCTGCCGCTCTGTCCGCTGAGCCAAACCAGCTTGGGCTTCAGTAACTTTTGAGTCCTTTCTCCTGTCAAAGGGGAGTGGAGACCCAGGAGAGAACACTGGCCAGGCACAGTGCCCCGCGTGGCATGGCCCTGAGGGGCTGGAGCACCTTCCTCTCGCCTTGCGGGAAGGTCAAGCCGAGGAGCCCGGCTCCATGCATGTCCGAGCGGCATGATGTGCGGCTCCCACCGCTCACCACCCCCCTGTCCCCCTCGCTCCCCATTCCTTTCATTGAACCTTTTCTTCCGGGAACGATTTCCTTAATTTTCCTCCCCTTGCCAGCTGCCTCATCTCCTGAAACTGAACTTGCAGTCACTGAGGCTGATGGCAAGCGAGCCAGACACCACCGCACAGAGCGGAGGCGAACGCGCTAAGCTCTGAAGGAGCCAAGTGACTGGCAGCCCGGAGCTCGGAAAGAGGTAGCTACAGCGCTTAGAGGAGTCCGGCTGTTAGGAGACCCGACTGCAGACGGGCAAGTTGCTGGACAGACTCCAGTGACCTCTGATCACGCAGCCTGGGCTGCGGCACGGCCCCCTTTCATTTGTAGGGGACCTAGGCCATGGCCAGGCCCCCCAAATCCAGGTGGGTGGCACCCCACTCCAGGGCGTGAAGCCTCCAGTGGGCCAGTGATCTCAAGACTCGGAGGCGCGCAGGTCAACCCCGGCCGAGTGCCCAGGGCGGAGCGTGAACGGCGGGCACAGGTGAGGGTGTGCCCCGTTTGCCTGGCACCGTCCTAAGTCAGCACCACGCCCACGGCACCTCGGGGTGCGTGCAGCTGCCCACCCGAAAGATTTGCTGGATTTTGCCTTGGGCGCGTGGGTAACGGGAAACTTGGAAGCCAAGGTTGCACGGGGAGGCGTGCTGGCCCAGCTCCAGGACGGCGGCCGGAGGCCCCAGGCCCCGCTCTGCAACGGGCCCGGGGAGTGTGCTGGCGGGGGACCTGGCGGGAGCCTGGGGCACGGGAACCGGCTGGGAGTCATCTTCGTACTGAGGGTCTGGCGCGGCGCTCGGGGAGGGAACTAGGAGCCAGGCCCGGGCCGGGCAGGTCGCCAGGTCGCACCTCGAGGGGGCAGGGGCCTCGGTGTGGGAACCGATTGGTGCAGAGGCGCCGCCAGCCCGGGCTCGGCCTCCAGAGGCAAACCCGGAAGCCCGGGCCCAGGCGCGACAGCGAACAGCCGCCCGAAGCCCCCACACCCGGCAGCCTCTGCGGCAGAGGCGAGAGGCGGGGCTTGCGTGGACCCAAGAGCCACCCCGCGCTTCTCATTGGACAAAGGCCCTTGTCAATCCCTGAGGAAAGGCGATTGGACGAGACCGGACATCCGGGACGACCGTCTTTGAGTGAAGGGCGGGGTTTGGGGCGAAGGGAGCCAATGGGAGGATGCAGTATCCAATGGCAATCAAGAGCTTCGCCTTCGCAGAGATTGGCAGATGCTCGAACCACTGAGGTGCCGCGGAGGGATACCCGCCGTGGACAGTAAGGTTCAAACCTGTGTGTTTTGTCCCCGTGCCGGCTTCCTCCGAGTGCGTAAAGCGAGCGGTTAATTAAGGCGTAAATGAAGGGCCTTTCCCCAGTATCATGGCTTTCAACCAAGGCTGCGGAGTTTGGTAGGTGTTTCCTGGCATTTCCTGGCATTGCCTTGGCCCCTGGACCCATTCGTGCCACGCCCCCTCCCGTACGCAGAACCGGGGGTGGGCGGCCGGCGCTGCGCCCCGAACCACGGCCCAAATAATGGGAATGTGCGCTGTTAGGGGTATTAGAGCTAAAATGGATGATGGTCAGTAGGAAGCAGGAAGAGACAGAAACGGACAGTTTACGGGGTGGGATGTAAGGAGCCCTTAACATCTTGAATGGATGCTCAACCTCTTTCATTAAAAAAGTGCAAATTAAAACTTCACTGAGCTAACATCCTGACCTATCAGGTTGGCAAAAATCCAAAGTTTGACAAGGTACTTCGGGAAGGTCGGCGCAGAAACGCTCTGTCATGCGCTGCAAATGGGATGGGGGGTGGGGGGGTGGGGAAGTGACACCTGACAAAGTAACCTGTGGACTTAGCTTTGGCCGCCAGTCCGTTCCCAGGAATCTGCCCGAGACACTTCCACAGCGAGGTGCGCAGTGGTATTTGAATTAGCAAGAATGGCAGCGATACAAATGCCCACTAGTAGGCAAATGGCAGAATAGGCGGCAGCCATCCGCAATGGAGTATTGTTATTCAGCAGACTTTGCAGCATTAAAAAGAATGAGGAAGCCAGCGGCGTTTCCCATGGGGTGATCTCCAGAGATCGTGCGTGTGGGCTGCTGCTTTTAGCAAAAATAAGGACTGAAAGGCCCAAACCAAAACTAATAAAAATGGTTTACTCATAAGGAGTAGAAGTGGTGGTGGAGAACCTGGTGGAAGACTCAGGAGCGGGAAACAGAGTAAAAATAAAGTGAGAGTGATGGTAATAGGGGAAGAAAACAAAAGACCACAACACAACACAGAAGGGTGACCGTTGGGAATGCGCTCAGCTTGGCCGTGGTTCTCCAGGGACCCAGTCCTGGCAGGACAGTGGAGGGCGGGCGGGGGGCGGGGGGGGGGGGCAGGTTATCCATCCTGGGGCCTTGCTGTTAAGGGAGGCGAGGAGCGGAGAAAGGACATAACTTTCACCTGCTTCACATTCATGTAACCTCTCCTTCTACAGTGAGAAGTGGAGCCTGGCTGTGGATCCCGGGCAGTGAGGGTGGTGGTGCGTCCAGATGGCGCAGGGAGAAGCAGAGCCCCTCGCTCCTGCCCTTCAGTGCCTGGTGCCACAGGCTGACTGTGGCCTTGGAGCACAGGAGGCCCCGTCTGTCTGGGCCCAGCTGGGCGTCCACTTGCCGTCTTCCAGGCCTAGACAGCTGCCCAGAAGGTGAACTTTGTCAAACTGTGAGTACAGGGCCGTCCTTTGGGAAGAACAAAACAACTTTCAAGTGATCTGTTCTTAGAAAAACTAGTTACATTTTCAGGTTTTAAAACACTGAAAACAAGTATAAATGATCTAAAGGGTGGTGAGGGGGAGTGGAGGGGGGCGGCTGGAGGGGAGCTGTGTGTGTGGAGCTCGCAGCAAGCTTGCCCTGGGCTTTAGGCAGCTCTTCAGGCTGCTCAGAGTGCACTCCTTCAATACAGCCCCTGGGAAAGGCAGCGACTTTAAGGGCAGGAAGCGAGGAGACACTTCATTCTGTCCGATGCTGGCAGGTACTAGACTTAGAGGGAAGGAGGAGGCCTGAAAAGTCTCCAGCAAAGAGAGTTTGGTGAACAGACACGGACTGTCTGTGGACATGGTTTTAATCCACGGCAGGTGTGTGCTGGGTGACAAGCCACAGCTGTGTGTGTGAGCGCCTCGGAGCAGGGCTCCAGAGTGGGGCGGTGACAGAGTGAAGGGGGCAGCAGGACCTCAGCGGCTCGGAGAGGCTGCTCTTGCTGGAGGAGACTGCGCCCGGGAAGTCTCTGAACCTCCCTTCCGCTGGCTCCTGGGCCCCGCCTGGCAGTGACACCCTGGCGGTGGCCTGCCGTGGCCTGCCGTGGCCTGGCTTGTGGAAGTCACCCTGTTTTTTCTCCCTACCTTCTGCTGTTTTGTGGCCCTAATGGGGTGACTTTGTCTTCCTCTCCACACTTGTGAACAAACGGGTGTTTCCTCTTGGTTGCAAATTGCAGGGTGCGATGCTATCTTATTTTTGTGTTAAAGTTTTTGCCAGGAAACTTCTAAGAATGGGCTCGAATCAGCAGGTACGTTATTTGGAAGATACTTTGATTTTCTTGGCCTGTAGCAATACTGATATCTGGGGGATATAGTGGTGTCAGTTTGAAATGGGTTTTAGCCAAGCTGATGTGGCTCAGTGGTTGAGCATCGACCTATGAGCCAGGAGGTCACTGGTTCAATTCCTGGTCAGCGCACATGCCTAGGTTGCAGGCTTGATCCCCAGTAGGAGGCGTACAGGAGGCAGCAAATCAATGGTTTTCTCTCATCATTGATGTTTCTATCTCTCCCTCTCTGAAATCAATAAAAATATATTTAAAAAAAGAAATGAGTTTTAAGAGGACTCTTCTGGCCACAAATGGACGTGATGGTGTCCCAGTGAGGCAGCGAAGGACAGGGGGCAGGAGGAGAGGAAAGGGAAGTACAGTGCCACCAGGGGCAGTGCCACCTGCAGTGCAGCCCAGAGACCTGCCCGCTGTGTGCGTTCAGGGAATAGCGAGATAAAACCACATAAGTGGGTCCTTGAGACCCCAGAAGGGGGACAATTCTCAAATCATAAAATTTTTAAAAGCTTGGCAAAAAAGATAAAAATAATTTTTAAGAGTAAAAAGCACTGACATTTGAGTATAACCCCGGGCGAGAGAGCAGCCCGCCCGCCATGCCGACTGCCAGCAAAGAAGCCAAAGGAATTCCAGCAGCAGGTGGAGGCCCGAGAACGGGTCTAGCGACGGGAGATGAGAGGAGGTGCCTGTCCCCAGCGTTGCTGACTTCAGGGCCTCAATATGCCCTGGCCTCTTTTAATTCTGTGTGTTGATTTCGTTTTATTCCAGCAAATAAAAAATATAAGAACATCATGGCTTCTTCCTAACTCACTTGGCTTTGAAATGTTCCGCCGACGGGGAGATCAGACACAGCCTGCGCCCCACAGAAATGCGTGGCTCCCGTGAGGGGCCCCCGACTGTCCTGAGGTTTTATTGACTTTATGTTTTAGCATTTTCTTGAATGCTGCCTGGGAGGTTCCTCCCCTGTGCCATGCTTGTCTTCTCTAAAGCGCTTTCACCTCCCTGAAGGCAGGCGCGTGCCCAGGGTTTGTGTCTTCTGTCTGTTGTGTCTGGCACAGTGCCAGGTGCTTTATAAGGTGCTTACTTAGTTATACGTAGTCAGTCTCATGCTTACGTGAGGGAAATGCTGAGAGGGGCTTAACCCTGAGACGGTTGTTTTGTTCCAGGATGGATGGTGGGGTTGAATTAGCCTCTTTGCTGACAGAGTGCTCCCCCACTGCTTGCTTCCCTACAGTCACAGAAGCTTCCAGAAGTCCTTCTAAGGCAGAGTGAGCGTGTAGTGTTACCAGACTGGACATGCAGGCCACAGCCCTGATACACATCTTCCCCCAGCACCAGGGATCCTTCCACATGTGTGCTGGGGGCTGAGCCTTCAGGTCAACCCTCCCGGGCCACGTCTGCCCTGGGGCTGCGTGGAGGGTTCAGTCGGGAGTGGAAGACAGTCTGGGAGAGTTACAGCTGGAGCCTCTGGAACCTGAAGGGTTACCTATGGAACAGCTAGGGCCTGGGAGGGTTACCTATGGGACAGCTGGGGCCTGGGAGGGTTACCTATGGGACAGCTGGGGCCTGGGAGGGTTACCTATGGGATAGCTGGGGCCTGGGAGGGTTACCTATGGGACAGCTGGGGCCTGGGAGGGTTACCTGTGGACCAGCTGGGGCCTGGGAGGGTTACCTATGGGACAGCTGGGGCCTGGGAGGGTTACCTATGGACCAGCTGGGGCCTGGGAGGGTTACCTATGGGACAGCTGGGGCCTGGGAGGGTTACCTATGGACCAGCTGGGGCCTGGGAGGGTTACCTATGGGACAGCTGGGGCCTGGGAGGGTTACCTATGGGACAGCTGGGGCCTGGGAGGGTTACCTATGGGACAGCTGGGGCCTGGGAGGGTTACCTATGGACCAGCTGGGGCCTGGGAGGGTTACCTATGGGACAGCTGGGGCCTGGGAGGGTTACCTATGGAACAGCTGGGGCCTCACCCATGGGCAGAAGCTAGAGGAGCCGGGCCTTTCTCCCCTGAACACCACAGTCCTGATTCCTGTAACATAACAGAGGCTGCGGGTACTGAGCAGATCTGTACATGATGAACCGCTTCCTACGAAAGTCTTCGTGACAAGGGCTGGTGTCGGGTCAGGCAGCGTCACGGCACAGCAGTGGGGACGCGTCGCCGGGCGGAGGTGGCAGCCTACATGTCGTAGAGCCGGAGCTGCTCCTGCACGTCGCCGTGGGACATCTCGCCGAATGTCTCCTTGTTGTCCTCCATGAGCTTGAAGATGGCCGCCAGCTGCTCTTTCTGAACTCTGCCGGGAGAAGGGACACAGGCGGGGAGAGCAGTGAGCCTCGGGGGCAGGGGAGCCCTCCGGGGGCAGGGAGTGCTGCGCGAGCATCCAGAACAGCAGAAAACTCAACTCCAACCAGCCACTCAGAACACAGGGCGGTGTGGTCTAGACTAGAGGACTCAGCTAGAGGGTTCTAAACACGACCTGAATCTTGGGGCTACCCTGGAGATTTGGGGACCCCCAAGTTATGGCTCGGGTTCTCGGTGCTTGATTTCCCCGGAACCGCCTTTTGCTGCTGACCACACATCTCAGTGAGGCGAGGAGGAAGAAGGTGGGTCCCATGAAGGGCTGGAGGTTCTGTGCAGAAATGTGTTAGAAGCAGCCTTTGTGTAGAGGAGCCAGAAGCGAGGAGAAAGCACATTGTGGGCTGGGGGAGTGGGGGAGCGTACAGATGTGTATGGCCAAGGGCGAGGGGTGGGGGTGGGGTTCCGCTGCTCAGAGGAAGGGGCGCCTCTCTGATTTGCATAGACACCTTATGGCCTGTGGGTCCCTGCCCCTCAGGTGTGGCTGGAGATGGGCTTTGTTTATGGCACTCAGGCTGCTATCTGCCCAGCGCAGCTGCAGACATGAAAGGGTGTGAGACTGCAGCGAAACCCAAGGAACAGTTTGGTTGTTTGTTCTGCCTGGTTTGCTGTGCTGTTGGCATGACCGGGTGCTGTGTGCTGGCACCGGCTCGCCGCTCTGGCTTCGGGCCTCTGTAATTCCTCCCTCCACACCACACCACCAGCTTGGCGTCGGTCCCCTTGAGAATGTCAGCCAAGTGTCAGGGTGGGACCGCAGCACCTCCCTGCAGCCGGGCTGCTGTCGCCACTGCAGGTCCGGCCGGGCACGGCTTGGGCACCGCCTCCAGCACCGTGGCCTGCAGGGCCGGCACCCCGTGCTGCTGGGCAGGGCTGCGACGGCTTGTCTTACACTTGTCCTAACACACCCCTTCTGCAAGGACCACGTCTCCCCACCCAGCAGTTCTGACCGGAGTGGCACCGGGAGGCTGGAGTACTGCAGTCCCCAGTGCCAGCCTCTGTGCCACCCGGGAAAGTAATTCCCAGTGTTTCCTGTGGAGGAGGGGGCTCTGCCAGGGGCCCTGCGCCCGCCGCCTGAAGAAAGGGTAGCACTGGGCGTTGGAAGGGTGTGTATGGAGCTCCTGGGATGGACTCATCAGATGTACGTGTGGGCACCCCCAGTGAACGCAAACGCGCCCGTGACACTTGCATCCTGTTAACAGGGTGAGTGCCAGGCATCAACATGAGAGAAAGCTCAAGTTTTAAGGGGTTCAGAGGAGATTATCTTTTAAAACAAGCAAACCTGAAAAAACACACAGTAATCAAGACCATCTACTCCGAGTTTATTGGACTGAACAGAGGCTGAAACGCAGGTCCGCGCCGTCAGCAGGACGTGAGGCCTGGTGCCCACGCAGACAGACGGAGGTAACTGACCTGGAGGGAGTCGCCTGCTTATTGTATCAGCAGCTCCCAGCCTGGACGAGGACACTGCTATGGCTGTGTGGGCCACGTGTGCCCATAAGAGGACATCTGTCCTCCCGTGGCTGTGTGTGGCTGTGGTCGCTGCCTGTCCTGCCCTCTGCCCTGAACCTAAAGCATCAGCCCGAGCAGAAGGGCCCTGGGAACGGGACGTGCCCGGGGGCCGACACTGGACATTTGCTTCCCAGCCTTCCATTAAATGGAAAAGGTTTTTCTATTAACTTATTGCTTTAAAAAAATGTTTTAACCTACACATCTAAAGACTGTAGACTAGTTTGGCCTGGTATAAATACTGTCACATATAAAACTCCAGGAAACCAACCTGGGACCAACCTGATTACCGGGTGAAGCTCTAACGCATCTCGGAAACTTTCTAGGAAAAGGCAAAATCGAGGAGAAATCTATTTGAAGCGAATACTTATTACTGCTTCAGCCAAAGCAAAGGAGGCGATGCGGCTGAGCTGGTAAGAACATCAGTGAAAAGGCCTCGAGCAACAAGAGGGCTGATGGAAGCCTCCTCAGAGGGAACAAGGGGGACGGTAAGCCAATAGCCAGCCCTTGCTTTGCTGCCTGGTCATCCATACAGCGTCTGTCACCCCCAGCGACTGCGCCAGACACGGAGAGCAAGAGGGAAGTGGCCCCAGGGCAGAGGAGGGCAGCGGGCCATCCCGACCCTGCTGGGAGCATGGCAGCTCGCCCTGTCCGTCCTCGGTCACACCCGAGAGGCCTGCAGGAAAACCACAGATTGTACAGGGATGGCCTTGTGACTGTCTCAGGGGTGCAGGTGTGTGGCGCAGGCAGGGCTGAGCGAAAAGCAAAATCAGTGTTTAGGGAGTGAGAACAACTCTTAAGCCCTTTAGCGTAACAAAGCAAGCCACCCAAGCCCGGAGGAGGCCTCACACCCCGAGCAAAGGCGGCCCAGGGTCTGCAGCCGGGGGAGGCCCCCTGAGGGTCTGGTCCCCGCGGGGCAGGCAAGATGCATTGGGAGCCACGGCCGCTCTCTGGGGTCATTTTCTCTCTCCAGCTTTTAAGCTGCCAAAGGAAAGGCCTTTAGGAGGGCGCTAAGGGCAGCTTCATTCTTCGGTTCTGTGAAGAGAAACGGAGAGAAGATCATTGATGTCACCCGTTGCATTGTCCGAGTGAATACCGTGGAGAGGAGGGGAGCGGGGTGCGGAAGGGTGTTTGGAATTACAGAGGCCGCTGGACGCTGGCTCCTCAGACAATGGAGGGCAGTTGACCGCTCCGCACCTTCAGCAAGATAGTCTGTTCCCCGGCCGGCGGGACCCTGCACGGATCCCAACAGCCCGCTGGCCCCCTAGCGAGTCTGCGAGGCCTTTGGTAGTTGAGGCAGGGAGGCAGGCCGGGCACCCGGCACTTTCGATCGTGGACTGTGGCTGCGCTGGGATGTCCTGCGATGCTGGATTGCTTCCTAGTCCCGCCGGCTGGGTGCTGTCCCCTCTGGGGACACTGGCAGCTTAGGACTCCTGCTCCCCCAGCTGAAGCCAACAGTGTGCCCCCTTTTCTAAATGACACAGGGAAACAGACACTGGGGGAAGGCCGGGATCTGATTTTTGTCCTCTGGCGCCCTCTTCAGGTCAGAGTCTGCAGTTTCTAGAAATTCACACCCATGGGCACGTCAGGCAGCAGAGACTAGAATATCTCACAGCTGGGCTCCTCCGCCTCCTCCCCCCGCCCATTGTGCTGCAAACTCTTCCACTGGAGTCGTGTCCATTCCAGCGCCACCCGGCCGTCCTGGGGACCTTCCGAATGGAGCAGCGCTGGGTTCCGGTCCTCAGCTATCAGCCAGCCTGGCCTACAGCCCAGGCCCACTTTTCCTCTGGCCCAGAGATGGGAAGAGCGGGTGGTATGCAAGGAAGGGAGTGGATGGTGGTGCTTCGTCTTTTTCCTGCCAATTTGGGAGCCAGCCAAGCCCACCAGCTTCCCTAGCTCTGGGGTGAGGGGGACGTCTTGCTGGGGCGCACAGTCACCAGCCTGCACACCCACCGTCCGGCCACACTTGGGGGGATGTGGCACCTCCCCGAGAAGCTGCGGTGGGAGCCAGCCAGGCAGCGGCAGGCCCCGGAGGACAGGGAGGAGGAGGAGGGCAGACAGAGACAAAGCAGGTCTTCTTAAGCAGCAGCTGCCTCTGGGTGTGCGAAACCTCACGAGTCCCGCCCCTGGGGCAGAGGAATCCCAAGGGAGGAGCAGGTCTGGGTCCCTTGCTTTCCGTCCTGCTTCCTAAGGGCCGTTCCCTGAAAACTTGTAAACTGAGGCTTCCAGGGCTTGCTAGGTCATGTGGCCACGAGCGAGTCCGGCTCTAGAGACTGTATGTTGGCCGAGTTGATAGCTTAAAGCCAGCGGGTTGCAGTATTTACTGTTCACTGGCCTGCAACTTGACTGGGACCCTGAGTGCCAGGGGAGGAGTTAGAGATGGGCAGAGTTCGGTCTTAGGAATTCGGCCAGCAAAGACGAGAGCATCTTTTCCCTGGCCGTGGTTCCAGTGGACCGACAATCACGTGCATGTATTGTTCATACCGAGGCTCCTGGGGCAGTTTTCTGGGCTCAGCTGGGGCCGGAGCTGCCTCACGCCCATCGGTTCAGTCCCCACCAGAACTATCTTGCTGTAGATGAAAAGCCAAAGCCAGGCGTGCCAGCCTCTGCAACCCAAGCATCGCCATGCCCGGAACAGAAGCAGGTGCAAGAGGGGTGGGCCCCCAGCGGCCCCACACGGGGCGCTGGAGCTGACCACATGCAGGGGCAGGAGGAGCAAGCAGACGCCACAGGCAGACTCATGGGACAGCCACAGGGAGCATGCTGGGCGGGCAGGGATGAAATGAGCATGAACTCCCCCCACCCTGGGAGGAACCCCGTTCAAGGACCACGAGGTCCACCTGACCCTCCTTCTCAACTCAGGCGGCCCCCGTGGTCACCCCACCCCACAGAGTACGAGGCGTGAGTCGGTGATCCAGAGACCACTGATCAGGGGGGAGACCCTCCTGGGCAACGCAGTCCGCTCGCTGCCTGAAAGTAATGGAGGGACCTCCCTCCCCTTCCCCAGGCCCCAGCTTGGGACCAGCGACAGTGCAGCCTGACACCTCCCCCCAGGCCTGGCCTGACGGTCCTTCCCACCTGCAGTGCACACGCCTGAGGTCAGGTCCTGCCACAGCCTCTGTCCGCGGGACCTTCGAGGGACCACAGGTGTGCCAGCCCCTCTCCCTAACCCACGTGGCCTCTGCTGCTTCTAGTAGCTCCGGCCCTGCAGGCAGAGGGCCCGGCCTCTCCACCGCCCCGACCTAGCGCCAACAGCTGTGGCCGCCAGCCTCTCTCTGGCCTTGAAAGCCTGCCTGTCCCGCGACCCCCCCTTCTCAGGAGGACCAAAGCCCTGCGGCCCCCACCAGAGGGCGCCAGCCCCCCCACCGGCTGGGCCAGGAGGCCCGTTCGCCGGAGAACGGAGAGCGGAGGCCTGGTGCCTAGCACGTGTTCCCTGGCGATGAAGGCGGCGGAGGAGGGGTTAGACCACTCGGTCATTTGGGGGACACATTAACAGATGAGGGCAGCACCCCTAGTCTAAGCAGTCAGTCTCCTTACCAAAAGGATTTGCAAGAATATTGTGGCTCAGGACCTAAGGAACTTGCTACAGGGAAGTGAGGTCAGAGGTCAGCTCAATCCTGAAATATAAAGCCAGCACACGGGTCACCAGAGGCCGCGTCCTCCCTCGTCCTTGTCCTTGTCCTCGCAGGGAGGGTGGAGGCTCCCAGGCCACCTTCCCCCTGGAGGGGCTCCTCCCCGCCAGGGACCGCCCAGAGGGGAAGTGGGGGTGCCCCGGGCGGAGGGGCTCTGACTTGGGTGGATGTGGGTGGCTGGTGAGAGTGATGAACGGTGAGTGCCCGCCGGGCCTCTCTGGGTGCCGGGGAGCGGGGTGATGGCCCAAGCCCCGCGGGTGCCGGTTAGACTCCTGCCAGACAAAGGACTCCAGGCCACAGGCTGGGCTCAGGGTCAGCCTGTCTCTCCTCAGCCTCCTGCAGGGCGGGCTGGACAGGAAAGGCCCTGGCAGGGACGCTGGGTGTGCGGTGGGGCCGTCGGGTCGGGTTGAGCTCAATTCTAAAAACGAGGAGCTGCGCCTGTGCGGCTGCCCCAGGCTCCCCGGAGCAGAACAGATGAACATGCCCGCGGGCGCTGGGCTCGGAGGAGGCTGGGCTGGGCAGCGGGCGCTGCCGAGTGATGAGCGGGAAGAATCCCGCTCTGCCCGGGTGATGGATGGGTTTTGTCATGAACTCTGCGGGTGAGTGAACAGCCGAATCTGCTCCAGGCCCTCCCCTGGCATCTCTTTTTCTTTTCTCTTTTCTGTTGGGGGAGGGTGGGTGCAGGAATGGGCTCAGCATCCTCCCCCCAGTGCCCCAAGGGGACTGTCTCTGGGGGCAGCCGAGCCCCTCACATGAGGAGAGAACCCCTCCCATGACCATGGTGCAGCGCACAGGGGCGGGCTCCTAGGAGAGGGTCCGGGTGAGACATGGCCGCCCCCCCGCCCCCCCCCAGCCCCAGATGCCAGGAGAGCTGAGCCCCAGGAGGGCCGCCTACCTCTGCTCCTCCTCCAGCTCCTCCTTGGTCATCATCCTCTTGTACTGGCTGCCCCGCAGCTTCCCGGGGCTGTACTTGAAGAAGGCCTCTCCTCCTGCAGGGGACAGAGGGTGAGTGCCAGAGCCCCCCCCCCCCCCCCGCCCCCTTCAAAAAGGGGCAGAGGCCCCTGCACACAGTGCAGCCTGGCCCCAAGAGGACCCGGCTCCCCCTCGCCTGCACTCAGGCCTCCCACACCCTCCACGACAGCCCACAGCCACGTAGGAGCTTTCAGGAGCGGGAAACGGGCACCTGGACAAAAACCAGACAGCCAGGTAGAAGGCCCCCCCTCCTCGAATAACATGGCTCCTCCCCGGACCAGGCTGAGCTGCTGTGAGGCCTCTCCCCTCCTCTGAGGCCCCCGCCCCATTACTGCTGGCTAATTACAGTCAGCGGAGGGAGCTCATCTCTGGGAAGCAGGCTGAGCTGAGGCGCTGGGCTCCCTGCTCTCCTTGGCCCCAGGTCCGGCACAGGGACCTCCGCCAAGGCCCTCCATCTAGGCTCCCGGACTTGGGGTCCATGCCCTGCATCCAGGGGTGTCATGTCGGCCAGGCTCATTGTCTCTGTGCCACAGCTGCTTTCAGAAGAACAAAAGGGCTCTAGCTGGTTTGGCCCAGTGGATCCTGAGGACTGAAGGGTTGTGGGTTCAATTCCCGGTCAGGGCACATGCCCAGGTTGCAGGAAGCAGCCAGTCAATGCCTCTCTCATCATTGATATATCTCTCTCGCTCTTGCTCTTGCTCTCGCTCTCCCTCTCCCTTTCCCTCCCCCTTCCCTTCCCCCTCTCCCTCTCCCTCTCCCTCTCTCTCCCTTCCTCTCTGAAATCAATCAAAATATATATATATACTAGAGGCCCGGTGCAGGGATTCATGCACCAGTGGGGTCCCTCGGCCTGGCCTGCAGGGATCAGGCCAGAACCGGCTCTCTGGTTCCAGATGTGTCACCTGAACCACAGCTGCCAAGTCACTGCAGCTCAGCAGCTCCTGTGTTGAGCTTCTGCCCCCTGGTGGTCAGTGCGCGTCACAGCTACCAGTCAGCGTGTCTGCCCCCTGGTGGTCATTCTGCATCATAGCTACTGGTTGGACGGTCAGACGGTCACTTAGGCTTTTATATATATACTAGAGGCCCGGTGCACAAAAATTTGTGTACTGGGGGGGGGGGTCCCCCAGCCCGGCCTGTGCCCTCTTGCAGTCTGGAACCCCTCGGGAGATAACGACCTGCTGGCTTAGGCCTGCTCTCGGGTGGCAGAGGGCAGGCCCAATCCCTAGGTGCAGCCCCTGGTCAGGCTCAGAGCAGGGCCGATTGGGGAGTTGGGGCACCGCCCCGTCATGCACAGAGCAGGGCGGATCGGGAGGTTGCGATGCCACCCTCAGTCACGCTCAGGGTAGGGCCGATTGGTGGGTTGGGGCACCGCCCCCTGTCACACTCAAGGCAGGGTCGATGGGGGGTTGGGGCACCGCCCCCTGTCACGCACAGAGCAGGGCCGATCAGGGGGTTGGGGCACTGCCCCCTGTCACCCACAGAGCAGGGCCAATCAGGGGTTCGGGCGCTGCCCCCTGTCACTCACAGAGCAGGGCCGATCAGGGGGTTGGGGTGCTGCCCCCTGTCACGCACAGAGCAGGGCCGATCAGGGGGTTGGGGAGCTCCCCCCTGTCACGCACAGAGCAAGGCCGATCAGGGGGTTGAGGAGCTCCGCCCTGTCACACACAGAGCAGGGCCGATCAGGGGGTTGAGGAGCTCCCCCCTGTCACTCACAGAGTAGGGCCGATAGGGGAGTTGGGGCACCGCCCCCTGTCACACACAGAGCAGGGCGGATCAGGGGGTTGGGGCGCTGCACCCTGTCACACTCAGGGCAGGGCCAATGGGGAGGTTATGGCTCTACCCTGTCACACACAGAGCAAGGCCCGTGGAGGGGGGTTGGGGCACCACCCTCTATCACCCACAGAGCAGGGCCGATCAGGGGGTTGGGGCACTGCCACTTTCACACTCAGGGCAGGGCCAATGGAGAGGTTATGGCTCTACCCTGTCACACACACAGCAGGGCCCGTGTGGGGGGGGCGGGTTGGGGCGCCGCACCCTGTCACACACAGAGCAGGGCCGATCAGGGGGTTGGTGCGCTTCACCCTGTCAAACACAGAGCCGCAGGGCAATCATGGGATTGGGGAGCTCCCCCCTATCAGGCACAGAGCAGGGCTGATCAGGGGGTTTGGGTGCTGCCCCCTGTCACGCTGATCCCGGTGCTGGGAGGCATATTACCCTTTTACTATATAGGATAGAGGCCTGGTGCACGGGTGGGGGCCGGCTGGTTTGCCCTGAAGGGTGTCCTGGATCAGGGTGGGGGTCCCCACTGGGGTGCCTGGCCAGTCTGGGTGAGGGGCTGAGGGCTGTTTTCCGGAAGCGGGTGACTGAAGCTCCCAACCACTCCTTTTTTTCTTTTCTTTTTTTTAAATCTGGGCCAGCTTTAGCTCTGAGGCCTAGCTGCTGAAAACATTGATACAATGTTGCGGTCCAGCTGGCTGAAGCCCGGCTAAATGAAAGCCGGTTTCTGGGGTTTTGTTTAGCTTCTTATTTGCAACATAGTACATAGTTGCTTAGAGTTGCAGCTGAGAGGCCGGCAGCGGCAGGCGGGGAACATTGGAGTTCGCCGTCACTGGAGCAAGCAAGCCTCCCTGTTCGCTTCAGTGCATGGCTGCCAGCCGTCATCTTGGCTGACAGTTAATTTGCATAAGGATATGCTGATTAGCCAATGGGAAGGGTAGCGGTCGTACGCTAATTACCATGAGTCCGGCTTCTGTTTGAGCAGTGCTCCCCCTTTGGGAGCACACTGACCACCAGGGGGCAGCTCCTGCATTGAGCATCTGCCCCCTGGTGGTCAGTGCGCATCATAGCGCCCGGTCGTTCTGCTGTTGGTTCAATTTGCACATTAGCCTTTTATTATATAGGATACTAGTAGCCCTGCGCACGAATCCGTGCGCCAGTAGCTTGCTGCCGCCTCCTGTAGCTCCCCCCACCCCCCCTCATTAGCTTGCTGCCCTGCCCCCTCCTGTAGCTCTCCACTGCCTGCTTGTAGCCAGTAGCTCACTGCCCCACCCTCCCGCTGATCGCTGATCTGGTCATGACTCGGTCAGTCGTTACACCAACGCGTAAGGACCATTTGCTCACTCCATCTTCATTACATAGGAGACATGTACGGAAGAACAAAAGGGCAGCTCTCCAGGCCTGAGGAGGGACTCCATGACATGGAGCAACGGCAGGTGCTGGACACTCATGCGGCACAGGCCGCGGGCTGCAGGGCAGAGGAGGAGGCGAGTGTCCAGGAGGAGGGAGCCCTGTTGGGGAACAGCGCCCTCATGGGTGGGGGGGCGCTTCAGCTCTCAGGCCTGTGCATGGCCTCTGGGCCTGGGGGACAAGGCTGAAAGGCTGGTCTTATCTAATTCCCAGGAGTGAGCACAGACTTGAGTGCTGAGTGCGGACGGCCAGCAAACCCCTCCCACACGCGTATTCCTTTCGGTTCTGTTCTGGCCGGCTCACACCCCCCCCCACCCCCCCCCACCCCCCGAGGTCGGCGCGGTCCGTGCCTCGTGGTCACACAGGCGCATGTGGGCCCGAGGGAGGAGAGGCTCGGCTCTCAGGCTCTCTCTGGGCCAAACCAGGAAGGTCTGGGTGCGAACTCAGAACCCAGTCCCCATGCTGTGGGGTCGCCCGCCTCTCACCAGCACCGCTTAGGAGGTGGGGCTCTAGGAGCTCCGCCCCCCCCCCCCCCCCACACACACACACACTGCCCGGGGCTGAGGCCTCTCCTTAGGGAGCAGTTACTGTTCTGCGTTCGTTCACCAGACAGAGAGACTGTCCTGGGTGCTGGGGCCAGGGCAGTGAGTAAAGCACAGCAAACAACGATAAGTAACTCAATGTCGAGTTTACAACTGGTCCTGAACGCTCTGCAGAAAAAGACAGCAGCGGAGCGGGAGCACGAGGGGGCAGGCTGCCTGGCATCTACCGGGAGGGGCAGGGAGGGGCAGGGAGGGGTAGGGAGGGGCAGGGAGGGCTTTAGAGAGTCCGCACAGCAAGGAGCCCTGAGATGGGGCGGGGCCTGGCTCTTCCTCCAGATGAGAGACAGGGCGATGACTTCCCTTCTAGGTGGGGTCCCCACCCCCATAGCCGGCCCTTCCCTCCAGGCTGAGCTCCTAAAGGCCCAGAAAGCTCACGGTGCAGGGTCTGGACGCAGGGCTCTGGGGCCCTGGGAACTCCGCTGCGTAATTTGGGGCCCCTGTGTGAGGGGCCTGAGTCTGTGGCACCAAGAAAGCGCGACCAGCCTGCCCCGGGCAGAACCCCCTGAGCTGCAGACTCCGAGCGAGCTGGCCGCCCGTGCTGCCTGTGGGCCTCAAAAAGAGGCGACAAAGAAGCCGGTTAACCTCCAGGCGAGGCCACTGCGCTGCTGTTCAGAGAAATAAAACAAAACGTGCTGCCAGCTGGGCGCTGCTCAGGGCTTCAGTTCATGGGGCAGATCTGATTAGGGTTGTTTTCCAGGCCACAGAGACTTGCAGAGGTTTTCACGTGATCACATGCATGTACCAAACTTCCAATGTTGCTGGATCAGGAGGGCTCCGTGCGACCGCCCCCCCCCCCCCCCGGAGGGGGACAGCCTTTTGCAGTCTCATGTGAACCCACGGAGTGCTTAGGGACACAGGTCAATCAGCCTGTGGACTGAGCTGCTCACGCTGGCCTGGGAGCCCATAACCTCTCCCAGGAGGTGGCCTGGGATGGGGGTGTCCAGGGCAGTGGTCAGACAAGGAGGGAGGGCACTTGTCCTGGCTGAGGGGCCCCCAGCAGCCTCAGCTTTGCTTCTGTGTCCCCAAGTCACCCACTCACGTGGCAGGATCAGACCCTGAGGCCACGGTCCCTGCGGACAATCTGGGAGAACTGACAGCTGCTCGGAGGGAGAGTCCCTCAAGGGGCTGATGTCCAACTCTCCCCCCCCCCCCCTGCCCCCAGCACCCTGCCCTTCCTCTTCCCCGGAGGCTGTGTTGACAGATGCAGACAGCCCAGCCCTGCTGGCCTCCAGGGGGAGGCTTCGCCCCCAGCCCAGCCCAGCCCAGCCCAGCCGGCCCACGCCAGCCTTGGTTCCTGCATTCCTGCAACCCTCTTCCGAGGCTCCTGCCAGCAGTCGACTTAAAGTCACAGCAACAGCCTTGCTTTTTAAAAATTACAAAATAGCCCTAGCCTGTTGGGCTTAGTGGCTAGAGCATCGGCCTGCAGACTGAAGGATCCCGGATTCAATTCCGGTCAAGGGCACGTGCCTCGGCTACAGGCTCGATCTGGTTGGGGGCGTGTGTGGGAGGCAACCAAGCGATGTGTCTCTGTCACATGGATGTGTCTCTGTCTCTGTCTCTCCCGGCCACTCTCTCTGGAAATCAATGGGAAATATCCTCTGTGAGGATTAACAAACATTACGAAATAGTTCAAACATACACAAAAGTCCTCCTTCTACCTGCCCTATAGGTTGAGCAAATGTTGACGTTTTGCTGTTTTTGCCTCAGCTTCTTTTTAAGAGAAGGAAACATGACGGATGCAGCGGTGGCAGCTCCACACCACGTTCGGTTCTGTCTGTCTGTCCAGGGCACTGGCCCCAGGGGCGCCCGGGAAACACACCGCCTTCCACTAGGTCACGTTTGCATTGGTTTCCTCCGTGTCCTGGTCACTCCCTTTCTCTCCTGGCGCCTGACCCTGATGGCCAGCAGGAGGCCTGGGAGCTGGAGCCGCTCAGGTCAGGCATCGCCTCCGTCCGGCAGGCGCATGGCAGCAGCCGAGAGTGGCTTTGGTCTCCATGAAACAGGGCGGCGGGGCTTGGAGAGAGTGAAGGGCATGGCCATGACCCCATGGCCGCGACCCCAGGCGGTGAGGGGCAGCTCAGGACACGAGGTCAGGGGCTCCATTTATCGGGGGGCGCCCTGTGTTGGGAGACAGCTCACAGTTTACAGGTAGAAAGGAGGTGGGCAGGGAGGTGGGTGCAGGGAGGTGGGGTGGAGGGAGCGGCTCTGAGCTGGACATCCTGGGGCCAACAGGACTCCATGTCTCAGCCCCCATCCCTCATCCTCTCTCCCCTCAGCCCGCCACTCCGACCCTCAGCTGGGATCCCAAGAGCCCACAGCGCAGCGGGCGTTCATGGCCAGAGCGAGAGCTGGACGGAGCCGGCCTCGGTGCCAGGTCCCACTCACCATCGTCTTCCTCAGGCTCTGCTGGGGGTGCTTCCTCCTCGCTGTCCTGCTCCTGCTCCTCTTCCTGCAAGACAAGGGGGGGGGGGTCAGTGCCGAGGAGGGGCAGTGCCCTCACCCCAGCTCTGGGGGTGCGGCTCAGAGGCGAGTGGACAAATATGGAAACGCCTGCAGGTGTAAGACGGCTGCCCACAGCGAGGAGGCAGCACCGGGACTCGAGGTCCGGAGGGGCTGTCCCGGAAGGGGGACGGGCGTGTCTGGTGGGAAGGGCCCGGCGGGGCCTCCAAGGGCCTCTCTCCGGCTCCAGCACCGGCTCTCGGGGCTTCCGTGAGGGCACCACCTCCTGGGCTCCGTATTCAGCGCCCTCAGCCTCCCCCACGCTTGGGCAGTTGGTCCCACCGCGTCCATGTCCAGTACACCCCCCGCCACCACCGAAACCGGACATCAGTGAGGGCGGGGCCTCCCCAGCGCTGGCCGGTGCTCACTCGGTCAACGCGGAGCCCAGAACCGGGGCTCAGGCCCCACTGAGTCAGAGAAGCCGCACCAGGGGGGAAGGTGGGCGATCGGGCTCAGGCTGGCGGGGCACCAGGGAGGAGAGAGGCGACTGCTTGCGGTGCTCTGGCGGCACGGCCAGTCAGTGGGTTAAGCTGGCCCCCCACGCACACCTCACCCCCACCCGCAACTCCTCCCCATTCCCGTCCTGCCTGGTCCCCGTCCCTCCCATTTCCCGTCTGTGGCAAAGGCTGCCCCGTCAGCATGCGCCTTCCCCACCCTCCTTTCTAAGCTTCAGTGTAGCTGGGGAGTTGACAGTTCTTTCCTTTGACCTCAGAAGAGATGGAGGGTCATCACGATGCAAGACTGAAACTCAATCGGTCCTGTTTCCAGGCAGCGGAAAGCCTGAGGCCCTTGCTGCCCGAGCCCCCGGCAGAGCGCTGTGCGTGGGCATCACCTCATACAGTTCACTCTACACGCCTCTGAGGTGGACGGTCACCCTCATCACCGGTCATTACTGCAGGGTCAGGACTACGGCCAGCCAGCGAGGCGTCGCCGTGAGGGTGTGTGTGTGGGGGTGAGGGTGGGTGGGTAATTTAGTGGAGTGTCCACAGCTCTTCAGTCATCAAGAGGAGTAAGCTCCTATTTTAATACAATTGTCTTGACGAGGAGGTATTCACGTTGGTGACCGTTTTGTGTTGTTTCTGGTGCTCCCTTAATGTTTTCATTTTCCCAAGGCAAGTGCCTCACTCATTTCATTCCACACTAATCCCCACCTTGTTCTCACCATCCCCGTTCCGTGGACCTGGGCCGTCCAGCCGACACCTCAGGTGGCTGCCGAGCGCTGGGTGTGTGCTTAGTCCTACTGAGTGTGCCCTGCCCTGAGTGTAAGGCACACGTGGGATTTTGAAGATTTGGGATAAGGTCTGTAAAATATCTGAATTTTTATAGGGATTACACATTGAAGCAATATTTTTGATATATTGAGTTCAATAAAAAATTTCACCGATTCTTCTTTATTTTCTATTTTAATGTGGCTACTAGAAAACTAGAAATTACATTGGGACTCACACATTTCTAGTGGACAGCACTGTTACAGACCGAAGCTCAGAGAGGCTAAGCAATTTGCCCAAGGCCGGGACTCAGGCAGTTTGTTAACCGCCTGGGACTTCGGGTTGTTAAACTGTACAGCGGGGACAATGGTAACACCTCTCTGATCGGTCCTCGGGGCGGTGCCCAGCATGTATTGGCCTCTCTTTGTGACAAGTGCCGTCTAGGGAACCTCACTTCCCATCTGTACAACAGAGCTAACGTCCATTCTGCGGTGTTGGGAAGGACCCCCCCCCCCCCCCCCCCCCGCTCCCATCCGGGGCACCCTGCTTCCCCTCCCTCTTTACCTGGCTTTCTTTCTCTCCCAGCTGTCAAGTCATTGTGGACACCCATGATCGTCACATGGCATAGACAGATACACAGATAGAGACACCTACATACAGACACATAGGTGTAGAGGTGCACTGACAACCATGCACACCTAGTAGCTAATGAGCTTCTGGGTCTGAGGGCAGAGATTTTGTTTGCTGCTCTACCCTCCGCAGCGAGGACAGTGTTCCGCACGTGCTTGGCACTTGATAGGTATCTGTTGAAGGAACGAATGAATGAGAGGAACATAGACTGTGCTTAGCCTGCACCTGACATGACCCTCCTGCAGGCATTCCCCTCCCGGGACCTCTGCCTGTGAAACCATCTGCGCTCGCTCCTGTCCTGGCTGGCATTGCGGCCATTTGGACAGGTGACCTCGTCTCTAACCTGGGTTGCGGCTGGGCGCGGAGCAAGATGGCTGCCACCACGGGGAGATTGCAGGTAGAGCCCATGTCTTTCTTTAAGAAACAAGTTATTCCCCCGAGGGGGTGCACCGCTCCCAGAGGCACTGCAATACCGAGTCGATGCGCGGAGTGGACGGAGCAAGCTCCTATTCCATCTCCCAGCTTCAAAAATCCATTTAATATATTGTCCTCGGATAGAGGACGTATCAGATATTAAACTGATAAGAACAGATACTACACTTGATCTTACCCAAAAGGCCGAGAAGCGATGCTGCCTGCCCTGCCCTGGCGGGCACCCTCCTCCCACCACCCACATTGCACTCACGGTGAGCCGGGTCGCCGGCAGTCGAGCCCTCACTTCCTTTGCTTCTTTGGCAGCACCATGGCACTCACCAGAGGGTAGACTCTTGTGCCGGCTTTTTAATTCTCTCTATATATTTTTTAAATATATTTTATTGATTTTTTACAGAGAGGAAGGGAGAGAGAGAGTTAGAAACATCGATGAGAGAGAAACATCGATCAGCTGCCTCCTGCACATCTCCTACTGGGGATGTGCCCGCAACCCAGGTACATGCCCTTGACCAGAATCGAACCTGGGACCTTTCAGTCCGCAGGCCGACGCTCTATCCACTGAGCCAAACCGGTTTCGGCTCTATATTTTTTTTTTTTTTTTTTTTTAAATATTTTTTATTGATTTTTTTACAGAGAGGAAGGGAGAGGGATAGAGAGCCAGAAACATCGATGAGAGAGAAACATCGACCAGCTGCCTCCTGCACACTCCCCACTGGGGATGTGCCCGCAACCAAGGCACATGCCCTTGACCGGAATCGAACCCGGGACCCCTCAGTCCGCAGGCCAACGCTCCATCCACTGAGCCAAACCGGTCTGGCCCGGCTCTATATTTTTAAAGAGAAATTTTATGTGTCCTGTGGCGTCGTCCTTTGCGGGAGGTGGGGCGCGGACTGGGGGGTGGGGAGGTGAGGGGGGAACGACGGTATTTCTAATTTGCATGCCCCACCCCTGGAGGCGTGGCTGCGGCGGGCGGACCCTCCCCTCGCCGCGGCTCTGAACGCGAGCTGGTGGTGCAGGCTCCGAGGAAGGACAGAGTCGGAGGGGATTCGCGCCGGCGGCCAGAGGCCTGCAGGAAGGGGCTGCTGGCAGAGGGTTTCCTGGAGACAGACAAGGCGCTGGGGCCGCCCAGGCTGTCTGTATTGTGGGCGACTTGGCCGCCCGCCCGGCGGAGAGCCGAGCTCCGAACCTGGCCTGACCCAGAAGGCGGACAAACCCCGGCCAGGCCTTCAGGGCTCCGGGTCTGGGGCCAGAGCCTGCAGCCTGGGCAGGAGCCCTGGGCGTCAGACAGGCGTCCGACTAAACAGAGCGAGCTGAGCGGGGACGCAGCGTTTGCACAAGCCTAAGAGCTAAGCACCTTCTCTCCCCGACCACACGCCGCCGGCGGCTGGGCGCAGACAGGGCTGGCTCTCCTAGCCGCGGCCCTGAGCACTGGTCGGTGCCCGGGGTCTCCACGAAAACGGCTCTGTGGCTGTGGGTCCCCAAAGGACTCAGCAAACCCACTTCTGGGGCTGCTCTGGACTAGAAAACCACCCTCCTGGGCTTCTGTGCAATGAGCGATTGTGCGCAACAACAAACAGCGACGCTCCTAACGGTGTATCCTAGAGTTAAATGTTACGGTTCAGGATGTTTGGTTAATATGTTTGCCAAAATAGTACCGGGTTACATATGTTACCGCGCATGTAGACCACTGCTAGAAGCCGGTCCATCCTTGCTGCTTAACACAGCTGCTGCAGGGAAGAAACATCTGCACAGCATATGTTCCAAGGGACCTGGCCTATATGGCAGAGTGTTCTTAATATGTTTGCTCCCCTTCTTGGCGCTGTGTGTTTTAGCCAAGGTCACCTCTCCGAGAAAGGTTGTTTCCCCAGGTGGGGATTTTTCCCTGAAGTTAGGGAGGGGATAAAACCCCTTAACTAAGTACCAGCCGGGTGGTTAATCACTTTAACTACGAACAATCACGCTTAAGCTACATAATCTTTACTCCCTGGAATGGAGATAAGAAACGCCCTAACCTTTGGAATAGAAATTGACAGGATTAAAATCCACTGGTATAAATACAGATGTAACAAGACAACCCAGGACAGAACTTGGCTGGAGATCCTGGACTGAATTTGGCTAGAGATCCTGGCCAGGCTGCTGATCAACTGAACGCTGTCTCCGTGTCCTTTCTTCTTCGCCGACTCCGTCCACACCTTTGGGGACCCCTGGACCTGCCGGGGTTGGACCCTAACAGACCACCCAACACCGAGTATTAAAAAGGAGGCAAGAGTGACGTCAGACGCAGCAAGGGCTTAGGACGCGAACGCTCCTCTTCCTTCCTCCTTCTCGACTCCATCTTGGCGGGAGACGGTCTCCCAGATCAAGGCTCACGTAGCCTCCCTGGAGGGCATCGCTCCGGAAGATCAGGTCGTGCTCCTGGCAGGCACACCCCTGGAGGATGAGGCTACCCTGGGCCAGTGCGGCGTGGAGGCGCTGTCCACTCTGGAAGTAGCCGCCCGCGTGCTTGGAGGTAAGTCCACGGTTCTCTGGCCCGTGCTGGGAAAGTGAGAGGTCAGACCCCCAAGGTGGCCAAACAGGAGAAAAAGAAGAAGAAGACTGGTGGGGCCAAGCGACGGAAGCAGTACAACCGGCGTTTTGTCAGTGGTGTGCCCGCCTTTGGCAGGAAGAGGGGCCCCGATGCCAACTCCTAAAGCCCTTTGTCGTCTGAGGCCAGCCCGGCCACAGGGCTCAGTGGTTGAGCTTTGACCTGTGAGCCAGGAGGTCACGGTTTGGTTGCCGGGTTGCAGGCTCGATCCCCAGTGTGGGCCGTGCAGGAGGCAGCCAATCAATGAGCCTCATCATTAGTGTTTCTCTCTCTCTCTCTTCCTCTCTGAAATCAATAAAAATAAATAAATAAATAAATAAATAAATAGGTGCATCCAAGGCTTAGTGTGATTTGAAACTTTAATAACTTCAGAAGCATAGATGCTACAAACATACCAGAAAATGACATCTGAAAGGTTAGTGATTGACATATTAGATGTATTGGTGTTTCTTATTCACTTTCGTACAAGGCCGCCACCCCTTAGTGCTGTGCGTGGCTTCCGTTGGCTTTCACACTTAGAAAACACGCTCGGGCTGAGGGTCGGTGACTGAGGGACTGCCCTTCCATTTCAGCCTCACGGGGTCTTGATGCACATGTGACAGAGTGGACACGGTGACCTCTAGGGAGGTCGGCCAGCTCTCCTCCCCCTGCCCACCCGGCCAGATGCCGGCCCACCCCAAGAATTAAAATGAAAAGCTTAGCATCCAAATGTCAGCCAGCCAAGTGTAAAACACATTAATAAGTAAATACTCCACTGATGTGTTTTGTAGGTATGTAGCATTTACACTTCTTAAGTGATTAAAATTTAAAACTGCACTTAGACTTTGAGGGCACCCCTATACCCCAGAATTAGATGAAAGACAAAGAGGGTGGAGTTAGTGGGAGAGTCCATAGAGCTTTGTAAAACTTCTGCTGAGGTTCTGTGACTTCACACATACAAATTAAAATCTGCGTTTCCTGTGAGACCCATGAGCTGTAGAAGACTAAATTGGCCGCTCGCTGTTTTCTGTCTGCAGGGAAGCCTCCTTCCTTCAGAAAACGCCCTTTGAAGCCCTCAGTCTCCTGGGAACTGCCAGGTGGGGCTCAGGCCCCACCCCCTCCACACACCTTCCCCTTGGGGACAGGGGGCCCCAGCAGAGGCCATTCCACCCTGGCTGTCCCTGCCTGTGAGCCACTCAACTCCAAGCTTCTGCCCCAGCAGCCAGAGTCCTGCCCACTGCACTGCCCACTCACACAGCACCCTGCAGGCCCAAAGCAGCTCCAGTTCTCCAGGGGGGGCACGGGGTGGGGGTGGTGCCTGTGTCAAAGTCCAGCCATGGCCCTGCTGTGCACCTGGTGCTCCAGGAAGGCACAATGGTTAGTTGGTTACTTAGTGGGGTGTTAGAGAACATCGTAATGGAGAGGGTTATATATAATTACATATTGTTGTTGTGATTAATCACTATGCTTTAATTATGTTCAATTTGTAACAATGAAATTGGGGGTCACCACAACATGAGGAACTGTATTAAAGGGTCGTGGCATTAGGAAGGTTGAGAACCACTGGGATAGAGTGTCAGCCTGCGGACCAAAGGGTCCCAGGTTCGATTCCAGTCCAGGGCACGTACCTCGGTTGCAGGCTCCTCCCTGGCCGAGCTGTGATTGGGGCTTGTGCTGGAGGCAACCTGAGCTGCCTCTTGCTGTGACACCCGCTCCCCCCCCCCCCCCCCAGTTAATCTGGGGTGAGTTTAGAGGCGCATCTCCACCAGGCAGGGAGGGGGGTGGGGGGAAGGGAGGGAAGGGGGAAGTGGGGCAAGTGAACTCACGCCTGTGGGAACACTTGTCCCTCCTGCCCCCATAGCAGCAAGGACAGGGGTCACAGGACGCTCTCAGGGGCCTGCGTGCACTGCCCAGCAGCCTGGGAGGGTCCAGGAGCCCCCACCCCCCTGGAGGCTTCCCCACGGGCACAAAGAGCAGAGGGCAGGCTGCCTCCTGGCTCCGGGCTCCACGCAGGGTGTGGCCTGACTGCCCCCTCCCTCCCGCTGGGTCTCTCAGGCCACCAGGCTGCTCATCTGCAGCAGAGGGAGCCTCGCCCGGCTGAGGGGGTGGGAGCCGGGGGGGGGTGGGGGGTGGGGGGGTGGGCAGGAGGTTGCAGAGAAAGGGCTGGCGCCAGGGGGCTGCTGGGAGGGCAGGCGGCAGAGGCTGCGGCCGGGTCGCTGCACACAGACCAACACATGAGCTCAGCCACCGCAGGCTCCTAACACCGGCTCCACGCGAGGGCGGGCAGCTCTGCATCCACACCTGCCACTGGAAGCCACTCGCGGTGACGAGGGACTTAGGTCTCCTGTCCTAAACTGGCCCCTCTCCGCTCGTCAGCTGTTCTCTGGGTCCAGCACCCTTGACCCTTCACTGTGACCCAGGAGGCTGCCCAGGGACACTCCCACCGGGTTCCTTTTCCCACACTGTTTGAAAAGCTCCAAACCTCCAGAAAAGCTGGAAGAATAATACAGTGACCACCACATCTTTCACCTGAATCGCCTCCTGTTCACATGTCAGCATCTTTGCGCTCCCCCCCCACCACACCCACACTTGTGTGTGTGTGACTGTGAATCACGACCTGTCGTGCCAACTGTCTCAGCACCGTCTTCCCAAGAACAAGGACATTTGTCGGCAGAGCCGCAGCGCCAGCGTCACATCCAGAAGCCGAGCGCTGAAACAACAAGATGACCTCATCACGTCCCATTACCTCCCACATGTCCTTCATCGCGCCCCACCCCCACCCCATCCAGCATCCCATCGGAGAGCCGCATTGCACTGGTCTGCCAGGTCTCTCTGGTGTCTCCTTTAAAACATTTAAAAAAAAAACACTGATTTGAGAGGGAGAGGGAGAGGGAGAAACATCGGTTGGTTGCCTCCTTCGGGGGCCGGATGGGGAATCGAACCCGCATCCCTTCAGTGCACGGGACGACACTCCAGCTGAGCCGCATGGCCAGGTCTCTGGTGTCTCCTTCCATCTAGAAGGGTCTCCCTGCCTGTTTTGTTGGTGATAGGACATGGCCAGCTGCCGGGTACGAAGTCCCTCCTCAGTCTGAGTGGAGCCAGGACCCACGGGCCACGATGCCTGAGCTCTGGCCCTGCCTGAAATGACACTTGACCCTTCACCCTTGACCACCGTCTGGGAAGCCTACGATACAGCCTCACCGGAACCCAACCTCATTAGGTCGGAAGCCGGGCAATCCTCAAATCCCGGCCCTCACATCAGCCCCCACAGCCCTGTTTCTGGCCTTAAAAGGGACCCGCTGGCTCTGGAGTTGTTCATGGTGAGGGTGGGGCGAGTCTGTGGTGCTTCCGCCCCCCGCTCCCCCACCCCCAGCACTGAGCCTGAGAAATGAGAAGAAAGCGGTCTGATCCTTTGCCTCTGCCGGCTGCCCTGCCCAGGCCTCCCTGCCCCCCCTCCCTGCCCTGGCCCGCTGACCCCCCTTTCCTCCGTCCATGCTCAGTGTCCCAGCCCACAGAGGGCCCGGGGCACCGCAGGGAACACTTCCCAGCGGCCTCCGCCCCCCCAGCCCAGTCAGAGGCTGCTGCTCAGGGCTCCAGATCCTCCTCAATAATCAGCTTTGTGAGAGGAGGAGCAGCTGCCTCGGCCTCCCGGCTGGCAGGGCAGGGAGCCGGCGGGGATTAGCAGGGATGTGGTTAATGGAAAAGCAGGGGGAGGGGAGAGACGAGTTAAGTGCTGCTCTGGGGCAGGGACTTCCCGCTCGTCCCCTCCTCCTCTCCCTGCTGCCCTTCACTTAGGGAGAGGCCAGAGGCCGGGCGGCTGGCTGGGGCCTCGCTGCTTCCCCAGACAGACCTCCCCATCCGCGCCGAGGGCCCAGGCAGCGGGATAACCAGGGGCAGAGCTGGGCCTGCTCTTGAAATGAGCGAGTCCCTTTCCAGACAATTTCTGAGCAGCTCCTTCCGGGGGAGACCCCACACTGGAGGCGGGGAGCTGGGGGACAGGCTAGCTGTGTGCCCCAGCACCTGGCCCCGGCCCTCACGCAGAGCCATGACTCCATGTTTGCCAGTTAGCGTTAAGGGGGGCTGGGCAACCCAGAAAGGCTGGGGACCTGAACCCAAAAGGAAGGGCACGACTCTGAGAGGACGCTGACCTCACACTAGTTCTCGGTCAGTGTGGAGGATCAGGACGGAGTCAGGCAGGCCTGGCGTCAGCTGCGCGAGCACGCGGGCTGCGCCTGCCCCGGGCGGAAAGGGCCCGGCCCGAAGCCACCCACCGGGACCTGCCTTCTCCCGAAGCGCAGTGTGGCTGGGGCTGCTTCGGGAACAGCGGGAGCCCCGCGTTAGGTACCATCTGCAGAGGCGGGGCCCAGAGGACCCACATAGGGGGGCGCCACTAGTGGGCATTTTAACCCTCAGCCCAGAGCTGCCACTGGGCGGTGTAGACGCAGGGGGAGGCTGGTTGGGAGCAAGGGCAGCCTGAGGCCGGCTCACCTCTCCGCTCCCCCGGGCTGGGTGCAGGCAGAAACCCCAAACGCGGGGCAAACCCCAGCTGCCCGCCATGGAAGGCCTGTTCCCTGCAGAGCACAGCTCCCATCACCAGAACCCCGTCCAGCCGGGACGCACACAGCAGCCTCCGCAGAATCCACTCTAGTGACATTGAGTCACTCGCTCGCTCCTCAAGCAAAGCACAGCTGGGAGAAGGTCGGGTGGTCAGAAAGCCTCTCCTCCCCGCTCCCCGCCCCCCATCCCCCAGGTTGTCTCCCGTGTAAAACAGTGTCCAGCGAACTTCAGAGCGGGCCCTGCGCGCATGCTGACAGCACCGAAGCCGCTGACTCTCGGTTTCTACCTCCGGGCCATCCTCCCGTCCAAGAACGGGAGCTGGAATGAGACCAGGGCATCTGATCAGACAGAGCCCCGCCTCGGAGCCAGCCTGGAGGGCCCAAGGGGCTGGAAGCCTGGGACGTGCCCGGGACGGGACGAAGGTTTCCAATCTCAAGAGGAGCTTGGGAAAGAGTATGGTGCTGGGGGCAAGGGCAGGCGCGACACCAGGCGCCTCTCCGCATGCCCGAGCCAGGCCAGGCGGGAGCTGTCTGGGCCGAGCTGGCAGGCAGGGCGGGCGGGCGCTCAGCTGGCCGCAGCTTGATCTTGCACGGGCGGCACGTCTGCTGCCCGGGAGCCGTGCCCAGGCGCAGGTGCAGTGTGACAGCGACAGCGAGGGCGGCCGCGATTGTCCGGGCTCGGCGCTCAGTCCCACCCCCTGCAGCGTGACATCACCCACCCCGGCCTCCGGAATGCACTGGCCTAAGAAGGAAAGGAAAGGCTCCAGTCCTTTCTTTCTCTCCGAGTGTCACGCTTTTCCATAAGCATCTCGTGCTCCTTGGAACAAACCACTTGCACGTGGATTTGGGCACCGCGGGCGGGAGGGGTCGGGGGTGGGGCGTGCGTCCCGGTAGTGGAGCCGAGCGGAGCGGCGACCGTGCGGGGAGCGGGGCTGGGGAGGCGGGAGGAGGAAAGCAGCCCGACAACAACACAACTCCGACGGGCTCGTCCCCGGGAGACACTTTCCCGGGGGATGTGAGTTCGCCGGGCGACCGCCTTTCCTGCCGCCCGCGGGCTCTGTCCTGCGGGGACCGCCCGTCCCGAGGCCGGGGGCGCGGTTCCTGGCTCCGCGTGGGCCGCAGGGGCCGAGGCGCCGGGAGGGACCGGACCGGATGGGGAGGGGCGCTTGGGGCCGGGCCGTACCTGCTTCTCCGCGGCGGCCTCTTCCTCTGCCGGCTCCGCGGGCTCCCCCGGCTCCTGGGGCGCGGCCGCGTTCTCCGTGGCTGCGGGGCCGGGCGGCGCCGAGGGTGCCCTGGCCGCGGTCGGGGGCGCGGGCTCCGGGGCCGCGCGGGCGGGGTCCGAGCTCGCGGCCGGTCGGCGCCGCAGCAGCAGCCAGGCCAGCAGCAGCGCCAGCGCCGTGGCCAGTGCGGGCAGCGCGGCCAGCAGCTCCGCCAGCGCCTCCATCGCCCGGCCGCCCGAGTGCGCGCCCGCCGGGACCCCGAGGAGGCTTCCCGCGCCCCGCCCCGGGGCGGAGCCCCGCCTCGGACCCGCCCCGACACCCCGCCCCCTGGGGCGACAGACCCGGGGGACCAGAGCCCAGACTCGTTGGGAAGCGCATCTGAGGCCGGAGGAGGGATGAGCCTTCCTTGCCCGGCGGGCCTGACGCTCTGAAAACCGGTTAATTACGGTCATCTTTGGCATCACTTTAGCCTCGTCCAGCGGTTCATCTCGAGGATTTGGAGATGTAAAAACCAGGGAGCCCATGGAAACTGGCCTGGCCTTCCTGTGGGACAGTGAGACCACAGCCACTTGCTGAGCTGGTGGACAGCGCTGCGTTCCTGGGGCGGCCTCACCCGCGTTCGCAGAGGCGTTTCCAGCTCCTGCCGGTGAATGCCCTCCCGGTGGCCCCCGCGCCTTCAACACAAAGCCTGCTGCTCCAGTGGCTTCGAGTCCACTCCGTTCAGGTTCATCTCTGCATAATTCTGATGCCTGGGAGGCGGAGTGAGGGAGAGGAAGCCCACTGCTCTATTTCTCCAAGGTAAGTTTGCTATGAATATGTTGTTACCAAAAACATTACTTCTTTACCTCCCAACTCCCCACAGTTGCTATTTTCAATAAACACAGCGCAGGGGAGGCTGTCAGGGTCCATGGCAAACACAAAGCCTAAAGCTGCAAAAAACAAGGTCCCTGCTTTTGCTGAGGAAGCATTTCATGCTGTTGGAAAAACTGGAGCCGACATCTGACTGAGCCAAGATGCCAGCCGATGCTCCCTTTAAACCGAAGGCGTGACAAACAGGATCCCGCTGCAGGGTGAGCTTGGCCCTGCTGCACCCCTGACATCCAGGGCCGGGGACGGGGAGAGTGAGAAACAGACTCCACATGGAACCACGGGCAGTGAGCACACGTGGCACCGTACCTGTGGAACGGCCACACACCACTAGGCATCGAAGCTGCCAATATGCCTGCTCCCAGGCAGCACTCCTTAGAGCATGTGCACAGCTCCGGTTCCACACGAATCCCGCCCAACGGCCTAACTCCGCCAGCGCGGAACCGCCAATGAGATTGCAAAGCAGTTATGCCAGCAACTTGCTTGCCGACCCTGACATGCCTTTCGCTAATTTACAGAGAAGCCACTGCTAAGCTACGCATCAGCTAGAATGGTAATCATGTTCTTTACGACGATTTCATACACTTGTGAGCAGTAAGGACTTCTGTGCACGGCGTTACCGACCCCGACCAGCGGCCATGGGGCACCAAGCACACAGCGGCCCGTGCGCTGGGCCGACAGCGCCTGGCACTCCAGCAGGTGCTGAATGCTCGAATGATTAATAAATGGGCAAAGTGTGAACCATGCTCTGGTTTTGGAGGCTCTCAGAGGAGTCACCCTGAGCATCGCAGTGCGGAGGCACCTGCGTGCGGCCCTGGGTTCTCCGAGCTGATGGAAAAGCCGTTGGTGCCTCATTCCCAAATTCCACCGTCCTCTTGAAGTCTTGTCTGTCCTGGGTCCCCAATCTTTTCTTTTTTAATCCTCACCCAAGGATATATTTTTCCATTGATTTTTAGAAGTGGAAGAGAGAAGGAAAGACAAAGAAATATTGATATGAAACACATCAATTGGTTGCCTCCTGTACGAGCCCCAACCAGGGCCCGGGCTGGGGAGGAGCTTGCAACCAAGGTACATGCCTTGACCAGAATTGAACCCAGGACCCTTCGGTTCACAGGCCGACGCACTGTCCACTGAGCCAAACCAGCTCGGGCAGGGGCCCCAACTCTGAATATGCCCCGCTGCTCCTCCCATCAGTCACTTAGTCCAAGGCTCCTTCTCTCGACCCAGCTTGTTGGCTTTAAAATTATCTGGAGAGTAGTCTCTAAAGCAGTTTGACGTTGTACGTTGTACCTTCCCTTCACTGTTGTTGACCCCAAAGGAGCAGCTCAAGCCTGGCGGGTAGAAGGGATGGATCCCGGGTGCCCACCTCCTACCTGGTCCTGATCGCCCGGCCCCACTCCACTCCTTTGTCCCCACCTCATCCCTGACCCGTTATTTCCAGATGTTGTTTATCAAAAAGGAATCACTTTGGCACCTGGGGAAAAAAACAGGGTGGCTAATCTCTCAAGTTCACATTGCCGCTGCCGTCCCAGCCCTGCACGTCTCAGCACTGGCCGGCTACCATGCCCTCTGGCGGCAAACAGCCTTCCGCTTTTGTTTTCTTTCCATGGACTTTGGGAGAGGAGCAGCTGTATGATTGTGAGAGGGTGTGAGAGCAGGATAACAGTATTGGGGGAAAGATCAAGGCATCCTGAGGATGGCAAGAAAAGTTCTTTAAAAAGGAGAAAACAAAAATAAAAAGGAGGCGGCACACCATTCAAATAATAGGAGACTACGGCCTCAGGGTGTGCATTCACTGTCCTCCACACACAGAAGTGGCCACCCCGCCTGGTGTGGGAGGGGAGCGCAGCACCAGGGCAGGGAGCCTGCGGTGTTCCGGTCACCTGACTCGGCGGGAGCTGCTGCTTCTGACCCGCAAAGCAGCCAAGTGGGAGAGCAGGCCCCGCCCCAGCCTCAGGCTCTGTAGACGCCAGGGGGTCCCTTCGCATTTCCCCTTGTGAGGACTTCGCTGTGCAGGGCACCCCATCGAGGGCACACGGTGGAGTCACTACTTCCCCCCAGGACCACGACAAGAGGAGCGACACACGAAGGTTCTGGTATTCCCAAAGGAAAAAAAAATCAAAGATATAAAATGCTTTTCATTTTTATTAAATAATGTACAGGGTTTCCTTGGCACCATCCACATGGGTTCTTGCCTTTACGCGTAAAACAAGCCATGGTAATTTGCTACAGACGAAAGAGCTACTGTAGCAAATGCTGAGTGGACTCATCGCAGGAGCGTCCTCCTCCTCCTCCTCCTCGTTCTCGGCTGGCCGTGTGCAGAGCCCACAGGCTGCCCGCCGGCCCCGCCCGGCCCGGCCTGGCCGCGGCATGTCCTCTGGCGTGAGCGGCCGGTCACCTGGAAGAGCTGCGCTCCTTGCTCACGCAGTCGTCCTGGGAGGTGGTGTCCCCGTTCCCCATCATGCTGCAGGTCCTCCGCTTCTTCCTGCGGTGCATCGTCCCGTCTCCTTCAGACCCCGACTCACACTGGACACGGAGGAGAGAAAACGAATTCAACCGGATGGAACCTCCGGCCTCAGGAGACAGCACTCGGATGGTCCACGTCCCCCAGAGGCAAAGCAGCCGTGCGACTGCTCCACAGTGCAGTCCGAGCGCCACTGGACGTTTCCGGTGCCCCGAGAACCCCCGTCTCCCCGCAGGAGGCAGTGTCCCCCGTGTTCTCTAACAGGAGGGGGCACCACCCTGAGAACATTGTCATCATCTGGAGGTTGCATCATGGAATTTCACTCGACCAGCACAGCCTGATGCGTGAAGGTAAGCACCGCACTTGCCATTCATAAAACACACCACTGCCCGCCGTGAGAAAGAGTAAAATCAGCACAGCAAGCAGCCACCAGACGGAAGTCACATCTGCTAAGGGTGCAGGACCCTCTCACCCAATGCTACGTTAGCTTTTAGCAAGTCACTGAATTTGCTGGGTTCCTAGGCTCACAATGCACCACCCAGAGGGAAAATCTGAACCTGGACCTTGAGGTCAGAATGCTTGGGGCCTGAATTTCCGGCCCGCTGTCTGCCAGCGTGAGGTCCTGGCCTTTCCTCACCGGACCGGCAAGCTCTCCTCTAACCTGAGGCTGTTGCACACAGAGCTGTGAGCTGGACAAAGCCCCTCCGTGGCAGGATGAAGCAGTGGTGGTTCCCGAAAGCGAAAAGCTCCCCGTTTTTCTCCCTCCTGCCTGGGCGGAGGGAGTCACGGCTGGTTTCCACGGGACCTGCCCTGGAGGCCTGGCGGCGAGCGGGCTCACCTCCGAGTCCGAGTCCGACGAGCTGGAGCTGGAGGAGCTGGAGGAGTCGCTGGAGCTGTCGGAGGCGATCCCTGTGGACTCCTGAAGGTCAACCGAGTCAGCCAGGACCGCCAGCTCGGGGTGCTCCTGCTTCAGGATCCTGGGAGACAGGAAGTGCGTTCTCAGTGAAGGGACAGGCACGGACAGCCACAGGCAAGCTCCCCGGCTGCGGCCCAGACCTGGCTGAGAGGCGCTGGCGAACAGCAGGTGCCTATTGGGAGCGAGGGCTGTCGTATGGCGGGGACGCAGTCCACAGGCTGGGAGCCGGAGCCCACACGCTCAGGCTTTTCCGGAAGGAACCCGAGCTCCATATGCTCCCGCCACCAGCGCCATGGGCCGGGCACACTGCCACCTCGCGGCCACGTTACCCTGACTGGTTTTTCTCCTTGGGAGTAAGTCTCTCTTTCTCATTTTCCCTGCGCTTTTCCTGGCTGAGTTTTTGAACCTCCCTTTCCACAGCACAGCACAGCACATGATCGGAGTTGCACTGACAATGAAATTCTATTGGTGAGAGTAGAAACCATCAGGTCTGTGAGAAGAAGCATCGAGGATAGAACAGAACTGGGCCATCGGAGGCAGCAGCCCCCCCTCGGGACCTAACCTGGCATCTACATCTCCCGTGACAGGGACAAAGCCCTGCGGAGGAGGGCCTACAGAACGGCCACGGAGCACGCGGCAGCCTGCGGAGGGCGACAGGCCTCAGGTGTCCGGAGTCGGGGAGAACGGAGCCACCACCCTTGCTGGCCCTCTCGGCAGGGGGGCTGAGCCCTGAACAAGCCAGAATCCCTCTTACCCCGAGAGCTGGTCCCTCCAGGTCAGGGTTGGGACACAGTGGCACGGGGTGGCTGGGGGTGGCTTGCACTGCCGCTGCCCGTGCTGTATCTGTTCTGTGGATAAACAGAGGAGCTAAGTCTCCAGGACAGTGACCTCACTCCTAAGACTGAAGGGAATAATGCTTCTGGGTAAGAAAAAGAAACAAGCAAAATAAAACCCAAACAAAATGGGTTCCTTTGCTAGTGCAAGCTCTGGGGGAAAAACAAAAAAAACAACAAAAGGGGAAAATACCCCGACGACGCAAGTGTTTGACGCTCTGATCAACAGTGCGGGGCTACCTGCTACCTGGAGGCTGGAGCATCCTGAGAGTTAGCCCTGATGACCTTGACCCTCTCCCTGCACGTGCGTGCTCATCAGCCCCAGCTTCTGCCAGGCCCGCCTAAGTTCAGCCCCTGGCATCGCAACGGCGGGCTCTTTCCATTTCTCTCCGGTAGAAATTGGAACAAATCACAAATAAGAAAAAAATGGCTCTCACCTATACCATTTCCGGGACAACTTTGGTCTCCCTCTTACCGTCTTGTGCCATACAACAGGGAAGTTGGTGCTGCTGGCAAAATTCTGGGTGATGGCAATGGTGGTGTCAAGATTGAGGACAACGTGCCACCAGCCTCCTGAAAGCCAACAAGCAAACGGTTACGGAGGGCCGGGTTCTGTGCCCAATCGCTCTAGAACATCAACAGTATACAACACTGAAGGGGAACTGCAGAAGCGGGTTGCTCCCACCAGCGGGGCCTCTGAGCTGGTGCGGGGCGGACCTGCTCCTCCTGGCCCGGAGTCAGAAGGACCTGCGGTAAGTTTTACTGGCCATGGCTGTGCCCACTCACTCGGGATCGCCTATGGCTGCTTCCCTGCTACTAGGGCAGAGCTGAGCAACTGCCACAAAGGCCGTCTGGCCAGTGCCTGACGTGCTCACTCTCTGCGCCTTTACAGAGAAAGCGTGTCCTCTCCTGCTCACTCACTGCTGCGGCCCACTGTGAAGGCAGCACGCTCTCCAGCCTCAGGAGGAGGACGTCTACCTGAAATACCTTTATTCCCAACACTTAACCTGTCAGAGTCATCAGGTATGGAACTGATTCCTGCCTCTAGGCTCTAAGTCACTATTTCCTGGCTCAGCCTACCCAGTACGACACTGTATCAAGTGACAGAAATATGCACAAGTCACAGAACATACACAAGACACTAGGGAAACTAAAAACGAGTAGGATCCGGAACACAGAAAGGTGACCAATAGTCATGTATCGAGGTGACAGTGGACAGCAGGCCCCCAGCACCTGACGACACAGCAGCATTTCGCTGCCAGAGGTGGGCAGGCAGCTCTGTAGTCGGCTGGAGGGGTTTCCTGGACTCACTCTCTGTGCAGTTCTGCTCCAAAAGGACAGATCGCTAAGCTCAGAGAGCACTTGCTCCAGTTCATCTGTACCTGGCACAAAGACAGTCTCTCCCGGCTTTTGCAAGATTTCCAGGGGCTTGAATTCGGGTGGCCAGGTCGGCAGCTGTGTCCGGGGATAGATGATCTTAAACCAGGTGATAGCTTCATCCTGCTGGTTCCCTCCTTCATCGCGGGTCACCTTGATGAGCTCCCGGGGCGTGCTGGTGGGGAACAGGCACCAGCGCTTATGGCCCTGCACCAAGGCATTCCAGGCGCTGGTTCCCAGAGGGTCGATGTGAATTCCGGTTCCGGAGCGTGGGGGCCCCATCACAAACCACCTACAGGACAGAAACATCCAAGAAATGAAGAGCAATTTAACCACACACCCCCCCGACCACACACACACAAAACAAGCTTGCAGTCACACACTACAGTGTGTCATCTTTGTTGCAAAGACTACACAAATTCTGGAACCTAGAAATGCTGAGTGAATTGTGGGTGGACTGATCGCTAACAGAAAAAAGGAAAACCGCTAACTTGGCTTAACGCTGGACTTACAACTTCCCTTACAGGTCAGCGATTCGCCTTCGCTTCTGGGGAGCTTTCAGAAATCCCGAGGCCCAGGAGGCACCCAGACCAATTCAACCAGAGCCTCTGGACCCCGCTGGGCGTCAGTAGCCCCCAAAGTCAGTCCCAGGTGCAGCCAAGGGGAAACCACTCACTGCTTTGTAAAGGGGGGTGGGCTGTACCTGTAAGGGGGCCTGCGCTTCTCCCCTGCGTACTGGAAAAGGTCATCGGTGAAGAACTTGGGCACCTTGTAGTCTTCCAGAAGTTTCCTTCTTTTGGGATGTTCGCCGTAGCTGCTGTCGAAGATGTACAGGGGGCTGTCGTCCCGCGTGCTCTCCATATACTCGATGTAGTACTTCATCTTCATCTTCACCGAGTAGCCGTCATTGTCCTCCCCGCACTTGAACTTCTGGTTGCGGTACTTCCTCTTCAGGCGCTCCAGAGTCCATTTCTCCTGCGCGGACCAGCCCTCCTGGGCGTTCAGCAGAACCACGGGCTTGTAAGGCCTTTCGTATCGCTCCACAAAGTCTTCCACCGAGAGCTGTAGGGCGTCCGCCCTCTCCACGTTATCCTGAGGGAAGCAGAGAGGACCTACCTAGTTTTAAAAAATCAGGCGACTAAAGGTGCCCCCAGGGCCAGCCAGCAGTGACACTCCCAAGGAGCCAGGTTTTTGTTCTGGCTTCTACGGGGGTGGGGGTGGGGGAGGACCTGCGCGCGTGCCGCTACGACGCACCCAGAGCCACGGCACCAAGGGCGGCTTCGCATCTCCCACTTGGGGCCTGGGACAGCCGGGTCCCCGCGGGTCCCGCCGTCCAAGAGGATCGAGGAGCCACAGGCCTTTCCTTTGCGAGCGCCGGAGCCGTGAGGGTGCAGCTACCCGGGCAGGGGAGGAAGAAGGCCCTCCCGGCCCCGGGGAAAGGTGCGCGGCCGCTCGGAGCCCCCGGGCCCGGCCCGCGATGCCCGCGCGCTCACCGCCACGGCCGCCGGGTTCAGCGAGAAGCTCTCGTAGTAATTGTGCCGGGTCCAGTCCAGCGAGTCCTTCAGCTCCGGGCGTGCACTCCGCTTGGCCTCGCGGATCCGCTTCTTGCTCTTGTGGTTCATCCTGCGAGGGTCACCAGCGAGTTCCGCCACGACCGCCGCGCAGCCCGCCTCCTGCCACCAACGCGCCCCTTCCCGGCCCCGGCGACGGCCGCACTGCAACGCCCTTCGCTCGGCCCGGCGCCTTTAAGGTCGCCTTCCAGAAGATTCACTCCCCAACCACCTCCCGGGCCGCGGGTTGGGCGTGCGGCTGCCGTCTTCCCCGCCCCCCGGCCGCTCGCGGCTCGCCATTGGCCTCGGCGCCCGCAGGGCCCTCCTTCACAGACGCCGGGTCCCTGCCATGTTGGGAAGGTCGGGGCTGCCGAGGCACCGCCCCCGCGGCCGGCTTCCGGTGCGTCACTTCCGGCAGCGCCGCCTGTCTGCGGCCGACTTCCGCTGGCGTGCCGCGCGGGCCTCCTGTCTGTGTCCCGGTGGCCTGGTTCCGGGTCTGTCCTCCGTGCTGCCGCCTCGCCGCCGGAGGGGTGCTTCCCCTTCCTGCTTAGGGTCTTAGGGGCCCGCCGGGCCCGCCGGGCCCGCGTGGCTTCCGGGAAGCGGCCCAGCCGGCCCCGGGGCCCCGCGCGCGCATCCTGGCGGCCCGGCGCCCCCCGCTGCTGCCGGCCCCCCCGGGAGCCACCGGCTCTTCACTGGGCGGCCGTGACTTCCGAGGGCATGTGTTCCGGGCCCAGCGCTTTCGGTTCTCGGAGGAGCCGGGCCTGGGAGCGGAGGGGGCCATGCTGGAGGTCCGCGTCCCGCAGGTGCGTGCAGCCGCACCCGCCCGAAGGCCTTCCGGCCCTTGCGCCCTGGCTTAGGAGCCGTTCTCAGTCCACGGGGAGGAGGGGCAGAGAGGGGTGTGGGGGAGCGGGGTCCGGCCTCCCGCCTTAGGATGGACCAGAGAGCGCAAGGTCTGGGGTGAAGCCTCTGGCATGTGACGTCTTTCAGTAAGGAATCGGGGGACCCTGCCGGGAGGGCGCTAATCCACTCCGACTGTTTCCTGCCAGAAAAAAAATGGCATTTTTACCACCTAATGTTTTCTTTGATCTTGTTGAAGGGCTTCTTAATTAAGCTTCCTCTGGGAACGGGAGCTCCAACCCTCACTGATCAAGTAAAGTTTCGGGGTTGACACTCATTTCCTTTCAGCTCTCGAATGTCCCAGAACTCAGTAATTGTACGTCAGGTTTTTCTAAGCATTTTCACGTTGCCATCTTTCATTTGGTTTTTAACAGCAGCCTGTGACATGTAACACTTTCAAGAGGAAACACAGCTTCAGTGGAACCCATTTCTGACAGTTGCTAATGCCTTCACGTTGAAATACCCACTTGGATTTCTTCCCAATTTTAAGAAGATATTCTCTGTGAAAATGGAGGCCCCTTTTCTTTTCTTTATTTTTTAAAAAATATATTTTATTGATTTTTTACAGAGAGGAAGGGAGAGGAATAGAGAGTTAGAAACATCGATGAGAGAGAAACATCTATCAGCTGCCTCCTGCACACTCCCCACTGGGGATGTGCCCGCAACCAAGGTACATGCCCTTGACCAGAATCGAACCTGGGACCCTTGAGTCCGCAGGCCGATGCTCTACCCACTGAGCTAAACCGGTTAGGGCAGAGCCCCTTTTCTTTACACCTAAATCTGCACAGCTCTGGTCAGAAATCCCCCATTGTTCTCCTGGGTAAAATCTACCAGGGCAGGCAGTTTTGCTCTTTTATTCACACTGCACCCTTACAGGTAGAACAGGATCTAGCATACCTTAGGCACTCATGTTTGTTGAGTGGATTAGGTTCAGGCCTTAGTTCCTTCACCTGTTACTTTTACAACTTCAGCCCCCTTTCTACCACCCCCCTAGAGGCACCCTTTGCTCTAAAAAACAGACCTGCGTATTGCAGTACGTTTAATGATAGCTAACGTTGTATGTTTAACTTTGTATGTTTAACGGTAGCTAACTTTGTGTGCTTACTTGGTGCCTGGCACTACTAAGTAGTTGGCATTGAATTTTCCTATTAACCCAGTGCGATAGTATTTTGTAATTGCGGAACCTGAGCACAGACTTAATAACTTGAGTGAGGTCACACAGCTGGTCAAGTGCAGATCTGGAGTTTGAACTCGGGCAGACTCATTTCAGAGCCGTGAGCTGTTATCTTGCCTCACTAAACACTAGGCTCTCACAATTCTCTGCTTTTTCAAAGGCTTTGTAAGTTGCCTGCCTTCCCAACTCCTTCGAGGGGATATAAAACTGCTATACCGTGTGGCAAGCACTCTTCAGACATTTATTCATTCAGCAAGCATTTATTCAGAGACTCATGGCCACTCAAACCTCTTCAGGGATGTCTTCCTAGGCCTACATCGTTTCCCATTAGCACACCAAGTTATGCCTGTGCGTAAAACCCTCTGATATCTTCTTGCATTAAAATAAAATAAAATAAAGCTACACTTCCTGTGGCCTCTGCTTGCACTACACAACCCTGCCTCCAGCCCCTCCGTCTGTGCTCTGTTGTCCAGCAAGAGGCTTTAGTTCCTGCTTCAGGGCCTTTGTCTGAATCTCCCCCTATCTAGTGAAGCCACCTTGTGGTCATTGGTCCCCCCCCACCCCATTACTCTGACATCACCCCCTTTATGTATCGTGCTTATAGCATTATCATGAACCAAAAATATCTTTGCTTACTTGCTGCCTCTCTCCCTAGTAGGGTATATATGCTCCATGGGAATGACATTCTCAGCCTAGAATAGTTATTAAGCTATGAGTCTGAATAGATGCTTGTTGAATGAAGAGTGCTTACCACATGGTATAGCAGTTTTATATATACTCCCCTTCCCCTCCATAGGATGTGAATTGGAGAGCAGGGAAATGTCATTTTTGTAATGGATGCCAGAGTCAGGCACTCAGTAATTGCTGTATTAAGTTGCAGATGAGTTATTTTGTCCAAAAATTCTTTCCAGGTCCTGCATCTTCAGTATGGAATGTACGTCTGGCCCTGTGCGGTAGTCCTGGCCCAGTACCTGTGGTTTCACAGAAGATCTCTACCAGGCAAGGCTATCTTAGAGGTACATGTGCCCTTGAGGTCTCAAACACAGTTTAGATTGAAGTCTACATGCTTGATATTTGGGCTTCGGTTCACTACAGGGTTTACAGCTGTATGGAAAGTTTATTCTTGTATTATTTTCCATACTGTCAACCTACTTTTGCCCCAGTATTTTAAAATCGGGGTAATGTGGCCAGCTTTTAAGGCATGTGAGTTAAGGATGACTTTTACATTTGTAAGATGGTGTTTAAAAAAATGTGGCCCAACAAGACTAAAATCCTTACTCTCTGGCCCTTATTGCATGAAGCCCAGTGACTAATTGGGCAGGGAAGCAGTCAAGGCCATATTCCTGGGGTGTCCCAACAGGGTCATTTGGGCTCTAACATGCCCATCCTGACTGGAAATGGGAAGCTTTTATTTCAATCAATTGGAATGCAAAAGCATTCCTTGGCATTACTCATTGTTTAAAATGCCTTGTTACTTTAAACCAAATGGAAAAATCCTTTTGTAGAAAGCCATGTCCTAGACCTGTCAGGCTTTATTCACATAAAAACAATTAAAATCAGTAACTGGCTGTGCGTGTAGTCCCCCTGGAGCTTTTAGAGGCAGCATGCCCTACAATTAACTCTATGAAAACTGAAAATGACAGAGCAAGTTCCCCAAGACTACTTCTCTGGGCATGTTAAGCAACGAAATGGCCTAAGACACACATTGAGTTTGGAAGCACTAGGTCAGTTGCAGAATACAGGGCCCAGTATGAGATTTTAACTGCACTTTGACCCAATTAAGAGGAATCACACAGACTCTTGCCAAATTCAAAGCCCAGGGTTCCTACAGGTTAAGGCAGCGTTTTAACCATGGCATGTTTTATAGACATAAGCCCAAATACACACTGCTCACAAGGATGAAATGGGAACTAAGATCCAAATTCTTTGTAGTTCTAGACAAACTTTGAAATGTCATCTTTTAAACTTACTAGATTGGAGCTGGAGTGAGCCTTCCAGGAATTATAGCTGCAAAATGTGGCGCTGAGGTTACACTGTCCGACAGCTCAGAGCTGCCTCACTGCCTGGAAGTCTGTCAGCAGAGCTGCCAAATGAATAACCTGCCACAGGTGCATGTTGTAGGACTAACATGGGGTCACCTATCCCTGGACCTTCTGGCTTTGCCACCCCAAGATATTATTCTTGCAGCTGATGTGTTCTTTGAACCAGAAGGTAAACTTTTTTGCCTAATAGCCAATTTGGCCAGAGATACAATGCAAGTAGGAAGTCTGTATTAATAAGCCCTTCCTTCCTAGACTTTGAAGACATTCTAACTACAGTATACTTTCTGATGCAGAAGAACCCCAAGGTCCAATTGTGGTCTACTTACCAGGTAAGAAGGTAAGCCCAACTAATCCTGGTTTATTCAATTTTATTAAGTTAAATTAAGCCTTAGTAACCAACGCCAAAGGATAACATGAAAAAACATTTGAAGCAAAACAGGAAAATAATTTTAGAAAGTTTATTTTTCAGTGCTGACTGGTCACTTGAAGCTTTGATCTACAAGTGGGATATGAAATGTGTCCACATTCCTCTGGTGTCTTTTGGTGCAGACAAGGAAGATATAGCAGAATCTGCCCTTCCAGGAAGACATACTGTTGAAATGCTGGTTATCTCCTTTGCAAAGGACAGTCTCTGAATTACACCTACAAGCTGTTTTGGGACAATGTTGATACCGATACCGATTAGCAACTTGGCAGGCCCATTAGGATCCAGACCACTTCAGCCTGAGAGTACAAGCCATGGGTTTAAAGATGGTCAGATCTCTTGGCCTTAAAACTGTGATGTGTCTATCAGACAGTACTTGTGGGAACAAAAATTAAAACACCTATTAAAGACTCATGTTGTTCCTAAGTCATTAAAATAGGGCATCAATTAGGTCATGAGAACAGAGTAGCCACACCTCGGTGTGCTGCCTGCCATAGAGCATCACTTTTAGGGATAGTTGATGTGAACTTTTAATGGAACATTTTCCATTAAAAAGTCAACTAAGCATTTCACTTTCATACTATATAATTGGTAACATTCACAAGAAAATTGCACAGGTCTTTCAAACAAAGGGAGGAAAAAAGACCAAGACATATTCTGAGAATAGCTAACACCAAGAAAACATTTTTAATTAAACTATAGAAACAATGGTTATAGTACAGAATATTTATGAGCAAAAAAGATACACCATGTTTTAAGTACTTACAAAGTTACAGACCATTTGCTTCCTTAACATTTTTCAAATTTTAAGTTCATACATGAAGATGATCATTTTTACCATTTGGTGGAGTGGAGTAGAAAAAAAAAAGGGTGTATTATTCATCAGCTAGATGTGCTCACTGTATGCTCCGTTATCTATATGCAAGGCCCGGGTGACTGGAAGTGCAGTTGTCAGGCATTTTAATAAACTGGACAGCCATTTGTTTCTGCACGACAAGGCATCTTTACACAGGAGCAATCGGGAGAAAACAGGAAACAGCCAAGCACTCTGCACTGCAACACGCCACCTTAACAGCTAACCAGCATTACTCAACTGCTACACAACTGCGCCTAGTGCACAAAAATACACAAGAGAAGAGATTAGAATTGTGTTTGGTAAACAATCCTTTCAAAAAAATCAAGTCTTTTCACCTGAAGTCTTTATACGAGTTTAGGTTCAGATTACCATTTAGATCTGAAGGTAAATAACATGCACAAATTTACACCAACTTTTGTAGGTTTTTAATTCTAAGGAATGAAGGCAATGCTGAGTCAATCTCTTGACAGCTTTAGGCTGTGTGTGTGTAATGGCTGCACGTTTCCTTAAGTTTCCTTAAAAGTCAGGAGGCCACAAATTAGGTTACCAATCTGTTTAATTTCAAACAAAAAAAGTCAGCACTATATAAACAAAAAGGAAATTTTACCTCAAATATCCAAGCCAATAATGAAATCTGAAGTCGTTCACCTTACTAAATTACAAGAAATTTGAATAACAGCAACAAAATGGCACATAAAATGCAGTTTGCCACCTGAGGCAAAGCTTAAAACAAGTAAAAAGTTAGACAAAATGTCACAAAATAACCTTTTCAATAGCCAGGTGCTTGTTCCAAGGACTCTTTGATGGACTGAGCATGGGGTCCTTTTCCTCCTCGTTTCTGTTATGTTGCTTGTCGACACATCTAGGTTTGAAAAGAAATTAAGTTCAGTTTCCCTCCCGTCACCGTGAAGCCGCCCAAAGTGCCAAAGTGCACGTGGTTTCAATTTCGGGCATGTACTTGGCATGTGCCGTCTAAGGCTCTGGTGAAACAAGGTTTCAGAAAGGTTCCACCCGGCCGTTCTCACAAATGTTTAAGGCCCAAATTAGGAAATTTTCACATCAGCATTTACAAATTTGTGCGTTCTTGGCCAAATCACCAAGGTGAAAAATCGTTAAGGGGAGAGGGGGGAGAAAAGGAAAAGGGGAAAAAAGGGGGGCTGAATCCAAACAAAACTTGAAATCAGGAAAGTAACCTATATTTCAGGATAAATTTGGTTTTTAAACAAAACGTTTGGCAATCGAGAATAAGGCTTTCATGTCTGAGCTACTCAGGGCCCTTCCTTAAAAAACAGGACCAAACAATTTGAGTTAGAGACACACTATCCTTTCCCCACCCAGCGCAGTACCTGGACACTTTTTTGGGTTCCAAAGTTCATGCTGCTTTTTGCAATGCGTTTGCCACATCCACTAGAACAGCGACCCAGTCGGCACAACAAGAGTTGAGCCGAGTGCCTCCTCTAGGAGGATAGTGCATCTTTAACATTTAAAGACAAACCTGCTCCAACACACGCCCACAGAAACTGGTCCCTGGAGGATCAGCCAAATCAGTTAAAATCTGCAATACTGGCCAATATTCTTTTATCAAACAGGAGACCGCAGCTTTAAAGGGGAAAATGCAGACGTTGGATAAAAACAGCAAGAAATAGTCATTTTCATCAATAGGTCGCAAACAGTTTCCGACACAGCCATTACCACCTGCTCACACACATCCTTCCTGCAGACCCCACCGCAGCTCCTCCCCGCCGGGCCGTGCGCCGGGGCCCCGCGGGCATTACCGTTTGCCTAAGAGGACACGGCTCCCTCCTCTTCAGGAGACTTGGGGGGGCTCTTGGACCGCGACCTGGATTTGGACTCCCTCTTGGACACGGGCGGGGGACTTCTGGACCGGGACCTGGACCGGGACCGTGAGCGAGATCTGGACACGGACGATGACTTGGACTTGGATCTTCGCGCCGACCTGGACTTGGATGTGGACCGCGATCGGGAGCGAGTGCGAGACCGAGACTTGGAGCGGCTGTAGCGAGATCGACTGCGGGACCGGGACCGGCTCCGACTCCGGGATCGGCTGCGGCGGCGCCTCCTAGGGCTGCGGGCGGAAGCGAGAGGCGCGTCAGGCCCCGCGATCCGGCCGCGCCCCGCCCGCCCGCCATTATCTCGCCGCCGCCGCCATTTCCCGGTCGCGAGACGGGGTCGCCCAGGCCCGGGGCCACCCGCCACCACGTGCCCCCACGGACCTTTGTGAGTCAGCCCGGGGCCCCTCCCCGCTTACCTCCGGCTCCGGCGCCCGTAGCCACCACCCCCATATCTGCGGGGTGGCGGTCCCCGGCGGCTGTGGTGCGAGTCCGGGGGTCGGCCGTAGCGCGCCATCTGCACGCGCAGCTCGCGGCCGTCCAGCACGGCCCCATCCATGGCGTCCATGGCGTCTTCGGCGTCACGCTTGTCGTGGAAGCGGACGAAGGCGAAGCCGCGGGATTCCTTAGTGTAGCGGTCCCGCGGGATGTATACGTCGCCGACGCGCCCGTACTTCTCGAAGACGCGCCTCAGGGTGTCGGGCGAGGTGCGGTAGGTCAGGTTGTCCACCTTGAGGGAGGTCATGCCCTCCACATCGGGAGGCGGGCGGCCGTAACTCATGGCCCTGGAGCGTCGGCCGGGCCCTGCGACTGCGCGCCGAGAAACGAACGCCCTGGGCGGGCCCGCGCGTTCCGCTGGGGCGGCGGCGGCTTCCTCTGACTAGCTCGGCTCCACGCCGCGCCTCTTCTCCGGCAACAGGCTTCCGCGTGGAATCGTTTCTGAAAAGCCGACAGACAGACTGAACCACCACCTCCGCAACACAGAAGAAACTGGGCGAGTATCTGGCCCCAGTGCCCATTTATATTCCCCCTCACAAAATGGCGCCCGCGCCACCCAGAAACGAGCCCTCTGATTGGCTGCTCCCGCAACGTCCCTGCCGCGTGCGCCGGCCCTGCCCGGCGCGCCTGCGCAGAGCCCGGAAAAGCGCGGAGTCACTGCAGCTGGGAGGGGGGAGTGGCTTCGGCCGGCAGTTGGAAAGCCCGCGAAACGCTTCTTCCGGCGGGGCGCTCCGGGGCAGGAGGAAGAGGAGGTGCTCCCCTCCGGGGCTCCGCCTTCTTTTCCGTGCCAGTATCCGAGTTCCACGCTGCTTTCCGGCTTAGGCCTCAGCCCCGCCTCTGTCGGAGTGCCTACTCCTTCCCCCATTTGTGTCTCTGTGTTCCCAGCTGCCCCTGACCCCGCTATGTGGTCCCAGGTCTCCTCCCGCAATTCTCCGCCCTTCCGCTGGGTTCCGCTTTCAGCCCCGCCTTAGACGGCCACCGCGGGCCGGGCCCCGCTCACTTCGGGGGCAGGGAGGTCTCGCGAGGCGCCTGTCATTCCCGGGCGGCGCGGGACTACATTTCCCAGCGAGCTGAGCGGCCGGCCCCACGGCTGCGGTCAGGTGACCGGGTCGCCTGACCTCCACTGAGTCAGGGCCCGGCGGGCGGGCGGGGCCGAGCCGGCTCTGCTGCTCTCCTTGGCTCCTAATCCCCCGGCGGGCCCCTCCACCCGGGGCGACAGCTTTCTTGGCGCTTCGCCGGGTGTTGGGCTCTTCCCTCCTAGCGTCGCGCCCTAGGAATGTCCTAACGGTGCCCGTGGGGAGAGCTTCACCCTACGCCCGGGACTCGGATGCGCGAACTGGAAGGGGACCGCCTGGCTGCCTTGCTCCGGACCTGCCTCCTCTCACCGCCTCTTCGTCCCCCAGGCGTGGCAGTGGGTTCGCCCCGAGGACAGCTGACTGCCCTGGGCCGCTGCCGCGGCGGACCTCCGGCAGGGTGGAGCCAAAATGTCCCCGGAATCTAAAAAGCTTTTCAACATCGTCGTTTTAGGAGTTGCCTTTATGTTTATGTTCACCGCCTTTCAAACTTGTGGGAATGTGGCGGTGAGTTGGGGTCTGCGGTCCCTCCTTTGAAGTGCCTCCTAGAAATGACGATACGCGTTCATCGCAGCTAAGAGCGCGCTGAAACCGCGCCTTTCATGTTGTCAGCCTTCCTCGTTGTTTCTTAACGATTAGGATAGGTTTCATGCATCAGACATTTCTCCCGAACGTATGGGGATGTGCAGCATGGCCGCTGGTTTCTCTGAGTTGACTTGGGGTGTGCCTGTTGACTGTTTATTGTACTTCTTGTCTGCGTTAAGGTCTGCATTGTACGCGGAGAGTTCAGCCATGGTGTCCGCAGGGCCCCTCCCCCTCCCCCGCCCCCGCGCTTCCCTGCCGTTGGCTTATCTGCTGTTCTGTAATCCTTTTTCTTCTCTCACTTTCAGTGCTCAGTGTTGAGCATCTCCCATTTTTACTTTATTCCCAGTACTCGGAGGCTTTCCAGGGGAGAGAGGGGTTGCAAAAACGTTCGTTTTGTTCACTGGTTTTGTCTTTCACACAGCAAACTGTCATCAGGAGTTTAAACAGCACCGACTTCCACGGCAGTGGCTACACCAGGTATGGTTCTGTGCCATTGGTTTTGCGTCACACGTCCCGGGGGGCGGGGGGGCTGCTTAAATCCACACCAAAACCACGGGCACTAAGTACCGTGAGTTAGTTAGTAGTGGCTGCGTTTTTCTTCCCTGTGTCTAGACTTTTGGGAGAACATCCTTGAACAGAGGTGATGAGTTTAGGTTCCCTGTAGAATTAGACACCAGGTTTGAACGCCTGGCTTCCTGGCTGAATTGCTGCATTGTCTTAGGCAAGTTGCTTGGCGGAGCCGGGTTTCCTGGCTCAGCCAACGCCTGCGAAGCGCTTGGCGCGGGACCTGGCATTTAATGGGCACTCCAGTCTTGTCGTCTTACATCTTCCCAGTCTTACAGCAGCGGCTGTTTTATAGGACTCTTGAAACACTTGGTCTTCCTGCTTTTGCAATTTCGTGAGGCTGCATGGGCTGTCATCAGGAGCTGTTAGGTTTTTATGAAGGTGTTGAGGCCCAGTTTTGCACTCGGTGAAAATGAGTGGAAAGACCTGCATAAGTCCCCAGTGCACTGTGCCTGGAGCTGGGAACGTAACCTGCGCATGTAGCCACACACGGACAGGTCTCCTCATTTCTCCATCCTTAGGTATCAGGTTGTGGCCAATACCCGTCTTGAGGGCAGCTCGCCCCACCCCCACCCCGTCTTATTTGGTTATCACCTAGCCTAAGCCTGACCTTGTATATGATATATGAGAGTAAAGGGATATTTATGCCCATATTTTTCTAAAGGATTCCCATAACATTTTGTAGTGCTTTGTATTCATGCGTATTCTACAGAACAAGGGAAAGGACATTTGATAGTTGAGAGATTCATAAAAGCCAAAGGATAATTTACTATGGGTTTATAAGTAGTAAATAAATTCAGGGCCTTTGAAATGGTTTTAGTCACACTTTGTCCCAAGATATGCGTACTAGTAAGGCTGGGTCTCTAGTAGCTGAACAGTGTTCAATGAGACCATTAGGTTGAGCTACATGGACTCTGGCTTAAGGACTCGGCCTGTTATTTATAGCAGCGAGGTCACACGCACTTGCCAGGAGTTGTAGGCTGAGTCTGCAGAGCAGACTGGTTGCCTGGGGCCTCGAGAGTCACATGACCAGGTACGGGATGTGGGCTCCCCCCGTCACCAGGCGCCCAGGTGGACGCTGGACAGGTCACTTAGCCCTTCTGTGCTTCAGTTTTCTTTGTAAAATGAGGACGTTAGCAATACCTTCTCCCCAGAGCTGTTAGGATTAAGAGCAAAAACATGTAGAAGGTACTTGGCCTAGTGCCTGCTCCATGTGATGTGTTCGCTGTTGTTATAATTGACCAGGACACCGAAAACCATATCGTCCAGGGCACACTTCCTCAAAGGAACATCGGATGAGACTTCAGTATCTTGTGCATGTGAAAACTTTAACATGGCGTTCAGTTTAAGGATATAATTGTACACGCCGCCTATCGAATGGGGATGTTGATTGTAAAACGTCTATAGACTAAGGAAACTCAAAAAGCGGACTTTTAAGACAGCTTGGCGTGGTTTTGTTTTTGTGCGTTATGTGTACAGCATGGCGATTATTTATGGCGTGTTCTCCGCTTCCAATCTGATCACGCCGTCCGTGGTTGCCATCGTAGGACCTCAACTCTCCATGTTCGCTAGTGGTTTGTTTTACAGGTGAGTCGGGTACTTTTCTTCCTTTCATTTTACTGAGAACACCTTCAGCGTCGCTCAGGCACATAGCGAACTTGTAACAGGAACCTGCGGCCGTGGATTGACTAGAATAGATGAAGACCATGTTTTAGGGATTTGGCTGTCTTCTTTGTGCTCAGGGATACCACATTGTTTTAGTATGATTGGTCATGTGTATACTTGCTTTTGTTTTACTCTTAATGAAAGTAGCATTCAAAAATCTCTTTCCACAAGAGTTGAAAAGAATTCCCCATGAAATAAGCTTATTTGATATCAAGTTGATTAACAGGATTTCAAATGAAAGAACCAAACTTTCCTGTGGGCTGTGGAGCTACAATCCCATCACGGGCTAAGCAATTGGCAAAGACTGGCTGCACACCATCATTCAGTGTCTGATTTTACACATTTGAGCCAGTAAATTAAGAAATGAGCAGGTCACATCTGTCCCTTTTTATTGTTTTGTTTTCAATACTGGAGGTGTCCTTTACAGGTTGAGTTTAATTTTTTAAACTATGTTTTTATTGATTTTTAGAGAGGAAAGGAGAGGGAGAGAGAGAGAGAGAAACATCAATGATGAGAGAGAATTATTGATCCGCTGCCCTCTGCATGCCCCCCACTGGGGATGGAGCCCGTCACCCTAGGCCTGTGCCCTGACCAGGAATCGAACCCGTGGCCTCCTGGTTCATAGGCCGACGCTCAACCACTGAGCCACACCGGCCAGGCTACCGGTTGCATTTTAAAAGAGGACCCTCAGAACTGACTCCTAGAAGGCACAATGGCGTCCTGTGTCAGGTGTGGTTTGACATAATCCGTTGACCTGTTATATTTTAGCATGTACATTGCCGTTTTTATCCAGCCTTTCACGTGGTCCTTCTACACAGCCTCTGTTTTCCTCGGCGTGGCAGCTGCGGGTGAGCATTGGGGTGTTTGTCTTCCTCGTTTCCCGGGGCTCACCTAAGAGTAGCATTGAAGCCGCATGGTTTCACGCCCCGATAACCGTTTGGCTTGAATTGCAGTGCTGTGGACGGCCCAGGGGAACTGCCTGACAATCAATTCCGATGAGCACACTATTGGGAGGAACAGTGGCATCTTCTGGGCGCTCTTACAGTCTAGGTAACGATCCTTCGGAGCTCAGCCTTCCCTGGCATTTCTCGTCACATAGTGTTAGAGCTTTGTTGTGTTGAAAACGCAGATTTCCCCACGTTGTATGGCTTAAGTTCCTAGCTGCACGCGGGTGAAAAAAAATCATAGAATTACTTCAAATGCATGGACCGACCTAAAATGCATTGGAAGTCTTGGCTTGTAAATAGAAACTGATATTAACCCTAATATGTTTAGCGTTGGCTATCCTTCAGGTACTATGGGGATCTTACTTAACTTTAATAAACCTCATGAGATAACACACCGGTGAGAAAACAGGCTGCAAAGTTAAGTATCTGATCTGGTTCAAACCATCATTCTCTGGACTCCAAAGGCCATGTCCTTCCGACCAAGCTACACTGGCAGGTAGCTCTTAACAAAGACGTATTTAAATTCAGAAGTCAGACTGAGTCGCGTCCGGAGTGCCAACAAGCTATCACATGCCTTCGTGTGAGTCAGGACTTCTCGAAGGCGGTGCTGAGTCAGGTGCCGGCCCGTGGAGCGGGGCCCAGCTCCGTCTGGGTCAGTTGTTTTTCAGAGTTGGGGTGGGGTGGACACTTTCAGAGGATCTAGGGCAGGTAGACGCTTTTACAATTGTGGACGCTTTCTGCTTTTTCTCTTTTTAACAAGTAATGGGAACATGGTTTAAAAGGCTAGACGTATGAAAATAATTTTCCAACATTCTTTCCTTTTTTTTAACCCCAGCTTGTTCTTTGGAAACCTCTACATATATTTTGCTTGGCAAGGGAAAACTCAGATATCAGGTTTGTTTTACTCATTTTGCTTTATTCAGCTATATATGTGCAAAACAATGGCAGTTTCACAGAATTACCCAGGGTTGCTTTGTTCAAAATTGTTCTGATGGACCGTGGTACCTAAGGCCTCTCAGATTTTAGCTTTTGGTGACTTTTTCCCTTGGATTATATTATTACGCTAGGATTATAGCTAATGGCTGCGAATGGCACCTGCAGGTGTGGGAGGGGGTTATGCTGTGAATGACGATATGCGTCAGTTGTCAGACTTTTGAATTCTTAATTGTTGTGTCTATATGCTTCTTTGATGCAAAGGATCTGATTAAGTTCTTGTACTTTTTTTTTTTTTTTGCTGATTAGTATTTCTGTAACTGAAAAAGCAAAGGTGGAGATGCCCTGTGTTACTGACGCAGTAAAGTACAAGTTGAATGCGGAAGTGTCGCGATGGTTATAAACAGGCCCGAGACGTCTGCTTTCTCCTCCTTCCCCGCAGAGAGTGACCGGAGGACAGTGTTCATCGCCCTGACAGTGATCAGCCTGCTGGGGACCGTGCTCTTCTTCCTCATCCGGAAGCCGGAATCCGAGAGCATCCTGGGAGAAGATGACCTTTCTGATGACCAGGACCTGGAAGTCAGCGGGTGAGACGCCGGGCCCGACCCTCTCCGCTCGAACACACATTTTGAGTCGATCGAGTCTAGAGGCTACCAGCCTTCTTACAGCCCCACTGACACCCGATGCCGGGCAGGCAGGAGGGGAAAGTTTTAAAGGACGTACCGGGAGGGAGGAGGGCTCGGGTGGGAGGTGGCGTTGCCCCACCCCATGCCTACAGGACCTGGGGTTATTTCAGAATTCTTTTTTTTTTTTTTTAAATATATTTTATTGATTTTTTACAGAGAGGAAGGAAGAGAGATAGAGAGTTAGAAACATCGATGAGAGAGAAACATCGATCAGCTGCCTCCTGCACATCTCCCACGGGGGATGTGCCCGCAACCCAGGTACATGCCCTTGACCGGAATCGAACCTGGGACCCTTCAGTCCGCAGGCCGACGCTCTATCCACTGAGCCAAACCGGTTTCGGCTTATTTCAGAATTCTTGTACTACACCTGGCCCGCACTTTTTATTGTTTTTGGCCACATTTTTAATCAGTCAATTATACTGCACCCAACCGTGAACCCAGATGGCGGGAGGTGTTGCTTTTGAAGCGTTTTAACGCTGAAGAACTTACTCTTTACACAGTAGGAGTGGCGGGAAGTTGAGCTAGCACACATGGTTTTCACGGGGTGAAAATAGCAGGCTGAGCCGTCACGTCTGAAATACAGAATTCTGTTCCTGGTCAATACCATCAAGAGCCACCGGGTGGCGCCAGGCCAGCTGCTGGGCAAGGCCAGCCTCCTGGAGCAGGGAGCACTGAGGCGCTGGGGTCCTGGCCCTGACCAGCTTCAGTGGAAAGTTCTCTTTTGTTCTCTCTTCAGTTTTCAGGGGATAAAACTCTTATTTCCTTTCTTTTTCTTTTCCCAGGTCTTCCCGGAGCAACCTGACCAAGGCCGTAGATGCGTTCAGTAAGTTTTCTGTGGCTGAAGTACAAGAACTGATTGTCTAGGAACCACATCAGCGCGTGCCTCTCCCTCTCCCGTGGTAACTGGGTGACGGCACCCGGTGTTTCCATGCTTCCGGGGCTGCCGCTCTGAAGGCATGAGTCTTCTCCACAAACACCTCTGGGACGGGGTGTGAAGGATGGCGGGGATCCCACAACCTCACCCGAGCGGGGGTGTGAAGGAGGCGCGGGGGGCGGGGGTGGCAGGGAACCCGGGAATTGGGGGTTTATGGGAGAAAGTGAGGACACAGGCCATCTCTGCAGGCATCCCTCACCTCTCAGAGCGGGGCCGGAGCGCCGGGGACCGAGGGGTTCGTAAGGACAGCCCCTCGCGTCTGTCTGGCTCTTCCTGGCTAACCCTCGTGTTTCATTTTATTCTCACAATCCCAAGGCTTGTATAACATGTATGATACGACCTGTAGATGTGACCTATCCTTATCTCCGTTTAATAGAAGAGAAAACGGAGGGTCTTGGGTTCGATTCCTGGTCAAGGGCATGTACCTGGATTGCAGGTTTTGATCCCCGGCCCCTGTCAGGGCGTGTGGGAGGCAACTAGTCGGTGTGTTTCTCTCACATTGATGTATCCCTCCCTCCCTTTCTCCCTTCCACTGTCCCTTAAAAAAAAAATCCTCAGGTGAAGATTAACAACAAAAATACAGTTTTTAGAAATGCATTTTCCATTGCATATTTTAACTAATTTGAGCAGCATGAAAACAAACATTAAAGCGAGTGTAAGCAAGTGCGGAGCTAGTTTACCCTCAGATCCGAGCGAGCAGCTCAGGAAGTGTGTTCAGCGGCCGCGTGGTCAGCAGGGCCCGGTGATTCCCATCTGAGTCAGCCTTAAAGCTGCTCCGGACACTCATTCCTTTGGGAAGTGAGCACTGTGCCAGCTGTTGACTCCCTTAAAGACCTAACCTTTCAACACGACTTAGAATGTTCTGTTGTTTGTTTGATTCCATTTTCTCCATTTCATTTTTTTTTTTAAATTAGAGCTGGAGAATGCATTGGGGAAAACACGCCTCTAGAATATATTTGAGCAGTTGAAAGGAGCATTTTATTTATAGAGCAAGTAGTTCATACCGTAAGCTTTTTGTTTGTTCGTTTGTTAATCCTCACTGGATATTTTTTGAATTGATTTTTCAGAGAGAGTGGAAGGGAGAGGGGGGAGACAGAGAGAAACATTGATGTGAAAAAGACACATTGATTGGTTGCTTCCCCCTGCACGTGCCCGACTAGGGCCAGGGATGGAGCCTGCAACCGAGGTACGTGCCCTCGACTGGAATTGAACCGGCAACCCTTCAGTCCCAGGGCCGATGCTCTAGCCACTGAGCAACCAACCGGCCAGGGCCAGCCCTTAAGCATTTCAGTCTGAAATGTGGGTCACCGAGCTCTGTCCCAGTGTATTTGTTCACTGGCATTATTGACCAAGGGGTGTTTCGGTGAACAGATGTTTTAGAATGTTTGTTCGATTAGTTGAAATTAAGTACCAGATTCTTTTCTTTCTTTCTTTTTTTTTTTTTTACAGAAAAGTCTCTTAAATTGTGTGTCACCAAGGAGATGCTCCTTCTCAGCATTACAACCGCCTATACAGGTGAGCACTTATCAGGGAGTAAGTGCCTTGATTTTGGTTTGTTTTCTGTTGCCGAGTAATGGCAGCCGCCACCACGTCATGCTTTCTCACAGTTCTGCGCACCTACTGGGCTCAGCGGAGGGGTGCTGGTGATGGTCCCAGTGGGGGTCCCTTGTGGGTGCTGTTAGAGGGCAGCTGGGCTAGAACATTCCAGATGGTTTCATTGGCTTTCGGAAGGGTCAGATCCAGGCTGGGTCTCTGCCTCTCCAGGTGTGCCTGCCAGCTGCAGGACCTCCCACGTGACCCCCTCCCCCCCTCCCTGCAGGATGCCAGGCTTCTTAGTGGCGCGGGCTCCAAAAGGGGCAGAAGGAGAAAGGACCAGACCCTGAAGCTAGCCTGGCCCCTGCCAGCGTCACCTCCACAGCACACAGGGCCAGCCACGTGCAGTGTGGACGATTCTACACGCGGGCTTGTATCCGGGGGCACGGGTCATCCCAAGCAGTGATTGTAGGGCAGAGTGGACACTATAGGAAACGACAGAGTAAACCTTTGTGGTTTTGTATGGATTAAGGTCATTTCTTTTTTTTTTTAATATGATTTTTTATTGATTACAGGGAGAGGGATAGAGGGATAGAAACATCAATGATGAGAGAGAATCATTGATTAGCTGCCTTCTGCAGGCCCCACACTGGGTATCAAACCCACAACCCAGACAGGTGCCCTGACTGGGAATCTAACTGTGATCTGGTTCGTAGGTCAATGCTCAACCTCTGAGCCACGCCCGCTGGGCATTAAGAGAATTTCTAATGAAAAGGAATGAGTCTGGTGGCTAATGCTGGTCACGTGATGTGATAATGGGTGGAGTGCTCTTACGGCTTAAGAATGACAGGAAACTCATTTCCTCCCAAAAGGGCTGGAATGCGTCAGTTGTTACTTTTGCCCTTATCTGCCTCATGGGTATAAATATCTGTTTAGGAGAAAAAGTAACCGTCTTTAAAATTCAGTTAAGGTTTGTATCTTTGAGGAATCAGGTCTTCGGCTGATCTGCCCTAATTTTTACCCTTTTCACGGTTTCCTGGGTAAAAGGGATTTAATTAAAAGGTTATTGTGCAATAGCACCTACTAGTTTTCCAACTGTATCACCTCTTCCCTTGGGAAGCTATTATATAGTATGTGAGTTCTATCCTCTGCCCACCCCGCCCCTATACACACGCAGTGACCGTTTTGAACATAAGCACATCTTTGCTCCTCTGAGTTGTGTATTTTTATCTGAAATATGTGCCATCTGCCGTCGTGGGGCCAATTCCATTTCATGATGAACGTACTCTCTGCTTGGGAGGAACATTTCAGGCTGAACGAGTTTTTGTTGCTTGTGTGTTTGGTATGTGCACTTCTCAGACACTCCTAGGCACAGAGGAGAGCTGGGGAGGGGCAGGTGTGAGTGTCTAACTGAAACCCGATTGTTCCGGAAGGTCTGGAACTGACGTTCTTCTCCGGGGTGTATGGCACCTGCATCGGCGCCGTCAATAAGTTCGGAGCGGAAGAGAAGAGCCTCATCGGGCTCTCCGGCATTTTCATCGGCATCGGGGAAATCCTTGGTGAGTGAGGGAAAAACGTTTTGCATGAAATCTGTTAAGTTATGGTTGAAACTTTAAGTGTACTTTGCCTCTCTCTGTTCTTGAATTTCTATTTCCCTGTTTATTTTTCCCCAAATGGGCAGGTCTTTGTTTTTTTTTATTATCACTGTTGTAAGGTAACTAAGTTACGAGACATTTGCCAAATAATTCAGAGACAAACCCATAAGTAGGAAAACACGGGGTCTCTGGAGATGCTCAGTGAGGTGTCTGGGAATCCCCGACTTTCTTGTTCTCTGTCTGACGCCAGCTGGGGTCCCCCCTCCCCCCACCCGGTTCTGATAGTCCCCAGGGTCAAGGGCGTCGGCCCTGACCTCAGACCCAGGAGGAAGCCCTGGTCCCCAGTCTGCCCGCACTGCTCACTGGATTTCATTTCTTTCTTTTTTTTTCAGATCATTATTTTGATTTCTTTTTTAAAAAAAATATATTTTATTGATTTTTTACAGAGAGGAAGAGAGAAAGATAGAAAGTTAGAAACATCGATGAGAGAGAAACATCGATCAGCTGCCTCCTGCACATCTCCCACTGGGGATGTGTCCGCAACCCAGGTACATGCCCTTGACTGGAATCGAACCTGGGACCCTTCAGTCCGCAGGCCGACGCTCTATCCACTGAGCCAAACCGGTTTCGGCTATTTTGATTTCTTAACCTCACCTTGGGTCATTCTGTTCTCGGTTTCATTGACTTTATAGGTGGGAGCCTCTTCGGCCTCCTGAGCAAGAATAATCGTTTCGGGAGAAACCCGGTTGTGCTGCTGGGCACCCTGGTGCACTTTGTAGCTTTTTACTTAATATTCCTCAACATGCCCGGGGACGCCCCGATCGCCCCCCTGGAGGGGACCGACAGCAGCGCTTACATCAAATCCAGGTGAGGCCACCTGCTTTCCCAGCAGTCGGGAGGGCGGGGGGTTATGGGGAGGTCTTCAAATCGGGGCAGTAATCCTCCTCTATAATGCGTTTATGGAGCCAGCGTGCGTTTAGGTGGAAATCCATAGAGAACCAGTTATTTCTGTAGTTGGTGCTAATCTTTTCCCACTGAGTCGTCTCGATCTAAGAAGAAGCACGGAGCATCCGGTGTGAATGTTGTGCCTCTGCTTTTCTGAGCAGTGAAATCGCTGGAAGTGAGGGCCTGGGGGAAGCGCAGCGAGGAGCAAGGGGTGGCCATGCAGCTGGGCAGGGCGGCCGGTCCTTTACCGACATTTTGTCCAGAGCCACAGCCTCGGGGCGGTCCTGCCCCAAACACTTGGCAGCCCTGAGTTGGCTGGACTGTGAACATGAGTGCCCTGGAGCATACATTCTTCCTTTGAAAACTCCAGGGTTTACTCGCTCTTGTTTCACAGTGTTGGAAGCTTGGGAGGGAAAATGCTTTTGTGGGTGAGCTGCTTCCACCTTTGAAATGGCTCTAGCAGATATTGTTGATGCTCGTTCTAAATTAATGTTTCTGTTACTCAGCAAAGAAGTGGCCATCTTCTGCAGTTTCCTGCTGGGCCTGGGAGACAGCTGCTTCAACACGCAGCTGCTCAGCATGCTGGGCTTCCTCTACTCCGAGGACAGCGCCCCCGCCTTCGCCGTCTTTAAGTTTGTCCAGGTACCGCGGCTGCAGGTTGTGCAGCCTTTGTTTTAGTGCTTTAACTATTTTCTTTTTTTTTAAAATATGTATTTATTGATTTCAAAGAGGAAGGGAGCGGGAGAGAAATAGAAACATCAGTTAGGAGAATCATTGACCGGCTGCCTCCTGCACACCCCCTACTGGGGGTCCAGCCGGAAACCCCCGGCATGTGCCCTTGACCAGGAATTAAACCGTGACCTCCTGGTTCATAGGTCAATGCTCAGCCACGGAGCCACGCTGGCTGGGCTAACTTTGTTTCTTATAATGTATCTCTGACGAGCAGTGGGGACATCTGCTAACGGGGTTTGTGAATAGAATTAGGAAGCAATGCCAGAGTGTGACCCTCCTTCCCCCCTCATGTGAGAGAGCTTATGTTCTGGTCTCTAGTTCAGGTAGAGCCTGCCTTAGACACCTGGATTCACGCGCAGTGTAGCCAGTCCTGGCTGTCTGCACATGACTGCTCCGGTTTTCCGCCAGTTGCTGTTTTAAAGAACAGAGACTGTAGCTCACTCGATGGTCACCCGCTCTGGACGGGAGTCTCTGGTGCATGTTTGTGAGCAGGTGACGGGCAGACCTCTGTCGAGAGCACGGAGAGCTCTGCCAGTCGTGGAAAGCCGTGGGCCTGCACGTGGGGGTTCGGGGGTCGGGGGGCTCGCTGTGAGCTCGGGCCACCGCGTGCATGTTGTGACCCGTCTTCCTTCTTCCTAGTCCATCTGTGCAGCCGTGGCGTTTTTCTACAGTAACTACCTTCTCCTCCACTGGCAACTCCTGCTCATGGTGATCTTCGGGTTTTTCGGAACCGTGTCCTTCTTCGCGGTGGAGTGGGAAGCCGCCGCCATCGTGGCCCGGGGCTCTGACTACCGAAGTATCTGATCCAGGGAGGCCGCGAGGAGGGAGGTCGAGCGAGGAGGGAGGCCGAGCCTCCGCAGCAGCCGGCACAGCGGAAGGACGGAGCCTGTGGCAGGGCCACCTTCACTCCCGCGGCGGGCGGTGCTCAGTGTGGGAAAATGAAAGACGCGGGCCTGCCGGGCGTGCCAGCGCCGGACCCGAGTTCACAGACGTTCACTCTCTAACGTGGGCGGAAGAAGGGAAGCTTGTTCTGCCGATTATAGTTGTTTAAAGATGTTGTTTTTCAATCCGTCTACCGCAGGTTCTTTATAATCATGTTACCAAATGTACATGTTTTCCTCTCCCTCCTGTTTCCTGGAAAGATCTTGCCTCGATTCAAAGCACTAGGCCACATGTCACGTGGAGACTCGCTGGGCCGGGGGGATGTGCCGCTGCGGAGTGACGGGGGAGCATACGCTGCCCCACTTGTGTGTCTGGGACGACATTGAAATAAATGGCAAGGTGCCGAAATGGGATCTCATCTTTGAAAGGATTTTGCACTTTCTTCCTCTTTAAACGTCTTGTTGGATACGTTTTCGTACCTCGCAGTTCATAGCGAGGAGTGCCTGGTGGCTGGTGCCCACTGGGCGGTGCCTCGTAGATGAACTGTGCCCCTGGCTGTTCTAGAAAAGCCCTAGTGGGAGGCTTCCCAGGATTCAGGGTTTGTGGGCGTTGGCGGGGGCCCCCTCCCCTGTGAAGAGTGACTGGACACGGGAAGAGCCTCTCCTTAGCTCTCGGAGCCCTCGGCTGCCCTGCATATCCTGTAGCCCAGCAAGGAGGTGTCTGCGGCCACGGCCACCGTGCCTGCTGGGCCTGGAGCCACACCCTGGGGGGTGGAAGGCCCCGAGGGAGGGAGCCGGGGGGCTCAAAGGGCAACTCTTTCCACGGGGTCTGTCTGACCGAGTTGGGCCTCGGAGACTGTGGCTCCCACGTTCACTCAGGCATCGGGATTATCAGTGTGGATGAGAAAGGGGCAGAGCTCTGGAGGCCATGTGCCGGCCTTCAAACTCAGAGACGTAAACATTCCTGACCACACGCCGGTCAGGGCAGGTAGTCCATCCCGGCCGGCAGCATCCTTGACGAAGGTCAACCTTGACCTTTGAAACTGTTGCCTTTGGCATCTGGGACAACGTACCTTGGGAGTGACAGGTGTGATCTTCGTTTCCAGACCCTGGAAGGCACACCCTCCCTCCGCACCAGAGCCCGAGCCGGGACCATGTGGTTGTCTTTTCCCCACAGCCCGTCTCCCCACAGCCCGTCTCCTGTGCCGTGAGTGTTCGCGTTCACTGCCCGCAGCCCCATGGGAGGAAGTGCGTGTCTCTCCCTTTCACTCTTTATCCAAGTCAGGGTTTCCCCGCTTTGCACTCTCACCCCTTAACCTGCCACCAGCGGATTGCATGTCTCCTCTGCTTCTTCCTTTTTTAACCTAAATGCTTCATTGTTTAAAGCGTTGCCCTCCTTCGAGTCTCCGTCTGAAGGAGGGGGCAGCGCTGCCGATCAGAGCATCGGCTCCGCCTGCTGAGCTTTGCTTCCTGGCAATCGTCGTCACTTTGGTTCCAAACGCTCAGAAATTCCCTTCCGTCCACGTCGTCATAACATCCCCGTCGCTGGATTCGCTTGAAAGCTTATGTCCGTGTCTGCACCTGCTGACAGCCACGCAGAGGCTCTTCCTGAGACCGGGAAGCCCCACCGGGAAGGAGGAGAGGGATGGGCTGTGGGGATTAGGAACCTGGAGCCGTCACCTGTGAAGGTCACAGGGATCCAGCAAAACCGAGGGTCCGCAGCGCTGCCCCCACAGCCGCCGACGGAGCTGAGGGCAACGCTGGTCCCTGATGTTCGATCACATCTCCCAGTTAAGCTGAGAGTAGGACCACAAGGGAGACATTGTTCAAGAGAAAACCCCCAGACCCCCAAATGGGGTCACTCCAGCTAATAGCCTGTGACCCCAAGCCTGGATTTAATACCTGCCCCCCTGCTTTCAGCCTCGCCCGGAGCATAATCACATGGCCTGGGAGTGTCCGCTCAGCACCAGTGAGATAGTCATGTGGGCCCTCTCTGCACCCCCATCGGCAAGAGGCAAGCTGCATGACAAAAATGTTGCCATCCCCGCAGCCCCCAAAGATGCCCTGTTCTAAGAATTCTTTCCTTTTGCTAGTTACTCCCCTGCCCCACCCTCTGTCTATAAAGACCTTCCATTTGTACGATCCCTCGACCCCTCAGAGCTCCTCGCTGTCGGATAGGATGCTGCCCGATGCATGAATCGCTTAAAACCAATCAGATCTCCCGATTTACTCGGTTGAATTTTGGTCTTTAACAGCCCCAATTCTGTGTGAACCGAGAAAGAGAAAAAGCTGATCAGTTTTAGAGACTTCAGATCCAAAAAAAGGCTCATTTGAGCATTTTTAAAAAAATTTCAATTCATAATCCTCCTTTTCCCTTCCCTTCCTGAAATTGTTTCAGTGTGGATTCATCAGTCTTCCTTGTTATATTCTAAGCCTGCTTGACTTTATGTTTTAATTGGTTTATTGCTCTCCATTTTACATGCTAAGAGGATCTTGGGGATCATTGTCACAGGAAGGGAAGCAAAGCCCTGGGCACAGAGGGGAAGGCAGGTGTGTCCTTCTCTCCTGTGTGCTCACAGGCATTTAAATAAATAGGAGCACAGCGCGTTCCCGTTCCCGTAGGGGCTGGGTCGGTCAGGCTTCGAAGGATGATGCTGTGGGGGAGCCTCGGGGCGGCCAGGCCCACAGCTCCCTGCGAGCTCCGGCCTACGGGACACATCTGTTTGGGGTCCAGCCCTTGCTTGGGACCGGATGTAATTGCCTTGGTAGCAGCCGACCCTTTAAAAAAAATATATGTTTTTATTTATTTCGGAGAAGGAGAGAAACATCAGTGATGAGAGAATCATTGATCAGCTGCCTTCTGCAGCCTGTAACCCGGGCAGGTGCCCTGACCGGGAATTGAACCGTGACCTCCTGGTTTATAGATGGACGCTCCACCAAAGTTGTAGGTTCGATTCCTGGTCAGAGGACATGCCTGGGTCGCCGGGGACTTGATCCCAGGTAGGGGGCATGCAGGAGGCAGCCAATCCATGTCAGGCTCTTACATCGATGTTTCTCTCCCTTTCCTCTCTCTCTCAAAATCAACTTAAAAATTTTTAAAAGGAGGAGCTGTATTAGAGATACTCTCATGACTGCCTCCGATAGATTGTCCTAAACAAGTACTTCTCTGCCCTGTTTGTTAGAATGTTACAGGCAATGGAACTTGGGGCCCCAGGAGGATTCCCCGCGGAGGGGAGTGAGGACACACTGCATCTGCCCATGGAATTGACGGACTTCGGTGCTGGGCCAGTAAACACTTATCTGTGAACGCAGATGGGCCTGGTTTCACTACCGCGTTCTCCCCAGCCCCGAGGACAGCTGCGGGCTGCTTTGCTCTCTGGCAGGTTAATCCCAGACTTGTAAACAGGCAGCGATTCCGGAGCCAAACCCAGAATAACCTGGGGAACTGTGGGCGTCAGCGCTGACTCACGGTGCATGGATGTTGGGATGAAGAGAGCGGAGGGGCCCTGGCCGATTTGGCTCAGTGGATAGAGCCTAGGCCTGCGGCCTGAAGGGTCCCCACTTCGATTCAGGTCAAGGGCCCATGCCCAGGTTGTGGGCTCAATCCCCAGTGGGGGGTGTGCAGGAGGCAGCCCATCGATGATTCTCTGTCATCATTGGTGTTTCTCTCTCCCTCTCCCTCTCTGAAAAAATAAAAATATATATACTTAAAAAAAAAAAAAGAGGGAGAGAGAGAGGAGGGCTCACACCGACATGACAAGATGAGCAAGACTGGGGTCTGCCCAGGAAAGAGGAGGGACGTACCCACGAACACGGGGCAGCACTCTAACCTCACCCAGCAGCCACCGCGGGAAGACACAAACCATCACCCAAGTTGAGAGCAAGTGGGGAAAACTGCAGCGAGGCCTCCGGAGGGCGAGCTGAGGTTGGGGCGAGCCCCCTCCTGGTTCCGGGGTCAGAGGCTCTCCTGACATAGGACAAGGCCTCGGGTTATATAACCCGACTTCGCAGAGCCCTTTCAAGTGCATTTTACTCAAGCCTCCCAAGAGAGCACAGAAGTTAGGAGAGGGATTAGCACCCCATCTAAGGCTCAGGACGGGAGCAGAGAAACGGGGAGGCGGCTCCGCCAGCTCAGAACAGCCTTCCCCGCACGCACGTGGCCCCGGGTGTCTCTGGCCACGGCCTTGGCCCAGGTGCCCCCTCGGTTGTTGGGCTGGGTAGGATTTTAGGCGTCGCATGGAGAGGCCGTGGAGTCTTTCCCTTGGATCTGGCCCAGGAGAAGTGAGTGCCGAGCACGCGGGCGGGGAGTGTATCCCATGGTGATGTTTGGCTGAAGGGCCGGTAGACTTCGGGATGTTCATCGGCCAAGAGGCGGGCAGGTGAGGGCGATTCAGAAGCATCCAGGAGGGAGTCCACTGTGGACGTGGCCGGTGCTGCTGGGCTTAGCCGGGGGCGGAGCCCAGAGCCGGGCAAGGTGGCCACAGGCCCCGCGTCTGCTGACTCAGCCTCGTTCATCCCTCTCTCCGGAATTACGTCTGTGCAGATTTTTTTTTTTTTTTTTTTTACCACTTGTGTCTGTTATTGGAAGCTGCCAGGTGTCCGCAGTAAAGCCAATTTAAACCCAGTCGAGCCTGCAAATAGGAACACTTAGCTGGGGAAGGAAAAGGATAGAGCCGCCGCTGCAGAAGGGCCTGTGTCCCCGGGGGTGAAGAGACAAAAATGACCTCGGGGCCTGCAGGGTGAATTTCATTTTACGCCAAGAAAAATGGGAGGCCCTGACCGGTGTGGCTCAGTGGATAGAGCATCAGCCTGCGGACTCAGGGGTCCCAGCTTCGATTCCGGTCGGGGGCATGTGCCTGGGTTGCGGGCACGTCCCAGGTGGGGAGTGTGCAGGAGGCAGCTGATGGATGTTTCTCTCTCATTGATGTTTCTAACTCTCTATCCCCCTCCCTTCCTCTCTGTAAAAAACCAATAAAATATATTAAAAAGAAAAATGGGAGGGGGGCTGGCTGGTGTTGCTCAGTGATTAGAGCACCCTCCCTTCGATCCCTCCCACCCCCTCCCTCCCTCCTGTCCACTCTCCCTGGAAAGCAATGGGGAAAATATCCTCAGGTGAAGATTAACACACACAAAAGATGAATGGGGAGGGTTCCCGCAGAATATTCATCAGCCCTCCAGGTGTGTGCTTTCAGGGTCACGGGCTCCACGGATTCGTCTCACTGAGTGGTCAGTGGCAGGCCCGGGCTCCTGAGCCATCGCACCTGGTCCTGGCCGAGGCCTAGATGCTAGCTGTAGGGAGCTGACCACCTGGAGCCTCTCTTGCCCTCAGATCCCCCCACCCCCCATCACTGAGCAGCAGCGGGTCCCTGCCCGCAGAGCACAGCCCCCCGATTACCAGGCAGGAGCACCTCTCCCAGCCCGACTTCAGTTTCCCTAATTATAGCCGAGGCCCCAGCAGGCCTTCCCCCTAATCAGCTTAATGCAGACACACACTCCCCGCTCCCTGGCTTCTAACTCGCTCTCTGCTGCTGGGTGAGGTTTTCTTTCTTGTCAAAAAAATTTTTTAAATTGATTGATGAGAGGGAAAAAGAGATCAGTTTGTTGTTCCACTTATTTATGCATTCCTTTGTTTCTTTCTTTAATCCTCACCCAAGGATATATTTTCCATTGATCTTTAGAGAGAGTGGAAGGGAGGGAGGAGGGAGAGAAACATGGATGTGAGAGAGACATCGGCTGGCTGCCTCCACCATGTGCCCCAGATTGAATCTGCAACTGAAGTAGGTGGTAGCTGATCTTCTTTTTTTAATGTAATTTCATTGATTTCAGAGAGAAAGGGAGAGGAAGATAGAAACATCAAGGATGAGGGAGAATCACTGATCAGCTGCCTCCTGCACGCCCCACACTGGGGACCGAGCCCACAACCCGGGCCTGTGCCCTGACCGGGAATCGAACCGTGACCTCCTGTCCATAGGTGGACGCTCCACCTCGGAGCCACGCTGGCCCGGCTGAAGTACATGATCTTGGCCGGGAATTGAACCTGAGACCCTTCAGTCTGTGGCCGACACTCTAACCAGGGATCCAAACTGGTCAGGGCCGTGGGTTGGTCCTGGTATGCGCCCTGACAGGGACCGAACCTGCAACCTTGGCGTATCCCGACGACGCTCTAACCGCCTGAGCTGCGGGCCAGGGCCTCGAGGGCAGTTCTGAGCGGGCACCTGTTTGGGCTGAATTGTGCCGCCTCCCAGGTTCACAGATTGAAGCCTTCACCCCCGACCTTCACTCCAGATGTGACCATTGGGGGACAGGTCTTTTTTTTTTTTTTTATTTATTTTTTTTTTTATTTTTTTTTATTTTATAATGTTTATTATAGTAAAAGGTCCTTTTGTAAAACATTAGTGATTTTGGTCCATATCTTATTTTCCATTTGGCTTTGAAACATTTTTACATTATTTACAAAATAAATTGCAAATCTTTTTAATTGTATATAATTTTTTTCCCTGACTCTTGGAACATTACAGTTTCAAGTAACTAAAAAAATAAAAACATGGCAGATCAAATGTACTCAGAAGTACATATTGAACATATTTAATTACCACAGTAATGTAAAAGTCCTGATTGTTACTTCTTAAGATTAATGTTCATGAACATGAAGTCATTCAAGAATCTCTGGGATTTCCCTGTTATCCACAATGAGAGTGTGAATAATTCCTTCTCTCCGCTTCCCACTACTGACAGCCTTTATGTAACAGTCGTGGTTCCCAACACTGAAGTGAGTTTCAGTCCCATCATCGACAAACTCACCCGCTGTCTCCATTTTTTTACCATTGCACCATACATCCATAGTGTCTTTTTCCAACACAACTCTCAAGTCTTCACCATCCAAATGTAATACCCAAGTACTGGTGGTTTTTGATCTGTTCTCCATATACTTCTTAAGACTTTTCCCATTAATTTCCAGAGTATATTCATAAGCAAAACCACTGACAGCATCTATATTTATGGTTGCTTTTGTCTTTGCAGCTCCAACACAGAAGGTTTCTTTGCCCACTAATTTGAACATCCATTCTTTTCTTATCTCTTCCTTCCCATCTACATATACCACTCGTTTGCCGGATGTGGTCCCATGTTCAAATTCAATCCTATGGACTCCATCACTCAAAGCAACATCCCAAACGGCTACAAGATCTGTCATTTTTACCAGGCTATCCGGAGGGCTGTGCGCCGTGGGCTGCGGGAGGCTCCGGGCCTCGCCAGGGATCGATCGGTGCGGACTCGGCCGCTTAGGCCGCGGGGCCTTCTCCCTCCGCCGAGAACCCGACGCAGCCCCCGCGGAAGCCGAGGCTCGGCGAGCGCGAGTCCCATGCGCGCCGGTTGTTTGTCGGCTTCAGGTCCCCGGGGCGCCGGGCGCAGGCCGCCACCGCCTGGCCGCCGGGGGACAGGTCTTTGCAGAGGTAAGTACACTGATGCCAGGTCATCGGGGTGGGGGCGGGGGAGGGCCCGACCCAGCGTGCCGTACCAGGAAAACCTGTAGGAGGAGGGAACCAGGACCCGGGCAGACGCTGAGGACGCGAAGGCGCCACCCGCCGAGGGGCGAGGCCTCAGAAGGCACCGGCCCTGCCCACACCTGGGCCTCGGACTTCCAGTCTCTGGGCCCAGAAAGCGGGTTTCTGTGGCTCCAGCACCGCCTGCCCATGGGGCTTTGCTCGGCAGCCCTGGGAGGCCCACCCGGCGCCCATGGCGGCGAGACGGCAGGTGCCAGTGCCCGAGGAGCAGGCTGGCCCCTCCTTCACGTCCGGCCGAGGAGCAGGCCAGGATTCTCCCGGCTTCCCACCGGGTTCCTGGACAGTTACATACAACACCTCCTGCTCCAGGAAGTGGGGGAGCAAGTGGGTGCAGTTCGGGCGCCCCCTCCCCCGCCCCAGAGGTGGGAGAGACAGGCGAGGGGATGGGGTCCTGTGGGAGAGCTCGTGCAGAGGTGACACGTCCCTGGAGGCGTCCCCTTTCCCTCGGTGGCACCTCACCGAGCCGCCGCTTTTGCTGATATTCCTGAACGAGACTCAATTCATTATCCTCCTAAAAATTGATTTAAAAAGAGACGCCTCAGCTCAGCACTGCCGAGACCCGGGATGACGGATGGCTTTATTAGCAGCTTCAATTGTGTATTCATCAAATTAGACCAGCAGCCAGGGCCACTTCGTTAAGATTCCTCCTCCTCAGCCGGAGGAGAGAAGATGGGGAGAGAAAGGGCTGGTGACTGTGTTCTATGGGGAAGGTTTTATTTTTTTTATCTTTATTGTTGAAAGTATTGCATCCGTCCCCCTTTCCCCACACTGACCCCTTCTGGCCTGCACCTGCCCTAGCCGGGAAGTTTTATTTTTTATTTTTTAAATTTGTTCTTATTGACTTCAGAGAGGAAGGGAGAGGGAGAGGGAGAAACGTCAGTGATGAGAGAGAATCGTGGATCGGCTACCTCCTGCTCGCCCCACACTGGGGATCGAGCCCACAATCTGGGCCTGTGCCCCAACTGGGAATCGAACCGTGATCTCCTGGTGCATAGGTGAGTGATCAACCACTGAGCCACACTGGCCGGGCTGCAGGGGAAAGTTTTAAATGCCCGAAATAACACGCTAGACGCCCTGCAGGGGACGCAGCGGGCCACAGGCTGGAATAAGGGTCATCTTCCCGCTGGGAGCCCTGGGGCCGGGCCCCATCCTCTGCCCCTTAATCCTGTCTCTCCTTTAAGCCTCTGCCAGTCAGCAAAACAGCGCTTACTCAGTGCCTGGTCCACGGGGCGCCCTGGGTGCTGCGTGTGCAAACCCGTAAGAGCACAGAGCAACAGGGCGGCGGTGGGGGGTGGGGGAGGTGGGGGGGGCACGCTCGCAGGCAGGGTCTGGGTTCAAGCCCGCTCTCCTCTGTACTGACAAGTACCCGTGGGCAAGCGTCTTCATTGTTGAGATAGAATTCAGATAAAGTTTGCCCCTTTCCAGTGTATAATCCAGTGGTTTTTTTGTTTTAGTTTTTTAAATTTTTTTATTGATTTCAGAGAGGAAGGCAGAGAGATAGAAACATCAATGATGAGAGAGAATCATGGATTGGCTGCCTCCTGCACGCCCCCTACTGGGGGGGATCGAGGCCGCAACCCAGGCATGTGCCCTTGGCTGGAATTGAACCAGGGACCCTTCAGTCCGCAGGCTGATGCTCTATCCACTGAGCCAAAACGGCCAGGGCCAATCCAGTGGTTTTTAGAATATTCATAAGATGGTGCAAACATCCCCATTATCCCGTCCTAGACATTTTCATCAGCCGAGAAAGAAGCCCCGTCCCCGAGAGCAGCCACTCCCACTCCACTCCCCAGCCCCTGGCCGCCACCAATCCACTTCCTGTCTGTATGGAGCTGCCCATTCTGGACATTTCTTAGGAATGAGGTCATCCGGCCAGCGGGGCTCAGTGATTGAGCGTTGATCTATGAACCAGGAGGTCACAGTTCGATTCCCGGTAAGGGCACAGGCCCGGGTTGTGGGCTCAATCCCCAGTGCGGGGCGTGCAGGAGGCAGCCAATCCATGACTCTCTCTCATCACTGATGTTTCTCTCTCACTCTCTCTCTCTCTCTCTCTCTCTCTCTCTCTCCCTTACTCTCTGAAATCAATAAAAAACATTTTTTTAAAAAAATTGCACCCTAGCTGGTTTGGCTCAGTGGATAGAGCGTCATGACACCTGTGGACTGAAGGGTCCCGGGTTCGATTCCAGTCAAGGGCAGGTACCTCTGTTGCAGGCTCCTGGCCCTGGTCAGAGACATGCGGGAGGCCACCAGTTGATGCGTCTCTCTCACATTGGTGTTTCTCTGTTTCTCTCTCTCCCTTCCACTCTCTCTAAAAATCAATGGGAAAAAAACCCTCGGGTGAGGATTAAAAAAAAAAAAAAATGTTGCCCTGCTAAAGCACATTGAAATAAAGTAGCAAAGTAAACATGGCAATATGGAGTCCCCGGGTCATTTCCTGGCATGTAGTAGGTGCTCAATAAATGGAACCTCAGTGTCTTGTTAAAGGACGAGCTGGCCTGTGTCTCTGGTGCTGGGATGGGGTCCACTGGGAAGGACCCCCTTCTGTTCTGTCCTGGCTTCCCTGGCCACCCCATGAACCCACACACACATGGGCGCGCACACACACGCACACACAGCAGCTAACGGCCTGCAGCACAGGAAAGTACGGTGGCTGCGTTCCCGGCGCCCACACGCTGTGCAGCGGGTGGCCTTCTGGCATAAATAACAACAGACGCCCGAGCTGCTTTCCAAGGGGAGGATTAGCCTAAAGCTGTGAGGCACAGAGCATGAGGTGTGCCTTGGCCAGAGCGAGCCCCTCAGGCTGCCCGCTTGGCTGCCGCCGAAGCTCCGTGGGGGACCGCTGGTTCCGCCTGCCCGCGGGTGATCTGTGCGTAGTGTCACCAAAGGCTGTTATGACATTATTAACGCTCCGCACGCCAGCAAAGGACGGTGGCCTGTCGCCTCTTAATGTGTGTCTGCTGCCGAGGTGACAGCAGTCAACGGCTTGTTTCTTTCTTGCCTCTTCCCTCCCCAGAAGCAACCTTGCTGCCTTGGGAAGGTGGAGGCTGCAGCCAGGGCTCCCGTGAGGGGAGACAGTGAGGGACCAGGAGACCTCAGGGAGACCCCAGAGCACACCCAGAGTGCTGACCTCCCCCCGGGGGCAGGGGGGTGTCTGTGGGTGGAAGGGGGGGCGGTGGAGGGGGGGCTTCAGGAAAGCCAGGACTTGCTGGGTGGGCGGGGCTGGTGGACTCCCCGGCCCTGCCCTCCTGACACCCACAGGGACCAGGTGGCTGAGTTGCCACTGGATTTTATTACCTTGCACAGCGTCTTTAAAAACGGAGCCTACATTTTAAAATCATGCGACTCCACATGGGAAGCCTAGCTCTCCGACTCTTGAAATAGTTCATTGAAGGTCGCAGGTTCGATTCCAGCCAAGGGCACATGCCCGGGTTGCATGTGCCCTGACCAGGAATCAAACCATGACCTCCTGGTTCAGAGGTCGACGCTCAACCACTGAGCCGCGCGGGCCGGGCTCGCCTTCTGAATTCTGGCTTCCGACGGAGGGAAGGCCACCTCTCAGACGACCCCCTGCAGATGGCTCTCCTCGGGGGAGACCGTCTCTCCCCTCCCTTTTGGCTGAAATGCCAGCCAACCAGGTGTACATGCGCCCCCCTGAGCGTCCGGGAGCGACACACACAACGGGAAGGGCCGTCTCAGCCTCAGTGTAGAGGGGCTTGGGCCTTGGCCCCGGGGACGGGGCAATTGTGTGGCAGATGCGGAGGCGCGAGGTACGATTCGGGCCCGGCAGGGACCCTGCCCTCGGGCTCCTCAGCCGGCCTGCCACCACTCGTCACTCTTCCGCACGGAGGCCCGGTCAGCCTGTCCTTGTCCAGCGCAAATCTGTTCCCTCCTGGAGCAGCTCGTCAGTCCGCCAACACCCATTCATCACCCGTCTTCGCGTTCGCAGAGAGCGAGGCGATGAGGTCATGGAACAGGGCCGGGTGGGTTTTGATGGGGAATCAGCAGGAAAAGCAGGAGCATGAGTCACCGACGGAGCAAATGGCTCAGGAGCGGGCTGGCGGTGGGCTAGGGGGCAGCTCGGGGCCTGGTGGGAGGGGACCAGGGCCCGGTGGGCGAGAGTACAGGCTTTCTCCTCCCCTAGGCCAGGCTGTAGGGTCCCTTCTTGGGCGGGAAAGGGCCTCAGGGTCATCCCTGGGCCTGGGGCTCCTCCCAGCGCGGGCTTCCCAGTCTCCACATTAGAAGCAGCGGAGGGGGGCGGGGAGGAGGGCACACAGGGCTTTACAGACATGGAGGGGCCTTCGCGCACTCCCCGTCGCTCCCGTGTCACAGCGGGGAACCCGAGGGCTTGCACGGACACACACCCTGGTTACTGGAGGGTCTGAGGTTAGAACTTGGGCCGCACAGCCGCCCCGCTTCTGGAAGAACTTGTGGTCACAGGCGAGTTTGAACTTGGATCAGAAAGCCAAGGGGAGGCGAGCGGTGTCTGAGCAGAGAGGGCCAGAGGGTGGGCGAAGGATGCAAAGCAAAATCGGCGCGGTGTGCGGGGCGCAGAAGCCACCGGGGGACAGAGGCCGAGGCGGAGGGAGGCCCCGGCACCGGCGGGGAGGGCGTCCCTGCCCAGCGCCGCCTCCGCGGAGCCTGCAGCCCGAGGCCCTCGGGGCTGGCAGCGCCCAGTGCTTCCGACGGCGGGGTTAGGGTTGGGGCTGGGGGTAGGGTTTGGGGGGCGGGGGCGGTCTTGCGGGTAGGGGCGCGCCGCTTGGGGAGGCTCAGGCTCGGTGACCCCGGCCGCCGGTCCTCTCGCCCCGCCCAGGCCGGGAGGGCGCGCTGCGGGGCCTCCGCCACGAGGTGGCGCCGACGCGCCGGGGAAGCCGGGCCGCGGTGCGGAGCCGCCGCCGCCGCCGAGGAAACAATGCGGCGCCTCCCCGCGTAGCGCGGCGCGGGCGGGACGCGGACACCCGGGCGCACGGGCGGCGGGGCGGGCAGGGCGCCGGCGCCGAGGGCCATGGGCGCTGAGCGGCGCCGGGTCGGGGAGCGGCGCGGGCGGGGGGCCGGGGCGCGGGCCGGGGGCCGCCTGTAGCCGGCACCGAGGGCGCGGGCCCGGGATGAGGGCGCCCGCGGCGGGGAGCCCGTCTGCGCGCGGCGCCGTCCCGCCCAGCGAGCGAGCCCGAGCGGGCACACGCGCGGCCGGCGGTCTGGGGGCGCGCCGCCTCCCGGCTCCCAAAATGTGAAGCGGGGAGAGCGGAGACGCAGAGACGCCCGGCCGGGCGCCCTCGCCCCCCGGCAGCCGCGCTCCGCTTCCCCTTCCCCTTCCCCGCGGCCCCGGCCCCGCCTCGCTCGGACTCGGCTTCGGCCGCAGCGGGTTCGCGGCCCGGACGCGGCGGGACAGGCCCGGGACGGGGCGCGCGGCCTCGCCTGGGCTCCTCGCTCCCCGCCGGACGGTTTGAACGATGATCGCAGTCAACCCCGAGGGGAAGATAATGGTCAGGAGATGCCTGGTCACCCTGAGACCGTTTCGGTAAAGTTCTCGGTGGCGGGGGGGGGGGGGGGGGTTCCCGGAGGGCGCGGGTTGGCAGTGCGCGGGGTGGCGGTGCGCGGGGTAGGGGTGCGCGGGGTAGGGGTGCGCGGGGTAGCGGTGCCCGGGTCGGGGGCGCGGGGTCAGTCCCCGCAGGGGTGCGTGCCGGTGGCAGAGGGCGGTCTGTGCGTCCCTCCTGGAGGCGGCCGGTGGCGCTGGGGTTCGGGCTCCCGCGGGGAGGGGTGTGCAATTCTGAGATGTGTCCCGAGTGGGTCTGGTTTGGAGAGGACTCCGGGTGCGAGGGCGGGGATGGGGCCGGGAGCACCGGGTTGTGGTCCTGGGCTCGCTAAGCGCCCAGGAGGGCGCCCCTCCCCTCTCCTCCCCTCTGGGTCCCGCCCCTCCTGGCAGACCCCACCCTGGCGTCAAAGTTCTTGGCCCTGCACCCCTCTGGCCCTGCAGCCCTGGGTCCGCGCTCCCCCGTCCTCCTGGGCCCCCCTCCCCTCCCCCCTTCAGCGAGCACGCCCCTTCTCCAAGTGGGGCGCGGGCAGCCTCCAACAGGGGCCCGAGGTTGGGGCAAGGACCCTCTCTAATGGGGACTCAACTCCCAATGCCGGCAGAGGAGAGGGGGTCAGGGGGTGCACTCTGGCCTCGGCCACTGGAGTGGGTACAGGAGCCTGAGGCTTGGGCTCTGGGAGGGGCCGAGTTTGAGCCCCTCCCCTTGAGGCCTCCTGTGAGGGGGAGACCTTGCTTCTTGGGGCTCCCGCCCCTCCTGCAGGGCATCCCTCCATCCCAGAGACAGCCCCCCCCCCCCCCCGGAAGGCAGGAGCCATGCGGTACCCCCACTGTCCGGGGTTCGGGAGGACCATGAGGCTGGGGGACTCAGACGGCTGGGCCTTGAGCAGGCGAATGGGAGAGATTCAGGAGCCCGACATAGGAGCAGGTGCCTGGGGAAGGGGTCTTGATCCTCAGGACACCCTCTGACCTCCAGCTGACCTGGGGTGTTGGGAGGGTCCTCACCCTGTCTCAGCCTGCCCACCCTCTCTGCCCTGCCATCCACACTGCAGGAGCCCAGCCGCTGACCCGAGCTTGAGCTGGCAGAGCTGAAAGGGGATCCCTTCCCCCCAGGCTAGGCCTGAGGAACCCCATCTCCCTGCTGCATCCCTGGGGTCCTGCCCTGGTTCTTTCAAGCTCTGGGGGTGCACAGAATTCCCTCCCCCCAAGATGTGTACCTTCACCTCAGCGTCTCCCTGGGCCAGAGACCCGCAACCTCAGTGGGTCTCTGTGTCCCTAAAGATGGGGGCAGCCTCCAGCCATGTCACTCCTCCACGCAGTCCTCATGGCAGGCGGCACTGGCCTCAGGACTGGGGTCCGGCGGGGAGAGAGGCAGGCGGGGTGTGTGGGCACTTCAGGTTCTGAGCTCCAGGCTAGATACCTGCTCATGCCGGTCTTGGGGCCCTGGCAGCTCAGGCCCCCAGCTCTCAGGGCAGCCCCATGGCTGGGGGAGGGAGGGGGAGGGAGGGGGAGGGAGGGCGGAGGAGCTGGAGGGTCCAGCCTCGCCCTCAGGCTGGGAGGACCTTTCTGGGTGTGTGACCACCTCTCTCACACGGTCCCTCTGGCTGCTGGCCTGAGACCAGCCGGCTCTCGTCTGGGGGATCCCAGGGCCTGTCCCCCCACCCCCTACCCGGGACCGGAGGGTGGACAGTGAGGGAGCCGTGTCACCAGGAGGAAGCCCCCCGCCCCTCTCGGCTTTCGGGTCCCGCCCCTTCTCCGATCTGGTCTTGAACAGCCTCCTTTAAACATGGGTGGGAGTCTGGTGGTGCTTTTATTTTCTTCGGCAACGATGTGTTTTCTTTAATGGACCAGGTTTTAATTAAATACTGCTCTGCCAGCTTCCAACAATGAACATTAAAATGCATGACGCCGGTCTTGCACGGAGAGACAGACAAACATGGGGCTTGAGGATGGGGTGGCGGTGAGAGGGCTGGAGGCCTCTGGGGTGATTGGGGGGCTCCGCATGGTGAGCATGGCTCCATGTGAGATGGGGTTCCTCAGCCTGACCTGACCTGGTCAGGGGAGGGATCCCCTTTCAGCTCTGTTGGTTCATCCAGTTCTTGGATCGATTTAAATTCCCAGAGCAGCCCGGTCAGCGTGGCTCAGTTCAGGAGGTCACGGTTCGATTCCCGGTTTCGGGCTCCATCCCCACTGGGGTGTGTGCAGGAGGCAGCTGATCAATGATTCTCTCTCATCACTGATGCGTCTCTCTCTCTCTCTTCCTCTCCCTTCCTCTCTGAAACCAATTAAAAAATATATTTTTTTAAAAAGATAAAAATCCCAGAACAGCTGCCGCCTCTGGCCACCCCAGGACTATGCTGGGAGCACAGTTCTCCTGTGTGGGCCCAGGATCTGGTACGAAAGCTGCAGGGGCTGGGGCTGGGGACCTGAGGGTGGCTCCCTGGTCCCTGGGCCGGCGTTGGTGCCTGGCACCTGGGAAATAGCCAGTCACTCGGTGGTGAAGCAGTCATTGTTTGGCCAGCTCTCCTGACCTCTGTGACGGCACACGCCCGCGTGACACCCCACTAACAGCTGTTGGCTCACACTGACCAGTCCATGGCACAGGCTGACCACCAACCGCGTGCCTGCCTGGTGAAGATTCGGGTTAGGGAGTGTCTGGGCACAGAAGGCGGCCACATGGCCCTGCCCTTCTAGATCTTTTTTTTTTTTTTTAAATATATTTTATTGGTTTTTTACAGAGAGGAAGGGAGAGAGATAGAGAGTTAGAAACATCGATCAGCTGCCTCCTGCACACCCCCCACTGGGGATATGCCCGCAACCAAGGTACATGCCCTTGACCGGAATCGAGCCCGGGACCCTTCAGTCCGCAGGCCGATGCTCTATCCACTGAGCCAAACCGGTTAGGGCTGCCCTTCTAGATCTTGCCATTCCGTAGTGACGGGGGCCGGGGGGCTGGGGGGAGGGGGAGGAGGGAGAGGGCACACCCAAACCCTTGAACGGGATAAGGAGGTGGTCGCACACCCAGGACGGACTGCTGCGGCCGGGCCTGTGCACAGGGCCGAGCGGGTGGGTTTCGGCCTCGGTCCTGCTGAACCGTCTACACGAACGGTTCTCAAACTTCAGCGGGTCTCAGCGTTGCTGAGAGCTCAGAAAGCTCAGTGCTCCCCCCCGCCCCCGAATGTCTGACTCAGTAACCCCAGGGTGGGCTCAGGAACTATGCCTCCCACATCTCCAGGCCGCGGCCGTGGTCTGGGGGCCACGCTCAGAGGGCCTTTGCTGGGGAGGCCGGAGCTCAGGCCTCGCTGTGCATCCTCGCCCCGCACAGCCGTGTCGCTGCTCAGCACCTCCTCGCTGTGGAGCCGTCTCCTCCAGTGCCGATGGGAGACCTGGCCGAGCTCGGCCCCTGACCGTCCCCTCTCCCGGTCACCATCCCCTTTCACTTCACGCAGCCAGTGGGTTGGGCGGGCCTCACGGGAGGGAGGGCGTGTTGGCCGCCCTGACCCCCTGTTGCTCCCCGCAGGCTCTTCGTCCTGGGCATCGGCTTCTTCTCGCTCTGCTTCCTGATGACGTCCCTGGGAGGCCAGTTCTCCGCGCGGCGCCCGGGGGACTCCCCGTTCACCATCCGCACAGAAGGTATCTCGCTGGGGAGAGGGTGTGGGGCGGTGCGTGTCTGTGGGTGAGGACGGAGGCCTGCGAGCCAGCAGCGCGGAGGGCGCCCCGGGGCCCTGTTCCAGGCATCCTGCCGCCTCGCGCATGGACGTGGGGGCAGAGGGGCTTTGGCTTGGGCTGTGGGACCCTATGCCGCCTGGACCCGGTCCTGGCTGTGGTCACCCCGTTCCTCTCACCTGGGCTCTCAGCTAGGGGAGGGTCTCTGAGCCACGTGGCCCAGCCCAGGCGTCGGAGAAGCTGCCTGTGTCGCTTCGTTAGTGGGGGCGGGGGGGGGGTGTCTGAATGTGACTCCTGAGTCTGAGATCCACGCTCTCTGTGCCTTTGGCCCAGGCTGTGGCCACGGCAGGGGGCAGAGGGCAGGCCTATCTCTGAGCTCCCGGGCACAGTCGGGGTCTCACGGCTCTTTGCCCGCGTGCTGCTTTCAAGGCAGTGGACAGAGGTTCAGAGCATGGGCCTTGGGATGGGCGGACCTGGCTCGTACCCTGCTCACCGTCGGCCAGCTGTGTGCCGCTGGCCAAGGGACTTACGTTCAGAGAGGAGAGCAATGGCCGTGTTCGGTCGGGTGGGAGAGCTCACACGTGGTGCGCTGGGTGGTGACCCGGCAGCCTCCTCCCAGGTGGGGGCTGCTCCTTCCTCCCGCCCAGGGCGGGTGCAGACAGTGCCGCTGGCTCAGTGCGCCGGGGCGGCCTCAGCTCAGCCGTGGGGAAGGGGAACAGAGCCGGGGGGGAAACTGAGGCAAGCGGGCTTTCCCTGCCCCTCTCGGACGTCTCTCTTTGAAGCGCATCCTCTCAACACCCCCCACCCCCCGGCTCAGCTGACTGGCTCCCCTGTCCTGTCATCGAGGGGGTGCTCTGGGGGCACTCATTGTGCCGTCTGTGCCCCGTTCCACTCAGCCCCTCGCCTTCACATCCACCTCTTTAAACCTGCGGAGGCCCAAGGCCCGCAGGAACGTCACGGTATTAGCCATCCGAGCCGCGGGCAGTGAGTGAGTTTATCCCACCTCCGAGCCCTCCTGGGCCTTCCTCCCCTCCCCATAGGCGGGGTGACACGTCGGCCTTCAGAGGACACGGGAAGGGCCCAGCGCGGCCGCTGCACCAGCACCAGCTCTGTGAACATTGGGGCGGTGCCGAGTGTGAGGTGGGACAGTGCAGACGAGGACCGAGGGGGTGCGGGGTTTCTATGTAGGAGATGCCAGGATCCAGGCGGAAGGGCGCTGGGCCAGTTGTGAGGGTGCCCTGGGGGGAGCGTGGGGGGACACTGGAGGTCACCTGCTCCCCCCAGCAGGGCCCTCATGCCTCCTCCCGCTCACTCCCCCCGCCAGGACCCCGACTCTAATACGCAGAGCCCCTCGCGCTGTTGACAGGTTCTCTCGTCCGGGTAGAATGTGACAGATGCCTCATCCCACCTTCCGCACACCCGTCAGGACACAGGGGGGAGGAGTCTAACCTAATTCCCGCAGCAGCAGGGCCTGGCTGGGGCCCAGGGCGTGTGCTCCTGCCCAGCCAGCCCTCCTCCCGGCCTTCTTCCTCCTGCCTCCTGCCTCCTCTCTTAAGGAACTCACTTCCTCCTGACATGGGATGTGATGCTGTGTCTGAGGCCCTTGTCTTACCTGCTGGGGGGGGGGCTCCTTCAGTTTCCAGGGGGCACTGGGGAAAGGTGGGGGACGGGAAGGGAGGGCGAGGCAGGACGGGAGAGACAGGAACAGAGCTCGTGTCTGGAGAGGAGAGGGCCGTGAACCCCGTGTGTAAGTGCGAGGGGCCGTGTGTACCTCGCATCCCAGCTGCTCATGTACATGGAAATGTGGGGGGACATGTGTGGGCTCTGCGATGTGTCGCTGGGGCCTCACATTAAACGTTTCCATTTAACTGACGCCAAGCGCAGCGAGGCGACTCCAGGCCAGCGCGGCAGGGCTCGCTCTGCTAGTCCCCTGGTGGTGGCTCAAGGGAGTGAGTCACGTGGGCGGGGGGTGGGGTGGCTGGACCCGCGGCATGAAGCTGGCTCCCCCTGGCTGCCTTCTGAGGTCTCTGGAGCTTCCGGGGTCCTGCGCCACCGGCGGGCGACCCCTGGGCCCCAGCAGCTGGGGAGGGGTTTCGGGTCTTGGTCCCGTCGATGGAGGTGGCCTGGGAGACCCAGCGGCAGGAGAGGGGGCCTGTCTCCTCGCTCACCCACAGCCCCCAGTCTTTGCACTGTTGGCATGTTTAAGAACTGGCTTCATCCCTCCTCGGAGGGGCAGTCCCCACCCAAGGCCTCCCGGCTCCTCCGGGCCTGCTGGGCCATGCTCTTCCTGAGAAGCAGGTACTGCTGGTGCTCATGTCCCTCCGCCCTCCCGTGGGCGGCCCTGCGGCTCTTGGGGCCTTTCCTGCCCCCCATGAAAGGACCAGCTTGGAGCAGCCCTGGAGCGGTGACTGGTGGAGATGGGGTGCACGTGGCCCAGCTCCCTCGCCTGCCAGGGGGGAGCTCTGAGCCGGGGTCTACACCTGCTGGTTCACCTGGCTTGGTGACACACCCTCTCTGGGCCGTCTCCCCTGCCCTGTGTCACCTCCCCACTCCCCAACCGGGTTTCCTTCACCCCCAGATAAATGACCTTTGTTTTGGGGTCTCTCTCTGAGGACCCCAGCCTGAGGTGCCCCCACCCCTCCCCGGAAACCCCAGAAGCTTCGGGGAGTCCACTCACAGCTCATTTGTCTCGAGAGATTCAGAGCTGGGTCCGTGGGGCCGCAGGGAGCTGAGCTGGGAGCCGTGCCCGGAATGGGTGCCTGTGGGCCGCGTGGAGGGGCGGTTTCAAACCTTCGGGAGATTTCATTGGAAAGGAGGCGAGGACTGCGCTCCCACGGGCCGGCCCGTGTGGCGCTGGCGACGGGGGTGATTAGAAAGGAAAGTGCGGAGAATCTCCGGCTGGTCGATGCGATCTTGGCTGAAGCACCTCGTTTTCATTGACTTTATTCTTCGCACGGCCTCCCCTGCCCCTCGGCCTTGGACTTGGTCTTTGGGAACCTGGAGACCAGCCTGAGAGTCAGGACTCGTTCTCGATTGTTTCTACAGGGGGTCAGGGAGCAGGGGTCGGGGAGGGATTTGGTCGGCCGAGGCCGGCAGGAGAACAGGGCCCTGAAGCCCTCGAACCCGGGCTCGCAACCTCTCCTGTGCATCTGAGGCACGTGGGCAGCAAGGGAAGCACAGGTCCTGGGCTCCACGTCCTGGAGATTCGATGGCAGGTCAGGACCAGGGCCCGGGAACGTGGGCTCCAAGTCCTGCCAGGAGGTTCAGGTGCAGGGCGCGTGGAGGCCGGATCCAGAAGTTCTGTCTGGAGCTGGTCGTCGGGGGCCTTGGAGGTTCCTGTCCCACTACTGGGCTTGAGGTTACGTCTACAGCTCGATTCTGCTGAGGCCAAACTGAGGCCCAGAGAGGTTAGGGATTTTCCCAGTGCCACACAGCAGGAAGGGCTCCAGCCCTGCAGGTGACGGCGCGGCAGGCTCCCTTCCCTGACCCCTCCTCTTCCTGGGGAGACAGGAGGGGGGCTGGGGTCTGTGCCACCCCGGCCCGGAGACCAGGCGGCCTCCGCTGACTGACCACCCTCTGCCCGCAGTGACGGGCGGGCTGGAGTCCCGTGGTGCCCTCCGCAAGATGAGCGACCTGCTGGAGCTGGTGGTGAAGCGCATGGACGCGCTGGCCCGGCTGGAGAACCGCAGCGAGCTGCACCGCGCTCCCGGGCACGGGCACGGGCACTCGGCCCTGGACAGGTGAGGGGCACGGAGCGGGGGAGGGGTGGGCCCAGGTGTGCAGCCTCGAAACCCACTCCTAGAGCTCAGCAGTGGGAAACGGTAAGAATACAGAGAGCCCCGCGGTCAGCGTTAACACTGTCACATCGGTGGCCCGTCTTTCCTTCTTTTTAATAAAACATCCCAGGTGGAAGCTGCAGGGCCCTTTCCTGGCCTTGGAGCAAGGCTTCCAGGGCCTTCTCAGTGCGTCACACCTGTGTTTCCAACACCTGCGCCTTCTCCGTCACAGGGTGCGGGGTCGCAGGTCACAGGGCGCGGGGGCAGGTCCCACAGGCGGCGTCCCACCTGCACTTTTCCCTCCGCGTGGCAGTTCGGAGATCTGTCCGTTTTTTCTTTTTTTAAGTGTTTTATTGATTTCAGAGGGGAAGGGGGGGAGAGAGAGAGAGAGAGAGAGAGAGAGGGAAACATCACAACTGGGAGTCCTGCCCTCCCTCCCCCGGGTGTGGCTGTGGGGGAGGCGCTGGGCCCCGCCATCCCTGCGAGATGAGCTGCGCCCGACCTGGGGTCGCTTGGGGTCCCTTGGGGTGGATTCGCTGTGCGTTCTCACTGCTGGAGAGTTACCTGCCCTGCGACACCCTTGGGAAAGGCTACCCCTCAGCCAGTGTGATCTGCTGACAGTGTGTTCCTGCTAAACACTGTGTTTGAAATCCACACTTGGAGACAATTTGCAGCAAAGCTCTATCTCGGCCAACGTGTGTGATGTAAACGCCAAAGTCCCAGGCATTTCCGAAGAGAGAGGCGGGAAGGGAGAGGGGGAGAGAGACAGACAGAAACATCCATGATGAGAGAGAACCATCCGTCGGCTGCCTCCTGCTCGCCCCCCCTACAGGGATGGAGCCGGCAACATGGGCATGTGCCCTGACCAGGAATCGAACCGTGACCTCCTGGTTCATAGGTTGACACTCAACCACTGAGCCACGCTGACAAGCCCGCCAGAATCTTAGAAGTTTGTGTAGAGGCACATTCGGTGTGTCTCTGGGTTTCTTCCTGGCTGGCCTGCCCCTCCCTCCCTGCCCTGCCCTCCCTCCCCTGGGGGGCGGGGAGCGCACACCACCTCCCAGCTCCAGTCCGGGAAAGAGCGACCATCCATCATGACCCGCAGAGCCCGGAGCCCACCGGCAGAGCCATGGTTTCGGGAACAGTTGCTCTGGCTCCGGAGAGACAGCGGGCGTGTCCCAGGCTTGCTCCCTCCTCCCCGAGTTGTTGCTGGGCTGCCTCTGGGATCCTGGGCGCCTCAACCCGGGCGCCCGCTGCTCTGGGCGCAGAATGGGGAACACGGGCACACCCTCACCTGGCAGTTCACCCCGGACTCCGTCTTAGGAAGACTCTTGGCTTCAGGGCCACTTCTTTCCCTGGTGCTCACTGTGGCCTTTTCATTAGAGTTAGGAAGTCCGAGCCGCGATTTCAGTGCCCGCGGTGAGGAGGCGGTTAGACACGGACGGACAGACGGCACCTCCGCTCAGTGGCGTGGACAGCCATCCGCAGACAAGCGTGTTGACGGGGAAATGCAGGGATTTTTCCTTTTTCATTCCTCACCAGAGGACATGTTTTTGTTGGTTTTATGGTAGAGAGAGGGGAAGGGAGAGAGAGAGAAACATTGATGTGAGAGAGAAACATCCATCGTTTGCCTCTGTAAGTGCCCGTCCGGGGATCAAACCTGCAACCTACGTGTGTGCCCTGACTGGGAACTGAACCCTCAACCTTTTGGTGTACGGGGACGATGCTCCAACCCGCTGAGCCACCGGCCAGGGCAGAGATGCGGGGATTTTAACGGTAAGGGAAAATGTGAAGAAAGCAGTTACGTGCCTCGTAATTACAGGGTTGGGTCATAGTGTGTAAAACTGAATAAAAATAAAACACGCAGAAAAGACGGCAGAATTCCTGTCTGAGGGGAATGAGATCAGGCGTTTCCCCCCAAAAAATTTTGTTCTGAAAAGAAGCTTTATTTAAAAAGTCAAAAATGCTTCTAAACACCCCAGCCCAATCCAGCTCTGTTCCCATCAAAAGTGGGAAGATATCTATCATCTATCTAATATCTATCATCGATCATCTATCTATCTGTTATTTATCGTCTATAATCTATAACCTATCATCTATCTATCATCTATCTATCATTTATCATCTATCTATCTATCATTTATCATCTATCATCTATCTATCATTTATCATCTATCATCTATCATTTATCATCTACCATCTATCTATTATCTATCTATTACCTGTCTATCATCTATCTATCTGGCACATGTATGCATGTGTGTACGTGTATTTCCTGGTGCGGACAGAGGAGTCATCTGGGTTCTCGCTGGGGGAGGGGCTGGCAGGCCCGTGGTCATCTGTTCGGAGCCCCCACAGCACCAGGGGCTCTGGATGGGGGTGAAGATGGGCCGAGAAGGGAGCAGTGAAAACGCAGGGTGGGGGTTCCCTGTGTCTGCGGGCACCTGGTGCAGGAGTCTCCGTGTTTTTAAAGGAAAGCGCTCAGTTTCATAATAAAATAACTCCCAGCAAGCACTGTGGCCAGCTGTGCAAAAATCGATCCCCGTTAATTGAATGTAACCCTCACACATCATGGGAGGAGCTGGAGATGAACCCTCCTTCCCTAGGCGTCCTGGGCGCCAGCTCCTCTGGGGCCAGGGGAAGGCCGGCTGGCTCGCTGATTGCCTCGCGGGCTGGCCAGAGCCTGGCTTGGCTTTCTTTACTTTCCAAGTAAGAAGGCATCCTCGTGGGGGGATTTCTGGTGCTTAGTAGGTGTGCAGGCCAGGCCTCACGCGCCGAGAACACAGAACTGTTGTGCAGCTGCAGTGGACGGAGCAAGCCCGGCCCAGCGGGGCCGGCTTCCGCCTTCTGGGGCCAGTTCCCTCCTTAAAGAGGGGGCGGCGGGGCCTGCAGGTTCCTGAGGTCCCATCCAGCTCAGAGCTCCTGGGGTCTGGGCGAGCTCTCTCCCGTGCCCCACGGAGGGCAATGGGCAGGGTTCGGGCCCAGCGAGGGGTGGGGCACCTGCTAGCCCTCTCCCCGTGGGGCAGGGCGGGGTGGCCTCCCCAGCAGGTGCCAGCAGGTCACCAGCGCTCCCCCTTGCACCCCGGCCCGGGCTGTGTGTGGGCCGTCTCTCAGTCTGATTTGGGCCACGGGGGCACCTTTATGGGAGCGAGGGCCCACCCAGGTCTGCGGTTCCCAGAGGAAGGACAGGGCTCCGGCAGGGGAAGGGCCCAGGTCTCACGGCATCGACTTTTATTCTTTTTTTTTTTTTTTAAAGCTTCTCCGAGACGGAGCCTAATCACACTGTATTTGAAAATAGAAAGCTGCCCGCGTGCTCAGTCCAGTGTAATAATAGTCACGCCGACAGTTCTGTGTCGAACGGGCTGAACTTGTTAAATCAGACAGCTGCCATCTGCACTATTTAAAGCCGAGCCACTGGTGTGCTTTATGCAGAGGCGCTTGTCGGAGGAAAACTGCTGAATCCCCCCAAAAAGTGAAGTGCTCGGCTCTGCGGCTAGATCTATGCCGCTGCCTCCCGGGGGTGGGGTGGCGGCTGTAGGCGGGGGAGGCAGCGTCTATTGAGCGCCTGCTGCATGCGGAGCATCTTACGTTCCGCCCGAGGGCTGAGCCTTACCACCGCCCTGCGAGGGCGTTGAGGTTGTTCAGGTTTTATAGGAGCCGCCCCTGAGTTCAGAGAGGTTAGGTAACGTGCCCAAGGTCACACAGCTGTCCGGTGGAGCCAGGATTTGAATCCAGGACCTCTGACTCTGAGGCCCTCATTCTTGCCAGTACATCCCGGAAAACGTGCGAGTCACTGACGGAGGGCTTGGCAGTCAGGGGCACCCCCCCCACCCCCAGCTGTTATTTCTCTCCAACGAGAGGGGCACAGGTCAGAGAGCAGATCCTGAGGGAGTGGGAGGGGGAACCTGAACTCACTTTTTGTGACGGATTAAAAACCACTTTATTTCTTTCATTTTTTTGTTTTGTTTTTATATTTTTATTGATTTCAGAGAGGAAGGAAGAGGGAGAGAGAGATAGAAACATCAACGATGAGAGGGAATCATTGATTGACTGCCTCCTGCACGCCCCCCACTGTGGTGGAGCCCCCAACCCGGGCATGTGTCTTTTAACTCTCTTCTCGCTCTTGTTTGTAACTCACAGGAGACGGTTGTGGGTTGAACTGTGTCTTCCAGAAAGTCACGTTGAAGTCCGAACTCCCAAACCCTAGGGGTGGGATCTGATTTGGAAATAGGCTGGTGCGGCTCAGTGGTTGAGTGTCGACCTATGAACCAGGGGGTCATGGTTCGATTCCGAGTCAGGGCACATGCCCGGTTGTGGGCTCCATCACCAGAGGGGGGCGTGCAGGAGGCAGCCAACCAACGATTCTCTCTCATCATTGATGCTTCTCTCCCTCTCTCCCTCTCTCTCCTTTTTCTCTGAAATCAATAAAAATATAGGGGAGAAAAGATAAAGGCAATACGGCCTTTGCAGACGTCACTAAGTTAAGACGAGGTTGTCCTGGCTCTGGCTGGGCCCTGACCCCTGACCCAGAGACCGGTGTCCCTATCAGAAGGGGAAGTTTGGACACAGGGGAGGCCGAGTGAAGACACGGGGTGATACAGCCACAGCCCAGGGTCTCCAAGCGCTGCCGCCCCTGCCCCCCCCCTCCCTCCCCCCGACCCCCCACCCCTTCAGGAGCCTGGAGAGAACCTCCCCCAGTGGGCAGGTCTCCAGCCCAGAGGAGGAGGGGAGGGGGTTTTCCGGAACCGGGAGGAGCCCAGGTGGACAAATCCTCCTTCATGGACGTAGGTAATTCCATTATATGGGGCAATAAAGACCCAGTTCTTGTAAAGGGATAAACAGGAGCTTAACTGCGGGGCCTGCAAAGCCAGAGGACAAGGTGAGAATCAAAGGGAGCGGAGTTAATGGGCTCAGAGCGGCAGGCTGCTCCCGGGAGCGGCCCGGGGTCTCCCCCGGCAAGGAGACCGGGCGCCCGCAGAGCGAGGGCTGTCCCCCGGGACCGCTGGCCCTGAGATACACACTGCGCGCTGGCCAGCGCCCTTCTCACAGCGCAGTCGTCAACACGAGGAAGTAAATTCTCCCAGATAAAGGCCACGGGAGTCTTGGTGGGTGGAGGGCCGTGATGCTGTGGCAGTAAATGCATCTCAGACCCTGGGAAGTGTTCGTTCCTGGAACCTGACAATCATCTCCGGGGGGGTTAACAGCGGGCAATTCCCCGGCTGCTTTGGGGGATTTATCGTGGGGAGACAGGGTCCTTCCGGGAGGAGCTGTGGGAAGACTCAGGGCAGCAGGCGCTTGGAGGGGGGTGCCCCCAGGAGGCCCCTGGGCTGCTGCTGTCCTGGTTTGTTTTTAAATATGTTTTCATTGATTTCAGAGAGAGGGAGGGAGAGGGAGAAGGAGAGAGAAAGGGAGGGAGAGGGAGAGGGAGAGAGAGGAAGGGAGAGGAAGAGAGAGACCTCATGATGAGAGAGAGTCATGGACCGGCTGCCTCCTGCACGCCCCCCACTGGGGATCGAGCCCGCAGCCCAGGCCTGTGCCCTGACCGGGAACCGAGCCTTGACCTCCTGGTTCATAGGTTGACGCTCAACCACTGAGCCATGCGGCCGGGCTGTCCTGGTTTTTGAAGGAGTTTCTCAGGCTGCTTGGGCCTCGGGCACTGCCCTCTGACACCCGTGCAGACACGCCTGGCGCAGGTGGGCTCCGGGGTGTGACGCGGTGTCTGCGCGCTGTGTGCTTAGAGGCCCCTCCGTGTCCTGGCCCGACTTTGCCGTCATTGCGTTTCCGTGCATGGCAGGGTGGCGGCCTGGGAGCCTGCAGCCTTGCCCTGTGCTCGCTGACTGAGCCGGGAGTCCCGGCAGGTCCCCAGCAGGCTCCCCGCTCAGCCCTGCTTCTCCTCGCAGGCTGCCCCCGGGGGCCGGCCTCATGGAGCGGATCCAGGCCATCGCGCAGAACGTCTCCGACATCGCCGTGAAGGTGGACCAGATCCTGCGCCACAGCCTGGTCCTGCACAGCAAGGGTGGGCCGGCCCTCCCCCTCCCCCCTCTCCTCCCCCTCCCCCTTCTCCTCCCCTCCCCCTTTCCTCCCCTCCCCCTCCCCCTTCTCCTCCCCTCCCCCCTCTCCTCCCCTCCCCCTCTCCTCCCCTCCCCCTTCTCCTCCCCTCCCCCTCCCCTCCCTTCCCCCTCCCCCCTCTCCTCCCCTCACCCTTCCCCTCTCCTCCCCTCCCCCTCTCCTCCCCTCCCCCCTCTCCTCCCCTCTCCTCTCCTCCTCCTCCCCTCAGGGCCCGAGTACAGCCTGGTCCTGTACAGCAAGGATGGGCCAGGGCACCCCTTCTCTGGGACCAGTGTACCTGCCGGGATGGCCTCGGGGTCCCTGACTTCTCCCGCAGGGCACCCTAGGTTCTCCTCAGGGCGACATGGGGTCCCCCCCCCCGACCTGCCATGAGGGTGCTGAGGACAGGTCCCTGGAGACTCAGGTGGCCCCTCCATTCCCCTCGATGTGGGAGCAGCAATCGGGGACTGTAGGCCCCCCCCTCTGCCCCTGAGAAAAGTGGAGGTACATTTGGGTGCATGAGGTCTGCCCATCCAGGCGGCTGACCCATAGCCAGCTCCTCACTGGGTCTGAACCCCCTAAGGAGGGTGGGAGCCGTGGCAGAGGGAGCAGCCCAGGCCTGGGGGCCTCCTGGCAGGTGGCCTTCAGGTGAGAAAACTCAGCCTGAAGACTGTGCCAGCGCCTGCCCCCACTCCCCGCCCAGACCCTCCGCTCCTCACGCCTCTCCCCTCGGCTCAGGCCCAGACCCAGGTCCTCAGCAAGATGCCTTCTCCCCCCAGTGTCTGAAGGCAGGCGGGACCAGTGTGAGGCGCCCAGTGACCCCAAGTTCCCTGACTGCTCAGGGAAGGTGGAGGTGAGGCGTGGGGCTGAGGCCGGGGGTGGGGTGGCCAGGAAGGGGCTCCTCCATGGGGGCCGCCCCCAGACGAGTTCTGGGATTCGCTGTTGGCAGGGCTGTCCGCTAGCTAGGGCCTCCCTGCCCAGGCCCCGCCCTGACCCTGGCACTGGCGGGCAGGGCCAACCTCAGGGTAACTGCGTCTCTGTGAGGCCATCGGCCTGGCCCACCCCCCAGTCCCAGGCTGAGCCACGTTCCAGCCCTTTTTATAGCAAACGAGCTGTTAAATATACGGGTGCTCCCGCCAGCAGCCCGATTCCCAGCAAATTCAAGCGAGGAGTGGACGTGGTCTCCCCTCACCCCTCGGGTTTAACCAGCTGCACTGAGACTCCCTCCGGCCCACCCCCCGGGACCGACGGCTGCAGGAAGTCTGTCCGTGGGGCCAGCGCGGCCATACAAGCAGCTCCTCACTGGTTCTGGGCTCCCTGCGAGGGTGGGGGCGGCACCGCGGACCCCCCCCCCCCCCTGCGGAGCCCTGTGGGTGTCCTGCCCCGCCCCACCCTTGGGCTGCTCCTGACCTTGGCCCCGTGGGCGCAGCCAGGCCCAGCTGCCGCACCTCCCGCCGCGTCCGGCCTGGCTTTGTTTCCCCGGGGTCTCTCTCTGGACCTGGAGGGTGGCGGTCCGGCCTGGCCCTCCCTGAGGTTTCCGGGCCGGGCCAGGGTCCGGGGGGCCCGGTTCAGCCTCTCTCCCCTGCTCTGCCCTTCGCTGCATCTGTAGGGTGGGCCCCAGAGGCCCGTTCCCGTCCCGGGGGACCTCGGGATCCCCAGGGCCGTGTGTGCAGGGGGCGCGCGAGGGCGCGGGCGGGCGGCCCCGGCTCCCGGGCCCAGACTGGCCTCTTTGCAGTGGATGCGTGCCCGCTGGACGTCTGACCCCTGCTACGCCTTCTTCGGGGTGGACGGCACTGAGTGCTCCTTCCTCGTCTACCTCAGCGAGGTCGAGTGGTTCTGCCCCCCGCTGCCCTGGAGGAACCAGACGGCCACGCAGGCGGCCCCCAAGCCCCTCCCCAAGGCCCAGGTAGGCCGGGGAGTGGGTGGGCTCGTGAGGGCGTGGTGGCGGGTCATCTGGCCTCTCCAGGCCGGACACCCGTGGCCCCTGGTGCCCTGCCTGGTGGGTGGGCAGGTCCAGCTCGCCCTGCCAGACGGGACGGGAAGCCAGCCTGATAGTGCCCGCCCACCTTCTGGGGATGCCGCAAACCTGGGGCCCTGGAGGCTCCCCCTTAATGGACTAGAATAACAGTAACAGTAGCTGCCCTCCTTGAGGGCCTCCTGTGTGCCAGGTGCTCTGTACTTGAACCTCCCGGGGCCCTGATGTGATCGAGTTTAGCAGATGATGGATCGGAGGTCCAGAGAGTTGAGCTAGTTCAAGGCCTGGTTATCTGGCTCCCCGGGAAGGCAGCCCGGCCTCCCTAGCCTTCGGGCCCTGCCCTGACCACTGCCCTTCCTGCCTCCTGGCAGCACCTGGGACCCTGGGGACTGTGACAGCCGAGCAGCTCCTGAGGCTCCGGACAGGCCTGCATGGCTGGGGAGGGGGAGCAGGGACCCCCACTGTGGGGCCAGTGGGCCCCTTAGAAAGGGTGGGAGAAGCCAGAGCAGGCCCAGCCTCGTGGGAGGTGCCAGCCCCGTCCCCGGGGCAGCAGGGGGGTGGCGATGGCGCGGCCGCAGGTCTGAGAGTGAGAGCCGAGGACTGGCCTCCCCTCCAGGCGGTTTTCCGGAGTGACCTGTCCCGCCTCCTGGACCTGATGGGCAGCGGGAAGGAGTCTCTGATCTTCATGAAGAAACGGACCCGGCGGCTCACGGCCCAGTGGGCACTGGCTGCCCAGCGCCTGGCGCAGAAGCTGGGGGGCGCCCAGAGGGACCAGAAGCAGGTACCTGAACCCCTGTCCGTGTTCAGGGGGCTGAGCCCAGAGCGCTGAGGAACTGAGCACAGGGCCCCAGGGCTACAAGGGGACACCGGGTGTGCCCTCGAAAGAGTTTTGTAGAATTTATTTGAATTTGAGCCGGAAGGGGGAGGGGAGGCAGTCAGGTTAGAGGCACATGGTGGCCTGGGGCCTTTTCAGGTTTGGGAAAGTCAAGATCCTACCCCTTAAAGGCCCTACATTCTGTAGACATCTGGTTCTTGTTGGGCGGAAATGTCATGGCCTTTGTCTGGAAGGTTGGGAAGAATGTAGCCTGTTTTGGGAGGGTTCATTGGTCCATCCATCCATCATCCATCCATCCATCCATCCATCATCCATCCATCATCTATCCATCCATCACCCATCCATCCATCCATCCATCCATCCATCCATCATCCATCCATCCATCCATCATCCATCTATCCATCCATCCATCAATCATCCATGCATCCATGCATCCATCCACCATCCATTATCCATCCATCATCCATCCACCATCCATCCATCACCCATCCATCTATCTATCCACCATCCACCATCTATCCATCCATCAATCTATCAATCATCCATCCATCCACCATCCATCATCTATCCATCCATCCATCCATCCATCCACCATCCATCACCCATCCATCTATCCATCCATCATCCATCTATCCATCCATCATCCATCATCCATCCATTCAATAAATACTTACCTGACTCTCCCGTCATCCTGTCTGTTTCTTTCAGAGTCCCTATCATTTCATGAAATTCTCCCTTGTCTGTGTTCACTGTGTCTCCTCTTCCATCTGGAACGTAAGCGCCGTGAGGGCAGGATGTGACTGTCTTGTTCACTGTAGCCCCAGTGCCCAGCACGGTCACTCTGCCCCTAGGCTCCCCCACGTGCCCAGGCCCAGCTTGGAGACGGTGTCTGCTGCTGGCCGGGTCTCCCTGGGTGGCAGGGCTGTCTCTCCTCCATGCTGACCCTCTGTGTCCCCCCAGATCCTCGTCCACATCGGCTTCCTGACGGAGGAGTCTGGGGACGTGTTTAGCCCGAGGGTGCTGAAGGGCGGGCCTCTGGGGGAGATGGTGCAGTGGGCGGACATCCTGGCCGCTCTCTACGTCCTTGGCCACGGCCTGCGGGTCACAGTGTCCCTGAAGGAGCTGCAGAGGTGAGTGCCCGGTAGGGGAGCCCATCCCCTGGAGCCCTGCTCCACATGCTCAGTCTACCACCCACTTCCTCCTCCCCACGGGGCCCCTGGCCGCATTTGGGATGCGCCCGGGAAGCGTATTCACACTGCGCCGCTCACACTGCGCCGCTCACACTGCGCCACTCACACTGTGCCGCTCTCACTGTTGGGTTCTCTGGTTGAGTTCTCCATCTCTGGGCCGCCGGTGCCCGGTGTTTGTGCTCAGGGGCTGACAAATACTGGCCGGTGGGATGGAGCCGGGTCGTGGAAGTGGGGTCCCTTCTGCCCGCTGGTCTTGGGGAGACGCAGTTTCTCTTCCGGAACCGGGCTCCTTCCTGGGCCTGTCTGGGGGCTGGAGGCCAGTAAGCCCTGGAGGGTGTGAGCTGGGCTGGCGACGCCCACCCCTTCCCTGGTCTTGCCTTTCCAGGTCCCTCTGATGCAGTGGGAGGCAGGAGACTGGTGATTAGAGGGTGGGGCTGTGTGTGCCAGGAGGCACGTGTAAGTGAGGGTGGTGACGGGGACTGACCAGCGGCTGGGCTGCACGGGGTGGCAGCGCCAGGGAGCACCATCCAGGTTCTGGGGCACAGGGTGCCACCTGGAAATAGCACCTCCGCCCCATCTGGCCGAACTCACCTGAGCTGGAAGGAACGGGGCAGGGAGCTGTCCCCAGGCCGGTGCTGGGAGAGGGAGCCAGCCCGTCGCTCCCCCTGGCTCCTGCCCCGGTGGCATTTTGTTGCTGTACCAAGCTGTTCACACCGTGCCGGCCCCTTCAGAGCCGGGCGTGCCCACTCGCCGCCCACCAGCGCGCTGTGCTGCTCAGTGCTGTGCCCACCCCCTCCCTCTGATGGGAGCGCGAGCACCGGGCGGAGCGCTGCAGGGCCCGGCTCCCTCGGAAACGGCCTGAGAGGAGGCATTTCCCTGCCCTCGATGCTCCTCCAGGGAGTCAGATGGGGCGAGCGTGAGGGGAGGAGGGAGAAGAGGGACCCCCACATGCACACCCCACAGAAGATCCGTATCTTCCCACCGTCGCATCGCTTCCTGCCAGGCTTTTGTGGGTTGGAAATTCCCAGAAGCAGGGGCTGCAGGGAGAGGTGCTCCCGCCTCCGACGTGCAGTCTGTGAGACGGGCAGGCGCAGGGCTGGCCCGGGCGGCTCTGCCCGGTCCTCGCGGGTGTAGGTGTGAACGCACGCCTTGCTCACACAGGGCAGGGTTGGGTGAACAGCTCAGCCCCCTCAGGAATCGGCCTCAGGATGGTGTTTTTGGAATATGTTATCAGATATCATTTTAAAACAACTCAAATAATAAAAAGAAAGAAAACCACGGCCCCGGAGGCCGTTAGACAGTCATGTCTGCTGGAGTCACAGCCGGGCTGGGGGCGGAGCCGGTTTCCGTGGGGAGTCAGCCCAGCGGCAGCAGAGCCGCGCGGAAAAACACGGTGTTTGGGGCCCACTCCTGGTGCCTCTGACTTCATGGGTCTGTGGTGGAACCAAGTTACAAAGCCCCCGGGTGACCTCATGAGCGGTGAGGGTTGAGATGGGTGGAGTCCAGGCTGTGGCTCCTCTAAGCACACACTCCCCCCATACCCAGTCCGTGGGGGGATAGCTGTGGGTTGGGACACTGACAGGTGTGAACTAGTCCCATGGCTTATGCAAAGAGCTGTGTTCTGTCCCCAGGGCAGGGCGTGGGGGTTCAGGTCCTAGAAGATGTGTAGAAAGAGTGCAGACTCCTCCCCGCCCACGTTTGCACCTGAAAGCATTCCGATCCCCCTGGTCACGGGGTGGAGCCAGGCGGAGGGGGCAGGCCGAGGAGGCACCCAAGGAGGTAGCCCAGATCGTGGGGGCATCAGGTGGGAGCCTGTGCTTTGTGCCACGCCCTTTCTTGGTCGTACGTTTTTCCTGTGACAGGTGTGGGCCGGGCTGTGGGCTCCTCAGGCTCATTCTTGGCCGGGACCACCCTCAGGTACAGGGGCAGCCCGTTCCTCCCCGTGGGGACTCCGGTACAGACGCGGAGCGTTGCTGAGTTGCTGGAGGACCCGACAGCAGCGTTTATTGTCTCCGTCTGGAGGGGAAGTCCAGGCGAGGGTGTAGCGCCACGGTGTCGGCAGGGCGGGTCCTTCCCAGGCTGTGCGGGGCCTGGGGTCTGCCTCTGGCCTCTCCCCTGCTTCGGGGTCCTTGGTGTTCACTGGTTTGTAGAAGCATCGCCAAGACCTCTGCCTTCATCCTCACATGGCCTTCTCCCTGTGCGTGTGTCTCTATCCAAATTTCCTCTTTTTTAAAAACAAATATGTTGTTTTGAAAAATTGATTCCAGAGAGAGGAAGGGAAAGGGAGAGAGAGGTAGAAACATTGATGAGAGAGAAACATTTATCAGCTGTCTTCTGCACGCCCCACACTGGGGATTGAGCCGCAACCCAGGCATGTGCCCTGCCCCGGAATCGAACTGGTGACCTCCTGGTGCCTGGGTTGACGCTCAACCAACTGAGCCATGCTGGCCGGACAGATTTCTGTGTCTTATAAGGATGCCGGTCATGACGGATGAGGGCCCACCCTGGTGACCTCATGTCAACTTGGTGACCTCTGTGAAGACCTGCCTCCACATAAGGTTACATTCTGGGTGGTGGGGGTTAGGACTCCAACATATGGATTTGTGGGGGACACAAGATGGTGACCGTTTGAGCGGAAAGGGGTTTGGGACGGAGATAGCGTGGGCTAGTGTGTGGCGTTGCCGCGGGTTCTGCAGGAGGAGGGGGCTCCCCCGCAGCCTTGCCTCCCGGCCTCGGGGAGCCGTTCCATGCGAGCGGCACCGAGTTAATTTGAAAATAGGTCAATGGGATGTGAGGTCTCTGAATTCTGAGCGTGGCGGCTCTGCTTCTGCGACAGAGGCCTCTCCCTGTGCTGGGAAATGGCCTGTGCGGGGACGCGGGGACGCGGGGACGGCGGGGACAGACGCTGCGGGGATATTTGCTGCAGTTCATTCACAGATGTTCACAGCAGATGTCTGGCCGCTGCCGAGCAGCGGGACGAGCCGCGTTCTCCACTCCCCGCGCTCTGGTGTTTTAATTAACCGGCTCACCGCAGTGATGTTGGGGGCAGTAGGCAGAGTCCGCACCTGGTTTCTGGGGCGAGAGAGGTGATGTCAGACAGCCCCTCCCGTGAGCCGCCCGCTCTCAGTGGGGAGGAGGGAGAAGCCGGAGCCCCCCTGGGCAGCGCCCCAAGTTATCCTCATGAATTGGAAACATCAATGATGAGAATCATGGACGGGCTGCCTCCTGCACGCCCCCTACTGGGGATCGAGCCCGCAACCCGGGCCTGTGCCCAGACCGGGAATGGAACTGTGACCTCCTGGTTCATAGGTTGACACTCAACCACGGAGCCACGCCGGCCAGGCCACAGCGGGCATTTTAAAGGAAGCTTTCCCTTTCCTGCCTGCCCAGAATTGGCTGTGCTCATCAATTTCATTTGCATAATTTCAAGCATCATTAACAGGACATGGCACGAGGAAAAATTACCAGGCTCTTCCTCCACCCATGAGTGAGATTGGGTTGAGTGGGAAATTAGCTGACTTAACCGGCAGATGATGGGCCTGGAGAGGAGGATGTCTAAGGAAGAGGGACGGAGCGGAAACTGGGCTGTCACGCTCACGGCCCCAATGGAAATCGGCGTCCTGCCTTTTTGTTGCTCCGTGTTTGTCCAAGGGAAATCCCGGCGGGGGTCCCCAGAGAATGACGAAGGCAGGGACCCCATCCCGCCCAGCCCGGCTTGACCGAGCCGCCTCCGGCTAAACTGTCTGAGGAGCCAGCCGGGGCCAGGCCTGGGCTTTGAACCCACTCAGATGTGGCCGGGACCGGCTCAGCAGGCCGGAACCAGGTCGCACGAGCCAGCCCCAAGCAGCCGCCGGGCGACGGGCGGCTGTTCTCTGAGGGCGGGAGGAGAGGAAAGCCTGGGGAAGACCTTGAATTTGGGCTCAGACCCGGTTGCATTAGAGGTGCCCACGTGGAGGCGGCTGGGTGATGGGCCCAGGACTTGGAATGGAGTTCAAGTGTCGGTGAAATTGCCGAGGGATAGGAAAAACCTAAAGAAACGGCAGCATTTCAAGGCCTCGCTGGTGATCCCACCCCTGCCCAAAGCAGCTCGTTCGATGCCCAGGTAGCCCCGCGGCCCCTCTTGGGGAGAGGCAGTGGCCTGCTGTCCTCACGGCCGTGGGAGAGAGCCGGGCAGTGCCCTGGTGCTCGGGGGGCCTGGGCGGGGCAGAGGGTCCGCCGTTGGCTCCCGAAATGAGACGGACCCGGGGCCTCGGCGTGTGAGCACCCGGAGCGGCGATCCTGGCGCGCTTTGTAAGAATGCTTTTCCCTGAGGCCCTCCCCACAGAGGAGGGAGGGGATGACTCGTTTGTTCCAGAATTGGAGCGCTGCCTGGAGAGGTTATCTCCAGCCTCGGACCACAGGCCCAGGGAGAAATAAACCCGAGGATTTTTAGCCTGGCGAGGTCCGTGGGGATCCGCCCGAGCACCGCGTGGGGGAGGAGGCGGACACGGGACATTCGGGGTCGGTCAAGGCCGCCAGCAGGTCCGCGCTGGCCCTCGGGCCCAGGAACGCTTCTCGCGGGTCCCCAAAGGGGCTCCGGGGGTTCTCATGCGCCTTCCAGCGAGGCTTCTGGACCACAAAACGGGGGGGGGGGGGGGCGGGGGGGGCAGCTGCTGTGGGGGAGGGAACAGGGACTTCATAAGGGGCAGACACCACTCCCCTGGCTCAGGGCTCAGCACAGACTCTGAGTGAGGGTCTCAGCCTGTCACCCTGCAGGGTGGGGGCGTCAGCAGGTGGGGCAGGGGCCCTGCATGGTGGGCAGGGGGGTCCTGGCAGGAGTTTCACTGGCAGCTGTGCCCATGTCCTTCGGGCTCCAGTGAGACGACCCCAAGGCTCCGGCACCGGAGGCAGCTCCGTCCCGGATGGAAATACTCACATGGATGAGCTGGCGGCCGGGTGCCCTGCGGGCAGGGCCGGCATCTCCGGGGCCAGGTGCCAGTCAGCAGCGCAGAGTTACACTGGAGGCAGGCGGGTGGGGGGTTCGGGCGCTTCAGCTCCAAACCCTGCGGCTGCGCGGTGGCTCCTAGGGAAGGTGAAGGGCGGACAGGCCTGCGGGGAGCACGCGTGTGGGAATTAGCAAAGGCGCCCCTTCCTCCAGGCCCACCTGCCCCTCGTTGCAGTCGCCTGTGGGGTGAAGAACCTGCACCCCATGCAGGCCGCCCTGCTCCCTCCCTGTGCCAGCGTGTCTCCTACAGCGTCCTCCCTGCCCGCGCCTGTCCTGGGCTGTGGGAACTGGGGTGGTGGGGGGTCAGGTACTGCAGACACAGGGCCGGTTGGGAAGGAGGGCTTCTGCGGCCTGGGGGTCCCCTGGGGCTCAGACTCTGACCGGCTCTTCTCTCAGTAACTTAGGGGTGCCGCCGGGCCGAGGGAACTGCCCGCTCACCGTGCCCCTGCCCTTTGACCTCATCTACACCGACTACCACGGCCTGCAGCAGATGAGGCAGCACATGGGGCTGTCCTTCAGGAAGTACCGGTGAGGGGGGTGAAGGGCGGGGTGGGGACCCGCAGGGCACCCCTTGCATGCCCTGGAGAGTGCCTGGGCCAGGTCTCCCTGTCTCTGTCCTCCCCTCCCCCTCCCTTCTCCAAGGAGCCCTGCCCCCCCCCCTCCCTGGCTGCCCAAGTGACAAGGAACCACAAGCGTGGCCGCAGGCGGTGGCCCTCTGCTGAGTGACAGGCCGAGGGAGGGGCAGAGAGGAAGCGTAGGGAGGGGAGGGGAGGGGGACAGTGCTCTGAGCTGGGCCCTCTGTTGGGGGGCTCTCAGCACCCCCGTCCATCGCTCGGTCTTGCAGACAGTGGGCTCGGGTTTAATTTAGCACAGAAGCCGGCTAGGCATGACGCCTGCTCCAGGCTCATGGACGGTCCCTCATGGTTTCATTAGGGAAAAAAGTGACAGGCAGCGTTATTGCTTTTATTATTAATGTGCTCTCCACATACCCGCTCCTCCGCCCCCCTCACCTTCTCCGGGGGAGGAGTGCTGACCTCAGCAGTCCGTGGCCCATCCTGGGTCCCGGGAAGGAGGCATGTGAGTCTCAGGTGCTCCCTCCCGGGGGGGCCGGAGGGAGGGGGGCTGCGGCCACTGGGAGCAGCCTCAGGTGGGGACAGAGCCTCTGCTCAGCTGGGATAGGCCAGGCACAGCCTGGGGGTGCAGGCTCCTGGGCTGAGGGGCTGTGGACTCAAACTCCCTGGAGAGTGTAAATTGTACAGGGGACCCCTGGGACCGTGGGGGGGACCCCATCCCCGGCAGTGCCTCCCCTCGTAGGCCCCGTAGGGGCAGCCGTAACAGGTGACAATCTGAGTTAGCGGTCCAACGGCCCAGAGACCATTGGGCTGTTGTTATCCCCACTTGACAGATGGGGAAGCGGCCAGAGGCTAGGGTGCCTGCCCGTGGTCACACAGCTCTGTGTCTGAGCCCACGCTCTCACCTCTCACGGTACCACCCACGGCTGGGGCACCCCCGGCCCAGGGAGATCTTGAGGTTGCTGATTCTGGTTCCCCATCCCCGGGGGCAGGTGCCGGATCCGGGTCATCGACACCTTCGGGACGGAACCCGCGTACAACCACGAGGAGTACGCCACGCTGCACGGCTACCGGACCAACTGGGGCTACTGGAACCTCAACCCCAAGCAGTTCATGACCATGTTCCGTGAGTGTCCCGGCCGCGGGGCGGGGCGACGGGGCCCTGTGGTTCCTGCGGTGGCATCCAGGAGGCGGGTTCTCCTCCTTCCCTGGTGCTGGGGGCACATGCCCGGCCTCGGCCTCCTCCAGGAAAGCCTCGCTCCCCTTCCAGCAAATATGTGAGCCAGAGAGGATGCCCCTGCTGGGGGCCGGGGAGCGGGGAGGGAGCAGCCTGGATTTGGGGAACCGTGGGGACCTTTCTGACACCGGCGGGGCCTGGCCTTGCCCTCCCGGGCTTCCAGGGCGAGGCCACGGGTGGACTGGGCGGTGAAGGGCGGGACAGCCAGGCTTCCCTAAGCAGAGGGAATGGATGTAGTGAAACGGACTGAAATGGACGTGGAAGGGACTGGCAGGTTCTGGAATGCAGGAGCTCCGCCCAGGGCATGATGGGCAGCGAGGCTGTGGGTGGCGGGGCGTCCCCGCCCCCCCTCCCGTGTGCGGAAACCCTCGGATCTGGGCATCAGGCAACCAAGGCGCTGAGAGCTGAGCTGAGCTGTTTTTAGTGAGACTAAGACATGGACGCCCTGACCACCCTCTTCAACGCAGCGCGTGGGAGCGAATTAACCTGTTCTTGACAGTTCAGGGCAGTTCTCTGCCTGCCCAGGCGGAGGGGGGGGGGGGGGCGGGCGGGGAGCTGTGGCCCTGGCGGTGTGGAAGGGGTGCTTCCTCCTTGCTGGGAGCTGCTGGTTGTCGCTGGAATCGTTTCGGGTACCTGCCTCCAGCAGCATCTCATGCATCTGATTTGCGGCTGGTCGAGGGCTCCGGGTCAGAGCCAGGCAGCGCCCTCGCCAGGACTGGTCTCAGTTAAGAGCAAGCGGGTTCTGAGCAGGGTCCCGAGGAACTTGCCAGAAGGAAAGCAGCTGGTCTTTGTTTCTCCTGTCCACACGCGTCTCTTCCGGGTGCCGGGGGGCCTTTCCGGGCCGTGCCCTCCGGGTCCCAGGCTGTGCCGTTAGAGCAGGCGTGGCTTCTGGGTCCCTGTCATGGCTTGATTGGCTCCCACGCGGTTGGAAGGCGGGAACATTCCTTGGGGCCCAGATGAGGAAACTGAGGCCGGGAGAGGCAGAGCGTGCCAGCTGAGGCTTCACAGACGCCTCCCGGGGCCCATCACAAGGCTCATCCTAGAGGAGGGGGACTGTCCTCACAGGTCACCTGGGCACGGGGCTCCCAGGAGAGTGGGTGACGGGGGTGGGGCGGGTCCGAGGAGCAGATGCTGGAGGGAAAGGAAGTGGCTGAAACAGGGAATGTGACAGCGAAGCGAGAGCCCTGGGCCGTTTCCTCCCTCAGAAGGGAAGCTGTGAGCCATGAGGCTGGTATGAGGCCGGGAGGCGGGGGACAGAGGTTCCTGGTTCACATTGGGTCCTGTAATTCCAGGTTCACTGTGGGTTCTTGAGCCAGGAAATGTCATGGAGAAAAGGTTTTGTTTTGTTTAAATTAAAAAAATTTTTAAAGTAATTTTAAAAGTTGATTTCAGAGAGAGGAAGGGAGAGACAGGAACTTCAGTGATGAGAGAGAATCATTGATCAGCTGCCTCCTGCACGCCCCCCTCTGGAGATTGAGCCCACAACCCTGGCATGTGCCCTGACCGGAATTGAACCATGACCTCCTGATTCATAGGTCGGTGCTCAACCACTGAGCCACACCGGCCGGGCGAGAAAAGTTTTTTTGAGGCACATTAATTATTCTGGCCGACTTCCGATGACCAAAGGAGCAATGGCACACGAGAGGGAAGCAGGAGATGGGTTAAGAGGCTTCTGTAATAACCTACGTGGACAAAGTAAGCACTTGTCCGGGGGTGGAGCCCTCTGGACGTGGAGGTCCAGACCTGGCAAACTCCTACTCATCCTCCAACACCCCAAGTCAAATGTTTCCTCTTTGCCGTCACTTTCAGTGATCCCCTCGTCCCCACTGCCGGGCAGAATGTTTTTAGAACTCTTAAATACACCTAATTCGGTTAAAGCCTATATTGAATTATAGGAGAGTTATTTGCAAATACATTTACTTCCGCTGATAGATTATGAATCACTAAAAAAGGGGCCACTGGCTAATTTATCTTTATTTCCCGAAAGCCCGTGAGGTCCTCAGAAAATGTTAATCGGTTGAATAAATTAAAGAGAGAAAAAAACAAAAACCAGAGAGGCGTGCGGCTTTAATGACATGCCAAGCGCAGGAAGCAAGTCACAAGCCGCCCTCCTTTCCCATCAGGCCGGGCAGTTCCCCGTGAGCTAGCTGGGAGGCGGGCTGCCCCCCCCCCCACCCCTCCCCCGCCTGCCCCTTGCCCTGGCCTCACCCCTGCCCCGCCCCACAGCTCCCTGTTATTTTACTTGGTTGCAGTACTTCCTGTCCCATGCCCACTTGGTTTGCCCAGTGGGTCCTAAGCCTGCCCCTCCTGGGGGAGGGGGCGGAATGAGGGATTGAGAATAGGGAGGAGTGGATCAGGGAGAGGCCTGGGTGGCAGCCCCGGCTGGAGGGCTGGAGGGCTGGAGCCAGAGGGGAGGGAGAGAGGATGGGGCTGGGCAGGCCAATGGGGCCGGGGAGGGTCTGGTCCACCCTCCTGGGGCCGCTCCCTGACTGGGCAGAGCCTCCTGAGACATCACAGAAATGACGCCAGGCCCCACCTCCTAGCGGCTGACGCTCCAGGAACAGCTGTGTTGTCCTGTAACCAGCAAACACCCCACTGGACAGTGGTCGGAGCGTCAGCCCAGGGTCCGTGGGCTTTCTAGGCCCTTCGACAGCAAACCATCCCCTCCTCTCAGATGCACCAGATACTGATTACGGCTTTTTGTGGGGCCGGGGGTGAGGTTAGAAACACGACATTCAATCTACACGTTTGATGAAAGGCCAGCCTGTGCCAACATGCATCTGAACCCACGACATGGGGTGTTTGGCGTCAGGGTTGTGGGGAGGCCACAGCCTCGCCCTGGAGGGCAGCATGGATTTCACGGGCTCCATAGCTGTTCCACTCAAGCTCCCCTGCATGGGAGGGAGGGCCCTGTGCCCTTGCGGACGATGGCGCTGTGCCTACATGGCCACCCCTGGCCAAAGACACAGTCAGGGACGTGCTCCAGCGGCGAGGGATTGCGGCGGGAGCTCAAGTGTGTCGCCTGCCCTGGGCTCTGGGCTCTGGGCTCTGGGCCCTGGGCTCTGGGCTCTGGGCCCTGGGCTCTGGGCTCTGGGTCTGGGCCCTGGGCTCTGGGCCCTGGGCTCTGGGCTCTGGGCCCTGGGCTCTGGGCTCTGGGCTCTGGGCCCTGGGCTCTGGGCCCTGGCCTCTGGGCTCTGGGCTCTGGGCCCTGGGTCTGGGCCCTGGGCTCTGGGCTCTGGGCTCTGGGCTCTGGGCTCTGGGTCTGGGCCCTGGGCTCTGGGCCCTGGGCTCTGGGCTCTGAGCTCTGGGCTTGGGGACAAGGAAGTCAGAGCACGCTCCTCGCTCTAACAGACCTGACCTGTGGGCGGGCCTCGAAGGGAGGGCCCCACGAAGGCTCTTGGGGGTGGGGCCCTGAAGGCTGAGTAGGATTCCTCACCCCAGAAAGGGCAGGCGGCACCCCAGGCAGAGGGACAGCGGATGGGTGACTCCTCCCTCTCCCACAAGACCTTTCACCCCCACCCCCGCCCATCCCTGCCACATGGGGCAGCCCTGGGAGACCCTGGCGTGTCCTTGGCCGTCTGGTGACGCCCTCCTGGCCGTGCTCTGGCTGCAGCTCACACCCCCGACAACTCCTTCATGGGCTTCGTGTCCGAGGAGCTGAACGAGACGGAGAAGCAGCTCATCAAGGCCGGCAAGGCCAGCAACATGGCCGTGGTGTACGGCAAGGAGGCCAGCATCTGGAAGGTGTGCCCCGCCCGCCCGCCCGGAGCGGCCACCCCGACCCGCTCCCACCTGCCCCTGCCGGCCGGCCGGCCGTGGGGAAAGCCTGTCTGGGGCTGGTCCCTTGCCCCCTCCCCGTCCCTGCTCTGCCCCAAACTCAGACCGAGGTCTGTGACTTCACCCTCCCCGCTCCCTGGGATGGCGAAGGGGGCTTAGGCGAGACTCGGGGGTTCTGTGGGACGGAGGCCGTGGAGAAGGCGGGAGAGGTCCAGGGATTGGCACCCCACTTTCAGGGCGGGGTCCCGGAGAAGCGCTGCCGGTGGGGAGGCTGCCTGCTCGCCCGTCACTGACCTGCTCTCTCTCCTCTTTTCTCTGCCCCCCCTGGCCATGAGGCAGCTCCAGGTAGGACTGTAGCTGCGTGCTCCCTCCTCCCCCTGCCCCTCCTCCTCCTGCGTATCACGTGGTTGTTTTGTGGAATGACCCTCACACTGTAGTGGTTGGGATTAGGTTCAGCGAACAGTGATTCAGATGTTTGAGGGGCAGAGAGGAAAGGGGCTGTGCCCGGGCCACACAGCTGGTGAGCGGCAGCGGACCTAAGACTGGCCCACACCTCCGGCTGCCAGACCAGGGCTCTCCCTCCTGCTGCCCCGCCTCCCGGGGGCAGGGCGGGGCACCCACCTCCCCCTCGTCCCCCAGGGGAAGGAGAAGGTCCTGAGCATCCTGAGCGAGCACATGGAGGTCCACGGCACCGTGTTCTACGAGAGCCAGCGGCCCCCCGAGGTCCCCGCCTTCGTCAAGAACCACGGCCTCTTGCCGCAGCCCGAGTTCCAGCAGCTGCTGCGCAAGGCGAAGGTGAGCCCGGCCGCGGGCACGGGAGGTGCCGGCCACCCCCACGGGGCTCCCAGTGTGGACGGGCCCGGCCGGCTCTGTGCTCATGGGGCGCACACGTGCTGTTGGGGGAAGGGCGCCTTTGTGCAGCGAGCAACCTGGACAGCCTCTCGGGGCAGCCCCGTCGATTCAGCCATCCTCCGGCGCCTGCGGGAGTCAGCCGGGCGCACTCCCGGCAGGAGTGAGTGCGGGGTTCATGTTTGCGGGGGTGAACGGTCACGGTCCTTTGAGGGCAGCTGAGGTGGGGTCTGACGCCTCCTAGACTCGGGGCTCGTTTCCCCTCCCTGCAGAGGCAGCTGTCAGAGCAGCGGAGCCACCGATACCGCCTCACCTGCCTCCTCGCTTCACAGATGGGGAAACTGAGGCCTGGGGGCGGAGGCACTTGTGTGGCACCCAGCTCAGCTGGGCTGTCCGTTTTTTTAATTCAGAGAGGAAGGGAGAGGGAGAGAGAGAGAGAAACATCCATGATGAGAGAGAATCATGGATCGGCTGCCTCCTGCACGCCCCACACTGGGGATAGAGCCCGCAACCTGGGCTCGTGCCCTGACCAGGAATCGAACCGTGACCTGTTTATAGGTCGATGCTCAACCGCTGAGCCATGCCTGCTTCTGAGCTCAATTTCACCCCCCCTTCCCCCCCCCCCCGCATTCCCACCCCCATTGCCTCCTGTGAGTGAATGTCCCAGCCCCAACCTCGCCCCTGCTTCCCGGGGCCGAGTGTGGTCCTGGCCTTCCCTGACGGCCGCGCCTCCTCGCTTTTCAGCTCTTCATCGGGTTCGGCTTCCCCTACGAGGGCCCCGCGCCCCTGGAGGCCATTGCCAACGGCTGTGTCTTCCTGCAGTCCCGCTTCAGCCCGCCCCACAGCTCCCTCAACCACGACTTCTTCCGAGGCAAGCCCACCTCCAGGGAGGTGAGTGGGGGGACCCAGGCCCCCGATCTGAGGGTCTGAGATGGGGACCCTGCAGGGCCTGGGAGAGGGAGACCGAGGCGTGGAGCAAAGGGGCGGCTGGGACCGGTGGGCGGGGCGCGGGCCTTAGCCAGCCCGCCATTGGCACCGCACGCCCACCTGCCCCTGCCCGCCAGGTGTTCTCGCAGCACCCGTACGCAGAGAGCTTCATCGGCAGGCCCCACGTGTGGACCGTGGACTACAACAACTCGGAGGAGTTCGAGGCCGCCCTCAAGGCCATCATGAGGACCCAGGTGAGCCGCAGGCCCGTCGGCACCGCCAACGCGGGCCGGCCTTCGCTGTCATTGGGAAGCGATGCCCTCCTGGTGAATTCCGACTCCCAGGCCGGGGTCGGCGGGTGTGCCCGCGGAGCCCCCCTCACCGGCGTGTGTGAGGGTGAGGAGCACAGGTGAGGGAGACCTGAGCTCCCAGCCCGGCTGGCCCCCAGCTCCGGGGGCCCTTTCAGTCCCCTCTCGGCCTCATTGGGTTTGCCCGTTGGCACCTGTCCGTCCAGATGAGGCCAGTCAAGGTGAGGGGACGGGAGGCCGTGCGGGCGCCTGCCTCCCGCTGCCTCCCCTCTCACTGTCGCAGCCGATATTCCCGGCAGGACCGGCCCCGGCCACGCCTGTAATTACACCCCATGGGGTGAGCCTCCCAGGCTGTGGCCGCCTCTGGCGGGAGGTCCCGGCAGGTGGGACTCGGCTGGCAGGGGCCTTCGCATCACCACGTGGCACGGGTTTGCCGGGAGCAGGCAGAGCATGTGGGGGGGGATCTCTTCTCTAAAAATCAATGGAAAAACATCCGTGGGTGAGAAGTAACAAACCAAAAAAGAACGAAAAGAAAAGAAACGAGGACCCAGGCGCCGGGGGAGTGTGGGGGTCACGAAGGACAGGGGGCCTGGGCCTGTCCCGGGTGGGGTGGCGTTCGGGTGGCTTCCTGGAGGCGGTGTCGCCTGAGGGGAGGGTGGACGGGCTGGGTTGGCCGTGGGAAGAGGCATCAGGGCCCGTGACCGGATGGAGCGTTGACATGACTGGAAGGAGGAAGCTCAGTGAGGCTGGGAGGGAGGTCCTGGCCTCGGTCTCCTAGGTCCTGAGCCCCGGGGAGCCCCGGGGGGTGCACCGAGGAGCAGGGAATCCGAGCAGAGGGCCCAGATCTCCGCTCCCAGGTCCCCTGCCCCCCTGTCTGCCTGTCTCTCTCACAGGTAGACCCTTACCTGCCCTACGAGTACACCTGTGAGGGGATGCTGGAGCGAATCCACGCCTACATCCAGCACCAGGTAGGGGGCCTCTGCTCTCCCCCCCACACCCCGTCCGACCAGAGGAGGCCGCCCATCCAGGTGCTGCGTCCATTTAACTCCCTGTCCTTCCCCAGACGTCCATCTGTCTCCTTCCTTCCCGGCACAGCTGGTGGGGCTGGGGGGCCGAGGGGTGGGGTCAGTATGACTGTCAGAGGCCAGGCCTGAGGCCCCGGGGGTGTTCCCTGACCTCCGGGGCCTCCCTCCCACCCCCCCGCCCCCAGACAGATCAGTACCCACCCGGTGGGGCTGCTGCGAGGGTAAATGGAATGACGCCCGGAAGGCCACGGCATTAGCAAGCCCCGATGGTGATGCGAGCATGATGATGGGTTTGCCAGCACCCACGTGTCAGCCCGTGGCGCCCGTGGCCGCCGTGGCCCGCTGCCCTCTCACACTGCTCTCTCCTGGCAGGACTTCTGTGCAGCCCCAGGCCCCGCCCCCGCAGGGGCTGGAGTCCCGAAGAGCCCCTTGGTCCTGGCCCCCAATGCCACCCACCTCGAATGGGCCCGGAACTCCAGCCTGGCCCCCGGAGCCTGGCCCCCAGCGCACTCCCTCCGGGCCTGGCTGGCTGCCGCGGGCAGGGCCTGCACGGACGCCTGCCTGGACCGTGGGCTGGTCTGCGAGCCCTCCTTTTTCCCCTTCCTCAACAGCCAGGACGCCTTCCAGAAGTGAGTGACCTGCCGGCCCCTTCCTCCGCCCAGCCAGGCTCACTCCCAGAACCCCCACCCCCCAACCAGGCCCACTCCCAGAACCCCCCCGCCCCCCCAGCCAGGCTCACTCCCAGAACCCCCACCCCCCAACCAGGCCCACTCCCAGAACCCCCCGCCCCCCCAGCCAGGCTCACTCCCAGAACCCCCCGTCCCCCCCGAGCCAGGCTCACTCCCAGAACCCCCCGTCCCCCCCCAGCCAGGCTCACTCCCAGAACCCCCCCCAGCCAGGCTCACTCCCAGAACCCCCCCCGCCCCCCCCCAGCCAGGCTCACTCCCAGAACCCCCACCCCCCAGCCAGGCTCACTCCCAGAACCCCCCCCAGCCAGGCTCACTCCCAGAACCCCCCCCAGCCAGGCTCACTCCCAGAACCCCCCCCGCGCACCCACCCAGCCAGGCTCACTCCCAGAACCCCCCCCGCCCCCCCCCAGCCAGGCTCACTCCCAGAACCCCCCCCCAGCCAGGCTCACTCCCAGAACCCCTGTCCTGCCCAGCTGGCAGCAGTGGGTGAAGGGGACACCTTCAGTGAGTCAGGGAGGATCCCAAGGGACTTTCCAGGCAGGTGTCCATCAAAGCCCCACACTCCCGGCAGAGCCTCAGCCCCAGCCACCGAGGGACCAGGGACGTTCCCTCCGCCCCCCCCCCCCGCCCAGCATCTTCCCCAGGCTCTCCCTGATGGATCAGCCAGGCCCACCCTCTGGCCCCTCCCCTCCTCTCTCCGAGCAGGTGGGAGAAGGAGCTGAGGGCCAGGGTCTGTCCTGGCCTGGCACCTCCTAGAAAATTCTTCCCCAGTTTGGGCTGGGACAGCCGGGGGGAGGGGGGGGCAGGACCCACTGGGCGTTCTGCTCCTGCCCGCTGAGTGCTGCCGCCCTGGTGCCCGCCAGGCTGCAGGTGCCCTGCGACAGCACCGAGTGGGAGATGAACCACCTGTACCCGGCCTTCGCCCAGCCCGGCCAGGAGTGCCTCCTGCAGAAGGAGCCGCTGCTCTTCAGCTGCGCGGGCGCCAGCGCCAAGTACCAACGGCTCTGCCCGTGCCGGGACTTCCGCAAGGGCCAGGTGGCCCTGTGCCAGGACTGCCTGTGAGGGCGCCGCGGGCCCCCTGCACGGAGAAGCACCAGCAGATTCCGAGCTCCAGCGACCCCACCCCCCCACCCCCAAGCTGGGCTTCCTCCCTCGCTGAGTGCAAGGCCAGACCTGACAGGTGGAGAGAGGGGCCTGGTCTTCCCTGGCCCAGGACGGGGCCTCTCGCCGCACAAGTTCGGGAGCAGGAGTCCCAGGAGGGGGGTCAGCCTTGTCCCTCTGGAGGAGTTTGGGGTGTGGCCAGAAGGGGCAGGGGACTGGGGGAGGCCAGGCGAGGGACCCAGTCCTTGCCCCTCCCCTCTCCCACACCTCCCTGCTGCACGGGCCACCGTTGGAGGCGCAGTGACCCCTCGGGTGTGGGGGTGGAACTGCGTCCCCTCCTGCTTGTTCAGTTCTCTTCACTTCGGACTTCTCCTGAGCCTCTCCTGGCATGACTGCCATTCCAGACCACGGCCTGTTCCCCACCCACCCCAGCCTCTGAGCACAGGTGCTGGTCCCTTCCCAGCATCCATTGCAGGCGCAGGCTCGGGCGGAGCTTCTGCCCCATCACACCCCTGGCCCAGGCCCTGGCCGCCCAGGCCCGCAGGCCCCCGGCCCCCACCCATCAGTGCTTGTCCGTGTCCCTCCAGCTTCCAACCATCTCGGATCAACTGTGCACCCCGTGCAGCATGCCTGCCCCCGCCCAGGCCCCCAGAAACACTGCCACCCCATCCTGTGTACAACCCCCGCCCTCCCTGGGCCACCCGGCCGCCCTCCTGGGCTGCCCCGCCACCAGCCATGAAGGGGGCCCCGGGGCCCTGAGAGTCGGGAGGAGCGGCCTCTGGGCTGCCTCCCACCCGGACCCTCTCCCGGCCCGGCCGCCCTGCAGCCGCAGACACTCAAGTCACCAAGGACCTGACCTTCGGGGGAAAGCAATAGAGACTCTCTTCTCTCTCTTTTTTAAAGATTTATTTCTTGAAATAATAAATATTTTATTGGGATGTGAGGTGCAGAGGAGGAGCCTGCTGTTTCTCATCTTTTCTGGGATGCGAGGGGCTGGGGGAGTGAGGGGCTGGGAACGCCCAGCGGGAGCCCCGGGTCCCTGCTCCACATCGTAGAGGCTGGGGCTCCGTGGCAGGCTGCCCGGAGGAGGGCCCTGCCTCCTGTCTTAGACTCCGAATGAGGTGAGTGGGGTGCAGGGGCGGAGGGGGCAGAAGCAGGCTGGTTGCAGGAGAAAGAGAAGTCTGACCTGCGCCCAGATACAAGGCCAGAGGGTGGCGGGAGGGGTCCTCCATCCCTTCCTCCCGAAACCCAAGTGGCCGCCTCACTTCAGGCCCCCCAAACCGAGGAAACCACAGGCCCAGGAGCCTCCCCCTCCCGCTTACAGGTGAGGGAACAACCATGGCAAACACCTGGGAGCCTCGGCCATCCCCACCCCTGCCCTGACCCGTCCAGCCAGCGTCCGCGTGGGCCCGGGCGTCAGAGGCTCTGAAAAGCACGGAGTCAGGGTCTCTAGGGGCAGCGCCTGGCAGCACCTCTGACCCCAAGGATCTGGGGACCGGCTGCAGGGGGCCTTTGAGGCCTGTCCCTCCAACTCCCACTCCCACTCCCACTCCCACTCCCACTCAGGCCCCAGGCCAGAGGCGCTGCTCCCACAGCCCAGGAGGGGAGGCCGCAGCTGCTGATGAGCCCGGGGATGAGGAGGGAAGAGGCGGGCGCCAGCTGGGCCTGGGGCAAGGAACACACGCGCTCGCACACACACACACACACACGCACATGCACACACACGCACACACAGCTCTGTGGGAGCTCACGGGCAGGAGAGGGTGCGGAGGCTGTGGACAAGCACCCTTCCCAGAACCGGGAGGTGGGCGGGAGGGCTGCAGAGGCACGGGGCCTCCTGGGAGGCCAGGAGGCTGGGAGGCCTGGGCGGCCAGCAGACTCTGCTTTGTCTCTCAGCTGGACCCCCTCTTAGCTGGGGGGGCCTGGCGGACTTGCCCTCCCTCCCGCCTGGCACCGCAGCTGCCCCTCCCTTTGGTTGACTCCAAAGGCCCCTCAGAACCCCAACCTGCTCCGCGGGACCCCCCCTGTGGTTCTCGTGTTTCTCCTGTGAAATAAGGAAGGTGATCCCGGCACACGGGGCTGAGGGTGCATCGAGGTCAGCTGTGAAGTGTGGTGAGCTGGGGTGAATGTTCAGTAACGGAGCTACGGGCCGCGGTCCTCAGGTCTGCCCCCAGTGCCCCCAAGAACCTCCAGGGGCCTCCAGGGGCCTCCAGGTGCCCCCCAGTGTCCTCAGGGGCCTCCAGGGGCCTCCAGGTGGCCTCCAGGTGCCCCCCAGTGTCCTCAGGGGCCTCCAGGGGCCTCCAGGGGCCTCCCAGTGTCCCCAGGGGCCTCCAGGGGCCTCTAGGTGCCTCCAGGGGCCTCCAGGTGCCTCCAGGGGCCTCCAGGGGCCTCCGGGGGCCTCCAGGTGCCTCCAGGGGCCTCCGGGGGCCTCCAGGTGCCTCCAGGGGCCTCCAGGTGCCTCCAGGGGCCTCCGGGGGCCTCCAGGTGCCTCCAGGGGCCTCCAGGGGCCTCCGGGGGCCTCCGGGGGCCTCCAGGGGCCTCCAGGGGCCTCCGGGGGCCTCCGGGTGCCTCCAGGGGCCTCCGGGGGCCTCCAGGTCCAGGGGCTCCTGCCCCTTCCTGGCGGGTGAGATCAGTGAGGCTGCAGGGAGAGCAGTTCCCAGCCTGTCGCTGCCCAGACCGGACACCAGACATTCTGACCCCAGAGCCGGAGGCAGTCGTCCAGCCGAGCGGCTGGTGGGCGGCTTATCCTTGGGCAGCGGAGGTGGCAGGGTTGTGGTTGAACTGTGTCCCCTGCGGTGACCTGATACGGAAGAGCCTTTGCAGACGCAGTGAAGATGGGCCGCTGGGTGTGGGCAGACCCTGAGCCCGATGACTGGCGTCCTGGTAGGAGAGGGAGTGGGGCACAGACACACGGGGGAGGAGCCACGTGGAGACGCGGGCCGAGATTGGAGGGGTGCAGCCACGGGCAGGGGTCAGGGAGGATGCGGGCAGCACCAGGAGCTGGAAGAGGCGGGAAGGGGCCTCCCCTCCCCATACTGGGGAACTTGGCCAGCCCGCCCTCCATCTCAGACGTCTGGCCTCCAGAGCTGTGAGAGAATCATATCTGTAACTTCGAGCCCTCCGATTTGTGATTGTTTGTTGCAGGAGCCACAGGAACTAATGCAGGGGTCATGGGCCCCCTGCCTTTAAAGATAATAGCCCACAGGGCTCAGCTGTGTCCAGAGAGTCCCGAGCCCAGTGGCCCCCCGCCAGGCCACTGGCCTGCATGCAGCTCAGTCCACCTTTTCCCAGAAAAACGTGGAGACTTCTCAATAAAACCCCCAAGGAGACAGAACGCTGGGTCCCAGGGATTCAGACCCACTGGAGATCACATCGGTAACCCCACCCCTGCCCCCCAGATATCCTCCCAGGCACGGGCCCTCGGGGTACCCGGGAGCAGCACCAGGTGCTCCCAGCAGAAGGGGGTGCTCCCAGCAGAAGGGGGGACCGCACACCTCCCGCTGGATTCAGCCTTGATTGCCGCCTCTGCCTCGGCTAAAAATAGCCCAGCCCCGGCTTGACTTCTGCATATATTTGCATATTGGGCTTGAGACTCATGAATATGGAGAAACAGGGCAGCTGACTTGTTTGTGCAGCAAACCCAACAGAGGACACTTGCCCTCCTGGGGTCATTCCCGCTCCCCCAGCTGCCCTGGCTGCCCAGCCCGACCATCCGACCATCTGCCACCTCTCCCTTCAAGAGCCTTGGCGGTGGGGTGGTCTCCAGTGGGGGTCCCAGGGCTGGGGGGGACTGGGCTTGGGTTTTGGAGCGCTGGGAGTGCTTCCGGCTGGGGGCTGCATGAGACACCCTGAGGCTCTGTCCTCTGACCCTAGACCCGCCTGGTCCCTCAGAACCGCTCCCCGTGCCTGTGCATTGTGGGGACCTCAGCAGGGGAGGTGGAGGGGGGCAGATGGCAAACTCCCGACCTCGGCTAAAGCTGGATTCAGGGCTCCCCATGTCCCATCGTGTCGCCCACGGCCCCTCGTCCATCCCACAAACCCTCACTCAGCACAGCGCGTGGTGCAGCGCTTGGCAGAGGTACACAGTCTCCCCCTTCCCCCCTCCCGCCCTGGTGCCCGTGTCCTGAACACCAGTGTCCAGGGCCTGAGCCTGTGGGGACCCCCTGGCTTCCCGGGTCTGGTGACACTTGCTTTTCATCAATCCTGGAGCCTGCCCAGCCAGGATCCCCTCGAACTTCTCCTCGTCTCTGTGCCAAAAGGGGTTTCCTGCCCCATCCTGTCCCTGAGCCCAGGGTCCAGAAGAGGCCTGGCTGCAGGCAGGAGCCCAGCTCCCACCTCAGGCCCAAGGCCCCGCGTGTTAAATTCCCGGCAGTTTTTATAAGCGGGGGTTACAGTGTTGGTGTCTTGAACGGGGGTGGGGGGAGTGTTTGCGCCTCAGAAATTGGCATGTGCAACAAATCCAGGCTTTTGATGTCTCATGTGTGTTGTGTTTTGGGGAGACCTGCCACCGATGGGGGGCCCTCCACAGGGGCGTCTCACCCGCATGGCCCTCACCCCGCCCTCTGCTTCCTTTCTGCGCCCCCTCCCGGGCCCTCAGCGCCCCTTTCATCCTGGGTTTGGCAGCTGACTGGGGCTGCGCGGGGCCCTGCCTCCCCTCGCCGCTGCTCAAGGAAATAATTAATAATAATTAATGAATAAGCTGTGTTTATTGAGAGCCGTTTACACAGAAAGCCTCAGGGTACACGGCACTCAGACGTAATTAAAAGTGACACATTTTAAACTTTGAAGCGCAAAGCTGTGGCCCAGGGCAGGGCTCCCCGCAACTTCCTCGGACCCCCACTTTGCGGGTGGGGCCTGGGAAGGCGGGAAGAGGGGCCTCATCATGGGGCTTAGGGTACAGGCCGAAAATCACCCACCTACCTGTGTATCCACCCACCACCCATCCATCCACCCACCCACCACCCACCCATCCACCCATCCACCCATCCACCCATCCACCCATCCATCCATCCTCCCACCCACCCACCCACCCACCACCCATCCACCCACCCACCCACCCACCACCCATCCATCCATCTACCCACCCATTCATCCATCCACCCATCCATCCATCCATCCATCCATCTATTCATCCATCTATCCATCCATTCACCCACCCACCACCCATCCATCCATCCACCCACCCATTCATCCATCCACCCATCCATCCATCCACCCATCCATCCACCCATCCACCCACCCATCCATCCACCCATCCACCCATCCACCCATCCACCCATCCATCCACCCATCCATCCAAAAGCCCCACAGAGTGCACAGCCGAGCCAAGCACTGGCTCTGAGCCCCAGGATGTCGCTTCGTCCCCTCTGTCTCTGGGGAAGGAGGGCTCCCTCGCATGTTTAATGCTCCAGTGGAATGACAATTATGAAAAGTGCACATGTTGCAATTTGGGTTTAGGTTGAAAGTATTAATTTCCTGGTTTTAATTATTCAATAGAAATTAATGAAAATGTGAGAGGAACCTCACGGGAGCCTCTCTAAGCATCAGGGGCGGGGAAGGCAGGAGAGCTGCATCACATGGAGCCTAGGAGAGTGGGGTGAGTGAGAAGGCCAAGGGCCCCACCCCGCCCCCGCCCCCGCCCCCAGCCAGGCAGGGAGCCTCCTGCACCCACCCACCCGCCTGCCTGAGAGTCTGCCAAAGGAAAGGTGGGTGGGGGGGGGGGGGGACAGCACGCTTGAATAGTCTTAGCCTATTTCATTATTTCCATTGTCTTTTACAAAAACTTATGTAGCACTTGCTCTATACCAGGCACTGCGGGTGGATGAACTCATTTTGCGGAGAAAGGCCTGGACACGGGCAAAAAGCCAGCAGCAGGAGCAGCCGGCTCCCTCCTGGGGGCCCGCTGAGCTGAGGAGGTGTTAGCCAGGGAAGCAGGGGAGCAGGGGCCGCATTTGCAAGGGAAATGACGAGGGCCTGCAGTGGCTGGAGGTTTGGATTAGCTGCTGCGGAGGAAAAGGTCCCTCATGTTTTATGCATGAGGAGCTGGACCGGGACCCCAGGGGGCGCCCAGAGAAGCCAGGGGAAGCCGGAGGAGGCCAGGGGACCCGGCGGCCAGCAGCAGACTCCCACCCTCTCCTTCTCTTCTCCCAGACCAGGTTTCCCAGGGGGCAGGGTCGTCCAGGCCCACACCACCCCTCGATGGTGAGAATGGAAATTTCCCGAAGCGGGGCCCCTCGTCCTCTGTAAAGTGGAGGCTGTAAGGCCTGGTCCTGGTCGGAGGTGAGTTTACTGGGCTGGGCCTGCAGGTGCCTGACACCGAACCCGGCACCCAGCCTGGCACCCAGCCTGGCACCCAGCCTGGCAGGAGCAGGAGCTTTCAGCTTCCATCTACCCGCCCAGAAACCCACGGCACCCCAACCCCCTTCCTGCAGCCCCACAGTGTCTACTCGGGACTCGGGGACCCCCTGGGGCCCACACTTTTGCTAAGAAAGCAGTGGAGCGGGCATTGAACTAAAATCAGCGATTCTCAACCTGTGGGCCGCGACCCCTCTGGCGGTCGAACGACCCTTTCATAGGGGTCGCCTAAGACCATCCAGAATTGTCCCAATTCTGGGGACAATTCCCCTTTAAAACCGGGCCATCACTTCCTGTTTATGTTTTTGCCTTCCCATCACACCTTCCCCCTTTCCTTGCTTGTTATGTTTCCCACCTCCTGCTCTGCAAAGGTGATTGACGGCTGAATCAAGCCCAGCTGGCTGCGAGGGCTGGCGGCCACACCCCTGGCCGGGGCAGCAGCTCGGGGTCAAGGCCGAAGGGCCAGGCAGGTGATGGAGGACGGACCCAGGATCCTGACCGACAACGCTGGCTGTTTCTCTCTGACGGGGGTAAGGGAGCGGCACAGCCCGGAGGCCCTGGGACTCAGGCTTTGGGGCGTGGCTGGCCCTCGGGAAGGGGGGAACCGTCACGTGCGTGGGATGCTGTTGTGAGCACCTTCCAGACCCGGGATAAAGTCCGGCCCTGCCACTGACCAGCGGGTTGTCTCACAAGTTAAATTTTTATGTATATTTTTATTGGTTTCAGAGAGGAAGGGAGAGGGAGAGAGAGAGAAACATCAATGATGAGAGAGACTCGTTGATCGGTTGCCTCCTGCACGACCCCCAGTGGGGATGGAGCCCGCAACCCGGGCCTGTGCCCTGAGTGGGAATCAAACCATGACCTCCTGGTTCACAGGTCGACGCTCAACCACTGAGCCACGCCGGCCGGGCTCACAAGTTTCTTAACCCCTGAGCCTCAGCGTCCCCGTGAGCACGGAGGTGGCCGCCCCACCTGAAGGCCACTGGGAACTGGAGATGCTGGACTGAGTGCCCGGGCCGGGCAGGCTCACTCGGCGGCAGCAGCTGCAGACCAGGTGGGGGTGAGGAGCGGCTCCGCCTCCGGCTCAGGTGTCCCTGCCCCGCCAGGAGCATCTCACCTTCCCGCCAGCGGCCGCCAGAGCAGGGGGGTCCCCAGGGGTGTCACTGAGGGCAGCTGGTAAACATGGAGGGGGCTGCACATTAGAATCACCTGGGAATCTTTTTGAAATTCTGATTTCCGGGCCTCACCTCCGGAAATTCGGTTTCTTTGTTACTAATGTTGTGGCCTCACCCCATAACAAAGAAACAGAATTTCCAGAGGATGGGGCCCAGAAATCAGGATTTTAAAAAGATTCCCAGGTGGTTCTCATGTGCAGCCCAGGTTGAGAACCGCTGCTTTAGAGAAATCCGGTCCTGGGGGCTGGGCCCCAAGCCCTTTGCCCTGCCCTGTTACACCTGGAATATTGCCTCCGTCCTGGGCGCCCTCTCCCCTCCTGTCTACTTACATTGTATTCGTTAGCTTGTTGGGCTCAGCAAGACATGCAAATGATCCAAATTCCAAAGGTACAAACGTCCCGCAGGAAACCTGTCTCTTCCTGCCGCCCCTCTCCCAGCGAGGCCGTCTCCTCCTCAGAGGTAAACGTTGTAACTCTGATGGTTCCCAGCGTCCTGTGTGGGGTTCCAGAGATGCACCTCCCGTGTGTGTGTGTGTGTGTGTGTGTGTGTGTTTGCGTGTGCGTGTGCGTGTGCGTGCGTGTAGAGCTGGATACCCGTCTGTTTGTAGAGAGAGGAGGGTCTGCACCGCTGGTCCTCGGCCTGCTCCTGCTGCGTTTTATTTGAACGTGAAACCTCAGAGTGTGTCCCCACCACAAATCCGCAGCCGCCTCATCCCTGGGAACAGCTGCACCGCAATGGAGTCAGCCAGCTCCTTAGGGATCCACATTCGTTTCCAATGTGTTTCTCTCACCAGCAGCGAAGCGGCAATGCCTTTGTGCGCCTGTGTGCTCGGTGCCAAAGTTTAACTTCCAAAGGGTGGAGAGCATGCTCCCCCTACCAATGCCATGGAGCCGTGAGGCAGCCGAGACTCCGCGAGCCCATCCGGGAAGGGGCCGGGGGTGGGAGCGCTGGTCCGGAGAGAGCAGGAGAGGCTGGTGCGGGCAGGCTCTCCGGGACGGAGCGAGGCAGCTGTGCGAGGCACAAAGCCGGCTGATGGCTAGACGCCAGGGCAGCAACATGGTCACCGTTGGGATTGGCTGTTCTGCGGGAGGAAGTCATTTGCATCTCTCCCAGACAAAATTAATCTGAATTGTTATTAGACGAGAAGCATTTGCATAGCTAACAGTTCTCCGCGAGTTGACATCTGCCCTTCCGGGTGTACAGTACCCTGAGCCACAGCAAAAAGTAGGTCAGACGCAGGTGCATGTGTCTATGTAACTAGACGCCCCGGTGGGGGTCTGTCCGCGTCCCACCCACCACCCCTGTGGGTCCTCATTGCCAACCGGCTGGTGGATGGGCCAGCTCCAAACTCCAACCTGGCCGGGCATTGGGGGCACCTCTGTGCACCTGCTGCCACAGGTCGGGTTCCTGGGAGACAGGTGACAGGCAGCGATCGGCATCACAGGTTGATTGCTTGGGGGCCTGCCCAGGTGAAGGTATTAGGTGGGGCCTCTGGAAGGTGATTGGGTCTAAGGGCAGAGCCCTCGTGCAGGGGGAGGGGGAGGGGGAGGAGCCCAAGAGCGCACCCGCTTCCTGCCACAGGCAAGAGGCCCCCTGCCCTGGGCCCCACACTTGAGAAGCCCCCACTCCGGCCCTTCTCCGGGGACGCCCTCCCAGGGCAGGGGTCTACCTGGGGTTGAGCCACACCTCACAGGCTAAGGGCCCGTCCATGCCCCTGAGGGCAGCTAGCACACCAGGAAAGCCCTCCCAGGCCTACCCAGTCCCCCCTCCTCCCAGCCCTGCCCGGGGAGCTGTTTCCTCCCAGTGTGCCGCCGGGAGTTGGTGCACATCTATTTGTTTCAATGCACAGCCGCCGGGAGAGCGGGACAGACTGCACTGTGCAGTCACATTTGGAAAGACCCCGGCGCTGGGAGCATCACCAGGCAGGGCCCCCCGATTTTCTCATCCTGCACAGCCCCCACCGCCTGGTCTGCTTCTGCCCACGCGGAGCCGATGGGGGGAGAAGGCGAGGCCCTGTGGTCACTTCAGCCTCCGACTTCCTGCCGAGGCTTGGCGACATCCATCATGGTTCCTCTCCAAATTCATCGACTGGCCCGTCCCTGGTCGCCATAGCAACCACCCCCCCAGTGCTTTTGTGATCAAGACATGGAATTCATCACTGTGTCATTTGGTGAACTCTTCTCCAGACACATGGAGGGAGGAACAGTTACCGGAAGCCCAGCACCTACAAAAGGGCCTTTGTTCCAGGACAGTTCAATTGCCGAGAGGCTCAGACACCGCTCGGAAAAGGGCGGCTCCTGGTTAAGGAGAGCCGGGGGTTCTAGGGCGGCGGGGCTCCACACACAGCTCCCAGCCCCCGCCCCCCCCCCCCCCCCCGCAGGTAACCCCCGGCCGCAGGTAACCAGAGCCCTCCTGACAGCTCAAAGGCAGTGAGGCCTAATGCGTCTCTCCCACTGTCCTGGGTTCGGCTTCACTATTTCCCACGAGGGATGTGGGTGGGATGGGTTCCCTCTGCCCCCCTTGGTTCTTCTAGCTGCTCCAATGGTTAAAGTAACATAAGGCAGCTCAGCCGGCGGGGCTCAGGGGTTGAGCATCAACCTATGAACCAGGAGGTCACGGTTGTTCGATTCCCGGTCAGGGTACGTGCCAGGCTATGGGCTTGATCCCCAGGAGGGAGTGTGCAGGAGGCAGCCGATCAATGGTTCTCTCATCATGGATATTTCTCTCTCTCTTCCTCTCCCTTTCTCTCTGGACCAACAAAAATATTTAAAAAATAAAAGAAGGCAGACTAACCGAAGAACAGCAAGAACATAGCGCAGGGAAATTCGCAGAGCATGAGAATTCCAAAGGTTAGAAATGCAAGATGAGGTGTGTGCGTCCTTCCGGACGAAGGAGAAGGAAGGACAGGGCCGGGCCTTCAAAGGGAGTGAGGCAGTTCACAGGGAGATGGAGGAGCTAATGTTTAGTGAACAGATGCCCACTGGGCCGTCTAGAGACTGAGTCACAGAGGGACTTGGACCCCAGGCCTTGCTGGGCCCCCCTGGCCACCCCAGGTTCTGATCACACCATGGTTAGTGGCTCTGTGGTCCTAACAGGCCTCCATCTTCAGTTCTTTCCCAAAGTTTGGGGGAAGGTCAAGGGTTATTCCTGAGTCTTATTTCTTTTACTATAGATATAGATATAGATATAGATATAGATATAGTATAGGTATAGATATAGATATAGATATAGATGTAGATATAGATATAGATATAGATTTCAGAGAGGAAGGGAGAGGGAGACAGAGAAAATCATCGATGATGAGAGAGAATCATGGATCAGCTCCCTCCTGCATGCCCTGTACTGGGGATCAGGCCTGCAACCTGGGCATGTGCCCTGACCAGGAATCGAACCATGACCTCGTGGTGCATGGGATGACGCTCAACCACTGAGCCACACCAGCCAGGTCAGAGAGCTCTTCAGAGCAATGAAAAGAGCAGGAGAAATAATTTTGCACGCAACATTTTAAAAGATGATACAGAGAAATGCACAGGAAAAAAAAGGGAAATGATCAAGCTGTCTCAAACAGGAATAGAAAACCTGCGGCAGGAAGGACATCGGGCCGCAAACCAACCCACAGAAAATGCAGTCCAGTGGATGAAGGACAGGCCAGGCTTTCCGAGCCCTCACGGAGCACATGGCCCCTCCCCTCTCGGATACCAGCTGCTCTGAAGAATCTGGGACAATGGTAGCAGGACGGGCTCCCCACCCCCTTTCACAAGGACGGCAGGACTTTGATGCCAAACACAGGCAAGAGCAGCACCTACAAGGGAAATGCGAACTCAGATGCGCCAGCCCGAGGTCAGGATTAGCGAGCCCAATCCAGCGATCTATATATAAACACTTCACCCTGAGCGGCATCTCACTCGGGGACAGGAAACCGCTCAGCGCTGACACATCTGCGACAGGGACCCACCACACTAACAGGCCGCAGGGGAGCCCTGGCCGGCGGCTCGGTGGCTGGAGCATCATCCTGTTCACCAAAAGGTGGGCCCGCCAATTCGCCTTTGATGGTCCATTTAATGAATCACCTTTCCGAGCAGGATTGAGCCTGGACCATCGGGGGACGCTCTCTGGCCTGGATGGGGGAGAGGAGTGTTTGCAAGGGGCGGTTCCTGGGCGCCAGCTCTCTCCAGGCGCGCCCTCCACCCCGGGGTCAGGATTTCAGGGCTGCGTGTGCGCAGCAGCGTGCAGGGCTGGCTGTGAGCAATCCTCTCTCTGGGCTGTGAAGGGGAGAAATAATCGCCAGGGCCCCAGGGAAATCGCAGCCGGCAGCTGCTCTTTCACACCCACCGAGCCATTCTCCAGGGCAGATCTGGTGGAAGACTGATGGAGCCTCGCACAGTACAGAGGGGCGTCCCCTGCAGAGTCCTGTGGGGGCGCTGGGCTCCCGCCCCCTGTGCCAGGCAGAGGTGGAGCTGCAGAGGCCAGAAGGGGGTCAGGCAGCACCCCACTGGGGGCCTCAGAGCCACACATCACAGCATCCTCTTAGGTAGAAGGTTCGAGCCCATTGAATGCCTGGGCTCTGGGAAGTGGGTACGGAATGTCACTAGACCAGGGGCTGAGGTTCAAGGTCGCGTGGCTCGAAAATAGAGGAGGCAGGACTCAAACAGACTCCTAGACTGACCCTGGAGCTGAACACATGGCCCTGAACAGGCAGCACCCAGACTGCGGGTGGGGTGTCCGTCTCCTGCCAGGACAACAGCTTCTGGGGTCACGAGCTCCCCGTTATCCTGTGCGCAGCGTGCCTGGTCCACACGCCAGTGGGAAGGGAGCCCCAGCTCTGATGCCTTCCTAACTCCCCCCACCCCCACCGGCAGCCGCCGGCCAAGAGCCACCTCGTATGAATGGAGTTTAAGGAGAAAGAAACAAGGACCCACATGGCTCAGTGGTTGAGCATCGACCTATGAACCAGGAGGTCAAGGTTCGATTCCCAGTCAGGGCACATGCCTGGGTGCCTGGGCGGCGGGCTCCGTCCCCTGTGGGGTGTGCAGGAGGCAGCCGATCCATGATTCTCTCTCATCATGGATGTTTCTATCTCTCTCTCCCTCTCCCTTCCTCTCTGAAATCAGTTAAAAAGGAAAGAAACAGGGACCCAGCTTCAGACAAAGGGGCATCTTCAGAGGCGGACGGAGCAGCCAGGCCAGCGCGACACTGCTCCAGCCCCGCCATTTAGCGCGATTAACTGAAGCCGCAGCCCCAGTCGATAGAATAGCAGGCGCATTATCAGTTTTTCCACAACCGTTACTCATTATCCCCGGCTTCTGCTGGCTCGCCTGCAGCCGCTAGAGCGCGAGCCCTCCCTCCCCCGCCCCCGCCCCCCCACAGTCAGCTACGTTTTAATCAGCGATGGCACAGGAGACTGCCCCGGAGACAATCCTGGCATCACTCGGCGCGTCGCTGCTCACAGATCATCGGAATAGAGAGGTTCCAGGGTGCGTTCAGGTGGCCTGACACCGTGCAAGTTAATTTCTAGAAAAATTAAGCATCACTTGGAGATGAGCGGGGACTAGGGTGGTTTCCAGATGGCACATGGACGGCCCGGGGTGTTGATCCTGCAGGAAACCTTTGCAGAGACTCACCGTGGCCTCTGAACGTTTGTCCAGAATCCCCACCCTCAGCATAGGCGGGACAGAGGCTTGGAAAGCGAGAGCGGGCCCACATTTAAAAGCGTCTATTTGGTGCCGGAAGGAGGGGGTCAGCTCGGAGAGGGTGGCGTGGGGCCGGGAGGGGAAGGGACCATCAAGTCCACACACGTTTCCTGAGCCAATTCCATGGGCCAAGCCAGGTGCTGGGCCACCAAGGTGGGGCCACACTGTCCCTGACCTTGAGGCCCACTGGTGGGGAGGGAACCCCCCATTAAGCAGTAGTGGGTGGCTGAGCGCATGGCACCCGGTCCTGGGCGGGTGAGCTGGTCAGCAGTTTGCAGGTAACAGATGCTCACAGCCTGGGGGAGGGAGACTCCACGCGCCCTGTGAGGCCACACGGGGGTTGCAGAGGGAGAAACCAGGATCTGGGGGAGGCGGCTTTGTAGCAACAAGAGGGTGCGGTCACCCCAATTCCCATTGGAGGATGTAACTGAATGATTCTGCAGGTGGGAGGGAGGAGAAAGCCACAAGGTGGAGAACGGTAGGGGTGGGTAGGGCGAGTCTGGACGGCAGGTGGGGGAACCTTTCCTGCTGGGGGAGGGGACATCTGGCGAGAGGCGCTGAGCTCAGTTCGGCCTCTGGGGTCTTGGGGGGCTCCAAGGTCCAGGCGCGTTCAGTTCGGGCCGTACCCACGGGAGGTGAGGAGAGGAGAGGAGAGGCGGGAGCCATGGGCGGGAGGGCTCCCCTCTGGGGGGCGAGGTGCTGGAGGCTTCACGGAGCGGGTGGCATTGAAGGTTGGCCATGAAGGATGAGCAGCGGCTGCAAAGCTCGAGAAAGGGGCGCACGGTGTGGGGGCGTGGTGAATGAAGGGGAGGGGAGGCAGCCAGGGGCAGGGCCTGGAAGGGGGTGCAGGGCCCGCAGTGAGGAAAGGACCCAGGTGTGGAGAGGGGGTGGTGGCGAGGCGCTGGGAGTGGAGGAAGCCGAGGGCTGAGGCCAGGGGTGCCGCGCTGGGGGGAGGGGATTCTCCGTGTGAAGAAGAAAACGATTAGAAGGAAAACAGGAACCAGCAGTGGTGGCTGCAACGATGAGCCAGACCAGGAAGGAATGTCACAGCGAAGGGGTCCCCGGGTGTTGAGTGCCACTTGGACCTCAATGACCCCCAAATGGTGAGTCCAGGCCAGGATTCTCCCAGAATTCCAGGCTCAGATGCCCAGGCAGGTCTCCACCCACATTCACTGCCTGAGCATCTGGGGTACCAGGCACCGGGTGAGGCCAGAGAAGGCCCCACCCCCGGGCGCTCCTCAGTGGGGTTCCCGCTCCTTCAGGGCTGCGCTGATGCCTGGGTGTGTCCCCACTGAAACCAGCACAGTTGCTCCTTCTCCTTGGACCAGCACCTCCTCCTGAAGCCTCTGGCGGGGGCAGTGCCCGCGCTCCCCGCACCGGAACCCAGGAGGCCTGTCCTGGCTGCTCACTCACCTGGGCCACCACACCCACCAGTCACTTCCTCCCTTTCTTCCAGGAAGGAGCACGTCTCCCACCCCCGGAGGTGCAGCCACGGGACCAGCCGGGGCTCTCCGGGCCCCTGGGAGGGGCACCGACCGCGGACTCTGTGAGAGGCCAACATGCTTGCCTTCCCGGGTGCTGTGTCCGTCTCCAGACTGAGCCTGTGTGCTTGCTGCATAAGTAAAACGGAATCACATGCCGTTTCATGCTCTGCCGTTTCAACAGCTGCTAACACCTCCCCGAAAACATTGTATTTAGTAACTAGTGGGCCTGTGTTTTGGTTTCGGGCTCCTTGCTCTTCCCAGCCTCTACGATGCGCCAGCGATTTCTGTGCAAACACAACCACATCTTTGATATATTGTTGGCAGGCTTGGCAATCCCTTTGCCTTCTTTGCCTGGTGGTGATGGAGGCCCTACTTATCCCTGCCCCGCAACCCACCCCCGGAGTCTATAAATAGAGGGAGAGATACACACACACACACAGAGAATTTTTAATGCTGCATAACTGCTCAGCTCAAAAAAACTGCAGCCCTAGCCGGTTTGGCTCAGTGGGTAGAGCGTTGGCCTGTGGATTGAAGGGCCCTGGGTTGGATTCTGGTCAAGGGCACATGCCCCGGTTGTGGGCTTGGTACCCAGTAGGGGACATGCAGGAGGCAGCCAATCAATGAGTCTCTCTCATCATTGATGCTTCTATCTCTCTCCTCCCTTCCTCTCTGAAATCAGTATATATATCTGCCAGCATATTTTCCCAGCCTCCAGGGTTCCCTTAGCCCCTGTGATGGCAGCCATCAGCTTCTAGGTTCCTGTATCAGTTATCTATTTTGTACCTCCTTCAAGGACCTATGAAGGGCAGGAGGGCCGACCCTGCCTATGCAATTGCTAACTGGAACGAATGGGTGCTGTTGAGTTTTGCCCTCCCATCAATGTCTCTCTCAGGACTCTTCCCGTTAGAATACAGACCACCTTTCAGGTGTGTGTGTGGGGGGGGCGGGGGGAGGTGGTGATAAATGACTACCCAGTAAATATTCTCTATGCACACTGTGGGCACAGCACACTTCCCTGCCCCCCTGACATTGAGCTTGACCTTGGGATTTGTTTGGATCAATGAAAAGTTCGCAGACAGGAGAGGAGCAGTGGGTTGAAGTACACTTGTGTGAGTTGGCTTGCCCTCCTGCCCACCTGCCTTTCCTGATGACTAGGATGGGCCCTGGGTCACCCCCAGTCCAGTAAGGACGAGAGGACACAGAGCAGGTCCGACCCCACTCACACCTTGGAGCTGATGCCTGCTGAACAGAAACAAGATCCACCAAATTCCCACTGACCGACACATGCGTGAGCAATCAATGCCTTTGTTGCATGCCACTGAGTTCTGCAGCTGGTGGTTAAGCAAGAAGAGTTGACTACTTCAGAAGGGCAGGCTTCCTTTCCTTCCACCACCTCCCTAGTTGTCCTTTTGAATATAAACGTGTCATTGCTGGTCATCCCCGCCCCCCAAAGAAGAGTATGAACTTGGGGTAGATTTGCCAGGAGTGAAGGTCTGATTACACGGAGTCAGACCCATTATCTCAGGCTCCCCAGCAGACAGCCCCTGTTACTTATCAATATGGTTATAAATAGAGGGAAGCTAGCTCAGCTTCTCAAGCCAGTTGGTCGATGCCAAGCTCCAGGCTGGGGCCTTGGCCTCCTTAACATCATGTGCTAAGCAGCTGAACCTAACCCTAACCCTAACCCAAACCCTTTCCCCACACACACACACACACACACACGCTCAGGAAACCTGGCCTCCTGGGGCTCTGTCCAGTGGCGGAGGTGCTGAATCAAGATAGAGGTCCACCCTTGGGAACCTGGCCTCGAAGCGCTGTCCAGTGGCGGAGGTGCTGAATAGAGAGCAGGCCCTCTGTAGGGTCTTGGACAGCGGAGCTCAAGGGTCCAGTACTCAGCGGCCTTTCCTCCTACCCTGACCACTGTGGTTTCACTTGCCAGTGTCTTCATCCAATCTAGTCTCTTGCTCACCCCTTACCATTGCCCCAGGGGGGAAAATTGTTCATCCAGAGTCAAATCTCCAAATCACCCAGATAATCAATTTTTTACTACCATGCTACAGAGCAGGGGATGGATTTGCTGCCAGCCATTGCTAGGCAACTGGAAGCCTTCACACCTTCCTCATGCAGCTAAAGGAGCTGTGAAGAGCGAGGCAGCACCATGGGGCTCGTTCTTACGGAGCAGCAGCATGTAAAACTAGGGAATCAAATCGCAGGGTGAAGAGGGACTTGCCGCTTTCAAGACATTAGCGATGCTTCATCCCACACTCTGGCTTAGAGCAAGCCACTCACAAGTCCTTCTTATTGCAGAACATTTCAAATATTTATGGAGGGAGATGCTATAATGAATATCCGCGGACCCATCACTAAGCTCCCAGAATTATCAACTCTTGGCGAATTCAGTTTTATTTTATCTCCCACCTGCTACCCCACCCCTGCCATCAGATTGAATTAAAGCAAGTCCTCAGCATCATGTGTAAGTATTTCGGTAGGCATCTTTGAAAGGGAAGGACTCTTAAAAAGCAAAGAAAACCCCCCACGGCACTATTATCGCACTTTAAAGAAATTAACCTTCATTTCTTCAAAACATCACATAGCCAGTGTGTGTAACTGCCTCCATATGTCATAATTTTTTTTCACAGTTTTACTTTCATCAGGATCCAGATAAGTTTCAAACATTGTCATTGGTTGGGAGGGTCCTCTGGTTTCTTTTACTCTATCAGTTTCCCTGGCTGAGGGGAGGTTATTTGTGCTGTAGAGAGTCCCATGAGCTGAGTCACAGGCATGTGGTGCCATTTACCATGTTCCTCCATCCCCGATATTTCCTATTCATTAGTAGTTCGATCACAGCTTGGTCAGATTCAGGTTTGATGTGTTGGTAAAACTGCTTTCCAAGTAGTCCTTATCATCTTTATCAGTAGTCTCTAATGCTGGTCTCTCTCTCTCTCTCTCAAGGTTGGCAGCTCTTGATTGATTATTAGGGATTGGCAATCCACCGAGTGGAAGGAGATATGTTCAGTACATATCAGTGACAAAGGAGTCACGTCTGGACTGTATCAAGAGCCCTTAAGATGATGAAGGAGCGGGCAGACACCCCACGAGGGTGACACACCACTGTTTCTGATCCCTTTCTCCTGAAACCTAATATAAACATGAGCATCAAGTAACAGAAAAGGCCTGGATCGTATCTGGAGAGACCCGGGACACAGGAGGGACGTAATGACAAGTCATCTCCACTCAACCGTGGAAAGGAGCGGTCACGTGTTCGCTGCGGGGGGAGGAGGGCTGCTCCGGAGGAACCAGCCGACCCATTTTCCAAGCCCGACTCGCCAAGATGCTCGAGTTCCTGAGGGATTCATCCGATGACGAAGACCATCAATATCAATCATTAACGTCCCGTGCTGCAGGCAGTGGCGAGGGCGGCCCCGGAGTTCAGCATCTCCACACAGACCGCGCTGGGGCAGAAATGCGTAAACGTCAGTCGGTTGCCTCAGAAATTTTTTCTTTTTTAATTAACTGGAGTAATTTTGCAATGACCCCCACAGCCTTGTATCTTCCATTGGAAATTAGCTATGGATCGAATCCGTCTTTTGATACTGTTCCCCTCGCTCTGGGGCTCACAGGCGCAGGCTCAGCCCCACGGGTGGCGGGCACTGGAGGCCATGGTAAGGCCACGGGACTCACAGACTTCACTCCCACTCAGCAGCCGGGAGCGAGTGTCAGGAGCATTCAGTCAGGCCCTGCATTAGCCCCTGATTTACGGAGCCGTCTAGCTGCGTGTCTGGGATGTGAGAGGTGGAATGAGCGTCTGAAGGACTATAAAGAGCCTCTTGAGGACGACGGGTTTGAGCGGCTCACGTTCCCAGATGCCGTGAAAGGGCAAGGCCAGGCCCCGCGCCTCTTCACTGTGCACGCAGAGCAAATTGAACCTCCAAAGACAATGGATTCCACAGGCCCCAATTCCACGGAGGACCGTGGGCTGTGCACACAGCTTCACAGCCGCAGCGAGCCACAGGGCCTCGCCCTCTAATTCCTGCTGTTTGAACGGCCTTGCAAACGCTTTCCGAAGCCGAGTCACTCGGGTGCTCATGTTGGGGCTTCACAGAGTCCCGGTGGGGGGATGTTGTGACCCCACAGCATCCAGGGTGGGTAATAATTATTACCCCATTTGATAGGCGGGAACACCACCATCCGAAGTCTGAGGCCCACGGAGAGGGAGTGAAGGCGCTCACAGAATCCACTTGCCTCCTGCTGAGCCTGGTTCTGGCTCCAGCTGGCCTGGCACGGGGTGGGGGAGGGGTGGCAGAGCACAGGGTGGGGGAGGGGCAGGGCACCAGGGGGCAGGGAGGGGTGGTCCTAGCGGCCAGAATTGGGGTCTTCATCCATGAATTCTGGCAGCTCAGTGGTGCCTGGCACTTCTCTTGTTAATCCAGAGACAGCAAACCCAACAGGTCATGAGGCGGACAGTGTCGTCTTGATGGCCAGGAACTGAAGCCCGAACGGTGCTGTTGTGGGCGAGCCTCCGTCCTCGGTGGCCAGGACCCGGCTGGATTTACATCTTCCTCTTACATCCCTTCCTGAGGGCGCAGCGCTCTGTGCACCGGACGCCGCAGGCAGGTCAGTGCGGAACAACCGGCGAGCTCTCTTGGGGAGGACAACGCGGCCCCGTGGTCTCTCTCCAGGGAAAGGGGCCCGTCACTCAGTCACCGTTGTCCCATCGTGGCACAGTCAGAGGGGCGAGATGTCCCGGGTGCGGGCTCTCCGTGCCCCCAGACTCCAGGCTGACCTCTCGACCACAGCGGGCGAAAGGACACCCTCACTTCTCTTGCAGGCTCACGTGGGGCGCACCCTGCAGCCCTGCGCCTCCCGCTTTGCCCGTGGAGTGTCTGCAGTGGCTGGAAGGCTGCACCCCATCTCCCTGGGCTCACAGGGTCTGCTGTGCTGGCGGGGACGCCGGAGGAGACGCCGGGAAATGGTTTGGAAAGAAAGGCCGGCAGCAGCTGCCAAGGCAGAACCAGCCCACTCCCCTCGGCTCCTCCGGGCAGCAGCTCGCTTTACATCCCGGAGCTCCATGATCACACGCTCTCAGCCTCCACCTCCCGGGCCTCGGAGGAGGGCAAGGATGGCCTCAGAGCCTCAGCCTCCACCTGCCCGCAGGGCCCTCAGATCACCTGGCTGCTCCGCCCACAGCAAGTCAGCCAGGTCAGTGGACTCTCTCCGGGAGGTTCTAGCTGCTAGAACCTCCCCCCCACAGGGAGTCCGAATGCCCAGCCAGAGCAAGAACCATCCCCTTAAGGGGACCCTTCATGCCAGGGCTTCCCACCTCCCCTGTGATGGGAGCCTCTGGGAGCTTTAACCACCGGAAATCCTGTTTAATGGGCTCGGGAGCAGCCTGGGCAGCAGGATTTTTATTTTTAAAATATATTTTTATTGATTTCAGAGAGTGGAAGGGAGAGGGAGAGGGAGAGGGGGGAGAGAGAAAGAGAGAAACATCAGTGATGAGAGAGAATCATTGATTGGTCTCCTGCACTCCCCTACAGGGGATGGAGCCTGCAACCCGGGCATGCACCCTGACCAGGAATCGAACCCTGACCTCCTGATTCATAGGTCCACACTCAACCACTGAGCAGCACCGGCCAGGCGACAGCAGGATTTTGCGAGGCTCCCCGGTGAGTGTGATGTTCAGCCCTAGGTGAACCATTGCTCTAAAGCTTCTATCCTTTTGCTGTAAAGCGAGCCCGGGAGCTCCGGGCCCCCGGCTGGAAGGAGCCCTCAGTCTGGCACGGCATCTGCAGGCGGGGAAAGGGCCTGGGACTTAGCTGGCAGGTGGACCCCTAGGAACGGCTTCGTGTCCTTCAGGAGGAGCCAGAATCCCGGGCTCTGCAGTGCTTTCAACCCAAATGAGCCTTCCGTGAATGTTCTCGTTTGAACGTGGCCGTGGGGGAGCATTTGTGCTTCTTGGAATTTCTAGTTCCTCATCTGTAACCGGCTGAGTGGCGCGTGTGGTTGTTGGGCTCGGGGTTCAGGTCCTGAGCTCTGGGCCTTTCCGCCTGAGCTGCCTTACGGCACACAGTGGACGGCCAGGGGTGGGGGTGGGGGGCTGCAGGGGGCAGGCGCTGGTGTTCTCTCTGCAGAAACGGAGCATCCAGCGCCCTGGCCGGTTTGGCTCAGTGGATAGAGCATCGGCCTGTGGACTGAAGGGTCCGGGTCTGATTCTGGTCAAAGGGCATGAACCACAGTTGCAGGCTTGATCCCTGGTCCTGGTCCGGGCTAGTGTGGGAGGCAACCAGTGCACGTCTCTCTCTCTGTCTCTCCTCTCCCTTCCACTCTCTCTAAAAATATCCTTAGGTGACATTTCCAGAGGGTCCCTCGGAGGTTACAAATGATGACGTCAGGCTTTGGCATTTGAGCGTCGGGTTGGGAGGGCAGGGCTGCCTGCAAGGCCAGACCAGCTGGGTGGCGCCGGGCAGCTGCGGGAGGCTGGCTCCTCTGGAGGCCGGTGACCTTAGCTTGACCTCCTCGGTGACCCTGGAACACGCCTGGCCGGGCCTGGGCTTTGGCTCTGGAAGGCTCGGTCTCTCTGGGTCTGGGATGGAGCCCAGATGCGGAGTGAACCAAGCAGGTCCCTTTATGTAGAGGGATTTCAGAGTCAGCAGGAGCTCGCCTCCCACTCACCCTCCCCTGGAAGCTACTGGAAGATGTGCCCCAGCAACATGAGGATAGAAATCAGGTTAGAGAAAGCACAGGGTCCGGGAGCGGAGCTGCAACCCCAGGAAAACAGTGAGGGGGCCCGGAGTGACCGGGAGGAAAGCAGCATGGAAAGGAGGGCTCAGGCCAGAGCAGGAGAGGGGCCTCCAAAATATTAATAATAATAATAATAATAATAATAATAGCTCCTAACAAATGTACGAGGAGGGGGCCAGGACTTTGAAGGATCAGAGGGGAGAGGGAAGGACTTTGGGATGGGAAGGGGCAGAAAAGCCCGAAAGGGACAGAGCAGGGTGCTGAGGGGCCGGAGAGCAGGATTTGGGGGGGGGGGGGGGGGCAGTGGGGCTAAAGCTGGAGCAGGCTTTTCTCCAAAACCCCCCAGCCCAGGAGCCAGTGGGCACAGCAGCTCCCCCCCCCCAGCCCAGGAGCCAGTGGGCACAGCAGCTCCCCCCCCCCACAGCCCAGGAGCCGGAGGGCACAGCAGCCCCCCGGGGGGGGGGGGGGTGTTGTGACCCCACAGCATCCAGGATGGAAACAGAAAGCTCTCAGCTCTGCTTTCAAGGTCAAAGGGTCATGAAGCAGAACCAGGCAGAGGTCACAGCCCTGCAGGTGAGCAGGAGGGTCATGTTGCCTCTCTGTCACCTCCCTGGGCGGTGCCTGGATTTCACATTCAGCCTGGCCAAGCCCAGCCCCCTCCCTCCCGGGGACCACCCTCCGCCACCTCCGCTCCTTCTAGAAAAGCGCAGCTGCCCCACTCGGGAGCAATTGGCAGGCGGGCGCTTCCGCAGAACATGGAATCGGCAGGCCAGTCGCTGGGCTTCGGCCTCAGTCACCACTCAGATCCCGGGTGCCAGGAGCCTGGAGGGCGGCTGCACCAGCCTCCGGATTCTCTGTTAACCTGGAGAGTCTCATCACATCCTCTCCTGCTGGCAGAGGTGTGTGTGCGTATCTGTGTGTCAGCGTGTGCATGTGTGTGCAGTGCCTGTGTGTACTCATCTGTGTGTGTGTGTGTGTGTGTTCACATGATCTGGCTGTAGCCCGGGGATCTGATAGCAGGGATGAGATCAAGTTTCACCTCAAAAAGCCCAGGCCTGGGCTACCTCCCTGGCCGCCAGCCGGGCATTCGGTGGGTAGTCAGAGCTCATGCCAGTCACGCATGCACGTCCACACAGAGCCACAGGCTCACACACACACTCACACCCACACATGTGGCAGGTGGCCCTGGGAGCCCAGCAGACAGACCTCCACTCTGAGCAGACATTCAGGCCCCCCACACCCCTCCCAGCTGCGGCCCTCGGGGAGCCTCCCGCAGCCACTGCGAGGCTGGGAGGGCCAGCTCTGAACCTCTGGGCTCCCTGCAGCCCCTTTGGGCGCCCTGCCTCCGGCTCCCGCACCCGCACAGGCCTGCACCTCGGGAAGGGCCACGGTCCTTGGCGGAAAGCCAGGCCTCCGCCTCCAGGCCCTGCTCTGAGTGAACAAGGCAGAGACGTGACTCCAGACCTTCCCGTCAGCCCTGCTTGCACCACCGGGGTAGGAACGGTCCACTGTGTCCAACACATCGCCCCGCCCCGAAGGAGAGAATGATTTTTCTTTTCCAGGCAGCACGTCCACCTCCTGGAGGGTCCAGAGCTCCCCCTTGTGGCAAAGCCGCGCAGGTGCAGCGTCTGGACACCTGGGGTCCAGGTGCCTTCCTGACACCGCAGGAGGAGTGGGAGGCGGGAGAGGAGCCGGACCTCGGTCCCCGCGGCCCCCCTCCCGCCCCCGAGTCCTGGGTGATGGGGAAGAAACCTGCATTTGAGTGCTTTTCACCAGGCAGATGCCTTGGATGCCTGGAAACATACCTCCCCTGGGACACAAGCCATCCCCAGGTGTCACCTGGACTCAGCCAGGGGCTATCGCATACCTTTCTCAGCAACAATCTGCTGAGAGCGCGCCAAAGCCCTCTGCACAATGCCTAGAGCTGATGGGGACCTCAGTGGGGCGGGGGGGGGGGGGGGGGGGGGGGTGGGGGGAGACAGGGAATTCTCACCACATCTGCGACAATTGCCAGGACAGGAAGTAGCTGTCCTACCATGTCCCAGGGGCCCACCCACGCCCGCCCAGGCCCCGCTGCCCCCCCCTGCCCGCTCACCGGCACACGCTCCACTCCTGAGGAAGAAGGAAGAGTTGTTTCTTTAAACATTACCTGGTCGGAAGCAGAAATCATTGTAATGAGAGCAAATGCCCATAAATGCAGAGATTCCTGTTCTCAGTCATTTAGAAACATCGACTCAGTCAGCCGCCCAGCGTTTTCAATGTAGAAAATGTGTAAAATGCAAAATTACAAGGAAAGAAAACAGCCCGGGGATCTGATCGCAGGGATCGCAGGCGCATTCCCTCCGGCTCCTCACGGGCACGCGGGTTCTTCACCAGCCGGGGGCCAGGTGCCTGTTCTCTGGGCTCCGCTCAGGGCCCAGGCCAGCTGTCCTAGAGCGCAGCCTGACCGGCTGCGTTGAGTTCCCTCTGCGGGGACGCACCATCATGTCCTTGACCTCCTTGGTGGGGTGGGGGAGAATGCTGTCTCTACTGAGGGTGGGAGCCTGTGCGTTGCCTCCTCATGGGGTTGCCTCCTCTAGCAGCTCGGACATGGACTTGGGGGTGTCAGTGCAGTAACGTTCGCCCTCACCCCCGTCTGTGGGCATCTCAGATGGGTGTGCGGGCGCATGTGTGACCATGTGTGTGCTCACAGGCTTAGACTTACCCTGTGAGACGTCACAGGTTCTAGGAATATGTTCAAAAGAATGAAAAACAGGCACCCAAACAAATACATGTACTGGTATACGAATGCCCCATCATTAACTTCGAGATAACCCCAAGGCAGACCCAACCCCAAAGTCCATCAGCTGATGAGGAAACAGTGGCAGGGCTGCGGCCGTGAAGAGGCGAGAGGTCCTGCTGCGTGCTCTAACGTGAGCGAACCGTGAAAGCGTCATTATAAACGAATGAAGCCAGACCCGGAGGCCACCGGTTGCATGATTCCATTGATATGAAAGTCCAGGGCAGACCGGTGCGTGGTGCGGGGAGGAGGAGGGGGCAGCGGCTGCGTGAGGGACCGGGTTTGTTTTGGGTGATGAGAACGCTGGAACTCGATAGAGGTGGTGGTTGCACCACATGGTGGACGTACAAAATGCTGCCCAAATGTCCACTGATGTGAATTTTACCTCAATTTTTTGCAAATGTTGCACGAATGACTTCTTTTAAGCCTGACTCTCACAAATTACCCATTTGTGGTCAAATGCTGCTTCCTGGTTTGCTGCCCATTTCCCAGGGGCCTGCAGCTGAGGCTCTGACCCTGCACAGTGAGGCTCTGACCCTGTGCAGTGAGGCTCTGACCCTGTGCAGTGAGGCTCTGACCCGGCACAGTGAGGCTCTGAACCTGTGCAGTGAGGCTCTGACCCTGTGCAGTGAGGCTCTGACCCTGGACAGTGAGGCTCTGACCCTGTGCAGTGAGGCTCTGACCCGGCGCAGTGAGGCTCTGACCCTGTGCAGTGAGGCTCTGACCCTGCACAGTGAGGCTCTGACCCTGGACAGTGAGGCTCTGACCCTGCGCAGTGAGGCTCTGACCCTGCACAGTGAGGCTCTGACCCTGGACAGTGAGGCTCTGACCCTGTGCAGTGAGGCTCTGACTTGTGCAGTGAGGCTCTGACCCTGTGCAGTGAGGCTCTGACCCTGCGCAGTGAGGCTCTGACCCTGGACAGTGAGGCTCTGACCCTGCGCAGTGAGGCTCTGACCCTGTGCAGTGAGGCTCTGACTTGTGCAGTGAGGCTCTGACCCTGCGCAGTGAGGCTCTGACCCTGTGCAGTGAGGACTCTGCACCGCAGGCAGCGGCTCCATCGTCCTATTCTGCCCCTCACCTTCCCCTCTGTGCTGGGGCCTACATTTGCCGGAGAAAGGACGTCAGTCGGACGTGGGATGAGGACTGGGAACCTTCCTCTTATGTTTAGGCCGCGTCCAAAGAGACCAGCAGCGAGGCCAGGTTTGGACAGCGGCCAAGTCTGAGGGCGTCCCGCACTGGAAGCGCCGAGGGAAGGTGGGTACGTCGCCCAGTAACCGGAGGCTGTCTCCTTAAGCCGGCCCAGGAGCATGCACCCCTTTCCATTCGCGCAGACTGCAGTCTCCCCACGGCGGATTAGGATGCAGCCCCACCTCCCCGGCCCCTCCCTCAGGTCTCTTCATCGCTGGGGGCACTGGTTCCTGGGAAGACCTAAGGCTCCGGCTGGTCTGACTGCTGGCCCCGCAGGTGCACCCCACACGCCTAAGATTGCCTGCCAAGCGGCCCCTGTGTCTCGGCAGCCTGACCTTGACGTGGGGCTCAAGGAGACCGGTTAGCGGTTAGCGGTCTCTCCCGCCCTCACACGGCAGCTCCGACCATGAAAAGCGCCATGAAGCGCCTGTGGGCCCTGCTGGGCGCCCTGCACTGTTTGGGCAGCTGCCTGTCGGGGGTCGGAGTGGGTGCTTTTAGCCGCAGCGGCAGAGACCCTGATCCATTTGGCTTTATCATCGGGGTGCTGCTAACTGTGGGGGCAGGCCAGGGAGCAGGCGGTGTCAGCTGATGAGCGATGTCACAGGGACCCGGCTTCATTCTCTGGGGCTCCCTCTCCCCAGGTGCTGGCCTGGCCCCAGGCTGGCTCCCCTCGAGGGTGGAGGTTGGGGGCGGGGGGCTGCTGGGTGGCTGAGGCAGCTGCAGGCATCCAGCCCAGGGAACAGCAGTCGGAGGCAGAGTGAGCCAGGCAGCCCTCTCCTAGCGCTTCAGCAGCCTTCCTCTCACCCCCATTGGGCAGCGTGCAGTCACGTGCTCGTTCCTGAGCCAATCGCTGGCCCTGGGCATAGGATGACCTGGATCAAAATGACCAGTGGTTCTCAAAGTGGGGTCCCCCGACCAGCAGTGTCAGCAGCACCGGGGAGCTTGTTAGACATGCAGATTCTTGGGCCCCATCCCAGAACCGCCGGCTTGGAAACTCGGGGCGTGAGCCTCAGCCAACTGCAGCCTTTAAACTGTGCTTTATTGGTGACATTAACCGCCGTCCAACAGGAGATGAACTTAGCACCACATGTAATTGTCTCAGGGAAGGAAAGTTTCCTAAATAAAATTCCTGAGATTTGACAACATGAAAAGCACATGATTTATATAAAAGCATGTCATCCAATTACACCTGAAATGCTGTTGGTATCCGCCCCCCCCACCCCCCCAAATACATGTCCACAGGCTCTCGGGGTGGCGTAGATGGTTTAAAAGCTCCTGGGGGGGGGGGGGGTGTCAACTGGGCTGGGCTGGGCGCCGGGCACGGTGCTCCCTGCTGCACTGTCTGGGGGAGCCCTGCCAGGTAAGCACAGTCATTACCCACGATGCACAGGTGAGGGGGTGAGGCACCTGGTTCGGTTCACCTGCTGCTGGTGGGTCTCAGGCCTGTAGCTCCATCGGCCAGTGCTCTGCCCTGTGCTCCCCTCCCCACCCCTCCCTCTCCCTGGGTCTCCCTGATGGCCACCCTCTGGCCCTCTAACACCCACAGGGACAGCCTTGGGCGCTGGAAAGCCACTGCTTCTAAATGGGGGGCCAGGCGACTCCCCCAGGGACCTCCACACGTTGGGCTTCCGGCCCACTCTCACCGCACACTGCCCCTCTGGTCCCCCTTCCCATGGAGGCAGGGGCCCTCCCATCTCCTGCCTGGGCCTTGGGGGTCTCCCCCAGCCCCCCTCCCACGCCCTCCCCCTTAGCCTTGGTCTGGGCTCGGTCTCTACTGCCACCCAGTGGCTCCCAGACACAGCGCAGGGAGGAGTGGTCCAGAGCAGAGACCGGAATCCACCCGCCTTTCAGATGATGCTGAAGCTTCCAGCTGTTCTGTCAAGGAATATTCTGGAAAGCCAGGCCTTCCTGGGTCCAGGTGAGCCTTTCAGTCTGTTAAATAAATGTTTTTCCAGGTGGTCCCAGAGCCCCGGGGGGGATGGCAGCCTGGCGGTCAGGGGGTGGTGACCGGGGAAGATGTTGGAGCGTCCAGCCTCCAGGGCGGCCAGAGCAGGCCCCGCGGTCGGGGAGGCTGGTGGCCAGTGTGCAATACGGGGCGGCTCACTGCCCCCCACCCCGCCCCGTCCTGGCCTCCTGACCTCGGCCCAGTGCAGTCAGCTGGGTGAGGGCAAGCGAGTCCGGGCATGAGAATGAGTCTGTGCTCAGCCGCTCCGGGGAAACTGAGGCAACGTACTGTGGGGTTTTCCATGATATACGAGTTTCCTGCAGCTGCCGTCACAGCGTACTGTGAAGTGGGGACTTGAACGCGTCATTGAGCAGAGGGGGCCACCGTCTGTGGAGACCTGGTTCTCCAACCGGGGCCCCTGGGCAGTAACGCGGGGCGGACGCGTTGGGATAACCCAGCTGTGATGCCTTCGGAGCGCCCCTGCCAACCTTGCTCATTCCTTTCGTCACTCGTTCAAGAAGTATCTTCGTGCCCTGGCTGGTTTGGCTCAGTGGATAGAGCGTCGGCCTGCGGACTGAAGGGCCCCAGGTTCGATTCCAATCAAGGGCACATGCCGGGTTGTGGGCTCGATCCCCAGTAGGGGGTGTGCAGGAGGCAGCCAATCAATGATTCTCTCTCATCATTGATGTTTCTATCTCTCTCTCCTTCTCCCTTCCTCTCTGAAATCAGTAAAAATATATTTAAAAAAAATATCTTCAGTACCACTCTATGCCAGGCCCTGCTCTGACTTCTGATGATATAATAATTTTTATTTTATTATTATATTTAATAAATCTTTATTGTTGAAAGCATTACATACGTCCCCTTTTTTCCCCATTGACCCCTTATAGCTCCTCCGTCCCCCACCCCAGGCCTCCACCACCCTATCATGTGTGTCCATGGGTTATGCATATATACATACAAGTTCTCTGGTTGATCTCTTCCCATCTTCCCAGCCACCCCCACCTTCCCCTGATGATATAATAATTTTTAAAAATAATCTTCCCTACCCTCATGGAACCCAAACTCTATGGAAGTGAACAGACAGTAGACAAAGAAAATGTATACTGATCAGACTTGATCCGTCCGCGAGGTGTGGCCAGTGGATGAGAAATGGGTCCTGCTCACCCGTGTCAAGCCCAGCAGATACCGTCTCTCTGGGGCTGGTCCCCATCACGCTTCCCCCTCCTTCAACCCCGGTCGGTTGTGCTCGCTCCACCTCATGTGCCAGGATCTCCCCGCCCATCACTCTAGACACCCCTGGTTAGAGCCAGACGTCAGGGTGAGTACTGTCTATGTGTGACAGTCTCCAGGAGGGCTTGCAGCAGCCCACCTTGGAAGGAACCCCTAATTGCCTCCTTGTGGCCCCACCATTGCTGGGTGCTTATGTAGAGAGAGCCCTGGGTGGGAGGGACAGTATCATCTAGTGAATGGGTGTCTGGTTCTCCCCCCCACCCCGTCCCACTGCCTCTGTCCCAGGAGGCATGTCCAGCAGATGGGCAGAGATGGCGTGCTCGGCGGGGTGGGGGTTAAACATTCTGCCTCCTCCCCCCACGACCGATGGATGATGTGTGGCAGGAGCCTGGTCAGAAAGACACATGGGCGTCAGGTCACCCCGCTGGGCTGTCGCTGGGCCTGGCACTGCAGGGTCATGGGGCACCGCCTTCGCACGTGACATCCACTGACATCCCTGTGGCAGCTTGAAAGATGAGGACCTCCCGAGAGACACAAATTGGACTTTATTGTCTTGAGAGTCCTTCCTTAGTACTCCGTCTCTCTCTCTCTCTTTCTGTCTCTCTCTTGCATTAATGTCACGGTAACATGGGAACAGGTGTAACTGTTGTCCTTGTCGTGTACCAGGGTGATTTCCAGACCTGCCCTCGGACCCCTCTGGGCACTACGGACGCTGGCTGCTGAGTGACATTCCCGGGGCTGAGGGCGCCCAGCAAGGCCCAGCCCCACGCGGGGCCTCCTGGCTGCGAAGCAGGGAGCCTGGGGCAGGGGTGGCGGTGCTGGTGGTGCTGAGTGACAGCTGGAGCAGCGTGGGCCCAGGTGATGAATAAATGCCGAGCATTGTGGCAGCTGGAGCCTCTGACGCCCCGGCTGGTTCTCCCGTCATCGTAATGGATTGGACGCTCGCCAAGAAATCCAGGAGAGGGAGACAGCATTCATAAGACATGAGCCTGCGACTCATTCGGTAGCTGCTGTTGTGAAAGGAAGGCGCGAGGAGAAAAGAAATGTAGCGACTGATGGATGTGGCCACGTGGGTCGATTTCCTTTTCAAGCTCCACTGACCATCAGAGACGCCAGGACACAGCGCGCGGGGGTTCGAATAACCTCACGCCGGAGAGATTGCTCTTGACCAGATGCCTTCTGGGTTCCAATCCGGCGGTTATTGTCCTTCTGGACGGGGTTCCAGGTCGTCAGGTGCGTCCGGACAAGGGTCGTGACTCGCCTCTGCAGAGGAATAAAATCGCCATTCGTGGAGCCTCGTGTGTACCAGGCCCAGCTGTGCAGACAGCATCCCGCTGTCCCCATAGGCAAAGGCAGCCTCCCTGCAGGGACCCTTGCCCTGAGCTGCCTCCTGCTGCCACCTCGGGTGGTGCAAAGAGCACGCGCTGGGCTTGAACCTTGAACCTGGCGCTGCCCCTTCCTGGCGGGCGGAGCTGGGAAAAGGAACTCAACGTCTCTTTCTGGGAAAATAGGGGTGATCACTGTGCCCGCTCCCTTCACAGGGTGCATGAGGAGGAGGAAAGGGGATGCACGCTCAGCTACGTGCACCTGGCAGGCTTCTCCTGTCCCGGGGTTCTCCCCTCGGGCCTAGGCGCTCATTCGCTTTAACCAACATCTCGCCGGCTGCGGCCCCTTTAAGACGGCCTTGGAGGACCCAGTTTCAAAGCCGCGGGCGACCCTCTAGCTGCCGCCTCGATGGTAAGTCGTCACTTCCGGCCGGAAGTGCGCGTGTTCCCGGGTTTCGGCGCGAGGGTGGGAGTATGTGGATCCGCGTGCTCGCTCGTCTCCGAGGGGAGGGTCCCGCTCGGCCCCGGCGGTCGCCGGCCCTGGCCCCGGGGTGACGCGGTCCTGTCGCCGCCACCGGCGCTAGCGAAACCCCGCCGATGGCGGGAGGCCCCTGCTCGCGGCCCGGGACTTCAGGGACGGCTCCCCGCATAGCAACGGGGACTTGGACCGAGGAGGGAACTGGGCGGACGCAGGGCCCCCAAGTTGGAGGTGAGCGGTTGCAGGAGGCGCCGCAGACGCCGGCAAAGCCTCCGGTCCCCGGCTGGGCGGCCCGCGCCTTTTCGGGGAGCGTGTAGACCCCGAATGAATGGGACCCTCCTTGACTCTCTTCCCCAGGGTGTCCTCGGAAAATGAGGAGTCGCCAGTCCCGGCGGCTGGGGGAAGAAGGCGTGCGACGGCTGCCGCCTGCTCCTCGTGATGAGAACTTCCGGAGTGAGCGCCGCGTGGGGGATCCGGGTATGCCAGGCCCGGGACGGGGTGTCGGCGGGCCCGGGACGGGGTGCCGGCGGGCGCGTGGTCTGGGGAAAGGCTCCTGTGTTGCTGAACCTGCCCCGTTGCGGGTTCGGCCTCGTACCTGGGCAGCCCTACCCTGACCTAAAGCAAATTCCCGGGAGGAGTTCTTCCCGGGTTTTGAATTTGCAGTAACAGGTGTGAACATTCTAGAAGCAGTTTGATGATCATGTATGATACTGCAAACAAGACCTGCTGTGGTTATTAGTAACCAGAGAGCGGGTCGTTTTCAAAAACCTGTCAACAGTGTCGGTTCAATAAATATTTACTGTTCCTTTGGCCGGGCACCGCCCGGATGGTTAGGGGCACCGGCAAACGAAGCAGCCCTGGCCCTTGTTCTCAGGGCCTCCAGCCCAGCCGGAGAGACGAGATGGCCGCACTGAAGAGGGTGAGGGGGCTGCTGGGAAGGGAAGCAGGGTTTCCAGGAGAACGCGTATCCCCAGGAGCCTGAAGGAGGCTGGAAGGCATTCCTGAGGATGGGACCCTCGAGCTAGACCAGGGGTCCTCAAACTTTTTAAACAGGGGGCCAGTTCACTGTCCCTCAGACCGTTGGAGGGCCGGACTATAGTTTAAAAAAAAACTGTGAACAAATTCCTATGCACACTGCACATATCTTATTTTGAAGTAAAACAAAACAAAACGGGAGCAAATACAGTATTTGTATTTGCATGTGGCCCATGGGCCGTAGTTTGAGGACCCCTGAGCTAGACTCTGAAGGATGAGCAGGAGTTCGGTGGGCAGGCCAGGGGGCGGCATGTGCAAAGGCCCTGTGGTCTAGCAAGTGTGGCCGGTAGATGAACTGGAAGAAGGCCATGGTAGCCGAGAAAGCAAGGCGGAGAACGGGGTGGAACAAGCCGAGAAGGTGGGGAAGGGCCGGACCACACGGCCTGTGGCTCATGGGAGCATTGGGGTCTTTCCTAAGAATGTGGGGGTCGTCATGGGTTTTAAACATGGGTGATGGGCTGAAGTCTGTAATTTCAGAAGCACACTACTTGCAGAACAACACTGAGACCACTCTGCAGTGATGGACATGGTCCGTGTCCTCCCGGCCGGCAGAGCGGCCACAAGCTGCACGTGGCCCTTGAGCACCTGCAAGCGAGGCTGGTGCCGCTGAGGAACTGGCTTTGAAAATGGAGCAGCCACTGCTGGACAGGGCGGGGCTGGAGTGTATTGGAGGGCGTGGTGACACCCGTCTGGGAATCGTGACACGGGTGCCCTTCTCCATCTCCTGCTCCTCCTCCTCCTACTCCCTGGGGAAGGCCAAGATGGCTTTCGCTCTGGGGAGAGTCCGTGTTGACTTCTCCTGAGGATCCCACTTGGAGTGACGGCTGTGGACCCGCGAGTTTATTTTCCTGGCTGTCGGTCAGCCTGCTCCTTGGGAAGCGGCATTCTCTCTCCCATCTTTGCCTGGTTTGTTGCCAGCACAGAGGGGTGACATCTTCAGCACCCACAGTGGTCAGGGCGCTGTGTCTGAGCCAGGCGGGTGGGGGGAAGGAGAGTGGTCCCTGGTGGCCAGGGCTTAGATCTGGAGAGGTGGCGGCAGTGAGTGCTGGGACATGGGGAAGGGGCCCGTCAGGGTGTGGCCCTGTAAAGGCTGTTTGCAGCTGATGAAACTTGACAAAAGGCAGGAAGCACAGAAGTGCTTGAGGGTGTGGGGAGCTCAGAGCTGGGGATGGGGTGGGGAGACACGGCGTGAGGAAGGGACGAAAATGCAGGGATGAGAGGCTGGTGGGTGGTAGGGGCTGTGCAGTGCAGGCAGGTTCCCGAGGAAGGCCCAGGTGGCGGTGTGCACATGGCGGCCTGGAGAACATGAATGGGGAAGTCCACTGCCGGGAAGTAGGGGGGCACCAGCCCTTGAGGCCAGGGACCCCGAAGACTTGAAAAGAGGAGGGACTGATGGGAGCAGGGTCCCCACGGGGCACCTTCCACATCATATGGGTGGAGGGAGAGTTCGGATCTTGGAGGGCACTCCCTGGCACTGAGTTGTAGCTTCGCTGCATGCTGGCTGCTAAGGTAGAATGGAAACTGACGAAGCGCTCTCTACGCAGGTGAGCTTCCGGGAAGACGTGTGTGCTGCGCGGGAACCTGCTGATTGCACTCCTGCCTGCTTCTCGGGGCCTGAAATGTCGTTGTTCGTCTTAGGACCTGCCAGGTCTGCTGGGTTGAATCGCTGACCAAATCATTTTGAATGTTGACCCGCACAAGACCCCGTTTTGCATGGATGTGAATAAATGGAGACAGACTCCAAGGAGACTTTTCGCACTCTGTTTTCTGTGCCCAGTGACATGTGTCTGCGTCGCCTGTGCTTCTGAGATGCATGGATGGCAGCACTGTTCCCCAGGAAGGTGGCTCACAGAGCACTTACACAGGAGGTGTGAGCGCTGGGGGCCTGTCACCCTTGGGAGCATGAACTGTCCAGAAATGACCATCGCTCGCTGAGCTGATGGGCAGGGGTGGCTGGTGCGGGGCAGCGTGGTGGTCACCTTGTTCAGAGGAGCCACGTCCCTGTTTACCTTATTTCTTCGGTAAATGGGCCAACAGCCATGATGGTGACTCCTGCCAGGCGGGCCTGGCGAGGGTGCGACATGAGCAGGTCCAGTGACCCCTCGGGAGCACTTCGGACGCGTGCGTGATCGTCGCTCACCGTCAGTTACACACGCCTGGGATTTCAGCGCGTTGCCAGCTCTGACCGCCCAGGTGCTGCTGTGGGAGGGTTCGGGGTCTGGGCACTGCCTGCTCCCGAGGGGGTTTCTGTGGGCTCTTGGCCTTTCACCCTCATCGTGTTCACGTTTGGGCCACTGACTACTTACTTGTCTTTCGAGGGAGAAAGTGTAATGATTGCCTGTCACACACTGTGTTAGATGGGGTGGGTACTGGGTAATTGGTACATGACTGGTATTTCTGGAATAAATGTGGATGCCCGGTCGCTGCCTCTCGAGTGCAGATGTCGCTTCCTCACCGTGGCTGCGGGGCCGCCTGGCCTGTCTGGCCTGGGGTCAGCCTGGCCCAGCAGCTGGGGGCCCATGTCTGCAGTCTCGGGTGGGGAGCGGGTCAGCCTTTGGTTTGGCAGGTTAATCAGGAGCGTTAGGTCCTGATCAGCTTCCCCTGAGCTGTGCCTGGTATTTCTGGTGTGACACGGTGCATGGGGAGGCGGGCTCCTTCGCCTGCCTCTGCTTTCTCACTTGCTGGGACACTGATCGACCGAGGAGGGTGTGAGTATCCCCATTGGTCGGTCTGGGACTTAGGGTGGAAGAGCCTGTCGAGAAGAGGGAGGTGAGGACAGGAGTGACTATCCCACCAGTGGACACGGAAGGCCTGGAGTAAGGAGCAGTTACAGCAAGTCAAGGTCCTGCACTTCTCTCTCTGTCCACCAGGGGACGCAGCCTCACACCAGACTTCCCTTTTGTAACTATACAGCTTTTTGGGTTTTCTTTTGTAATTTAGCCAGGACCTTATTTCACTGGAAAGTTATGTAGGGAGTTCATCTGCAGGGCTGGGCTCTTTCTTTGGAATCTGCCAGGGTGCCCAGTGGCATACAGTGCCCGGGAGTGTTAGGGTGTCACGACGTGGACGCCCCCCCCAACCAGACGCAGTCATGGGACATGGCCGGGCTGTGCACTTGGGGATGAGAGCGCGTTCCAATGTGGCTTTTGGTCGAGATTCTCTGCGGGTGACGACGGCCGGTGTCACTCAGCGCAGCCTGAGGAAGGGTAGGGTGGGTGCAGCGCAGACCAGTGTCTGAAGTCCCGGCCAGCGTGTCGGGTGTAAAGGGGCTTACGAGCGGCCAGAGCATTGCTCAGACTTGGACTCGAAAGCTACTTGTCAAGACCGAACACAGGCTGTTGGAGCCGGTGTGGCTTAATGGCTGGCTGTCCCCGTCAGAAAGTGCTTTGACTTGGAGAAGGAGGCTACGGCTCTGCAAGTGCAATCCCCGTGCAGAGCTGAATGTTCTCTGGCTCCCAAGCCCGGAGACAGCTTTCTGATGGATTAGACATGTCAGATTGCACACTTGCCGCCGGCCACCTTGGGCTTCCCTTCCCGTGAGGGGAGATGAGACGCCGAGGGCTTTGGGAACAAGGAATCCACAGGGCGGGGGTGGGGGGGGAGTAGGGTGGTCAGGAAAGGCCCCAACCCTCAGGTCAGGGGGTAAGTCCTGTGACAGCCTGGAAGCGTATTCAAGGTCGAGGGACAGCCAGGGCACAGGTCGCCAGTCCAGCCAATATAGAGGAGCGCGAACAAGAGGCGTTACGGGGAGGCTGGGAGGAGGCGGGACCAGGTCTCGCAGGGCAGGTAGAAGGTTTGGCTTTTACAGTGAGTAGCATCAGTAGCCCATTTTCTCCTCATCTCTTAGGGACCTTTTTCCCCAGCGGCAGGCTGCGTTAGAAGTATTTCCTGTCTGTGCTGGCACATCTGCCCATTGAGCCGACCCCCGGTCTGCAGAGGGAGCGCTCTTCCCTGGCAGCTGTAGAGGCTTGCTCTTGGCTCTGCTGAATTCTGACGGGGCGAGGGACAGGGACAAACAACGTTTGGATGTGACAGGTAAGTTCCTGCAGCCAACCTGTGCCTTCACCTCGTAGGGGAAGCCAGAGAGGCCTGCGTGTCTGCTGCCTCCTCATGAAGCCACCACCTGTATTCCTGCCCGTTTGCACCTCGGGGAACAGCTTGCTTGCTGTTCCAACAAAGAGTAGGTGAGTTTTATTTAAATCACGTAAACTGCTATCCAGAGGGCTACCCAAGGGCGTTCTCCTGGCATCCTCACTAGCTAGAGGCCTGTTTGCTTTCACATGGTTGCACATAATGAATGCATTTAAAACAGTTACTCGTCCTAACACTTTTTCACATGAATTATGCAGCTACAGCAGAAAACTGTTCTTTCATTGCAAATTTAATTAGCGTGGAGCCGCATGAGCTGTCGGAGGGTCACGTGTCTTCCGGGCCGTCCCGTCCACTGTGCGGTGTGGTGGTTCGCAGCGCCGCTTCAGAAGGGCAGCCGCCCTCAGCAGGACATTGAGAAATCGCGTGGCATTAAAATAAGACTCTACCTCCTTTGCACCCCAAATTCCTTTGCACCCAAATTCCACGACTTGGGTTTTTGATACTGACCTGCCTGAGGCTGGCTGTCCCCAGTGGGTGCATTTCCTTAAGTCAAACCGACATGTGTGCCCACGTGAGTTATGGGCAAAGCTCCTGCAAATGGCCTTCACTAATGTGCTGTCTTTGTTCCAAATTCCTTCAGCCCTTTGAAGGTTAACGAGGGAGATAAAAAAGAAGATATTAAGTCAAAATGAAATAAAGCGTGCACTTCCTCTGGTCATTTGAACTATGTGTAACACTGCTTGGTGTTGGACTATAATTTTTCCCCTGAAGTAATAATAATGCGCTGTTGTTATTATCGTGGGATCAGAGGCTGAGAGGGAGCAGCCCCTGCCCCACCCACCCCTTCCCCCAGGCCTCCCTCCGGGATCGTCTTCAGGTCGCTTAGCTCGGTCTTCCAGACCCCCCCCCCCCAGTTCTGAGTAGCAGGTTGTGCTGCTCCTTTTGGCTCATTCTGCCTTTGCCTGCGGACTTGCTCTCCGGTGGATTCAGGCTGCGCCTCGCTGCGACCCCTCCCGTCCATCTTGTGTTGCTTGTTGCGGTTGCAGGCAGTGTGTGTGATGCACCCACCAGGGCTCCCCAGCACCTGGCGCGGCAGCTCTGCATTTCCTTCTTGTTCTCTCCTCGTGGTCTTGCTGTGTCTTGGCTGGGCTTTCTCTGAACCTCTCGCTAATTCTCCCCACATGTCCTGGTAGCCTCGGCATAACTTCACACGAGGTCAGCACAGTGAGTGCTCTGTCCGTTCCAATTTCATTAGATGAGGGAGAGGAGACTTCAGACCGTTTCGCTCTGAGTGTGTGTTAGTTTTGTTCTAGTCTCGGGTGCCAGGGGCGAGGTAGGGATATTTCATAGGAAATAGGCTGGATTATCGCCGTCAGGCTGAACACAGAACCGCTGGCTCCGGGTCCCGGCCGCCAGCTGGGCGGGTGACTGGTTTCCCCCAGGCCTTGCAGATGGTGTCAGGGATGCCAGCCTCACCCCAGAAGGAGGCTGTGCGTTACGTCGGGTTCAGAGGGCTCTGTCCCAAGCCTGGTCCAGACCAGGTTTTTATTTCACGAGCCCTCTCTGGGACCTCGGCGTCACGTCTGTCTTGGTTAGACGTGTGACTTGGTCAGGAAGGTCTGTACATAAACGCGTGTACGGCCTAGTTCAGCGCTTCCCAAGCAGTGAGCGCATGAACCCCCTGGTCTGTCGGGCAGGGTGTGGGCAGCGGCCGGGGCTGTGCCTGGGACCCTGCGTTTCTCGCCAGCCCAGCCGCTGGCCTGAGGCCACACCGCGGAGCCAGGGCGGGCACTGCCCCGGACACTTCTCCCAGGTGGTGGTGTGGTGCCGTGTCGTAGCCAGTGACAGGAGCCAGTCTCCCAGGCCGTGACTCAGCCTTGGAGGGGATTTATGACATCGAGTTCTGTGGGAGGTTCTGCTTTTAGGAAGACGGAGTTCAGAAAGCAAAACAAAAGAACTGGCATCCTTCACCTGCCTTTTTAGTCTGATTTTGCTAATAATCAAGGAAATCACCCTCGACTCCCTCCTCCAGGGAAGGGGAAATGGAAGTGACTCAGATCTGCCTGCGGTCAGGAGAGAAGTGGCTCCAGCCTCCGTCCTGAGCCTCCCCCTGCCCTCACCTCCCCGGCAGCCGAGGTCCCCTGGGAACACCGTGTCCAGCCAGCAGCTCCGCGAGCAATGGCTTGTGCGTCACCTGCAGGAGCTCATTCATCCCCCGGGGTGCAGTTTACATCAGGTCACTGTGTATTGGAGGGAAGCAGCCCCATGTCGAGTTTTAATGACTTCAGATCCGGGGCAGGAGGAAGGCTTTTAATTTATTCAGCCACCCTCGCTATGGACCCATGGAGGGTAGGGGGAGTTCCAGCTTCACTTGGGAGGTTCCAGCCCATCGGTGGCACTGGAAGTCCCTGTGACAAAGGGCCCCTGCTGATGGGTTTCATTCCACCGTCTCTGAATGTGATGGGATTGACCTTCATGCCATTGTTTTCAGCCCCTCTGCCCCACGCACTCCCACGTGCGTGCACACACACAGGTGAATGAAATGAGACAAGCCAGGGGGTGGGGCCCCAGGTTTTTGTTTTTTTAAAAAAATATATTTTACTGATTTTTTACAGAGAGGAGGGGAGAGGGATAGAGAGTTAGAAACACCGATGAGAGAGAAACATCGATCAGCTGCCTCCTGCACACCCCCTACTGGGGATGTGCCCGCAACCAAGGTACATGCCCTTGACCGGAATCCAACCTGGGACCCTTGAGTCTGCAGGCCGACGCTCTATCCACTGAGCCAAACCGGTTAGGGCTAGGGCTCCCAGTTTTAGAAGGTTATTGTATATAGGCGTCATTTCACTCGAAATGTTTATTTCATCTCCATTCTGTTCAAACTGTCTCAAGACAAAAATGATGAAATAAAGGATGTTTAATCAGATTGTTCAGCTGCCTTCCAGTGACTGACTGTTCTACTTCCTGTAGCATTTATTTTCATACCTGGCCCTGGAAGCGTTTACCGCTCCACGTGTTCTAAAAGGAGCAAAATAACCCACGAGTGCTTGGTATCTGCTGCTAAAGGACAGCGTTCGACCCAGTAAACTTGGAGGCCCGCTGGGCGCATCCCATTGGACAGCCGAGGAGCTCCGAGGGTCTTACAGCTGGAAGGGCGGGGCAGGGGAGTTACCAGCAAAAGGAGAGAAAGGACCCTTTCTCGCCAGGTCCCTGGGTGGAGGGGTGGCAGGGTCTTATCAGGCAGATCACCTCACTCTCAGACCCATTGGTTTGAAATTGCACTCCTGGGAGGAGCGGCAACTGCAGTTAGATCGGTTATAAGGTTTGGGTTTGCTGACGTGGCTGAGTAAAAGCGACTCTATTTTTGGCCTGTTTCTTCTTCTAACACCGCTCACCCCCAGCCATCAGAGTCCCCAGTTTCACGGTAGGTCAGCAGATAATCATCCACCACATTAACCAAGTCAGTAAAACATGAATATCCTAATCTGCACATTTTTGGAAAGTGGTATCATAATTCATCATTTGTCGGCTTACAAATATTTTCCTTGGAATACCCTGTGCTTCTCAGTTCTGAACTTCCCGTACAAACAACACAATAGTTGGAACCAACTGCAGGCAAACTGCCTCGCCTCTGACTTCTGCCTGTTCCCCAGAAGAGAGGAGGGGACTTGTTTACTGGGTGTTCACTGAGGAACATTCTTTGTCTTCCAAGGAGCACAAGAGGACAGTTCCTGCATGAGAACAGGAAGCCCAGTCCCTGCAGCCCTTGGACCCCTGACTGAGCTCCGAGAGGAAGTGCCCTTGGTGGCCAGGCTGCAGGGGGAGGAAGTGGCCTGCGTCGTGGGACTAAGAAGACAGTCGTCTTGGGAGGGGGCGGGGAGACAGTCCTCAGTTTCCCATCAGAGCCTGGCCTTGCACAACCAGTTACGGAAGTGGCTGGTGTGAGGACAGTGGGAGGAGCCAGAGGCAGACCTACACCCTCTCGGAGTGAAAGAGATTTAATTCTCAAAATTAGCCCAAACTGGAAGCAACCAGAGGCCAAAAGGGGAGATCAGTTACCTGAGGTACAGTGGAAAGGGCTTAGGAGCGAGGGGAAAGCAGGTGTCAGCGGACTGTGTGGTTTCATTTACACAAAGTCTAAAATCAGGCAGCAGGAATGCTGTGTGCGGCTCAGGAAACTGGTTATGGGGGCCTGGGACATGGGCTGGCAGGGGTAGGGGGCTTTTGGAACAGGTCTCTCTCTCTCTCTCTCTCTCTCTCTCTCTCTCTATATATATATATATATATATATGTTTTTTACAGAGAGGAAGGAAGAGGGATAGAGTTAGAAACATCGATGAGAGAGAAACGTTAATCAGCTGCCTCCTGTACACCCCCTACTGGGGTTGTGCCCGCAACCAAGGTACATGCCCTTGACCGGAATCCAACCTGGGACCCTTCAGTCTGCAGGCCGACGCTCTATCCACTGAGCCAAACTGGTTAGGGCAATCCTTATCTTTTTTAAATAAATATGTTTTTATTGATATCGGAGAGGAAGGAAGAGAGATAGAAGCATCGATGATGAGAGAGAATCATTGATCAGCTGCCTCCTGCATGCCTCACATGGGGGATCAAGCCTGCAACCCGGGCCTGTGCCCTGACCAGGAATGGAACCTTGACCTCCTGGTTTTATAGGTTGATGCTCAACCACTGAGCCACACTGGCTGCTAGGCAACGGGTCCTTATCTTAATCCATCCACAGGGTGGACGTAGGTGTCTCCTTGTGTATGTGAAAAACAGACCTAACGTGCTTTTCACTGTGTAAATATTTCCTCAATAAAAACGAAAACATTGTGTGCTTGTGTGATTCCAGTTACGAAGTTCACGAACAGGAAAACTAGGCTATGATGCAGATGTCAAGAGAGGTTGCCTTTGGGGAGGGAGGGGGGGACTAGGGTAAGGGTACCCGGGACCGGGGTGTAAGAGTTCGTGGTTGGTTGGAGCTGTGGTCTCTGACCTAGTTCAGCCGTGTGCTGAGGATTTGTGATTTCCCGCTTGGATGCTATGCTTTATAAGAGATTATTCAAAATGTTACATACAGTGTGGTCCCGGATTTTGGGTGAAAATATGTATGCAAAGAAAAAGAACTAAAAGAATTGTATTCGTTTCCTGTGGCTGCTGTAACAAAGTACCACGCGCTTAGTGGCCGAAAAGGACCCAGGAATATGACTTCATAGTTCGAGGCCCCCCTCTCACTGAGCTGCAATCCCGGTGTGGGCAGGACCCTTGGGGTGACCGGGCCACCTGGGCAACCCAGGCTAATCTCTCCCTATATTAAGGTCATCTGATTAGCACCCTGAATTCCATCTGCAGCCTTAATTCCTCTGTCGTGTGACCTAACATTCTTGTAGGTTCCAGTTTCGGAGGTGGGGGCCACAATGAAAAGTAAAGAAGTTGAATTTCTAAGTGTAAGGATCATCCCCCACCCCTTTTTTTCTTACCTGTATTTTCTGGGTTTCAAGAAGAACGCGTTGCTTTGGTTGCAACGACAGACAGGGTCACCAGAGGGGACAATGTCCCTTAGACGGGCAGCTGCAGCGAAGGACTGTAGGCCGCCCCCCGAGTGAAGGCCCCGGAGACCCCTGAAGTTGTCGTGGGCATACACATACCGCCTTTGAGACGAGAAGAACTAAAGCGCAGTTGTCTGTACGGATGGTGTCTTTCCGAGGCGTGTCAGCCCAGGGGCTGGGGCAGCCCTGAGCAGCTAACAGCTAACTTGGGCCTTGAGCAATCGCCACCTGTGGTCCTTGCCCTCGGAGACCTCTTTCCAGACATGCACGTGACCTTCTCGTCCAGAAAGACAGCTTTTCTGCTTAAACTTTGTTTGCATCACACTTTGAGGTTTAAATATTGCAATAGCAGGATCCTTTACTTCGGAATTTCAAAAATACGTGAAACAAACGGATTATGTGTGGGAACGGAATATGGGCGACTTGCCAGGGATACCTTCCCGTTCCTTGTCCCCGTGGGGTTTCCTGGTCACCTCCCCGTGTCCTTGAGAGGCCGCGCCACCCCTGCCCGCAGGACCGCAGCGTGTGAGGCTGGCACCAGCTGCTCGCTCTGCCCCTTCGCCTTCCCCTCCAGCCCCACTCCAGGGCGCTTTCAGGGTCACAGGCTGGATAATGAGGTGGAAGGAGAAAGTCCTGAGTGTTCCCGGCTCGCCCACCCCTGACACCGCCGGGGCCGAGGTGGTCACTGCGTTTGGGACAAACAACAATTCAAGAATGAGGATCCGTAAGGCCCCGTGTGTCCTGGGAGGGCGACCGAGAAACCTGAGACACATTCTTCTTACTGGATTCTTACTTTAGGCCACGGTTGCCCCTGACACCACTGTAAACAACCTCCTCCCAGGCCTGGGATGCTTCCTGCACAAGCCGCCTGGTCCCCAAGAGAGGCCCCTGGCTGCTAACTGTGGGTGCAGGCAACTCACAGGCCCTCGCAGGAAGGAGATGCAAGTGTCGGGGCCGCCTGAACATCTGTGGCGAGTGAGGCTGTCCCAGCACCCCACTAGCCCACCTGGGAATTCAGGGGTCAGGCTCGCACTCAGACACCGGGAGTCCCTGCAGCTCCCGGAGGCCAAGCCATCAGCCTCAGGGTGCAGAGTTGCTTTCTTGCTTTGCCTGTTGTAGTCTATGTTAGTCATTCACGCAAGAAAACTACCCCCTCCCGGCTCCTTCCTGCGTCTGACGTCCACTGGTTACAAATAAGCTGGTAAACGTGAATGTGGGTGTTTTCCACGGGGAATAGCAAGCAGGGTGTCTCCACAGCCGTGTGATTTCAGAGCTCCCTGGGGTGGCCCTGGCCAGCTGTGTTCGGGCCAGGGGGTTTCATCGGTGACCCCATTGCTTCAGGCTCTTTTGGGGACCAGACCCTGGTTCGCTGTGTGTGGGTGTCATGGAGGGGTCTTGGGCCTTCTCGCTGAAGGATGGTGTGCAGGGGGGCTCCCATCCTTCGCTGAGGCTGCCCCCCTCTAAGAAAAAGGACATTGTCCGCTCTGGTGACCCTGTCTGTCGTTGCAACCAAAGCAGCGAGTTCTCTTCTTGAAACCCAGAAAAATCAGCCCTTGTTTCCTAAGTCAGAAGGAACAGGATCCCGGCGGGGAGTTCACGGGAGACCTTTCCAAGGATCTGCGCGTCCTTGGCAGCAGCACAGGGCCCTGGGGCTGACACCCTCTTCCTCGGGCTGGAGGGCAGCTCGGTGGGGGCAGGGAACAGTCACAGAGAGGAAGGAAGTTCTGACTCCCATGATTTCAACCCCACAACAGCTCTCGTGGATGAAAGGTGCCTTGGGGCAGCGGTTCTCAACCTGGGGGTTGCGACCCCTTTGGGGGTCGAACGACCCTTTCACAGGGGTCGCCTAAGACCATCGGAAAACACATATATACTTACACAGTTTTTGTGATTAATCACTATGCTTTAATTATGTTCAATTTGTAACAATGAAATTGGGGGTCACCACAACAACATGAGGAACTGTATTGAAGGGTCGCGGCGTTAGGGAGGTTGAGAACCACTGCCTTGGGGGCTCTCTGCTGGGGGAGTTGGTGTGCAGGGAGTCCGCACCACGCAGGCGCACGGGCGTGTGCTGACATGAGCGGACCCGGGACCCGGGACCCGGGAAGGGACTCTGGCTGACCTTTCATCTGGTGCCACTTCGCCAGGCGGGAGGGGGCGTTTCAGAGACGGAGGCTGGGAAGAAGGCCTTCCAGGTGGAAGAGGCTTAAAGTTCTAGAGGCAACAGGGTGCGAGGTGCGTGTGCCCAGGACAGCGAGTCCTCGGGCGGCGGCGGGATGGGCCTGGTTTTCAGCCCGAGGCTCCTGGGCCCCAGGAACATTAAAATCTCATCTTTTTATCACTGTCCCACATGGTGTTCACAAGTCTGAGAACCGGCACAGCCACACATTTGCTAAAAGTCAGGGTTTTTGACTTAGAATTTGGAGAGAGATTTTTGTCAGTAACAGCGCGTTCTAACCACCTCGGCGTTCCGGGGCGTGTCCGCAGCCGCCTCGCGGGACCCTCAGGAGCTGAGAGTCTGCGTCCACCGCCGTGGGTGTGAGTGGCGTGGGCTGTGTGTGGGGGATTTCTGGAGTGATTCCTGGCCAGCACCCCGTCTTTACAAATAAAACCGGAAGCGTGCTTTCATCCCCCTAATGGTTACCTCGGCGTCTGTTGAATGCCGTCACCCTACAGCTTCCAGTCTTTGTTCTCTGCAGTAAATGCTGCTGAAGGAATCTGTGTGCAGAGGCACTTTTGGGGGTACGTGCAGAAACCCCATCAGCATCTTTACAAAAGGTTGGCCTTTGAAAAAGCCCCGGTAAGCTCTTCTCACCGGCTGGAAGACCGTTTTGACAGCCGGGTGGTGATCCGCGAGCTGATGAGTTACGGAGCAGCTTCCTCAGCAAGCCCAGTGAGCGCTCCCCCAGGAGAGGGCCTCTCACCACCCCAGCGGCTCAGGAGAACCCAGCCCCATAAAAACATACAACAATGAAACCCAGCCCGTGTGGCCCCCCATCTCCGCAGAAGGAACATGCAGCAGGGCTGAGGGATTCCGAAAGCCCCTGGTTACAGCGGGTCTTGGGGTGAGTGGGGAGGGTTTAGTTTGGGGCATTAGATCTTTGAGACTCAAGACCACGCCCCGTCCTCCCTCTCCACCCCCATCCTTAGGATGGCAGGGCGAACAGGCCTTACAACGGGCCTAGTGCCGTGAGAGGACCCTGAAAAGAGCCAGCCTGGCAGATGGTGAGGCCCCGCACGGGGCAGGGACGTTCTCTTGAACCCACGACCCGAAGGCCTGGGGCTTGGAGGCCAGCAGCAAGGTGAGGATCGGTCAGCTGCAGGGTCCACGATGCAGGAAGGGTTGGAATCTGTGAGCCTCGGCGCCCTGAGCAGGCCGACAGGTCCACCTGGCTCGGGCCAACCACCCAGAGCAGACCGCTCCTTCGAGGGTGTGGGCAGGGCCTCTCCCTATCCCTTCCCCCTTTGACACGGCACATCTCAGTCTGCACCTCCAGCAGGCTGTCCCCCTCCGTGTCCTCCAGGGTTTCAAACAGAGACCGTGGAATTCATCACCCAGCCGCCCCGTCCTGAGGGTGAAAAGGGTGTTATTAACAAGCACCGACCCAACAGGCATAAACCGAAACTGTCCGGGCGCGTCTGTTGCCGTAATTATAAGGGAGGCAGGAGGCAAAGGAAAGGAATGTGACTCAGGAATGAGGCCCATAAACCGTCTCCTGTGGGACTGCCCTTCGAGCCCACACCTTCCTCTGTTACATAACGCAGCCTGGGTGCCGCCGAGGCCAGAGGGAGGGAAGGGACCGCACGCACAGCCCAGCCGGCTGCTGTGCAGGTGTCCCTTCACTTAGGGAGCCGGGCCGGCGGCTGAGGTTACAATGACGCCTCCTTCCCGCCTTTGTTCTAGCCTTTGTTCTAAGGTGCGTGCGGGCGCTCCGCTCCGCTCTGCTCGGGAAGGGGCCGCTATACTTAGAACTTAGCTGCCGCCCCGCGCAGCATCCTGTCTCCTCCGCAGGGAGCGCCCTGACTGGCAGGCGGTCCCCGGGGCCCAGGCGGGAAGAGTGGTGCCTTCCAGAACGGACCCGCCACCTCCGGTGCAGGCAGCCGGCTCTGCGCCTTCCTCAGTGGGTCCCAGGGGCCGCCGAGCATCCAGGACAATGAGCCTTTGCATGTAGCCACGGGGAAGATCCCGCGGCCGCCGTCCAGAGGGGCTCTGGGCGAATCCCGGCCCTGCCTACCCTGTGGGCCCTACATCAAAGCCAGGCACGGGCGGCCATCTGCTCCCAGACGCTCCAGGAAACGCTGCAACGGGGCCAGTGTCCCCGAGAGAGCGGGCTGGGTGCTGGCAAGGACGCCTGCTCTCCGGTGGGGCAAGAAGCACCGGTTATTGTCCTTTTTGTTTGTTTTAACGTACAGCTTTTTATTGATTTTAGAGAGGGGGCACAGAGAGAGAGGGAAACACTGACTGGTTGTTCCACTTATTTCTGCATTCGTGGTATGTGCCCTGACCTGAGATCGAATCTGCGACCTTGGTCTATAGAAATGATGCTCTAACCAACTGAGCCACTGGCGAGGGCTTGTATCTGTCTCCGCATAGAGTGTTAGCACAGCAAGTGTCCACGGAATCGCGAGCGCAGAGTGACAGCAAGGGCACCTGCAACCGCAGGGCATTGGCATCTCCTCCGTAGGAGCGGGCCTTGCGCTCTAGTTCCCGCGTCTAGGATGCGTGTGACCCCGGACCTGACTCTCCAACCCGCGGCCCCTCACTTCAGCGCAAAGGCTGGGACTGTGAGCCAAACCAGAGCCTGTGCAGATGCGTTCAGCTCCTGCGGGGCAAACAGGCAGCAGCTTAGAAAAGCAGGGGCATCGGCCTGTGGACTGAAAGGTCCCAGGTTCGATTCCGGTCAAGGGCATGTACCTGGGTTGCGGGCACATCCCCAGTAGGATATGTGCAGGAGGCAGCTGATCGATGTTTCTCTCTCATCGATGTTTCTAACTCTCTATCTCTCTCCCTTCCTCTCTGTAAAAAATCAATAAAATACATTTAAAAAAAAAAGAAAAGCAGGGGCACCTTCCCAGGCTGCAGCCCTTCCTGACAACGTCTCCCTTTGCTGTACCTGAAACAATGTCGCTAGTTTATTGCGCTGCTCCGGCTGCTCAAGATTCCATCCGGAGGTGAGAGGGACACGCCCGGGAGGACAGGTTTCCCTCCGCCTGCTCGGGGTCCTTGCTGGACCTGAAAGTTACACTGACAAGGGCATGCGCAGGAGGCAGACATCCAGATGATGTAACCCAGTCTCGTGCCGGGAGCCTTCCTGAGGCGGAGGAGGCCCGAGGAGCAGTTAGCTGAGTGCTTTCCTGCGGCCAAGGAGGGTGAGGGTCAGGGTGAGGGTGAGGGTGAGGGTGAGGGTGAGGGTCAGGGTTAGGGTTAAAGTTAGGGTTAAGGGTTAGGGTCAGGGTCAGGGTCAGACAGCAGGAGTCCACGCAGCCAACGGGAAACCGAGCAAGGCCTGTTTGGGTTCTCCGTCCCTCTGTCTTCAGAAATGAGGATGCTCCTTTCTGGGGGTGTCGGGCGGGCACCGCTCCCTCAAGGGGTTTGTGGCCTGTTTCAGCGGAGGGAGTGGGGGTCAGAGTGGGCTTCCTGCCTCTGCTGTGGTCAGACTCCTTCAGCCGAGCACTCAGCATGCCGGTGCCATATTTGGGGGGAGCGTGCCCTGAACCCCATCCCAAGCATCTTCTTAAAAGTCAGATATGAAGGACACACCTCCCATGTGCCCCTAGGATGGGTGGCGGGCGTATCGCCTTGCTCTGCCTCCCGTCTGAGCCCAGCGAGGCGGTCACTGGAGCGTGTCACACTCCCCTCTGTCCGCTGGGCCAGGACTGAGGGACGCACCTTCCCGCCCGCACACCTGCCTGTGCCCCGTCCACATGCCGAGGCTGCCAGGGGTTTCACCCCTTCTCTCCCCACTCTGGGTGTAATCAGGGTTCCAGATCGCGGGTGTCCCCTTTACCCCGTGGAAGCAGAAGGCCTGCGGGGTCAGATGTGCGATGTAGATTCAGCGAATCCCACGCTCCTGCAGGAGCAGACTCCCCAGGCAGACGCAGGCAGCAGGGCGCCGTTTTTGTCAGCGTGGATTATGCCCAAGGGAGCTGGGCCTGGAGGCGGGAGCCAAGGCGGCAACTGACCTGGCAGCTTCCTGATCCTGGTGAGTTGGCAGGTCCCCCGGAACCAGTTCCGTCCCAGTTCCTGGAAGCCTGGCCAGGGCCCGCATCCGTGAGCTCTCTGTCTCCCCCTCCCCCCTGGCACCAGCTCACTCCAGTGGGTCCCACTGTCTGCAGCTGAGACGCCTGGCTGATACGAGGGAGCAGGACAGCAGTGGGCGGGGCAGGGCGCCAGGAAGTGGCAGAAGAGTCCAGACAGCGATGGGGGAAGCTGGCAAGTATTTTGAAGAACGATGACCATTTGTGGGGCCTACCAGGTGCATTATCTATAACCCTCACAGCAACTCCGTTAGCCGTCTTTCTTCCCACTTCACGGAGCAGGCAAGGCTTACCAGGTGTACCGGCTAATAATTCGGATTTTTTCCATAGATGGAGTTGATATATATGCGATTTGATATGTAAGCTATTTTGTTGTATTGACAACTGCTGGGGTCCAATCCCAGCAGGTCCAGGGGTCCCCAAAGGTGTGGACGGAGTCGGCGAAGAAGGAATGACACGAAGACAGCCTTCAGTTGGTCAGCAGCCTAGTCAGGACCTATAGCCAGGATCTCCAGCCAAAGTTCTGGTCGGAGTTCTGGTCAGGAACTGATGAGGATCTGACGTTTATTGTCTTGTTACATCCGTATTTATACCAGCCGATTTTAATCCTGTCAATTTCTATTACAAGGTGTTTCTCATCTTCATTCCAGGGAGTAAAGACCATGTAGCTTAACTACCCGCCTGGCACTTAATTAAGGGGTTATATCCCCTCCCTAACCTCAGGGAAAGATCCCCACCTGGGGAAACAACCTTTCTCGGAGAGGTGACCTTGGTTAAAACACATGGCGCTAAAGGGAGCAAACATATTAAAAACAGTATGCTACATACGCCAGGTCCCTTGAAACATATGCTGTGCAGATGTTTCTTTCCTGCAGCGACTGCGTCAAGCAGCAAGGATGGACCGGCCTCTGGCAGACAACAAGCTTCAAAACATCATATGTCAAATTTTCTGAAGGTGTTAATATCATATTTTTCATGCCAAAAAAAGAGCATTTGCAGGAAGTTTTAATTCATTATTTTGAAGAAAAGTGCTGTTGAAAGTGATCGTATACTTCTGGAAGCTTATGGTGAACATGCTTCATCTTAAGATCCTTGTGAAAGCTGGTTTAAACGCTTTAAAAGTGATGATTTCGATGTGAAAGACAAAGAACGTCCAGATCAATTTGAACCACGCTTTGATCATGAAACGACCAGAATGGGCCAGAAGACACGGCAAAGTAATTTTGCTTCATGATGACACACCATACACACTTCTGAACCAGTTAAAGACACGTGAAAAGATCTTGCCTGGGAAGTATGAACCCACCCGCCGTATTCACCAGCCCTCGCTCCTTCAGATCACCACTTGTTCTGATCGAGGGCACACGCGCTTTCTGAGCAGCACTTCAAAACGTACGAAGAATGGAAAATTGGGTCTCTGAATGGTCTGCCTCAAAATAGAAAAGTTCTATTGGGACGGTCTCCACAAATTACCTGAAAGATGGGGGAAATGTGTAGCTGGCGATGGACATGACTTTGAATAAAGCACTTTTGATGTTTCTCTTGAAATGATGGTGTTTTCTTTGATGACAAACTCTGCATTATTAGCCGGCACACCTAGTAGAATGGCTAGGGGACCTGCCCGAGCCCACGCAGCCCTCAGCGGGGATCAGGAATTCAAACCCAGAGGCCTTGCGCTCCAAGCCCAGCAGCTCTGCCCTTGGCACTCTCGGCCAGGCCCGCCCTGCTGGCGGCAGGAGTGGAGACCTTCCCCCACCCCCTGGCTTCCCTCGTCAGAGCCCAGGCGCCTCGCTGGCCTCAGTCACACCGCGGTTTACCTGCCTGTGGGCTGAGAGGTCATGGGGCTGGTCAGTCAGGAACAGCCCACGTGGCAGAAAACAGCGGGACAGCCGGGCAGTTTCCAGACCAGGTGAGCAGACGCATGGAGGCCGGGCTGTGGGGATGGGCCCCAGGGGCCATCTGCTCCACACGCGTGCGGGGTGCTGCTCGAATCCTTGCGGTGTATCCCCTGAGTGATTGTCTGTCACACTTAGCACCACCCCGGCAGAGGTTTAAAAGGGACGGAAAAGCAGCACACCCGGCCGTGATTATTGCTGGACGGGGGGATTAGAGGGATTTCCTCTTTCCGGGTGCTCCGCGTTCCTGCATTGCCTCCTCTCAGAGGCGGCACGTGCCCAGGTTGCCCTCAGCCACAGGGAACAGACAGTCCTTCCTCAAACTGGATTACGCAACGGGGACGTGAGTGCAGGTGACGGGAAGGCCCGAGAAGGAGGCCCCAGGTGTGGCGGGTCGGAGATGCCACTAAAGGCCCTCTCTCCTGGTCCCGCTCTCCTGCCTGGGCCCCAGCACACCCCTCATGGACGCCTGGTCCCCCCGCAGGCACCCACGTGCAGCAGTCCCGGGAGCCAGAGTGGGCACTGCAGCGTCCAGACACAGAAATGGTGCCTCCTTCTTCGGGGTCTCATTTTTTCAGAGTGCAGGACCCTCTAGAAACCCCTGCGGGTCTCCTGCCCACTCCTAAGTCTGAGCCTGGGAGAAGGGATGCCTTAGACGCCCCCGGCCGCCGGCTGGAGCTGGCACGGGGCCGGCTGTCTGGAGCCCCCCTCCCTCCTCTCTGCCGCCCCCCACTTCCCCCCCGCATGGAGCAGGTGGGTGCCTGAACAAAGTCGGGGCCTTGGGGAGGATGATGCCACGCAGACAGTCTGCTATGGTGTATATTATTTTATAATTTAAAATTTAAAAAATTACCCCATGTGGTTAGAACCTCAGGCGAGGCCTTTGATGGGGGCTGGGCCCCACGTGTGGGCCCCATGGTTCCTCCATTCACGAAAACTTCCTGCTCTTAATGGGAAATGTGGCCAAGCAGGAGCAAACCCTGCCCCATTTCTGCTGCAGGATATGGCTTTATCGCTGGGGACATCAGGAGCCCAAGGGGTCTCACCGGGCAGCTGTGGGGCCCACACGTCGTCAGGGCTGTCTGCCATACGGATCCCAGGAGCCAGGCCATGACCGGGCTCCCTTCTTGGCCAAGAAAGTCCTTTCTCTTTTTTTAAAAAATAGATTTTATTGATTTTTTACAGAGAGGAAGGGAGAGGGATAGAGAGTTAGAAACATCGATGAGAGAGAAACATCAATCAGCTGCCTCCTGCACACTCCCTACTGGGGATGTGCCTGCAACCAAGGTACATGCCCTTGACCAGAATCGAACCCGGGACCCTTGAGTCCGCAGGCCGATGCTCTATCCACTGAGCCAAACCGGTTAGGGCTCCTTTCTCTTTTTTAAAAAATAAATTTTTATTGATTTCAGAGAGGAAGGGAGAGGGAGAGGGAGATAGAAACATCAACGATGAGAGTGAATCATTAATTGGCTGCCTCCCGCACGCCCCACACTGGGGATCAAGCCTGCAACCCAGGCATGTGCCCCGACCAGGAATCAAACTGTGACTCCTGGTTCATAGGCGATGCTCAGCCCCTGAGCCACGCCGGCCGGGAAGAAGGTCCTCTCTTACGCTGTCGTGGCTCAAACGTAAGTGCTGTCCTTCCCCAGGACCAGGGCTGAGCTTTTATCAGACGGGACTTGATGGAGGCTCCTAACACGCAAGGGCTCGGCCACGATGAATGAGATGGCCCTGAGGGTGGCTCGGACCCCAGCCTTGCAAATCTGAGCGGGGGAGAGGGGGGCGCCACTGGGAGGACCCTTGGGTTCTCCTGACTCCCCAAACTTCCTCAGCTGCCTCCTGGCAAGTGGGGACCAGCTGCAGGGAGCTCAGGGCCTTTCAGCCGGTTGTACATGCGTAACTGTCTGAGGCGAGGGGCGCAGACACGAAGACGCCGGTTCAATGTCTTCATCAGAGAATAAGCTTCACTTTGTGTCTAGCAGCCGTCTGTGCTGCTAGGACAGAACCGTATGTGGATTTAAAGACAAAGAAAGAGCCGTAACGGGTTTGGCTCAGTGGATAGAGCGCCGGCCTGCGGACTGAAGGGTCACAGGTTCGATTCCGGTCAAGGGCATGTGCCTTGGTTGCGGGCACATCCCCAGTGAGGGGTGTGCAGGAGGCAGCTGATGGATGTTTCTCTTTCATCCATGTTTCTAGCTCTCTATCCCTTCCCCTTCCTCTCTGTAAAAAATCAATAAAATATATTAAAAAAAATAAAGACAAAGAAAGAAAAACCCCACTTTATGGTTTTCTCCGAGTTCAGGGTGTCTCTGACTTAATAAGCTGGAGTGACTTGGGCTGGACCCCTGGCTTTCGAGGCTGCGGGGTTCTTCCCTCCGTGAGGTCATGTGCCAGGCATTACTCTAAGTCTCAGAACAATAAGCGGATGAGAGCGTAAATGGGCCATTAAAGAGTCACTGGGGTTATTGCCACTTGCTATTTAAAGAATTTATGAGTCAGGCCAATGCACCCTTTCCGCAGGGGCCGTATGGAAATGTTTCAGGCCAGATCCGGTCCTGGTCGCCTGCTCAGCAGCGTGTCCGAGGGTGCGGGCACCTGCATGAATCAGCTGCTCCGCCCGGCCGGCTGGCGGGGTACCACCTGGGCATTCCGCACGGCTCTGTGCCTGTGGGCGAGGGGCTCTCACCACCGCACCTGCTCCTGCCGGAGAGATGCAGCCTGAGGCAAGGGATGCCTGGAGCCCCCAGAAGCTGGAGAGGCAGGAAGGACCTTCCCCTCCAGCCTCAGGAGGGAGCGTGGCCCTGCCCACACCTGGACTTCACCTCTATCACCTCTGGCCTCCAGAACTGGGAGAAAACCCATTTCTTTTTTCAAAAAAATATTTTTATTTATTTCCGAGAAGAAGTGACAGATAGAAGCGTCAATGATGTGATGAGAGAGAATCATTGATTGGCTGCCTCCTGCACAGCCCCCACTGGGGATCAAGCCTGCCACCTGAGCATGTGCCCTGACCAGAATTGAACCTGGGACCCTTCCGTCCACAGGCCAAGGCTCTATCCACTGAGCCAAACTGGCTAGGGTGAGAACCCATTTCTTTGTTAAGCTGTCCAGTTCCTGCAGTTTGTTATGGCGGCCCCAGGACATTAGCACGTCAGTGTGGGTGCTTCCTGAGCCTGAGGGGTGAAAAGCCCCCTCTCCCTGCCAGGTCCAGTTCAGAGGTGTGCCTGCGTCCCTGCGGGTGTGGATAAGGTCGTGCAGGCTCTTGGCTTTTCGTCAGAGAGGTGACTGATTTCTGAGAGCAGGAGCACCCCAGCTAATGTCCTGAGGGCAGCCGCCGGACACGCCTGGGCACTAGCACAGTCCCCGACAGAGGCACCCTGGGAGGGAGGCAGGGATCAGACCTGCAACCCAGGTACTTGCCCTTGACTGGGAATCGAACCTGCAACCCCCTGGTGGATAGGCCGATGCTCTAACCACTGAACCATGTCATCCGGGGCAAAAATCTACTCTTATACCTTGTGTCTTCCCACACTCCGAATTACAGGGCTGAGCGAATGTTTGCTGAGCTGACAATGGGATGAATCCATGAACAGATAACGTGGAGATGAAAAGAAAATCATTCTGACAAAGGAAAGCTGGGGGTGAGATTTAAAGCCGCCTCGGGCCGCCGGCCTGGGAGATTCACACACACTACTGCACACTCACACACACTACTGCACACTCACACTCACACACACACTACTGTACACTTACACACACTACTGCAACTCACACTCACACTTATACACACTACTGCACACTTACACACAGTACTGCACACACACTACTGCACTCACGCACACACTTCTGCACACTCACGCACACCACTGCACACTCACACTCATACTCACACACTACTGCACTCACGCACACACTACTGCACACTCACACATGCACACTACTGCACACTCACACTCATACTCACATACTACTGCACACACACTACTGCACACTCACACACACTACTGCATACACAAACACACACACTGCTGCGTGCACACACACATGCACACGTATGCTCACACACACACACCAAGGAAGGGGCACCCTGGAAGGACAATGTTTGTTCCTCCTCCTCTGTCCTCCTACTTGCTGGCTGGAGGTAGAGGACACATTGGTAACAGCCAAGCAGCCAGACACAAGGAACCTCTGTCCCTGGCGATGAGGCTGCGGGCTCCCTGCGGCCCCGCGGCCTAACCATCAGGCCTGAGCTCTAAGCCTCCTGTGTCAGCGCGCCTTGTTGTTTCCCCAGGAAATTCTTGGTTAGGAAGATCAGACTGTCAACCAATAAATAACTTCACTGTTTGCTGCAGGAAATCGTGAAAAATAATGTCTGGCTCATCTTGACAAACAACCCCCTTCTCAGGGTAACAGATTGCTCCCTTGGGCAAACAGCCCGTTTATCAAACAGCTGTTTCTACTCATCAAGACTCAAATATTCAAGGCTGCGTGCACCAGGCCCACACTGCTGCATCACCAACGCGGCTGCCCTGAGACCCCAGCCTTGGGAGACCCCACACCCCGAAAGGTCCACCTGGACCTGCCCCGCTGACCCGCCAGAGTGTGTGCGGGCGGGCAAGGCGGTGCTCTGCCGCCTGCAGCGGTTAATCCCCTGAGCTTGGGGTCATTGGCAGGTGTTTCTGCTGGTCTCTTGGGGAGGTTGACATTGATCATGGAGGCACCACCCCAGCCCTGGACTTCATCCCCGCGAGAGGGACATACATCTCCGTCTTATCAGGACACTTGTACTTTGGGGTTTTGGTCAATGGCGGCCAAAGGTGACCCAGTCCACTGTCCATTCCCCTCCATGCTGTACTACCCGGTGTGATGCCCTGCGCAGTATGGTGCGCAGGAGTTTCTTGTGGATTTTGGACACCTGCCCGATAAAACTATTTTAGAAACTATCAGACACACCATCACGTATACCTCTAAACAAGTGTTTCTTTCAAATTATCCACCTAGCGCCGCTGTTCATGTATCTCAATGATACGGCTACTGCTTGAGACACTTTCAAACGCTCTTTTTGTAATTACATCTTGATTTCCCCTCCTCAGTGGTGACAAACCATCTTTTTTTGTGTGAAAAACGTTTTATTATGGATAATTTCAAACATACACAAAAGTGGGCAGAATGATATACTGCACAACGACCAACTTAGGAGAAATCTTAGTTCATCTAGTCCTTCCCTTTTCCATTTGGATCACTTTGAAGCTAACCCTAGAGATCACATTTTTTCACTCAGGAATATTTCAGTTCATCCAAAAGGTGAGGCTTCTTGAAAAAATATTAGCCCACCTAAAATATTAATAGTAATTTCTTAATATTATATGATCAAATAGTATTTAAAATTTCCTAATGCATAATTTTTGTACTATTTTATTTGTTAAAATCAAGGTAGAAATAAAGTTCACATATTGGTTGATGCCTCAGGTGTGTTTTTCTTTAACATTTTTTTTTTAAAATATATATTTTATTGATTTTTTACAGAGAGGAAGGGAGAAAGATAGAGAGCTAGAAACATCAATGAGAGAGAAACATCAATCAGCTGCCTCCTGCACATCTCCCACTGGGGATGTGCCCGCAACCCAGGTACATGCCCTTGACCGGAATCGAACCCGGGACCCCTCAGTCCGCAAGCCGGCGCTCTATCCACTGAGCCAAACTGGTTTCGGCCTTTAACATTTTTTAAAAAATATATTTTATTGATTTTTTACAGCGAGGGAGAGGGATAGAGAGTTAGAAACATCGATGAGAGAGGAACATCGATCAGCTGCCTCCTGCATACCCCCCACTGGGGATGTGCCCGCAACCAAGGTACATGCCCTTGACCGGAATCGAACCTGGGACCCTTTGGTCCGCAGGCCGACGCTCTATCCACTGAGCCAAACCAGTCAGGGCTAACATTTTTTATTGAAGCAAACATAGGAAAAAAAGCATATGAACCTTATGTGTATGGCTCAATGAATTTCCCAATCTCTGTTACTCTCCCTTTGGAATTTACTTGGTCAAGAACATGTTTGTCCTATAGTTTTCCACGGCCCTTCTTGGCTGGTGGCCCATGGTTTCGTTTGGCATGTTCCTCGGTCTCTCTTCCCTGTAAATTGCTGGTTACATCCAGAGACTTATCAGATCAGCTCCGCTTTGGGCAAGACCATTGGTAGGTGCTGCTGTTGACTCCTAGCAGTGGGCTCATGGTTCCCGAGATGTCTCTTTCTGACAGCATCTTTTAAAAATATATATATTTTATTGATTTTTTACAGAGAGGAAGGGAGAGGGATAGAGAGTTAGAAACATCGATGAGAGAGAAACATCGATCAGCTGCCTCCTGCACACTCTCTACTGGGGATGTACCGGCAACCAAGGTACCTGCCCTTGACCGGAATCGAACGTGGGACCCATCAGTCCACAGGCCAACGCTCCACTGAGCCAAACCGGTCAGGGCCTGACAGCATCTTTTGAAGGTGGATGTGATGTTACCAATAGGCCAAAGCCAGGCCAAGCTGGCTGGTGAGCAGTGTGAGTGATCAAGCTGGAAAATGGTGGTTTGAGTTGAAAAGGTGTGATCAAGCCATGACTGACTTTCTTGTGAGGTTGGTGAACTGTCCCCCGAAGGAAATTCCAAAACAGTCCCCAAAACATCCTGTGCAGTAGCAGCAGCAAATGTACAGCCACCCAGGGTGACTAACGAGAACGGAACAACAGTGACATTGACGGAGAAATTGCACGTCGGTTATAGAACCAGCTTTGCTGTGGGGGCGGGCATCTGCGGTCCCTCTCTAGTCATTAGCTCCTCTCCAGGCCCCCACGTCACACCATGTGTCACACTTGTGCTGTGAAGTGGGAGCCGGGACCGCGCCTCTCCTGCTGAAATGCAGCCCTCAGCTCCCCGCAGGGCAGACCCTGGCTCTCGCCTCAGTCGCACCCCACAGCCTGGACGTATTGACGGGTTGCTGCTGGGTCCCACCCAGCCCCTCCCCAGCCCTGGCGTTTGCTTCATCGGCGAGAATGTGGGCAGGGCACTGCAGGGGAAGCCTGCCGCTGCTGAGCCGTCCACAAAAAATGAGGAAGCTCGAGGGGACCGGCAGCTCCGGCCGGCCGTCTGGGGGCAGGGGCTCGGAGCAGACGGGCGAGCCCGTCTTTTTGGAAACCATGCAGACTTCCCTATTCCGATTCAGCGGAACTGCTCTTCGCAAGAGCCCGCCACCCGCTTGGCGTTTCGCCCCGCCCCTCACCCCGGGCCCGCCCCCATGACGTGACTGGGCGGAGCCAGCGTCCTTCGGCGAGACCAGCCGAACTGCGGAGCCGACCCCGCTCGGAGCTCCTCCCACGCCCGCCGGCCCGGAGTTGGCGCCTGCGCACTCGGCCCGGCCGCGCTAGTCCCCACCCCCTCCCTAGCAACCGCGGCTACGCCCGCCTCCCCCGCCTCGGCCGCGTCCGCGCACGCGCGCCGCTTCCGGCCGCTCGGCCCCGCCCGCCCCGTCACCCGTAACAACCACTGGAGCCGCGCCACGCCCCGCCCGCTCCCGCCCACTCCCCCCGGAACCGGTGGCCGAGCTCCGGCCGCGGGCAGTGGAGCAGCGACGGCGCCGCGGAGCCGCCGAGATGAGCGCCTCCCGCCGCCCCGCGTCCTGGGCCCGGCCCTTCTGACAGAGGTAGGCGCGCGTCGCCGCGGCGGGTCCGAGAGCACCCCCGGCGCGGCCCCTCCGGCCGGCCGCCTCCGCGCCCGGCCCGCCCTTCCCGGCCCCCTCGGCTCCCCTCGGCTCCCCTCGGTCCGGGCCCTCGGCTCCTCTTAGCCCCTCTGGCCCCCCTGGGCCCCGAGCCGGCCCTCCTCCCGTCCCTGGCCCGCTACCCCTCGGCCCTCGCCGCCGTTCCCGTACCCGTCGCTGCCTCCCCGCCCCCACCCCGCCAGCCTGCCCACTCGGACACCCTCCTTGCGGGCAGCGCACCTCCCCGGTCGGCCGGGGCTGGGGGGCCCGCCGGAGCCGCAGCGCTGCGCCCCCTGCCCGGTGACCCAGGGCCCGGCCGCACCGCGAGCCTGCTCGGGACGGACCCCCTGGGTCTGGCCATTGGCTAATTCTTAGGGACCGATTGTCATGCAATAGAGGCTGCCGGGGCCTGGACGCCCTCGGCCGGGTAACTCCGATTCCCACGGAGGACGTTCCCCTGGACCGAGCATCCGACGCGGGGAACTGGCAGGAGCCTGTGAATTAGCAGGTTCCTCGGCGCGGCCCCTCGGGTCCCGCGGGGCAGTGGGTCCTGAGTGGGGGCACGGCGCCTCCACCGAGCACCCTGCTTTTCACGCCCCCCCCCCACCGCTTTTTACCCCCGACAGTCAGCCGCCTCCTTACCGGGAGGCGCCCTGAACTCACTTCCCCTGTTACATTTAAAAAGATGATGGGATCCCCCCTGCTGTGCACCCACTAAATGGAACGGGGGTCCCAGCATCGGAGAGAAACGACGCTTCCAGCCGAGCGTGGCTCTGAGTCTCATGATTGTAGAACTGGACGTCTTTCAAGGTTATCTCACCCGAAATCGCATCTTACCGAGGCGACCGGGTCCGAGGGAAGTCACGTGACTTGCCCGAGGTCGCCGCCGATCATCCTGAGCCGTTTTCAGGCTGTGGTCAGGGAGTGCGTGCCCTTTCCCACCGTCACCGCCTCACCGGCGAGGGATGCTGAGCAGAGGACCCGGGAAGCCCGGACCTGCCTGGCGGTAGCGCTGCCCACAGAGTCCCGGCGCAGCCTGTCTTTGTGATTGTGTTGTGTTGTGTTGTGTTGTTCGCATCTAGACTTCGGGCTCCTGGAGGATAGTCCACGTCTACTCTTGAGGATCCTCTCCCCGGACTCGGCGCACAGCAACACCCTTAATGATCATCCTCTGCAGGGCAGGTAGGCTCTTGGGATGTATTTTTCTTTCTCACGTTTAAATGAGGGGGTGGGGGGGTGGGGGGGGGGAGTACAGTGTGTTTTCAGAAAAACCCCTGTGGGCGGGGTCAGGAGCGTGAATTCCTTGCCGAGGGAAGGAGGCGCCAGCATTGAATTGATTGCTTACCGATATTACAGCTGTTTGAGGCTGGACACCTTCAGAGGAGCCTGTGGCCAGAGTTCTGGGTGGCGCTGCCATTGGAAGACAGGTGTCTGAAATGGTGCCTGTGCGCTTCCAAAGGGGGGGTGGGCCAGTTTCCTTTGAAGCTAGCTTTTTTTTTTTTTTTTTAAAAGAATATATTTTTATTGATTTCAGAGAGAGGAAGAGAAGGATAAAAACCCCAGTGATGAGAGAGAATCATTGATGTGCTGCCTCCTGCACGCCCCCTATTGGGGATAGAGCCCACAACCCAGGCATGTGCCCTGACCAGGAATCAAAGTGTGACCTCCTGGTTCATGAGTCCATGCCCAGCCATTGAGCCACACTGGCCAGGCCGAAGCCAGCTTTTGAGGAGTAGTCAGTCCATAATTTGAGATAACAGTGGTATTCCACCCCCCCCCCCTTTGTTCCCACTTTTAAATTTCTGTGTGGCCCTGCACTTAATATCTTACAGTGCCACCATTTTTACTTGGCTTCTAGTAGAAGTTGTCTAGGAGAAAACAATTCAGGAGCTGTTTGTATTGTTATCAGAATAATCAGATAGTAACGTTTCACTGCTGGAAAGGACTCTAACCCAGGGCTGCCCTGGGAAAGGCCCAGCAAGGCGGCTAGAGGCCTTCAGGCCAGGGCTGTTCCCCTCATTTTACTTGGGCTTCCCTCTCCCTCGCTCACTGTCCATTGCCTTCCCCTGCCCTTGGTGTCACCTTGGATTTCTGTGTGCATGGAGTTATGACCTGCTGTGGTTCCTTCCTACCCTCAGAGTGTAGTGTGATGTCCAAATCCAGGCTCAGTCTTTCCCATCCTGGCTATTTTTCACGTTTGTATTTTGCAGGTGTGAGAAGATTGCAGGTACATTACAATCATGGTGCAGAAATACCAGTCCCCCGTGAGGGTGTACAAACACCCCTTCGAGCTGATTATGGCCGTGAGTACTGCACTTGTCAGTTTCCTCTCTGGTTTCTTATGTTTTTTAAGTGTTTGGATTTGATGATCTATAAACGGATTTGTTGTTTGTCTCCATTGCTCCCTTTGTACTTTGTGTTTTATGCTTATGAACTGTATCTAGATTCTGTGAGATGTTTTTAAACTCTAAGTCTCTGGAAATCAAAATCTGCACGATTGTTTTTCAGACACGCCCCTCAGGGTAACGTCTGAATTTGAGTTGGTTCTCCCTTTGGAAACACAGAAGTGGGATTCTGACTAAACGCTTCTTCCTCTGGGTTTTGCTCTGTTTTTTGTTTGTTAAAGTGGAACAAGGATTCGGAGAGGGTTTCCCCCTCCGCTGCCCTTTCGGAAGAGCGCTGTGGTCATGGGTGAATTCTTTTACCTGCAACCGAGCACCATATGATGGAGTTGAATCGACATTATTCTGATTCCTCTGCTGAATTAGTGTTTGTCCCTAGTATCAAGTTTATGAGTCATATTAGAATTCCAACAATGGGGTTACTAGTCTTTGTGATTTACCTGAAGAGTGTGGCTGAAAATAAACATTTCGCTAGATGCAAAAAAACGCAGACCATTTCCAGTGCTTTCAGATCACTGTAGGTGTTCCTGCCCTTCTGTTCAGTGTTGCTGTTAAGGTCTAACACGCACACAGGAAATGCTTCTGGCCTGAACATGTGCTCTGAGGACCGTGTGAGCTTAAACCAAGGTCGGAACCACGGCATACCAGCCCCCTGATAAGCCCCACTGGGTCTCTCTCAGCCCCCCTCCCCCACCCCCCCACTGCAAGCACTCATCGAAAGTCAGGTGTTTAAGCTCCTCGATTCTGTTCTGCGTCGTCAGTGAGGTTTATCCAGATCAACCCAGTTTTGAAAAACAAAAATTCAAGCCCTCTCAAGGGAATAATTTAGGGTTAGGGAGTGAGATACCGTTTACTCGGCGTGAAGTGGTCACTGGTAGGTGTACAGTTTGATCAGTTTTGACAACAGAGTGGCCACACCTCTGCCAGGATCAGACCCTTTGCACCCGTTTATTCCCCCAGGAAGTGCCCTTGGGCCCCTCTGCCAGGTGTGAGGCTTTTGTTTGCTTCTCTTCTGGTCTGATTTTAGCTCCGTGTTGCCCTTAAGGGCCAGAGCTGTGCAGTGTTTATGGCAGCAGATTATTGAATGGCTCACTTCCTGCTTGCAGGTCTGTGTGCTGGTTTAGCTTTTGGTTGTAAGAGCAAAGAACCCACTCGAGGGAGCTCCAGGAGGAAGAGGAGGGGGGATGGGGAAGGGGAAGGGAGGGGAGGGAGGAGGGGGGCAGGATTGTTAGGCTGGTGATAGGAATGGTGCGGAAATGCAGGAATGCGAGCTGGGGGGGGGTTCCTGCAGTGCTGGGGCCTCAGCAACTGTCTCCCTGGAACTTCACCCGCCGTGGGCCTCTGTGTGCGGAGCCTCTCCCCACCACCAGCTGCTGCTCTGCCCACTCCGAGTGCTCCCTCCCCTGGGTGTCAGCCCACGTGCTGTGTCAGCTGCTCCAACCCTGCGGCCCCCATGCCGTGCTGTGGCCTTCCTTGCTGCCTTCTTTCAGTTTCTGAGTGGCCATTGCTTGTCATGCTTCCTAGTTGAGATTCTAGTGAGACTTGGCCTGGTCATCTTCCCCTGGACCGAGGCAGGGACCCAGGTCACTGGCTGCTTCTCACATCTTCTGTCCTGCAGGTCACCCTGCATTCTTCTGCAGACACTGTTTCCATTGGCCAGCCCTGTTCCAGCCATCTGTGCGCTGGCGTAACCTTCTGAACGCCTTCGCTGCTGCTTCAAGGTCCTCCGTGTCCTACCCTCTCTGCCCAACCTTATTTCACATATTATGCAAAGTTGGCAACACGGACACTAAAGTCTTCTCTGTGCTGGTTTGCCACTCACAATGTCATCTCCTGCCCGCCCCTCTCTTTTGATACTTCCTTCCTGTCTTCCGTGTTTGCCTTTCCCCATCTGTCTCTGGGAATCTTTTTTTTTTCTTAATCTTCACCCAATGATATTTTTTCTATTGATTTTCTAGAGAGAGTGGAAGGGGGGAGGGGAGAGACAGAGAGGGAGAAACACCGATGTGAGAGACACATCGATGATCAGTTGCCTCCTGCATGTGCTCCTGACTGGAATTGAACCCAAGACCCTTCCGTCTGCAGGCTGATGCTCCAACCACTGAGCTAACCGGCCAGGGCAGTCTGGGAATCTTAGTCTTCCTGACCCACCCCTTCCCTGCACCCTGAGAGGCCTCACGCTTCCCTCTGTGCCTCAGTGTAGGCAGCGTTGTCCTTTTACTTGTTAGTGGAGTTTCTTTTTTCTCAGAGGTTCCTGGCTTTCTTTCTTACACCTTTATAAATTATGCAAAACCCTGTTGACAGATACCATAACAGTAGGTTAAGCGATGTACTTCTATAGGTTGAATAACCAAAAAGACTATTTGCCAGTGTACCGTTGATTAAATGGCCCCAAGAAAGCGTGCCTTGTTGCTCTTTTCATTCTCTGGTTTTATTTTTGTTTGTTTCATTATCCGGTGCGATTTTGAGTTGCCAACAGGGTATAACATATTTTCTCCCCAATGGAACTGGGTCCCTTATTTATAGTTACTTTTAACCACTTTGCCAGTCCTGATGTGTATGCAGAAAGCACCCAAGGAGTTTATTGGCAGGTCTGACGCGGAGGCTCCTTATAGCGGCTGCGGGCGGGCGTGGGGCAGCCTGGCCTGGGGCTGGGAGCCCGAGGTGCTGCTCAGGCAGCCAGTGCTTTGTGCCTCGTCCGTCCGTCCGTCCGTCCGTCCGTCCGTCCGTCAGAGGCCCGATGGGGATGTGGGCTGGTGTGGAGGCTCCCACTCAAGTTCACTGAAGAGGAGGTCCTGGTGGCCACTGTTATCATTGGTCCTTCTTTCTTGGTTTTTAACCTGTACAAGAGTGAAGCAGACAGTTCCGTATATTTCTCCTGGAATAATTTTACATGTTGTAACAATGCTTATGATGCATTATAATCCTCGAGAGGTACATTTTGATGTTAGGGCTGCTAGCCTTTATTTTTTAGGAAAGTCTTTATGTGTATGTCATTAGCGCTGCATGTAAGATGGTTGCTATATGTATCTTGAGATGTGCTCAGCCCCCTCTCCACTCAGAAGGCTGCCATCTGTCCCTCTGAGATCTCCCGCCGGGCTGGGCGGCAGAGTCCACCAGGCACAGTGAGCCTCAGCTCTGGACGCCGTTCTCACCACCCGTTCTCTCTCGGCTGCTGCCCCAGGCGCTCTAATTGGAAATCTGAACATGCCACTTGCTAGTTGAAAATTCCTAAGTGGCTGCACCTCACCTTGAAGAAGTTCAGGTTCTTGAGCGTGGTCCCCAGAGCCCTTCCCATCTGTCCCCTCCTTTCTCTATTGCTCATGGCGCATGTAGGCCCCACACCCGCGCCACACCTCGCTCTTGGGGTCCGGGCAGTGTCCGAAGGTCACCTGTACACCAGCCTGCGGGATCCCTTTCCCTCTTGCTCGCCTGTCTGTCTGGCTGCTCAGGTGAACTGGCCGGGTTCCCTTCTAGTTGGAGTCCCGCTCTGTGCACCGCTGCTCACTGTCACCGCACTGCTCACTGTGCCTTGCCCTGGTCGCTGGGCTTTCTGGCTTCCCCTGCGGGCAGGTGTCTTGATGGTGCGAATCCAACCATCTTGCTTTTTATCCTGAGCACATAGGAAGCCCCCAGAAATAGATTTGAGTACCGACTAAAGGATCCTCGGAATGTCCCCATGGAAACCAAGTCCCATCCCCTCCCCAGCCCCTGGCGAACACCTCCCCTTCTCTACCTGGTCTCTGAATATGACGTGACTGTTCCCTCTGGGAGTGGCATCATATACAGTATTTGTCCTTGGTGACTTGCTTCCTTCACTCCGCACGGTGCCTTCAGTTATGTGGCAGTGCGTGTCAGAATTCCTTTTTAAGGCTGAATAGTTTATTTCACGTACAGACTACATTTTGTTTATTCATCCATCAGTGGACACTTGGGTTGCTTCCACTTGGGGCCATTATGTTTATTGTACAGTTTTAACATCTAGGTTTTAACTATAATGTCAACCAAAAATAATTGCGTACCTCTTTAGGTTTTTTTTTTTTTTTTAAATATATTTTTATTGATTTTTTACAGAGAGGAAGGGAGAGAGATAGAGAGTTAGAAACATCGATGAGAGAGAAACATCGATCAGCTGCCTCCCGCACATCTCCCACTGGGGATGTGCCCGCAACCCAGGTACATGCCCTTGACCGGAATCGAACCTGGGACCTTTCAGTCCGCAGGCCGACGCTCTATCCACTGAGCCAAACCGGTTTCGGCTCTTTAGGTTTTTTATTTGTCTTTTATATTTGATAGATTCCAGATCTAAAAGACAAGTTCCCAAGGAATTCACTCACTGTACCTTATTCCATGCAGTCTAAAGATATCTTTAATTTACATCTCATGATTGCCATGCTGTTAGTTTCTTAGCAAAGGAAGACCAGCAGCTAAAAGCAGGTAGAGGATGAGCTAGTGGTGACCGCTGGGCGCAGAGGGTGGGCCCCTGGGGCAGGGGAAGGAGAAGTAGACGCTTCAGGGCCTGTGCGGCACAGCTCGTGCGTGAGGCGTGGAACCAATAGGACGTGATGGATATCTTCCTGATGGGTGACACCAGCGCCTGCTCGCAGCCCCCTGACGAGGCAGTTCTATTCTGGCTCACGAAGCCAGATCGTATTTCCATCGCTCATCCCGTTCCTGTGTGTGGGCAAACACACGGCAGCTGTGAAGCTGGCAGCTGCGCTGCCCGGACACCACGTGCTCTTCTGAAGTTGCAGTTTATTTTTCACGCTCCGGGAAGGAAGACGCGCTCTTCCCAGTCCCCCGGGTCGGCAGAGGAGTGCGAAGCTGCTGTTTGTTGTCACGTAAAGTTTGCTCTTTATTAGACAAAAAATCGTATGGAAAATCAGGGCTTGTTGTGGATCCCGTTGGATCATGAGTCAGTCATGTGATTGCTTTAAAGACACAATTAAGCCCGTGAAAAACGATGAGAAGAGAGACCTTTCCTAGTACTGCAGATGCTCTTGTTTGCCTGGGGCTTTAAGAAACTGGCCAGTGAAACATTTGACCTTCCAGGCTTATTGACAGAAATAAGATATCTTAAGTATCTACTTAGAGATGTGGGTACTTCTAGTTTTTCCAGCTTGTATCCTTGAATTCTCTGACAGGGATGGGGGAATACTTTTATTTTGACCATCGAAAAAATACGTATTGCCCTAGCTGGTTTGGCTCAGTGGATAGAGCATTGGCCTGCGGACTGAAGAGTCCCAGGTTCGATTCCTATCAGGGCACATGCTTGGGTTTCGGGCTCGATCCCCCGTAGGGTGTGTGCAGGAGGCAGCCAATCATTGGTTCACTCTCATCATTGATGTTTCTATCTCTCTCTCCCTCTCCCTTCCTCTCTGAAATCAATAAAAACATAGTTAAAAAATACGTAGACACGTGGAGATAGCTGGATGCTGTCAGACAGTATGCGGTTTGTGTGTATGTTTATTTTTGGGGCACCAAATGATACTACTTTAACAGTTGGAAGCAAATTCGAGAAGAGTGGAGGTGGAACTAATATGTAAAAGGTGTGCTGGAGCCAGGTGTAGGCTAAGTTTCTTACACAGGAGCGGACAGACAAAGGTTTAATGGAGAGAAGCAGTGGGCGGGGAGTCAGCAGCCACCTCTCGGGCCTGGGGGGGGGGGCGGCGCAGCTGCGCCGGCCCATCATTTCCTCTTCATGCTGAGCGCCGATGGCGGCCACGAGGTCATCCTTCCCATTGAATGTGCCGCTAGTTTGGTTTGACCGTTGTATGAGTTTTCCCCGACTTTGTACATATTTGAGTAAAATTATAATAAAAACAACTGGTCAACTCTGAAGGATCACGGAACCTGTGCTCTTTTGAAAGGGGTTGTACTGCAGGCTGAGTGAGCAGTTTCTCCGAGTTAGAGATTTTGCTTGCTTTGATTAACCCCAGTCAGCCAGGCCCTCCGATCGGGTTTTGTTTGGAACCCAACCAGAGGCCGGGGAAGAGATAAAGGTTCTTGTGTTACTCTCTCTGCTTCTCCTGAGCGGCTGGTTGGCTCAGCTGTCTCAGTGGGCGTCCCTCCTTACAGTGAACCCGTAGTGATAGTCTTAATGTTACTTTAATTGAGTTTTGATGGGGAGGCTGAGGAGAGGGTGTCTGTTCCCAACTTCTGGGTCTGACGGATGTGCGGGATTAACACAGTGCAGCTTCCCGACTGCTCTGTCGCCCCCCGTGGGAAGGGGAGGAAATGCCCTTCTGTGTTTTCCGTTCTCCGGGTCATGCTGTTTCCCATGAAGGAGATTTTAGAGCCCTTTGTCTCCTGTCTTGAACAGGTTAGAACGTTCACAGCAACTGAGTTTGAGAATGTTGGCCGTGTCCACAGGAAGCAGAGCAGGGCTGGGTGCCGTGGGGAAATGATCTGACACAGGTTCTCCTGCAGGGTCCCACCTCCGGAGGGTGTGCTGGGCTCCCAGCCGGGCCCAGTGCAGGGGCAGCCGCACGCACCACCTCCGTGGGCTCTGCTCTCGCCCAGCGGGAGGCCATGGGAGGCCTGGTGGCCGGGGCCCTGGGGACGGGTCCTGCTGAGGAGCCACCATTCAGGAGACACTTGAAGAACATCTGAAGGTCTGAGGAGCACGGCGAGCGTCCCGGTTCCCGCTCACACTGGCTGGGCAGGCTTCTCCCCGCTGTCCTGAGTCACAGTCCACAGACAGCGCGGGGCAGTGTGAGGGGTGCAACACGATGCTGTGACAGGTGAAATGAGCGCCACAAATTAGTTCACATCCGTCACCCCACGGAGTTACACTTTTTTTCTTAGGATGATAACTTTTAAGTTAGTCTCTTAGCAACTTGACAGTGAATGTACGGAACAGTATTGTTCGCTGGTCACATGCTGTCCCTGACATCTCCAGGACCTACTTATCTTCCGACTGGCAGCTTGTCTTATCTATTTGACAAATGAGACAGGCTTCAGGTGCTGGCCAGGGACCGGCCCCGCCTGGCTGCCTCACCTGCTCTCGGTGCAGACTGCCCGGGTCCCACAGCTCGGAGCTGCCATGGGTCTGCACAGCCTGCCCGCGGCCGCCCACCTCCAGACAAACCGGCTTGCCAGGCAGCCAGCAGCACCCAGCCCGGCTTCCCTAGCTCCGGAGGCCCGCTGCAGTCCTTGCTGTACCCCTCCCCGTGGTCTCCCGCCTCCCTGGCCCTCTGGTCTCTGACCTGGTGCCCTGCGGGGAGTAGACTTCCCCCAGACTCCATCCTTGGTGGCCCACGGAGTGGCTGGTGGTGGCCCTGGCATTCAAGTCGAGGCCTGTTAACGCTCAGACTCTCCCGTGGCGCTGCTCTTCCCCTGGCTGTGTCTTACTTAGCCTAAGTGACAGGCCTCCAGGGCGGGGAGGGGGGACGCTAGGGAACACGGGGCACTGGAGGGCTGGGAGGCACCAGGGAAGTCAGAGGAGCTGTGCGCGGAACTGGCAGGGTGTGCGGGGCTGTCTCTGGTGAGAGTGATGTGAGAGAAGGAGAGGGCTTTGTCCTGGGAACAGTGGCTGAGCCCCCAGGCCTGTGGGAACCAGGCCGGTGTTTACATTCATTCAGACCCGGACTGAGCTGAGCGATTGGTTTCCTGCGTGAGCTCTTGCCCTTCCGAGTGTATTGTGTTTCCTCGTTCTGTGGAAAACGTGAATACCATGAGCATCAAGCTGGCCGGGCCGCTGTAACCCTAGCCTTTCCCAGGACGCCTTGTCATTCGGCCTCCCCGCCCGCCCTCTCAGGAGCTCTCCCAGCCCGGCATCTGCAGGTCACGGCTGCTCCAGCGCCAGCAGTTACATAACGCGCAGTCCATGTATTTCCTTCCTGTTACAAGGGGGATAGTTTACTCTTAACACCTGAATTGAAATAGGGTCATTTCTATCTTTACCTTCTTTTTCTTTTCCTTAGAGAAGGAAAGAGACCTATATGATATTATTTATAACTACTTCCTTTTTTTAAAAGTTGCTAATAATAAACAAAATAACTGGTTTCCAACAAAGCCTCATCGTGTGTTTTTAGGGCCATAGGGAATACAATTATCATTTTAGTCTGGTGAACACATGTGTTTTGGGGTGCATTTTCAAAGTAGAGTAAAAAAGATGAAATGAGAAGTGTTCCTTTCTAAAGCTGTTCGCGTGAGAAAGGTTCCCGTTCTGTGCTTCTGCGTCGCCGCCTTGCTTCCTGCTGTTAGTTGGCAGTGTCTCTACCCAGCACTTGCCCCTTTTTACTCTGAGACGTTCATGTGCAACATGGAACAGTAGCCACTTTGTTTTTAATCCTGACCTGAGGATATTTTTTCCATTGATTTTTAGAGAGAGTGGAAGGGAGGGAGAGGAAGAGGGAGAGGCAGAGGGAGAAAGAAACATGGATATGAGAGAGTCACATCGATTGGTTGCCCCTGCATGTACCCCAACCCGGGCCAGGGATCAAACCTGCAACTCAAGTATGTGCCCTTGACCAGAATCAGTGCGTGGGCTGGTGTTCTAACCACTGGTCCACATTGGCCAGGGCCACCCCACAATTCTTCCTGCCTTGTACTTTTCCTACGCACCCTAACAGACCTCTGCCCCCGGGCGACCATGGACTTGCTGGTAGATGCATTAGTTTCTCCTGGGATTTCACAGAAATAGAAGCATATGCTTCTTCCTTTGCCTCATCTCTTTGATTCACCATATTATCTTGGACTCATTCATGTGTGCATGAATAAATAGTTCATTACAATGTATTGCTAACGAGTGTTCTATTGGTGGGACATACCATGATTTGTTTATTTATATATATTGCAGCAGAAAACATTGCCATTTTTAAAAAGGTGGTACTTTTTTATTTCGTAGTACTTTTCTAAGATTTTGGATTTGTTAGAATCGAGTAAAGCCTATAATTTATTTTTAAATCTGTATTAATATGTGTAAACTAGAAAATAAAGAGATACTTCTCAGGCTGTCAGAAAAAAAAAAGGAAAGAAAAGCAGTTACTAAAGTTACATTCCAGAGAAACTATATGCCACCAAATTCAATAAACGAAAAGAAATGTAAAAAAAAAAAAAAGTGATATTCCAGGCAGAGGACAAACCTAGATCTGTGAATCTTGGAACCAAGACAGTGGAGGGATAAGTAGGTGAAGTTGGGGGAGAGTTGAGGAGGAAGGGAGTTGGGGTGGGGGCTTCCAGAGGCAGAGTGGGGGCTGGGGCCTGATGGTGGTGCCGCTGCCTCCGGAAGGTCTCCCGAGAGCCTTCCCTCGGGGAGCTGTCCTTGGGGACGGGACACGTGCTTACCGGCAAGTTCGCTGTGGGGGCGCGGGGCTCAGAGCCCGCTTGCTTTTTTACAGATTTACTTTGCCAGAAGCTTCTAACCGGGTGCAGCCTTCTATTCTGCATACAGACAAAAGGCTTTCAACAGCAGAGTCTGTGGATGAAACAGACTTGAAACTCCTGCCGTGTAATTAGTTTATCCGTGAGGATCAGCGACTCTGGGTTTTAGAAGAATTTATCTTAAGGCGTGTTCAGGGCATCTGCCCCCACAGCCAGGCCCCCGACATTCTTCTAAGGACAGGAGTTAGGACGAAGGTATGTGGTTGTCGGGTCAGAATGTTGGTTACAGAATCAAGTTATTCCTTGTGAGTCAGTCGAGAATATCAGAGCACCTTTTTGAACTTGAAGTGTGGCCAGTGACGCTAGGGAACGGAATTTTAATGGCTCCTTTTAACTAAATTTAAATAGCTGCTGGTTTAGACGCAGGAGCCATCTGCTCTCGAGTGGAAGAGTGGGCGCGCTCCTCCCTGCTTGCAGTCAGGTTCTCGTCCCCTCCTCCCCACTTCTTTTTGGGGTTCATGTCCACGGTCAGATTTGTGTCTAAGAGTGCATTGGTGGGGTCCCTGCTGTATAACGGAGAACAATTTAGTTAAATACAAATATGTTAAGTGACAATCTGTAGGCTGTATGGCTCTTTCTGTTCATATAAGGGTTTTTGTGCCTCACAGTTTTGACTGCTTGGCATCTGAAATAACTTGCATTTTTGTGAGAAAATAATTCAGTGGAACCCACTGCGGTTAATCCGTGCGATCAGGAGAGGACACTGTGACCTGCGGCCTGGTTTTGGGCTCGGGTAACAGTGGCCTTGCCATTTGGAATGGTTGGGGGAGATTCAGGCTAGTCATGACGTGAAGTGTATGAAGTTCAAGCATCAATGCTGTGAAGATGGTGCTAGCGGGCCCGGCTTTCTCCCTGGCTCGCTGGGTTTCTGAGGCTGCCCTGTCCTAGGAAGGCAGACTTGAGTGTTGTGACTGAGCCCATCTGGCCACAAAGCTGAAATGCTCACCGCCTGGCCCTTCGCTTACAGAAGAAGGTCACCCACCTCTCGGGTTTTTAAAGGCCTTTCTGCAGAAACGGGAAGTTTACTGGAACGCCGGCCCCTCTGCTTCAGTAGGAAGTGTGCCAGCAGAGGGTGACGGAGGGGGCTGGGGGCACTGGTGGGGAGTTTGGATGATGCACCTGTAGGCAGAGGGGTTTCTGGGTTCAGGCGTTCAGTTCAGAGCACTGCGTTCCCAGGCGCCAGAGCACCAAGGAGCTGAGGAAACACGGTGACGCTCGGCATTTCCTGGACACCGGCAGCTCCCAGTTCGTCGCCTTTGCACGAGTGCGTCGCTGTGTGCCTTGGGGGGGGTGTCCTGTGTCTGTGAAGCCGGGCTTGGGTGTCGCTGTGCAGCAGCACTTGAGGGAACGGGGCAGCAGCAATGCCCGGGCGTTGGCCCTGGCACACCCTGGAGAAGTGACCGAGGTGCTGACGTTCGGAAACCTCCGGCGTGGCAGCACGCGGCAGTGCTCAGGGCACTGTCCTCTCGCCAGTCACCAGTGTCACCAGCAGCCCGAGAGCAGGGCGCCCAGGCAGGTCAGAGAGGGCACCCGCGAGACCTTTCCCAAACGGGCCCAGTTGAACCGCGTGGGCCTGGGCTGCTCGTCTGAAGGAAACTTAGAAAACTCGCCGGCAGCCTCTCACGTGGCGCTGACAGGCCTGCAGGGGTCTGGCCTGGAAATCGAAGACCTTAGTTGCTCCTAGTCTCATGCTCGTGTGAAAATAGCCAGGCCGACTGGGTTGTCAGTACGTATTTGGATGAATAAGGCTTATCATGACTAACTGGATTTTAATTTTTCCTTTAAAGGGCTCAAATTTATACAAATTTTAATTTTTATGAATAGCTCATGAACACATTTGTGCAAAAACAGCAGGGATTGGGACCTCAGTTTAGGAGTGGACTGCATAGAGGTTTCTCTGAGAGAAGGGGGGATCGAGCCCACGGAGCACTGAATGGTGGGAACATGAGCGCCGGGGCCTGGTCCCTGGGTGGCTGTCACTCTGACATCTAGAATGAGCCTCGGGCGCACAGGCTCTGTGTCCGCAGCGGACCCAGGTGCCCGAAGCTGTTCATGGAGCAGCTGCAGCTCCAGCCAGCATCCCGTCCTTGGACGGTCTGGGCGGCTTCTCTGGAGCTCGGCCCTGCTTCACTCCCGTTTGGTTTTGCTCAGGTTCCTCCCCCAAGACGGTCCCCTCCTCCCGGGGCTGCTTCTCCGCCGCGGCCGCTCCTCAGGCCCTGGGAGGACGCCCTTCCTCAGCAGGGCCTTCGGCGCCAGCACCAAGGGATTGCCCCGAGGTCCTGAGCATTTTCTCGTCAGTGCATTCTAGAAGGTTCCGCCTCCTCGGTCTTCTCCCTTGTCCTCTACAGAGAAAGCTGTTTACGTCTTGCCTCTGCACAGCCCATTCCTGTGCCTTCCACTTTTGCATTCTCTAGAGCCCAGCACAGTGTCTGCATATGGCGCGCCCTCTGCATCCATCTGTAATTTTTAAAAATATATTTTTATTGATTTCAGAGAGGAAGGGAGAGGGAGAGAGAGGGAGAGAGGGAGAGAAACATCAACCATGAGAGAGAATCATTGATTGGCTGCCTCCTAAATCCCCCCTACTGGGGATCGAGCCTCAACCCGGGCATGTGCCCTTGACCGAAATCAAACCCGGGACCCTTCAGTCCACAGGCAGACACTCTGTCCGCTGAGCCAAACCGGCCAGGGCTCTGTCTGTAATTTTGATTGTGAATGAATTACAGAATTTTAGCTCTGAGGGACTTTGGTCAATTTACCACATTTGCTTGATATATTGTGTTTTGGGATTTTTTTTTCGAGCCACTGGCAACTTCTAAGAGAGACAAGGCATATTTCGTGTTTTCGTGTATGGATTTTCCAGAGCAAAACCAGAATTGCTCATAAGTGAGTCGACAGCCAGGCCTACTGCCATAGCCATCCAGGTGGGTACATGGAAAGCAGCTGGCTTAGCTGGTTGGCTAAATTGGATGTGAACATAGTTCAATTTAAAGGAAGGTTCTTTACATGGAATTTCTTTTAAATGGGTTTTCCTGGCAGGATGCAATATTAAGTTCATTAGTTCTCAAGTTAAAATGTCTTCGCTAAAATATGGTTTTCTTTCGCACAGTACAAGCTTTTAATGTCAAAACTGCATTCAGAGGTTGACGAAAAAGCTGAAGGCACTGTTGCCAAGCTCCCAAATTGCAGGTTCAGAATCCCTTTTGAAAGACGAAGAGTGGGCGAAGAAGGTGGGAGGAAGCCGAGTTACCCAGAAGGCAGCTCTCCTCTGGGGGCCGGTGGCGGAGGCCCTGGTCTTGTCTCGTTACTGGAACACTTGCTGCGTTGCCCAGAGAGACTGACAAATGGCTACAAGAGTTATCGCTCTCACAGAAGTCATGTTTCCTTTTCAGAGGAGACATCACAGACCATTTCGCCCTCCGCCAGATCACTTCTGGGAGAGTTCATTGTGTTTGGCATTTTCTTGATTTCATAAATGTGAGTGTGACGAGCAAATGACCTGGTGACATTGCAGATAATTGGTGGGAAAGGAGACACTTGGAAATGAGGGCCGCTCTTCTGAGCGTGGACAGGAGGCGCCTCCTGGGGGTTCTTCGTGCGGAGGGAGAGTGGGAGGCTGCGGGGTGGGCTCTGCGGCCCAGGCAGGGTTTGAAGATAGGGGAGCTTCTCCTAGAAACTGTGCGCTTTCGTTCCGTCGCCTGCACGGGTGGCGCCCAGTGAACTAGTCCGGTACCTGTGTGTATTTCCCACGAGTTTGGATGAATTATATATAGGGCAAGTCTTTCTTTCTTTAATTAAATAGTTTGTTCCAAGATAATTGTAGGTTCACAGTACACGAGCATTGTTCACAAGCAGGAATACGGAGAGGCCCACGCTCCCCCCCCCCCCCCCCCCCCCGGCCCCCCCGCCTCAGTGGAAGCATCTGGAGAAGCCCAGCACATCTCCACAACCAGGGCACTGGCGTAGGTGCCATCAAGATGCAGAGCCCTTCCCACCTGCGCCCCGCTGCCCTGTTACAGTCACGCCCGCCGCCCCCCCCCCCCCCCCCCCCCCCCCGTCCCGCCTTCACCCTGGCAGCCACCAGTATGTTCTCTGTTGCTATAATTTTATCACTTCAAGAATGTTACAAAAATGTTTAAAGCTGTGATCCATTTTGCCCTCGGCGGTTTGGCTCAGTGGATAGAGCCTTGGCCTAAAGACCAAAGGATCCTGGGTTCGATTCCGGTCAAGGGCACATACCTTGGTTACAGGCTCCTCCCCGGCCCGGGCCCTTACCTCGATGTTTCTGTCTGTCTTTCCCTCTCTCTTCTCCACACACACACACACACACACACACACACACAGAAATCTGTGATCCATTTTGAGTTAATTTTTATAGTTTCGGTGGAGGCCTGTTTTTTGCCTCTGGGTGTGCCGTTTCTCCAGTGATTTGTTGAAAGGCTAGGCTTCCTCCGTTGGATTGCTGTGCACCTTTGTCAAAAGTCATTCGGGCCTGTTCGTGTGGGTTAGTTTATGGCTGTCCGCTCTGTCCATTGAGCTGCGTGTCTGTCTCTCTACCAGTCTCAGACAGCCTGAGTACCGGGTCCAGCCATTCCTCCCAGCTCACTCCTTTTCAAAAGTGTTCCGTTCTTTTGCCTTTTCATGTACATTTTAAAATAATTAAGTGGGTAGCTACAAATAAAAACCTAGCTGGGGTTTGGATGGAATCCTGTGAAATTTCTGTGTCCATGTGGGGAGAATTGGCCTCTACCATGTTGAGCCTTCCAGGCCCTGAAGAGCAAACACAGAAAGTTTCTCCCTCTCAGTGGGAGCTGGAGAGGTGAAGACGCGGCCGCTCTGATGTCTGTGATCACCCCTTCACCCCTCTTTCTCCACATGTCTCCCCAGGCCTACGAAAGGAGGTTTCCCACGTGCCCGCTGATCCCGATGTTTGTGGACAGTGACACTGTGAATGAATTCAGGAGTGAGGACGGGGCCATTCACATCATAGAAAGACGCTGCAAACTGGACATAGACGCACCCCGGCTGCTGAAAAAGGTGACCGCAGGCCGAGGAGTTCCCCCGAACCTGAGCGAATCATGCACACCACCACTGCTGCTGCTGCTGCTGCTGCGATTGGGCGGTACTAAGCATCCTTCTCTCTGTTCTTTTTTACAGATTGCGGGAGTTGACTATGTTTATTTCGTCCAGAAAAACTCACTGAATTCCCGGGAGCGCACTTTGCACATTGAGGCTCATAATGAGACGTTCGCTAACCGGGTCATCATTAAGGAGCACTGCTGCTACACCGTGAGTACCGGCTGTCCTCTCCACGGCTGCCTCCCGGTGGGGTGGGGGCCAGGAGCAGGTGCGGTTACTCAGAGTGCAGGCGGCAAGTGCTGCCGGTCTGTGTGTGGATTTGCGTTACGTGCCTGCTTTGCTGGCCACTCTGACTTCAGATGTCTGTTGAAGGTCACGACACTGGGACCTCCGAGGGTGGTGCTGAGTGCATTGATTGCCCTAAGCTTCACGCTTACCACCGTTTCCAGAACTTTTCCTCCCAGGTCGCTAGAATAACCTCCTGGGTCTCCCGAGTCTCCCCACCCTCCTATAGAAGCAGCCCTGAGTCCCCAGCCACCCGCGACCGTGTGTCAGATCACGTCACGGGGTCCCGGAACCCAGCAGGGACTTGGCTTTGCACTCAGAGGTCGTACCTTTGCTGCCTGCCTGCCTCGTGCACAGCCCCGCTCCGTCTGCTGTCTGCTCCTAGACGGGCCTCACAGGGACCTTTGCTCCGGGGCTCCCTGCCAGGAGCCTCCGCCCCGTCCTCTGCGGGACGCCCGCCCTCTCCTCCTCCAGCCTTTGCTGACCACCCTCCCTGATGAAGCCAGCCCTGAATATTTTAGAAATAGTGCTTTGGTCTCCGTGATTTTGACCCTCTCTGTAATTTTTCCATCTGCAGCTTTCACGATAATCACATGATTAGTAAAATAGGTTTTTTCTTACGCTGACTAGTTGATTGAGGGGCAGACATGATAATCTCAGTTATCAGTTAGTTAATGCAATTCTTTCTCAATCTGAAGGTTCACCCTGAAAATGAAGATTGGACCTGTTTCGAACAGTCTGCAAGCTTAGATATTAAATCTTTCTTTGGTTTTGAAAGTACAGTGGAGAAAATTGCAATGAAACAATATACCAGCAACATTAAAAAAGTGAGTCTGTCCTGGAGTTTTATGGAAAAGGGTGGGCAGGCGTCCCTGGGATGATTGGTGCTGGCGGGCTTTCTGGGAGGCTGGGAAGGGGGTAGTCAGGGTCCCAGCCATTTCTCTGGGGGACTGCTCTGACCTTCCCCAGGCCTTGGATCCCTGGGAGTGGGAGGTAGGTTGGGGTGCACAGAATGCTGGTTGCCAATGAGGTGAGGAGGAGCATGTGGCCAGGGGGGCCGTGCGTTCTCGGCTGGGACTTGCCGGGAAGGTGAGAGTTGGGGTGAGGCAGGAGCAGCTCACTTGCAGCAGCAGCCCTGGTGCCTGCCAGGATCTGCGGCCGGAAGTGCTGCAGCCGGAAGAGGCACCTCCCAGGCGTGCTCAGGGGTCCACCTTGGGTCGTTGGCTCATCTACATGGAAGAACTTTCCTTCTCTTCTTTTTTATTTTTAGATATAATTTTTAAAAAACATATTGTTGTTGATTTCAGAGAGGAAGGGAGAGGGAGAGAGATATAGAAACATCAACGATAAGAGAGAATCATTGACCGGCTGCCTCCTGCATGCCCCCTACTGGGGATTGAGCCCACAACCTGGGCAGGTGCCGTTGGCTAGAATCGAACCTGGGACCCTTCAGTCCACAGGCTGATGCTCTATCCCCTGAGCCAAACCGGCTAGGGCTCCTTCTCGTTCTTTTGCTGCTGTTTATTATTGTGGGAGTTTGGTTTTGAACTTACCAATTTGGGGTTCTGAGTGCTTTTGAAGGCTTGCTTTATTTTGGGACTTTGGAAAGAATTTGGATTGAGACAGAAAGCACGTATTGAGTACAAGTGTGGTAAAACAGTGCTTCTAATTAGTCATAAAAATCCTGTCTCTTTAGATATTACTTCCTAGACCTTTGGAGAAGAGGAAGTAAAATGTGAAAAACAAAAATGCAGAGGCATTTGACTTCCCCCTGTTCATTCTGCAGCAGTTCAGTTTTTGTTAGTGTTACAAAGGCCTTTGAGGGACGAGCGATTTCAATGTTGAATGCGTGCTCACCTGACACTGGTTTTGTTTTAAAGGGAAAGGAAATAATTGAGTACTACCTTCACCAGCTGGAGGAGGAGGGCATCACCTTCGTGCCCCGCTGGACTCCGCCGCCCCTGGCGCCCTCTGCAGAGACAGCCGCGTCGTGCAGGAAGCGAGCCGCATCGCTGGCCTCGGTGGCCCCAGAGGCTGCGCAGAAGGAAGGGCTGAGCAGCGAGGCCCTCAGCAGCCCGAGCGGGGCCTCTGAGCCCGCCGCGGGGACCCCTGACGGTGGGTCGCTTCCTCTCCAGTGACTCCGCCTCTAGTTCTGTAGGACATTAGACGTCACGTAGGAGGAGACGCAGCTCGCGCAGGCCCCCTTCCTCCAGCTTACGAAGCACTTCATCGAGGTGTCTCTGAGTGAAGGCGCGCAGTCTGTCTTCAATGGGCGGAAGGGTCACGTCAAGTTATGACACCAGAAATGTCTTCCACTTACTGTAGCTGATCGCATCTTCAGTGAATGCAGGGTGGCACCTACGGCTTTAACACAGCTCTGCGTCGTCGCTTTGCGCTCACTGTGCCAGGCCCTGTCCTAAGCACTCTGTGAACCCCTTTCACGTGGGCCTGGTGGGTCGGGAGTGCTCCACGGGGCACCGAGGTGCGGAGGCACCTGCGTAGAATCACAGCTGTTGGTGGCAGCTGGCAGCAGAGCAGCGGCTGGCTCCGAGGCTGGTCAGCTGGGCTGTGCGTGTGCACACACTCACATACACACACATACACACACCTTTTTCATTTCTCAGAGTGAAGCCCATTGTAAAATAAGAAAATACAAGAAAACTCTACCACTCGGGAGCCTTGTAAAACTGTTGATATTTACCTTTCTCTGCAGCTGAACTAGGCCGTTTGCTGCTTTCAGCAGGTGGCAGGCGTTTCCCCGGTTGGGCCTATGTCCTGTTTTGCACCTTGTGAATTTTTCTTTGCTGTGCTTAATTTTCTACCTCATTTTTGCAGTTTATGCTGCCTTAGCATGAAAGAGACTTCTTGTCTTCTTGAACACAGCTCTGTTTAAAACAGGTTTAGATCCATTTGTTTCATTTCATAGTTTTAGATCATGTAAGTTCTCTTTATATAACTTTTAATGAAAAGTCATTAAATACCTGTAATGGCCATTATTCTGCCATGAATACTTGAGATTTTGCAAATCGAGGGGATGTGCTGGCAACTAGGGAACAGAATACATCCAGCTGGTCACCTGGGGCTGGGTCAGTGATTAGGTTTTAAAGGCTGCCCTCGAGGTGTCCTGGGGTGGCCCGGTTCCCTCTGGAGTCCCTGAGTCCCGAGACTGGACCACACGTGGCTTCACGGAGCAGGGCCCTGTGGTACCGAGGTTCCGGGGTGCTTGTTGTAACGGATGGCATGTGACTTCTGTTGCAGACAAGCTGGATGCAGACTACATTAAGAGGTACCTGGGCGACCTGACTCCACTGCAGGAGAGCTGCCTGATCCGGCTGCGCCAGTGGCTCCAGGAAACCCACAAGGGCAAAGTGAGCATTGGTCGCGTGTGCTGTGGGGAACCGTGGGCCTGGTCTCGCCCACCATTGCTCAGAGTCACTGTCCCGCCTACCACGGCGGGGGCTGCCCTTCCAACCTAAAGTCGTGCATCAGGGTCTCGTGGCACCAGTCCCCTGGCAGGCTGGGTGCCCTTTCCCAGGCTTCACAGAGAATGGTCTCCTACAAGGTTTGGAAGGAGTTCACAGGTTGTTCAGAGATGAGAAATGGTTGAGCTTTGGTTTTGAAGTTTTTGGTAGAATTTTAGCCTCATAAGGAATCAGGTTTTATAGTAAGCCTCAGACTAACGGGGTCTGGAGCGAGCAGAGGCATGTTTGTGTGTCTAGTCGTACTGGCATTACTTAGTAAAGGGAAACCAGAGACCCTTCAGTCCGTGGGCCGATGCTCTATCCACTGAGCCAAACCGGCTAGCGCCAGCCCATTCGTGATACGAAGTGAGCGTTTGAGAGTCTTGCCCAGGTAACTTGTGTTTCTCTGTAGCAACTTCCAGCATCGCTTGCTTACAGCACCTCCTCTCAGCAGATCCCCAAAGATGAGCACATTCTCCGGTTCTTACGCGCCCGGGACTTCAACATCGACAAAGCCAGAGAGATCATGTGCCAGTCGCTGACCTGGCGCAAGCAGCACCAGGTGGACTACATCCTGGACACCTGGAACCCGCCCCAGGTCCTGCAGGACTACTACGCGGGAGGCTGGCACCACCACGACAAAGGTAGCGAGGGACGTGCACGCAGGACGTGCTGGGAGGGAGACCTCCCACAGAGCGAAGTGGCCCTTGAGGGCCTCCTCCCTCCCCGCCCGCCGCCCGGACACATTGATGCCCATGTCATCACCGCAGCATCGAGCTCCTAAGCCACCGGGAAAGGCCCCGGAGTCTGAGGAAGGGCCGGGCCCTTTGCTTCCTCCTCAGGCCTCATGGAGGAATTACGTGGAGTTTTGGGACGTGAAGCCAGAGGCTGAGGGCAGCTGTGAGCAGCACAGTGCTGGTGGGGGCACGCCAGTGCCTGCGCCTGCGCGCGCCTGTGAGGGTGCACAGCCAGATTCCACCTCCGGGCAGGGGGGGTGGCAGCTCTGGCTGGGGGAGGAGCAAAAGCAAGCCGAGGACAGTGGCCACCTAAACGCGCGTGAGTGGGAGCCCCTCCTGGGCTGCTTTGCCTGTCACGCCTGTGGGAGAGCTGCGCTGTCACAGGCATGCGCCCTGTTCCCCGACCCAGACAGCGCCCAGAATGGAACCCCAGACGCGGCGCCGCCCCAGGCCGCCCGGAACTCCCCGCCCCCAGGCAGGTGCTTCTCACCCAAGCAGCTCAGGTGGCTCCCTTCCCTGACTTACCTTTCCTGCCTCTCCGGGCTACGTGTTGCTTTACTCATTTTACTGGAGTATATATTTATTCCATTTGTAACCCTCAAAGGTGGGAAGGTTTGGTAGAAGACACTGACAAATGTATCTAATTAGTCCTGGGAGGAGTTTTTATAAATCTTCCTTCAACAAGACCAGGAGCACAAAGCCCTCTTTGCTGCAGTAGATGCAGCAGATCGAGGCCACACCTCCCAGGAGGTGCAGTTCCGGGTGGCGATACAGGGAACGGTGGCCCCGGGTCGGGGGACAGCGCTGACCCTCCTGGACAGCAGGAGGCGTCTTGGTGTCTTCTCAGCAGCAGTGGCACCTTGTCCTCTCCGCTGCTGTCCTGCGGCCCCGAGCAGAGGGCTAGGACCGCTGGGGACACTGGCCATTAAGGCCATTTCCGTCTGTGTAGCGGCTCCTGGTGACCAGCCTGTCCCCAGGGCGTGAGTCCTCCCAGGTCCAGCCATGAGGCTCCAGCTGTGAAGAAGCAGAGCCGGCGTGTGCTGGTTGGTAGGGGTTTCTGATTCCACAAAGTGCTCAGTGACCCTGGTGTTCAGGGCGGGAAGGGAGGGAGCTGGCTCTCCCAGACCTTGACGTTGCGTTGTCGGTAGCCTGTGAAGGAAGCACAGGGCTGCTCACAGGAAAGCTGTCCGAGGGGGATGCCCTGCCGCTGAGGGCGGAGCTCTGCTCAGTCCTGGGTGTGAAGTGAGCCTAGTGGGTGCCCAGGGGGCACCCCTCGTCAGTGCAGACCTGTCGCCACCACCAGCTGAGCTGCTCTGTTGGCGGCTTTTGTTTTCCCTTTTGCCATCTTTTGGGAAGAGATTGGGCGGCTCCTGTACGCACGGAAGCTGCTCCTCAGTGGGACAGGGCTTGAAGCTCGTCCCGAGTACGAGGGCGCGTTCCTCATCGGCCTCGCACACCCAGCGCCGCGTGTAATCACCTGCCTTCCTCCTGCAGACGGGCGGCCCCTCTACGTGATCCGGCTGGGACAGATGGACACCAAAGGCCTGGTGAGGGCCCTCGGGGAGGAGGCCCTGCTCAGATACGTAAGTGCTCGGCCTGGGCTGTTACAGGCGTCCTGTGACAGCACGCATGTGTCGCTTTTGTCATCAGGAAGGAAAAGCCGTTAGTATATGTGAAAAATGTCAGAGGCGGGCACAGAAGTTATACAAACGTTTCTCACGGGGAAGCATTGACCAAAAGGTCACCATAAGCACTCGGATGTCACTCCCGACGCTTCACAATGGTCTTCCCACTGGCACCTCCTCGATCCGGGCTCCTGCATCTTTCACCTGAACCAGACAGTCTCCTTCCCTCCCCGACGCGGCTCGCCCTGCCTCTGCAGCCTCCACAGTGGGCAGTTATGAGGAGAGGAATACGATCTGTCAGTCAAAAAAACAAAACTTTACAGGCCACATCCACAATCCAGTGATCCTAAAACATCCACTGTTGGCATTTTATTGTGGACTCTTAGCCCGCCTGTGTGTGCTTATATGAGCGTGCAAGCACATCCACACGCGCGCACGCACAAAAAGATAGACCGTAAAGATGTGGTGGCCGCTTGTACGGGGGTAGGCTTGTTATCCAAACAGCGTTCCCTCTGGCCGTGCTTCCGGTCCGCCTGACGCCGCCCTTTCCCTGGGCTGGTAGGTGTGGTGTCGCCCCCCACTCGGCCGCCACTTCCCCCCACAGCAGGCACGCCCTCCTGTGACCCCACTCGGGGTTCTGTCCCCCGCCGCAGAGGACAGCGCTCACTCTCTCCAGAGGGAGACTCTGTCGGGGATAAGCTGTGTGTGTGCAGAAAGCCTAACAGTAGCGTCACCTCCTAGACCAGTGGTCGGCAAACCACGGCTCGAGAGCCACATGCGGCTCTTCAGCCCCTTGAGTGTGGCTCTTCCACAAAATACCACGTGCGGGCATGCACGTACAGTGCAATTAAAATTTCATGGCCCATGCGCAGAAGTTGGTTTTCGGCCTGGGCGAGTCTGTTTTGAAGACGAGGCGTTAGAAGAAGTGGGGGGTGTCAGTCAGTCGACGGGCGACGGGAGACACAGCGCAGGCGGGCCGCAGGATACGCAGTGCGGGGGAGGCGCGCTCGATTCATGCACGAGTTGAGGATGGGAGAGTTGGAAGGGGTTGACCTCAGCGAACGTACCTCAATCAGATTGAGAACGTTTTTAGCAAAGGCCAGCTTAGGAGTACCCTGATTAAGTTAATAACAATGTACCTACCTGTATAGTTTAAGTTTAAAAAATTTGGCTCTTAAAAGAAATTTCAATTGTTGTACTGTTGATGTTTGGCTCTGTTGACTAATGAGTTTGCCGACCACTGTCCTAGACTGACAGTTTTCGTGGTCTCCTATGCGTAGGTCCTCTCCATCAACGAGGAAGGGCTGAGACGCTGTGAAGAAAACACCAAAGTCTTCGGCCGGCCCATCAGGTAGACATGAGGCTTTGTTTTCCTTCCAGCTGATGGAGCCTCTGACCTAAATGTTCCCGGTTGATTCTTAGAACCAAGTCTAAATAGTGTCCTGAAAGTAGAAGACAGTGAGCATGTATGTGGCCGTCAGAAAGGTGGTGCTGGATTGGGTATTTCCAACCCCTGGGCGTTGCCGTCCCTCATCTCAGGGGCGTGGCCAGGCTGGCTAGTCTGCATGGTCCTTGAGAGCCCAGGGTTGCAGTTAGGGTTAGTCTGGGTTTTTTTTAATTTTTTTTTTTGGGTGGGGGGCGCGAGCTTCAAAAATTAGTGCATGCTCCTAAATCCTACTGCTAGTTCCGGTGAACTGTTACCTAAGTGCGGGATTGAGAGGCTGACCGGGTGCGGGCAGAGGGTCCACTGGAGGGAAGCTCCGAGGGCAGGGCTCCAAGGCTGGTTCCCGCCGCACCCTCAGCTCGGAGACGGCGCTGGGCTCCGGGACACTCGGAGAGCTCACCACAGCTCAGGCATGCTGCCGCCGCCCCAGTGCAGACCAGCCCAGGGTCATCGCAGCTGGTGCCCTACTTGCTGGTCTCTGAGCACGTTAGGCCGAGGGTTAGGCATTGGCCGTGAGCCACCGGTGCTTGGGAGTGCAGGGCTGGTGCCCCACACTGACCCGTATGCCTTTACAAGCAGGTGCAAGTCTAGTTCATAGCACTGTCATTCTGAAAATGGGTATTTTTTGGAAATGGATAGAAATGACTACGTTATAGTATCAAGAATACAGAACAATAGCTGTGGGAACCAGTGTGCCGAGGTGCGTCTGTGAAATAACGCATCTGCTCCCGCAGCTCGTGGACCTGCCTGGTGGACCTGGAGGGGCTGAACATGCGCCACCTGTGGAGGCCCGGCGTCAAGGCCCTGCTGCGCATCATCGAGGTGGTGGAGGCCAACTACCCCGAGACACTGGGCCGCCTGCTGATCCTGCGGGCCCCCCGGGTGTTTCCTGTGCTCTGGACGCTGGTGGGTGGATGCTGTTCCGGCAGCTGCTAGCATCTGCGAGACACACCACGCAGTCATATTCACGTGTCTGTGACTCCCAAGTCCTGGCGAGTTAGAAAAACCAAGTTGTGGAAAGACATAACATTTCTCAAATTGTTTAGGGGAAGAAAGGGTTCCTGAGTGTCCCAATGCCATGTAAACGGACTTTACTAAGTGTATCAGACTCACACTCCCTTCCCCCACTCATGGTGTCACCATATCACTCAGCCTCTGAAAGCCAGACGGCCCAGCAGAGGTGACTGCGCTTTCTCTCTGACAGGTCAGCCCGTTCATCGACGACAACACCAGGAGGAAGTTCCTCATCTACGCCGGGAACGACTACCAGGGCCCCGGGGGCCTGCTGGACTACATTGACAAGGAGGTCATCCCCGACTTCCTGGGCGGGGAGTGCATGGTACGTGCCGGCAAGTCCTGCCCATTCGGCTGCTTACCGGGAGGGGGCGTGGTCTGCACAAGTGGTTTTCAGAGTTTTAGTCTGGATTGTTGGTTTTGGGTTCTGTTATTTTTGGCTGGCATCTCTCTGATCCACCGTTTAGGTAATCTTTGGTAACGTGCACATTTCCTCACTGTAACACTAATGGGAACTTGCTGTAGAGTCTAATCTAATTGCAACTTGCTTATTCCCTCCGCTTTGTGTGAGTCAGATGTTCGTTCATTTTGTTCATTAGATTCCCCATATGAGTGAAATCATAAAGTACTTGTCTTTCTGAATCAGGTTTTTGAGCTGTTTTGGAGGAGCTATGTGTTTTCTTAAAACACTATTAACAAAATCAACGTTATTTTAAAAAAGATTTCCTTATTGATAATAAATCAGGATGACATTTTAAAGAGGACAAATCAAGGGAATTCCCACTCTTACATGTAATTTCGGATTTTTAATGCATTGAGTTGCTCCTCCCCTTCTATGCCCTGCGCTGTGAGGAGGAATCAGGATGTGTGATTCCCTGAGGACCTTGCAGCCGCTGGGGCTCCCTGCCTGCATGCAGGGGGGGGAGGGCACCGCAGCTGCAGAGGCCCAGGGACCAGGAGAGGGCGTGGCTTCGGGAGTCAGGCTCTTATTAGAGAAAGGCTCTCATCCTTCCTCGTGGAGAAAGTTGTCTTCAAGGTGGGTACACCTGGCCTTGACGCATGTGTTTAGCTAATGAGTTGGGGTCTAGGAAAATCTTTCTGGACGGTGAGAGGAATTTAAGCAGCATTCACATTCTGCTCCGAGTTCCTCAGTCCTACCGTAGGGAGTGGCAGGTGTACCCCGGTGCCGTGCAGGGGCATGTTGGTTACAGGGCCTGGACTTCCCCGGTGCCCGTGACCTCGTCCTGAGGTCAGACTCGCAGGAGCCCACCAGCGACCTGTGTTCCGTGAGAGGACCGTCAGGCGGTCGCTCCAATGAGGAGCTCGTGGGAGCAGAAGACGACTCACGGCCGGTGGGCCCTCGTGTCCCCTGACCACCGTGCTGCGTTCAGGTGGGAGGTCCTCGAAGCTGACAAGGACCGCCAACTGGCCTTCGAGCTTCCTCTCTGCGCTTCTGTCCAGGCTGGTGTGGAAGAGGCGGCACTCACCTCGTTCTACTGCACAAGAGGGTTTAACCGTCTCTAACGAGACGTCATGTCCGTCATGTTTGTTCCTGTGGTCGCCTCCCGGCGCCGATTACACAGGAAGCACGTGGGTTTTATGAGCTGCGGTGTGAAGCCATGGTATCGAGGTGAATTAGGAAGCTTGTGAAATGCACAACTTCCATTCAGGACAGCCTGTTGCAGGCAAATCCCAAAGAGGCGCCCTCCCCTCTCCCAGGAGGCGCCCTCCCCTCTCCCAGGAGGCGCCCTCTCCCAGGAAGCTGTCCACCATGAGCGTTTGGCTGATGTTCCGGCTAGTTGGCTAGTCGGCTAGTCATTTGACTTGCGGTAGACGCGGAGCTTTCGTCATTGGTCACGGTCTTGGCCGTAATTACATGAATAAAAGCAGTGCCTGTAGCTGCTGAGAGGAAACCCCTTTCCGTGGTCACTTTCCCTTTGGGTGCAGTGTAAACACTCGTCACCTCACATACACCCGCCGTAGTGAGTGAGTCCAGAACTCAGACACATTAGTGTGAATTCCGTGGTGGATCAGCTTCCGCTCGTTCTCATTTACTGAAAGCAGGACGGGTCTGTCAGGAGGTCGGGGAGTCCGTGGGCAGGTGCTGCGGCTCACGCACCGCCAGCTTCCGCTTCCCCCGCAGCTCCAGCTCCGAGGCGGTGCCAGGCGGCGGGCGGTACCGCCTGATGGTCGGGTCAGAGGTGTGTGTGCGCAGCTTCATCGGTGTTTGCTTCGCAGTGTGAAGTGCCGGAGGGCGGGCTGGTCCCCAAGTCCCTGTACCGGACCGCGGAGGAGCTGGAGAACGAAGACCTCAAGCTCTGGACCGAGACCATCTACCAGTCCGCCAGCGTCTTCAAAGGAGCCCCGCACGAGGTGCGCCCCCTCCCCGCAGGGGTCAGGGTCCTCCCCAGGCGCCTGTGGGAGCGGGGAGCGGGTGCTCTCGCGGGGCTTGGTCTCCACACTGTGGTGGAGCAGGCGCCGCAGCATCGAGGGGGCTGCGCGGTGGGTTCCCTCCGCTCGCTGGCCACACGGAGTTGGACTCCCGGGGTTAGTCTGTTTAGGATTACAGGTTCATTTCTTGTGTTTCGTTGGCTGAGTTTGGTTATTTATATTTTGAAAGGAATTTCCCCATTTTTGTTAGCCTAGTGGAGTGAGGAGAAATTTCCCCTCTTGCGTCGCGTTGCGCAGAAGCGGCCTGTCTCTCACACGCACTGTCCTGAGACGCTGCGGGTGTGCGGCCCTCACAGCCAGTCTCCCTCCCTGAGCCCCAGCGCGAGGCTGCTGGCTCGGCCACTTCACTTCCGCTTTGGATATGCAGTCACGCACACACCGAGGACAGCGCTGTGCCTGACATGAGGCTGATTAAGTGCCCACTGTGAAGGCAGGAGAGCGGCCCGTCAGCTGAGAGCTTCGCCCTGGGAGCCACTGGGGGGGGGGGGGGGGGCAAGTCGTTAGGGCCACCGCTGCTCTTAGACATGACCCTCCTGCTTTATGGATCTGCTCTTTAAGGAACTTCCAAAGTGGTGTTTTGGCAGCGAGAAGGGGCAGTGGTGCAATTGGGGGGGGGGCGGTAGGGGAAGGGGCGCGGGGGAGGAGCGCGGGCCTCGCTTCTGCTGGGGCTTCCAGTGAACACATACCTTCCCGCAGCTGCTTCTGATTCTCACGTCCTCCCACGGTAATCTTCTGAAACTAACTTTTTTTTTTTTAAGTTTTTGTTTTAAATATTTTTTTATTGATTTCAGAGAGTAAGAGAGAGGGAGAGATAGAAACATCAATTGTGAGAATCATTGATTGGCTGCCTCCTGCACGCCCCCCACTGGAGATCAAGCCCGCAACCCGGGCATGTGCCCTTGACCGGAATCGAACCTGGGACTCTTCAGTCTGCAGGCCGACGCTCTATCCACTGAGCCACACCGGCCAGGGCAGAAACTGTAACTTTGATCGTTCCCTGCTGGGAAGCTCTCTGTGGCGCCACATAAAATGCAGATTTTAGATCGGCCTCAACCCCGGGCTCGTCCCACCCCATGCCACGTGGCTCCCTCCTCCCGCCCAGCGGCTGCCGCTGTCCCACTGAGCAGAGGGGCTGCCTGTCAGAGCTGCCCCCTCCTCCGTGTGCTCTCTGTTTAGCTTCCACCTGCTCTGGGCCTTCCCTGAGCTCCCAGCCAGAGCAGTCATGGACCCCTGTGCCCCGTCTTGACTTACATCCGCTTTGTATTGTTGAGAGTTTTCTCAGCCGGGACCCAGTATTTCCGAGTAATGATCGTGTACTGGGAAGTCCTGGGCTGTAGGGTGGCTAACCAAGTGCCCAGCTCAGGGCCCCAGCCACGGAGCAGCACCAGGGGCTGAGGGGGAAGGCGGAGGGGGAACCGATGGCTGATTGGATCTTCTCGGAGCACACAACTGGCTGAGTGCCCGGGAGCCCCGCAGTGGGCACGGGCCTCGCTGCCCTGGAGTGACGCCTGTCCCCCTCCTCCAGATCCTCGTTCAGATCGTGGATGCCTCTTCAGTGATCACGTGGGATTTTGACGTGTGCAAAGGGGACATTGTGTTCAACATCTACCACTCCAAGCGGTCACCACAGCCGCCCAAGAAGGACTCCCTGGGGGCGCACAGCATCACGTCTCCCGGGGGGAACAACGTGCAGCTGATCGACAGGGCCTGGCAGCTGGGCCGGGACTACAGCATGGTGGAGTCGCCGCTGATCTGCAGAGAAGGGGAGAGCGTGCAGGTAAGACGTCGGCAACGCCCAGCTCGGTGGTGTGTCCTGAGGAGGAGGCTGCCGCCTCGCTCCCGCCCCGCATGGCCGGTGCTGTCTGTCTGTGGGCACAGGTGTGTCCGGCCTAGTCCGATCACAATGCCTTAGAGCAGAGGACTCGGGCCTGGTTTTGCACAGAGCCCAGGCCTTACCTCTAAAGGGCGTGAGTGGCTTTGGAAGTGTATTCACAGAGGTGACCCGGGAGGAGGGAAGGCACTGTGCGCACAGCTGGGGTTCAGGGACTCCACCACCGTGCCCCTGGCTGCGTTCCATGTGCTTCTGTCACCCTAAAGGAAGGGAGAGAAACGAGTGCTGCGGGGGCTGTTAAGTGTCTTACTGGGCGTTCCAGTTTATTTAAAACGAGTGGCCCGGTGCACGGATTCATGCACATTGAAAGGAAAGTAATTAGAAGAAATATTTTAATATCGCTCTCTGCCCTTTCTTTATAATAGAAGTGTCAGAGATGAAAAAAATTAGTAAAATGTATCTATACACATAAAAGGCCTAGTGATCAATAGTTGTGCCAATAGTTGGTCTTCAGATATATTCTGTCGACACTGCTGGCTTCTTTCAGCTTCAGAATGTCAACAAAAACAACCGAATTCATGACCGACAATGACAGAGCAAAACACACGTGTGCTATTGGCACCAGCAAGAGCTTTATATGTATCGCGCATGCGCAAGTCACTGTTTATTTTTATTTTTTATTTTTTTTTATTTTATTTTTTTTTTAATATATTTTATTGATTTTTTACAGAGAGGAAGGGAGAGAGATAGAGAGTCAGAAACATCGATGAGAGAGAAACATCGATCAGCTGCCTCCTGCACATCTCCTACTGGGGATGTGCCCGCAACCAAGGTACATGCCCCCGACCGGAATCGAACCCGGGACCCTCCAGTCCGCAGGCCGACGCTCTATCCACTGAGCCAAACCGGTTTCGGTCAATGTTTATTTTTAAATCGCCGGTGCACATCATATGTGCCAGTCGACGGTTAGATGGTCGGATGGATGGACGGACGGACGGACGGTTGGTCACTTAGCCTTTTATATACGTAGGTGCCCCGTCAGTTCCTCGGTAAGACTCGGCAGCTGCTTTGAGTGCCTGCTCAGAAGGTGTTCTCGGTGCTTCGGGCTCTCAGAGCAGATGCGTGGTTTTGCTGCCATTCGTTTTAGGGATGAGCCTGTCAGTGTCCTGGTGTCTTAGAAGCAGAGTACAAGGAAGTAGCTGCTTCAGTTTAAAAATCATGGGCATTTTAAGCTACATCACAGTCCAATTCCAGAATTAACGGAGGAGGTAATTTTCACAGATTGACATTTGGTTTGGGATGGACTTCCTGTTAACACGGAACACATTAGTAAGATCATGGAAGTGTGTCTGAGAGCATTGCCTGGTCCACACGACCTTCTTTGACCCCCTCAAGGCCGAGCGAAGGGCCCTCTTGAACGCTTATGTCCTGGTGTCCTCCCCCTGAGGCTGTGGCAGGTCCTGGGGGCAGACAAACTCAGTGTCACCCTCAGGGCCTTCCCAGCACCTAGCAGAGGCCTGGCTGGCAGCAGCCCTGGTAATGACCCAGAGCAGCAGGTCCTTCCCCTCCCGGTGGTCAGTGACCCCGCCGAATCCGGGTGGACGGGACGCTCCCCGGGCTCTGGCAGACCCCCTGCGGGCGGGGGCCTGGAAGGGAGACCTCAGCAGCTTGCCTGACTCGTTCCAGGGCTCCCACGTGACCCGGTGGCCGGGCTTCTACATCCTGCAGTGGAAATTCCACAGCATGCCCGCGTGCGCCGCCACCAACCTGCCCCGCGTGGACGACGTGCTGGCCTCCCTGCAGGTCTCCTCCCACAAGTGTAAAGTGATGTACTACACCGAGGTGATCGGCTCCGAGGACTTCAGGTACGGCCCCTGGGCAGGGAGCCCAGGGCAGCGGCTCTGTGCAGGCGGAGGTGGCTTCTGGGCCGTTGGCCATCGTCAGTTCACGAGGTTGTCTGTGTGCAGGGCAGCGGGGAACCTCATCCTGGGGACCCTGGCGGGAGGAGGGGGCTGCTGAGTGGGAGGCGTGGAGAGCAGGTGGGCACAGTGAGGGGAGCGGGCAGCTCGGGCCTCACGCCTCGCCCTCGCTGTGCTGTTTGCAGAGGCTCCATGACCAGCCTGGAGTCCAGCCACAGTGGATTCTCCCAGCTGAGCGCCGCCACCACCTCCTCCAGCCAGTCCCACTCCAGCTCCATGGCTTCCAGGTAGTGCCGCGCCGCCTCTCCTCGGACAGCCCAGCGCTCCACCAGCGGCCAGTGCTGAGCCTCTCGCCCCACCCTAGGTAGCAGGTAGCTCTCGTAGTCACTGATCCCGACTCTGGACAGGTAGCTTCACTCTAACTCACCAGTAGCCATAGGTGTTGTACGCAGCGCGCACAGGATCACCCGAGCGCAAGGGCTATCGCGCAGGAGCGCAGTTCATATGCCAGTTAAGAGGTAGGCTCTGCCTCCAATGTTGATGCAAAAAATGCCTGGACCACCTCCACACTGTCCACGCATCCCTCCCCACCCTCCTGCGGGGAGCAGCTGCGACTTGTCCCCCCACCGCAGCCCTCACCTCCCTGCTGCACCGGCCTGTCACGGACTGAGCGGCAGCCTGCGGCCTCCTTAGAACAGACGCCGCTTAAGCTGGAAGGACTGAGAGCCAGATGATCCACGGCTCTCCAGTGGGTGCTGGGTCCGGGCTCCTGTGACGCCAGGCACCCGCCATCATTAAACACGATTGTCTCTCTCCTTTCTCACCTTGCGGGCACTCAGAGCAGGGCTTCCTGTGCGGGCCCTGGGCTGCGGGCACTCTCCCTCTCCTGGCGCCGTGCCCTTCCTGCCCGCACATGGGGTCTGAGCTCATTCCAGGCGTAGCCCGCCTGCCCTCCCTCCCCGCCCCCCCGAGCCTCAGAGCAGCAGAGCCGGGCTACCCCTGGTCACCGGGGGACTTTGAGCAGTCGGTCACTTTGCCATTTTGAAACTGCCCGCTGTTCACTTTTGCCAACGAGCGCGCTCATGGTGTGGCGGCTCCCGCATAGCGGGGGCTGTAGGGGCCCTGGTCTCTGTGGAAGGCAGTGACTCGTGTGGGCATGGCAGTGGGGCTGGCGGGCCGGGCAAGGAGGACCTAGTCCCGTGTCAGGCTTCTCACAGAAGCGAAGCAGCTGTGAGCTTGGCTGGTCTTCTACGTTTTCTTTTTATTCCCATTTACAACGATGGGTCTGTCTTGCATCGGCCCTCGTTTTCCGCTTTTTACGGGGAAAGCAGTTATTTTGGAATCTGTCTGGACGACATGGGTCGCCTCCGATGGAGACGTTGTGGCTGTGGCTGTGGCTGTGGCTGGCGCGGCAGGTGCGCTGCTGGAGCTGAGCGCTGAAACCCACGCACCAGCGCCGCTGTGTGACGGCTCACAGTCCTGGCTGCGTGGGTTTCCGTCCGTGGGGATGGAGAGCTTCGTGGGCACGTGTGCGGCCCCAGGGGGGTGCCGGGGGGACTGGGGCAGTGCGCAGCCCTCCGCCTGGTCAGTGAGGAGCTTGGCCCGCCCGCACACTGACGCGGTGCTGGGCTCCCGTGACTGTGGCCCCCCTGGAACACGGCTGTGCATTCCTCCAGAAAGGGAAGCTCCTCACGGGCACCCCAAGGCTCCTTCTAGAAAGCACAGCAGGGTTAGTGCTGCTGCCAGTTGGCGCCTCCTGCTTCCAAGTCATAAGGACCTGAAGGTGGTCCCTTCTCTCTCTCCCCCTCTCTCCCTCTCTCTCTCCCTCCCTCTCTCTCTTTCCCTCTCTCTCTCTCCCTCCCTCCCTCCCTCCCCCCCTCCATCTCAGATGGCGACTTTGCTGACAGCTGCCAAGAAAACACTCCAGTCACCAGTGCACATCAGCCCAGGGATTTGTGTAGAGCTGTCTGGCTCTCAGCCCCGCCCCGCCCCCACCACCCCCAGTCTGAGGCTGTGTGCTTTTTAAGTTGGTTGGGAAGCGGCGCTGGTTCACCCAGAGAGTTGAATGCGTCTGTAGGGCCGGGGCACAGACAGCGCACGCACTCTCCTTGTGCGCCCGGTGCTCCTTGTGCAGGGTCTTGCCCAGCTCCGTGACACGGTCCCATCTCCCTGTGCCCTGCGCTCCCAGCGCTGCTGTCCCCCTGCCTTCCCCAGCACTAACCACTTGGTTTCCACTTTCCTCCCTGAATGCATTATTTGCATATCAACTTCTGTAAATGTTTTGTAAACCTATTACCTCACTCTTGGTAATACAATACTGATAGTCTTTACAAGATTTTTTATTGTTATCGATAATAAATGTGAGCTGTTTAAAGAAAAGTGTCTTTCTCTTACTGTGACGTCTCCTGGAAGAGCCTGTCCTTCTTAAGGGGCTGGAGACAGAGGAGGTGACACCCGGAGCGAGACTGCCTGTGCCACGCGTCACCGGCTCGCAGTGCCCACGGGCCGAAGGCTGCAGTTTTCCTTAAGCGCACGGCAGGGCCTGACACGGATGTGGCCCGAGGCCGATGCGATGTTTCTTTAGTAGAACAGCGGTTCGCAAGGCAGGTGGCTGCAGGGCGGAGCCGATGGGTAGGGGGTCTGCAGGGTGGCGGGGCTCACGTGGGCAGAGCAGCTCCTGCCTCCGCTGCTGCCAGGACCTCCAGGTGCGTGATGTGTTCTCGAGCAACAAGCAGGCTGCACCGCTCCGGGTGCGTGTGTGTGGAGAGGTTTAGGGGTGGTCAGACATACCCTAAGTTCTGAGTTTGGCTGTAACAAGCAGGTACAGGAATGCACCCATGCGTTTGATTTTGTCATCCCAGAGTTAGCAACTCCGGCGCACAGTATGCAGATCGGAGGGAAATGGGTGCCAATGAGCGGGACGTTGGTTCTGTTTGGGGCCTGTTCTGCCTCCCTGCGACGGCATCGGACAGCAGCAGGGTTTCTGTCTCCCTCCCGGCACGTCCCGAGCCCCGAGTCAGCGTGTGTCCTGCCCCTGGAGGGCTGTTGTCTTGGAAGCCGGGCTGGGTGTCTGCAGGCCCAGACGCAGGCGCCCCACTGCGCTGACTCCCCGCTCCAGGCCTCAGCTCTGCCCTTGACTCGTGGTGTGACCTCGGGGAAGCAGTCGGCCCCTTTAAATCTCAAGAGGTTATTCTCTGGTGGCAGGAGCTGGCATGCATGGTGTGTTGGCACTGAGCCTGGAACACGCGTGGCAAGTGTCCTATACACATTAGCCGCCGGGATGAGGCGGCAGTGACCGCAACTCAAGGCTGAGTCAGGCCCTTCCGATCACACGCTTGGGTTCAGCCCTTCCTGCGAGGCGGTCCGGCTGATCCATCCGCCAGGCCCGGAGCCGCTTCGCTTGGTCCTGCAGGCGCAGCCCAGCGGCGTGGCCATCGCTGTCGACTGTGCTTCCCGTCGCTCCACCTTCACGGCCGTGGCGGAGGGCAGAACCCCACACCAGGTGCTCAGCCAGGCCGTGCGTCCGAGTCCACTGGTCCTGCGGCCGTGGTCCTGGACGGGCCCCGGATGGGCACGGGGCCCAGAGCCCGGGTGCAGCCACACCGCCCCGGGGGCCAACTCAGGTGGGCTCCCCAGGCCGGGGCTCAGGCCGCCGTGAGGGTGGTGGTGGTTGAGAGACCAGCTGAAGCACCAAGAACAGTACCAGTCTGCACTCTCCGGCTGAATCTGGTGCTGAACTCCATTGAGTCATTAAAAGATGAATGAACCCGGCCCCGTAGTCCAGAACCCCTTGCCTTGGGATTTCACAACGCCCGCCTTGGGTGCTTCCCCAGGACCCAAGCCAGACCTCGGTCCCCAGCTCGTCCGAGCCTCCGGTAGGTAGGACTTCAGCAGAGGAACCGCCCTGAGCCACGGGGCCGCCCACGGGGCTTCTGCCTGTGAGCCGGGCCGGCGTGGCACCGCCCTCCGTGCCCCTGTGGACGAGGACTGCTGCTCACCAGCCCAGCGACCTTTCTCAGGCCACAGATTGTCAGACGGTCCTGGTGGGGCCCCCACACCTCGCCCTGTGTGACCTCACTGGGAGGGTAGACACCCCTTCCACGGAATTTGTGCTGGGAGCGTCTGCGGGGTTCGCACTGCGCCCCAGAAAGTCCCACGGCCTCAAACGACGGCTTCTTCCTGGGAAATGGAGCGAGTCCTCCAGGCTCATGGGAGGGTGCGTCCAGGTGGCGGACGGGGCGCAGGCTGGTCTGCAGGGCCTGGGACGTGAGGAACACCTTGAACGGGGCCAGAAGTCCTCACAGCGAGCGATGCAGGGCTCAGAGGTCTGGGGAGCGGGGGCGCTGTTGGCCAAGGGGGGGCCTCCCACAGTCCAGAATCCTCTGGGCGGCTCCCAGACCTGGGCCCCGCTCTGGCCGTCCAGGTCCCCGGTGGCTCTGTGGATCCTGGACGAGGAGAAAGTGGCCCCTGGGGTCTTGAGGGCTTGTGCTGAGAGCCCACGGCCCCCGGCACCACGGAACTTCAGGCAGCCCGCCCCCCCAACGGAAGGGCCCAGCTCACTCTGGTGGTGGCTGCCCACGTCCTCCATGGGCTCTGCGCTCGGCCCTGAGTAAAAGTTAAAAAAGCCGTGTTATGAACAACGTCAAACGCGTGGAAATGCACAGAAGCAGCGTCAGGAGGGCCGCGGACCATCGTCTTAACCAGCGTGAGCGTGTGCCATACTGACTTCATCTGGTTTCCCCTAATTTTAATTTTAAAGTACGTTTCCAACTTCATGACATTCGTGTGCCGTGTTCGGGGCTGTAGCTCCAGAGCCCAGAGGACCGTGGGGCAGTGGGAGCGGGCGAGCGGAGGAGTGGGGGGCCGGCACCGGGACGGCTGGCTGTGGGCCTGCGGGACTGCTGGGTGCTCTGGTCTGGGGTGCGGGGTGTGTGTGTGGGTGTGTGTGTGGGTGTGTGGCAGCAGGCGGCTTTGGTGACACAGGATAATTGTTCTCTGGTCCCCTTGCCGTCCCCCCCCCCCCCCAGTCCTGCTTGTCACTCTTCCTGCTTCTCTGGAATGGGGAACAGCAAATGGTCATTCCTCCCACTTTTCTGATGGGGACACGCACCCAACACCCATTCCGACGGGCGACAGTGCCACCTGCTGGAGCACCTGGGGTTCCGCGGCTTTTTCTGGGGTGTCTGGCAACTCCCGATGGAGGAACAGACTTTGCTGCCCTCTCTGAGTGCCTCGAGCGTCGCATGTGTGAGAACCCGTGTTTCAGCCGTCACGCGTGGTTTAGAAAACACAAGAGGAGACCCGACTGTCCTGTGACCTCACAGCTCGGCCCGAGTCAGCGTGGAAACACCTCCTCGGGGGCACCAGGGGGCGCTGGCGAGGCAGGCGACTTGGGAGATGGGAGCAGGAGGAAAGGGAGACCCCAGCGGCCAGTTGTTTTCTGTCTTAATCCTTTTCCTTCCGTAAACGTAGAAAAGGCTTCCCAGCCCAGCTCTGTGCTGGAGAAAGGGGGGCGGAGGGGAGCGGGGGGCACAGCCAGCCCAGACCCTCCGTGCGAGCCTCAGGTCCTTGGTCCAGAGCTCAGCCCAGGAGAGCTCAGCAGGCCTGGGCCTGGGGCCTGGGAGGGGTCAGAGGCAGCGTCTGTGGCGGGCGGTCTCCCTCTCAGCTGGCACCTGGCCAGGCGCGGGCGGGCGCTGCTCCCTTGTCACGGGGAGCTGAGGCTCGGAGGGGTCTCATGGGGCAGTTGCCCGGCACCCACCAGGCCTGTCCTGTGCCCCGACCCTCTCTTCCCTGCTGGGGCCTGTCTGTGGCTCCTGGAAGGCGTGACCTGGGTCGCCCTAAGCAGAGGCCCTGTCCCCACCCCCAGACCTCCGGCCTTGCTGCCAGCTCTGCCCAGCTCTCCTGCCCCCAACATGTCTACCAGGGGCCACTCCTCTGGCCGGCGCCCACCGTGCGTGGAAGCCTGTAATTTCCTAGGGCTGAGTCACTGCCGGCGGCTGGAGCGGGTCTGCTGCCGTGGGCCCCGGGCGGCCTGGAAGGGAGCTGCAGGCTGCACCCTGCAGTTAGCAGCCCAGGGACCTGCTTCCGGGAGCCTTGCCTGCGAATCCTTAAAACAGAGTCCACACAGGAGTAACCACTGGGCAACCCCGCACCCGCCCATGGCAGGCTGCGCTGGGCCCCGCACCCTTTCCCAGGGCTGACTCCTTCCTGAAGTCTTTACATCCACGATCGCACCCTCTTCACGACAGCGCTGGCGAGGCTTGCTGTCCCGCCTCCCGCCGTCCCCACGGGTTCTGCCCGCCTCCGCCGTCTGATGTCCTGTTTCCTAGCTGCCGCGGTTCTGTGTCCCCTTTTGCTCTCCTGCTGGGCCGGCGCGGGTTTCACCGTCCTCTTCCCTCTGTTGGTTCCCAAGCCGCAGGGTGCAGCCGTGGGCAGGCGTTGAAATACAGACACTAGACATGGTCCTCACCATGAAGCCCTTCAGGATGCCACGCGCCTTCCACCGAACATAACGCCCCACAGGCTGTTACCGTTGTTAGAATCCCGGCTCACTCTCCGTCACACACGAGGTTAGCTGTTCGCGCAGCCAGTGGTGAGGAGTCAGCCAGCGTTTCTGTGCGCACCCTCGTTCCCAAGTCCTCTCTCCCCTCCTGGGCCGGCTTTCTCCGCGCGATGTTCACCCTTTCGGGGTGAGCCTTTCGGGGATGGCTTGTCGGGGCCACTCTTTCCGAGACTGCGCGGCCCAAGACGCCGGCACCGCGTGCGCACCCCCCAGGATCGTTCAGCTGGCTGCGCAGTTCTCGGGGGACAGTTGTGTTCCTCGGGCCCTAGGAACTCCTGCCCCGGACCAGTCTGCTTTGTGGGTGATCGGTCGCCTTGTGTCGGACAGCTTCTCGGCTTTTCTCTCCTCCCTCCGATGTCGTACAGCGTCGCACCTCGGTTCTCGGACGGCTCCCATCGCTAACAATTCGCTTTTTAGCCTGACGCCCCTTTCACTTTTATCTGCTTCACGTGCTCATCTCTGGGCCCCTTTCTCAGTCACCTCCCAGCTCCCTGGCTCTGTTTTCCGTGTGTCCGACCCGGTGTATTCTGTCTGTCGAGCTGCGACTTTCAGGAAGCACACCGTTCAGTTCCAGGATTTCTCATCGACTCGTTCTCATGACGACCTGTTTTTGCTTCGTTTAAGCCAGTTTTGCTTTCCTAGGTTTTTCTGGTCTTCGGTGACCCTAAGCGTTTTATCTGAGAATTATTTCCGTTTCCTCTGGAGTGATGTCACCTCTCCATGGTGGCTTCTCTTGGTCGTCTTTATTAGCTTTAGCCTTGCTCACGTTTGGGGGATCAGGTGGGTAGGTTCGTCTCGAGTAGCTGATTCCCTTCAATCTCGTCTTCCTCTCCCTCCACCTCATTTCCAGCCGCCCCCACTGGGCCCCTGGTGGCTCCACTCCGGGAAAACGAAGTCATTTGTGTTGGCCCAGAGCACCCATCTCCTGGGGGGATAACGGGGGTGTTGGGGTCCCTTTCATTGAGTCCCTGGGGGGGGTCAAGGCCCGGGAGTTGTAGCTGTTCCCCCCACTCGCCCAGGTGCACAGCTGGGAGCCCCGCGGCCCCTTTGCAGAGCGTGGCTCTGGCTCCTGCCTCGTTCGGTGTCTGTTCTGAGGCGGAGGCTGTCTTTATTACAGCGATGTCTTTTAAGTTCCTCTTTTTATCATTTATTTGTCTATGCTACATGGGATGCCTTGAAAAATGAACTTTAAAGTGCCATCTATTTTTTACACTCTAAATATTTCCTTTTATTGTCAGTCCATTAAAAACAGAAAGCCAGTGTAAGCTTTCAGTTTCCTGGAATGTAATGGGTTTGGAGGTTAATCTTAAGAAATAAAACCTCATCAAACCGGCCCCCGTGTCAGCTCCGAGGAACATTTTCCCACAGCGGTGGGCCCTGCCAGCTGCTCGCAGGCAACGAACCGTAAATCGCTGTTCCCACGTTTCCTTGCAGATACAGTGTGTCCGCCTCTCTCTACTGAAGCCTCCTTGCCCGCTGATCCCAGTTGCTAATTGTTGATAAACTATTTTATTGATTTATGGCATCGACACAGAAAAGTGCACCTGTTAGAACATCCCACGTGGACACCCCGATCTCGGGCAACCCCGCGACCCGGGGAGGCCATTGTCTCCAGTCCCCGGGGGGAGAGAACGAGAGATCGGACAGGCTCAGTGCTTCCTCCCAGGTCCCCAGCTGGGAAGGGACTTAAGGGAGGCAAGGCCAGACCGCCCATCCCACGGTCAGGGAGCAGGTCTGAGAGGCTGGGGGTGGGGTGGGGGTGTGGAGGCTGGAAAGGTGGGAGGTGCCAGCTGGGAGCAGAGAACTGAGTGGCTGAGCCAGAGACACTGAGGGGAGATGGACCCGGGAGGGTGTGGAGCAGCCAGGCATGTGTCCTTTAAACTATATCTTTTTGGCAAAATGAAAACATAACCCCCGCGTCTTAAAATCTCCAGTTAAACTCGGCCGACGTGGCTCAGGGGTTGAGCGTGGACCTATGAACCAGGAGGTCACTGGTTCCATTCCCGGTCAGGGCACAGGCCTGGGTTACGGGCTTGATTCCCAGTAGGGGGTGTGCAGGAGGCAGCCGATCGATGATTCTCTCTCATCGTTGATGTTTCCATCTCCCCCTCTCCCTTCCTCTCTGAAATCAGTTTAAAAAGATAATAAAATAAAATATGCCAACATCGACCTCAAAAGCAGGCGTGCGTGGGCCAGAATAGTACAGGCCATCGCGACGTTCCTGCGCACATGTGTAAACATGGCACGTGTGTCTATTCTTTTTCAGATTGCGAAAGCAGCATGTGTTTATTGTGGGGAGCACAGAGAGATACAATAAAGAAAGTAGGTCGCCCGGCCGGCCGCCGCGCCGTGACATCTGGCGGAGCGCGTTCCCAGAGTTTATGTTTTTCCTTCGTTAGATGTTTTATGTGCCTGTTTTCTACACAAATAAAACCTTTAGTACAGAAAGCCTTTGTAGTCTCTCTTTTATTGATTTTTAAAAAATATATATTTTATTTATTTTTTACAGAGAGGAAGGGAGAGGGATAGAGAGTCAGAAACATCGGTGAGTGAGAAACATCGATCAGCTGCCTCCTGCACACCCCCCACCGGGGATGTGCCCACAGCCAAGGTACATGCCCTTGACCGGAATCGAACCCGGGACCTTTCAGTCCGCAGGCCGACGCTCTATCCACTGAGCCAGACTGGTTAGGGCTGTAGTCTCTCTTTTAGAAATACTTGGTGGAGGGGAAGTTCACATTCAAACGTGAGCCATTGGGCGGCACTTGGTGCCTTCGGGGTGCTGGGACCCGCCTGTCCCCACGCACTCCTCGCTCTGCACACGCTTCTCCCAAATGAGAGCTGTTACTGTTGGGCTCTCGAGCCACGGCCGAGTCCCAGCTCACTTTACGTGTCCTGGTCTTGCCCTTCGGCTGCTGCGAGCACCCTTTTACCTTTCCTCCTGGTGTCTGCCTGTTTCCTTATGGCAGGACCAGCTACCACGCCCCACCCACAGCTCCCACCCCGTCTCCCAGCTGGCTCAGGGAGCTGTATCTGCAGGGAGACCTCCCACACCCAACCGCTGGGCCTCCCACACCCGCCCGCCTGGGCCTCCCCTGGGTGCCTCAGAGCCTCCCCAGCGCCGTGTCGCCCCGGTGTGTGGTCCTCAGGCTTCCTTCTCTCTGCCATCCCGCTGTGCCCCCTCCCCAACCCCAGCCATCCTGCCACCTCCCGCCCGCCCACCCGCCTCCCAGGCAGCCCACCCCAGGTCCAGGGGACTTATCTCCAGGAATTCCTCTCACTCTGTCACTTGCTCCCATCTCCCCATCACCTCTGCTCCAGGCTCCCACCTGGGCTCTGCAGTTGATCTACAGCCGCATTTTCAGGATGCTGATCCGGTGTGTCAGCCCCACCCTCCCTCAGGCCTTCCGTGACTTCCCATTCTTTTAGGTTAAAGATCTGAGGCCTTGACGTGCCTGCAGGCCTGGTTCCTGCACCCTCGCTTCAGCGGCTGGGACTCCAGCCTCCTGGGTCCTCCTCCAGCTCCTGGTGCGCATTTGTTCTCCACCTCAGGGCCTTTGCACAAGCTGCTATCTGTCGGAATCTCTCTCCCCTCCTTTTGCCCTGACTAATCCTTGTTCATTTCTGGATCTCAGCCCAATCTCCCTTCTGCGGGAAAGGGAAGCCCTCCCTGGGCCCCGACCACCTGTGAACCTGTGAGTGCCCTTGGATGATCGCTTGGTTGCTGTCTGTTTTCCTACCAACGAGGGACCGTATTGACTAATCAAGAAATGTGTTGACTCAGCCGACAAAAAAACAATGTAGTTACTGGGACGAAGCCCATGGGCCGTTTAAAGCTCTTGCTATATACTGCCAACGCGCTTTCTGGAAAGGGGCGCAGTACACGCTCTTGCATATGAGGGTGTTGGCATAGCCACGCCTCCAACGTCAGTTCCATATGTTGTGGCCGAATGCACGGAGCACGATGAGCCAGCTCTGAGGGAGGGAGGTTTAACCTGTATCTCACAGATCTGCTAGTCCAGGGGGTTCCGGATCCAAAGCCTGCACTGAGCTTGTGGGGCGGCTCTGACCTCTGTATCTCCTCCTGTGGCGGCCCCTGAGGCCCCGCAGCCCACCAAGTCAGCTGTGGCGGGGCCCTGGGGTTAGGCTCTGCAGCTCCCCCAAGTCAGTCAGAGTGGGGAAGGAAGACTACAGTTTCAGGCCGAAACCGGTTTGGCTCAGTGGATAGAGCATCGGCCTGCGGACTCAAGGGTCCCAGGTTCGATTCCGGTCAAGGGCATGTACCTGGGTTGCGGGCACATCCCCAGTAGGAGATGTGCAGGGGGCAGCTGATCGATGTTTCTAACTCTCTATCTCTCTCCCTTCCTCTCTGTAAAAAATCAATAAAATATATTAAAAAAAAAAAGAGACTACAGTTTCAACCAGATATTGAACTAGGTTGCAAGCTCCCCGCCCCCCCCCCCCCCCCCATTTTCCTTTTCACATACACTCAGCAAGCCCTTGGTCATCTAACCGGTCCAGAGGACAGTCAGCAGCAGAGCCGCTGGGCCCCGCAGGGAGAGAGGCTGAGCATGCAGGTGGCCAGGGCCCTCTCGGGTCTGAGGGCAGGAGCCATTGCTTGGTTGGCCTGGCAAGGCCAAGTCTGACCACTCGGGCCTGGAAGCCTGGGGGGAAAGGCCTGGCAAAAAGTTGACAGAAGAGAGAGAGAAGAAAAGGTGAGTAGAGCCTTAGCTGGTTTGGCTCAGTGGATAGAGCGTCAGCCAGTGGAGCGAAGAGTCCTGGGTTCGAGTCCAGTCAAGGTCACATGCCCCATGCAGGAGGTAGCCGATCAGTGATTCTCTCTCATCATTGATGTTTCTCTCTCTCTCCCTCTCCCTTCCTCTCTGAAATCAATAAAAATATATTTAAAAATAATAATAGACTAAACCACTAAGTGTGGAGTAATTTGTTATGCAGCAGTAGATACCGAACACACTCCCCCAGTGTGGAGGTCTCAGGGTGGCCAGACTCCGAGTTCAAGGATCACAACCAAACAGGCCCTCTCAGATCCAAGGGGAGGGGACCAGGGAGGAGTGAATGGCAGGGCCATGCAGGAGGCTGGGAGAGAGCCCCGCACCGCCCGCCCACGGGCCACAATGCGCATCCCTCCCACGTGCAACATGTGCCCACCCAACCCTGGGGACCCTCAGGACCCATCCCTCGTGGTTTGGGGCTCAGATCCGAGGTGCAGGACGTGGTCATGGAGAGCGAGTCCTTGCAGAGGGGCCCTGGGAGAAGGGTCTCCAGTCCTGGCCGGGCTCTCCGTGCCCTCTGACCCTGTCTGCTGAGTCATCCTTCCTTTTCGCAGGAGAAGTCTGAGCTAGGACCAGCAGCGTTCCCAGCCTGCTTCCTCCCCTTCAGGAGGTCAGAGTGCAGCCGCCTCCTCTCATTCTCTTCTGTCCTCGTCCCATTTAGCCCGAGAAACTGAATCCTTGGAAAACGTGGGGGAGGGGGGTGCGCTGCCTATTAATTTAAAATCTCCATGAAATAAAACCGTACCCAGAGGCCTTTAAAAAGATTAACAGGCCGTAGCCGGTTTGGCTCAGTGGATAGAGCGTCTATCTGAAAAGTCTGGGACTGAAAGGTCCCAGGTTCGATTCCGGTCAAGGGCATGTACCTTGGTTGCGGGCACATCCCCAGTGGGAGGTGTGCAGGAAGCAGCTGATCGATGTTTCTCTCTCATCGATGTTTCTAACTCTCTATCTCTCTCCCTTCCTCTCTGTAAAAAATCAATAAAATATATTTTTTAAAAAAGATTAACAGGCTTAAAAATATATATATTATATATATATATATATTTTATTGATTTCAGAGAGGAAGGGAGAGGGGGAGAGAGAAACATCAATGATGAGAGGGAATCATTGATCGGCTGCCTCCTGCACACCCCACAACCCGGGCACGTGCCCTGACGGGGAATTGAACCATGACCTCCTGGTGCGTAGATCGATGCTCAATCACTGAGCCACACCAGCCGGGCTGCACAGACTTTGTTTTGAGCAGTTTCTGTTTACAGAAATAGTAACTGGAGCGTACAGAGTTCCCATATGCACCCCCAGCCCCTGTTCCCCTAAGGTCTCATTACCATGAGGAATCTTTGTTACAACTGAGGAGCCAATATTAATATATGGTTATTGCCCGGAGCCTGTCTCGCACATTAGGTTCGCTCTTGGGGATGCACATTCTATCTGACGAATGTCTAATGGCGTGTGCCCACCATTACAATGTCAGACAGGGTGGCTTCGCTGCCTGAGCCTCTGAGCTCCACCGGCCTCTGCCTCCTCCTCCCCCAGCTCCTGGCCCCTCTGCTTACCGTCTCCTTTTGCCTCGTGGACGAAAAAGGGGCCACACGCTCCCCCGACAAGCTCAGGGGAGGCGCAGTAACCCCACAGGGCGGTGGGAACATCAGTGTTCCTAACGCAAAGCGGGGCATCGTGGGTGGTCACGTCTAGGCCGGTAGCTTCCTGGGCAAAGGTCAGCCTTTACCTTGGAGCTGTCTGTTGTCTTCGGGCATCTGAGATAACATACCTGTAAATGTCGGCCGAATCTTCACTCCCAGACCCCGGAAGGCACACCCTCGGCACCAGGGCCGGAGCTGAGCCCACGTCACTATCTCTTCCCTCAGACCATCTCCGTGCGCCGAGTGTTCGCGGTAACGGTCCTGGACCCACGGAGGGGCCGACTCCAGGTCCCTCTCCTCCGCCCATGGGTGAGCACCAGGGCACCTCCGACATGAGCCAACGACGTGCCCATTCGCTGGATTCTTGAAAGGTGGTTGGGTGTGGGACCCACAGGATTAGCGTTAGGGTCGAATCATCACGCTACCGGCCAGAACCAGACACAGCTAAGCCTCTGGTGCAAGTGGCAATTGTGTGTGTGGGGTGTGTGCCCGTGGGGTGTGTGTGTAGGGGTGTGTGTGGGGTGTGTGTGTGTGGGGGGGGGGGGGGTGTGTGCATAGTGTGCGTGGGGTGTGTGCCCATGGGGTGTGTGTGGGGGTGTGTGTGGGGGTGTGTGCCCGTGGGGTGTGTGTGGGGGTGTGTGTGGGGGTGTGTGCCCATGGGGTGTGTGTGGGGGTGTGTGTGGGGGTGTGTGCCCATGGGGTGTGTGTGGGGGTGTGTGTGGGGGTGTGTGCCCATGGGGTGTGTGTGTGTGTGTGTGTGTGGTGTGTGTGTGTGGGGGGGTGTGCATAGTGTGCGTGGGGTGTGTGCCCATGGGGTGTGTGTGGGGGTGTGTGTGGGGGTGTGTGCCCATGGGGTGTGTGGGGGTGTGTGTGTGGGGGCGTGTGTGGCCATCCCAGAATCCAAGCACAGCTGTTCACAATTCAGCTCCCCTCCCAGGCCTGTGGTTGCTCCCTGCCGACCCCTTCCCTCCCTCAGCCTCTGACTGATCCCCAGATAAGGGTTTGGGGGTGCTCCAGGTGGAGTCTGCGTCCACTCAGCTCCCGCCAGGGGGGAAGGTCACCGGCCGGCTGCTCCTTTGCAGGGCTGTGGCTGGACAGATTTCTTCACAAGGGGGTGGGGCACCCACAGACCAGCTGGGCCACATGTGCCTCGGTTCCCAGTCACAAGTTCCCACGCTCTGGAGAGGGACAGGGAGGAGAGTTCTCGGTGCTATTTGCGGTGGAGGGCAGGGGCAGGGGAGCTGTGCTCAGCTGGTGTGTGCCCACGGAGTCGGGGCCTCGCTGGCAAACCCAGGAGTGCCCACGCGTGTGTATCCCTGGCACATTCCCTGACGCCCCGCCTCCCCGCGTGGCCCCGCCTCTACCCTTGGCTCCCTGGCATCACCTCAATAAAACTAGACAAAACTCAGCGCTTTCGCCTCTGGACACACAAGGCATTTACTAGGGAAACTATCCGGCACAAAAACAGCTTCCCGCTGCCGTGTCTGCCTGGGACGCACACCCCGACCCCGCACTACCCGCGTCGGAAGCACGCGAGTCCGTGCTGCGCTTCCATGGCGCTTACCGCGCACGGCACCCGGCGCAGAGCGGACGCGCCACGGGGCCCCACGCACCCACTTTCCAGGTGAGGCCCCGAGGCCCCGGCTCATCAGAGAGTCCGTGCCGCTGCCCTTGCCGGGAGGTAGCGGCGAAGGCGCGGAGCCTCGCCAGCCGGTCCGGTCCGACCCCGGGCTGTGCCCCGCGCCCGCTCGGCGGCTCCCGGCGCTCGTGGCCACCTGCAGGCCCGCCCCACCCGGGCTCCAAAGGGAAAGCGGCAGCGACGCCCGGGACGAACCCCTGGCGCCCGGGGAGGGATGCGCGCAGGGCTGCGCGGGGGCGGGCGCAGCGCCGGCAGCCGGGGGCGCACCTCCCGCACTTGGGGCGCGCGGGCCCGCGGGTCGGCCAGGTGCAGCGGGCGGGCGGGGCGGGGCGGGGCGGCCCGGGAAGGGGCGGGGTCGGGGCCGTCCCCCCCCCCGCCCCCGCGTCCAGCCTCCCGCCGCCGGGGATCAGCGAGCCGGGAGCCCGCCGGCCTGGCGCACACTGCGGAGCGCGGCGCGGAGCACCATGAAGAAGGTCTCAGGTGGGCGCCGCCGGGGCGGGAGGGGCGGGTCCGGGGCCGGCCCTTCTCACCTGAGCCCGGCGGTCGGCGGTCGGTCGCGGTGGGCGAGGCGTCCCGGGCGCCCAGCGAGTCCCGAACTCCCGGGGCGACCCGGGGCGCGGGGCCAAGTGACGCAGCGCCCCGTGGGGAGGGGGCCCGGCATCGCCGCCCTCGCGGAGTTAGCGCTCCCGTTCTCCCGGTGCGGGGTGGGGAGGCCGCGCGCCGAGCCCTCTGGCCTTGGCCTCGGGTCCCCCCCGCCCCCCCCGCCGCTGTCAGCCACTGCCCGCGTGGGGCCGCTGGGCTGGCCGTCCTGCACCGTGTGTGTGTGCGCGCGTGTGTGTGTCTGCGTGTGTACAGTGTGCGGGTGTGTGTGTGTGTGTGTGGTGTGTGTGTGTGTGTGTGCGCGCGGGTGTGTGTGTGTGTGCGTGCGGGTGTGTGTGTGTGTACAGTGTGCGTGTGTGTGTGTGTACAGTGTGCGGGTGTGTGTGTGTGTGGTGTGTGTGTGTACGGTGTGTGTGTGTGTGTGTGCGCGCGCAGGTGTGTGTGTGTGTACAGTGTGCGTGTGCGTGTGTGTGTGTACAGTGTGCGGTGTGTGTGTGTGTACAGTGTGCGGGTGTGTGTGTGTGTGGTGTGTGTGTGTACGGTGTGTGTGTGTGCGCGCGGGTGTGTGTATGTGTAGGTGTGTGTGTGTGTGTGGAGGGGTGTGTGTGTACTGTGTGTGTGTGTGGAGGGGTGTGTGTGTGTGTGGAGGGGTGTGTGTGTACTGTGTGTGTGTGTGTGTGTGTGTGTGTGGAGGTGTGTGTGTGTGTGTGTGTGGAGGGGTGTGTGTGTGTGTGTGGAGGGGTGTGTGTGTGTGTGTGTGTACGGTGTGTGTGTGTGGAGGGGTGTGTGTGTGTACTGTGTGTGTGTGTGTGTGTGTGGAGGGGTGTGTGTGTGTACTGTGTGTGTGTGTGTGTGTGTGTGTGTGTGGAGGGGGCAGCTGAGTGGAGGACTCTCTGGGCTCCGCCTCCTCGGTCTGGGCGCTGCATGCTTCCTTCGGGTAAATTCCTGCCCCCAATGGGACCAGGCCCCACTTGGGTGGCAGGTCTGAGTCCCGCAGGGGAGGAGGCCTCCCGGGCTCTCAGTGCGCCCAGGACCCTTCCCCGGGGTGGGGAGGGGGGTTCCCTGGAGTTCTCCAGGGCAGGTGCAGGTACCTCGGTGACCATTCTCCTCACCTGAGGGCTTTTCCCGCATTGATTTCCAGGTGCCGTGGGAGGGAGGGAGGGAGGGAGCAGGAACACGGACACAGGGGTTGGTGCTGGCCCTCCTGGCTGGGAAGCCTGCAGCTGAGGTGCCGGCCACCAGGTACTGCCCTTGACCGGGAGTCGAACCCGAGACCCTTCGGTCCGAGGGCCGATGCTCTAACCACCGAGCCAAACCCGCCAGGGCTCTTTCTTCGTCTTGTCTTTGTGGTTTTCCTCTGAGGAGCCAGGCGGGATCCTTTGTCCACTCAGCCGCCCAATAAACACATCTCCCTGCTCACCCTGCAGGCCATGCTCCTCCCTCGGGCTGCCAGGGACCAGGAATCAACTTCCATTGATAAGAGGTCTCTGATAAGAGGTTCCTCTGGGCGCCCCCTAAAACACCTTCTGGGTCAGTGGCTTCACATTTCAACCTTCGCCCCGCATCGAAAACAGCATGGCCCTCAGACAGCCCTGGACACAGCCCCGGACACAGCTCCGTCCCAGGCTCGGGGCGCTGGTGTGAGGGGGGGTTCCAGGTGGCAGGTGCTGGGGTTTGGCGCTCGGCCTCTCCTCCCCAGCATGCTCTGGACACGAGATGGTTGTGGGCATCGCTGCCAGGACGGCCCCTCCCCGACTGCCCGTGGCTCCCTGCGCTTCACCTCCTGCTGGACAGTGGGGGCCATCGGGGACCCCCAGGTCATAGGTCCTTGGCCTTTTCCTGGGGGGACCTTTGAGATGCCAGAGGGCCTGGGAAGCGGCTTGCTGTTCCCCTCCTCCAGCCCACTCCCTCCCCCAGTGAGGAAAAATGAGGCTTTCACAGTGGGTGGAAGTGGAGTTTATGGGGTGAGTAGGGACCCGCTCTTGAACGGGCAGCCTCCCAGCTCCTGTGTTTACCAACGGGGCGGGGCCTGGAGGATGAGGGGGGGAGGGCTTGGAGCACGTCCAGTCGGCCCCCCTCCTGGCAGGGGGCCAAGGGCGCAGGGCAGGCTGGTGTGGGCTGGCCGGGTGGGCAGGTGGCCTCCCGGCCTCAGTCTGAGCTTCTGCAGTTCTCTTGGTGGCCCGTCCGAATCAGGACACCTTGTAGATGATGATTCAGGACACCTTGTAGACGTCAGATCCACCCCCACAGAGCGTCGCGCGCGGGAAAGAAAGGAAGGCAGCGAGCGGTGTTAAAATGCCGCCTTGGGAATCCGAGGACCTTTGCTTGCACCTGGACTGGGTGGGGTTACTGTGCTGGACCTATTTACGGGCTCGAGACTAAATGGCATAATTACAATGTCCTCATGGAGCTGGGCTGAGCACGCATGAGTCTCTGAAAAGAGGGAAGTTTTAAAAATATGTGTTTTTTTGGGGGGGATCCCCAGTGCCTTGGGCCTATATACACTCACTGAACGCCAACCGTGGTGGGCAGGTGCCGCCAGGGCTGGCCGTGGCCCTCGTCTGCTGGGAACTTGCACCCTCACGCAGAGGCAGGACACGGGGGAGGCGTGGCTCTCACACCCCTCCCCCCTGAGCGTGGGCCCCGTGCTGCAGAATGCCCTAGAACAGCGGTTCTCAACCTGTGGGTCGCGACCCCTTTGGGGGTCGAACGACCCTTTCACAGGGGTCGCCTAAGACCATCGGAAAACACATATATAATTACATATTGTTTTTGTGATTAATCACTATGCTTTAATTATGTTCAATTTGTAACAATGAAAATACATCCTGCATATCAGATATTTACATGACGATTCATAACAGTAGCACCATTACAGTGATGAAGTAGCAACGAAAATAATTTTCTGGTTGGGGGTCACCACAGCATGAGGAACTGTATTAAAGGGTCGCGGCATCAGGAAGGTTGAGAACCACTGCCCTAGAAGGAGGCTGGGCCTGATGGGAGGTTTGGAGGCAGGCGAGATGGAACTGGGCCGTGAGGAGTGAGACCCGTTGAGTAGGTGGAGAATGAAAAGGGACTTTACAGGGGGGCACAAAGCGAAGGCCCAGCCCTGGCCGGTGTGGCTCAGTGGATAGAGCGTTGGCCCTCGGACTGAAGGGTCCCGGGTGCAGTTCCGGTCAAGGGCATGTACCTCAGTTGCAGGTTCCCCGGTGCTGGTTGGGGTCCGTGCAGGAGCCAACCAAGCGATGTGTCTCTCTCACATGGATGTTTCTCTCCGTCTCTTCCCTCTCCCTTCCACTCTCTCTAAAAATCAGTGGAAAAACATCGTTGGGTGAAAATTAACAAAAAAGCAAAACACAGGAAACCCCACGAAGGCCCAGGCGGGGCTGGAGGACCGCAGGTGGGTGCTGGGGGAGGGGAGCTCCAACGGGCCCTGCTTTTCCTGGACGCGCTTTGCCTGTCGTTCCCTGTCGTTCCCCCGGGGCCCAGCGGACAATGGCCGGCAGCAGTGCGGCCCACAGGGTGCGGGCTCCTGGGATTGGGTCCCAGGTCCCAGGTGCGCACCTGCTGGCTGTGGGGCAAGGCACTTATCTCGGCGCCTCATTTGTTGCTAATTTGCTGTGAAGATTAAATGAGTTCATACACAAAAGGCTGAGAAAGGCCTCTGTTGCCTTCATTCGTAGCAGCCGCAGGAAGGGGAGGAGGCCTGTGTGGCCGCCTTGGCCAGGGCGCCGGGGCTGCTGGCACCCTCCCCGCACCCCCACCCGTGCTGGTTTGGGGGCCAGGAGGGGAGCCCTTCGCTGTGGGAGCGGGCTGCAGGCTGAGCCCCTCGGTTGTCGGGTGTCTCGCTGCACGTGCTGGGTCCCACACAGCTTGCCCTTCAGTGCCCTGACTCCCCGGGGACCCTCAGTGGCATGGGGGGCACTTACCCGAGGCCAGAGCCACAGAAATGGGACACGGGGGATTGGTCCGCGTGTGCATGTATGTTATTGGTTTCAGAGAGGAAAGGAGAGGGAGAGAGAGAATCATCAATGATGAGAGAGAATCATGGATCAGCTGCCCCCTGCACACCCCACACTGGGGATGGAGCCCACAACCCGGGCATGTGTCCTGACCGGGACTCGAACTGTGACCTCCTGTTCATAGGTCGACGCTCAACCACTGAGCCACACCGGCCGGGCTATTCTGAGATGTTTTGTGGCTCTCAGGAGATTCCTGGCTACCTAAGGTTACAGAGCTCTGTGCCGTGGTGACAGCCCCCCCAACCGCCCCCACCCCCACCCCAGGCCCAGGGCAGGGCTGGAGGCTGCACTGGGGTCCCTGCTCCCTCCTCCACCACCCAGCGCTTCAGGGGCTGACTTAGGGGAAGGAAGAGGAACTTCCCCAGGGAGCTGCGGGCCCTCCCCCGCCCCCCCGGAGCAAGGGCAGGGTTTCTTCCTCTTCTTTGCCCTCTGCCCCCACCCACGTCCCTTCTCGTTGCCTCATGCCCAGGGTCATGGACCTTGTGGACCCCAAGGCCCCCCAATCCCGGGAGAGCTGGCTGAGCCTGTTTCCTGGGGCCCGCCTCCCCTTAGCCAGGTGCAGAGCAGGAGGCACCCCCAGACCACGGCCACCTGCCCGGCAGCCTCTCCGCAGCCTGCCCAGCGGGTTCCAAGGCGAGCTCCAGCACCTGGCCTCGCACCTGAGTGTGAGCCCGCCCACCCGCGTGGGTTCAGGCTGAGCCAGGTGTAGGGGGGAGTCCACGTCCAGGTGGAAATGGGGCGACCACGTGCGGGTGGGTGTCAGCAGAGGACACCTCACCCGAGGCCCCGGGAACCCCAACAGCAGCAGGGAGCCCTCCCTTCTCCACCGACGGTTCCCTCCTCCCAGACTCCCGGGCTGTTTGTCCATGGGCAGCCTGGCGTGGGCTCTGCAGTTTGCTTAAGATGGACTTGATACGGAGGGTTCAGCACCCCGGAGGCTCAGGGCCCAGCCCGGGCCCAGCCGGGGAGCCAGGAGCCAGGGCGGGTTGCTGGGCAGGCCTGCTGGTGGCCGTGGGGGAGGGGAGGCTGCGGAGAGCCCAGCGGAGGGGTGTGAGCCTGTGGGCGCTGACACGCTGGGCTCCTGTGCCTCTGCTTGTTGGGGCAGCGGCCTGGGAGCACCCGGGTTGAGCGTTGCCAGGGGGTTTAGGGGCATCCATGGGCACAAGTGGTGAGGGGAGGCCCCGGGACCACCATGGAGCCCACGGGTCACAGCCGCCACCAGGCCAGGATGGTCTCCTGCAGAGGCCAGTGTCCCCGGGGCAGCTGCCAAGGTCAGCTGGTCCAGAAGGGAGACTGGGGGCGTCTGCGGGGCGGGGGGGGGGGTGGGGAAGGGGGCGGCCACGGTCAGGCCTGGGGCCCTAGGGAGGGAGGGGGGACCACAGTCAGGCCGGGGCCCTGGGGAGGGAGGGGGGGGACCACAGTCAGGCCTGGGCCCTGGGGAGGGAGGGGGGACCACAGTCAGGCTGGGGCCCTGGGGAGGGAGGGGGGCCACAGTCAGGCCTGGGCCCTGGGGAGGGAGGGGGGCCACAGTCAGGCCGGGGCCCTGGGCCCACAGAGTCACTGCAGCCCCGCTGAGGGGGTGCCGGCTCCGGCCTGAGTCCACTCCCGGGGGCTCGGTCCTCATGCAGAGGCGCCTGCGGGACCCTGAGTCCGGCTTGGGGTCCCTCAGCACCGGGCAGCTCAGCACAGCACCGGGGGCGACCTGGCGGGCCCCAGGCTGAGCGAGGCCGCTCCCAGCCCAGTTCCCCGGCCTCATCTCCATCCGGGGCCCGGTCTCTCTCAGTCCTGGGTGAGGGGCACCAGCCGATGCCGATGCCGCGGGGCGGCTCCCGGGAGCTTTGCTCTCGGTGGCCTCTCGGAAGCTGCGAACAACTGAGCTTTGTTCAGGCGAATCTGACCTGGTTCTCCGAGCGAGCGAGCGGGCTGCGGGTGGCCCGAGCCTGCAGGATGAGACCGGCCGCCTGCGGCGTAAGATGATCCCGGGCCCAGGCTGCCGCCCTCCCGGCAGGAATGCCAGTCCCTGGGCCTCCTTGTCGGGGAGAGGAACCCTGAGCGGCCACTCCGGTGCCATGTGGGCCCAGCTTCCCCGGGGCCCCTCGCAGCACTGGGGAGCGGGGGAGGGGGCGAGGGGGGGCTGGAAAGGCCTCAGTCTCCCCCCCAACCGCGGGGGAATATCGTCCCCGCCCTCCTGGCCTGGGTTGCAGAGGGGGGCCAGCTAGGAGCCTTCTTTCCCGATGGATGGTGCGGGATGGCATTGCCCCCCCCGCCCCCCAGCAGCTCCGGGGTGTGCAGTGAGGCCTAGGCTGTGGCTGGGACCCTCTGCCCCTCAAGGCTGCACCTGGGAAATGGGGGGCCGCCATGGCAGCCGTGCCTGGGCCCCTCGTCCCGGCCAGGCCAGGCATGTCGGGGCAGCAGCTCGGATGCGGGCAGCGGTGACTGTGCACTGTGCTGTCGGAGAGGCTCGCAGGGAGCGGTTTCCAGGAAGGGCGGGCAGCAGGGCGGGCGGACGCCTGGGGCTTGTCCTTCAGAGGCATCTGACCCGCATCCCCGTCAGCTGGGCCTCCTGTTCCCACCAGATCCCAGCGGGAGAATGACTCGCCCGAAACCCGAAACCCCAGCCGCTTGGAAGTGGGTTAAATCCCAGCCCTGTTATCTTCCGCCCGACCGACCCGTTGAGGGCTGGGCTGGTCAACCTGGAGGGACTGGAGGCGGGGGTTGCAAAACTCGGTCATAAATGCTTGACGTTAGCTCTGTAGCCACAGGGTCAGGCGTGTGTTAAGGGTTAGGGGTTGGGCTGTTTGCAGAGGTGGCCCAGCACGGACGCCGTGGGGGCACCGTGTGTGGCATAGCCAGCGAGGGCAGGGGTGAGGTGGGGGGGTTCTTGTCAGCGCCAGCATCACCAGCGCTGCCTCGGGCGCCGGGGGCCCAGGCGTGGCAGACCTCCGCTGGGGAGTGAGTCAGCTGGGGGCTGAGGCTCAAGCTGCCATTCCTGGGCCTCACTTTATCCTCTAGAGCAGCGTTCTCGACCCTCCTAACGCCACGACCCTTTAATACAGTTCCTCACGTGGTGGTGACCCCCAATTTCATGGTTACAAATTGGACATAGTTAAAGCATAGGGATGAGTCACAAGAACAGTATGTAATTATAGATGTGTTTTCCGATGGTCTTAGGCGACCCCTGTGGAAGGGTCGTTCGCCCCCCAAAGGGATCGCGACCCACGGGTTGAGAACCGCTGGTCTAGAGGGAAGCTCTGAAACACCCTGCGCCTCTGCTCCTCCTCTTCTGCTTTTGTTGTTCGTTGTGCACGTTGCCCGTGACTTATTGCTCAACAATGTGAACAGGAAGTGAACGGGAGACGTTCTCCAGGCCGCTGGGTCACAGCTGCGCTGCGTGTGCTCCCGCAGGACGTGTCTCCACACGCGCCTTCCGTCGGATTATCAGAGGGCCACGGCGTGTTTTCAGAGCTGCGGTCCCCATAGCAACCTCTTTATTTTTTGTTAATCCTCACCGGAGGATATTTTTTTTTAAGTATATTTTTATTGATTTCAGAAAGAAAGGGAGCCCTGACCAGTTTGGCTCAGTGGATAGAGCGTCGGCCTGTGGACTGAAGGGTCCCGGGTTCGATTCCGGTCAAGGGCATGTACCTTGGTTGCGGGCACATCCCCAGTGGGGGGGGGGGGGGGTGTGCAGGAGGCAGCTGATCAATGTTTCTCATTGATATTTCTAACTCTCTATACCTCTCCCTTCCTCTCTGTAAAAAGTCAATAAAAATAAAAATAAAAAAGAAAGAAAGGGAGAGGGAGAGAGAGATAGGAACATCAGTGATGAGAGTGAATTGTCAATCGGCTGCCTCCTGTACGCCCCCTACTGGGGATTGGGCCTAAAACCCGGGCATGTGCCCTTGACCGGAATCAAACCTGGGACCCTTCAGTCCCCAGGCCGACCCTCTATTCGCTGAGCCAAACCGGCTAGGGCACCCCTATTGATTTTTAAAATTTTTTTTTTTTAATTGATTTCAGAAAGAAAGGGAGAGGGGGAGAGAGAGAGGAACATCAATGATGAGAGAGAATCATTGATCAGCTGCCCCCTACTGGGGATCGAGCCTGCAACCTTGGCATGTGCCCTTGACCGGGAATCGAACTGTGACCTCCTGGTTCACGGGTTGATGCTCAGCCACTGAGTCACACCGGCCGGGCCCCCTTGATTTTCAGAGAATGGAAGGGAGGGGAGGAGAGAGAGAAACACTGATGAGAGAGACACATCGATTGGTTGCCTCCCACATGCACCCCAACCGGTGCTGGGGATCAAACCTGCAACCCTGGCACATGCCCTTGACGGGGAAGGGAACCTGAGAGCCTTCGGTGCAGGCAGACGCGTGGAAACCGTTTTTCAATCCAGCTCCTTTCACTTGAAATCGGTCTCACCCGTTATAACTTGCATGGCTCCTCAGAGTGGCTGTCCCTTAAGTGACTTACCCGTCCTCTCCCCAGCTCACCGCGGCGCTCTGCCTGCGGCCGTGGCCCGGGACCCCGAGGCAGGGCTGCTGGGCGGCGGGCGGTCCAGTAGCCGCGCTCTGGGCAGTGGGATGGGGGCTGCTGGGACCCGGGGGTTCCTCCAGGTCATTCATTTGTAAAGCATGGCCCGTGATGCTCCCTGTCCCAGCATTCCTGGGATCGCCCCAAACCAGACACGAGTTCTGCTGCCGCGTTTTGTGAAGAGGTTTAAGGAACAGGAAATGCCCTGATTCCCCACCTGCTCATCGCCAGCCCCCTTGCCTGCAGGCTGGTCCCCCTCCCTGGCTGGGTGCGGAGCCCAGAGCCCGGGAGGAAGTCTCGCTCCCAGAGTCACCTGATGAGACCGGACCAAAGTGGGCCTGCCGGGCGGGAGCCGCAGCCTCAGAGGACAGACCTGAACCCTCTCCAGGCAGAGGGGGGAGGCCGGGCCTGGCCCTCCCTGCTTCCCCCTGCGGCTCCTGCGAAGCCTCCCATTGGTCCCTGAGCCGGGGGACCTGGGACGGCAGAGGTCAGCCCTCCTGCCAGTCAGAGGAGAGCCCGGGACGGTGCAGAGGGAGGGATGTGCTCAGGCTCAGAAGCATCCCTTGTTTGTCTGAAACGCAGATTTAACTGTCCCGTATTTTACACGGGGGACCCAGCGTCCAGGTGCCCGGCTGGTGACGAGGGGAGGCTCCGTGGGTCCGGGCTCAGCACAGGTGTCACGTGATGGACTTGGCCAGCTGGGGGTGAGCTCTCCATGTGCAGGAGCCGCTGGCACCTCCCCACTGTGGGCGGGGACCCGTGGGCAGGCTCCTTGCAGGGCCCTGAACGCCACCAGGAGAGCGGCCAGGTCCTGTCGGTGACCCTGTGTCCCAGCTCCTGGAATAGAGGTCGATGCTCAGTAAGTGTTTTCATGAGCCTGCGTTTTGTAGGTGAGGAAACGGAGGTTCAGAAAGAACTCGCCCCAAGAGCCAGAAGCGCTGGCGGTGGATCTGCCTCCTGATCGTTACTCCACACACAGCTCCGGCCCAGGACCTGGCGCTGCCCTAGCCTCCTCCAGCTTCCGGCCCTGCAGCTGGACCCCAACCCTGACCCCGACCCTGGCCACAACCCCCACCTAAACCCAGACAGAAGCCAAGGGCGCTGCCTCAGCCGGTGGCCCCCTTTGGTTGGCATTTTGTATCGGGGCACCTGCTCCTTGCACCGGCTGGCAGGCCAGGCGCAGCCCCTGCACTTGGCAGAGGGAGTGGCAGGGCAGGGGTGTCAGAGAAGGGGCTGGGACCCTGGCTGCAAGGCCCCAGGCTTTGCTGGGAGCAGAACTTGCTGCAGCGTCCAGCCTTTTGTGGGAGCCCGTTCCCACGGCCAGAGGTTCCATTTGTAGATGAATAGTCCACATCCGAGCTGCCGGCCTTGGGGTGGGGAAGGGGGCCCTGCACTGGGGGCGGGGGGCTTGGAGCATCACAGGAGCATCTGTCCGCCTCCCCAGTGCACACCCCACAGGCCCCCAGTGCGCACCCCGCAGGTCCCCAGTGCGCACCCCGCAGGCCCCCAGTGCGCACCCCACAGACCCCCAGTGCACACCCCACAGACCCCCAGTGCACACCCCACAGGTCCCCAGTGCACACCCCGCAGGCCCCCAGTGCGCACCCCACAGGCCCCCAGTGCACACCCCACAGGCCCCCAGTGCGCACCCCGCAGGCCCCCAGTGCGCACCCCGCAGGTCCCCAGTGCGCACCACACAGGCCCCCAGTGCTCACCCCACAGGCCCCCAGTGCACACCCCACAGGCCCCCAGTGCTCACCCCACAGGTCCCCAGTATGCACCCCACAGGCCTCCAGTATGCACCCCCCGCAGGTCCCCAGTATGCACCCCCCACAGGCCCCCAGTGCACACCCCGCAGGTCCCCAGTGCACACCCCACAGGCCCCCAGTGCGCACCCCACAGGCCCCCAGTGCGCACCCCACAGGGAGCAAAGGCCAAGGGCAGAGAGTAGAGAACAGAAGGAGGCTTATCTCCTTATCGGTTCCTCTGAAGATAAGCCTGGAATTCACTCTTCACTCCCCACCCAGCCCTTGACTTTGATTCAGCCCTCACCGCTCCTGTGAGCAAACGCTGCTGTGGAGGAGGGGGAAGGTGTGTCCTGGGGCCCCCTCCTGGGCTCACAGGGGAAGGGCCGGCAGAGAGAGGTGGGTCCTGAGGGACTCGCAAGGGTTTTAAGGAAAAAGGGAACTGATTTTCTGTAGATGAGCTCCTGTAGACCCGGTGTGTGTGCAGGATGTCCGAGCCTCTTCCTCACAGCCCTCTTTGGGGACAGAGGGACTCTGACTATTGGAGGACTGTCCAGCCCAGTCACTGTTGGTGCCCAGCGGTGGTGTGTGTGTGTGTGTGTGTGTGTGTGATCTCCCCCAGGGACGGGATAGCTCCTCCTCTGTCCTCTCCTCAGGTTAAGGTGTCGGGGCTGTGTGAGCCCCGAGGGGGGTGGGGAGCATGCCCGTGGGTGCAGACAGTGGCTCTGTGACCGGTGGGCGCAGGCGCAGTGCCTGGCAACACAATAATAACAGCGCATGAGCTCCAGTCTGTTTAGAGTCTCAGCCTGTTTAGCCATTTCAACCTCGTGATTGATCAGGTTCCATCATAACAACTTGGTTGAAAGGGAAGAAGAAAAGGCCTTCACTCCTCTGTGTCTTCTCTCTCCTGCCGGCTCCCCAAATTATGTACCCAGGGGAGAGCCAGGACACGTGGGCCAGCGCCTGTCTGCGGGCCTGGGGGACTGTGCCTGGTAGAACTGTATCCAGTGGGGCTGTGCCTGGGGGGACTGTGCCTGGGGTGCTGTGCCTGGTGAGCTGTACCTGGTGGGGCTGTACCTGGTAGAACTGTATCCAGTGGGGCTGTGCCGGGGGGGCTGTGCCTGGTGGGCTGTGCCTGGTGAGCTGTGCCTGGTGGGCTGTGCCTGGTAGAACTGTATCCAGTGGGGCTGTGCCTGGTGGGGCTGTGCCTGGGGGGCTGTGCCTGGTGGGCTGTACCTGGTGGGGCTGTACCTGGTAGAACTGTATCCAGTGGGGCTGTGCCTGGGGGGCTGTGCCTGGTGGGCTGTGCCTGGTGAGCTCTGCCTGGTGGGCTGTGCCTGGTAGAACTGTATCCAGTGGGGCTGTGCCTGGGGGGACTGTGCCTGGGGTGCTGTGCCTGGTGAGCTGTACCTGGTGGGGCTGTATCTGGTAGAACTGTATCCAGTGGGGCTGTGCCGGGGGGGCTGTGCCTGGTGGGCTGTACCTGGTGGGGCTGTACCTGGTAGAACTGTATCCAGTGGGGCTGTGCCGGGGGGGCTGTGCCTGGTGGGCTGTGCCTGGTGAGCTGTGCCTGGTGGGCTGTGCCTGGTAGAACTGTATCCAGTGGGGCTGTGCCTGGTGGGGCTGTGCCTGGGGGGCTGTGCCTGGTGGGCTGTACCTGGTGGGGCTGTACCTGGTAGAACTGTATCCAGTGGGGCTGTGCCTGGGGGGCTGTGCCTGGTGGGCTGTGCCTGGTGAGCTGTGCCTGGTGGGCTGTGCCTGGTAGAACTGTATCCAGTGGGGCTGTGCCTGGGGGGACTGTGCCTGGGGTGCTGTGCCTGGTGAGCTGTACCTGGTGGGGCTGTATCTGGTAGAACTGTATCCAGTGGGGCTGTGCCGGGGGGGCTGTGCCTGGTGGGCTGTGCCTGGTGAGCTGTGCCTGGTGGGCTGTGCCTGGTGAGCTGTGCCTGGTGGGCTGTGCCTGGTAGAACTGTATCCAGTGGGGCTGTGCCTGGTGGGGCTGTGCCTGGGGGGCTGTGCCTGGTGGGCTGTACCTGGTGGGGCTGTACCTGGTAGAACTGTATCCAGTGGGGCTGTGCCTGGGGGGCTGTGCCTGGTGGGCTGTGCCTGGTGAGCTGTGCCTGGTGGGCTGTGCCTGGTAGAACTGTATCCAGTGGGGCTATGCCTGGGGGGCTGTGCCTGGGGGGGCTGTGCCTGGGGGGGCTGTGCCTGGGGGGGCTTTGCCTGGAGGGCTGTGCCTGGGGGGGCTGTACCTGGTGGGGCTGTGCCGGGGGGGGGGGGCTGTACCTGGTGAGGCTGTACCTAGTGGGCTGTACCTGGTGGGGCTGTACCTGGTGGGGCTGTGCCTGGGGGGCTGTGCCTGGTGGGCTGTACCCAGTAGAACTGTACCTGGTGGGCTGTACCTGGTGGGGCTGTACCTGGTGGGGCTGTGCCTGGGGGGCTGTGCCTGGTGAGCTGTGCCTGGTGGGCTGTACCCAGTAGAACTGTACCTGGTGGTCTGGGATGATGCCAGCAGCTGAATCTCACATTGTCTCCTCTCTTTCCGAATGTTTTATTTTGAAATCACATAAAAATAAGTTCTCGGCTGGACCTCCTGAGCCCTTGGTGTCTGGGAGACGTTCCAGCTGCCCCTGCACCCTGGGGGCTTGGCCGCAGGCTGCATAACCAGGTCTGGGGATGGGGTGGCCGGGGGTCTCTGGGACATAGCAGCGTGTTAGGTGCAGGCACCGCGGCCACACAGCTCCCCCTTCATTCGCGGGGAGCATGCCCTGCACCTACTCGGTGCCACGTGTTCTGGGCAACTGGAAAAATGAACTAAATAAAATAAAAACTACCGTCCCCCATCAGTTTGGGAAGATGGGAGCCCTGCGGGTTCTTGGGGCTCAAATGCCTGCCGGTGGGGCGCGGGGGAGGGTATTCCGGACAGATCCTCTTCCTTTGCCGTTGCCCAGAGCCAGAGCAGGGCCCGGTGGGTGTCGGACAAGTGGGGCTGGGACGGCCCGCCTCCTCCTGGCCTCAGCCTCCTCGGGGCCAGCGCAGCCTCTCCTCCCAGCCCTCGGCGGCCACGGAGCCCGGGCCAGTGGCCGTGGCTGTGAGTGCGCAGTGACTGCCCGCCCCCCTTCAGGGTCGGCGTGGTCTGCTGGTCCCCCCATGGTGGTCCCTACCCGCCTGCCGGGGGCTCTGGGCCCTTTAGAGGCGCTGCTGGTAGCCTTCAGGCCCCGCGGGTCTCGGTTCGGGTTGTGTTTGTGGAACGAGTGAATGCAGGCTCGAACGAGACGACAGCCTGTCCGGAAGGCTGCGGGAGGGGCTGTCAGATGGGGGGCTGCAGCCTGGACCCCCCTGAGCAGCTTGCCTTGCTGTTGGCGGGAAAGGCCTTCGCTGGGCACAGCTTGCTGAAGGCGGGCCTGGTTACCCCGATGACACCCCCAGAGCACGCGACCTGGCAGCCGTGCGGGTGCACGCGGCTTAGCACCTCAGCAAATCTCTTCAAGTCGGGGCTTGCGGGCCATAAGCCTCCGAGGCTGCAGTGCTGGGCGAGGCGTGTGCACGGGGAGGGCGCCCTGCAGCTCGAGGCCACGGAATCCGGTTCTGTTCTTGTCTCCCGGGGGGTGGGGGAGAGGACGGCTCCAACCCAGCCCAGATCCAGCCCCGTGGCCCCTGTGGCAGCCCCGTCCCCAGGAAACCCCGTCCCAAGACAGGTAGACAGGGTCACACCTGGGGCTGCCTGGCGCCCCCTCCTCTCTCCATCCCGCCGACAGTCCCGGCGCCTGGCACACGTGCCCAACTCCAGATTTGGGCGTTTGATGGAGTTGGGTGTCTTCCGGCCTCAACTCCTCGTAGCCGTGCGGCCTTGACCAGTTACTCAACCCCGTGGAGGCCCAGCGCCCTCATCGGCAAAATGGCGAAGGGAGGGTTCGGTGGGAAAATGTGTGTGAAGGCTCTGCCCAGGGCCCGGCCAGCGCCGACGGTGGCGGCTGTCGCTGCAGATGGCTGCTGGGTCCAGGTGTCACCTGGGAGGACGAGGGCCTCTGGCCTGGCCAGGGACCACTTTCTGGTTCCGGAGCCCCCGCAGGGCCGGAGGGAGGAGGTGCCAGTGTTACCGCCTCCCGAGGCCTCTCGTGACCTCTGCCCTCTGCCTTTGCCTCTAGGAGTCACGCGGACACCCAGCGGCCGTCTCCGGAGGTTCGGTGACCCGGCGGGCCCAGGTAAGTGGCTGCTCGGCCTCTGCCCCTTCCTCTGGGGCAGCGGTGACCCCTCACAGGCTCGGACGGGCTCTGCCGACCTCGGGGCCCCGCCTGGGCAGGGCAGGGCAGGGCGGAGGGGGCGCTGCCTCCCAGCCTCGGCGCCCGGGTGAGTGTGGCAGCCTCTCCCCTGGGCCTCCAGGCCTCCCTGACCCGACCCCCGTGTGACCGTCACTGGAACCCACCTTGTCCTGCTGCTGCCGCGCCCAGCAGCCCGGCCCGGCCTGTGCGGCCCCTCCCCACGGTCGCTGAGCCAGAGGTGATGGGACTTGCCCCCCGAGGAGACAGCAAGCTCCTGGAGGCCCCGCTGGGTGCCAGACCGCAGGCGGGACCAGCGAGGGGACTGGTGTGTGTGGCAGGCGGCCGTGCCCTTACGGAGCGGCCGTCCTGGCGGAGGCCACGTGCCGCCGGAGCGCACTCCCACCTCCAGGCCCCCCGGCCACAGGCCCTGACGGTGGACACTTCCCGAGTCCGTACTGTCCCGTGTGGGAGCCGCCAGCCCCATGTGACTGTTGACGCCGGAAGTATCCGTCATTGGCTTTATTTTGTTTATTCCTTCATTTGTGTAGAGTTATTTCCACTGAATGTCTGCATGTGGCCCGTGGCTGTAAAATGTGACGGTCCCTGGCCACCTGGGCCCCGGGATTCCGCGCTCAATTCCGGAGCCTCCCTCTGGACCAGCGCAGACCCCTCCCCAAGTCCGTCCTCCAGAGGCCACACCTGCCGGGGGGCTGGGCACCCCAGACCCGTGGGGTGGCCGAGGGGCCGCTCTTTGGGAGGCGTGGGGGGGAGTGGGAGTGACGTGAGGTGGCGTGTGATGCGTTGATGACCGCACGGTGTGTGTATGAGGCCTTTGGCTGCAGGATGGGGCCGGGCTGGGAGGGAAGAGTGGCGTCCAGCTGGAGGCCCCCGGGCGGGTGAATGACTCACATCTTGGTTAAGCAAGGTCCCCACCCCCTCAGCCAGGCCACGTCGCTAACCACTGGACGCCTGGCCGCTGTTGTATGCGGGGGAGGGGGCATTCCTCTGGGGCCGCTCTGTCTCCCCCCACACCCCCCCCACCCCCGCACTCCGGTGAGCTGGCTGGGGCTGCCTGGGTGTGCCGGGCCGGGAGAGGCCTGCGCTTGGCAAGTGATGTCTCAGGAGGCGGGCGCCTTGGGCGGCGGGTGGACAGGCCCTGGCCACTGCCCTGGGCGCAGGCCGGCCAGTTCTGTGCCGTCAGCACTTGGCGGCGGCGACCACAGCTCCGCCTGGAAGCCTAAGGCATAATTTCCCAAGCCCAGAGCCGGGATCTGGGTTCGCATGGGGCCGCCTGCTGACACGCGCGATCCTCTCCGGGGGCGTGGGAGGCAGGACGCCCTTTCCTACCTTCCCGCCTCGCGTCTCTGCCTCCTCGCGGCTACGACCTTGGCCCAGGCCGGGCTCTCGCCTGGGTCCCAGCCTCTCAGCCCCTTCGCTCGACCCCGACCCGGCAAAGGGGCCGCCTCCCTCGCCGTGCTTCCTCCGTTATTTCAGTTTCCGCGGCTGCGGGTGGGACAGGCCCAGTGGCTGTGTCTGCCCTGAGCCCGGTCCCTCCGCTCACACGCACCCTCGGCCACCTTCCCACCAGCTCCCTCTTCTCTGTCTTCGTCTTCCATTAACAGCCGTTAGACATACGAGAAGGTAAAGAATAAACGAGGCACCTGTGCGCCCTCCCCTCCCGCCCGGCCACGCTGCCACGCCCGTTCCCGCCGAAGCCCCATCCACGTGCGTTCAGCGCCGGCCGCTGCGGCGTGTCTGGGCGGCGGGCTGCGTGTTGCAGGCGGCAGCATTGTGCGTGGGGCAGCGTCGTGCGTGGGGCGGCCCGCTGCTGCTCTTTGCCGCTTCACGCCGCGGGGCACTGAGGTTTGCCGCTGGATCCCTGCCGCTCGGTGCGGTTACGTAGGCCCAGGCCGGGGCTCCTCGGCGTGGGGGGCGGCGTTGTCTCCGCGCTGGGCGGCCCGGGGTCCGTGGAAGGGGTCCCCCGTGGCCAGCGCCGCTGACAATGCCCTCGCGGGGCTTCTTCGGGCGGATCGGCTGGGTTACGGGGTCGCCCAGCCTGAGCCCTGCCAAGTGGCCTTCCGGCGAGTCCCACACTCACCACTTCCTGGGCCTGCAGCAGCCACGCTGGGCAGCTGCCTCCCGGACCGCCGTCTCCGGCCACCCTCTGCCCCAGTTCCCAGGCACCGTCTGTGCCCGCCTCCCTGCGCCTGTCCCCGAGCTGCCTCCTCCTGCCCTGGCTTCCGGGGTGCTGCTGGGACCTGCTTTTCCCCCTCACACGCCTCTGGGGCAGGCGCCTCCTCTGCAGTCCCACCTCGTTCCTGCCGTAGTGGGCGGGCAGTGGCGACCTCCCCGAGTTTGTGGTCGCTCGTGGTCGCCCAGAAAGCGGCGGCTTCGGAAACAGGTTTTTTACAGACGCGGTGGGTTAAGGAGATGAGGTCGTAGGAGAGTGGGCCCCCCCGCCAACGGCTGGGGTCCCTATGAGAAGGGAAGAGACACAGACATGTGGGGGCAGGAGGAGCCCGGTGATGACAGGGGCAGGAAGGAGTGCTGAGCCGCCAGCCGGGAAGCGCCCGAGGCCCCAGAAGCTGGAAGAATCGGGGAGGGTTTTCCCAGAAGCTCTGACTCCCCGGCTTTGGACTCTGCCTCCGGGGCTGTGAGAGACCCATTACTACTGTTGTAAGCCCCTCGGCTATGGGGGTTCCTTACAGCAGCCCCAGGAGGCTAGTGCACCCTCCCACCCGGGCGTTGTGGGGGGACATGCACACACAGAAGGATTCCCTAAATGCTGCTTGTCTGGTCCGGCTCCCTCCCCGTCCTCCCCCCCCCATCCCACGTCCCTTCCTTAGGAAGGTGGCCCTGCTCCAGGCCCCGGGGCCCCGCCCAGTGAGTGCTCAGCAGACTCTCAGACACCACACTCATCCCCTCTCATCATAGACAGCAAGCGCCGGAAGGGCGGGCACAGGGCACAGGGCACGCTGCCTGGCACAGACCAGCTGCCCAGGGCATGTGCTGAATGGCCAGGTGCCCCGTATGAGGCCACGAGGGCAAACTGGAGGGAGCGGGCCTTTGTGGCGGGAGGAAGGGGCGCCGCGTTCTGGCTGCCCGCGTCCTGGCTGCCCTCCGACCTTGCGCCTGGGCTCCGGCACCTGGAGCTCCTCACTTCCCTCCGTCCTCTGACACCTGCTTCTCCATCCCCCGCGGCTCAGCCTCGCCGTCCACCCAGGTCCTCAAGCACGACCTCTCAGTGTGGTCCTTGACCTCTGCCCCCCACACCCCCAGGTCAACAGGTGGCCAAAGTCTTGTCAACTCACTCTACCCCCAAGCAGCCCTGGGAGGGGCTGCCCGTGGTCGGGGCCGCCTCGGTCAGGCTCTGCCCCTCTCCCCACCCCTTCTCCCCTCTGGCGCCCTCCGCACCCCGCAGTGGGAGTTTGCTGAGTCGCCCTGTGCCAAAGACGGGGTGACAGGCCCCGGACCTGCTGCTTACAGGGCCCCAGGAACAGCCCTAGCCTGAGTCTCAGCCATTCGCCTTCCTCCCCGAACAACGTGAGCTTCAGCGCCCACTGCAGCGTCTCCTCCCAGGCTCCCTGCAGGCACCGGGGGGCTCTGGCTCGGTCTCTGTCCTGCTCCACCTTGTCCAGGGCGGCTGGGGGCCCGGGGGCCTGGCCTCGGGGATGCCGGGTCTGGCTGGCACAGGGGCATCCAGAGCGAGAAGGACGCTGCGCAGCCCCTGAGTGACCGCCCGGGCTCCCGCCTGGACCTCCAGCAACACCGGAGCAGGCCCGGGCAGAGCGGGGGCATTGCTCCAAGACCAGGAGGGCCTGAGGGCTCAGACCGCCCTGAGCTCTGTGGACAGTGCCCGCATGGCTCGCAGGGGCAAGAGGGAGTGGCGCCGGCCGCACGAGTGCGTGGCGATGACATCAGCGGGCTCGGAAAGGTCACGGATGACCCCAGTGCCACGCAGCGGCCGCTGGAGAGGGGAGGAGCCTCACGGGGGTGCTGCTCCTGGAGCACCTGCAGGAGGAAGGCGCGGTCTGCACCAGCACCTGCCCCCTGGGCATCGGGCCGCTGTGACGGGCTGGCTCGGAAGAACCGAGGAGCTGGACGAGTGCCGGGCCCAGCGGGCTACGGGGGCCACGGCGTCACCTCGCCCACCAGTGGGACAGGAGCTGCCGCGGGGACGCTCCCGGAGCTGAGAGGCCCGTCAGCCCTTGGAGATGGGCCTGGGCTGGATGAGAAACCTGCAGGCCAGCGGGGAGAGCAGCCTGGGGACGGGGAGAGCAGTGGGGGGTGGACACGCGCTCTGCCAGGCAGACGGAGCAGCTGGGCAGGATCCTGCTGTGCTGGAGTCAGAGAGGCCCAGACGCGGGCAGGGGGGCAGCGCCAGGCCCAGGGCGGGAGGCCCGGCTGAGCATCAAGGTCAAGCTGGAGGCTGAGGCCGCCGTCTGCTGCCGCCCGCGGAAGAAGGCAAGGACTTGGGTCTTGGGGACGCCCTGGACAACAGCCACTCATACTCCGTCCTAAAGACCACCCCTGCGGGCCGCAGCGGGGTCACGTCAGCGACACAGCTCTGAGGTGTTAAAGGCAGCAGACGCGGGTATCCCTGCAGGGACGAGGCCGATAAAAGGCCCAGACATAAAAAAATCAGAGAGTCCGGCCGTCCTTCCCCACAGGGCGAACTGGAACCCGAGTACAGTGCTCATCCCCGCTCGGTCCTGCTCCCTCCCTCCCTGCTCCCAGGCGTAGGCTGTCCCGGGGTCACAGCCCCCCACTTTCTCACCGCTGAAGGCATTCTCCTTCCGGGGTACCCTGGACCCAAGCTGTCAGCCCCCCAGCAGCTCGGCCTTGGGGTTCCACTGCCTGCCCCATCGGCTGGGCGCTCCGTGGCCCTCAGCAGGCGGCGGGAGAAGCCGGGGGTGGGGTTAGGGGGCGGCCAACAATGAGTTTAGGTGGAAACGCCAGCCTTCTGTTGCCTCGACGGCAGCGCGGCCTATCTTTTCGTTTGCCTTCTGGGGAGAAGTCTATGGAGACCGTGAGTCTCCAGGTGGAGGAGGAGGAGAAGCAAGCCCGTCCGGCCGGGCAGTGGGCTCACGTTTAATTATTTGACCCAAATTAAAACCTCGTTCCTCAGCAGCACGGCCAGATGGCGAGCGCTCGCAGCCACACGTGGCGGCCGCCTTGGACCCAGGAGAGAGCGCTGACATCATCGCGGGGAGCGCTGGCCGGCAGTTTGCACGCACCGGACGCTGGAACTCACGGGCTCCCAGCGGGCAGTGAAAGAGCAGCTCAGGGCAGAGTTTTCAGTGTTCCGGGGGCCGTGTGCACGCAGGGGCCCCGGGCAGACTCCACCAGGCCCCGGGCCCTGCACCCCGAGCTCCCACGGCCTCCTGCCTTCGCCGGGAAAGATGTGCCAGCTCGCGGCTCGGGCCGGGCTGCAGCCCGGACGGATGGCTGCGCGAGAGGCCCTTCGCGGTGGAGCCCACCCGGCCTGGGCCGCTTCTCTCCGTTGTCTTGGTTCCCGCCCATCCTAACCTGGAAGGACTCCCAAGCAACAGTCCAGCCGGCCCGGATCCTAACACGTCAGCCCGCAGCAGTCCGGGGCAGAGTCCGCTGGGTTCTATTTATTTAGGAACAGCCGAATGGAGGGGCAATAAAAAGCAATGGAGGGGCAATAAAAAGCGGGGAGAAGGTTCCGGAGAGGAATGCAGCCGGCCCCAGGCCCGGAATCCGGAATCCGGAATCCCGAATCCGTCCTGCCCTGGAGGCTGCAGCAGCCAGACTGGCCGCCTGGTGGTCTCGGCCAGCTGCCTGCTGAGCTGGCAGGGACGGTAGCAGCGGCCACAGGAGGTCGGGGGGAGGGGGCTCCTTACTTATAACTCAGGGAAGCCAACCCCAGTGGTTGAGACTTTCAAAGGGAGAGGTTGCAGGGCCCTGGAGCTGGAGCTCTTGGAGGAGGAACGGTGGATGCCTGAGTGAGGGGAGGGGCGGGAGAGACAGCCTGAAATCCGAGCCCAGGCCCCAGAAAGTGCCCCTGCAGCCCCCCCCCCCCCCCCCGCCCTCCTCCTGCCTCCACAGGGCCCTCTCCCGCATGGCCACCCGGCGCAAGGCCATGTCCATCCTGCGACCCCTTCCCGAGGCCCCTGCTGCCCACGGCAGGCCCCCGGGTGCTCGCTCCTTTCCTCCGGGCCTGCAGTGGGAGCTCAGGGTCCCCTCCCGGGGGGTGCGGGAGGCACAGATGTGCTTCCTGGAAGGGGGCAGCCCTCACTCTTCCTCCCTCTGCCCCGGGCCCTCGAAGGTGATGGTGGCATTGCCAAGAAAGGGCCGGGAGTATGGAAACCCGGGGGCAGGTCTGCGGGCTGCAGGACAAGACGCCAGCTTGAGCGCCGCCTGGAAGGGGCTGGGGGGCAAGTGTGCCCACCCCAGGGCGTGGCCAGGCTGGGTGCGGGCGTGGGGCCCGGCTGGCTGGCACAAGCAGTTTCCCGCAGCTGTGGCCTCGGGCACAGGGACCCTGCCTCCCTGGGGCAGCATGTGTCGTGGGTTCGGCGTGGGGAGAGCTGTAGGAAGGGAGGGCGGCCCCCCGCTGGGACCACTCGGCCGTTTACTGGGCCTGCTGTGCCTGGCGCCCCTCAGACAGGGACAAAGCTCTGCAGAATCCAGAGCCCACCAGTGCTCTGGGGGCTGGAGCCACGTGGGAACCCGCTTTGGGGATGGGGACTGGCCTGACTCAGCGAACAGCCGGGGCCTGGCCCCCCTCCCTGCCTGGCCTCACCCCACCTCCCCGCAGGCCTCACCCCACCTCTGTGCTGGCTCCTGACTGACTCAGGTCTCATCCAAGCCCATCGGTGCTGCCAGGTTTTTGGTTTCAAATGATCCCCCGCATGGCCAGGATGCTTGGACTGTTAGGCACGGCGGCGGGGGGAGGACCTCGAGCCAAGCTCTGCCGAGGGAGACCGAGGGCCGAAGCCTCGCTCAGCAGCTGCCCCGACCGCAGCAGTGAGAGCTGGCGCGAGCTCGCCGGTGCCGGCAGGAGGTGGCCAGGAAGGGTGAGCCCGGCCACGGCGGCCCTCGTCCCGCCCACCACCGGCCGGGGCTGCCGCCGCCGCCTCCGGAATCGGTGCTGGAGAGACCCTTTGGCACCAAAGGGGTTTCTTTATAGGCCTCTGCAGTTTCTGAATTTAATACAAAGAACATGTTACCTTTATAATCAGAGAAACCAATAAGGAAGGTTTTTTAAAATCAGAAAAGAGATGAAGTAACCCCAAAAGTTCCCACGGTTCCCGTTGCTCTGACTTACTAACTGGTTTAACGTTGAGTTCTAGAAGGAACGGTCGTCAGCAGGAAACGTCACACGGGGGACGCCGGCTCTTCAGTCTGTGGCTCCCGCGCGCGTGGCTGTCCTGTGGCTGCGCTGACGCATGTCCACACGCTGGGGGCGTCTCGTCGTCTCACGTCTCACGGCGCCGGAGGCCGCGCTCCCTCCGCAGGCTCTAAGGCAGTGGTTCTCAACCTGTGGGTCACGACCCCTTTGGCGGTCGAACGATCCTTTCACAGGGGTCGCCTAAGACCATCCTGCATATCAGATATTTACATGACGATTCATAACAGTAGCAACATGACAGTTATGAAGAAGCAACGAAAAGAATTTTATGGTTGGGTCACAACATGAGGAGCTGTATTTAAAGGGCCAGAAGGTTGAGAACCGCTGCTCTAAGGAGTCCGTTCCCGCCCTCCTCCCGCTCTGGGGGCCGCCGGCACCCCTTGGCTGGTGGCCGCCTCCCTCCGGGCTCCAAGGCCAGCATCTTCCCATGGTCCCGTCTCTGCTCCGTCTCGCACCCCTTCCACTGCCTGGCTGTCAGGTCTCCCTCCGCCTCCCTCTTATGTGGGTCCATGGGATGCATTGAGGGTCCACCTGCAATCCAGGGTCGTGTCCCCCCTCAGGGTCCTTCGCTAAGTCCATCTGCAGCCACTCTTTCTCCACATGAGGCTCCGGGTTCCAGGGATGTGACATCGCGGGGCCGTCGTGCAGCTCACCACGGCGCCTGAGCCCGGCTCCCCTTGGCTGAGACACGGTCCCACCTTCTGTCCCCGTGCAGCTGCCTTTGGGGTGTCCTCCAGCTCTGCTGAGGGCGGGCGGGGGCTGTGCTTGTCTCCCAGAGTCTGAGAATTGCCGCCCCCCCCCCCCACACACACCCAGGAAGATGCCCTTGTTACTGGGCAGACTGCACTTGGGGTCTTGTCCTGGGCGGGAGGGGACGGGGGCTTGGTGCCACCCAGCTCGGGTGGCCATGGCGGGCAGGATCCGCGCACGCAGAGGCCGCCCGGGAGGGACGGGCAGCAAACAACGAAAATGAGCGAAGGGCAAACGGGGAGACGTGGTTTCATCTCAAAGGGGTGGCACCTCCGGCCCAGCCCACGTGGCCGGGCAGGGCTCAGGGCTGCGGCCACAGGCCCTCGCCGTCCCGGGAGAAGCGGAAAGTCTGGAGTTCCGGGTGAAATCGCTGAGCGGCCGGCATTGGCACGTCGCACATTTCTTTGAACAGGGCCGGGCGAACAAACCCGGCTCTGTCTGTCCCCAGGGCTGCCCGTTCCAGCCCTGGAGGTGCATGAAGCTTACAGAGCAGAAGGGGTGTCCCCAGCTCCCCGCGCCCCAGCCCCGGGGACCCCAGGCCCACAGCAGCAGCCCCCAGCTCGCCGGGGCCCTGCCCCCTGCCAGAGGCGCTGAGTCTGGGGAAATGGGCGGGCGGCTCCCCCAGGGGACAGCTGAGACTCACTGACTCATGCGTGTGGTAGGAATCTTCCAGGAAGTCTGTCCCGCTCTCCCGGGCGCTGGGCGGGGCGCTGCCTCTGCCACCGCGGACACCGGGCACCGGCGACGGCAGCTGCTGCGTGGGCTGCTCGGGCAGGTGCTCCTGCACGGCCTGCCTGGGGTGCGGCCGCCCTCCTTCCTTCCGGCCGAGCTGGGTCGGGGTGACGCCGGGCAGCCGCTGAGGGCAGGCGAGGCCGCCCAGGACCCCGCTGCTCAGACGCCGGGACCAGAGGAAGCCGTGGCGTCGGGGAGCTGGGGAATGAAAGGCGGTGGACGTCGCCAGGAATCTGACGCTGAGCTGGCTTCCAAGAGGCTCAGGGAAGCTGCTCCAAGTGGATATTAAAAGGGAGCCGAGCAGGACTCGCCGGGCCGAGTGGGTGGAGAGAGGCCGCCGGAAGCGCCGAGCCACCGCCGAGCCTGGACACGGTCCTCCCTCCGTGGTCCCGCCGCCTGCCCGCCCGTGGACCGGGACCTGGGCCGTGGGAGCCCTTCGAGGCCCACGGCTGCCCTCGCTCCTCCTCCTCCTCCTCCCCTCCACCCCCCCCTCCTCGCTTTCCTGCTCCCCGTCGCTCCGATTTAGAGGCAATGCTACGCGGAGCGGGGCACACATATGAGCAGCACATGGAGATGTGATCCGGGGTTCGCCATCGCAGCAGATTGAAGAAATTAGACCAGACAAAGGGTGTTTTGGAAGAGGAGGAGGAGGAGGCAGAGGAGGGAGGGCGACGGGGAGGAAGGGGAGGACGCCTCTGGAGAGGGGACCGGGACTCCGCCCGCTGCCAAGTCTGTCGAAGTGATGGAAAGAGACCGGATCTCAGGTAGGCGAGCCCCCCACCCCCAGCCTCCCTGATGCTTCGGGAGTCGTTGCCCAGGGGTCACTTGGGCTCATTCTTGTGGACGTGTTCCTCCTCCTGTTGACCGTTCCGAGGTCGTGGCAGGTCATGTTCCTAAAGCGAAGCCCCACTGAGTCCCTTCCCCGCCCCCCGTGCCACTCACTTCCGCACGGGGAGGCGGCCGGGACCGGGTGGGGGGACCTGGGCGGCAGCATTGGGCGGAGTTGGGGGCGCCGGTTGGTGGTTGTTTGCCCTCCGTGCGGTTTGTGTTGTCGCTGCCAGCCGGTCTGTCTGCAAGGCCGCCGCGGTGTCCTCCCCGAAATAGCATTTTGGTGCCTTCCTGGGGCTTGATTACAGGGAGGAGGTCCCAGTGCCCAGAGGAGATGGGCAGACGCGCGTGTGTGTGTGCGCGCGAGGCTTCGGGGGGATGAAGATGGATCGTGCTGGGGGGTGACAGTGTCATCGGGTCCCATGCTTACCTGGGAGCCCTGGGATGGAGAGGGGAACAGTGGCCACCGTTACGAGGGACATTTCAGGCCAGAAAGATGAGCAGATGTGGGCTCTGCTCAGAATCACGGTGTAAAACATCTGCCCACACTTCAGGGTCCGGAGGCAGGGCAGGCGGCTGGGTCTCGAGCTGTGAGCCCCCCGAGACAGGCCAAGTGGCCGTCCAGGTCGGCAGCCCCCACAGAGCAGGCCCAGACCGTGGGGCCGGGACCCTGAGGTGGGCGAGGGCGGCCGGAGGAAGGGGGGAGGCTGTCCTGCAGGGGTCCGGGAGGAGACCCCCGCTCCAGGTCAGGCCGGCCTCGTGTGCCGGGCTGTGTCAGCTCTGACCGCACCATGAGTGACTAACTCCCACTCATGTGGCGTCTGCCGCTGACCACGCACCCCTCGAGCCGGGTGCCGGGTCCCCGAGCAGGGCTGTGGCGTCCTCGGCAGCAGCCTCGTCTGCGCTCAGGTGTCCCGAGCTGACCCGTGGGTCACAGTGAGGCCGAGGGTGCCACCTCGCACTGCCGTGGCCTGGGCTGTTGTTTGCCACGGGGCATGTTGGATGAGGCCAGACGGAAGGAAGGCCTGTGTCCGTGGGCCGGCCACCAGAGCGGCTGGCGGAGCGTGTGTGTGTGTGTGGGTGCGTACGGGTGCCCAGGCCGCTGGGCACGCACACACTGGCACAGCGGGCTGACCACGGGAGGCGGGGCAGCCGTGGACTCGGGCGGAAGGCCACCCGTCCATGTCTGAACTTGGTGACGTGGGCCCGCGGGGGCAGACGGGGTTAAGGAGCTAGGGTTTCCTGTTCTCAGCGTGGCAGGGCCACGGGTCAGAGGCCACCTGAGAGGCCCGTGGGAGGCCTGGCAGGATGGCCACTGCCCTGGCCAGAAAGATGAGCAGATGTGGGCTCTGCTCAGGTCCTGGAGCAGATCACGGGGGAAACATCTGGTTAGCGCGCCAGGGCGGGGGGCGGGGGGGGCGGGGGGGGGGGAGGCAGACAGCCCGTGTTGGGGGCCTCGGTCCAGCCTTCGTTTTAGATGACCAAGCCCGGTCCAGATGGTGACCACAGGGGACCAGAGAGCTGGCACACAGAGGTGGCGGGGCGGGTCGCTGGGGGGACGCGGGAGTGACCGCCATGTCCTGGAACCTCCGGGCTCAGCAAACCCCAGGAACTCGGCAACGGCCGGCTCTGCGGCCTGACCACCGGGCCGAGGCCGCTCTCTGCTGGGGACGGCACGGGAAGGGGTGACGGGAGCCTCCTCCCCGGCTGTTTGAGGGAAAGGCATGGCTTTCTATGAAACCCTCATTCGGATGCATTTTTATTCAACAAACAAACAAAACAGTGTCCTGCCGGCCGTTGTGGCTCAGAGGTTGAGCATTGACCTATGAACCAGGAGGTCAGGGTTTGATCCCTGGTCAGCACAGGCCCGGGTTGTGGGCTGGACCCCCAGTGGGGGGCGTGCAGGAGGCAGCCGATCCGATTCTCTCTCCTCATTGATGCTTCTATCCCTCTCTCTCCCTTCCTCTCTGAAATCAATAAAAATGCTGCTTAAACAAACATGCACCCTCGCCGGTTCAGCTAAATGGTTAGAACGTTGGCCCAAAAACCAAAGGGTTGGGGGTTCGATTGCGGTCCAGGGCACGCGCCTCGGTTGCAGGTTCCATCCCCGGCCCAGGTCAGTGTGTCTCTCTCACGTCGACGTTCCTCTCTTTCTCCTCCTCCTCCCTCCCTTCTCCTCTCTCTAAAAACCAATGGGAAGATATCCTCAGGTGAGGATTAAACACAGCAACAAACACGAACAAACAAAACCTGAAACTCATTCTTTCAAAGCTGAAAAACTGGTTACAGAAGGAATGGGAACGAAAGCCCGAGCTGTTTCCCGACGTCCCTCGGGCCTGGTCGGACCCGACCTTGGCCTGACCTTGGTCTGTGATGGTAACGCCGCAGTCACCAGGCCCTGGGAAGCGAGTCCCCTGCGGCCCGGGCCTCCGTTTCCTCATCTGTAAAGGGAGAGGTTGGGCAGGCCCAGCCTGTGGCCTCTGAGCCTGTTCTGGGGGCCCCTTCCTGCTGGAGCTCTGTCCTTCTCGCCAGCACACCCCGCTGTCTCTTGGAACGGTGGCTGTGGCACCCCCACCCCCACACGGGCACAGGGGAGGTGAGCAGGGGCCGGGCTGCTGTGCACATGTGGAGGGGGCTGCCCCGCGAGACCCCCACTGCCCACTTCCACGGGGCTGTCCCCGCGCATGCCCACTGGGCTGGCGTTGAAGGCGTGTCCGGCCAGCTCTCAGCCACTGCCCCGCAGCTGTCCACGAAGGGCTGCGGGGACGGTGAGGTCTGCCTACCCTCGGGCGTGGGCGGCCTCAGGAGACCTTGGCTGCTGCCCAGGCTGTGAGCCGGGGCCTGGCCCCCTCACCCCGCCCCCCCACCCCCCCCATACACAGAAGGTGCCTGAGGGCTGGTCAGGGCGGGTGAGTCACGCAGGACTGGCTGCTGGGACCCGAGGCCGCTCCTGCAGCCCCGGTTCGTGTTTCTTCCCATTCGGTCCGGCCGGTGGGGAAGGTTCTGTGGCTTTTGCAAATTAAGCTGTTTTATCTGGTTCCAAGCGCTTGCATTTCAGCGGGAGAGTCTCCAGGAGGGAATTTCCACTGAGGCGCTGTCCTGGGCTCAGCGGGGCCGGGAGCGGGGGCGGGGGCGCTGCAGGCAGGGCGTGTGGACGTCCAGGCTGGGCCCTGACGGTGGCGTGGGGTCCAGGAGGGCCGGGCCACGGTCACTGGCCGCCCGCCCCTGGCTGGGCACCTGCCTGAGGCAGTGAGGCCCAGCGGCCACCAGCAGCAGAGCCGGCGCTCTCTCCTCTCCCTACAGTCCTCACCGTCCCCGTCCTCACTGTCCCCGTCCTCACTGTCCCCCTGTCCTCATTGTCCCTCTGTCCTCAGTGTCTCCCTGTCCTCACTGTCCCCCTGTCCTCACTGTCCCTCTGTCCTCAATGTCCCTCTCTCTGCTGTCCCCGCGTATTTCTGGGTCCCGGGCACTTCCACCCCAGCCTGGCTGGGGCTGTGGTCCTGGCTTCCTGGACCTGCTCTCGCCCCCTCGGCTTCACTTCTTGGGTCCGAGATGAGGGGCCTGGCCCGAAGCCCCGGCCCCCTGAGCCCTGACCGCAGGCCTGTGCACACCCTCTCCGCGCTCGGCTCCAGGCCCCTGCCCCTCTCTGCCCCTCTCGGTCCCGGTCCCTGAGCTCCTGGTGTTCACGCTGGGTGGCCCTGGGTCTGGACTCCCCCCCCTTCTGCCCAGCCCAGCCCTGGCCGTCCTGCCCTCCAGCCTGGTAGTGGGTCCCGCGGGGTCCAGGTGCCCCGAGGATGCAGGTCGCACAGCCATGCCCGCCGTGGGAGATGTCACTCGGGATATCGCTACTCGCCAACGACCACGGAACGCCGGCTTTAGAGCGGTCGGCTCGGTCAGATGCCCGAGTGAGCTCAGTGACTGCACAGGGCCTGGTCCCGATGGTGTCGCGTCCGCGTCCGTGGGAGAGGCAAGGGGTGGGGGCTCCTGTGCACCCAGAGAGGGCGGTCTTGGGCTGTGCCCTGTGATGTGTTTGGGGGGGCACAGAGCAGGCCCTGCAGCCCGTGCCCCCAGCTGGCAGAGAGCAGCGGAGGGAAGGGGGGCGCGCATCTCTCTGGGGAGGAGGCGGCCGGGTGCTGGACACGTGCATCTTCCCTGCATGGGCGCCACCCCCATTTACTGCGGCGAGGGGCCCCCCCACTCCCTACAGCCTCAAACTGACAGGAACCGGGTGCAGAAAGCCTTCGGACCAGCAGGTGGCGGTGCAAGCCCTCCGGAGCCCAGTTCCTCCTGGGCTCTATTTGCACTGAATTCCTGGGCGGAGGGTGGCCGCTCTGGTGGCAGGTGGGGGAATGGGAAACACGGTGAGGCCCCGAAGGCGTGGGGGCAGGAGCGTGGAGGGCGCCCCCCGACGTCCACCCTAAACAGTGGGGGCGGGAGCTGAGGGTTTCTGGCAGGGTCTCCCGCCACCTCTCTTTTCTTCCCTCTTTGTGGTTGGTGTGCCCCAATCTATTTTAAAATTTTCCAACTTTTACTGTGAAAACTGTCAAACACAGGGAAGATGGAAGACTGGTAGCGGGAGCCCCCTACGCCCGCCCCCTGGTTCCGCAGTGGGCACTGGGCTCAGGGCGTCACCACGCATCCGCATCCGCCCCGGCCGCCCCTGTGAGGTCCGGGTGCGCGTCAGAGTAAGTTACTGATGTGGGTGCCCACCACCCTCTGAAGCCTCAGCCTGCGTTGCATTAACTGGAGTCCAGGACGCTGCTCCCCAACTTACGATGGGGCGACGTCCCAATAAACCCTTCACCAGTTGAAAATCCCGTTAAGTTGAAAACGCAGATAACACACCTCACTTAGCCACACCCAGTTTGGCTCAGTGGGTAGAGCATCTACCTGTGGACTGAAGGGTCCCGGGTTGGATTCTGGTCTAGGGCACAGGCCCAGGTTGCGGGCTCCATCCCCAGTGTAGGACATGCAGGAGGCAGCCAATCAATGATTCCCTCTCATCATTGATGTTTCTCTCTCTCCTTCTCCCTTCCTCTCTGAAACCAATAATAATATGTTATATATATATATAGAGAGAGAGAGAGAGAGAGGCCCCGCCTACCAAGCACCGTGGTGTAGCCACGCCACTTTCCGCTGGGCGCACATGGCTTTGCCTCCCTGCGAAGTTGAAAAGTCCTAAGTCGGGGACAGTCTGCACTTGATTATGGTCCTTTTTCTCTCTTTGAAGCGAAATGTATGTGCAGATCTCAAGTGCGTTCTCTGTATCGAAGCTCCAATTGGAATATAGAACCCCACCATCGCGCCCCCTGCCCTTCCCAGCCAGTCTCTGCCCCCACCTCTGAATTTTCCACAATGGATGAATTTTGCCCGTTGGAACGTCCTTTAAATATATATTTTTTATTGATGTCAGAGAGGAAGGGAGAGGGAGAGAGAGAAACATCAATGATGAGAGAAAATCATGGATCGGCTGCCTCCTGCACACCCCGCACTTGGGATTGAGCCCGCAACCCGGGCCTGTGCCCTGACCAGGAATCGAACCGTGACCTCCTGGATCAGAGGTCGATGCTCAAACCACTGAGCCCCGCCGGCCGGGCTGAATGTCCTTCAGATCCACACGTGCTGCAGGTGCGGGTGGCTGGGGGCATGATTGCTGGTTCGTGGGGGGACGTGCTGTGGTTCTGTCCGTGGGCCCCGGGCTGTTTCCATGGGCTGCTCTGAGCCTCCTGTAGGTGTTTCATGGCACATGCCTCCCTGTCTCTTGGGCAAATACCGAGAACCAGAATCTGCCGGGTCTTTTCCCCGTGTGGCTGCACAGTTTTCACGCCCATCCCCGGGGCATGAGAGTTCCGGCTGCGCCCCGTCCTGGCCGACCTGGCGCTGCCACTCACGGGGTAGTGGTTCTGGTGGGCACGTGGGGGCGTGTCTTCCTGGCTTTAATTCGCATTCAACTGATGGCTAAGCTCGCCGAGCACACACTCCTGTACTCCTTGGCCATCCCTGTATGTCGCTTTGTGAAATGTCTTTTCGAAGTTTTAAGACTGGGTTGCTTGGCTTTTTCTCATCTTTTCCTGATACTGGGCTTCTGTCAGATGTATGGTTTGTAGATATCGTATTTCTTTTTTTTTTTTTTACCAATTTGCAGCTTGCCTATTCATTTCCTAATGGTATCTTTTGATGAGCAAACGTTTATGATTTTAACCCGGGCCGGTTTGGCTCAGTGGCTGGAGTGTCGGCCTGCTGACTGAGGGGTCCCCGGCTTGATTCTGATTGGGGGCACAGGCCTGGGTTGCGGTCTCGATCCCTGGTGGGGGGTGTGCAGGAGGCAGCCGATCAATGATTCTCTCTCATCATTGATGTCGCTCTCCCTCTCCTTCTCCCTCCCCCTCTCCCTTCCTCTCTGAAATCAATAAAACACACACATATATATATTTAATTTTGATGAGGTCTGATTTCACAGATTTCTTCCCTTTTGGTTGCCACATTCTGCCTTCTTATAAGAAAGCGTTGCCTACTCCCAAGTTGCAAAGATGTTTTTAATGTTGCTTCTAGAAGCTTTATAGCTGTAGCTTTTATTTTTGGTTTAGAGAGCATCTTGAATTAATTTAGCCTATGGCATGAGGTTAAGATTTCTTTGCTGTTCTGTATGGACTTTCAGCTGATTCTCCGCTGAGTCCCCGGCACCTTTGTGGGGCAGCAGGCCCTGTGCGCATGTGTTTTCATTTGGGGGCCCTATCGCGCTGGTCTGTCTCTGGAGAACCATATTGCCCTGATTGCTGTGGCCGCATCCTAAGTCTTAAAATAAGGTCTCCCAGTAGGTCCCGAACATGGCTTTGGATGGTCTCGTTTGAATTTCCTTATAAATTGTTTAAGTAGCGTGTCAACTCCTTCCAAAAGGCTCGATTGCAGGTCAATTTAGAATGGACATTTTAACAACATCGAGTCTTCTAATCTTAAAAGCCTGGTTTGTCTCCATTTCTAAGGCCTTTCCATATTTCTTTCTCTAATCTCTACAGAATTACATTTTCCCATAGTTTTCAATGAATCGATCTTCATGTCAATTGTTAAACTTACTCCTCTTTTTTTTTTTTGCTGCTATTGTAAATTGAATATCTATTTTAAATTTCATGTTGCGCTGTGTGCTGCTAGTATATAAAACTACAGTAGACTTTTGTGTATTAATCCTATATCCTGTGACCTTGTCAAAGTCATTTATGAATCTAGTGCTTGTTTTGTAGATATTTTGTGATTTACTAACCAAGCATGTCGTCTGAGAATCGGCCGTGTTACTTTTTCCTTCTGGACCCGGCGCCTTTCATTTCTGTTTCTTACCTTATTGCACCGGCTACAGTTGCTAGTCCAATCCTGTGGGAGAACTTACAATGTGAACTCTAGGTTTTCCGCATCGGCCTTTTGTCAGATGCGGAAATCCCCTTTTATCCTTTATTTGCTGGAGTTTTTAAAACATGAGTGATCGTTGACTTTGGTAAGTGCTTTTTCGTACAGCAGTCCCCCACACCCACACCCACCCTCGGGTGATACATCCCAGGATCCCCAGCGAGTGCCTGAAAACTTGAATCGTACAGAACCCTGTATAGACTATGTTTTTTCCCAACACATCCATACCTACGATAAAGTTTAATTTATAAAGCAGGCACAGTAGGCGATTAACTGCAATAATAAAAGAACTAGTGTAGCAACACACTGTAGCAGAAGTGAAGTAAATGGCTCTGGAGCCATAATCACTCAAAATAAAGGTTATGTGGACACAGGCGCTGTGATACCGACTCAGTCGATCTGCTAAGGGTCTGGCAGGCGCTGGACAGAAGGATGGTTCACATTCCGGGCGGGACAGAAGCATGCGGAGCGAGATTTTATCACGCTCCTCAGAAAGGCTCGCCATTTAAAACTTAAGGATTGTTTATTTCCGGAATTTTCCATGCAAGATTTTTGGGCTGCGGTTGCCTGTGGGTGACAGATGCCGGGGGAAGCAACGCCGGGGATAAGGGGGGACGACTGTGTCTGTGGGGGTGACCCTTTTTCTCCCTGATCCTATTAATGGGGCGAAGTACAATGACTGGGTTTGAATGTGAAACCAAGGTGCATTCTGGGAACACGTCCGACATGGCTAAGTTCCACCCTCTTCGTATTTTCTGGGTTTGACCTGTTAAGGATTTTGGGTGTGGATTCCAGGAGGGGAATGGGTATGGGATGTTCTTAGTCTTGGTGACGTCTTTGCCAGGGTTATTTTGGCTTCAGAAGATGGGTTTGGAAAAAAATAAAAATAAAAATAAAATGGGTTTGGAAGCGTTCCCCCTTCTCGATTTTCTGTAAAAGTCTGCATGAAATTGTTGTTATTTCTTCCTTAAATGTCTGATGGAATTCACCAACGAAGCCATCTGTCCCTAGCGTTGTTGTTTTTTTAAGTTTTTTACTTCCAAATTAAGTATTTGTGTTAAATATATTAAATGAACTTGCTATTTAAATATATGAGATCTATTTAACACTGAGAGACTCATTCAAGGCTTTTACTGCCTCTCCTGTCAGTGTTGGTAAGCTGTAGTTTGAAGGAATTTGCTCGTTTATTATTATTTTAATGTTTATAGGACTTTAGGGCTAACCCTTCATTTCTAATATTGGTAATCTGTGCTCTCCTTTCTCTCTCTCTCTCTCTCTCTCTCTCTCTCTCTCTCTCTCTCTCCCTTTCTCCCCCTGGTCTGCCCCTGAGTTTATCGACTGATAGATCTTTTCAAAGAACTCACTTCCGGCTTTCTTTTCCTTCCATTTCCCATGTTCTTGATTTCTGCCCTTATTTTTCCTCCCTCCCTCCCTCCCTCCCTCCCACTTACTTTGGTGTGTCCAGCGGCCCAGGCAGGAAACGGAGGCCACCCGGTAATCCGCACAGCAAAGTATAACATAAAGAATTGTTATCTGATAAGCCCAGCCAGCGTGGCTCAGTGGTTGAGCGTCAACTATGAACCAGGAGGTCACGGTTCGATTCCCGGTCAAGGGCACATGCCCGGGTTGGGGCTCAATCCCCAGTAGGGGGCGTGCAGGAGGCAGCCGATCAATGATTCTCTCTCATCATTGATATTCCTCTCTCTTTCTCTCCCTCTCCCTTCCTCTCTGGAATAAAATATATACGTATGTGTATTTTTTAAAGAATTACTATCTGATAGAGGGGGGTTAGCTCCTAAAAGGGCAAAAGCGGACCCAGAGGAACAGGAACCGCAGGGACAAGCAGCAGCCACGTTAGAAGAGAGGCGGGGGCTGTGGCTTCTCGGCCGGGACACCAGAGCTCAGGCCGCAGAGAAAGGACAGAGCCACTGGGCTCCATCGAAAGCAAAGGCCTGCGCGTCAGCAGCGTGGAAAGGAGCCCCGTAACGGGAGGAAGCGTTTGCAGATCCCACGTCTGCCTGATATCGGGGATGTAGAAGGAACTGCATGGGGACGGAAGGGCGACGCAGCTAATGCGCTCAACAGTAAAGAGCCTTTAACAATTAAAAAAAGACTCCGGCAACTTCATCACAAAAAACCAACAGCCCGATCGAAAAACTGGCCAAGGACGCTTCTCCAGGAGAGACGGAGCGGCCGGCGCCCCGAAGAGACCTCCACGCCGCTCTCGTCAAAGCCGCTGCGAGGCGCCCGCGCTCCGCACCGGGAGGCCGTCACCGCCGCAAACACAGCGCCAGGGTGTGGGGAGTCGGAGCGTCTGCCGCGGTGGGAACGCAGCCTCCGTGGAAATAGCTTGGCGGTTCCTCAGAGATTAAACATAGAGTCACCATGTGATTCAGCAGTTCCGCTTCGAGGTCTGTACCCGAAGAATTGGAAGCAGATGTGTGCGCATCCAGATGTGTGTGCGGCTGCGTGAGAGCAGGCGTGGCCCCGGGCCGGGGCGGGAAGCGGGAGCCGTGTGTTTAGTGTGTGTTCGTGGCACTGAAACACGCACCTAAGATGGTGAGAATGGCGACTTTTATGCCGTGGCTGTCACTGCGCACATGGAGCAGCAGCCACCCCCTGCGGGGCGGAGGGCGGGCACCTGAGAGGGAACGGGGGCTCCCTCCCGCCTGGCTGCGTCCTGGGGTCAGGCCTTGTTGGGGGGCGTGGCGGCCACGACACCCGCCACAGCTGGTGGGGAGACCCTGCCAGGGGCGCGGGCACGGCTGGTCCGTAGGGGCAGCTCCCTGGGTGGCAGATGGGCTGTAGGGAGGTGGCAGGTGGAGGTGGTCACAGGAACTGCCCGCCAGGGGTCTGAGCGGTGCCTGGGCTGGGGGTGCAAGCTGGTGCTCGGCCTGGCGGCTGTGCCCGAGGAGGACGGAGCGCAGAGAACCAGGAAGGCGGGCCAGACTGTGCGTGTGTGTGTCTGTGTGTGTCCGTGTCTGTGCGTGTGTCTATGCGTGTGTGTGTGTGTGTGTGTGTGTGTGTCTGCTGTCTCTGAGTGCGTGCAGAGGAAATGAGGCACGCCCAAGTGCAGAGGCGGGGGTCCGAGCAGGCAGCCCCAGGGTTAAGGGAGCCGAGAGGAGGAAGCGGGTGGGGTCCTGGGAACGGAGGTGCGGGGGAGCGGGGCGCAGGCCTGCCACACCCTGGAGGCCGTGGAGGCCGCCCGAACGCTCCCTGTCTTGCTTCATGAAGCCCAGGACCCTCGAGCTGAAAGACAAGCGAGGCTGTCCTCTGGGGTGTGCATGTGTGCGTGCACATGCGTGTGCATGCGTGTGTGCACGTGTGTTATGTGCACACACGCACATAGCTCTCATTTTCCTCTTTTCCTGACCACCAGAGAGAATTTCCGTGAGCCTCCACCCTCCCCAAGCTGCACTAGGAGGGACACGCACGCAGGCGCGCGCGCACACACACACACACACACACACACGTGCACATACAGTCGGGGCGAGCGCGCCTGTGACAGCACCTCGGCCTGGCAGGAAACGGGACTCCGGGAAACGCAGGCCCCACCTCTGGCACAGAGCCATGTTTTTGCTGCTCATTCAGGAGAGCAGAGTGGGGGTGGGGTGGGAACAGATTTTGCCGAAAGCGTCCGGGCCGTTGAGGGCCCGTCCTGGTGGCTCCGGTCCCAGCTCTAACGGGCTCAGGACAGACATCCGTGACGCAGGGTGTCCTCGAGGCCGGCAGCCACGCCCCGGGCTGGCCTTCTCCTGGGTCCTGGGCGAGATCTCGGCCGTCACCTGCTAAGCTGGCGGGTGCAGGCGGCTGGTTGGTGCCTGGGAAACCTGTTAAAATACAGGTTCCAGGCCAACCCCGGCACCTCGGGGTCAGCTGAGGGCACTGACCTGCTGGACTGAGGGCACCGAGCTGCCGGCTGAGGGCACCTCGGGGTCAGCTGAGGGCACTGACCTGCTGGACTGAGGGCACCGAGCTGCCAGCTGGGGGCACTGGGGGCACCGGGATGGCAGCGGCCCCAGCAGGTGCTGGGCGAACAGCGGGGCTGGCGGAGGGGGCGTGGGAAACCCGGGTGCGTGCTGACGGGCTCGGAGCCGGTGAACAGCAGGACTTTGCCCATGAGACACAGTAACAGATGTGGCCTTGGCTGGGGAGAGCGGGGACACCGTGCCACGGGGCCAGGCTTGCTCAGGCCCGGCCCGGCGGCTGCTGTGACAAATGACCACAAACCGGAGCCTCATACAACGGAAATCGATCCTCTCAGCTCTGGAGGCCAGAGGTCTGGGATCGGGTCAGGTTGGGTCGTCCGGAGGCTGGAAAGAGAATCTTCTCCAGCTGCGTCCCAGCGCCTGGCGGTGCCCGTGCCCTTGGCCCATGGCTGCCTCACCTCGGCCTCTGCCCACTCCTTTCTCTCACTGGATTAGGGCCCACCCTCCTCTGGATGCCCAAATCGCCCCCTGGTGACACCTGCAGAGACCTGATTTCCAAACAGGGTCACGGTCACAGGTTCTGGGCATTCGGGCTACGTATGTTTTGGGGGAGCACAGTTCAACCTACAGCAGGCCTGGGCTGCAGAGGGGTCCCCGGGGCTCGGCCCTGAAGGAGGATGAGGATGGACGGTCGAGGGCCCAGGGCAGGGGCCTGCATGGTGAGAGGCTTTGAGCGGAGTCAGGGAAGGGGTGGGTGGTCCCCGGACAGCAGGGGCAGGAAGAAGAGCAAGGCACGGTGTCACGTGATTGGAGGTGTGTCCTGTAGAAGGAGAGGACTTACTTCGAGTCCCTCCAACTACAGAACCAGTACCAGGTCCGTGGAAGGTACTGGAAAGTGGAGTTTGACCTATGACACCAGGAGACGCTTTTCTCACAAGTTTCACTTTCTGACCGGGGAGCAGGCTGCTTCGCCAAGTAGTGAGTTCCCCGGGCTTAGGAGCATTCAAGCAGGGGCTGAGGAGGCTGTTCAGGAATGCCATGGGAGGGGTCCCTGCCGATACCAGGCACCTGCTGTCCGATGAGAGCTTGAACTTCAAAGTGTCATGTTACTGGGCATATGGACAGGGACCCTCCGCCCTGGCCCTGCGCCCTCTGCCCTGTCTGTGGGGCGGGGCAGGCTGGGCTCGATCCCACCGCCCTTCCCCACCCCCCCCACCCCCCTTCGCTCTTCCTCTCTGGCTGCCGGTGCTGAGCTGCACAGCTCACTCGACGGGGCTATTTCTCCCGTGACGTGGAAGCAGGTCTCCTCTGGCCAGCGCCCGGGGCTGGGTCTCGCCGGGGCCCTGTTCTGCGGGGGGCACCCAGGGCCCTTCCGCAGCCTGTCCTCCGTCTGGCCCCGCTCCCGGGAACCGGATTTCCCCAAGGGCCCCTGCCAGCCGGAGGGACGGCTGAGTGACCCCTGATCCCTGGAGGTCACGGGCAGGTTCAAGCCCACTCCCACAAGCCCCTCCTGCCATGCGGCCGGTGGCCCCCACCCTCCTGCCTGTGGACCGAGGCTCCGGGCAGCTGTCAGGCGAGGAACTGACACTTGAGCTGACGGTTCCTCCCGGGGAAGCTCTGGGAGGAGCAGCTGAGGGACCTGCTGGCCCCCGGCCCCCCGGCCCCGGCCCCGGCCCCTCAGGACAGGCCTGGGTCAGTCGCTGCCTGAGCGTTGCCGCAGAGAGCGAGTGGAGGGAGGGACTGACCCAGGCCGGGCGGTGCCTGCAGAGGGCACCTCGCCGAGGCCCGGTGTGGCTGGCGGCACAAGCACTGCACTCTGCAGGGACATGGAGGCTCAGAGACGGCAGGGAGTGTGCCTGGACTCACCAGCTCATGATTCAGCCAAACCAGGAGGCGTGTCCAGGTCTGTGCGCCCCGGCCGCCCGGTTCTCCTGTTCCACCAGGAAGGGAAGGACCGAGATGGCTTCCCACGAGCCGCGTTATCCGCATGTGCGCGCCGCTTGGCTCACGTAGCTGCTCAATAAAAGTGCTGAACGGCCCGGCCGGCGTGGCTCAGTGGTTGAGCGTCGACCTATGAACCAGGAGGTCACGGTTCCATTCCGGTCAGGGTCCCTGTCCATGTGCCGGGGTTGCGGGCTCCATCCCCGGTGGGGGGGGTGCAGGAGGCAGCCGATCCATGATTCTCTCTCATCATTGATGTTTCTCTCTCTCTCTCTTCCTCTCCCTTCCTCTCTGAAATAAAACTGTATTCTTAAGAAATGCTGGATGAATGGGTGCCTGCGTCCCCATCCGCATGAATGACCGAGAGCTGATGGCTTTGGCCCAAACACCCGTCTCCATCCCCCGGCCCCACGTCCCCCTTTGGGGGGGTGACCTTGAAAACAGTGACCGCTCTGTCCTGCATTGGACGGCGTCTCCGAGCGGCTTCAGGGGAACAGCTGGGGATTACCAGCGCCCTGTGCTGGCGGGCCGCGCGCCAGGTCCCGGCGGGGATGTGGGGGTGATTGTCAGCTGCGTGTGTGAGAAGAGCTGCCCGTGGGGCTCTGCACCTCACCCCGCCCCGGCCTCCACCACTGGCCCCGAGGGTGGCAGCCAAGACTCAGCTCTGGAGCATGGGTCCCTGGGGGGGAGGTGTCAGCTGCTGTGGCTGTCGGTTTGTGTCCCAAGAGCCTGAACGTGAATCTAGGGACGTGGGCACCGACGCTCCTGCCTGGTGGGGGAGAGCCGCGTCCACGTGCAGCAGCCGCCACATCTGAAACGCCTCCCCGGGGAAGGACCTCAGTGGGACGCGGGCAAAGCCGCCACGGGGTCAGGGGTCACAGAAGCACCTGGCGTCTTCCTCCCGCGGCACTTCTGAGTTTCCATCCTCAGAAGAGAAGCCGCGTGGGAATCTTCGAGGAACTCGGGGCGGTGTGGGGGGGGTCCTCTCTGCAGGGAGGCGTTCCTGGACCTGGGACACCCAGCGCCCCCAGCAAGGACCCCGTCTTGGGGGACCAAGCCCAGGCCGCACACCAGGTCCGTGTGGGGAAGCTGGTCTGCATTGTGGCTCATTACTCGTCCGCTGCACAGACACCAGTGGGCGCCCACGCAGGAGCTGGCATCTGCCTCCAGCCTGGCCTCCCTGCCTCAGGGCCTCCCAGGGGCTCCCGGCCCGGCCCCGGCTGCCTGGAGCCGTTTAGGTCCCTGGGGATGGACGTGGGCAGGTTGAGCTCCCGTCGCAGCCCCACTGGCCCCTGGGGCCTGGCAGGCCTGGTGCACCGTGGAGACGCGGGGGCCGCGGGGAGGCCGCGCGGGGAGGGGAGGATTGAAGGAGGTAACGATATACTAGTCGGTGCTGCATGGCGTGGGGGCCGCTCACAGCCTCCGGAGAGCGCCGTTCCTCCTCCTTCTTCCTCTCATTCCCCCCGCGTCCCCCCCCCCCCCCCCCCCCCCGCCCCACCACGGGTGTTGCCATTGGTGCCTCATGGTCCCTCCAGGCCTCTCCTCTCTGGTTCTCTAAGTGGGGACTCCCTGCCCGGGGAGCCGGGGCAGCCTCAGGAGGCACAGCTCCCAGGAAGAGGCTCGAGGACCCCGGGACGGCATCAGGAGGGACCAGGGTGGGAGAGGGACGGCGCGAGGAGAGGAGAGGAGAGGAAGCTGTTGGGACGTGCGCTAGTGGCTGTTGATGACTTAGGGTGCTGGCGGGGTCGCCAGGGCATGGCCATTCGTCCAGAAGTGTCCGCTGGGTGGCTGGCTAGGCTGCCGGGCGGAGGGGCTGTCGTCCCCTCGGCATCTGTCCTGTGCCAGGCACCGTGCCCAGAAGGGCAGGGAGGAGCGCTGGCATCCGCCGTCCAGCCCTTGAAGCATCTCCCGGGTCCCCGTGGGGAGAGGTGGGCGGATGGAGAAGCGGGGACCTGCAACCTGTAAGGCGCACGTGCTCAGCTTGCATCCTCCGTGGGAGAGGGGAGCGGGGAGAGGGGGGAGGGGGGAGGGGGAGGGGAGATGGGAGAGGGGGAGGGAAGATGGGAGAGGGGGAGGGGAGTGGGAGGAGGGGAGAGGGGGGGGAGAGGGGAGAGGCACGTGGGCCGTGTTTGGGGGTCTGCCCTCGCTCCAGCAATGAGAGTGGCTGCCTGTTGCCTCTCTCCTCCCTGCGTTTTCTGAGAAAACATGCAGCCAAGTGGGGAACATTGTACCGCGCACACCCCGTGCCCGTCTCTTCGATTCCCCGTTCACACCGCGTCATGCTGGCTCGCCCGCCCGCCCGCCCGCCTCGCATCCTTCCATCCGGCCATGTGGCCGCCCTATTTTTATTCTCGGTGCATTTCAGAGTCGGTCGTGAGCTTTCTTTTCACCTGTGGAGTCGTTACCATAGAACACATTCCGGCCTCACTTTCCCGGCCTCCCACTGACAGCCGTGCTGAGCCGCAGCAGAGGGGTTCTGGAAGAATCCGTTCCATCCGCCTGCGTGTCCGCGGTGGAGTGCTCGTCCCTTCCCAGTCTGTCCGTGCGGCAGCTCGCGGGCGGTCGGCCACGTGAGTGTGTTGCCGCCCCAGCAGTGGGCAAACGGCGAGCTTCCCCGGCACCAGGCAGGCGCTGGCTGTTCCCAGGGCGCCCGTTCCCGCCTGTCCCTCACTCTTGCTCCGAGAGAACCTTCCTGATGGGCTGCGTGCCGACCTGTTTTCACAGGCGGTTCCCATGGGACAGGCTCCCCTCTGAGTGAAGACCTTGCTTTGTCCCCGGTCACCATTCTGGACGTCACTTCCTCCGGCTCAGCCCTGAGGATGTCAGGACGGATGGGGACACTCGGAGGCCTGCAGGCGGGGCAGCGGCCGTGGGTGTGTGGGGATCTGGCAACTGAAGCTTTGCTGGCAGACGGCACGAGAGGGTGGGCGCTAGGGGAGTGACACGCGGCTGCAGGAAGGGACATATGTCTGAGATTTTCGGGCCCCAGTGGGATATCCCTGCACTATTTCCTAGATAAATGCTCTGGATTATTCACAATCAAGTAGAACCTCTCAGTCGGCCCTTGCACACCCGGCTGGCCCTTGCACACCTGGCTGGCTTGCACACCCGGCTGGCCCTTGCACACCTGGCTGGCCCTTGCACACCCAGCTGGCCCTTGCACACCCGGATGGCTTGCACACCCGGCTGGCCCTTGCACACCCGGCTGGCCCAGCTGAGCACATGCACCAGGCGGCTCCTCTCCAGCGGCAGGCATGGCCCGGCCTCCCCGATGCCGACAGTGGTGATTCACGGCCTAGACCGCCCATGTGACCCACTTGGAAGTGATGCCGTGGCGCCACAGGCTGCACCGGGCTTGGGTGCGGGTCTGCTTCCCTCCGGTGCGGCGGCTGCAGCTCACCAGGCGGGTCCCCTGCCCGTCCTGCCCTCCGGCCGGCCTTGTGGCCACCGGGCCAGGTCTGTGGTCCGGTGGATGGGACAAGCCATGGAGACCTGGACTCCCTGGTCCCTGAGACCAGGAGCCGGGGCCCTGTCTGGAGTGTCCCCCTGTCCTGGCGGGGAGAGATGGCTCTCTCTGGAGAACACCTGTGCGAGGAGGTGGCATCGGCCGGCAGGGCTGCGGGGGCCCCGAGGGGTGACGTCCATCGTCCTTCCTCCTCTGGATGGGCGCCCCACACCGTGTCTGACTCGGGGGCTCCCCTGTGCAGGTGCGGTCCCAGGGGAAGGAAGGTGGTCCTTGGCCCCGGGGCCTGGGGTTGTCCTGTCCGTCTCACTGGCCAGTTTCCACGTTGCTTCCGGAGCCTTCCGGGAGCTTGCCTGTCCCCACACTCGAGACCTTGGCTGCCCGGGGCCTCGGGAACCAGAGAGACACCGAGGGGCCTTCCCTTGCTTAAGGGGCACCCCGATATAGACAGCCCATGGGGAGCTGTGTGGGCCCCCCGACCCCGGGGCTGGGCAGCCTTTGTCCTTTGTCCTGGCCCCTCTCCTCACAGGGCCCAGCCGGAGCAGGGGGAGCAGGCGGACTTCTGGCAAAGGCTGGGCCGAGTCACGGCCAGTGACTCATGCAGGGGGAAGGGGGGGAAGGGGGGGGAAGGGGGGTGAGTGCCTTAATAGCAAAGCCATCACATCCCCAGGCCACTTCACACGCAGGACAAACAGTGCATTGAGGCTGAGGCACTGCTGGCTGGCTCCCACCAGCTGGGAGGGGGGGGTTCATTATGCGGCAAAGCAATACCAGATTGTGGGGGGGCACCCCGCTTCCTGCCTCCTCCCACTCGGAGCTCTCTGTTCCCAAGGCTCCAGCCAAGGACCCGGGGCAGCTTCACAGGTGCCCGCTGCTGCTCTCCCTTGAGTACCTGCTCTCAGCTCCTGGTGGGCCCGGGCGTGGGAAAGCCCAGCCCCTGGGAGGCCACTTCCTCCTTCTCCATCCTTCCATGGGGCAGGGGACCGCCCCTCGATTCCCTCCCTAAACACCTGGGGCTGCCCTGGCTGGGAGGATGGCAGCTCGCCCAGCCCTCTCCCCTCCCCCTCGGACCCTGGACTGTGCTGGGGGGAATCCCTGGAGCACCCGGGGTCCCAGGCCACTGGCTGCGGAGGGGACAGAGCCCAGGTGGCCTAGTCACTTGCCACCTGCTCGAGCTCATGCTTCCAGAGCAGTCCGTGGCTCCATGGGCCGCTTTCCAGGGCTTTTCTCATAGTGACCTTCGACTGAAGACCAGCTCTCCTCCAGGGCCCAAGGCGGCTCCCGGGGCAGGTTTCTGTCTTTGCTGGGGACGCGTGGGCGATGCTGCCACCAACACTCCCGGGCCGGGGTCCCCCAACACTCCCGGGCCGGGGTCTCAGTCCTCTCCGCAGATGGAGGGGCCGATGTGTCAGTGCTGGCCCCGAGAACCAGCTGCAGTACCCACACAAGCCGCCACATCGCCCCCTTTCCAGCCCGGAAAAGAGCCAAGTGGATGCCCTTCCGTGGGCAAAGCTACAGTCAGGCTGACCTCAGGCTGACCTTCATTCATTCTCCCACCCCCTCCCCCTCTCCCTCCCTCTCCCTCTTCCCCTTTCCCTCTCTCCCTCTCCCCTCCCCCTTCTCTCTCTCTCTCTCTCTCTCTCTCTCTCTCTCTCTCTCTCTTTCTAGCTCTACCTTTATTTTCAATGGCCAAACTGGCCACAGATAGAGTGAGCAGCAGTGATAGGCGCTGAGCTCCCTGACACTGGAGGGATGCAAGGGCAGGGCAGATGGGTGTTTAGGGGCCTGGCATGGAGGTGGACTCCCACAGGCTGGGGGTGCAGGGTGACCCTTCTGAAAGGTGAGGAAGAGGGGGTTGGGGGGTTCCTGCCGCCTCGCCCTCCCGTGGTGACTGGCTGTCAGCCCCCTTTTCTCCCACTTGCTGGGCGTCGCCAGGGGCGTTGTGAGGTCACGTGGCTGAGGTCCAAGGGAGCTGGCGGGGCCAGCAGCTGCCCAGAGACGACGTCACCTTGGTCACTGCGGTGACTGTAGAGCGAAGTGTGGCCTCAGGGGCCGCTGGCTCCTTCTCTCCGCTGACGCTGACGTGGAGCTGGGGCAGCTGGTGACTCAGCCCTGGCCCCACTGCAGTGTGAGCGGCCTGCAGGGCCCGGGAGCAGGGTGTCTGCAGGGCACAGCGGCGGGGGGTGGGGGGGCCGTTACACAGGGACAGCCTGTCCTCCGGGTAGTGGCGCAGCCAAGCCTCCTGGCAGCCCGGGCAGGGCGCTGCGGGCTGGCACAGCCCCTGCTGCTCCGAGGCTGGTTGGTACCAGCCTGGCCGCTCCTCAGAGGCCCCCGGTGGGGCTTTGTGGAGCCTCTGGGAGGACCCGGGGTGTCAGCCGCGGTGTGTGGGGGCGCTGGGCGTCTCCTACCCATCCCTGTGTATCCAGCCTCAGATGGCCGCTGGGAGTGGGGGGACTTTAGCCCGTTCCAAAGCCCCGTGTGGGGGCCGGGGGAGGAACACGGGGTGGTGGGACTCCGTGAAGCGGGAATGATCAGGAGTAAAATATGAGTCTGAGTGCTCACTCCCCGAGCCCGTGGGGCCCAGACTTCTGAACCTGCTGATCACAGCCCGACGGACATGCCCATAGGCAGGTGATGCCAGCAGCCGGGAGCCAGGCCTTTCCTGGCCTCCTGAGCTCTGGGCGGAGGCCGGCGAGGAGGCTCCGCGGGAACGCGGGAGGGCGGCCCTGGGGCGAGGCCCCCGCTTCAGATGGAGGCGTTTTGTGAGCTGGCGGTTAAAGCACAGTCGTGATGAACATCTTAATGGCATATTATGTAAACTACATAATTTACATTTTATAAAGTAGACAACATTTAAAAACTACATGTTATTTTAAATGAGAGCATAGACTTACCACAGGATTCCACTTCTGGGTAAATGCTCAGAAGAATGAAAAGCAGAGACTCAAAGGGACGGGCATGCCCGTGTCCACAGCTGCCGACACCTGCCAGGATGCAGGGACCTGAGCGCGCCTCCTCCGGGACAGCGGCCACACGCAGGGGACGTACTGCCCGGGTGCACTTACAGGAGGAGTCAGACCCACAGAGAGGAAGTGGAGGGAGGTTGCCAGGGTCTAAGGGGGAGGGGGATGGGGAGTGAGTGTTTGACGGGGACAGAGTCTCAGTCTGGGAAGATGAGGAACATTCTGGACATGAGGGTGGTGACGGCTGCACAACAACATACATGGACTTAGCGCCACTTGGCTGTGCACTAAACGTGGTTAAAATGCCCGGCTGGCGTGGCTCAGCGAGGTTGGTTGAGGTCGACCTATGAACCAGGAAGTCACGGTTTGATTCCCAGTCAGGGCACAGGCCTGGGTTGCGGGCTCAGTCCCCAGTGTGGGAGGCAGCCGATCCGTGATTCTCTCTCATCATTGATGTTTCTTTCTCTCTCTCTCCCTCTCCCTTCCTCTCTGACATCAATAAAAATATATTTAGAAAAAAAAGTGGTAAAAATAAAAGAAAGCAAAGAATGGGAGGGATAAAACACACCCCAAAACGGTTAAAATGGCGACTTCTATATTTTTTTACCACCATAAGGAAATGCATTGCTCTGTTAGAGAAAATTAAATGACATATGAGGTTTACAGAATGGAGTTCACTAACGTACAGAGGTGACCAGGCACCGCCGTCCACCCCTCAGCGTTTTGCGTCCAGCCATCACCTGTGCCTGCCCCGAGCCCTGCCCCTGGTGCCTCTGGCCCCACCATGGGGCCTGCACAGCTCTCCCAGCGCCAGCCTCGGGGGGCACGCTGCTAGCTGGGCGGCGGCCAAGGGCATTTGCCCCACAGAAACGGCAGATGCTGCCAATCCCGTGGTGTTGGTGTGTGACCCCCAGAGTGCTGGTCTGCGGACCCCTGGAGGGGGGCTTGGACTGGGGGTGGCACCTCGAGGTCAGAGCAGACTGCTTCACACATGCGCTGGAGGTAGGAACTCACGGGTGGCTTGGATGAGGGGTGAGGGGCCAGGGCTGAGGGGGACACCTAGGCGTTTGGCGGTGCGGTCTGTGGAGGTGGAGGGCTGAGGGAGCCCGGGGGAAGGGGGAGGTCCAGCAGCCGATGGCTCCAAGGCTCTGGAGCTCAGGGAGGCCCTGCTGTGCGCCAGACCCTGGCAGAGCTGCGACCCCATGGCCCCTGCCCCCGGGGGGTGGGGGGGCTGGTCTGTGACAAAACAGATGAACCACTTAATGGGGTGTCCTGCCCCAAAGCCCCGAGTGGCTGGGCAAGCAGCCACCGCCCTCCCTCTGCTGCCCAAGCCGCCCCAAGTCCCCGGAGCGGGGGTCATGGATGCTGGTGTGCGTGCCAAAGGGCTGTTTCCGCCCACCGTTTCCTCCGCCGCCCTCTCCTCCCCAGGCTGCGAGCTTCCCTCCACCCCGGCCTGCTCCTTCCCTGCCCAGGAAGGCTGCCATGGACTTCAGGCTATACCTTAATGCCCCCCCGCCCCCCACTGCTTTCCCCCATTCCCCCACTGCCCTCGGGACTGCCGCGTGGACAGCCTGTGTCCTGGGGCCCGTTCTGTGGCCGATTAGACATCTTTGGGAGGTGCAGCTTTGACCTAAAGAAATGACTCAGACAGGCCCTAGCTTAGAGGTTCTCAGCCTGCGGGTCGAGACCCCTTTGGGGGTCGAACGACCCTTTCACAGGGGTCGCCTAAGACCATTGGAAAACACATCTATAATTACATATTGCTTTTGTGATTCATCACTATGCTTTCATTATGTTCAATTTATAACAATGAAAATACATCCTGCAGATCAGATATTTACATGACGATTCATAACAGTAGCAAAATTACAGTGATGAAGTAGCAACGAAAGTAATTTTATGGTTGGGGGTCACCACAACATGAGGAACTGTATTAAAGGGTCGCGGCATTAGGAAGGTTGAGAACCACTGCCCTAGCTGGTTTGGCTCAGTGCACAGAGCATCGGCCTGTGGACTGAAGGGTCCTGAGTTCGATTCCGGTCGAGGGCACGTCGGTTGGTTGCAGGCTCCTCCCCGGCTTGGGCCCTGCTCAAGGCCTGTGCAGGAGGCAACCAATCAATGTTTCTCTCTTTCCCTCTCTCTTCCACTCTCTAAAATCAATGGAAAAATATCCTTGGGTGAGGATTAGCAACAACAACAAAAGGAAGTGGCTCAGACGGGAGCCTGACATCTGTATTAGTGCGTGGAGGCGGGAGGGGGGGCATTGCTATGACAAAGGACCACAAACCGGGGGGCTGAACAGAGCAGAAGCGGACTCTCCCCGTCCTGGAGGCCCGAGCCCCCCCTCAGGGCGTGGCGGGGCCCACTCCCTCGAAGGCTCGGGAGGACCCTTCCTGTCTCTTCCAGCTTCTGGGTCCCCGGTGGTCCTGGGCGTGTGGCCGCCTCACTCCAGTCTCTGCCGCCGCCTCCCGTGGCCTCTCTCTGCATCGGAGTGTCCTCCGTCCTGCAGGACACTCGCCTGGGGTTTAGGGCCCACCCTCTCCAGGGAGACTGACCCTGCAGCTCCTTGTCTAAACCGCATCTGCAAAGGTCCTCCCGCCAATCAGGTCGCATTCTGAGGTTCGGGTGGATCTATCTTTTGGGGGCCACCCTTCACCCCACGACAAGTCATGGTGGACCTGGAGGTAGGCGGCCCCTCTGGTGCCCCTCTAATCCCACCTTCCCCAGGGCCAGGCCTACGGATGGCCTTCCCTTCTCCGTGGCCTGGCGGGGGGTGGGGGTGGGGGGGGGTTGGCGGTGGTGCTGTGTGTATGTGTGCGCCATCCCAGAAGGCAAGGGCCTCGCTATTGTCTTTTTCTTGCCAAATTGAAGCTCTTTTTCCTCTCTTTCTGCTGCTGCTGCTCATTTTATCTGCTCGGGGCACTGCCAAGACCCTTCAGTCAGCCCCCTGGCCTGGCGGCTCAGGCCCCAGGAAAGGGGGTGGGGCCTTATTAAGGTCCTGGAGCCCCAGATTGGACAGGGCCATTGAAGTGATCAAAGGCGGGGGATGATTACAGGGCTGGCGGGTGGCTGCGGCCCAGAGGGAAGGCTGAGCGGCGACTGGACTGTGTCCCCCAGTCGGAGGAGTAATTATTCCTTGACGGGTGGCGCCCAGCTGTTTCCCATCTCCTCGAGGACAGGGGAAGAAGAGGAAGTGAGTGATGTACAATTAGAGCAGTTGGTTAGCTACGAGGGTGAACTTCCTGGCGGGAGGAGCGTGGCTAAGTGCTGGGTGGGGTTTCCTGGGGGGCGGGGGGGGGCGTAGGAAACGCCTCCCCTGGGGGTGTCTGGGCCTGGCAGCGGTGGCCCAGTGGCTCCAGTGCAAAGGGCTACAGGCAGGGGGTGGAGTGGATGGGCTCTGGAGCAGTCAGGCCAACAGGGGGCGCCTTCTGGCCTCGAAGGGCGACTCCTTCCTGCCATTGTCCGTTGGGCTCCCACAGGGGAGCATGTGGGAGAGGCGTGCACCCTGGCCGGGTCCCCAAGGAGATAAGCCACGTATATTTAGCTCCACCGAGAGCGGCAGGGAGCCGCGCACAATGCGCTGACCCGAGGCGTCTCGGGGAGCCAGGCCAGCTCTCTGCGAGGACAATCGCATGGGCGGGCCTGCCCTCCCAGGTGCTTTTTATGAAAACACTGGAGAATAGCGCGGTGGCCCAGGCTGGATGCCGTCCAGGGCACCCACATCTTCCCAGGCGGCTGGGTGACGAGGCTGTTCTTGGTTAGGGGCAGGGGACCCCAAAACTCCCTAATACGGGGGACAGGTTTCCCAGCCGGTTGGACCGTGGAGCAGGCCCAGGTGCTGGTGTTGAGACCAGCAGTGCCCGGCCGGTGGGGATGCATCAGGGGGCCGTTCATGGCAGCGGCGACCCGTTTCAGAAACCTGGGCTCCCGGGCAGACGACGAGGGTGTGTACGAATCTGAGATGTCTGTGGTTTTGCAGCTCCCTGTCCACAAACTCACTGGGTTGAAAATAGTTCAAAATATCCAAAGCATGAGGGAGGGAGCGGCTGCCTTCCTTAAAAAGGAAGGACTCGGTTTTATCGGCTGAGAAAAGCCCCCTGGAGCCAGCGCAGGCTCAGCAAGAGGCCCCCCCCTCACCTGGGGAGGTGCTCAGACCTCAGCATCCCCTGCGCATCAGACCTGGGGTGGAGGGCCGGGTAGTGGCAGTGACCAACCTGAGAGCTAGGGGGCGCTGTGGGGCACTCGGGTGCCCACCTAGAGGAGCTGTGGCAGAGTGGCCCAGCAGCACGGAGGGCTCACTCCATGCCGTGGATTCTCCCTCGGCCCCCTCTTTAGGCAGAGACAGTGGGTCTAAGCTGGTGAGGGGACCAGGAGCAGACAGACAGGAGCGTCTAACAGGCTCAGCCAATGGAGGGGGAAGAAGCCAGTCCCCCAAGCCCTCCCCTCCTCCCCCAGCTGTCAGTGCCAGACCCAGATGGCCTTCCTGGGGGCTTGATCCTGGTGCTTCTCAAGTTCCAACTCATCCTCTCCTCCCAGCCCCTAGGACCTGCCTGCCCAGTAGGTACCAGGGTTAATGGATGTTTGCTGAAGGGGTTGAAGGGATGGAGAGGCGTAGAGGTTCCTGCCCCCTGGCAGCCTCCTGTCTCCCCATCCTTCACTCGCATCTAATAACTAGGGCAGGACCGGGTCTGTACTCCTTTCGTTGGGGACGGGGGGAGCACCCCTCTGGCATCCCTGCCCCAGGCCCCTGCTGGGCCAGCGCCCCCTCCCAGAGAGCACAGGAGCGACCCGGGTGGAAGGGTGGGGGCGGGGGGAGTCGCTGGAGGGGGGTCCCCCTCCGGGCCATGTGAGTCCTTCTTGCGCTTGCCCGCTGGCTCTCCGCCAGCCGGCCAGGATCCTGCGGGCAGCCAGCCCGAGCATTAACCTTGTCGACGCCGAGAGCGAGGGGAGGCGGTGGCCAACTTTGTTTGCTTGCAGCCAACTTTGTTTGCTCGCGTCAATGCAGCTCCCGCAGCAGGAGCCCTGCGCCCCAGGGAAGGGGAGTCCGCTCCCCCTGGCACCGCCCCCGCGTCCGCCGCCCGCCTCCACATCCGCCCACATCTGGCCGCAGCGGGCGCGGGGTGGGGGAGGAGGGGGCCGGCCTCGTCCGTCGCCGTCCCCTGGGCGTGAGCCAGGCGGGGAGAAGGGGGCCCTCGGGTCGAGCGCCCGGGACTCAGCCGGTCCCGGTGGCAGCGCACGCCCCAGCCCCCCAGGCCCCAGGTCCCAGCCTTGACAGGCGGGCGGAGCAGCCAGTGCGAGCCCGGAGGCCGGGCCAGGGTGCGGGAACCTGATCCGCCCGGGAGGCGGGGGCGGAGCGGGGCGGGGGCGCCAGGAGCGGGAGGCCGGCGCCCGCCCTCCTCCCCCATTCATTCAGCAGAGCCCGCGGGCCGAGGGGCTCCGCCGCCAGCGCTGCACGGCGGGAGCGGGAGCGGGAGGCGGGCGGGCGCCCCAGCAGCTCGCCGGCCCGGCGCTTCCTCCTCGCCGCCCTCCGCCAGCCACCATGTCCGACCCCGCGGTCAACGCGCAGCTGGACGGCATCATTTCGGACTTCGAAGGTGGGTGGGTGCCGCCGGCGGTGGGAGCGCTCGGGCCCCTCGGACTGCAGGGTTGCGTGGAGGGGGAGGCGGGACCCCGATGGGGCGCCCTCCCGCCGCGCGCCCCCGCCCCGCCCCGCGTCGCTTACGTGGAGGACCCGGTGCGGGGACCCCTGCCGCCCGGTTTCCTTCCTTTTATTGTTGTTTGTGGGTGCCGCGCCGACAGCCTCCTGGAGGGCGCGGGCTTCCTCGGGACCCGGCGCGCAGTGCCCTCTCCGCCGCTCAGCCCCTCCTCGGGCTCCGGCTCCGGCTCCCGCTCCCGGGGCGCTCCGGGTGGGCCCTCGAAGTCCCCTCGGCCCTGCGCCCCGCAGGCGGGTCGGGGGAGTTGGCTACCCGCCCCCGCGCTCTCCGGGGAGGACGGCCCCCTCCCCCATCCCGGTGCTGGCCTGGGCTGAGCAGAGTCCGGGCTGCGGAAGGCCGCCCAGCGGACCCGGAGCGGTCTTGGGGGCGCCCCATCGCCCCCCATCCGCGCCTGGGACGTCCTCGGCCGCCCCCCCCACCTCCCGCCCAGTCGGGCTGTGTGGGGAGGGGGGGTCCTGCCTGCAGGGACGGGGAGTGCATTTTGGCCCCTCCCCCCTCCGGGGTTTACGAAGTATGGAGAGACTTGGGGGGCAGGGGGGCTTCTCCCTGCGAGTGTGACCGGCCTCCTGGCTTTGGGCCTGCGTGTGTGAGTGTGTGAGTGAGTGTGTGTGTCTGTCTGCGTGCGCGCGCTTTCGTGCGTCCTCGTGACGCCCGTGGCCCTGCGTCCTGGGGAGTAAATAAAGTGCTGGAAGGGAAGCGCACACAATAGTCCCGCACTCGGCGGATTTCTGAGGGCGGGTCTGCCTCTGTGGGGACCAGGAGCCCCGCCCCTCGGAGGGGCTCCCCGGCAGCCCAGGGCAGAGCCTTCTGGTGGGCTGGGGCAGGGGAGGCTGGGCTGGAGGCCAAGCCCGGAGGGCCTCCACCCGTCACGGGCAGACCCGGGGCTGGGACCTGGCTGTCCGGAGCCCAGCGGACTCCGGAGGTTACGTCTGGGAACCAGAGACTGGCTGGACCCACGCAGGGCCCGGCCGTGGCGATTCTGGGCGGGGCCTGCCCTGGCGGCTCAGAGGGTGCTCGTTGCCCCGTGGCCCGCCCGCCCTGTGCCCCGCCCTGTGCCCCTGTGCGGACGATGAGGGTGCCGGGGGCTGGCCTGGCGGTGGGAACACTCAGACGCCGGCAGGAGCTGTGAGACCACCAGAGAGGTCAGGGGCTGCGGAGCTGGATGGCTGGACACCTTGGCGCATGCTCGTCCCCGGGGGCTCCGGGATTGACCTGCCTGCTCCCCTGCCCTGCGCCCCTACTGCTCCTCTGCCGCTGCCCCTCAGGGCCTTTGCATGTCCCAAATATCCGAGGGCGCCCCCTTCAGGTCGCGTAGAGGGCGCGCTCTCCCAGGACTGGGTCAGCTGGCAGTCCCTGCCCCAAAGCACTGCGCTGCGATTTCGGGGGAGGGATGGTTTGATGCGCTCTGAGGCAGGATGGGGAGGTGGAGCTTTGGGGGTCGTGTGGTCCAACAGCTGTCGCAGTTCATGAGTTCATGCCACGTAGGTTGCGAGGGCCTCTGCCTCGAATCCCTCCTCACCCGCCGGCTGTCCCATCTGAAGATGCCGGCAGCCGCTGCGCTGCCTCCCGGCGGCTTCTTGACCCTTTAATTTAGTCGGAGACAATGGCCTCATTGAGACCATCCTAGGGCAGCAGTTGGCAGCCTTGTGACTCCAGGGGAGACCTCCTGAGGGTTGGGGCGCGGGGCCTCGAACCCTCCAGTTCCCCGTGTGCGTCAGTCTCTCCATGTGTGCCCTGAGCAGTCGGACGTGCTCTGAGGATGGGGGTTCAGGCATTTGAGCCCCGGCTTCCTGCATGTGTGTGAGACCAGAAAGCCGGCCTCCCTGCACGTCCCAGGAGCTTGGTGTGGCGCTGGGCGTGGGGGCTGGCAGCCTTGGATGGAAGGATCTGGGCAAGGAGAAGAGGGCACGACCCAGTGCAACAGTGGGGGACACAGGGCAGGGGAAAGCCACTCTGGCTGACCACTGGAGTTCTTATTGGAGGAGGCCGACCTTGAGTGAAAGTCAGACCTTGACTGTGGAGGCAGGACAGCCTCCGGTCAGGGCAACCGTGCAGGCAGGGGAGGCCAGAGCGAGCTGGTCTGTCGGGGCCGGGGCATGAGGAGGGGCCGGCTGTGGCTGTGGAGGGCCAGGCATGCCCGCCCAGAGCCAGGGCCATCTGGGGAGGCAGCTGGACGAACTGAGGTCCATCCGGAAGAGCGAGGGTCTGTTCTGGGGGCCTTGGCCGCGGTCACCCACGTGGAGTCGCTTTCTGCAGGACAGGGTGGAAGGGGCCAGGAGGGAGCTGCCAGCTCGGCCTCGGCTGCGGGACGTTAGGCGCCACCACCTAAGCAAGGCGAGTCCTGAGACCCGTGTCCCCGGGGGCAAGTTTCAACCCGAGCAGCCTGGCATCCTGCCACGGGGCCAAAGGGTGTTCCCGGGATGCCGGCGGGAGTGGTGTTACCCCTGCAGGGCGGCTCCCTGGCATGGGGGTGAGTGGGTGCTGGGGGCAGACAGGAAGCTGCCCTGGTGTGTGTGTGTGGGGGGAGGGGGGTGACCTGAGTTAAAATTCAGCTTTGCCCCACGTTCTGGGCACATCTGCCCCCTGCCCTGTGGAGCTCCCACCTCTTTTTGTCACCTGATTCCTCGCCTGTCCCCCGCCCTGGAGGGCCCAGGCGTGACGGTTCCCGGGGGTGACATCAGCCCCGTCTCCAGGCAGCAGGGATGAAGCCTGTTTGCTGTGTTGCACGTGTCTGTTGGGAGCAGGTCGCCCGGGACTGGGAGGGTGGCGGCACCCTCCGGGGTCATGAACCTCTGGCCCCGCCGTGGCCTCCCCCACACAGTGGCCCCCGGGCTCTGCGGGAGCCCCCCATGCGGGGCAAGAAGAGGAGTTTGTATTTTCCTGATGTGATTTTTAGTTTCATTTCCCACCTTTCCCGGCACAAACGGGCCTAGGGGTGGCCTTGGTCCCTGGCACTCCCCGTGCGAGGGGGTGGCAGGAGACGTGACCCCTCCCCTATCTGCTCTGGGCTGTGGACGGTGTGTTCCTTAGAGAGCGCGGGCCCCGTCCTCCCTGAAGTGTTTGCTGTCACCAGATCTGCACGCGGAGAAAGAATCCGGGAAGTCCTGGACGTCAGTGGGCAGCAGACCAGCGCTGGCCCCAGAGCTCTCGCTGGAGGACCCTGCCCTCTGAACCCCTGGGGGGCCGGCAGATGCCCCCGGGCCCAGGAGCCGGGCGGTGCCACACTCTCCCTGTCACAGGAGGCTGGCCGTGTGGGCTGCAGGGTCCCTTCTCCGGGAGGGGGACTCAGCCTCCTCTCACCCCTGCCTCCCGGGCATCGCAGCTGGTGGGCCACAGGCCACCCTGCAGGCCGCTGTGGACAGTGACAGGGCACGTGCTGGACGACTGGACTGTGAAGACAGATGGGTGTGGGGGGGCCGCCTGCCTAAGGCTCTGCCGCCCCAGCCTTCCCGAGGGGCGGTCAGGGCGGAGCGGGGTCCGAGCCTGGGAGGGGCGTCCTTGCCAGCAGCCTCTGCCCGTCCTGGTCGTGTGGGCGCTGAGCCTGGCCCCAGCGTGGGGAGCAGTCCGTCTCACGGCGGGGAGCCGGGGGAGCCGGGAGAGCCGTGTGTCTCCTGCTCCCCTCCGGGGCCAGTTAGCTCTGCACCACTCCCCCCCCCCCCAAGGGCATGGGAAGTCTGGTCACAGGTGGGGGCCTCGGGGCCTCTGTGCCTGGAAAAACAATCCCACCAGAGTTCGAGCCCCTGGGTGGGCAGCAGGCACATGGTGGGCACTTGCTTGGGCCACGTCTGTGGATGGGGCTGTCCTGCTGGGCAGGAGCGGTGGCCTGTGGCCTCTGTGACGGGGCGTCCTCAGGGACACACCGATGTGTGGGCTGCATGCTTGCCGGGTGGGAGCCAGGGCTCCTCCGCCTGCCCGGCCGCTGTGGCCCAGCCCACCTGTGGGCGCTGTGGCCCTCAGGCCCTGGTGCTGGCCGAGCAGAACAGGGTCCCTCCTCTTCCTCCTGGCACTCCCAGAGGCCAGGGGAGCCACACCCAGAGGTCAGGGGCCCCCTGGGTTCCCCAGCTGCACGCCTGGGGGTGGGCTGGCCTGCTGCTCCGAGTCTCCTGAGGTACACACTCCTGGGGTACAGACGCCTGGGGTACAGACTCCTGGGGTACAGACGCCTGGGTACAGATGGGAGCACAGGGCCCCAGTGAGGAGGGGGGGTTAAGGAATCCATGTTGGCCTCCAAACCCAGGAAGGAGCCCCCTTGCTGCATGGCGACCCCCAAGGGCAGGGCCATGTGTGTAGAAAGGTGGGGTGGGTGGGGGCCTCTGGGCAGCTGGGGGCCTCTGGGCAGCTGGGGGGCAGGCCTCATTTTTTGGATTCATCCCAGAAGCCCAGCCAGGAGACGCGTTCCCGCGCTTTGTCGTGACAGAGCCGCCGAGGGAAATGGGCACACAGTGGCTTTCTTTCCAAATCCCTCGGTTTTTTCCCAAATTTGGAGGCTCTCTGCGTTGCTTATGAGGCAGGAACTCTCTGGAACACAGTCCCAGAGCCTGAGGATTTGTCATCCCTCTGGCCACTCAGGCCCCCAGACACCCCTGGCGCCGGGGCATTTGGGGCTCAGGCTGTTTAGTTTGGTCTGGACAGAGCCCGGAGGCCGTGCGGCCGGACAGGAGACGTCCTGGAAACATCAAGTTCGTTGTCACGTTTAAAGTGTTGCGAGTGTCCAGAGTTGAGGGGGAGGGACAAGAGCAGGGCCTTGGCTTAGAAGAGGGACCTGCCCCCTCAGCCCCCACCGCCTGGACCAGGCTCTGACCTGCCTCTCGCCTCCCTGTCTCCCCTCTTCCCTGTGTCCCCGTCCCGTGCCGTCAAGCACAGAACAGCACCCTGGGTGCCAGGTGAGGTGGGGGAGGGAGGCAGGCCAGGTGTCCCCCCGCCCCCTCCATCCGCACCGCTGGCTGTAGCATCGAGGGACCATCTGATGGGGGTTGGACAACAGTTATTACCTGAGTACAAAGCGGGCAGGGGTACCCCAAGGCCTCAGGCCAGGTCCTGCGGGGATGGGGTGGGTGTGTCTTGCGTCCTGGGTCTTGCTTAGACTGAGTTGGGGCTCCTGGGGGCTGTCTCCCCCAACCCCTGACCCCAGTGTCCTCGCTCTGCAGGGGAGGCTAGAACTGGGCTCCGGGCAGCTGTGTCTGCTTTCCTGTCCCCACACCCACAGCCTCCTGACCCTCTCTGCTGCTGGGCTTCCCGCTGGGCCTGGGGTCCGCACCCCCTGGGGGGAGGCTGCAGTGAGGAGTGGGGAAGGAAGCCACGGCCAGACAGCCCCCTCTCTGCCTGCAGGAGGTTAAGGGATGGGCTCGCTCATCTTTCTTTTTGGCGGGAAGGGAGACAAGTCCCCGGCCGGCCGGCGAGTGGGTCTGACTCGGATCCAGGCCTTTGCCGCCACCCCTCCCCCAGGCCCGGCCCAGGTGGTGGACCGTCCAGGGCAGCCGCCTGGTTCCCCTGCTCTCCCGGTGCCCGCTGGCCCCTCCCTGGGTGGCGGGTACAGGAAGCCGCCTCTGAGCAGAGCTCGCTGGCCCTCCTGCCACGTGGGTGGCCTTTCCCTGCGAGGCCAGGCCCTGCCCCGTGTCCCCTGCAGATCCCTGTCATCTCCAGGGAGAGCTGCACGTCGGCTCCAGGCCACGCCGGCCTCTGTGCTGCCCCTGCCTCCTGCCCCCACTGAGGTCTGAGGTCGGGCAGGCGCCTGTGAAGTAGCGGGTGTGTGTTTCCCTGCTGGCCCCGCCGTCTGTCCTGGGTGCAAGAGCAGTGGCGCTCACTCATTTGTTTACTCAGCAGCTGCCTGCGGGCGCCAGCTGACAGCCAGCTCTGTGCTGGGTGCTCGGGGCCAGGCATGAGCCCAGGAGCGGATCGGCTCAGGAGGGCTTCCTGGAGGAAGGGGCACCTCAGCAGAGGCCTGGGCAGGAGTTTACCAGGCAGGGTCTCCAGGCAGGTGATGCTGCTGACAGGGCCCTGGGCACTGAGACAAGAGGTGGGGGACAGGGCTGTGTTGTGCATCTGTGAGGGGCCTGAGGGGGCTCCAGGCTCCCCTGGCCTCTGGGAGGGACTTGGGTGATGGATTGCGCAGGTGGGATCGAGGCGCCCGGTGTGTTGCAGGCTCCGCGAGTCTCGCCTTCGCTCTGGCCTCCGTCAGCAAACTTCAGAGGGCAGCTGTGCCTTTTTGTTGAGCTGCTAAGGAAGCCCGCCGCAGGCCTGGGCCCTGGGGTGCGATGGGAAGGTGATCATTCCTTGCACCTTTGCAGGCCCCGAGCAGGGAAGAGGAGGGAGGCGGAGCTGGGTCCCCTCCCTCCCTCGTTGCCGCCCCCACCCAAGTCCTGGCTCGGGAAGCACCCGTGTTGGGGCAGAGGGAGGGATGGAGACTCTGGCAAGGGAGGGAGTCCTGCGTCTGCTCTGGCTGCAGCCCCAGCGAGGCTGGGCTGGGGGCGGGGGGGTGGGGAGGGCTCGGATATTTACATCTCTCCTAATATTTAAATGATGGAGCCAGGCTCGGCACACAGCTGCCCCGAGCCAGCTGTCAGGCTCTGGCCTCCCCCCCTCCCTTCGCATTCTTCTTCTCTGACCCAAGTCCAGGCCCTTCCAGCTGTTCCCCCTTCGCTCCGAGGCACTTCCTCTGACCAAGCTGGTTCTCATTATTTCCATAACCATCGCCTTTATTGAGCACCTACTATATGCCAGGCGGTGGGCTGGGCACTGGGTCCTCTGGAGCCCAGCAAGGTGGCCGGGCCGCTAGGCTCACTCCGGGTCACAGCTGGCCCGAGGCCACACTGGAAGGCGGACTCCGGTCCTCCTGCCCCTATGCCTGCATCTTCCGTCACTCCCTCCTGCCCAGACCTGCCCCCTGGCCCTCTGCTGCCACAATGCCAGTCTCCGTCTACTTGTCGGGAGTCGGGGTGGGGGGTGGGGACAGCTGGCGGCCCAGAGCCTGGATCTGTGGGGGCTGCCTCTGCTCCCATCCCAGCCTCGATGCTCTCCAGCTGGATGACAGAGCCCAGCTTGCAGGGGGCGGGGGCTTGCAGGGGGGTGTGCACAGGGCTCAGTGGTGCTCTCTGCCTTGAGAGCTTAGCTTTTAGGGGCCCTGGGGTGGGGTGGGGGCAATGGTCTAGTGTGCTGGCTCCCAGCGGCTTCCCCTTGCCCACTGTCATACTGGGTGAGCCCGTAGCCTCTCTGCCTGGGGTTCCCACCTGTAAATGGGGATGAGGGTGAAATACTCCTCAGGTGGCCATGGCAGCCGACGAGCTAATGTAATAGACGCCCTGAGAACAGGCGGCAGGTGGTGAGCGCTCACTGTGCGTCGACTAGCGGAGTCGGTGAAGCAGACGCTGTGTCGGTGGACAGGGGAGGGGACCATCTTAGTCTGCCCGGGCTGCTGTGACAGGTGCTCTGACAGGTACCACAGACTAGACATTGATTTCCCAGGTCTGGAGGCTGCAAGTCCAAGATCCAGGTGCCGGTAGGTTGGCGTTTGGTGAGGCATCTCCTGGCTCATACGCGGTGTCTTCTCACTGTCCTCACAGGGCAGAAGGGGTCTCTGTCATAAGGGCACTAATCCATTCCCAAGGGCCCCACCCTCATCTAATCACCTCCCCAAGGCCCCCCCTCCCGATACCATCACATGGGGGTTAGGATTCAGCATAGGAGTTTGTGGGACCCAGACAGTCCATCTGTGGCTGGTGGGGGGCCTGGTGGGCTCCCAGATGCCCACGGCCCGCCTCTGTCCTGCCCCGTTTCCTGTGGCAGGTGAGGGCAACCTTATTTCCCATGGAGGCCCTGGCACATTGGCTCTTCTCTGCCGAAGGTAAACCAGTGTAGGCCCTGGGCAGGTTGGGGCCTTGTGACCGACACGCCGCCCTCGTCACCTGGGCCTCCGCCCCCAGCACTGCCCAGTGTGCCCTCCGTGTGTGCCTGCCCTGGGCGCTGACCGGGGAGCGGTGGGGGCTGAGGCTGGGTGTTGGCCCTGGTGCCTCTGCAGAGGGAGAGGGTGTGGGGCTGCTGAGCTGCGCTCCTGGTGTCAGGGGCGGTGCTAGGGTTTCCTTCTTACAGGATTCTCAGTGGTGGGGTGGGGACAAGCTTTGTGAGCCCTGGGGGGCGGGCAGGGGTTCCCGCGCTGCCCCTCAGACACGCCCTGGGGTGCCTGGCCCACCCAGAACCTCCGGGAGGTGGGCACCAGCATCTGCTTTCTTCTGAGCTGCAGGCATGGTTCTGGTCGGCAGAGCTGAGAAAGGTTTGGAAGCAGCAGGTTCGAGTCCCGGGAACTTAGGGGCGAGTGCAGGGTGCGGGGAGGTGTGAGCTGCTAGTGCTACGGAGAGATGCACACGGCGGAGCCGCCACCGGAGCCTCACGTGGAAATACAGGGCACACGCGCTGGAGGGGCTGGAGGGGCATTTGCCAGATACAGCCGGGGTGCGGGGGTCTCCCGTAGCTTTCTCTGGGTTTCGCACATAAGTTGCTTTTATATTCAGGGAAAGAGCAAGATGTCATTGTTTTTAGAAGTTCATTGTCAAGCCCTGGCCGGTTGGGCTCAGTGGATAGAGCTTCGGCTTGCGGAACGAAGGGTCCCGGGTTTGAGTCTGGTCAAGGGCATGTATCTCGGTTGCAGGCTCGATGCCCAGGCCCTGGTCTGGGTGTTTGCAGGAGGCAACCAATCCATGTGTCTCTCTCACATCGATGTTTCTCTCTCTCTCTCTCTCTCTCTGCCTCTCCCCCTTCCTTCCACTCTCTCTCAAAAATCAATGGAAAGATTTCCTCGGGTGAGGATTAACGAAAATAAAAAAAAGTTCATTGTCAAATTGAAAGAGCGTGCCCAGCCCAGCCCCCACCCCGGTTTGAGACTCCGGGTCCCTGCAGCTTGGCTTCCCGAGCTCCGGGCTGGGGCGCTGAGTGGAGAGCAGGCTGCACGGACCAGACCGAGTCTGCAGGCACTGCTGGCGGCTGCATTTTTGGCCGCAGAGGAATGTGACCAGAGCTGAGGCCCCTGACCTCTGCCGGGAGGGGAGGGGGCCGCCGCCCTGTCCACCCTGGCCAGGCCCCTGCGGCTCTGCGGGCGTTGGAATGGCCGGGCCTGGTTGTTCAGGACCAATGAGCGCACCTCGGAGCTGGTGGCCGATTGCAGAAGGGCCTTCACGGGGTCATCCTGTGTCCGAGCTGGGAGGGGCCTTGCAGTTCAGCCCCTTCCTGGACTTTTCCAGGAAACTGAGGCCGCAGGGGTCATCTGCCTGGGCCGGGTGGGGCATAGATGGCGCTTGTGACAACTCGATGCCCCGCCCCGCGGCTCTGGGCCGTCTGCAGAGCTTCCTACCCGCCCACACCGAGCACTTCGCTGGGGACAACGCGGTGAAAAGTCCCCATTTTCAGTGAAGAAAGGATGACTCCGTTCTGCAGTTTCATTTCCTGCAGCTCGCTCTCTCCTGCGCCAGCACTTCCCACGAGGGCCTTGACGGCTGGCTGGGTGGGTGGGTGGGGGGTGGGGACCGTGGACAGCTTCTGGGTGGGCGAGGGCTGGGGCCTCTCCCTGCCCGTGTCCCCTGCAGCTGGTGGCGGGAAGGGCCTGGCTCCTCAGGGCTTCCCAAGGTGGGAGGTGGAGATTGGCAGCCAGGGCCTGTGTGTCTGGCAGGCGGGTCAGAGGTTACGGGCTGCGTGGGGGCGCTGGGCAGGGGGCAGGCGGGGGGCCTCCCAGGGGCTCTGGCAGGAGGTTCGGAGCTCCCTGTCAATAGCTTGCATTTTGCCTCCTCCCACGGCCATGAGCAGAGTTGGGGGTTGTCTGTGGGACCTGGTCCTGGAGGTAGGTGTCTGTGCACCTCAGCCCCGCAGGCAGGTGGCAGAAGGACCCCCCGAGACCTGCCCCCGAGGCCTTCCCCTTGGGACAGCTCGCAGGGTCCCCGTCAGTCTCTGCTCCCCCACTTCTTTGCCAAACCCCTCGTGTCCTGAGGACACAGAGCAGGCCCAGACCCTCAGGGTCAGCAGATGTGAACCCGAAGTCACCAGGGTTCTGCAGGGCGTGGGGTCGCCGAGGCTCCGCCCTCATCAGCCCAGCGTGGCCGCCTTGGGCCCTGCTGTGGGGAGCCCGCCCTCTACTCCCCCCTCCCGCCCCCGCCCCGCCATTCCTCTGGAGGCCTGGGCGCACCTGGACTCCTGGGTGCTGCCCTGAGCTGGTCCTGGCCGGGGCTTGAACTCTGCCCCCGGGGTCACTGTCCCCTGTAATTAGGCCGCTGCTCATACTGGCCTGGGCAGCGCCCACCGGCTGGCCACCCCCGGGCCACTACACAGCCTGTCGGTCCCTCCGTGTGATGGATGGAGGCTCCCACCTGGCCTGTGGCCCCTGGCGTTGGTTTCTTTTACATTTTCATTGCTTCAGCCATTCCCGCGGGGGTGGAGGGGGGCGCAGTGGTTCTGCATCCCGGGCCCATTGGGAGTGGCCACTACCGGTGTGCGCGGCCACGGGGCTGGGAACAGCTGCCGGCCACAGGGGGCCTGGCCGTCCGTCCCTGAGGGTCTCTGGTCAGTCCTGGTTTCCCCTGGTCGGTCCTGGGCCGCAGGCAGCTCGGGCCGACAGCCATGCGCGGAGGCTTGTCTGCAGGGTCCGATGACCCCTCTCCCTGGTCGGGGGGCGGGGCTCTCAGGGAGCAGCTCTCGCGGGGCCTGGCCATCCGGGAAGAGGTGTGTTTGGGGGAGCAGTGGGCGGGGAGGGAAGAGGCGGAAAGGAGGCTGGGGGGTCAGTGGGGACCCTCTGGTGGGGGGAGGAGCTCCCTAACGTTTGAGACCCTGGGAGCTGGGCCTGCAATTGGTGGTCAGTCACCTCCCAGGGGCTGCCATTTATCAGGCGACCTTTGACCCACAGAGGCCTGAAAGGTCACCTTCCCCCCCTTCCCCCGACCCCCCTGCTCTCCTGCAGCCTGGCTGCACCCAGGCCGCCTCCCGCCGCCTGCCGCCCTGCCCGGCTCAGGAAGCCCTCCTCTTATCTAACCCACATCTCTCTCTCTATCTCTATCTCTGCTTCTCTCTCTCTCTCTCTCTCTCTCTATCTCTATCTCTATCTCTGCCCGCCCCCCCCCTCCCTGTGCTGTCCGGTGTAGGCCGCCAACAGTGCGCTTGCGGGAAGGCGGCGATAAGACTGGTCCACACACATCCTTCCAAACACGCTCACGCTCCGTCACTTCATTTAGTCAAAAAACAAGGAAGCCCAGCATCTTGGGGCGACTTTTGAAGGGTGCCCGGAATGACCCCGGTGCTGCCAGACCCGGGCAGGGGCAGGGACAAGCACCCCGAGGCCTGTGCCCAGGGGGTGCCCTCTGTGGGGGGCTTTCCAGGAAGAGGCCCCACTCAGGGACGTGGCCGTGCACGGAGAGACTTCTCGAAGCGAGGTCGCCACGGCGCCCACGTGCCTGCGGGAGTCTCACTGTGAGGCGGCTCCCGGGCCCCAGCACCGTCGCCCAGGACCCTCCTCTGGCACGAGGGGGTGGGGAGGGGAGGGGGGGCGGGCGACTCCAGGAGTTAACCGGCTGCTGGTAGGTGGCAGTAACTTACTGCCCCAGTTGGGACACTCCTGGGAGTGGAACTGGGCGCCCTGAGTAATGACGGGGGACAGCAGGAGTGGGCGGGGCTGCGTGCCTGGGCCCCTGTCCCAGCCAGGGTGGGGCGGGGGGGCTCCAGGGCCAGCAGGGAGCGAACAGCAGGAGGGGCCCTGTGTCGACCGGGCTGGGGGCTGATGGGCTGGGGGCTGATGCGGGCGGGCAGGGGGCAGGCTCCTTCCGGCTGGGCCACGCCGGGTCCAGGGCAGCCGTGGCGCCACATCCACGAAGGCGAGTGGGGGGGGGGGGAGTGCGACCGGCCCTCCCTCCCGTGTTCTGGTGGCGCAGTAACTGTAGGGCTGGCGTCGCGAACTGCCACCAACCAGGGCTTCAGACCGGAGGGGTGTAGTGTCTCAGTCCCCGCGGCCAGGCTGGCGGGCTCAGGGGTTGAGGTCGACCTGTGAACCAGGAGGTCAGGGTTCGATTCCCGGTCAGGGCACGTGCACTGGTTGTGGGCTCCATCCCCGGTGTGGGGCGGGCAGGAGGCAGCTGATCCATGATTCTCTCTCATCAGTGATGTTTCTCTCTCTCCCTCTCCCTTCCTCTCTTTGAAATCAATAAAAATGTATTTTAAAAAAATAATAAATCAAGGTGTGGGCAGGGCTGGCTCCTGCTGGAGGCTCCGAGCGAGGGGGCCTGCTCCAGGCCTCTCCGGCTCTGGGGGCTCCGCTCCCCTGGGTGGTGGACGCATCACGGGGGTCTCTGCTCCGCCTCCCCGTGGCCCCCCCCGTGGCCTCCCCCGTGGCCTCCCCCGTGGCCTCCCCGTGTGTCTTCTCCTTTGCTGTCCCCGAGGACACCGGCCATTGGATCTCGGGCCCACCCAGGACAGTCTCATCTCCAGACCCGTCTGCCCTTAATGACACCCGCAGAGCCCCTTCTCCCAAACAAGGTCACTTCCCGGTTCCAGAATTAGGACTCGGACATACTATGCTGGGGGCCACTGCTGGACCGTGTCTGCAGGCAGCACGGCAGGTTCCGGAAGGACCAGGCCGTGTGGTGGGGCCGGGAGGGCTGTGGGGAGCTGGGGCGGGGTCCGCCTGTGTCCTCACCTGCCAGGCTGCTGGAGAGCTGTCCCAGGGAGAAAGGAACGTAATGAGTTTGGGGAATAAGGCGAGGTCTGGGGTCCTGAGGCCTCGGGGCTCCCCGCCCAGCGCTGAGGCCCTGTCGGAGTGGGGGCCCACGGCACCCACTCCCGGATTGTGCTCTTTAATGACTGCACACGTTGCTGTGCCCGCAGGCTGCATGGAGAGCGGCCCAGCCCTGCCTGCAGCTGGGGAGGGAGGCGGGGCCGGTGTGTTTGGTGGCCCCGGCAGGCTGGTCAGACCGTCTGTTCTCCAGAGCCCGGCGGCCGGGGCCAGGGAGCGGGCCAGCCTCCCGGTGGGAGCGTGGGGAGCAGGACGGCCCCTCGGAGCACCCTGTCTTCCGGCCAGGACACCCGAGACGAGAGGAAGCCGCTCCTCCTAACACCCAAAGCCTAAGGCCATCATTAGAATCAGTGTGCGGGGGGCGGGGGGGTTCCCCTGGGTGGAGAGACCTCCTGGGGACCCTCGGGACATGGCTGGCTCCGTGGCGCATCCCCCGGGACCGCGGGGAAGTGGGTCAGCTGGTTCCTCCTTGGCCAGGGGCGAGGCAGACCCTCAGGGAGACTGTGCCAGGGGCCGCACCGCTGGCCGGCGTCTGGTCGGAGGGCCGGGGACAAGGGCTGTGTGACACTGCCCACGCCCAGGCCACCTCAGCCGGCCATGGCCACCCTGTCCCCTGGGCCCAGGACTGGAGCCGGCGGAGGGGCCTGGCACCGGTGGGGTGCGGAGGGAGGGGCCGAGGGAGGGTTGAGCTGGGGGTGCTGGCTCCGCACCCTCCAGCCTCTTCTTTATATGGACTTGGCTGTTGTTGCACAAGCGCCGGGGCCGCGCTGACAGCTCAGCGTTCCCTCCCTTGGGGACTGTTTTGCTTTCTGAGGGCCCCGCCCCCACTTCTCCCATCCGCATGGGCCTCTGTTCCCAGCCTTCCTCCCCCACCCGCCTCCTCAGCCGTGCCCTCCTCCGCGGAGCCCCAGGGGCCCCGAGACGGGGTTCCCTGAGGGGAACGGGGCAGGGAGGCCAGCGGCCGCTGAGGTGCATCACCGGCACGTGACTGCGCGGCAGCCGTGGGCACCCCTAGCTCTGCACCCACACCCCGGAGCTGGCCCACCAGGTGGGGTTGGGGTGTCGACTCCAGTTACAGCCCAGAGCTGCTGGTGTGGGGAACAGGGTGACCCCTTCCCGTCTTCCCGTCTGGGGCACCAGGTGCCACCAGGAGAGGCTCTGGGCGGAGGGGCAGGGACTGGCCGTGGGGGTGATGGACGTGGGGAAGGGCCGTGCAGTCTTGGCCACCTGTGGGGGGTGACCACACGCACACGCACACGCACACACGGTGCACACGTGCAGGTCGCACACACGCGCACATACACGGTGCAGATGGCACCCACACCGACAGCTGTAAACGTTGTTGCACAGTCACCACCTGGCGCCTCTCCTGTCTTCCCTGCAGCCTCGGAGGGAGCCCCCCGCTCTGCCCCCCCTAGAGCCCGCCCTGAGCCCCACCCCCTCTGACCATTGTAGCCCAGAGGGTTCAGCCTTCGAATGGCCCGTAACATGACCCCAGGTCCGCACAGCTCCCCCTCCGAGAACTTTGCCGTCCCTGCCGGGCCTTGGTGGGGGGGCTGAGCTTTGCCACCCAGGGTTCTGTGCCATGTGTCCGCCAAGAAGGAGGTGTGCCCAGGGCTCGGAGAGGGCCTGCCGGGAGCGCCAGGGCTGGGGGACGGGAATTCAGGGGGCAGGCATCAGGGACGGGGCTCCAGCCTTTTCTCTCTGCCCCATGATCGCTGTGCCTCTGAGGCTCCTGGTAGAGGGGGGCTGTCCCTTCCCCCTTCTGAGAGGTGAAGCCGCACGTGGGATGTTCCGGGGTTCCCGAGCCCCCACTCATCCCGCCCTGCTCTCTGTCTTTCAGCCTTGAAAAGATCTTTCGAGGTCGAAGAGGTAGACACGCCCAACTCCACGCCACCCCGGAGGGTCCAGACGCCCCTGCTCCGGGCCACCGTGGCCAGCTCCACCCAGAAGTTCCAGGACCTGGGGGCGAAGAACTCGGAGCCGCCCGCCCGCCATGTGGACGCCCTCAGCCAGCGGTCCCCCAAGGCCGCCCTGCGAAGGGTCGAGCTGTCGGGGCCCAAGTCCGAGCCCATGTCCCGGCGCACCGAGATCTCCATCGACATCTCGTCCAAGCAGGTGGAGACCGCCGGCACCCCCGGGCCCTCGCGGTTCGGGCTGAAGCGGGCCGAGGCGCTGGGCCACAAGACGCCGGAGCCCACGCCCCGGAGGACGGAGATCACCATCGTCAAACCCCAGGAGCCAGCCCACCGGAGAATGGAGACCCCCGCCGCCAAGGTCTCCGAGGTGTCCACCGCCCCCACGGCCGACCCCGCCCCCAGGAGGGTGGAGATCCAGGTGCCCAAGTCGGCCGAGGTGCCCGCCGCCCCCGTCCCGTCCCTGGAGAATTCAGAGCCCACCCCGCTGTCTCAGCTGCAGAGCAGGCTGGAGCCCAAGCCCCTGCCTCCCTCGGCCGAGGCCCCACCCAGGAGCCAGGAAGGTGAGCAGCCAAGTGCCCGGTGTGGCCAGGGGTGGTGATGATTGGGGGCGGGAACTGGCTTTGCCGCGGAGTCTTGGAGAAAGAAGCTGAATGGGGGGGTGGGGGCTGTGCTTCCGTGGGAACCTGGAACACAGGGGCCAGCGGCCGCGGGCTCAGGGAGCAGGCTGTCCAGGGAGGATGGGCCAGATGCAGCAGGTGGCACTGAGCTGGGCTTTGGGAAGAACCCCTCATGGCCAGCATGGACCGTGCCTCCGAACCGCTGCTGTGTGAGCCGGGACAGCGGGGCTGGAGCCTGGAGCCTGGAAATGAAAGGCAGGGGCGTTTGCACCTCGAGGACGGGCTTTCACGTTCTGTGGTCACGGGGCCCTGGGCAGGAATAGCAGGCGGCCCTGGGAGTGCCCGGCAGAGGCCGAGGTCCCGGGGTGGGGGCTGGGGGGTTTTGGGGGTCCTGCCCCCCCTGAGGTTTTGCATTGGAGGTTTTCCACTGGCTCCCCCAGGAGGGAGCTTGTGAGCAGAGGCCAGGAGAACATAAGAACCTCATCTCTGCACCCTCAGACTCTCTGAGCTGCTGGGGAGGGGCCCGGGCCAGGCGTCCCCATGATACCTGCCCACAGCTACGTTTGGGGGTGCTCTTCTGATGAGGGGAGGGGGAGGGAAGCAAGGGGCTTGGGCACTGTCCTCAGAGGACCCGAACCCAGACTCAGGCTCGCTCGGGGAGCTTCCAGGGGAGGCAGTAGGGATCCCCGTGCGACCCTGGGCCCCTGGGCTGTGCGGGTGCCGGCTGCGCTGTGAGCCGCGTGGCCGCCGGGTCCATTCTGATCGCCGGACTCGGACCCGTGAATGTTCAGTAGGTGTTGTGTGCGTTGGACGGACAGAACATTCTCGGGTTTTGATTTACCTTTTCGAAGTGACTGTTTTTAATTGTGGTTATAATGCACATAACATAAAACCCTTTTAACTGCGTTCAAGTGCACAGCTCAGTGGCATCAGTGGCATTCACATCGCTGTGCAGCCGTCCCCACCACCATCTCCAGGACTTCCTCTTCGCCCCCATTGCAGTCACTCCGACCCCCAGTCCTGACCCCGCCCTCCCCGCCCCGTCTCTGCCTTTGGCTGCTTTAGGTCCGAATGTAAGTGGGGTCACACAGTGCTTGTCCTGTGTCTGGCTGTCACTGAGCGTCACGTCCTCACGGTCTGCCTGTGCTGGAGCAGGTGTCGGGGTTCCTTCCTGTTTGAGGCCGGGGTTCCTGGGTGTGTCCGTCGCCTTTGACGGACCTCGGCGGCTTCTGCCCCGTGGGGCTCGTGAGCTGTGACCGTGGGCGCACGCCTCTCTCCCCTCCCTGCTTGCACTTCCTCTTGCTTTTCCTTGTTGAGGGAGACTTTCCAGTGGTCAGTGGACTTGGACCGGAGGGCCCTGGGCTGGCGATGGAGGGGGTGTGGGGTGAGCTGCTGTGTTCTGTGTAAGCGAACGTTTGAGCAGGTGGGGCCGGGGCTGAGGGGCTGGGGGAACTTCCCCCGGCGCCGGCCACTCTGAGCAGCCGCCTGTGTGGGTCTGTTCTCGCTCCCACGTCCATGTCCCTAAACGTGACCCTGCAGAGCCACTTCCTGGTGTGCTGTGAGGACAGCCCGGCCAGTGTTCGGGGCGTGTCCGGGAGGCCATTTCCTCGTAATCCTCGGGTGATCTTCGGTTGGTCCAGGGCCTCTGGCACCGGATACGTCCCCCTCCAGGGGGTGAGGTGTTCACACGCGGCCCAATCAAACAGGATGTGGCCGGGAGATGGCCGTGCCAGGCCGGCCCGGTCTTGGTGACAGCTGGTGTTGGATGCACAAGGAGATGGTCCCGGCTCTGGGGGGACAGGCAAGGGGGTGCCAGCTCAAGTGGCAGGGCCCTGGGTCGGCGGGCGGGCGGGCGGGCGGGGCACAGCCTCCGGGTGTGCAGGGACGGTCAGGCGGGCTGGGGCTAAGCAGTGGGACCCCCCAGGGGAGGACGGGGTAGGGGGACCAGGAGCAGTAGGGGTGGCTTCCCAGGAGCGTGGCCCCGCCCCCTAAGGCTTGGACCCCGTGGGATTAACCCGGCAAAGGAGGGGCGAGACAAGCGTTTCCAGCGGAGGCCTGAAGCGAGGGACCCGCCGCATTTCTCCGTGGAAATGAATGTGGATATTCCGGTGGGAGTGAACACATTCGGCAGCCCCCCAGACCCGGCGGCCCCCAGAGGAGTGTCCAGCCCCCCTTGCAGGGGCCATCACCTGGCACGACTGTGCTGGTTGTGTGTGTACACGTGTGTGAGCTCACATGTGTGCCCGTGCCCCGACCCCGGGTTAGCGGCTGGGGGCGGGCTCTCTGAGCCAGGGCTCACCTGCGGAGCCCCTTTAGGCTGGGCATGTGCACTGACTGGGGGTGGGGCGGGCTGGATGGCCGCTGGGAGAGGAAGATGCTCTGTGGGGGAGGGGCTGGGATGACTCACTTTGGGAGGATCTTTCCTCTTCCAGCAGGTTCTGGAAGGAGCCCGGGTCAGGAGGGGGCGAGGCCCACTGAGGGCCGGGGAATGTGGCCTCGACCTGCTCGGCCCTGGACGTGAGGCCAGAGGTCCTGGCATCTGCTGGGAGGGCAGGGTTTTCCTGGTGGAGGGCGTTCCCGGAATGCGTTGCCGTGGCTTCTGGGGGCCCAGGTCTGCGTTCCCACCCAGCCCCTGCCCCGCCCACCTCTTCCTCTCCCCTCCTCTGGTCCTGGTCCTCCCAGTTCTCCCAGATGCACATCCTGCCTGTGCATCGACCCCACGTCCTGTCCATCTCTCCTGCAGCCGGGCACTCCCGTCCCTTCCGCCCTTCCGTTGGGGGCTGGGCGGAGCGCGGCAGGAAGCCTCCCACCCTTCGTGGCACCCTGCCCCTTGCACCTGAGGCCCAGCTGGCACCGCAGGGGCAAGGATCAGGGAGGGAGTGAGTCCTGCACTCTCTGTTCAGATTCTCGCCCTCTGCCTCTGCCTCCAGGAAGCCTTCCAGCTGGCTTTGGTGCTGGACAGTCTCCTGGGACCCCAGCTGAGTTGCTCCCAGATTGACCTCCCTGAACACAGCACCGATGAAATCTTTGCCCACTCGGAGCCTCCCACTCAGCCCGGGGCCTCCACAACCCAGTCTCCCTCTTGTCCAGCTGCCACCTCCCTGCCCCACAGCTCCTCCCGCCCCGTCCTTTCCTGGCCTCCCATGGGCCTCCTTTCCTCACAGCTGATCTGCTCTGACCTTCTGACCTCCGACTTGGCTCCTCCTCACATCACTGCTCTTTGAACTCCTATGCATCCTCCAAAGCCCAGCTCAAGTGGCACCTCTTCCGTGAAGCCCTCCCATGAGCTGGAAGTAGCCTCACTTCCTCTGACTCCCAGGCCTTTTTGCATCTTTCTCGTGTGTCATGTCTCATGTTTGGCTTGGGATGTGAATTATTTGTACGTGAGCCTTCTTTCCTCTGCCAGGATTTTTAACGTAGCAAGTGGTTTAGCATAGTACCTTTCCTTTAAAATTCAGAAAATATAGAAATTAGAAAGAAATGAAAATTTACCAGTAGCTAAACTCTTAATGTTTGCTGTATATTCTTCGGAATTCCCTCCGGGCCCCCCAGGATTCTAGGTTACTCCAGGGTGGGGGTTTTATCTTTGTTTTTGGTTTGTTTTGTTTTTAAGAATCCTGTAAGATACTGAGTCAGTGATGTGGGCGCAGCAGGTGCTCAGTAAAGTCACGTTGGAGGAGCGAGGTGAGAAGCTGTTTTGTCACCCTCGCCAGCAGATACTTTCTGGTCAAATAGGAACTCACAGACCTGCCCCGCTCCCCTCTGGCACCTGGGTTCTGAGGCTGCTGCCCGTCCCTGCACCTGGCACCTTCCGCGTCATCCCTCGGGCATCGCTGCCCCTCTCCCGGCCTCCGGGTGGGAGTGGCCTCGCCTCCTCTCCAGGTCCTGCTCTTCCCCTGTCCCTGCCGGGGTGGCTCTGGGTGGGGCCGGGCTGCAGAACCCGGAATCCCGTCTGTGCGGCGGCTGCGGGCTCTGCCTCCTTGGGAGTCTGTCACCCCCGCCCCCCCCCCCCCCCCGGCTCCGCGCTGACAGCAGCCAAGTTTCCCGAGGCTGCCTTATAAGGCGGCACTGCCACTCACCAGGGCCCGGCTCTTTGCTGCTGCTGGGTGCTCGCAGGCAGCCCTGGGGGAGGCCATGGCGACAGGGCCGGGTGGCGAGTGGGGCGTCCCACCTGGAACCCAGCTGAGTTCCTGGGCGTGTCCTGGCTTTACCCTGTGGGACTTCGCTTTGCCCCCGCCCCCCCCCCCCCCCCCCCGCACCCGACTCAGTTTCTCTGTCCGTCAAATGGGCGAGGGTTGGGTCTGCTGGCCCCAGGTGGCCTGAGCTTTCCAGGTGTCCGTTCCATGGTGTGCCGGGTGCCACGCGTGACAGTGAGCATGAGATTGGGGTGCGGCAAACTGAGCGAGTGTCTCCATAGGGTTTCTCTCCGACTGAAACTACCAGAAATGCCTGGCTGGTGTTGCTCAGTGGTTGAGCATCGACCTCCTGAGCCAGGAGGTCAGGGCTCGATTCCTGGTCAGGGCACATGCCCGGGTTGCGGGCTCCATCCCCAGTGTGGGCGTGCAGGAGGCAGCCGATTGATGACTCTCTTTTATCGTTGATGTTTCTATCTCTCTCTCCCTCTCCCTTCCTCTCTGAAATTAATAAAAATATATTTAAAAAATAATAATAAAACCACCTGGAAACATTGTTTGTTGTGGGGAAGGCGGACCCTCCTCTGAGCTGTCCCTGAGGCCCTCTCACACGTGGTTGGAAGCAGAAAGGCCCCCCTATGGGGGGACAGGGGACAGGAGGACCTGTGGGAGGAGTGGCCAGGCCCAGGTGCGGCCTTCCAGAGGACAGAGTAGGGACAGCAAGTAGAAAGAACCACCTCCCGCCGCCAGCCCGCCCCGCCGCCTGCCGAGCCCGGCCCAGGGGTGAGGATGGGGGACCATCCGGGAATGCAGCCCCGGCAGCTGCCGGATGCCTTAAATAGAGCGGGCACAGCTGCGGGAGAGGGCTGGGCAGGCGGGCGGGCCCGGAGGCGGGTCTCCGCTCTGCGGCTCTGACCACCCAGCCCGGCCCCAGGACGGAGCCGGCCCGACACATGGCACTGGGCGAGGCCGCCCGCGGTGCTCATCCCCGGAAGCCGGAGCAGCTGCTACAAGAGCTGCTGTGTCTGCGCCCACAGCCGGCCAGGCCCAGGGCAGCTGCCGGGAAGCGGGTTGGCACAATGGGGCCGCTGTCCGGGGGTGCGCCAGGCCAGACAGCCCCGCTCTGTGCCCCGTGGACAGAGGGCACATTCAGCCCCAGGGGATGCGCCCAGACCCCCCTGCGCCCTGGAGTGTGGGCAGCTCTGCTCAGACCCTGGGATCCGACTGTCGCCTGGAGGATGCTGCGTGGTGCACGCGGGCCTGACGTGGCTGCATGTGGCTGTGTGTGGCCTCCCTCTCCTGTGTGGTCTCCGATCGGGCTGTCTCTGACCTGGGCTGCCTGTGGGTATCACTGTTGCCCCTGGCGTCCCAGCTGGGCTGTAGGTCCGAGCGTCCGTTCTCTGAGCGGGCGAGGGGAAAAAGGCGGACATGCTCTGAGGAAGGGGCCTCCCCTCCCCTTTCCCTCTGCTGTTATGGGGCAACTTCTGTGGCACCCTGGGGTTCTAGGGAACCCGCTTTGGGAACCCCTGGCCTGTGAGTCCAATGTAGCTCAGTGAGACCAGGAGGACTCGGGACGGGAAGTGGCCCTAGAGGTCACCTGGTCCTCTGCTTCCTTCCAAAATGACCCACAGAGGTTCCGACTTGGAAGTGGACGGTGTGAGAGCCGGGGCCCACCTGGGACGCCTTGCCCCCTTGTTTGTGGGGGAAATGGTCCCAGACCCTCTCCTGCCCTGCCCAGGCCTGGTCCCGGAGGCCGGGTCCACTTTCTCGTCGCCGGGTGGCGTCCTCCCTCTGGCTCGGCCGCCTTGGAAGGATAGTGACGCCAGGTGAGGCTTCCTGGGCGGGTCGGCGCCCGGAGGCCTGGGAACCGTGCCCACAAAGGAACCGGACCGCAGCCCCGGCTTCATGGCCGCCCGGCTCGCGCCCTCTGTGTCCCCAGCTCCCGCTTCCCCACGCCTTTAACTCTCAAAAGCAACGCATGGCCATTGTCCGGGAGAAAAGGCCAAGGTCCCAGGGAATCCGACAGGAAACCCGCCTCTCCCGGCCGACCCTTTCCCCAGGGCCGCGCTCACGGCCGGGCCTGCGTCCTGGATTGTGCAAGTGTGGACAGTCCCGAAGTCACGTGCCGGGAGGTCTGTGTAAATACAGAGGCTTTTTGCGAACACAGATGGACTCAGACCTCTGCACTGGCTGTGCTTTTCCATTTCCCATCCCTGCAGCGTCTCTGCTCTGCTCTCGTTCCTCTAGCAGCCGCGTCCCCGGCCGCCACGCGGTCCCACCATCGCCTGCTTTTCACAGTGACGAATGGGGCTCCCACGACACCTCTCATTTCCATCCGTGCAGGTTCGAGTGTCGGATCGACCTCCGGAGTGGACTTTCTGCACCGAGGGTGTGTGCGTTTTAAAACGTTGAGCCCTGGCCCTGGCCGGGTGACTCCGTTGGTTAGAGCATCATCCCGATCATCCAAGGTTGTGGGTTCGATCCCCGGTTGGGGCACATACAAGAAGCAGTCAGTGACGTGGGACAACAACTCGATGTTTCTCTCTCTCTTTCTGTCCCTGCTTCTCTCTCCAAAATCAATCAGTACAAACTTAAAAAACAAGCACAGTGTGGAGCCGTGTTGGGCCTCTAAGGCGTTACACCAGCCTTCAGCCCAAGCAGCCAAGGCTGAGACGGCAGGGAGATGTCGGCGGTGCTGACTCTGTGCCTCTCTCAGGGAGGGAAGTGCCTTTTCCGGGGAGGGCCCTCGGCTCCCTGTAACCGCTTATCTTGTCCCCAGTTGGGTGGTTAATCCTTTTCTTGTTGTTGTTGTTTTAAAATCTGAGAGAGAAACATCAGTGATGAGAGAGAATCGTTGACTGGCTGCCTCCTGCACACCCCCCCACCTGGGATCGAGCCCGCAACCCGGGCATGTACCCTTGACCAGAATCGAACCTGGGACCCTTTGGTCTGCAGGCCGACGCTCTATCCACTGGGCCACACCGGCCAGGGCCCAAACAAGGATTTTCAACCCTCAGGCCGTCCAGCGGATTCTTTCCTCTTGGCTTTTGGGGTTACGTTCTGCGTAGAGGCCTCCGCATTCTGAAATCACAGAAAAGGCATTCTGGCCCTGTTTTCAGCTAGAGCAGAGGTTCTCAACCTGTGGGTCGCGACCCCTCTGGCGGTCGAACGACCCTTTCACAGGGGTCGCCTAAGACCATCCTGCATATCAGATATTTACATGACGGTTCATAACAGCGGCAACATGACAGTGACGAAGTAGCAACGAAAATAATTTTATGGTTGGGTCACAACGTGAGGAACTGTATTTAAAGGGCCAGAAGGTTGAGAACCACTGATGTAGTACGTTTACGGTTTCGTTTCTGTGCACTGACAGCAACCCACTGGAATGCATTTGGGTTGCACAGCGAGCGGGGCCTGAGGTCTTCTGCACGAATGTATGCCAGCGGCTGGGTCTGCAGCGGCGGGGTGGGCGTGTGGCGGGCTCCGTGTTTATCAGGTGGGCGTCGGTGCGGAGCTGGCGGAGCAGGAGTTGTTCCCTGCGTTTCTCGTTCCCTCTGTTCTGGAACACGGTTCGCAGCCACACAGTCATCTCTGGGTTAAAACGTTTCAAGAACTCGCGAGTGAAACCATCTGAGTCTGATACTTTTGTGGGAGCCTCATATGTTAAAAATGGAAAAAATGTTCCGTGTGAGGTTTTTCCCTCATATTTTATATCCTTTTTCTAGAGAAGCATCCGGAAAGCTATTTAAAGTCCCTCCGATGGTTCAGGGGCGGTGGCGTGTGGAGCGGGTGGGGAGGGCCCGGCCCCACAGCTGCCCTGCGTCCCGCTCTGTCCGCAGAGGTGGGCTGGGCGAGGCGATGTCCGTGGGACGCGGTGTCCCTCTGCGACACACGTGCAGTTCCGCGTGATGAATGTTCTGGGGGGCTGGAGTCCAGAGCCCCAGCCCCGCAGGTGGCGCCCCCTTGGGGGCGGTGGTGGGCGGGGCTTGCAGGGGACAGAGTGGTCCAGGCGGGTTGGGTTTCAGGAATCGTGAGGTTTCAGGTCTGAGTCCAGAAGTCGCTCGGTCCCTCTGACACCGCCCGTCGCATCATCGGTGAGGCCAGGGGAAGCTGGGGGACCCCAACGCAGAGCCCCCAGGTGCTACGGTCCACGCGCTCCAAGATCCACTGGGTTTGCCTCCTGGCCCCGGGGCTGACCGGCCTCAGTTTCCCCATCTGTGAAAGGAGGGTGACAACAGGGCCCCCTTCTCGAGGTGTTGCAGGATGACCGTCCTGTTAAAGGCCGGGATTTGGAGGCAGGCCGCCTGGATTCAGCTCTGGCCCTGCCTCGCCGCTCTGTGCCTCAGTTTCCCCATTTGTAGAGCTGTCTCTTCGAGGCGCTGGGAGGCTGTCGGTGAGGAGGGGCACAGAATGGCGCCTGGAGCATGACTGAGCCTCGAGCGGCAGGCGCTGGCTCCGTTCTGGGCTCATTTGGACTGACTCCGTGCGCCTGGGGCAGCCCAGCAGCCAGGCTCCGCCAGGGGAAAGCCCTCAATGATTCCCAGATGGGGTTCGAGGGGACGGGAGGGTGTGGGGGACAGTGGGCGGTGCTTCGGGATGGCGAGAGGCAGGAAGGCTAGGTCGGCTCTCAGAGCCTGTCCCTGGAATGGGGGGCAGCGGGCCCCGACAGTCCGTCTCCTCCAGGTTCCCCGGGGCCAGCGGAGGCAGGGACCTGCGGGTTCCAGGTCCTGACGCGGGAAGGCATCGGCCGCTGGTGTGGCGACCAGAAACGGCAGTGCGGCTCGGCGTGCGGGGAATTTTCCACAAACGTGCATGTTTCCAGTCGAAGCTTCGGGGCCTGAGGACTTCTGACCAGACAGGGTGGCTGATGGAAATGCATGACACAGCCGTTCTTCTTACTCACAGATGTTTACCGTCTGAAACACAGATATGCGCATATTCGTTCACGGTCGTGGGGGCTCTTGTAGGGATGCCCCCATGCTTGGCTTCCTGCCTCCAACTGTCGGGAAGTGCCTCGGTCCCAGACCCCCCTCCTGGGCCCCAGGAGCCCAGCCTTCGGTGGGGCTGGCCCCCGAGCACACCTGGGGCGCAGGTGGTCAGGGGTTGGCCTCAGAGATGAACGGGAATGTCAGCGAGTGCAGGTCACGGAGCCTGGTGCTGGGGGTTAGCCGATGGGCTTGTCCTGGGTCAGGAACCCCGAGAGGGGTGCTCAGGGGCAGGGACCCCCGGGCACACATTCCAGCCGTGACCTCCCGCCCGTCGGACTGGCAGGTGGGGGCGGCCGCTTTCTTCACTCCTGTTTCCTGTGGGTGGCGAGGTGCCCTGAGATCACACATCTAGGAGCCCCCCGACTCACAGGTTGGGGTGCCCATGGCACCTCAGTGGCCTCTCAGTTGGCTGGACAGACCAGTGCCTGAGAGTTCCTGGGGAGGGTGGACTGGCCCTGGGCGGTGACCCAGTAGCCGTGGCCTCTGGGAGTCCTGCTGCAGGTCGTTGTCTCCTGGGTCCAGAGCTCGGTCCGGCCGCCCCTCCTGTTGACAGTGGACGGCAGCCCTGCCCGTGCCTCCTGAGCCGCTTGCTCTGCAGGCCGCCCTCCAGCCAGGCCCGGGGGCAGCTGGGCCTCCTCTTTCCTCACTGACCCAGCCCGGCTCCAGGGGCATCCTCCCTGGGGGCTCCCTGGGCTGGCAAAATGGCACGGTTGTGCCTTCCAGGCGGGCTCAATCAGCCAGGCCTCCCCAGAGTGGCATTTGAGACCGTGGGCCCTGCTTCCCCTGCTGGACCCTGGGACCTAGCTCCTGGGGCCTCAGCTCTGAGATGAGGCCCCTGTGGTGCAGGGGAGACAGCCAGGACACGGGAGGGCTGCGGTCATGTGGGTGGCGGCCCCCCCTGCCCCCGAGCCCCCAGTTGCCTGTTCCAGCCGGAAGCCTGCTCTCAGTAGTCACTGTCCCAGGCCCCTTCATCTCACCCATCCCCATGTCCATAGCAACACCTCACGACTCACCTCTTGCAGCAGAAATGGGGGGACCCACGGGGAGGGGTGCTGTGTGACAGGGCACCTGGGCTGTGTGGTTCCCCCCCGCCTTCCCCGCCAGGCCGATCACACTGACAGACACAGCCTCCTCCTCTGGCAGAACTTGGGGCGTCGGCTCCCTCCTGTGCCCAGGGATGGGGAGCACGTTACAGACAGGGAACCGAGCTAGAGGGGTGGTGAGCCCAGAGCAGGCCTGAATGGTGGCCTGAGCCCTGCCCACTCCCCGGGCGGCGTCCGCCTCCTGCACACCCAGTAGTCCAGCGGGGGTGGGTGGGGGTGGGACAGGGGCCCCTGTTTCATGCTCAGGATCCCCCCAGACTCTGGTCTAAGGTCAGGCCTCCCCGAGGTGGCAGCTCCCCGCCTGCCCGCTGACTAATGCATCTGTGCCAATGGGAAGCGGGCCTGTCACTCAGGCTCAGGTTACAGAGCGCTGGGCACCTCCCGGAGCAAGGCCTGAAGCCTCCGTCCGCTGCCCGCCTGCATGTTAGGCGCCGGCCCCCACCCGCAAGCAGGTGAGTTCAGGCCCCACGGTGGGTTTCCGGTGTGGGCGTGGCTGGGAGGCCAGCCCCTGGTTCAGGAAGAAGGCGGACCCTCCGTGCCCACCCCAGTCCCCAGGCCTGGTCCATCGGGGCCTCACTTCTTCCTGCAGCCGCCCAGGTGGTGGGGGCTTGGCCACGCCTGCGTCTCTAGGGAGGGTGATGGGCAGCCGGTCCCCCTGCAGGTGCACAAACAGGGTCGGACCTCGAATCCAAACCCCAGTTTGCTGGCAGTTCATGTAAATAGCTATTCTGTTCGGACGGGAGAGCCAGCTCAGCACGTTAGAACCCAAGTCCCCGATGATTAATTCAGGAGGAGGCTTGCTGTGCCCAGGTCCTCGCTTGTTTACTGTGCGTGCGCGTTCTTGGCGGGCATTTGCGCCCTGGTCTCTGGGCGAGGTGGGGCCCTGGCCACCCTGGCTACCTTGATCACCTGCACAGCCCCTCCTGTGCCTTCAGGCCGGAGAGAGCCAGGCTGCAGTGGCGGAGGTGGGATGGGGGGGTTCTGTCTGGGCCTGGAAGCCCGGGCGCCTGGGGCCGGGAGCCATGTCCTGTTGAATGGCCCTCGGGACCATGGTTGGTTCCTTCCTCCTGCACGTCCCTGCTGTCCCTGCCTTTGTCCCTCTGCCCCGCGGCTCACAGCTGGCACGGGCACCTCCCCCTCATATTGGGAGGGCTTACTGGTTCTTCCAGTTCCAGATTCCTGCGGCCACAATGAGTGAGATGATGAGTGAGATCCTTATCTCGGCCAGGTGGCCAGGGCTGAGCTACCCGGCTGGCCGCTCTGGCAGGGTAAGGCTAGCTTCCAGGCACAGTAGCTGCTCTCATGGTCCCATTTCCCGGATTAGGAAATCTAGGCACAGACTGCTGCAGCCAGTGGCCGACAGCCCCACAGCTGTGGACAGCCTGGAAGTGAACCCTGGGGAGGCCTGGCCGCTGCTGTCCTGGGCGGCCGCAGCAGCAGGGCGTGGAGCTCTCCACGGCCGTCCAGGGCTGGGGACTGGCCAATGCATGAGGCCGGGTCCCCGCCGAGCTCTGGCTGGGATGCTGAGGAGCCGCCGCCAGCGCCCTCCTGCTTTCTCAAGGCGCCGCGAGTGATGCAATGAAAGAAAACCCCAGTTCGCAAGGAGACACCGGTATTCCCCTGCTGCCCCCGGCCCCCCGCGGCCCTGGATTTTTGAAATTAGATCCAGCTTGTCAGGGGGTGAGTGGGAACAGATCGGAAGCCCCATGTCTCTCCCCTGATCACCAGGGCAGAGAGCCCGCTGGGGCTGCTCACTGTCACCCCCGGCCGCCCCGCCCCACCAGCTGTCTTTCTCCTGCCTCTCACAGACGAGCCTGACTTCTGGTGGAAGAACCAGCAGATGTTTGGGCTGGCGGTGGGGGCGGGCCTTCTGCTGCGGGGAGGGGGCTGGATTAGCATCCCCTGTGGCCTCCTGCCTCCCAGGTCTGCGCCCTGGCCCCGGAGCAGGACCCCGAGGTCCCCCCACACTCTGTCCCTGGGTGCAGGGACGGCTCCTGCAGGCTCGCCGGAGGTTTTTGGTCTTTCTGCCTGGAGCTCGGGCAGCTCCCCCACCCGCCGGCTTGGGTGCGGAGCCCACCAGGGTGAGGTCGGAAGTGGGCACGCCTTGCCCCCCAGGCTGGCAGCTTCCTCTCTATCCCCCACCAGGAGGCCCTGGCCTGAGGTCCTGCCCCACTCCCTGGGGCGCCGGGCTCAGCTCTCGATGTGTGGGTACCTTGACCAGCACAGGGGCCTGTCCACGCGTCCTGGATGCCGCCCGTGGTTGGGGCCCTCGGGACATCAGAGAGAAGGTCAGGTGCGAGGCCAGTGGACAGGCAGTGTCTCCACTCTTGTCAACGCTCCGCCTCGGCCAGGCAGGGCGGCCAGGACAGTAGCGGCCACCACGTGGCTTTCTGGGAGGCCAGCCCGTCCGCGTGGCCTGGGGGCCGGCGAGAGGAGCTTCCTCGAGTCCCCGACCCCTGTGGGCGGGACCCCGTGGCAGAGGTCGCTCCGGGGCAGACCCTCTGGGACCCTGCTTCTGCCCACCAGGCTCCCGTTTCCAGGGCACAGCTCCAGAAGGTTCTGACCCTGAAATGCAGCTTCCTGGGCCCAAACCGCCCTTCGGAACTAGGGTCTCTTCAGGGGCCAGCGCTGCAAAAGGGAGGTTATGACACCCGCTCAGATGCCCCTCCCCTGGGAGCTGGGCCAGGACTCAGTGCCGTGTCACCTGGTGAGACCTGTGGGTGCTGAGGTTGTGCCTGCACCTCGGGCTGTGGGTGAGGGTGAGACACCTCCGCCGCTGAATGCCCGCAGACTCCCCACCTCCGACAACGGCAGACTCGATGCAGTGTGACCCTGTGACCGGGGTGGAGAGTCTCTCGTCTCCTGGACGTTAGCGATGTGGCCCCGGGCTGGGTCCTGATTGGGGAGTAGCGCCCGTGACCCCGTCTCAACCCGCAGCCCCCTTCTGCTCTCGGTGAGCAACCCTCCCCAGGGCCGCCCCTCCCCGAAGCGCAGCCTCCTTCCGCAGGCCAGGTCCCGGAGGGAGCGGCTGACACATTGGCTGGGCTGTTTGTTTTGGGGCAGGAATGAAAGGAGAGAGTGAGTAAGAAGAGTGGGGGGGAGGGGGGGGCTGAGTTGGAGGAAGGTCAGGGGGAGGGGAGGAAAGATCTGGAAAAGTCCAGCATGTGCTTTCGAGGCAGGTGCCAGCCCTGAGATAGTCCGAGGGCGGCCTGGCCGCGCCCTGCCTGCGGCCTAGGGAATGTTCTTGGGGCTGGTGTGTGCGCGGGGAGCCGGCTGGGAGCCTGCCCTTGGCTCGCCGGCTGCTGGGAGAGTGGAGAGCGATTTGTTTCCATTTTGGGGACACCGCGGGGCGGCTGTCATCCCCTCCCCGACTTCATTAATATTTCATTAATCACAGGGGCCGCTTGCCCGGACTCCGAGCTCCGAGCGCTGGGCTCCAGGCTTCACGGCTTCCTGGGATGTATTCCCACAGCCCACTCAGGAAATAGTTAGTTCCTGTTGTGGGGAGGCGGGGACGGGGCCCAGAGAGGTTGAGGAACCTGCCCCAGGTGGCACAGCTAGAAGTGGCCGCCCCGGCGTCGTGTTTGAACACAAGGCCCTTGGACTCTAGAGTCCCAGCTGGCGGGTCCCTGGGCACAGGGTCTCTGTGCCGCTGTGCCAGCCTCTGGTTGGGCGCCCTGGGGTTCCATCAGGTGATAGGGACACCTCCTGACCCCCCTGGGTCGTGGCTCCCCCCCCCCCCGCCCCCCCCCGTGGCCCATCTGGGTCGTAGGGAGGGGGCATCAGGAGTGGAGGCCCAGCAAGCAGCGTCCAGCCTGCCTGACCGTCCAGATGCCCCTCAAGGGGGCCCTGAGGCGGTCCCTCAGCTGCTGGGCCACAGAGAAGCCTGTGAGCTGCTGGGTGCCTCTTGTTGGCTTTGTCATGTGAATGAAAGGAAGGCCTCTCCTCTCTGCCTTTGGCAGATCACTTTAGGACTCAGTTTCTTTGTATGTAAAATGGGTTGAAGGGCATCCTGCTCCCTCAGAGGGTTTTTGGGAGAATCAAGGAGAAGCGTGGCACGGAAGCCCTTCGTATTGCGATGACCCAGCACTTGGCTGTACCCCTGAATGAACGGGCCCCGGGGCCTTCTGAGCCCAGCCCCTGAAGGGCACTCCCATCTCACAGCCTGGGTGTCGGGAGGAGGGAGCTGGGGGAGAGGAGAGTAGGGTAGCAGCAGGCAGGGCCTGGGCGGAGGGGCTTGGCCCCAGTGAGCAATCTTCCTCCTGGAGTGTGAGCCCCTCCCCCGTGCCTCCCTTCCCCCATCCCCCCCAGCTGTTCCCGGTCCCTGCCCCTCCCCTCCCCCCAGCACAGCTCTGACCTCCACCATGTGCTGGGCCTGGGAAGATGGACCAGCGGTGGGAGGTCCTGCTGACAGGGACTGAGTGTGCAGGGCCCAGCTGCACAGGAAGCCAGGCTGGTGGCCCTGGAGGCCTCTGGGCTTGGTGGCTGGACTCCCAGCGAGCGCTGTGGGCCCTCCTGCCTGCGGCCCAGAGCCCTTGACCCCCACCCACCCGCTCCAGGGGCCCAGGAGGGGGCCATGGCCGTGTCCCCACGGAGGCTGCCCACCGGATGCAGCTCTGGCCGCAATCCCTGCCTCTCCTGGCGCTGCCTTAGCCGTGGGATGTGGGGCCGCCCATACTGCCCTTCACTCCTGAGGCCGCCTGGGACCTGGGGCCGAGTCTGCGTTCAGTGGCTGAGGGATCCCAGGGACCCAGTGCGTCCATGTTGGAGGCTGAAAAGAGGAATTCACTCATCCACCCACCCGGCATGTACACGTGTGCGCAGGGTGTGTGTGTGTGTGTGTGTGTATGTGTGTGTGTGGCTTGGAGCCGGAAGTCGAAGGGTCAGCCCACTATGCCCCACCAGCCATGTGATCCTGCACAGACGCAGGCCCACCGCCTGCGGGTCCTGACCTGCAGGAGGTGGTGTGACGTGAGCCACGTGGGGCTGTGTGACCTGCTGGGGACGTGTTCACCTGGGAGAAGGTCGTCTGGTCACACGGGGTGTGTGTGTGTGTGTGTGTGTGTGTGTGTGTGTGACCCAGAGCAGGGAATCAGGATGAGCCGAGGGGTCTGGTAGGGTGGGAGGAGGGGGGTGGGGAGTGGCCTTCATAGGCCCAGCTATGCAGCCAGCCGTTTCCTCCCGTGTCCACGCTCCAGGCCTCCTGCTTAGGAACCAGCACCCCATCCACCCAGAGTGGCCAGGCCCTAAGAAATGTGAGAAGCACCTGCGGCACGCAGCTGCTTCCAGCAGATTCCCGAGTCTGAGCATTCTCCGAGCCTTGCTCTGGCCCCAGGCCATCTCCCTCCAGAACAAATGGCCTGTTCTGTGCTGGTCCTCGCAGTCTGACCCTCCTGTGGCCTGCAAGGCTCCCACACCTTCCTCAGGAGCACTGACTGAGTACCACCAGGGCAGCAGGAGGGGAAGTGCCATCTAACTGGAGCAATCAGGGAAGGCTTCCTGGAGGAAGTGGCGTCTGGTGGACCTTTGAAAGCAGGAGGTTTGTCTGGTGATTAGGATAGAGAGCAAAGTGGCATCACCACACCTCCGCAGAGAGCCATGGGCAGTGAAGATACTGCTGATAGATGAATTGCGGCTGCTGGCACCTGGTGGGCTCAAGGAAGATGGAGGGAGGAGGTTGGAACTGGACCTGGGTTCAAATTCTGATCCTGCCACTTACTCAGCCACTCTGACTCTGTCTTGTTGGTATGTTGGGACAAATGTGGGGATTCGATGGGATAATGTGAGAAATGGAGGTGGCACAGCCCTGGGCATAGTGAGTGTATAATAAGCAACGCTGCCACTGAGGAGAGCATCAGCATTTCGGCAGCCCTCCCCCCGCCTTGTCCCCCCCCCCCCCCCCGTGCCACGGGGACTGAGGACCAGCATGCGGGCTGTGGCGTCACCTGTGTCCTTCGGCTTGCGTGTGGCTGGGAGCCCCCGGGCCAGCTGGGCAGGGCGAGTTGGTGCGTGTGCAGGAGGCGAGGCGGCTGCCTGGTGATGCCGTCCGCTCTCACAGGCCTCCCCTGCTGGCCACCAGCAGCCGTGACGTGGAAGTTACTGGTCGCCCGGGCTGCCACTGATGGAGGGGCTGGGCTCGGAGGCCTCGTGGGGGCGATGACAGAGGATCACAGGGGACACCTGGGTGCGGATGGGCTGCCGGGGTGTCAGGCACCCAGTGGTGTCTGTCTTTAAGGAGAGGCCTGTGAGGGGAGGGCCGGAGCCGTGTCTTAGTTTTTGTGATCCAAGAGGTGGCCGCTCAGGGGGCATGTTTAGGGACAGTGTCCTTCTGGGGGAGGAGGGTTCGAGGATGCTGGGTGTGAAGGAGGCGACAGGAGCCGGGGAAGGGAGTGGCCGAGGGAGGTGCGGGCAGGCTCTGGTTTGCGAGTTGGCAGCCTAGGCCGCAGCGGTCGCAGAGACCTTGAGCGCCGAGGGGACCCGGTCCAGAGAGGGAGGGTGTGCTGGGCTCCTGGCGCCCGCTCTGTGCTACCCGGTTGGGGTTCGCCCAGGAGCTGTTGGCGGTCCTGGCGCAGTGCCAGCCGCTGGTGGCGTGGGGACCACTTACTTGGTGGCGGGGCCCAGCCCCGAACATGAACGCATGGGCACCCACATTCTCTTCCTGCGGCCACAGCAGACCCTGGGGGCTGGCCCTGGTGGAAGGGGTCGTGGGACGCCCTGTCGGCCCAGCCCAGCTTGCTCACCTGGAAGCAGGTGTGTGGTCCCAGGCCAGCTCATTCCGTGGCCAGCGGTGGAGGCACAGGGATGGTTTAGAGCCAGGAGCCGGCCTGGGTAAGAGGATGCCCTCCCGGTCCCGTGTGCCCCCAACGCCACTCCCCGCCTGGCTGTGCCCGCCGCCCTCCCGCCTCGGCCTCGCTGGACACTGTCCCTCTGCCTCTCCGAGCCGCCGCTCAGCAGGGGGCAGTGGAGGGCTCACGTCCTTGGAGAGGACTGGGTGGACGTTTTCACGCTTCTGTCCCTGGAACGTGTCTCCTGTCCCCCCCCCCCCCTCCCCCCCCCCGCAGCGGCTTCCCTCCTGGCTAACATCTTCCCTGGAGTTGTGGTGCTGGGCCGGGGTGGGGGGCGGAGCAGGGGTGCAGGCCCCCACCAGGCTGGGACGGAGCAGAGCTGTGTTGACACAAACTCAGGCTGACCCCACATCCTCCCCGCAGCCCAACGGGAAGTGGCCTCACGGCAGCCGCCTTGGTGGGCCCGGGACGGCTCTGCGCTCGGAGAGGAGAAGGGCCCCTCCCCGCCTGCCAGGGGAGGACCCAGTGCAGTGCCCGGCCCACAGCGCCTGGGAGCCTTCCATCTGCGTGGCGGGCAATGCCGGCCGCGATGCTAGGCCTGCGGAGGCGAAGAAGCGTGTGCCTTCCTGAGTTAAAAAGCACCCTTTACTTTTCGTGATTTAGAAAACCACGCCTACTCGTGACAAAAAGTGTTTTAAATGAGAAAACGATAGAGAAGACGATCGATCATAATCGCACGTGAGTCCCACAGAAATGAGCCACGGCCACGTGTCGGGGTTTCCTTCCCAGGGTTTTCGCACACGTGCGCCTGACACCAACGATTTAAGAAAAACAAACAAAAACCCGCGGCTCAGGCCCTTCTCCTGCCTCGCACGCACGCGGCGCCCCGTCACTGGGATGTTCTTCCCTCGCGCTTTGTCCGAGTCTCGCCTGGAGAAGGGCCGGGCCACATGGGTCCACATCTGAGAGGTGAACCCGCTGGTGGCCCAGGGGCTGGGGCACAGGCTGGGCAGCGCCGCAGAGGGTGGCCTGGGCCGGGGCGGGGGCAGGCGGGGGCCCCTGGCCGTGCGTTTGACTCCGTGGGGTTGCCTGCGAGGCCGTGTGAGTGGGAGATGATACTTTCACTGTGTTTTGTCCTGGTCCCTGTTGCTCTCATTCATTTGCTCACACACTCACTCGCCTGCTGAGGCCGCCTCTTGCCGAGCTGGAGCTGAGAGCCGAGGACAGGGGGGACGACGCCGGCTCTCGACCCCGGGTGTCTGATGAGAATGTGAGATTCTCGGATACGGAACTCCTGGGCTGCCCCTCCGTGGAGGGCGCAGGAAGGCGAGTGGGGAAGGGGGCCAGCTCCTACCCCTTGTGGTGTGGCCTGGGGCGAGTTGCTTAACCTCTCTGTGTCCGTTTCCTGACGGAGGAGAGGGCCGATGGGCAGGCTCCCACGGCTGTGTGAGGACCTGGGAGGGTGCGCATGGAGCTCTGGGCGCAGCGCCCGCACTGTCAGCACTTCCTCCGTCGTAGCTTGCAGTTGGGGTTCTGGGGGTCTCCTGGGATCTCGGGGACCACAGATGGAATGCATGCTTCTCTGGAAGCCATCCAGGGGCCTGCAGCGGCTGCAGGGACAGCGGCTGACTCGTGAGCCGCTGCCCAGAGCAGTCACAGTTCTCTGAAGCCCCCCTCGTGTACCGACACCCGGGAGCTTTGCCTCCCGGGCCTGGTCATTGGCCGAAGCACGAGGGGGCCCCTTGCAGGGCAGGACGCAGGGTGACCCCTGAACCAGCTCGGGTGGCTGGGCAGAGGGGCAGGCCACCACGTCTGCTACGGCGACCTCCTGTGGCAGAGGCGGCAGGGACGGGGTGAGCCCCCCCCACCCCCACCTCGGCGGGGGGCAGGCTGGCGTCCGAGTGGAGAAGGGGCCAGTCCTTCCTGCCTGCGGCCGGCCACTGCGAGGCTGTGACAGGACCCTCCATGCCTGGAACAGCAGTCGTGTCCCTGGCTTTCTGGGGGCGCAGAGAGGGTTGGTGGGAGCTGGAGCCTGACCTCTGACCTGTGGCTAAGGAAGCCGGGAGGAAGCTGCGGAGGAGGGGCGAGGCCCGTTGCAGCCCCGCACCCCTCCCCTGCAGGCCTGGCCCTGGCGCCCCGCTCCTCCTCGTCCCCCACCCCCTCCCACCCCCTCGTGTTCTGTGCTGTTTCCTTTCCCGTCCCTCCCTCCCTTCGGCACCGTCTGGTCCTCATTAAGGCCTTCCGCCCGCCGCTCAGCGCTCGGCCCAGAGGGGAGCTCGTGTGGGGCCTCCCCGACCGGGGGGTGGGGGCTCCCAGCACAGAGCCCTCGCCTCGGGCCTCCCCAAAGCAGACGTGTTGTGTGCTGGGGTGTGCGCGGGGACGTGGCTGCAGCCAGCTGCGTGTGTAAGTGTCTCGCCTTCCCACCTGCTGAGTGTCCCTTGGCTTGGCGTCTGCAGGCCGTGCCCCCGACGGTTGCGGGGGGAGGCAGGGCCCAGGCACCCACCCAGGCAGCTGCCCTGGGCCTGCTTCCTGCAGGCGGTCCCCCTGGGCGGGACCAGGCAGTGCGGAGGCCCCACTCCAGCCCCTGGTCGCTGTCTGGCCGCCCCGCACTTCACCCACCCAGGCCACAAGCACCCCGACCTCCCGGCTGCTGGAGGGAGGGGCAAGGGGGGGGTGATCAAGGGATACCCACCGCAGGGGTGCTGGGCCCCGTCCACCTGCATGGGGACTCTCCATGGGCTGCAGGGAGCCCCCTGGCGTCCCGGGGTGCCCCAGCAGCCCCTGAAACATGACTCCCTCGTTCCGTCCACCCGGAGTCTGAGGTTCCTCGATGCACCGCCCCTTCCCACAGCCACAGGCTGGGAAGAGGTATGTGCCCTCTCACATGGAGCGGCGGGGGAGGGGGGAGCGCAGGGTGTGGGTTTGATGACGCCCAGGGGAGACGCGCCCCTCTGCGTGTGGACTGAGGGGGTGGCCTGGGCCTCTGCTCACTCACAGGGCGGTGGGTTCCTGGAGGCGGGGGCTGGGCTCCTGCTCTGGCCAGGCCATGGACGGGAGGGACAGGCGAGGAGGCAGCACCCTCTGCTGGCTGGGCCTGGCGGCCAGGCCGGGGCGGTGACAGCAGGCTCAGGAACCTGCCCCCCCCACCCCCCCTCCGTGGGTGCGGCAGAGGGAGGGTTTGAATTCGGGAAGCGGACTCCAGCGCCCGTTCCTACACCCCTCGGTCCCCGATGTAGCTCTCTCGTCTCTGCGGCCCAGAGAGGGGCGGTCCCTCGGCCAGGGTCACGCAGCTGGCCAGGGGCAGCGTGGGAGTCGTGACCCCCCCGGGCCCAGCTTCTGTGGCATTTCAAGGGGTGGTGGCTGCTGGTGAGGCCGGAGGAGCCGCCTGCTGTGCCCGGGGCTGAGGGCTGGTCCTTGGGTGGGCGGAGGTGCCATGTGCCTGGCCAGCGAGACTGCTCACGCAGCCTGTGCCTCTCAGTTCTTACCCGCCCCCCAACCCCCGCCCCCCCAACCCCGCCCCGTCTGGCATGTGGTCAGCCTGCGTCTGAGGCAGCGTGTCGCCTTCACTGCAGGTGTGCTGTGTGTGACTGAGCAACACATGCGTGTCAGGGCGGTGGCGTGGGTACGGAACACGTGTGTCCTGGGCCCTGCCGTGTGTGTCGGTGAGACGGGCCCCCAAGGGGCCTTCGTGCTGCCACATCTGGGCGCCGTGTGCTCGCCCGGCCCCAGCTAGGCATCGTGGCTGCAGGAAAGCGGTCACCAGCGTCCGTGTTCACACAGCCTGACCCTGTGTCTGTGCCGCCGTCCACCCGTCCACCTCGCTTCTGCGCAGCCTGGGGGGCAGGATGCGAGGGGCACCTGGCTCCCCCCGCCCCCCCACAGGGTGCCCGCAGGCTGCTGGGCAGGAAGGGGTGATGGCGCCTCGGCCAGGCCGCCTTCCCCAGCTTTCCCAGGGAAGGGGGGTGAGAGGCCTGCTCTCAGAGGAAGGGGTGGGGGTGCAGCCCAGCTCTGCAGGCACCTCGAGCCCTCACTTCTGGGGGCCAGCTGTGCAGTGCAGCGGGGGCGGGGCGGGGCCTCAATAGGCCACGGAATGAATGTGGGATTCATTACTGGAATCTGGCAACCGGAGAGCCTCGCTGCTCCCCTGAGATGCGATGGGGGCGGGTCCTCCTGGAGGCCCAGGGTGGGAGCTGTGGGTGGGGGTGCAGGCCGAGCCCCTCCCCTCCCCCACCACTGAGCCGGGGCCCCTGCTTCCTCCGCCCTGAGCTGGAATCCCCGGCCTTCCTCTCTCCTCCTCTGCCCTCGGCCCTGGGGAGAGGGGCCCAGTGGCTGCGCAGCCCTGCCCCCTCCGGCCTCCTTGTTGCTGCGCTGGCCTCTCTCGATGGAGGCTGGGGCAGGCGTGGGCTCAGGCCACCTCCCGGCAGCCGGCCCCTCCTGCGAGTGACTGACAGCTCCCACCGCCCCTGCGGGGCGGGCTGGCTGTGCTGGTTTTGGGGGGACACCAGGGAGAAGGTTAGGGTGCTGCCGGCTCTGCCAAGTGGGGTCGGAGCTCCCCGTTGGTGTTCTGTGCGGCAGGAGGCGCGTCCCGATGTAGATTCTTGGACCCCCGGCCCCGCTCGCGGTTTGCAGAGAGGAAGAGCTCGGCCGTGAGGCTGGGTGCCGTCCCCCAGGCCGCGCAGCCCGCCGGCCGCTGGGACCCTGTGATGCGGGGCAGGGGCTCTCAGGTGGCTCGGCGCCCGCGGGGCCACCACGAGGCCGGCAGGACGCCTGGGGGAGAAGCGAGGCCTGAGGTTTGCCTGAGTCTGGGAGCCCATCACTGACCCCTGCACCCCACGACCCTGTGACCCCAGGGGAGCGGGAATGACCTGGGCTCCCCTGGACAGTAAGGGCAGGTGAGGGGTTGTGGGCCGCCCGTGGTTCTGGCCTTGGCCTGCGCGGCGGCAGGAGAGCCCGTGAGCCCGGGATTGTCCCGGGGAATCGCCGGCCAATGAGCCGAGGGCGGCGTTTCTGGGAGGACCTTCTGCTCCCCCAGCCCCTTCCGTTACATTGTCCCATTTCACAGACGGGATAATGGTCCCTCCGCTGAGCGCTGGCGTGTGAACCCAAGCAGGCCGTCTCCTGGGCTTGTGACCCTTCCTCTCACCCCCTCAGGACCTGGGTTAGGGGTCGTCGGAGTGATGGCCCAGGGATGGCCACACCCTCGTCCCCAGAACCTGGGCGTTGGTGCTGGGTCGTGGAGTCTAGCGGCGAATGGAAACAGGTGGCTGATCAGCTGGCCTTGGGGGCGATCACCAGGGAAAACCCACCCCGGCCCGTGGACTCACCAGGTTCTCAGAACTGGGCGAGGTGGCGGGAGGTCAGGGACGTGTCAGGGACTGGATGGTGAGCGACCCCGCGGCACCGCTGACTCGGAAGATGCAGGGGGCGTGGCGGCCTCCGGGGGGCTGTGGAAGGCTTGTTCCTAGAGCCTCCAGCCTCCGGGGCACCTGCCCTGCCGACCCACACCCCGACTTTAGCTCAGTGAACCGTGTTGGACTTCTCACCTCGAAAACTGTAAGAGGACGCGCTTGTGTCTAAGTCGCTGCCTGCGGTGATTTGCTGCAGCTGCAGCGGGAAGTGAGAGCAGGGGGAAGTGGCGTGCCCTCTGGACGACTTCGGGAATGTGTCCTGAGCCTCAGGGATCCTGGGCTCCCCTCCCCCCGCCCCCCAGTGCACAGGGAGGCCCCCCAAGTGGGCAGGAGAGAAACCAGGGAGACGGTCCCCTTTTCACAAGTGAAGGCAGATTCCCGCCCTGTCCCTGCCGTGATAGACCTTTCCTGGGGCCTGAAGCCCAACCTGCAGCCTCATGTGCCTGCCCCCGGGGCTCCGCCTGCAGGGCCTGCTTGTCCAGGGCAGGGCCCCCAGGACTCGTTCAGGATGGCCTCGGGACTGCTGTCAGATGCCCAGGCTCTTGACAAGTGTTGCCCAATCAAGGGGGTTCCCCCAGCCACTGCCACCTCTTTGAACTTTGTCCCTGACTCTAAGGCCTGACACGGGGCCCTCATCTGTGGACCCCCCCCCCCCCCCCCGCCCCCGCCGCCGGGTGCCGTCCCTGCCTCCGTGGCTGCCGGGGTGGGGGGGGGGGGGGGGACGGTACGGAGGCCCCACGTGAAGGACGAACAGATGCCTGTGAATCACCAGTTCCCTTTGCTGACGCGTACACCGTGACGAACGATCTTGGCATTTTAATGAACTTTAAGAAAACTTTTTATTTCCAAGTAAATGTTAGGCTCACCAGATGGTGCAGAGCCGCCCCATGCGGGGGGGGCGGGGGGGGGGGGCGGCTGCCTGCTCATCACCTACTTCCTCCCCGGGGCCGGGACAGCCGGGCTCAGCTCAGAGCCAGGAGCCCGCAGGTGCAGGAGCAGAAGCGGCCACGGGCGGGGCCGGCTGTCCCAAGGTCACCGGTTGTCCCCACGTGTTTTGCGTGTGATTCAATGAAACGCTCCCTGTGCGGAGGTTCCAGTACCCCCCGCGTGGGCGCAGACCTGCCCGGCCCTGAGGGTCTGGCCGGGTTGGACTTCATCTCAGCAGTGCCCTCCCGTGGATGTCATGTTTGCAGGGTTCCCTTCCTGCTTTTTCAGACGTGCTTTCCCCGGCCAGCACGGGCTTCCCAGGCCGATGCGGGGAGACCATCGTAATCAGAGCCCTTCCTGTCAGTCAGCAGCTTCTGCTTCTTCTCCTTTCACTTCCAGCTGGGCCTGCAACCGGGAAGCTGGCAGGGGAAGCTGGCAGGTGCTCGCTTCCCTGGGCCGTCTCCCCCCACACACACCCCACCCCCAGAGTGCGGGAGGGGGAGCAGCCACACGAGGGAGCGTCTGCTTGGGTGCCGGGCGCCACGCCAGCCCGCCACATGCCATCTCTCCTCCTCGTTCTCCAATTCCGGTGACGGGCTCCCCTCTGACAAACGAGGAGGCCGCTGCCCAGAGGTTCAGACCTTTGCCCGGCCCGGCCCGCATGGCTCCAGGACTGAGCATCGACCTCGGAACCAGGAGATCGCGGTTCGATTCCCGGACAGGGCTCATGCCCGGGTGGCAGACTCCCTCCCCAGTGGGGTGCGTGCAGGAGGCAGCCGGTCCATCTCTCGTTGATGCTTCTAGCTCTCTCTCCCTTCCTCTCTGAAATAATACATATATATATGTCTATATATTTAAAAAGAAAAAGAAACTTGCCCAAAGCCCTCAGCTCCTACGTGGAGGTGGATCTGAACTCCCTTCCTTCTGCCCACGTCTCCGAGTTGGAATGGGGAGTTTGGTGGCGCACCTGAGACCCCGAGGCCCCAGTGGCTCGCGGACGGGGTCACGGGCCCCAGGGCAGCGAGGTGTGGCATGGGGACGCCAGGCTGGTGAAGGGCAGGAGGCCAGGGTCCCCTCTCTGAGTCAACAGACTGGGCTGATGTCCCACCGCCCCACCACCTGGAATTTCCTGAGCCCCCGGCGCTGGGAGAGGAGAAAGGAGGAGAGAGCTGGTCGGGGCGAGTTTGGGGCCAATTCAAACCAGCTTCCTTGTTTCCAGGGGTGGGGTGTGACCTGCGCCAGTGTCTCTGCTAAAGGGTTGAGGGGTTTCAGGCACCCCTCCCCCCAAAAGCAGGCCCGGCGGACAGGCGGCTGCCACATATCCTGAGCCCTGAAAACCCTCAGCCCCCGGGCCTGGACAAGGCCGCCGCCCTGCAGGACAAAGCGAGTCCAAGCTGCCTGAGGCTGCGCGCTCTGTCAGCTCGCATCACCCTCCCCCACGCCCGAGGGGAGAGCGGGAAGTGTGCGCAGCCTCCTCTCTGGCAGCTGGGCGGTGGCCTTCGGTTTACAGGTGAGTAAACTGAGGCTCCGGGAGGTTATGGCCCGTCTCCTGGGTCACCCAGCAGGTTAGACGCAGGAAAGCTCTCGGCTTGTTGCTCCCAGTGCCTCTGAGATTTCTTTCTTTTCTTTTTTTTTTTTTTTAATATATTTTTATTGATTTCAGAGAGGAAGGGAGAGGGAGAGAATGATAGAAATATCAACAATGAGAGAGAATCATTGATCGGCTGCCTCCTGCAGCAGGGGCCCTTGACCGGAATCGAACCCGGGACCTTCCAGTCCTCAGGCTGACGCTCTATCCACTGAGCCAAACCACCTAGGGCTGAAGATTTCTTCTGTTTTTAAAAAACGAGTACCAGCCCAGCTGGCGTGGCTCCGTGGTTGAGCGTTGACCTATGAACCAGGAGGTCACAGTTCGATTCCCTGTCAGGGAACATGCAGGGTTGCAGGCTCGGTCCCCAGTGTGGGGCGTGCAGGAGGCAGCCGATCCATGATTCTCTCTCATCATTGGTGTTTCTCCCTCTCCCTCTCCCTTCCTCTCTGAGATCAATAAAAATATGTTTAAAAACAAACAACAGAAGCGTGTGCCATCTCAGACAGCGGACACCGGGGCCTGGCGAGCCGAGAAGCAGACGCCGGGCCATCCGTTTCCTTCCTGTCGTGCGGCGTCGCCACGGACCCGAGAACATCTGCCACGGGCCACGCTTCTCTCGGCCGCGCTCAGGCCGTCTCGCATGTGGCAAAGCTGTAGAGACAGGAGCGCGTTGTGGTGAGCTTGCTCCTGCCGCCTCCATTCCGTCCACGCTGAGGTCCTGGGTCCGACGCCTGTGGTGTGGGCTGGGGTGGTGGCACCATCGCTTTCTCTCTCTCTCTCCTCCGTGGGCATTCGGGTTGTTGGCAGGTCTTTGCCGTGGTAAACAACGTGCCCTGGTCGTTCTTGTGGCCCCTGGTAACTTAGGACTTGGATTAAGACCAGGGTTTCCCCCCGCCCCCGCCCCCGTGGCTGTCTCGGGTTAGCATCCGACCTGGGGGCCTGGGCTCTCCACCCCTAACCCCCTCGGACCCATGTCCCGAGAGGCGGGCGTGGTCTGATGTCTGGCCTAGAGCAGGAGCTGAGCTGATGGCCTTTTAAGTTTAAACCAGTGTTTCCCAAACTGTTCTCTGTGGGACCATTCATAAGCATTATAGAGGCAAAGGGGTTCCACCGTCCCATGAGTCTGAGAAACAGTGTGAACTTAAAGATTAACACACACTGACTTTGCAGAGGTGAATAGAGCGGCACACGGACAGCTGCTTGTAAACCTCTAAGAGGGGCTGCCCGGGCAGCCATGGCCAGGTCTGTTCGCCCGCGGAAACCTTCGGGGGTGGCACCTGGCGGCGGTGAGAGTGCAGGGACACGAGTGCCTTGAGCTCAAGATGATCCTTATGCCACAGCGGAGTATGCTGGACCCCCCTCGGGGTCGCCCTGTTCTCTTCCCAGTCCCAGCCGGGCAGCGGGCGGCGTGGAGACCCAGAGCCAAAGCCCGAGTCCCCCCCTTCCCCCCAAGTGGGCCAGGACCCCCTGTCGCTGTTCAGTAGCAAAAACTGCCCCCACCGTCTGCATCGCAACCTGTCCGAGCTAAGGACTGACGGTCTGAGAGCTAAGGACTGACTGTGTGAGAGCTAGGGACTGACGGTCTGAGAGCTAAGGACTGACGGTCTGAGAGCTAAGTAAGGACTGACTGTGTGAGAGCTAAGTAAGGACTGACTGTGAGAGCTAGGGACTGACTGTGTGAGAGCTAAGGACTGACGGTCTGAGAGCTAAGGACTGACTGTGTGAGAGCTAGGGACTGACTGTGTGAGAGCTGAGGACTGACTGTGTGAGAGCTAAGGACTGACGGTCTGAGAGCTAAGGACTGACTGTGTGAGAGCTAAGTAAGGACTGACTGTGTGAGAGCTAAGTAAGGACTGACTGTGAGAGCTAGGGACTGACTGTGTGAGAGCTAAGGACTGACGGTCTGAGAGCTAAGGACTGACTGTGTGAGAGCTAAGGACTGACTGTGAGAGCTAAGTAAGGACTGACTGTGTGAGAGCTAAGGACTGACGGTCTGAGAGCTAAGGACTGACTGTGTGAGAGCTAAGGACTGACGGTCTGAGAGCTAAGGACTGACTGTGTGAGAGCTAAGGACTGACTGTGAGAGCTAAGTAAGGACTGACTGTGAGAGCTAGGGACTGACTGTGTGAGAGCTAAGGACTGACGGTATGAGAGCTAGGGACTGACTGTGTGAGAGCTAAGGACTGACTGTGTGAGAGCTAAGGACTGACGGTCTGAGAGCTAAGGACTGACTGTGTGAGAGCTAGGGACTGACTGTGTGAGAGCTAGGGTCTGACTGTGTGAGAGCTAGGGACTGACTGTGTGAGAGCTAAGGACTGACTGTGTGAGAGCTAAGGACTGACAGTGTGAGAGCTGAGGACTGACTGTGTGAGAGCTAGGGTCTGACTGTGTGAGAGCTAAGGACTGACTGTGTGAGAGCTAAGGACTGACTGTGTGAGAGCTAAGGACTGACTGTGAGAGCTAAGTAAGGACTGACTGTGAGAGCTAGGGACTGACTGTGTGAGAGCTAAGGACTGACTGTGTGAGAGCTAAGGACTGACGGTCTGAGAGCTAAGGACTGACTGTGTGAGAGCTAGGGACTGACTGTGTGAGAGCTAGGGTCTGACTGTGTGAGAGCTAGGGACTGACTGTGTGAGAGCTAAGGACTGACAGTGTGAGAGCTGAGGACTGACTGTGTGAGAGCTAGGGTCTGACTGTGTGAGAGCTAAGGACTGACTGTGTGAGAGCTGAGGACTGACTGTGTGAGAGCTAAGGACTGACGGTATGAGAGCCAGGGACTGACTGTGTGAGAGCTGAGGACTGACGGTATGAGAGCCAGGGACTGACTGTGTGAGAGCCAGGGACTGACTGTGTGAGAGCTAGGGACTGACTGTGTGACGGACACGCTGGCTGAGGCAGGCAAACCCCTGGGGGCAGCACCTCTGTGGGCGGTGGAAGGACTGCTGGCCTGAGCCCCGCTCACCCGCCTGTGTGTCTTGGGCACATTCTGCTCGTTGTATCACGATCCTGTAAATCTCAGAGTGTGGGTCGGTCTGTCCGTCCGTCCTAAGCGGTAGACCTCAGCCCCGACCTCACATGGGAGCCCCTTGAGGAACTTTTTACAGACACCCTGGGTGAGCTACCTCAGAATCGCTGAGGTGGGGCCCAGGCCCCTGCACTTAGCCGGACCAGGCGCCCTGAGGACGTCCCCGGGATTGAGCACCGACCCCGCCCTTTCTGCTCCTCCCAACCCCCCCATCTCATCTCAGGACCCCAGTCCCGTCTCAGTCCCAAACCATTGATTGTTTGACTCAAAATCCTACCATTTTAGCTGCTGAGCTTTCTGTTCTGGGCCTGGTTTCCCTGAAGGGTGAGGAGGCTTGGAGGATCGCACCTAACGCCAACCTGGAGCGCCCCCACCTGGCCAGCTCCCCTCCTGACACCCCTGGGCGAGCGCCAGGAGGGACACACTGGGTTTATACTTGTCCTTGAAATCAGTGCGAGGGCTGATGGTTCTGTCGCCTGGTGAGTAGGATTCTGGCTTGGAGACTGCAGCCCCAGGATCGCTGGTTGGAGTGGAAGTGTGCCTGGGCCAGTGGTCAGCAAACCGCGGCTTGCGAGCCACATGCGGCTCTTTGGCCCCTTGAGTGTGGCTCTTCCACAAAATACCACGTGCGGGCGCGCACGTACAGTGCGATTGAAACTTCGTGGCCCATGCGCAGAAGTCGGTTTTCCGAAAGGAAATAGACGAAACAAGTATACAAGACGAGTGGATGGGAGAGTTGGAAGGGGTCGACCTCAGCGAACGTACCTCAATCAGATGGAGGACCTTTTTAGCAAAGGCCAGCTTAGGAGGACCCTAATTAAGTGAATAACAATGTACCTACCTATATAGCTTAAGTTTAAAAAATTTGGCTCTCAAAAGAAATTTCAATCGTTGTACTGTTGATATTTGGCTCTGTTGACTGATGAGTTTGCCGACCACTGGCCTGGGCTGCTGTGAGCTGCACAGTGGCCTTCACCCCTGAACAACAGAGCTGGCTACGGGCGGGCGAGAGCTATGCCACAGTGTGCTGAGCTAGGGTACCATCAGTTCATTTCTAAGGGACATTGTGGATACAATGGTAGCTTTTCAGGAGGAAAAAGAAATGTGTATCAAAGGTGCCTGGGAGGGAAGAGTGCCTGACAGTGCGGTGGGAGGGAGGGAGGAGCCCTTCTGAGAAAGGAGGAAGTGGGGCCTCCTCGCCACTGAGGCTCACAAATGATCGATCTTGATCTTGAGGCCGCTGCCTGGGAGACTCAGGAGGCGGTGAGTAAGTCCGCCTGGCTGGGGCTCCAGGTTGAACAGGAAAGGTGGAGGGGGGGGACTGGTCCTATCTGATGGAGGACATCCGGAGGGCTTCCTGGAGGCGGTGACTTAACAGAGGGGATTTTAGATGGGGGCTGGGAGACAACAGGCCCTGAATGAAGGCTGCAGGGTCCTCAGAAAAGAGCATGCTGTGGAGATGTGACTGAGCTGGGAAGGGGGTCAGGACCAGCGACGAAGGTGCAGACTCGGAGATGAGGGGAGAGGAGGCTGTCCACACCCCTGCCTTGGGAGAAGAGGGGAGGAGGGAGGGTGGTTAATGCATGCCCCATGCTGCCCTGAGGTCGGTGGCGGGGGTGGGACTGGGTGTTGGCGAGGAGGGTGTTTTCAGGAGCTGGGGTTCAGCCGTGCGATGGGCAGTATCCAGACAGCAGAGGTCCCGCGGCGAGTGGGTGGTGGGAGCTGGAGACGCAGGCCATCTGCTGGGAGGCTGGGTTGTTCCGTGATGGAGAGAGGAGTGAGCGTGTGAGCGGCTGCGGGGGGGGGGGGGGGGGGGGGGGCCGGCTGGGCCAGGGCCAGGGGCGTTGTTTGTGGAGATGAGGGGGAGCCCAACTGCTCTCCTAGGTCAAGTTGAAAAGGAACCAGAAGAAAGAGGAAGATTTCAGCCGAATGTGGCAACTCCCAACCCCCCGCCCCTCGCACTGCAGGGTTTGGGCAGCGCCAGCACCTCAGGCTGCCAGCCTGGGGCTCCCCTTGGGGGTGTGGCTGCTCACCTCTGCCCGGAGCCTGCAGGTTCACGCTGCAACCCGCCGGGCCTCCCCCTGCGCCCTGTGTTCTCCCGGGCCTCCCCCTGCGCCCTGTGCCCATTCAGGCCTCCCCCTGCGCCCTGTGCAGAGCAGCCACAGGCCCCCGTGAGAGGGAGGGTGTTTTTCATGGTGTTTGGTGGGAAGCATTGGCTACATCCGTGAGGTTTGCCGGGTGGGTGGGTGGGAAGATTGGCGGGGGAGCTGGGCTTTGCACTCGCACCCAGGCTTCGGGCTCCGAAGGAGGGAGCGGCCTGGGGACCCGGGACCGGGACGGGCAGGTGTGTGCCATGTGAGTGCGAGGGCGCGTGTGTGAGGGGGAGGGAGGAGGACGCAGTGCATCGCCGTCGCGTGGGTGGGGACACCTCACAGTCTGTGCTCCTCTCCCAGTGGGTCCCAGGGAGGGGGGACCCGAACTGCCCCCCCGCCTCCCCCGTGGCTTCCAGGGCAGGACCGGCTGCTGGACCGCTGACCAGTGGGGCTGCTCACGGGCAGGTCAGTGGCCTACAGCATCCTTGTTAAGGACGCCGTGGGACCCCTTCCCGCCTCATGTCAGCCTCTGACCCGTGAGGGGGCTTCCTCTGTTTGGGGATGAAGGTCCAGCCCAGACTGACAGCCTTGGGAAACCCCGCATAGGCCCGTCGGGGCTGGGGGGGACGCCGGCCCGGAGACCTGGTCCTCTGCTCTGAGCGTGGGTTGCCCCGTCTGTACAGCAGAGGCCCAGCTTACGCGGCTGAGGCCAGACCGTGGGCCGCACAGTTTCCTGTGGCCGCCTGACACACAAGCTATTCTCTTTCAGCTCTGGGGGCTCCATGTCTGAGACCAGGGTCCCGGGCTAAGGCAAGGTGTCGCAGGCCTGGCCCATCCTTGCCTTGCCCGGCGTCCGGCAGCTGCTGGCAGTCCTGGGCGTACGGCCACATCACTCCCACTATTGCTCTCCTCCATCACTTCTTCGCTACACTCTTCAGATTCCCCTCCGGTCCCTCTCAGGACACGGTTAGGGCCTCCTCGGTGAGCCAGGTGATGCCCGTGTCCCCAGGCCTGGTCCCACCTGCGGATGGAGGCAGCACCTGCTGTGGGAGGTAACACACAGCCCAGGACCAGGCCCGGGACTCACGTCTCGTCTTAGGGCCCTCTGGTTGTTTGTATTTTTATTGATTTCAGAGAGGAAGGGAGAGAGAGAGAGAAACATCAATGATGAGAGAGAATCATCGATCGGCTGCCTCCTGCACGCCCCACACTGGGATCGAGCCTGCAACCCAGGCCTGTGCTCTGACCGGGAATCGAATCATGACCTCCTGGTTCGTAGGTCGACGCTCAACCACTGAGCCCCGCCGGCCGGGCACGTTTTAAACTATAAAACAAAATCCACTGGCGCAAGCGGGGAAAGGACACATGAAGTTCTCGTTTCCTATGCGCACACACGGTGGTAAGCGCACACACGAGCGTAGAGTCTGCCGTGAGCGGCGGGTGTTACGTGCTCACGGTTGTGCAGCCATCACCGCCGTCCAGTCCAGAACGTGTTCGTCCCCCGAAAAGGACCCTCTGTGGCCCTTAGCATCACCCCGCTTCCTCCTGCCCCTTGGCAGTCACCTGCCTGCTTGCTGTCTCTGTAGACTCTCTCTTCATGGGTGCGGTTCTGTGTGACTGGCAAGTAACTGGGCCGGAGCGCGGTGAGCTGGTTGTTGGAAGGACACGCATGCGGGGAAGCCGGTGCCCGGGACACCAGCTCCGTAAGGGCCGATTGCAGTAGCCCGGGTGCCGGCCACACGCCCTGTCCGGGCCCGGGACGGAGAAAGTTCCCGTGGCCGCGCTGCTGGGGAGAGTCCAGCCGCCCGCCATCCCTCTCGCCCAGGCCTCACGCGTCCAGTCGCTGGGCAGCCGTGGCCGCTGCCTCGGAGTGGGGTTCATCCCGGCCCGAGCACCCCGGGCCAGGTGGGCGGGGACCCCCGGGAAGGCTGGGTCGGCAGCGGCCGGAGCTGAGATCTCTGGCACCGTCTGATTCCTGCTCCAGGAAAGGAGTTCGTAGGGGCAGCTCCGTTCTTCCTGGTGGTGGAATCTGAGAGAAATGCCCCAGGACGTCCCCTGCAGGGGGCGCTGTGCGTAAGGATCGGCGGCTTGGGCAGCAGATGCCACTGTTCCGAGGCGCGTGTCCCGCCCCCGCCTCCGTGTGGCTGCCCCTGCTGCTGGGGGGGTGCGTGGCCCACGTAGGGAGCTCTCCAAGCATCTGGCCTAAACCCGGGTCACCTTGACTGCCGGGAGCTGTGCTGTCCAGGCCATGGCCTCCGGCCCCATGTGGCCCCTGTGGGTCCCAGTCAGAGGTGCGGTCAGTGTCACACGCTGCCGAGCACAGAAAGGAAACAGCGGCAGGTCTCTCGGTGTCCACGCTGTTGAGTTGACAATATGTGGGCTCCCTGAGGCTAAGGGAACTGTGGGAAAGTGAATTCTCCTGCTTCTCCTGACCGTTCTAATGTGGCTACTGGAGCCTTTAAAATTACGGACGGGCTCGCCTTGCTTCTGCCGGAGGTTGGCGAGCAGCTGCCCTGGCTCAGGGCGCCCCCGTGGGGGCAGGGACGTGGGATAGCAGGGCCCCGAAGGCCTGTACGGGAAACCTGCAGATCCTCCGGGAGGGCTGGGGGTCGGGGGGCTGGTGGGCAGCAGGGTGGGCAGTGCCTGCGTTGGATGAGCCACGGCCTCTGTGGGGAGCAGCCGGCTTCTGAAGACCCGGAAGGCAGACCCGCTGGACGAAGTCAGCCGGCCTGTGTGGGTGCCCTGGGGCCTCACCCACCAGCCACATGGGGGAGCTGGGCGTGGGGAACCTGAGCGTGGCCCTGGCCGTGGCCGTGGGGGCTGGGCTGGCGTTAATCCTCCAGGAGGCGGGAGGACCGCCGCTGGCCCTGAAACAGCCTTCCCAGGTGCCACTCTGGGCTCCGGCCCCAGGCAAGTCCCCCAAACCAGCCCCCAGGAACTCCTAGTGCGAGAGTCAGCCGAGGCCACTTGGCCACGCCTACGCCTGGGAGTGACTCACTCACGGGTCAAAGGTCATGGCAGGGGGTGGGCCGGGCCCTTCCCAGCGTGCAGGCCCAGCCCAGCAGGGTTGCTCCCTCGCTCCCTCCTCTGGGACCCCCAGCCCTTCCTCCCAGGGGTCCCGCTCCGCGCAGGGCCTGCAGGGAGGGAGGAAGGAGGCGGCTGACTCACCGCCCGCCCTGAGGGGTTGGAGGAGCCGAGCTGAGCTGGACTGGGATCCGGGTTCTGAGGCTCCAGGAAGAAGAAAGCTCAGGGTGAGCTGGCCCCCCTCCCTGCTTCCCCATTCCCGTTCCTCTCCCTGGCAGGGTGCCCTCCCCCGCGGCACCCCTCAGCAGTCGGGGGGCAGCCGGCTGGCTGTGCTCTGACCCCTGGAAGCCTGGAGCAGCTCGGGCCGCGGGTCTGGACTTCATTCCCGGGGAGTCCTGCAGCCCCGGGGAGGCCCTGAGTGCTGAGGGGTGTCATAGGGACTGGTGGGGTCGGGACCGGGTGTGGGCACATCTGGGGTGCACCTGGCCCAGGGGAGGCACGGGGCGGGGCGGCAGGGAGGGAGGGTGCCCAAGGGCATGTCAGATTCTTGGCAGCACCCTGCACCCAGCAGGGGCCGGGCCGGGAGGCGGGGCCGTGGCTGCAGGCACCGGCTCCTGGCAGGGCCGCCCGGCTGGGCTCCAGGTGAGCCACCTTCCCTCGCTCCTTCCGGGAGCTCTCCCTGCGGCCACAGCACCGTCCTCCTGGGGTGACGGGCTGGCTTGGGGACCCTGCTCCTTGGTGCTTCTTATGCAGAAATAACACACCCGGGGCCCCTTCTCCCCGCCGCCCCCTCCCCCCCTCCCCTCCCTGCCCCTCGGAGCCGTTTCTCCCTCGAAGGCAGTCGCAGTCCCTCCTACCTCTGCCCGCGCTCTGGGAGGCTCCTTGTTCCGAGGCCACAAAGCCCCTTTGATCCTCTGCTCGGCTCGGAGCCATGTGACCCGGTGGGCGGGCCGCACTCGCAGGCAGCAGCCGGCGCAGCCCGACTCGGCCGCTGGGTGAGTCCTCCGCTCCCTTTGTTCCCCCAGCCTCGCACCGGGCGCCTGGCCCTCAGGTGTCCCGGCCGTCGGGCAGCCCCGGTGGCCGGTGGTGGGGCCAGGAGCCGCGTCTGCCTGCCCCCCTCCCACCCCGGCCCAGCCCGGTGGGACAGCTCCCGCCCGGAGAGAGTGGCGGCAGGAGCTCAGCCTCCATGCGGGGCCCAGATTTTCGGTCTCGGGGAGAAGAAAGGGGCTTTGTGCGCACAGCTATCTCTCTGTAAATATTTGGCCAGCAGAGCCGAGGGCCCAGGTCCTCCCCGGCGGGACTTTCTTGGAGGAGCCGATTTCCCTTCTGCAAGGGGCTTCCCTGGACTCGGGGGGGGGGGGGGGGGGGGGGAGGTGGTGGCGGGAACTGGGCTGGCCACCGCCGCCTCCTACAGGCAGCCCTTAGGGCTTGAGGACTGGCTGGGATCGGCTTCCACCAACACCCGAGATGCGATGCGGGACTCGTATGCCCACGGCCGGCATTGTGCTGGGGCGGCTTCTGCTGCCGCTTGTCTGGGTCCCCAGGGGGTTGGGGTGTGCGATGGCGCTGGGGGCGGGCGGGCGGGGGGGGGGGCGGCAGGGGCTGGAATGCATGTCTTTGCTGGAGGACCTGGTGGGAGGGTGTCCCCCTCCATGTCTGGAGCAGGGGAAGGACCAGCTCTTGGGGACATGCCCGCCGAGCTGAGCTGTTGGGGGAACCCCCAGCGTCCAGTCCCACAGGCAATGCCTGCGCCTGCAACTTCGCCCCGGACGGACGGGCCCGGCGTGCGGCTGCGGCCTCATCCTCCTCCTCCCTCCCTCGCGGCCCCAAATCGTGCCGGCATTTTTGTCGGAGGTTTGGGGGATCATCTCCACTCGCCAGAGAGAAGTTTGAAATTCTTTCGCTGGAGAAAAATGTGCCGCCCGCAGCGGCGCCCTGGTCGTGGGGACGGCACCCTGGGTGGGATCCAGTTGGGCTCCTGCAGGGAGGGTTGTTGGCGGGGAGGCCGGAGGAGCCCGCTCTTCCGTTCCCTCTGACTCCTGTGGGTCCCCCGCTTCATTCATTGTTGCTTTGCCTCGGAACTTAGGGGCCCCCACAGTGTTTACAGAAATGTCATCGCTCTGGGGCACTTGGGGGGGGGCTCCTGGGCAGGATATGGGAGGAACTCATTTGTTTAACATTTGGGGGGGCAGCATCCATGGGAGGCCTGTGCCCGGTGGGGGTCTCTCCTGGTTGAGGATGTGGCTGGGGAAGGGGGCTGGGTTGTCGCTGAGCCCTCGCCCACCCTCCGGGGGCCCCCTTGGCCTCCCGCTCATGCCCGTGTAGTGGCAGAACTGTGGTGTCTGCTGGTGTGTGTCTGTTTCCGTCCGCCGCTGCTCCTTGGGGCTGGCACCGTGACGGCCGGGACAGTGGCCGGTTCAGCGGGCACGTGGGGAGGACCTACTGTGCACCAGGCAGGAGCCTTCTGAGATGGAGGCGACAGAGCCTGTTCTGAGGGGAGGGGGCAAGCCCAGGCCCGCCGCCCGGCCCGAGGTCAGGGTTCACAGGGCCTTCGCCGCAGAAACCGTGGGCCCACTGGGCAGCCCCAGTCTCTGGTCCGACTTCCTCCCCACCCCCTCCCTCTTCCCCTGCCACCGTGCCCTCCCCACTTCCTGTTGTCACCGCAGCCGAGCTGCTCCCTCGGATAGGACGCTGTGCAGGGCCCACAGCTTTCAGCAGCTGGAGACCCTGGCCTTGGCCGCCGCCCACCCGCCTGGAGCGGCCGAGCTTCCTGCCGGGTCAGAGGGCTCCGGCTTTTTGGAAGCCGGGCACCAGGGCTGAGGCCCCCAGGGCTGGCTCCTTCCCGCCACTGCGGGTTCTCGGCTCCCTCCCTCCCCCATTGGCTGGGAGCTTGGGGAGAATGACTGTTGTGCGTGAGGGAGAGGATGCAGGCTTCTGTCCACCCCTTGCCCTGGTTCCTGGCCGGGGTCACCTGCTGGGTGGCCATCAGCCTCCCCGTCTGTGGCTCCGTCCACCCCTCTCCTCGCCTCCCCCAGCTGTGGCTTAGGCCGTCGATGCCACCTGGGCTTCGTAAGGGTGGGGGGTCGGGTATGGCCGGGCTGGTGACCTTGGAGGCCCAGCTCCCGACCGCGGGGTCCTGGGAAGATGCTTCCCACAAAATCCATCGCCCTTGGCTGGGCGGGACTCCGCCCCCAGACGCCTGCCCCCCAGCGCCGCTTGGATTTGCTTACTGGGTGCCAGGCTGGCTCCCGGGACAGGCAGGGGCTTGCCCCCCGAGCTCGGTGGAGCCTGGGAGGCCTCCCCAGGAGCCGCGAGGGTGGCGGCCAGGAGCCAGCGCTGCGGTGAGCCCTGCCTGTGTGGCGCTGCTGGGAGCCCGGGGAAGGCGCAGGTCAAGGACAGGCCGAAGGGTGTCCGCCCCAGCTGGGAGCCCTCTGCCTGCTCCCCTGGAGGGGCGGGGGGCAGGGGGCAGGGGCGTGCTGAGCCTGGTTCTGGGGCTGCAGGTGGGGGTGGAGCTGCTCCCCGCCTCAGCTCCTCCCTGGGGTGTGGGTGGGTGGGTGGGGTTCTCCTCTTTCTTTTCTCTCTTCTCACCGCTGGGATCCACACTGGCCGGCTCAGGGTCAGCAGGAGGGGGCTTGGTCCTTCCAGGTAGGGAGTTGCAAGGCCTGATTCCCACGCTCCGCAGGGGTGCTGCTGGCGCCCTGGTCTGGGCTCACCTGTCCTGTCACCGAGCAGTTTCCTGGGGGAGGGGCGGCCTCGGCTTGGGGGTGGGGGCAGCTCCGCGCGAGGCCCTGGAAGAGGAGGCAGCCCATCCGCTCATGCCCCTTCCTTGCTGTTTCTGCCTAAACACGATGCTAAACGCTTTAGTTGGGGTTCAGTAGCTAGATCGTGGCACAAGTGCCCCCAAGTTTCTCGTCACTCTCCTGAAGAGGGGGTGGGGGACACCCTCTGGGAATGTGGGCCCCTGAGCACCCCAAGCTGCACTTTGAACCCCAGCTCCTGGTTGGGGTTGAGTTGCCAACAGTGCCCCCTCCCCCACATGGCTGTCAGGCAAGAGGTTCCCCAGCCTTGAGGGCGCCCCTACTCTGTCCCGTCGCACTGCCTTGCGGGGCCCGTGCCCCGAGGGCCGGCCAGCCCTGCGCTGCCCTGAGATGCCAGGCCCGATGCCCAGTGGTGCGGTCACCCGGAGGTCACCACACGGCCATCGGAAGAGTGTCCTTGTGTCCCCGGAGGAATGTGACTCCCAGGTCCTTATCTCTTATCTCCCAGGCCCTGGTCCAGGTGTCTGTCACCGGCAGCGCGGGGTGGGGTGTGTTTGTCCGTCCGTCTGTCCTTCACTACACCGCAGGGACTGTGTTATCGATCGCTGTCCCGGGCCCTGGGTGTCCCGGGTGGTTGCTCAGTTAATGTTGGGATGAATTCTCAGTGCCGACTGCAGCTGCGGGTCTCTTGTCCCAACGCTGCGCGGTTCCCGTGAGCCCGGCCCGGAGCCGCATCGGAAGGGCCTGAGTCTTGCTCCTACTCGGGGTCTCCTCGGGGGCCCTTTTTAAGGGAAAGGGGCGGGGGCAGCATTTCTTCAGAGACCTGAATACATTCTCCCTGGGGGATGGGGGGCTGGACCAACCAGATGGCACCCCCCACCCCCCACCCCACACACACACCCTGGTGCTAGGGGAGCAAGGACGGCATCTGTGTCTTTTGTCCCTTGTCTGCCGAGACCAGAGGAAAGGCTGCCCATTGCCTGGTGACAGTCGTGGGCCCCGAAGACTAATGACAGGTTGGACAGCGGCCCCATTGTAGCTGGGGCACGGGGGTGGGGGGGTGGGCAGGAACCAGCAGATCTGGGCTCAGAGGCGTGGAGGGGGCTCACCCACCCAGAGGAGCAGGGAGGGTCCTCCTCTTGGCCTCTCACCTGCACAGCCCAGCGGTGAGGCCCTGGGCTGGCCAGGCCTCAGCCCGCACGCACGCACGCGCGCTCCTCGGATGAGCGCTGTCCTCGCTCGGTGGCCTGGCTGTCCGTGGGCCAGGCTGGAACCCCGAGCCGGCGCTGGCCTGACCACCATTTACTCTGGGCCCGATGCCCAGAGCCCCGCAGCCTGCATCGCGGGGAATTTCATTTAATCAAACTCTGTCACCCGCTGGCGGTGGGGCCGCCTCCCTCCTCACGTGACAGGGGTGGAAACTGAGGCAGAGAAGGGAATGATGGGTCAGAAGGTTTCCACGGCAAAAGTCATCCTCCCAGACTTGCTCATGGAAAAAGAACACGTTTTCGAGGGCTCCCCCCTCTCTCCCCTCCTTCCCCGTGGGTGGGGCTCCGTGGTCTGTCGTAGTCCCAGGCACCAAGGGGTCATGGGCTGATTCCCGGTCAAGGGCACATGCCCGGGTTGCGGGCTCCATCCCCAGTCGGGGGGACAGCTGATCCATGATTCTCATCACTAATGTTTGTATTTCTCTTCCTAAATCAATTTCTAAAAAGTGGGAAAACAACTGTCCAGTGTGCCGCCCCCTCTGCCTGGAGGAGCTGACAGGGACCACCCCCCCCCACCCCCCCCCCGTCCCCACGGCCATGGTCACCTCTGTGGACCCCGTGGCTGGGAGTGCCTCACACCTCCCCCCACAGCGGGTCTCGGGTCTGCGTCCATGCCCTTTGCCAGGGTCCTTTTTCTCCGGGAGCCCAGGGCCAGCTCAGTGGACTAGGATAAGCAATGCCTGGGCGGGGCAGGGCGGGGCGGGGCGCCCGGGAGCCCTTGGGTCTGCAGCTGGGCCTTGGCCCCACTTGCAGTTCCCTTCGCTGCACCAGGCCCAGGGCAGCAGAAGGGGAAGTGGAGGGAGGTGGGGAGTGGGCTGCAGGGGCTGCTGCAGTGAGAGAGAGGAAGTGGGTGTTGGGAGGGGCTGGCTCCCCTCCCCAGGAGGAACGTGGGGGGGGGGGGCGCACTGGGATGCCGGGAGCTGCTGCTTTTCCTGAGAGAACACGTCCAGCCCCCCAGCAGTCTTGGACTGGGGGGGTGTTGGGGGGAGGATGATACTGTTTCCTTCCTGGGACAGTGGCTGTGGGGGTTCTGCCTCAGGGACCCAGGGAGGGGGCAGGGGCGGCCCACGGTCTCCCGGCGCCAAGCTCTGCCTGTTCTAGACCATTCTGTGCATTACACACACACACACACACACACACACACACACAGCTTGAGCTGTAAGACAAAGGCATGTCCGTCGTCATCTTAATCCACCGAGAGCGAAGCCCTCACCACATCTGGGTGCCTGCTGTCCCCGCCGCCGAGTGGGGCCTCCTGGGCGGCCCCTCGGAGTCCACGCCACAGCGTGGCGGCCCGAGCGCCCGGGAAGGACCCACTTGGCGCAGTCTTGTCTTGGGAAGGCGGCCAGCGGTCCGGCCAGGCCAGGCCCCCTCCCTCCCCCTCCGGGCAGGGCTACTGCTGGGCTCCTCGGGCGGAGATTACCATATGAATGCGCCTCCTTCCCAGTGCCGCTGGAGGGACCTGGGAGGGGGACCGGCTCCCAGGCTCCCACTCGGGGCTGCAGGGTCTGTGCTGACCGAGGGCCACGGACGAGACCGGGCGTTTTCCACCCACAGTAGGTCGCCCCAGGGAGCCGGGGGGGGGGTGCCAGGGTGGCTTGGGGTGTTTCCGTGGGGAGCGGAGGGCACTCCGGGTCCCAGCAAATGGAGGGAGGACCTTGTGGCGTGACTCCCAAGTGTAACTTTCCTGTAAGGCCACATGGTTACTGTAGCCATTTTGGTCTGGTTTCAAAAGTTGCAGCTAATTAGGCAGGAAATGTAGGCTCTCTTAGAAAGAAAAGATTTTAGATAGAGGGAGGGGAAGAGAGACAGACGGACGTCGCTCTGTCATTCCACTTATTGATGTGTTCATCGGTTGATGCTTGTATGTGCCCCGCCCCGGGGTCGAACCCCCACCCTTGGCACATGGAGCTGATGGTCTAACCAACTGAACCACCCGGCCAGGGCAGGAAGTGGGGACCCGTAAGGAAGGAGGTGAAAGCGTGGAGACGGCTCGATGAGATAAAGCAAATGGGAGCCCTTTGTAAACGGTCAAGGGCTGTGCGCCGGCCAGCGCGCTGATGCCCGGCCCGGTCCCTGTGTCGCTAGGTCTTAGCCGAGCCCCTGGGAGCCAGGATGAGATCCTGGACGTGTTGCAGCTCCTCCCCTGGCTGTGCCTTGGTTAATCAGTTCTCTTTGCCGGCTGCCGAGTCACGCCGAGTCCGGGCTGGTGGTACGTTGTGTTTAACTGGACACATAACTAGCTGTGTCCAACCGCAAGTGAGGGGGCGCCAGGGAAAGCCTGACTCCCAGGTACCAGCTCTCAGTGCATTTCTCCCGGGGACGCCTGGTCCCTCCGCGTAGGGGACCCACTCCTTGCTGTGGGGGGAGTGGGTGTGCAGCCTGGGGAGCAGCCTGGCTGAGGGGCAGAGTCTGGGGTGAGTGGAGGCCTCCTGCCCAGCAGCCCTGCCTACCCCACCTTTCCCTCTGCTGTGCCTGTGGGAGAGCCCCTAGCGCCCTGAGCCGCCACTCCCAGCCCTGATCCCCGCCCCCAGCCCTGAGCCCCCGCCCCCAGCAGGGGTAGGTGGAGATGGGCGTGGGATTCGGGCGCCATCACAGGCTGGCCAGTCTCCGCCCACATCCCCTCCCTGGTGGGTGCCCCCAGCCCCCCGCTGGCCATTTCCTGAGCAAACTTTTCTGAATGGGCAGGAGCTGTCCCGGGAAGTCCCTCCATCCTTCCTCCTCCCTGCTTCTAGGCTCCAGGAGGAGGATGGAAACCGGAAATTGTTAATATCTCGTTCACAGGCTGCCACGCACTGAACCGGGAAGCCCGTGGGAAAGGATGCAGCCAGCGCTGCACGCGGGAACCTCATGGGGGCCGGGCACCACATGGGTTAGCGGGCAGCGGGGAGCAGTGGCTGCCCCCGGGATGCTCTGGGAAGAGAGGAGGGTGGAGGAAAGGGCGGGGAGCTCACCATTCATTCATTCATTCATTCAGCCAGCAGCACCTTACGGGTGCTGTGCTGTGTCAGGGTTTGGGACCGTGAATGAGAGACCCAGCTCCCACTTGGGGGGTGGACCCCGCAGGTACAAGCTGTAATCAGGGCCGTTTGGGACAAGCTTCGAGGGGCTGCTGCAGGGTAGCACCTGGGAGGACTGGGCAGCTCCTGGGACAGCAGGGAGAGAGCTTCCAGGCCGGAGACCTATGAGGAGCCTCGCTTGAAGCTTTTGGGAGGCGGGGAGACAGACGGACAGGTACTGGCCTGGAGCCTGGGTGGCCTTCGCGTCATTAACAGACGCTCAGCAGGACTGTGTGCTCTGCCTACCGCGCTCGGTCCTCAGCCTCAGGAGGAAGCCCTGCTATCACCTCCTTGTCCATAAGGGAGTGGAGGCACAGAGAGGTGAAGGTACTTGCTCGGGGTCACACAGCGAGGGGAAGGGGACGGGACCCGCTGGGATTCTGGGGCCTCGGGACTCTGTTATCGCAGCCGCAGTGGGAGCCGCTTGGGGTCTCAGGCGGGGAATGAGGAGGGTGATTCCCGTTTTGTCAGCCCATCCTGGTGCCTGAGGAGGATGGAGTGAGGGCTGGGCAGGTCCTGGCGGTGGCCTGGCTGTGTGGCCGCGGCGGTGGGAGGCAGGGTGATGCCTGCAGATGTGCTGGGTTAGAGTGGCTAGGGCTTTGGGGTGGGTGGTTTGATTTGGGGTGCTGGAAAGGGAGGGGGCAAGGCTGGGCCCTGGGTTTCTAGCTGGCAGAACTGGGTTGTGGGTGTGGTGGGGGGGCTGGTGGGGGGTCCAGAGCTCAGATTGGGGCGTGTTCCGATTGAGACATCCAGACCTCACTAGGCAGGGACCCGATACCCAGGACTGGGCAGAGGGCCTGGCACGGGGCGTCTCGGCTGAGCCAGGGTGGACTCCTCGGGACTGTCCACCTGGCACTGGTGTCCAGTCCTGGACAGAGCTTGGAAGGGGTGCAGTTCCTGGGGCAGAGGCTGCCCAGAAGCAGAGAGAAGACAGCGTTCCGGGCATGCAGGGTCTGAGCCCGGTGTGAGGGGCCTGGCAGCTGCCCAGACCCCCTGCTCTCCTGAGGTGGGAGCACCACGGGTGGGGAGAGGAGATGACCGACCCATGTTACAGGCCAGAGGTGGAGCGGCCAGTGGGTGGATGACACCCATTGGCTGCATGTGGTGCTGACCGCTCCCCATCCCTCAACAGATAGGAGGTGCCCTCTGCTCCGGCCCCCCCACCCCCCGCCTTTCTGGGCACGGGGAGCCAGCCTTCGGCAGCGTCCCTGCCTGAGATCTGAACAGAGAAGGAAATCGCTCTATATTCTTGGGTTAAAGCTCCTTTCTGCTCAGCCCCCCAGGACCGGTCTCCTTGGTCATTTCAGATGATTTCATCGGTCGGGGGAGGCAGAGCCCCGTGCCCAGCCTCAGACAGCTCTGGTGAGCATCTGCTGACAGCCCTGCTGATAGGAGAGGGGCCGGGGCCGGGCCGGAGGCTGCCCCCCCTCAGGGGGACATCCCCGATAAGAGGAAATTCCACCCAGTGACAAACGGCCAGCGTCCACCCATCGGCGGGGGAGGACCTTTTCTCGCTCTTTTTAACTTTGCGAGCATTTGCCAAGAACTAACGGAATCTCTGTGGTTGGCGGGCCACTTGGACTCCGTGGGCGGCCTGGCTGGGCCCGGGCTGGGCCAGGGCTGGGTTCTGGGTTGGCTCTGGGTGAGGGGCCTGTCTTGCTGGAAGGTTCCCTGGGCTGGGAGAAGCCTTGAGCATGGTCCCCGATCCTGCGAGGGGAGTGGGCCGTGGACACGAAATACGAAGTCAGTCCGGAGCCAGGCGGTGGCCCCTCCCTGGCCTTCTCCCTGCGCGGGAATTCTGCGCAGCGTGTTCAGCAGCGAGTGAGGACCTGGCAGGTTGGAGCCTGCTCTGCCCAGAGATTGATGTCTCAATGGGCCCTGAGCCCAGGATCTCGGCTACGAATGAAGGAGCAGAGGGGGGCGGGGAGGCTGGCCCGGCTCCAAACCTGACTCTCCCAACGGGCCATTGAGACCGTGTTGGCAGCAATGAAGACCTTCTTGAGATTCCTGCCCGGACAATGGCGGAGAGGCTCGCTTTAAGGGTTTGGTGAGAGAAAGGCTGAGCGGGAGGGGGGCGAGCAGTCAAAGGGGGTCCTCCGACTTCGGGGCGCCTGGCCCCCTGAATGAATGAAGGCGTGGGGGGGGCGGTGGAGCTGGTCCTGCCCTGTCCCCTCCCAGGTCCTGCAGAGGGCACGGGTCGTGGGAGATGGATTCATTCCACCCACACGGAGACCATGCGACTGCGGTTTGGGGTCAGGTTTCCTCTGGGAAAGGGCAGGCGGAGGGGGAGAGGGGCGCAGCCTTGGAGGGGGCAGAGCCCGCCTGTCCCGGGAGCGCTGTGTGCGGGTCTCTGAGCGGAGCTGCAGGCCGAGGCCCAGGGCTCCGGTTTCTGGCAGCGCGTTCCTGACCAGGCTGTGATGAGATGCTTCCTGCCCGAGACAAAGTGTGAAGTGTAATTCGATTTGGAATTACTTATCGAATTAAACGAGCCCTGTGCGCCTTTAAAATTCAGCCCTTGATCCCACTGCACCATTTGCAAAAGTTGGCCGTTTATATTCAATGTTTGCATCTTTAGAAGGAACAGGAAGTTCCCCGGTGACATTTACGAGGCGTTTGTAGAGGCTGGGGTGGGTTCATGGGGACACCGGAAAAGAGCCTCTGTTCAAAGCCCTGCCGCCGCCGGGTCTCTACTGCCCACTCCCCCCCGGCAGCCCCGCCCACCGCCGCAGCTCCGCCCCCAGCGGCCCCGCCCACCCCCAGCAGCAGGACTCAGCCCTTGTGCTCAGGGACAGGCCAGCTGTTCACAACCTCCTCTCTTTCCTTCTCTTCCCCTCGGCTTCTCCGATGAATTTTCCACATTTGATCATTTTAAACTTTTCCTCACCCTTCTCTGGCCGCAGAGCCCTGAACTTCTTTGTATGTTGTTGATAAAAGTTCAGTGAAGAGACAACGCAAATAAGTTCTAAGTTCCCATTAGACTAAGTTATTTTTTTTCAATGGAGATCCACGGACCTAGGGGTTCTTTGATGGCCACCCCTCCCCCCAAATTGTCCAAATTTATTGGTGGTTGTGTCCCTTGATGGATATTGTTTTGAGGGAGGGAGTCCTTTGACAGCTTTTTAAAAAGGTTTGTGACAGGCACACAGCAGTCTTGGGCTGTTTACCGATTAAGTTCCTTACAGAAAGGGTGCTACCGTGACTCTGGAAGTGCTGGGTAATGAGTATTTGAGTCAATGGACTTTGCGTTCCTCTGTGCTACCGCTGTTTTCATTCACACTCATCTCGAGCCTGTAGTGTCTTCTCTCTTCTTACTTTGTGGTAGGCCCTCAAGGAATATTTGTGGAATGAATCGATCTTGTGGTCCTGGTCCACTAGGACCCCAGGATCTTTTTCTATCACGATTGTGTACAGCCATTTCTGTAACATCTCTTTCCAGGGCAGTTCCCTCTCAACTCTATGTGCAGAGTTGGTGAGCACCAGCTTCTCCCTCCACCAGCCACTGATACCAGAAGTGGGGAGTCACCTTTGAGACCCCGGTGATGATGTTAGCTCAACCGGGCAGCCTCCTGGAGGTGGTGTTAGGATGCGGAGGGGCATGTGGATCATCTGTTCCGCGTGGGTCTGCCCGGGAGCTTTGGCCGGGGCGGCAGGTGTGACAGGCTCTGCCCACATCAGCACAGTGTCCTGGGAGAGCTGCGGCTGACCCTGAGGGGGCCTGGAATCCGGGACCCCGCGCTGAGCCTGGTGGCTGGTGGGGAAGAGCTGCAGCCAGGCTTGGTCTCAGCTGCCTTTCCTCAGAGGTCGTGGAGAGTAAAATGTGAGTGTCCCTTCACAGGCCTAGACGCACTGGCCCGCAGTTCCTTTCCTGCTGGCTGGGCCACCTCTCCTGAGAGCACCTGAGAGGAGGGGGCCTGGAGCCAGCCCTGCACCACGTCCAGTGCCTCCTGGTCTTGGCTATGGGGCCCTGCGCTTCCTTCGGCCTTTTCTCTGGTGCTGCAGGGCCTGCCTGGCTGCCCGTCCCTGGCTTAGAGCCGAGTCCGGCAGAGCTGCGTCCGATGTTTGCAAGGATGGGCTTTCAGGGATGTTTCTGCGGTGCAGATGGGCAGGGCCAGGGCAGGCAGAGAGGGTGACCTGGTGTGGGCTTCCGAGCCCGGCCCTGCGCCGAGCCCTCCCCACGGCTGCCCGGGGCTGTGTGATGAAGTGTGAGCTCCCCGAGAGGCGTCCCCCCCCCGTAGCCGGCTCCTTCCTGGGGCTGCATCCCACAGCCCCAGGCCCAGCGGTCCACAGGCGGCGATCGATCCTGTCACCCTTGGCAGCCGGGTGGGGAGAATGTGTCCCTCGTGCAGACGCCCTCAGGTGGTGCTGGCCGGGCTGTGAATGACAGCCCGCGGAGGCACCCAGAACAGCAAGGTCACCCCGTCCCTTCCCGCCCCCGCTTCCCGCCCCGCTTCCTGCCACACTCTGGGGACCCCTCCCTCGCCCCGAATCCTGAGAAAAGGCCCCGCAGATGCCTGTGGTGAGGGGGACAGGTCCCCAAGACAGGCAGAGCTAGAGCAGCCGCAGCCCCGGCCGGGACCAGCTGCCCCCAGCCTGCGGGTGGCGAGGGCTCTCCCGCCAGGAGAGGCGAATGGGCGATGGGTGCTGCGGAGAGAAACTGGCTGGTCTGGCGGCCCCAGAACCGCCTGCGGGCGCTGAAGGGGCTGTTCCCTTGGGCACTGCCTGGCAGCCCTGGGCACTGGTCTGCAGCCCTGAGTGTGGCATCGGGGCCTCCGCTGTGCCCGCGGCTCACGGCACTCGGGCACCGAGGGCTCCTTTTGGTCCACGCCACTCCGGGGGGGGGGGGGGGCTGACCCGGGGAGCAGGCGTGAGGCTCCCATGGGGGCCCAGCCCCCAGGCACAGTTTATTCCCTCTCCAGGTCCCCTTCCCCAGGGCTTTCCCACGCTGGGTTCATAGCGGCCAGGAGCCGTGAGAAGAGGCAGAAGATGCTGTGTGAGTTTGGATCAGTGACTTGACTTCTCTGAGCACCAGTGTCCCCTGAGAAAAAGCGGGGCTGCTTCTGCTCTGTTATTGATGAGGGTGCAGCGATCTTGGACGTGAATGTGAAACCTCTTATTTCTCTGTTAAGAACTTCCCTTTCCTATTAATAACGTTTGATGAAATGTGGGTGTGACCAACAGTCAGGTGGCAGGGCCTTGGGAAAGAGGGGGCCCCAGTCCCAGGCAGGGGTCACAGGGGGCGGTGGGGACACAGGTCTGGAGGGGGCAGCTGTGGACAGTGGTCTGCCCATTACCGTGGAGGGGGCTGCAGGCCAGCTGGGGTGGCAGAGCCCTCGCCCCTTCCCATCCCCCCCTCCTCCCCGGGGAGACTCTCAGGGCCCCATTCATTCCACGAGTCTTGATCGAGTGCCCCCTCACCATAGGGCTCTGGGGGTCACCCCACCCCCACCCCCCACCGGAGCTCACAGTCTGTAGAGGGGACCCCGACAGATATTAATCAAAGGTCACAGAAGCGAGTATGAAATTACAGGGTTACACTCAAAGAAGGCCTCGTGTCGGCCTGACCCATTCCAGGGGCGTTTCAGGAAAAACCACTCTGAGGACCTCAGTTTCCCCGTTTGCGAAAGGAGTTGCAGTCGGACTAGAATTTGGGGCTGTGTCGCCGCGTCCTGCCTGTAGCGATGTAAATGTTCATGAAAATGAGGTAAACATTTCCGTGCTTCGGTTGGCGCGCTGCCTTTCCAGGACTCAGAAGTCACATGTGATGATAGTTGTCGGTTTCTCAAAAAATTGAAAGTGCTGTGGCCGTGTGACCCGGCCGGGCCACTTCTGGGCTCACTCCCCGCGGAGAGCAGGGCTTCGAGGCGGCCTAGCAGCAGCCCAGCGTCCTCGGCGGGTGGACGGACAGAGAGCGCTGAGCCACGCCGCCCGGTCACTCAGGCTTCACCAGGAGGGACACCCGGGTTCTGCTTATGGGAGGCACCTAGCTTGTCAGATTCACGGGGCGGAACGTAGGAGGGAGGTTGCCAGGGGCGGGGGGCAGGGGCAGGGAGGGTGTGTTTAATGGGACAGAGTCTGTTTGGGAAGATGAAAAAGCTCAGGAGATGGTGGTGGAGACGGTGTGAATGTGCCCAAGGCCACGGAGCAGCGCGCTTGGTCATGGCTGAGGGGGACGTGTTACCGTTAAGTGCAGTTTAACACAACTTTTTTTTAAAGCCCCATGTGGCCGCCATGTTGGACAGGGAGGCAGAGGGATTTTCATCGTAGAAGGAAAGGCTGGTCTCTCCCGTCCTGCGCGGTGGCTTCCGTGGGGAGAAGGCTGTCCAGCGGGTCTGGGCCGGTCTGCCTGCTGGGCTCCTCTTCTTCCCACGGGCCCCGGGGTCAGACCCCATGGTTTGCCCCGTGAAAGGCAGGGGGAGGAGCACTCGTGTCACTGTGCCTGGTGGCCATCAGCGTGGACAGAATCGAGGGGCCTGCCAGGGGCTCCCCGAGGAGGCAGGAGTGGGCCCCACCTGCGCAGAAGGCTGGCTTTGTTCTCATTTCTCCAGCACGGCCTGGGGGCGGGATGTGTGCTTGGGTTCAGGTTTCTGTCGTGGATGGCGGTGCCTTTGGCGGGCCAGCCGGAGCCCTGCTCCCGGGGACATGCAGGGGGACATGCAGGGCAGTGAGGGTTCAGGCCCCCACCCCCAGTCCCCCAGGGAGGGGGAGGGGCGGAGGGACATGTGGGGGTGGGGTGGAGCATGGCTCCCAGACCCACAGACAGATGGAAGCAATTTCCAGTCACGTGGGCGGGGCGGAGCGGCCGCCCCATAAGACAGGCCCCAAAGCCACACGTGGCCCAGATGCTGCTCTTGTCTTTGTTTATTTAAAGGTGCAGGGCCGGGGAGGGCTTTTCTGAAGAGGGAGCGGAGCCTGCCCGGCGGGCCAGGTGGTGGGAGGAGGCCCCGGCAGGGTTGGGCCTCGGCCTTACCCTGGGGCCCGGGTGGCCTTTCCCGGGCTGGGCTAGGGTGGGCAGCGGGGACCCGTGGGCCCCTGGCTTTTCATATGCATCGTGTTACTTTCTCATCCCTCAGTCCCCTGAAGTGGGGATTCTTGTGAAGCGGGGACGGGAGTGCCTGACTCCTGAGATAAACCGCCCACGGCCGGTTTCTGGAGTCGGTCAGCCAGTGGCCCTTGTCACCTTCCTGCCTCTGTGGCCCCGTGCAACCCGGGTGCGGGGGAGGGCCCCGGCCCTGACCTCAGCTCTCCAATGCCCGTCACAGCGTGTGGGGCTGAGGGCATCCGCTGCGGGGGGGGGGGAGGGGGGGGCGCTGGTCCGCCGCAGGGGGGTCGCTGAGGGCGCACAGTGTGGGGTAGGGTTGGTTATTGCATCAGGAAGTGGGAACGCAGTTTACGGAAAACTGGGCACTGGCCTGGCACCGGTCCTGGGCTCCTGGGGCTGGCGAGGAGTGGGTGGCCGGAGGGCGGGGCTGGGGGCTGCTTGCCCACCCTGGCGGCGGCCACAGGGGCAGCGGGCGGCTGGCTGAGGGGAAGTGGGGGGGGCACTGAGACACAGACCCTGGTGGGAACCCGAACTAGACGGTGTACCTCACGTGCCCAGTGGGCACCTTCCGGGCACCCTCCCCCAGCCTCTGACCCGGGCACGTGGCGGGCAGCAGGGGAGGGGCTGTGGGAAGGAGGGTCTGACCGGCGGGCCGCAGAGCACGAGTTATTTTGAGAAGCTCAGCCTCACCTGCCCGCCTGGCTGCCGCCCTGGAAGCAGAACCTCCTCCTGGCCGCGGGCGAGGGGCACTCAGTGCTGGGCTCAGAGAGAAGGTGGCCGCTGGGGTCCAGCCCAGGGGCGGCAGGGGCAGGGGGACCGTGGCTCTACCTCCAAAGGGCACTCCGCCCGCCCGGGGGTTGAGCAGGCCTCCCCAGGAGTGGCAGGCGGATGGTGGTGCCTCCCTCCATGTTCATGAGGCTGCCCTCTCCTGGCCGGTGGAGGGGATGGAGCCCCAGCTGGGCTCTCCCTGCCCTCGGTTCTGGGGGGGGGCCGGGGGGCTCAGGGGGAGCAGGTGGGCGGGGCCGGCGGGCGGAGAGGAGATGGAGGTGGAGACAGATCTGAGGGTCCCGGTGGCGCCCTGCGGGCCTGGCCACCTGCGTGGCTGCCAACAGTGGGTGCCTTTTATGTGGCACCGTGACGAGGGCTTGGGGCCAGGTTTTCCTCAGGGGTCTCAGGGCAGCTGAGCCTCAGTTTCCCCGCCTGAGAAATGGAGCCGATGGTGTTGCTGCCGGAGGATGTAGGGGCCTGGGGGCACCTGCGGTTGACCCGTCACCCCTAACGCCTCTGCCCTTCTTTCCGCAGCCACCGAGGCAGCTCCCGGCTGCGCTGGCGACATGGCTGACACCCCCAGGGACGCCGGGCTCAAGCCGGCACCGGCGCCGCGGAACGAGAAGGCCCCCGTGGACTTCGGCTACGTGGGCATCGACTCCATCCTGGAGCAGATGCGCAGGAAGGCCATGAAGCAGGGCTTCGAGTTCAACATCATGGTGGTCGGTGAGTCCCACCCCCAAGGCGCCACTCAGCCCCGGCCGGCCGGCTCCGGGGGCGGCTCTCACGCCAGCCCCGCCCGGCCTCTCTCTGTAACGGGGGGCCACAGCCTGGCCTGCGGGACGGGGTGCAGGTGGCCCTGTAATGGGTCCAGCTCCTCAGAGCGACCACTGCCCCCATTGGAGCCCCCGGGAGGGCTGGCCGGGCGGGCTCTCGGGAAACTGGGACTCTGACCCGCGGCCTCCCCGTCGAGCTTCTGCCGCAGCGTCCCCCCGGCTCCCACTCGAACCCTGGCCTTCAGTCCCACGGGGCTGCCCCCCATGCCCAACAGGCCCAGGCCTTTGGCACAAGGAAGAAGTGACCCAGTGACCTTTCGCCGAGGCTGGCGGTCAAGGCTGCATGCTGGGCCCGCCAGCCTTTCCCTAGATAACCCGGAGGCTGGGAGCCCGGCCCCGGGTTGGACCGGAGCCCAGCAGTGTGGGCGGCCGGCCGTGGCTGGACTGTGGCCGGTTCACAGACCTCCCTCCGTGGGGGACGCGGACCCTCTCTCTGGGGTCCTGGGTGGGGGGTCTGGGAGCTTTTCCTCTGACCCTCACATGCTCTGGGTCTCGGCCCTTCTCGGGAGGGAGCCGTGGGACCCGCAGGGGGTGGTTGGACCCCTGTGCTCAGAGGCGAGGGGTCCAACCATGCGCTGGGGGAGCGTGACCGCTGCCTGGCTCTCCCTGACCGGAGCCCCCACAGAGGGGTGCTGGGGTGATGCCCAGACATTGCTGAGTCGCTGGCCTGTGAACCCCCTGACCGGATGCCCGCCGATGGCACCTTCTCCCCCCAGGGCAGAGCGGCTTGGGGAAGTCCACCTTGATCAACACCCTCTTCAAATCCAAGATCAGCCGGAAGTCAGTGCAGCCGCCCAGCTCAGAGGAACGCATCCCCAAGACCATCGAGATCAAGTCCATCACGCACGGTGAGCGGCGGGGCCGGTCCTGCCTCCCTCCCCCCTGAAGCAGGGTGCAGGGTGCGGAGCCAGGACCCGGGCCCTGCCCTGGGGACCTGCGGCAGCTCCCCCGTCTCGTTAACTCTGGGTCGGGGTGAGGGTCGGCTCTTGGGACCCCCGTGGTCCCCGTCAGGCCCAGCTCAGAGGTCCAGTTCCTACCAGAGACCCTGGGCGGGGCCTCCAGGGGAAGACCAGGCCCCGCTGGGCATCCGCTGGTGCAGGCTCCGTGTCGCTGGTGTAGCTGGGGTGTCATTGCAGGTCACCCTGGGGCGCCCCACGTGGGCCATGTTGGGCCGGGGCTGGCCAGGCGGGCGGCGAGGGGGGGGCACCAGGTGTGAGGTCCCGGCGCCTGCTGAGCTCGGTGCTGTGGTCCTCGCAGATATCGAGGAGAAGGGCGTCCGCATGAAGCTGACGGTCATCGACACGCCGGGCTTCGGGGACCACATCAACAATGAGAACTGGTGAGGGGGAGGGCAGGGCCTGTGGGGTGGGGCTCCTCCAGGCTGCTGCCAACCCCGGGGTCCCAGGTCTGCCCTCCCCCTCCCCCCCCCCCACCCCCCACCCTGAGGTCACGTCTAAGATGAGGCTGTGGTCCCTGCTCAGAGAGTCACGTGCGCCGGGGACCAGGCTGGGCCCTGGGAATGGGTGACCTGCCGTGGGGACCGGGGGGCTGCCCCGAGCTGGGGCGGGAGGAGCCTGAGGCTGACCCCCCGCCCGCCCCCCGCAGCTGGCAGCCCATCATGAAGTTCATCAACGACCAGTACGAGAAGTACCTGCAGGAGGAGGTGAACATCAACCGGAAGAAGCGCATCCCCGACACGCGCGTGCACTGCTGCCTGTACTTCATCCCGGCCACCGGCCACTCGTACGTGCGGCGCCCCTGGGGCTGGGCCTGGGGTGCCCCCCGAGCTCCCTCCGGCCGGAGGCGGGTGACCCTCCCTCACTCCTGTCCCCGGCCCACCGACCACGCTCTCACCCACCTGTTCCGTTCCAGCCTCAGGCCCCTGGACATCGAGTTCATGAAGCGCCTGAGCAAGGTGGTCAACATCGTGCCGGTCATCGCCAAGGCCGACACGCTGACCCTGGAGGAGAGGGTCTACTTCAAACAGCGGGTAGGGCTCCGCTCCCCCGCCCCGCCCCCCCCCACCCCCACCCCCGGGCAGCCACAGGTCTCCTGGCAGGCAGGCCCCCCCCCGCCACTCCAGAGGCAAAAGAACTGGAAAATATCAAGGTCACCAGCCCCCAGAGGTCATGGCAAAGGCAGATACTATGGGGCAGGGCCAGCTTGCCACGTGGATGGTGCCCATATCTCTCCCACCTGAACCCCCAGATCACCGCCGACCTGCTGTCCAATGGCATCGACGTGTACCCCCAGAAGGAGTTTGACGAGGACGCGGAGGACCGGCTGGTGAACGAGAAGTTCCGAGTGAGTGATGGCCCCGGACGCTGTGCCCGCGGAGGGTGTGGGCGGGCCTCCTGCCCATCCAGGTCTAAGGAAAACGGGGCGGGTGGCCTTGAGCCCTGAGAACGCCCTCTCTGGCTGGGTGGGGGTCAGAGCCTGAGTGCCCACAGTGGCCCCAGCTCAGGGCGGCTCCTCCCAGGCCCACGTGTGACCACGCCCTGCCCTCCCCCAGGAGATGATCCCGTTCGCCGTGGTGGGCAGTGACCACGAGTACCAAGTGAACGGGAAGAGGATCCTCGGCAGGAAAACCAAATGGGGCACCATCGAAGGTAGCTGCCCGCTGGCGTGCGGGGCACCGGACAGATCAGCAAACCACGCCGCCGCTGCCCCCCCTCCGCCCCCCACCCCCGCCCCCAGAGCTGCCAGCCAGGCGTGAGCTGGGCGCTTGGAACCTCATCCCTTGCGTTGCCCCCCAGGAGGGGCTCACTGGGGAAACGGGGGACAAGCAGCCATGAGCTGATAGAGCCGGGCCTCCTGGACGCCCCCCCCCCCCCCGCCCCCCAGATGGGGAGGGAAGGCCAGGCGTGCAGGGGTCACTGTACAGGGTCATCACTCAGCCCTGCAGCGCCCGCCCTGTGGCCGTGGCTGCCCCTCCTCGCAGAGGCCGACAGCCTGCCCGGCTCTGGAATGCACGGGCCACCCGCCCTGGCAGCTGCCGGGAGAGGCTGGGAGAAGGGTGCAGAGGCACGTGACCTTTCTGGGGTGCCCACGCAGGGGCTGGCGGTGGGTGCAGGCTGGGTGTTTGCCACGTCTGCCCTGCAGGCTGCATCGCCTTCAGCTCCTCCCTTGTCCAGGGGTCTTGACCCTGGAGGTGTCTCGAGGGCCGCTCACCTCCCTGTCCTTCTCAGGCAGACTTTGCCCTGGGCCTGCCCTGTCCTGGCCCCTCCTCTTCCATCTCCTCTCTTCCTGAGATCTTGCTGTTTAGGGACCATTTTATGGAGGCGTGTTTGGGGGCTGGGGGTAGGAGGGGAACCTTTGAGATAAGACCAGGGCAGTGGGGACATGGGAGGGGCCAGGAGGGCGGTGTGATGATTGACATCCTCTGCTGCCCCCTGGTGGTCGGCTCGGCCCTGCAGGCAGCCGGAGTGGAGAGCGAGGCTGGTTCCCTGTCCCTATGCCCCTGTTCCTGCCGCTGTGCGTTGTGTGGTGCCACCGGCTCACGCTGAGGGTCCTCAGGAAGCAGCCCCGTCCGTGGGACTATGGGGTGGTGTTGAGGTGGCAGTGCCTGCACCCCACAGCTTCTGGGAGGACCCAGCTTAGAGCCGCCCGCTGTGCTCGTCCTGGGCCAGCGGGTTAAGTGCTTTGCCTCATTCTTGTGCGCCCCCCGTACTGTCCTTTGTCCCCCACCATCCGGGCATTTACCTGTCCCTTGAAAAGCGCCCGACGGGCTGTCCAGAGGCAGGCGGGTGTAACGGCACACGGGTAGCTCACTCCATCCTCACATCCCAGAGAGCTGGGCGGCGTCCTTATCCCCATTTTCCAGAGGCGGGAACAGGGTCAGAGAGGCTCGCTCTTGCTGTTTCCTAGCCTGGTTCCTGTGCCATCTCCTTGCTCTTCCAGAACCTTCTGGGGAGCAGGAGCCGAGCCAGTCCCGTCGCCCGGTATCCGCAGCGCCAGGTGCCTGTGAGGTGCCAGTGCTCACCCTCTCCCCGCCCACCTGCCCGGGGTTCCTCTGGGCACCCGAGCTGCTGGGGGAGGGACGGGCAGGGCTGGGGGAGGGGCTTCGGGCGGCGTTAAAGCCCCTCTTCCCTCCTCAGTGGAGAACATCCTGCACTGTGAGTTTGCTTACCTGCGGGACCTCCTCATCAGGTGAGACCTGGGGTGGGGGACCCAGATCGGGGTGTGGGCGGTGGGCTAATCCCCCGCCGGGCAGCCGGGCAGTGGGGTTGGGGGTGGGGAGGGCGGCGGTGGGAGTCCAGGCGGTGGGGGGGGGGGGGGCGGGGGGGAGGGTCAGCGCCCGCCTCTGCGCCCTGCACCCGGCGGCCCTGCCACCTGGCCTGTCCCTGCGCCAGGACGCACATGCAGAACATCAAGGACATCACCAGCAGCATCCACTTTGAGGCCTACCGCGTGAAGCGCCTGCACGAGAGCAACATGGCCAACGGCGTGGAGGACCAGGAGCCGGGCGCCCAGGAGATGTAGACGCCGCCCCTAGACCCAGCCCCCAGCCCCCCACGCCCTCTCCCAGCCCCAGCCCGCCCTCGCCCCATTCATTTTATATCCTCCCCTCCATCGGCATCGCTGTCCGCCCCTCCCCGTGATGCCAGGACCGACTCCCGAGTGCCCCCGGGTATGATTGTTACTGGCCCACCCACGGGGGGCCGGGCGTGGAGGCCGGCGCTCTGGCTGCCCCTGAGGTCCAGGGACGCTGGACCCCAGGCCTCCTGCTCTTGCTCTTGGTCCCCCCACCCCCGTGCCCCCACTGTCTCAGCCCCGGGAGCCTGCGGGGCTGTGCCCAGGACGGGTAGAGCCCCCTGCTGCCTCCACCCCCCTGACATGGCGTGGGCCATAACTCAGACCACATAACTCAGAGAGCCCCTTAATCCCAGTACCCCCGTGGGGAGACTAGTTAATTCCACGAGACGCAAGTTGCCAATTGCTTAGACGTGGCGAGCCCGTCCGCCCGCCCACCTGCGAACCCGCCCTGGAGCAGGAAGTGAGTGCCTTTACCCAGCCGCCCCCTCGAGCCCACACTCCCCGCGGTCCCCTCGGAAGGGAGCGGGAGCGGAGACGGGCTGGAGAGGGAGGCGTGTCCTCGTCAGCCTGTGGTGCCCTTGTCGTCCCCACTGGCTGGGATTTGATTGAGGAATCAAAGGAGGAAAAGATGCACCCCCCCCGCCCCCCAAATTTTAGGAAGGTCAAGCAAGTGAGTCTGGTGGGGAGCTAAGTGAGGAAGTGATGGCTAGTGCCCTGGAAGGGGCCTCTGGACCGTGGCTGGGCTGCTCAGTGGCCCGAGGGGCCTTGGTCCCTGCGCCCCCCGCCCGTGGGCTGAACAAGTGTGCAGGTCTGTCTGTCTGTCTGTCTGGACACCCATTTGGCCCTGGTGCTCTGGTTAAATGAAGGCCCAGGCCACCCCAGGTGCCCGCTCAGCCCCCCCTGGCCACGCCCTTGCTGGCTGGGAGGTGGGAGACCTTGACTCTGTGGCCCTGAGTGTGCCTGGGGCCTGCACCCCAGGACCCATTGTAAAGACCCCCCAAGAGGGGAAGGCCAGGCTTTCCCACCAGCACGGCCCAGGGACCCCCATGCTCCCTCAGCCTCTCTCCACAAGGGGATCAGCAGGGACCACGCATGGGTGTGCAGCGGGCTTCCTCCTGCCTCAGGATGGGTGCGGGGGCGCCTGCAGACCCCAGGGTGCAGCGGGAGACGCGGGGTGCAGACAGACCCGGCTGCGGGCGTTGGCTCCCCACTCACCAGAGGAAGGACCCCTCGGTGAAAGTTTACTTGCCGATTTGCCATGTTTTTGCCAAAACTACCATGTTGAAGGACGTGTCCGCTTCCAGCATCAGAGCCGGCCGTGGGGCACCTCCCGGGCGCCCCCCGCCTCCAGCCCCGAGCCCGAAGCCCTCCCTCACAGGGACGCGTTCCGCAGTGGCCTTTCGCTAGGTGCCTCCTGAGAATCCGCCTCTTTTTGTATAAATAACAAAGTGTTGGAAATGTATTTCCTGAAATAAATGTTGCAAATGCAAACCTGGGAGGCTCCGGGTGGGTCCTTCCCCGACGGCTGGGGCGCGGGCCCGGGAAGGGTGCGGGGCACGGGGCGCAGGGCGCGGCATGGGTGAGCAGGGTGAGCAGTGCGCGTGCGGGGAGCTCTTTGCTCTTTCGGGGCCTTAAAAGCGCTCATTTTCGGGGATGACTGAAGAGAGAACAGCAGCCGGGCGGGTGGCCCATCGGTTCAGGGTCCACCTGTGAACCCGGAGGCCATGGTTCAAGTCGGTCAGGGCACCTGCCCAGGTTGCAGGCTCAGTCCCATTGTGGGGCAGCCGATCAATGATCTCTCACCATTGATGTTTCTCCCTCTCTCTTCCTCTCTGAAATCACAAAAAATACATTAAAAAAAAAAAGCGAACAGCAAACCTATTTAAGGGGAAGGAGCGTTTGCGAGGTCTCCGTGGGGAGGAGCTGGGGGTGTTCGCCCTCGGAAAGAAGTTGTGCTTGAAATTTGACGCCCAGGAACTGGCCCGCGTTCGCAGTGACTTGGTGCCCATGTCGTGTTCAGGAGAACTGGGCTCCCCGGAGATGGGGCCAGGGGCCGCCCCACTGCCTTTCTCTGCACCTGCGCTGGGCACACCTGGTCCCTGTGCCTGGGGCTCCCCGCTGGGCTGCAGGGTCCAAACAGCAAGAGAAATAGAACCACAGGCTCTGCGCCCATTCCCTCCACTGGTCCCTCGGCCAGCCCACGCCTGTCTCCCTTCCCTCTGCCAGGCCTTGTTTGTTAGCTGTCAGGCTGGTTTCAGGGGACCAGGCCTCCCTCCCGGTCTGTCCTCCTGGGGTCAGGAGCCTTGTCCAGCTGCCCAGCAGCGACTCCTCTGGGGCCTCAGAGAAGCTGCCGTGGGATAGAGCCCCTCGGAAAAGGCGTCTTCCCTCCTGGCTGAGAAGACGTTGTAATGAATGAGGATCAAGAGTATAAATAATTAGAGCTGCCCAGCATGCGGGCCTGGACCATCTGGATTCAAAAACTAAATACCGGAGAGTTGTCATGCGAGGGAGCCGCTGCACGTTACCTCCTCCCCTGCCTGCCCCCCAGCCTCTCCACCTCCCCATGAGTAACTTCATCAGAGTCTGTCCCAGGAAGGGCTGCGTGGGGTGTCGGAGTGGGGTGTGCACACATGAGACTCCAATACACATGCATGACCCCAAGGCACACGACGTAGGGGTGCACAGGGCCCTCACAGCCATGGGCGGGCTTTGGGTTTAGGGACGGGCCCTGGGGGAGGAGGGCAGAGGATGCCAACATTGCAACTGTACCGAGACAGGCCATGAGCTGTGCCCTCTGCTGCCACGCTGGCAGGATCACAGCCAGTGTTGTGACACCCAGCATTGCAAAACCCAGTAATGAAAAGCAGAGCTGCCCTTGCAACACGTCAGCATGGCCAGAGGAGAGCCCGGAGTGTCTGCAAACTGCGCTTACGCTCCGCTCGGCGAGTCGGCCCTGAGGAGGCACGAGGAGGGCAGAGGAGCTCAGCTCCAGGCTCCCGGAGTCTTCTCTGACCTGATTTTCCTAAAGGCTGAGGCTCTGGGAGGTGCATGCCCTCCCCCCCCCCCCCCCCCCCCCCACTGCCCTTAGTGTTTTGCAGGTCCGTGGACCAGGTTCATTTGCAAAGATCATCAAAGGGCAGCGAGTCCTGGTCCTTCCACTTACCAGCTGGGTGACTGGGTGACGTACATAGTTCCCTGCCTCGGTTTCTCCTTCTGTAAAGGGATGGTAAACTACCTAACACATGGGACTGTTGTGATTAAGTGACTGGGTTCCTGTGAAGCACTTACAGTCACATCTGGTGAGTAATGACAGACAGTTCCACGGATGTTAGCCATCATCACCATCATCATCACCATCACCACCATCATCACCATCACCACCACCATCATCATTATCACCACCACCACCATCACTACCATCATCACCACTACCATCATCATCATCACCACCACCACCATCATCACCACCGTCATCATCCCCATCACCATCATCATCACCATCACCACCATCATCTTCATCCCCATCACCACCACTATCATCATCCCCATCACCACCATCATCACCACCATCACCATCATCTTCATCCCCATCACCACCGTCACCACCACCACCATCATCACCAACATCCTGAAGCTAAAAGAAAGAAAAAAGATTCTGCTTTAGCCTCATCTTGCTCCTCGGCCCTGGAGCCAAAAGGAACAAAAACTAACCGGAAGGTTGAGGGCAGAGCTGACATCAAAGAAGCAGCTGGGCGTTGCGCAGCCCCTTCTGCCGCACTCCGCTGTCCGGGCCTGTTCACACGTGATGCCTGCCTTTCCCACTAGATCCTTCAATGCCTTTAATATACGTAAAGTCCTTGTCCCATAATTCCGATGTCTCGGCCATCTGTGGGTCTACTTCTATTGATGATTTTTCTCTTGACTGTGGGTCCCGTTTTCCTGCTTCTTTGCATGTCTTACAATGATTTTATTTACCTCAAATGTGTGTAGAAAACTGGTGTGTAAAATAAATACATTTCTCTTGGAAAAACAACCTGCTCCCTTTTCCTTTGGGCCATTCCCGGGAGGGGCTGTCGCTCTAAAATGCAGGTGAGCTGGGTCAGGGCTTTGATTCACTTCACCACAGCCGGCGGGGTCATGGGGTCAGGTGCTCGGAGAGCAGAGGCCAGCATGAGAAACGTAATGTGTGTGTATATGCAAAAGGCAGGTGGCACACGCCTGCGCGTAGCTGGCCTGTCCGGAGGCACGGAGGGTGTGAACCGGCGTGTGTGTGGAGGGTGGGAGTTACAGGACAGGGACCACCAGTGTGCAGAGGTGGGACGTAATTCTCACAGACGAGGCATGTGCTCTCGGAGCTGAAGGTGCTGCAGCTGCGAACGGTGAAAGTAAGGAAGAACGGTAGCCTGGTGAAGGCCCTCTCCACGGAGTCCAGTGACGCGGCACAGCCCACTGCGCTTCCGCACGTTCGGAAAATGCTACCATCCCAGCTACCCAATCACCTGCGGCTTTGGTTCTCCGGGGGGAATTCGCCAGATCTCGGCTCCCAGCCTCACCTGCAAGGAGGGGAGGGGCTCCCTTGGCCCCACTCAGCTCCCTGCCAGGCTTTGCACAGAGCTTGGGGGCTTCTGTCAGCTCAGCACAGCCTCTGAGAACCGGGGGAGCGGAGGGGGCGTGTGTCTGATAAAGTTGGAGCTCTGCAATTTAGCAATTACTGTAACCCACACTTGTAATTTAGGGAGGTTCTCGGAGTTCTTTGTTCTCTCTCTCTCTCTCTTAAAAACGACACAGCTTCGCTAGCTTTGTCTGAATGCTCCGAAGGCTGGTATTTACCCCACCCCCACCCCCAGCCCTCCAGTCTGCTGCGGAGCGCAGAAAAGTGTGAGGACTGAGACTCGTGGTTCCTCTGGCCGGCGCTCTAACCACTGAGCCAGTCGGCCAGGGCACTTGCTCTCTTCCTGAGCGGCCCTTTTGCTGACGGCTTTGCCTTTTTCTTCCTAAGTGCCGGGTACGCGTGGGGCAGTTCTCTGGAAAGAGCACCGAGGCGCCGAGGACTCTGACATGTTTCGGAAGGAGGCGGGTCCCGGGACCACCCGCAATTGTCTGGAAGACGTGGTGTCCCCGCCCCCATGGATGGACATTTGTTTTCCTCCGGGGAAGCCCTGCAGACGTTCGAAAGGACGCCAGGCCCCGAGTCAGAGCAGCGGCGTGAACTGAGAAGCGACGGAGGCCACCCTCGCTGTGGGGGTGACTCGGGGAGCTGATACGGGGCGGCTTCCATGCGGCAGCAGGCACCGCCTGCTTATCTCAGCCAATCCTCCCGCAGCCCTGTAGAGCCCCAGAATTGTTCCCATTTTGCAGACAGGGAAACTGAGGTTCCTTTCAAGTGCCCGAGCTCACAAAGCCCAGGCTATCGAGCCACTGACCCCGTAGGCCACACTCCACTGCCTTCCAGAAAAAGCCGGGCAGCCTCGGAAGGCCAGTTCCCGACCTCTAGGCTCCCGGAGCCCTTATGTGACCTTGAGCTCCAACCAGCAATTCCCCGCGATGCAGTACAGCTGTGCGGTCCGAGTGGGGGACGAGCTGCTTCCTCCTGAGGGTGGAACAGAGCCCAGGGGCACTGGGTCTTTGCGCTGCAGGATGGCTGGGCCTCCTGGAGGGGGTGGTCACCTGGAGGGTGGGTGGGTCACGTGGAGGGGGTGAATCACGTGGAGGGGGCTGGGTCACCTGGAGGGTGGGCGGGTCACGTGGAGGGTGGGTGAATCCCGTGGAGGGTGGGCGGGTCACGTGGGTGGTCCCGGGGGCACCAGGTGGGAGCCCCGCCCCTCCCTCCTGGTCTCCAGCAGCTTTCAGCCGGGGGAGGTAAAGCTGCCGCTGTCTCTGAGGCCGCGCCCGCCAAGGGGAATGGGTTTGCGAGGACGGGGATGAGGAGATGTGACTTCAAGGTAAAAACCTCAGGGGTCTGGACAGCCCGTGAGGCCTCGGGGACCCCGGTGGAGCCCTGAACGCGGGCGCTGAGCGGCGCGCTGACCCCTGACCCGGGAAGCACCCGCGGGACCAATTGGACGCCCGCGCTGTGGGCTGGGTCATTTGCACAAACTCGGGTCCCCGGGAAATCGGTCCCCAAAGGCCGCCTGTTCTTTGCCGGATGAAACGGTCCCGGTTCTCGCCTCAGCGGTCAGGTCAGCTCATGCGGCGGCCGGACAAGCTGCTGCCGTCCCGGCCAGGCCCCGTGTGGCCGCCCTCCTGGGGCGCTGCCCTCCCGCACCACCCTGCACCCCACCCCACCCCGGCATTGCTTCCTCCCAGGCTCCAGCACCAAGGACAGGGGCTCCGCATTGTGTTGTCACCGTCGTCCAGCCAGTGCTGGTGCACAGTGGGCGTTGCTGGCTCCGGGGACCAAGGCATTTCCTTCCCGACACCAGGCTGCCCCCTGGGAGCCAGGCCTTGTATGAGGGCCACTCGGGGCCATGGACGGCTGGCCAGGGCCGTTTCTGTAGCTCTGCCCGGGTTACATCCCTCTGCTGGGGTCTCGGCCCGCCCCTGAGGAGCTTACAGCTGAGCCGGGGAGAGAGGATGCACGCACAGGAAAGATTATTTTTATTTTTGGAAAGCTGAGCGTGGCAAGCCAGCATCCCAGGAGGCTGCGGGCTAGGCAGGGGGCGGAGCATGCCTCCTCCAAGCGGAGTCGCTGAAGGGTTCCAGGAAAGGCTTAGCTCTGCGCCCCTTTTGTATGTTAATATTCTGCAGAGGTTCCGAGGCGCCGAGGTCAGGGTTTGGAGAAAAGCACGTGTTGAAATGTCAGACGACATGTTGGAAAGACAGCAAGTGGGACCTTCCCCGGTCACGCCAGAGGGGCTGGCTTTCGGGGCCCTGGCGGGGTGTCTCCGGGCCTGGGCAATGCGTTTGCGCAGAACACGTTCATGATAGGCCGTGTGCACGTCTGTCTCCTGTTCCATAGCTGATGGTGCAACCAGCTGCCGGAATTGGTGACGTAAGTGGCACGCAGGTGACAGGGTCTCAGGTGCTACCTTTGTTCCAGGGAGCTTGGCAGAAGGTGCTAGAATGTCGAACGAGGAGCAGAGCCCCCCCCCCCCCCCAAGCTGGAGGAGCATGAAGACAGAGCCTCCAGTGAGGGGGAGAATGCAGCCGGCCCGCCTGGGAACCTGAAGTCACAAGCTTACCTGTCCCCAAACTCTCACCTCCTCCCAGGGAATCCGAAGCCCCAAAGGAACTGGGGCAGTTGCGCCGAGTGGCCACGGGGTGGCAGTGTGGACCCACATCCCTACGTTAGATGCTCCCGAGGCCCGGTGCAGGCTGGGAGCTGGGGCGGGAGCCAGGAGGGTCCCCCCTTAATTGAATCCACCTGTCAGCACCGAGCCGCGCACGTGCCTGCGTTGGTCTCGGGCTGGGCAGCTCCCCGGGCACGGAGTCTTCGGGGCGCCTATTCGCTGGGCTGGGAACACGCTGATAAAAAGTTAATTTCTAGTTGCTGTTGCTCGCTAATTGGATGAACACGAAAGCAATTAAATATTAAAACATACAAACAAATGACTAAGTCACTGTAATTAGTCAAAGTTTGATCGCTGTCATTTATTTAGGAAGAGGTGATACGTCTCAGCAGGTGACATTTGGTGTCTTTGGAGAGTGCGGGATCATGTGCGGAGAATTTAATTAAACCCTGTTGTAAATCAGCTCTGATGACAGGGAAATGACAGCCACATGTTGAAATGAGAATTAGTCCACAGCAAGGGATATTAATTAACTCCTTCTCTGAAGGCTTTTGGCACAGAGTGGCATTTAAAAAAAAAAAGAAGAGGCCGCGACCAGTGCTATGACACGGAGGGCCGGTGCCTGTTATAATTGTTACTAGAGGCCCGATGCACGAAATTAGTGCAAAGGGGCTCAGCCCTCTCAGCCCCAGCTGGCCCTCACAGCCCCGGCTTCGTCCGGACGGTCGCTCTGCTGTTTGGTCTAATTAGCATATTAGCTCTTAATTATGTAGGATAATCCACCTTATTACTTACAGCTGGAATTTCTTCCACAGCCAAGCGCAGCCAATAATCACCTGCTGTACAATGAGGTTAAACAATAATTTATTTAAAGGTATTTTTATTGATTTCAGAAAGGAAGGAAGAGGGAGCATGAGATAGAAGCATCAATGATGAGAGAGAATCATGGACCGGCTGCCTCCTGCATGCCCCACAGTGGGGATCGAGCCGGAAACCCGGGCCTGTGCCCTGACGGGGAATGGAACCCTGGTTCATAGGTCGACGCTCAGCCACTGAGCCACTGGCTGGGCTAAACAATTCTTTCCCAGGAGCCACGAGATTCAGATAGAAATGAGCAGACTACAGGATGCCCTTCGGAAACACGGGCATTTGATGGGCAGTGGCTTGATCTCGTGCAGGTGGGACTCAGGGAGAAGGTACAGAGAGTGAGTGACGGAGCTTGGAGCTCGGGGCCGGGAGAGACCAGCCAACCGCCTCGCCTAAGCCCAGGCCTGGGATCTGCCCAGGTCACAGGCCTCCCGGGCAGAGGCATGTCCTGCCTGACCCCAGGTCCGGTCAGTGAAGTTTCCATGACGGGCCTCCCCGAGTTCTGAAATGGAAACCGCCGAGGACACAGGTGTGCCCCGTCCCACGGCAGAAGCTGCTGTGATAGGCCGCTCAGGGCCTGCTGGCTGGCCCAGGGCTATCCCCACCAGTGCCAACGGAGCCGAGGTGGCCACACCCGAGGGCGGCCTGAGGTCCCCACCTGCCTCCCCGGCCTCAGCCCGGAAAGTGTAGATGTCACTGAGACGCCCGTGCATCCCCCCAGCAACTCTGAGGACCTCTGGGAGCCACGGGCTCAACCCTTTGAGGATGGGAGCCGGGCCAGGGGACTTCCCGCGCTCGCCCTCCCAGGAAGCATGGTCACGATGACTGAGTCTAGGTCTGTGGGCGCCGTCTGCGACTGAGTCCTGGGCCCGTGCTGGGGTAGCCATCAGCCCAGGCAGCCTGGAGCCTCTGCGGGAATGGAGACTCGGCCAGTGTCAGGTGCAGGTGGGCTGGGCAGGGTGCGTCCAGAGGCCCGGCTGACCAGGGCTCCGCTGGCTGAGAATCTGCCTTGGGCCCTGCCCCGCCCCCCTCCCCTCCCAGGGCTGTTCTGTGGGGTGGGGTCTAGGTCCTGCCTTTTCCAAGATCTGCAGTTGATCTGACGGCAGCCAGGCTGAGGACGCTAGGGAAGGTTCTGGAAAAGCATTGGCCGGTTCACTGGCTAGCACAGTCCATGGGCCACAGCACCGAGGAGCAGAGCTGGTGGTGGAGGGAGGGGAGAGGAGGCGAGAGGAGGGGAGCTGTCCTTTGTGTACCCGATGTAGCAGCCGCTGATAAAAATAGACCCGTCCTTATGGAGTCTCAAATGGCTCCCACCAAGTGCCCATTAGCTCATCAGAGCGGTGATTCCGAATTGATTATTTCGAGTGGAAGACGTAATAACATGTTCGCGTGGAAAGTAATTAGCAGTGAAGTGGGCCCGGGGCGGCGGCTCCCTGCGGGGAGGGCGGGGAGAGGGTGGGCTCAGAGGCTGAGCTTCTGGCTTTCCGGGGAGCAGGGGCGTAGGGGGTGAGTGGGAGAGGGTGGGGGGTGTCCCTGTTCTGCAGCCCTGGGCCTCAGGGGGTGCTCCCAGCCACGGTGCAGGCTGCACTGGTGTAGGCCTCGGGCAAGTGGGCAGTGACAGGCTGGGCTCCTGGGGGCTGGGCTCCATGACGGGCATTTCTCACTGGCTCAGGGGGCAGCTGCCACGCACCTCACGCTGTTTCCTTGGAAACCAAATTGCCTTTGCAGCATTCTGCAGTGCCACACACACACTTGTACATGCACATACACTCACACACACATACAGACGCATATACACACTCACACAGACACACACACATATACATACTCATTCACACTCATTTGCACACACGCTTGCACACATATACACGTGCATACTCACGTATACACACATATACATACACTCATACACTCACGCATATACATACTCATTTACACACACCACACACACATATACATACCCACTCACACACATACACACGCACTCACACTCACACAGTCCCTGCGAGGCTGAGTAACTCGCAGTGTGGATGGGCCCACTGTGTTCATCTGCGACATGTGTGGCTGCTGTGAGCGACGCTGTGTGAACATGGGGACGTCACGGGGGCTCCAAGGCTGGACGGAGCGGTGGGGACCGGCTGTGTCTGGGCTGTCTGTTTTGGGCGGATCTCTCCCCAGAGGAGGGTGGAGGGAGGGAACCAGTCAGGAGGCCGGGACAGCTGGTGGGGGCTGGGCAGGAGGTCACCCTGCTCCCCTGGGCTGGCCCCTCGGGGTGTGCCTGGGCCCAGGGGGCTATGGGCCCACATGGGCAGGGTTTTCCTGGCCGCCTCATGCGCCTCCTCCCGAAGCAGCTCGTGGCGCATAGTAGGCCTGGTATACACCTCAGGGGACCCGGACTGGAGGAAGCTCCGTGACCCCTCCTTCCCTCTCTCTGCACCCCCTCTCCCCGACCCCGTGGACTCGCAGTGTAACCGAGGTGGAGATGGGGTGAACCTGGGCGCAGGAGGGTCCAGACCTTTGCTTCCAGAAACCTGAGCAGCTCCGGGACCAGCCCAGCGGGAGCCTCATGGCGGCGGGGGGTGGGGGGGGGTGGGACGGACTGCCGGGGCCCTGGCTGGCGAGATAGCGGCTGATGGACGGCGGCGTGTGGCCTCCTCGCGTGATGGCTGCGCTCAGGTGGGCCCCGCGTGGCCGTAAATCTCCTTATCTCGGGCTTTTCCAATTACAGCCACAGGACAGCAGTGGCTCCGAAAGGTCAGGGAGATGGAGCCGCGCGGGAGGGAGTGACTTACAGCAGCGCAGGGGGGCGGGGGGGGGATGGGGGGCGGGGGGGGGGTTGGAGGTTGATGCACGAGTCGGACACGGGGGGATAAGTGAGCGTCAAAGGTCCGGGAGGATGGATGGCGCCTCGGCCGGTGACCGCCTCTCCCCTGGCTGTTTGCGTGGGGATGACTGGTTCTTCCCAGTGTTTCACCCCCGGCTCGGAGCGGCCATGGTTAGTGTTGGCATCTCCGAAGGCGGGATGTCCCACCAGCTGGTCGGGGCCTCACTCCCCCAAGTGCAGGGCCAGGACCCGTGGGCTTGGGGGGTTTTGAGACCCAGGGCGGTTCCCAGCCTCCTCCCGGGGGGTTGGGGCTGGGGCTGGGGCCTGGCACCTGCGTTTGGAGCTGGGGGCCCAGGTGTTGGTTGACGTCGCCCTTTGCCCTCCTGTCCGTGGACCAGGAATGAAGGTCCAGGAAGTGGAGGCCCAGCCGGGACCCGCTGCCTTCAGGGATGGAGGCTCCCGAGGAGAGAGAGACGGGGAAGTCCACAGCCGGAGGGTCGAACACGTGTGTCCACACGGACCCGGGCCCAGCTCGTTCACAGCAGCCTCGTGTCCGTCAGCGGGGGAAGGAGTACGAGCAGGCCCGGCGCACAGCGGACTCCTCTGCAGCCGTGAAAAGGACGCGTTCCGCTGCAGCTGCCCCGTGGATGCCGCTCAGAAACACGAAGCCAGAGCAAAGGCTCACGTGTTGTTTCGTTCCCCTTACACACAATAGCCAGAGCCGGGCAGCCCACCGAGCCGAGGGACAGAGGTTGCCGGGATGGGGTGAGGGGCGGGGGTGACCTGGTGGGGGGGGGGCCCTCTAGGGGCGGCAGAGCGCCTGGACCTGGGAGAGGTGGAGGTGGCGCAGACTGAAGGCACTCAGCGCCGGTAGCTGTCCCTACGGCCTCCCGTCTGTTTGGAAATGGAGGGGAGCTGCCGTGACTGGGCGGACAGGGCAGAGCTTTGTCCAGTTTCCTCCTCCAGCTCAGGAGCGAGGGTTTGGGGAGGACGCCGGGCAGTGGGAGGGCCTTGGGAACCACCCTGAACAGGGCCAAGAACCGAGGGGGACACTGACGGGCCACCCCACCTCCTACCCACCTCCCGGCTATGCCACCTCCCCACACACACCCCCTGTTCACACACCCCCTGCTCACACCCCCTGCTCACCCCCTGCTCATACACCCCCTGCTCACACCCCCCCTGCTCACACACCCCCTGCTCACACACCCCCTGCTTACCTGCTCACACACCCCCTGCTCACACACCCCCTGCTTACCTGCTCACACATCCCCTGCTCACACCCCCCCCGCCCCAACCGCCTGCTCACACACCCCCTGCTCACACACCCTGCTCACACACCTCCTCACACACACCCTGCTCACACACACCCTGCCCCAACCGCCTGCTCACACACTCCCTGCTCACACACCCCCTGCTCATACACACCCTGCTCACACACCCCCTGCTCACACCCCCCCTGCTCATACACACCCTGCTCACACACCCCCTGCTCACACACCCCTGCTCACACACCCCCCTGTCCCAACCGCCTGCTCACACCCCCCCTGCTCACACCCCCCCTGCTCACACCCCCCCTGCTCACACCCCCCCTGCTCCAACCGCCTGCTCACACCTCCTGCTCACACACGCCCTGCTCACACCCCCTGCTCACACACCCCCTGCTCCAACCGCCTGCTCACACCCCCTGCTCACACACGCCCTGCTCACACCCCCCCTGCTCACACACGCCCTGCTCACACCCCCCCTGCTCACACCCCCTGCTCACACACCCCCTGCCCCAACCGCCAGCCCTCCCACCTGGGCCAACCCCAACAGGAGAACCAGCACAGCCCGGCATGGCTCAGGGGCTGAGCATGGACCTAGGAACCAGGAGGTCAGGGTTCGATTCGGTCAGGGCACATGACTGGCTGTGGGCTCCATCCCCAGTGTGGGGCGTGCAGGAGGCAGCCGACCACTGATTCTCTCTTATTGATGATTCTCTCCCCCCCCCCCCCAATCCCTTCCTCTAAAACCAATAAAAACATATTTGAAGAAAAGAAACCCCTGGGAACGGAAGTAGCGCCCAGGGGTGGAGCCAAGAGCGCTCCTCCCCGTGAGCCAGGGGGGCCCCTTCCCTCCCCCACCCCGGAGGCGGCGGGATGGGTGGGGATGAAGACCCCCTCCCGCTCCACCTGCCCCGACCCCAGGAATCCGGGCTGGGGGCGGGGGTAGTGAATCCACAAAGGCCCACAGCCCGGCCCCCGCTTCAGCCCTGGGCCAGAGAGGGGGGTGGCGGGGCGGGGAGCTGCGGTCCGGGCAGGACCCCCTCGGGCAGGTCTGTGCGGCGCTGATGAGACCCACGAGGCCGGGAGAGGGCGAGGCGATGGACTTGTGAGCTCGGACGGCCTGGCATCCGCCGCCCCGCATGAGTCGTGTGGAGCCGCTTGCGATCTCCGGGCGCAGCGGGGCCGTGTCGCTGCGGTTGTGATGCGGCCGTTTCTGAGCTGCGCCTGGAAGGAGCGATAGGAACACGCAGCCGTGTGTGTGTGTGGGGGGGGGGGGGGGGGGGGGCTGGTTGCCAGGGCAACAAGGAAGCTATTCCGGTCGCGGGGTTTGCGGGGCTGAAACGGTGGCGGTGCTGGGACGCCCTCCCGCCCTCCTGCGGCCTGACGTCTTCATTAAAAGCGCTGCCGGTCCCCCTCCAGCCCCTGGGAAAGGGGTGCAGACGCGGGGCGGGGTGGGGCGGTGCGCACGGTCGGGCGGAAGGCGGCTTTGTCTGGGGAAGGCGATGAGTGAATTATCTACTGACCCTCCGATCCCGCCGCCTCCCCCACCGCCTCTCTCCCCGCAGCCCCTGGCGCTGAGCCGCCCCGGGCGACATCCCGGGCCCTGGGCGCCGCGGAACCGGCCCCTGCGGAGGCTGTGGGCAGCTGCTGCCACGGACCCGGCGGGCGGACTGCGCTCCCCAAGGCCCCCCCGGCTAAGCTTCCCTGAGGAGGGCCGGTCCCCCTGGGCGCTGCGCCCCTAACCCCAGGGCGGCCAGGCTGGTGCCCTGGCACTGGGCCCACGCTCTGTCCATTTTCCAGGGACCGGGTGCCGATGGGCACGTCTGTCTACCTCCCTGCGGCTGCCTCGGTGGTTCCCAAAGTGGACCCTGGACAGCAGCAGAGCAGCGTGTTGCCCGGGGACGTGTTGCCCGTGTGAGTTTGGGGGCCCCACCCCTGCCTTGCTGAGTCAGGACCTGGAGGTGGGCTCAGCCCCCAGGTGACGCTGAGGCCTGTCCAGTGGGAGAACCGCTTGCACAAAGGCAGCGACCAGGGCCTGCCCCCACCCCCCCACGCACCCGCCAGTATTCGTAGATGCCCTGTGCAAGGTGTTGAGTGAATGGAGCTGGGAATCGGTCTTGGGATGGACCTGGCCCTCCCGCTGGGGCCTCAGCTGTCCTCCGCCCCCTGCCTGCTCGCCACGCTCTGCGTGTGCACAGTGGAGGTGTGCATGGTGAGGGTGTGCATGGTGGGGGTGTGCACAGTGGGGGTGTGCATAATGAGGTGTGCACAGTGAAGGTGTGTATGATGAGGTGTGCACGGTGGAGGTGTGCATGGTGAGGTGTGCACAGTGAAGGTGTGCACGGTGAGGTGTGCACGGTGAGGTGTGCACAGTGAGATATGCATAGTGAGGGTGTGCATGGTGTGATTGCACGGTGGGGGTGTGCATGTGGGGGTGTGCATAATGAGGTGTGCACAGTGAAGGTGTGTATGATGAGGTGTGCACGGGGGCGAGGGTGGTGGACACACAGCAGGTGGATTTCCGCACTCGAGGCCCGGATCTGGGAGGGGAGAGCTGGCCCAAGGCTGACTCTTTCTGACCTCGGTGGTCCCACCGTCCCGCTCTCGATGGCCAGGCACGCCTCCCCCTCTGCCCTGGGGCCGGGGGCTGGTCCCCACAGACACCCATGAAGTGGGACACCCAGATATGTCCCCTGTGCCTGCTGAGCTCTGGTGTCAGATCCGAGCTATGTTCTGGGCTCGGGGAGCATCTTGAAGGGCCAGCTGGGTTCTGGAAGATTCCATAGGTGTCAAAGTTGGGGGGGTGGGGGAGTGGTGGTCAGAGAGGGATTGTGCCGTTAGTGTGCCTCCTCTGTGCTGCTGGCACCGTGACAAAGCTGTGCCGGGGTCTCCCAGTGGCCTCTGCCCTCCGCACCCCCAGGAAGCCCCCGAGTGCCCTTTGTGGGCTGCTGTTGGGGTGGGTCTTCGTGATAAATTAGGGGAGACGGGGCTGTTGGCTTCAGGTGGGCCCTTCCTACCGGGGTGTCACCTGTTACAGCGCCGTTGCCCTGACAGTGAAGAGAGAAAGAATTTACTTCCTTTAAAAAGTGAGCTGTTAATGACACAGCACCCACTCGTGCGGAGGAGCCGGAAACCACAGGGCAGCACGAAGTGAGCGCTCCTTCCAGACTTTTCTGCCTGAAGATAAAGTATAACCTGTTTCTGCTTTTTGCCCCCCCCCCCCCCCCCGGCTTATTTTATAAACTTGAGATCCTATCGTATTCTGCTTTTTTCCAGCTAACATCGTAATGCAGTGTTTCCCCCATTAAATACAGTCTCTGATGCACGTGCGTGTCTCTCAGAGGCCCTGCAGCGTGTATGTGGGTGTGCCGTGGCGACGCTTCTTCGGGGAGTGCAGGTGCACCGGTTAATAATGCGGATTTTTTTCACAGATGGAGTTACACGTATGTTGATATATATGCGATTTGATATGTAAGCTATTTTGTTGTATTGACAACAAGCTTCAAAACTTCACATGTCAAATTTGCTGAAGGTGTTAACATCATAGATATTTTTATGCTTAAAAATGTCGAATTTCATGCCAAGAAAAAGAGCATTGGCGGGAAGTTTTAATTCATTACTTTATGTTGAAGAAAAGTGCTGCTGAAAGTGATCGTATACTTTGGGAAGCTTATGGTGAACCTGCTCCATCTCAAGATACCTGTGACGCTGGTTTAAACGCTTTAAAAGTGACGATTTCGATGTGAAAGACAAAGAACGTCCAGGTCAACTGAAAAAGTTTGAAGACCAGCAATGACAAGCATTATTGGATGAAGATGCGTGTCAAACTCAAAAACAACTTGCAGAAAGATGAAACGTTGCTCAGCAAACAATTTCCGACCGTTTACAAGCAATGGGAATGATTTTAAAGGAAGGAAAATGGGTGCCACATCAACTGAATGAAAGACAAATGGAAAACCGAAAAGTCATCAGTAAAATGTTGCTTCAACAGCACGAAAGAAAGTCTTTTTTGCATCGAATTGTGGCTGGCGACGAAAAGTGGATTTATTTTGAGAATCCCAAACGCACAAAATCCCGGGACGATTCAGGTCAACCGTCAACATGGACTGCAAGGCCAAATGGCTTCGGGAAGAAGACAATGCTCCGTGTTTGGTGGGATCAGGAAGGTGTGGTGTATTATGAGCTTCTAAAACCAGGTGAAACTGTTAATACTGATCGCCACTGACAACAGATAATCAATCTGAACCACACTTTGATCGTAAAACCACCAGAATGGGCCAGAAGACACGGCAAAGTAATTTTGCTTCATGATGCTGCACCAGCACACACTTCCAAACCAGTTAAAGACACGTGAAAAGATCGTGCCTGGGAAGTATGAACCCACCCGCCGTATTCACCAGCCCTCGCTCCTTCAGATTCCCACTTGTTCCGATCGAGGACACATGCACTTTCTGAGCAGCACTTCAAAACGTATGAAGAATGGAAAATTGGGTCTGAATGGTCTGCCTCAAAACAAGAAAAGTTCTATTGGGACGGTCTCCACAAATTACCTGAAAGATGGGGAAATGTGTAGCTTATGATGGACATGACTTTGAAGAAAGCACTTTTGATGTTTCTCTTGAAATATTGGTGTTTTCTTTGATGACAAACTCCGCATTAGTAACCGGTCCGCCTGGTAAACGGTTTCCCGTGTCTCTTTCAGGCTGTGGACGTGGCAGCGTGAGATCCCGGCCGGAAGGCAGCGTGGGCGGAGCGGAGGTGAGTTCCCGTGTCGCTGCGCCGGGCGGGCGGTGCTGATGGAGAACCTGTCTCGGGGCTGGGGGGGGCGGGGGGGCGGTTTAAACTGAGCTTCTGTGTGACACTCGGGGTCCCAGGGAAGACGACTTCCCGGGGCAGCTGGCAGCGTTTGGCGCTTTGAAGGTTGGCGATGAGATGAGTGCAGTAAAGCAGAGGTTTGTGCAAAGCTTCCTGTTAAGGCCCTGGCCCGGGGCCGTCACAGGAGGAGCAGGGTCCTCGGAGCCGGGCTGGTGGCCTGCCTCCCCCTCGGGGACCCGGAGGGCAGGCCGCTCCTGTGCGGTGACATTCCTGCCCCCATGGCCGCGCAGCGAGCGGGCGCCTGTGCTCCAGGATGGCTGGTCCTCCTCTGGGATTGGCCCTTCTCGTAGGCGCGTGGAGGTCCCTCCTCGGTCTAATGGCATTTCCCCGACGGCACGCGATGCTGGGCCCTGCCGTGCACGCATTGCCCCCGGCCGGCTCCTTCGATGAGTGTCTGTGAAGGTCCTCGGTCCATCCTCAGTTGGGCCATTTCTCTCGGCTGAACTTTGAAAGTCTCTTGTCCATGGCGGGTACCCGTTCCTCACCGGGCCTGTCTTCTGTGACCATTTCCCCAGCCCGAGGCCGGCTCCTCATGCTCTCCCGCCGGCGCGGCAGCTGTCCGTTTCCGCGAGGCCACGCTTATCAGCTGTGTCTTTCGTGGATCGTGGCTTTGGTGTTGTGGTCTGTACTTTTTATTTTGAAATAATTTTAGATTTCTAAAACAGGCACCACGAGGACAGAGTTCCTGCTTGTTGTTGTTGTTGTTTAAATATATTATTATTGATTTTAGGGAGGAAGGGAGAGGGAGAGAGAGAGAATCATCAATGATGAGAATCACTGATCGGCTGCCTCCTGCATGCCCCACGCTGGGGATGGAGCCCGCAGCCCGGGCCTGTGCCCTGACCGGGAATCGAACCGTGACCTCCTGGTTCCTAGGTGGAGGCTCAGCCCCTGAGCCGGCCGCGGGGCAGGGTCCTTCCTTTCAGGCTGTCATAGCCCACGGTCCTCGGCTGACCCAGAAGGTGGGAACCCGAGGGCAGGGCTCGGCCTCACTTATCCAGCGGATCCACCAGGGACACCTGTGCGTCTGGCGGTGCGGGGGTGGGCGAGGGAGGGGCCGCTCAGGGACCGGGGGGTGGGGGGGTGGGGGGGGCCTGTCAGTCAAGCCTGCCAGCCCAGACCCCTCCGTGCCTGTGCCCTGGGCACCCAGGGGGCCGCGTGCCACCCCGGGCACAGGGGGTGCCTTTAGTCATTCTTCTCTGGGGACGCGATCAGCCAGCCGGACGGACCTGAGGTCCCTTCCAAGCAGCGAGTCACCCAGGACACACAGCGACCCACTCTCTGTTACTCGCGCTCCCCCGTCCGTGGTGTCCCAGCGCCGACCCAGCGCGGACCCGGAGACTAGGCCCAAGGAGACGCTTCCGAATTCAATGAAGCACTTGCCTCTGCGCCTCTTTATTCCTCGCAGATCGTCCCGTAAATAATCTCCATCGGAAGTCGGAACCGACCGCTCGTTGCTGAGATTAACGAGCGGCCCCCGGAGCCCCCGACGGAATGCGGTCTGAGCGCCTCCCGGGTCGGCTCTAAGACAATATTAAACCCGCAATCAGTCACATGTTAAATGCTAATTCAGAGAACCGCTCCACTTAGAGCTTTTAATTAAATCCTCAAATAAACGCGCGGGCTCCGGTCCAGCTGGTCCCGGCCTCAGCCGGGAGATAACCGGGATCTACAGACTCATAACCCTAATCTCCCCCCAGGAGGCCCGGCCGGGCGGGGAGGTAATTACAGTCCCCCGAGGGCCGGGAGCAGCCAGGACCGAATTAGCCTCCTTCCTATCGTCAGACACCTCCACGGCGTTCATTTGTAGCCAAATTCTACCTCATGAGGAAAAGGGTTAATGGAACACGCTTCATATTCTGAGGGGATCAGGGGGGGCCCGTGGAAATACTCTGCAAATGCTACCCACGGGGGCGGATTTGTGGGGCGGGGAGAGGGAACGAAGATGCTCAGAGGCTCCTGTCTCCGCCCCCCGCGCCCCCGCCACCCCCCCCCCCCCCCCCCCCCCCGGCTTCCTGAAGGACCTAATCTAGAAAGTTCAGTCCTTGGGGTCAAGCCGTCTCACAGGGGCGTGGAGCGTGTCTGTGAGGGGAAGGGACCCGCGGCCCCGGGGAGAGGCCATGCCTTCATCTCAGAGGCAGGTGATGGGGCACCGGGGTCCCCCCCACCCGCCGCACCAGCATCCCCTCTGCGTGCGCCTGAGTGGCCCTTCATTTCCCCGGCTCAGCATCTCCATCTCTGGGCCTTGAGAGCACTCCTCCTCCCCAGGTAGGGACCAAGAAAATCACTCTTCCCAGCCCCTCTCAGGGGCCCAGAGGGACCCTGGTCCTCCCCCTGCCGCCCAGACACCCTCTGACGCACCCCGAGTTCTCAGTGACGTTTGCTCAGGTGGTTCCCCAAGATCTGGGTGGGACAAACCTATCTTCGAAGCTTCGCCCCAAAGTCCGTCAGTTCTCAAACAGCTGAGAAAAGCCTGACACTCAGGTAGCCACAGCCCTCAGGACACTCTGCCCCGAAGGGAATGGGACCCAGGAAAGACCCCAAACCTTTCTGATTGTCTCAGAAGTACAGCGGTCTGCTCCTGCAGCGCCCAGCAAACCGGCAGGAAATGGACCGGATTTCCATAGCCCCTCCCAGGAAGCGCCCTGGGTCCCGGGGGCTGCCAGAGCCCTGCCCTCACCTTCACTCCACCTTCTCTGATTTGGGCTGCAGGAGACCCCCATAGCTCCTCCCTCACCCCACCTCCACCCTGACCTTGACTGTTGGATTTGTGGCTAAAGGACTCCTGCTGAGCTGCCGGCTGTAATGTTGCTGCCGAGAGCACTGTGTTAAGAGTATTCTGAGCCTGAGTCCACGCAGCCTAGCACCGCGCAGGCGTGTGCAGTGGGAGTTAGGCCCAGCCCACACCAACGCCCAATCAAGCTGCTGCATTACGTTCAGATGGGGCTGGGGCCCCCTGGGGGTGCACCCCTGTTTCACGGATGGGAAAGGAGACCCGTGGGTCACGGGCCACCCTGTTCCAGGGCCGGCTGGCAGCTGGTCGCCCTAAAGAGACGCAGGCAGGTTGCTTAGGAGCAGCGGAGTTCGGCCTTGATCAGAAGGTTCTCTCCAGCAGCGACACCGGGCGGCCCTGGCTCCTGCTACGCCACAGTCTCCGTCTTGCTTTGATGCTTATCGGATGTGTCGGGGAGGGCGATGCACTTGGACGTGGGCACCACGGCTCGTCCCAGGCAACCACAGTCACTCGCTGGCCACGCACCAAAGACCGCCCAGGGCTGGGGAGCCACGGCTGGCCGCCAGGCCCCCAGCTGTCCCCTCCCGCCCCCTCCAAGTTCCCTGCCCGTGGCGGCTGTGGGCTGTCCCTCCCCTGGCTGTGGCCCTGGCCTCAGGCATGCTGCTGGGGAGCGGGCGCCAGGAGCGGGGTCCTCGGGCCGCGGAGGTCACCGCGGAGACTGATGGAGAGTGGTGAGCGCGCCTGTGCCCTGGCCCGCAGGGGGTGTGGCCTGCTTTTGGGAATGACACCCAGGACATTTGGGCGCCCATGGGAAGGGGCCCCTTGGCACCCGGGCAGCCCTCACTCGGGGTCCCTCTCCTGCCTTTGACTGATGGTGCCTGACACCCTCCAGCAGGTGCGCTCGCTGCCGCCGGGAGTCCAGACGCCACTCAGTGTCAGGAGCAATCAGCGCCCCGCGGGATGGCCGAGGAGCCCACGCCGGCCCGGATGCACGGGCTGTTCATCTTCCTAACAATTCAGTCACGCCTTCCTGTCGTGGGGCCGCGCCATGTAGCAGCTAATTATTTCCTTTTAACCGTGATGGGGATCTTTCCTAATCAATTTCCTGTTTAACACGAATGAAGGGAGGGCGGTGATTAATGAGAGAATAAATCTCGCCCAATAGTCACAAGCAAGCGATCAGTTAAAATACGGTGGGCGAGTTCTCTTTTCCTTCTCATGGAGCACGTGCTGGGGCGGGGGGGAGGGGGGTAGGGCACAACCGGAAGCCTCTTTCATTGTGAAAAGCGGGAGTCCTTCCAGGTCTGAGAAGCTGCTGGTTGGAAGCTAATAAGTGCACCTGTTTGTCATCTGAAACAATGTGCCTGATGAGTGGACCGTGAATCGGTGTGTCTGATAGGGGGTGGCATGCACAGCTGCTGTGTTATGTGGGGAACAGTTTAAAGCAGCGGTTCTCAACCTTGGCTGCACATGAGAATCACCTGGGAATCTTTTTAAAATCCTGATTTCCGGGCCTCATCCTCCGGAAATTCTGTTTCTTTGTTACTAATGTTGTGGCCTCACCCCATAACAAAGAAACAGAATTTCCGGAGGATGAGGCCCAGAAATCAGGATTTTAAAAAGATTCCCAGGTGATTCTCATGTGCAGCCAAGGTTGAGAACCGCTGGGATAGAGAGTCTTTTTTGAGGGTGGGGGTCAGGGGCGAGAGAGAGTCTTAAAGACATGGCACTGGCGCTGGGAAGGGTGTGCTTGGCCTTTGGGAACCCCAGTTGCCGCACCTGCAGATTCAGCCAACAGCGGGTGAAAAACATTTTAAAAATGTTCCATTGTTGCTGACACGTGCGGTGATGAGCGGGCCTGTATTGAATAGGTCCAGACTGTTTTCTTGTCACAGATCCTTTAACAACACAGTGTCGCAGCTACTTACCCAGCATTTACATTTTACAGTGTATCAGGGGTTATACCGACCCAGCGCTGATGTCCAGTACAGGGGAGGATGCGCGTAGGTCATAGGCAAATACCATGTCCGTTTACGTAAGGGACTTGAGCTTCTGTGGATGTTGGTGTTCGTGGGGTGTCCTGGAACCCATGCCCCGTGGATGCAGAGGGACAGCTGTGCATTCAGCGATGGTGCTGCCCCTTACCATGCCACCGTGGGCCTCAGTTTTCCCTTCTCTTAAATGGGTGCAGTGGTCCCCTCCTTGGAACACTTGGAGGGTGAAGATGCGTAGCATAGTGCTTGACACGTGTGTCCCCGTCTCACTCTAATTTTCACGACGTTGGAAGGGGTGTCTTAGCCTGGGTCCCTGGGAGCAGGTTCGCACAAAAAGAGTTTGTTAGGCTCTGACTGGTGTTGCTCAGTGGTTAGAGCGCCAGCCCAAGGACTGAAGGGTCCGGGGTTCAATTCCCAGTCAAGGTCATGTATCTGGGTTGCAGGTTCAATCCCCAGGCCCGGTTGGGCACAGCCTGGCGCCCCCTCCCGTCCTGTCCCCACTGGGAGACCACAGCGGGTGGGGCTCACAGTTCTCCATCCTTCTGGCCTTGAGTGAGCGGGTGGCCTGGTTCCCACCCGACCTTAGACGTTTGAAATAAACACGTCCTGTGATTAATTTCCTTTGCCTTGGGCGGGGGGGTCAGGGAAAGGTCTCAACATAGTTCTATGGAAACTTCTCCCGAGTGAACGGGCGGGGGGGGGGGGGGGTGGGCAGGTTATGAAACCTGCAGAGGGAGCAAGCGTTGCCTGGAAGCCCCTCTGTGGCCTCAGGGAAAACGGGCGGGGGGGGGGGGCGATTCTGCGGAGAAAGGGACAGTGGGGTTTGTTTTATTTCCTGTTCATGACCTTCTCGGCCAAAGACCGTCCCCGCGAGAGCGGCCTCGGTCCCCGCCTGTCCCCACCAGAAAGCACCTCTTCTCTGCGCAAACGGGCCCCTCTGCCTCCGCCCTCGAGGGGGCTCTGGGCCTGGTGGGGGAGCATGGCCCCTGCTCAGTCCCCCCATGTGCACCCCACACTCGGGGGATTTGACCCGAGCATTTCTCTCTTCTGTCCAAGGAAATTGAAGCCGTGTGTGTGTGTGTGTGTGTGTGTATGGTTGTGCGTGTGTGCCTGTGCCTATTCCTGTGTGTGTGTGTGTGTGTATGGTTGTGCGTGTGTGCCTGTGCCTATTCCTGTGTGTGTGTGTGTGTGTATGGTTGTGCGTGTGTGCCTGTGCCTATTCCTGTGTGTGTGTGTGTGTGTATGGTTGTGCGTGTGTGCCTGTGCCTATTCCTGTGTGTGTGTGTGTGTGTGTGTGTGTGTGTGTGTGAAGTGCTCAGCTGTGGGAGATGCTGTTTTGTAAGAGTAACTTGAGATCCAAGTTTCTTCCCCACTTTTCACAGCCCCCCCGGGTGGGGGCGCGGGACTGAGCGAGCTTGGGGCCCAGCGCTGCGCTCACAGCTGGATGGGGGGGCTGACAAGCCCGTAGCAGCCCCGGGGGGGCATTCAACTCACCCCCAAACCAGGTGGCTTCCCAGCCCCGCCCAGCAGCACAGGAAGCTTCCGGGCTCCTGCTGGGTTTGGGGGCTTTGAACGTGGCTGGGGGGAGAGGGGTGCCTTCTGCAGTCGCCGGTTTAATCTGAGATTTCCTTTTCCCGGGTCTGGTTTCTAGAACTCAGCGGCCTGGGGGCGGGGGGTGTTAGATGGCAGCGAGAGAGATTTCGGGCCTGAAAGGGTGACCTTCACCTGGCGGTGGCGCTGGGGACCGGGTTTGCTCTAGAGCTTGTCCCCCCCACGACCCGCCCTCGGGCGCAGGGGCAAGAGGAAGGCTGCGTCCTGTTGGGCGGGGCGGGGAGGGGCCGGCCCAGCCAGGAGGCCGCCTCCCTCCAGCATCCCAGGCCTCAGGTTGCCCACCTGCCAAATGGGAGTCATCCCTGCCCCCAGGGTGTGCTCCCCGCCCTCAGGCAGCAGGCCTGCAGCCTCCAGGGTGCCTTGCTCAGCTGTCCCCCCTCCTTCAAGGGCCCGTCAGCGGCTCCTCCTCCTGCCTGACCTCATTCACTCCCCTCAGCCCTCGCTCATCCGGCCCCTGTGGCCTCGGCCACCTTCTAGGGCCCCTCCCATTCCACAGCCACCCGCGAACCACGGAGCTCACACCTCAGCACTTCCCATAACTTCTCGCAGGCTGGGTGGTCTTCCTGCAGGAGGCGGCCCCACCCCTGGGCCTTGTCGGAGCCTCTGGGTTACCCGCTGGGGAGAGAGCCACGTAGGCCGGATGCGCGTTGGTTCGCCCGGCGTGCGAGGCTCTGACCATAGGAGGTCCGTGTTTGTGACTGATTTCTCCTAATGACTGGGCACGAGTTCACAGGCCCCCGTGTTTATCATTAACTCGGTTCCCCCAGCGCTGAGACCAGGACTTAGTCCAGGGCACACCCCCAGGTCCCGGGCTGACAGCCGTGCAGTCCTGGCCCGGAGGCCACCGCGGGGCCCCGTCCTGCGGGGCTGTCCCACGTCGGCACCTGCCTGAGGCCGGGCCGCAGGCCTCCCTGGGCTCCCACCTTTGGCTGCGAATCTGAGATTCGGCCCCTTGGGCTCCATCATCCGAGGGAACGGCCGCAGAACTCAGGGAGGAGTCCAGTTTTACCGTAAAGAGTGCAAAGCAGAAGCAGCCGCAAGGAGGCAGAGGGTGGGTCTGGAGGGTCCCGGTGCCAAGCTCCTGTGTCCTCAGGACGCGGCCCCTCCGGCTCTCCCGTGTGGCCACCAAGCGGGAAGGTCGCCTGGGCCTGAGCCCAGTTCCCACTGGGATTGATCCGCTCAGACATGTATCAGCAGGGCATTCAAGGTCAAACCCTTTCTTTTTCTTTTTTAAAAATATTTTTTATTGATTTCAGAGAGGAAGGGAGAGATAGAAACGTCAATAATGAGAGAGAATCATTGATCAGCTGCCTCCTGCACACCCCACACTGGGGATGGAGCCTGCAACCCGGGCATGTGCCTTGACCGGGAATCGAACCGTGACCTCCTGGGTCATAGGTTAACACTCAACCACTGAACCACGCTAGATGGGCCAAGGTCAAATCCTGTCACTCCTGCCCCCTATCTGCCCCCTGCTCCCCACCTGTGACGTGGGGGTGATCAGGCCTGTGCCCTTTTGACTAAAACAACATTTCCGACGCATTTCCCTCCGCCCCCACCCCACAACCTCTCTCCACTAATAATAGAATTAATTATTCAAATTTAATTTGTTAGAGGATTGACGTTTAATTTGAAAGCCCTAATGAATGATGAATATTTCATACAGAACACAGTTTAATATCTATTCACTTGGGCTGCACTGTGTAAACTGTTTGGTTTCTTAATTCAATGCCTGTTGTTGTTTTTTTAATGAAACAGAGAGGAGTCACTCCCAGCCAGCAGGGCCCTGTTCTCAGCGAAAGCCGTCCCCGCCTGCTCCCCGCGGCCAGACCTCCCCCAGGGCCTCTCATTCGGGGTCACCCCAGCTAAGACGCCCGCTTTTTGTTCTTACCCCTGGCTTTTTAGCCGATTCTAATGTCTGGCTTCCGGGTAGAAAGCTCTTTTTATAGCCTTTGTTTTTGGGGGGCCGGGGCACCCCGCTTTCCCCACTGGGTGTCCAGAAGACTCACTCTAACCCCACCTTCTGTCCTTCCTTTGAGCCTCCATTCTCCGCATGAGCCGATTTTTTCCCTTCTCCTCCCTCCTCCCTCCTCCCTCCCCTCTCCCCCCTCCCCCCTCCCCCCTCCCTCCCCGGCCTCCAGGCTCCCGTGGGCACGAGCTGGCCTTGGAGGACCCGCTGCGGGTGGGATGGATGCGCCGGGGCTGCCGTCCATCAGTGGAGTGGCCCAGCGTGAGGAACGAGGCCAGCCCCCCCCCCCGCCCCGCCCCTCGCCCCGCCCCCCGTCCCCGGCCTCCAGAGGGCAATGAACTGCTGAGAAATAGCTCATCGATGCCTGGGACACACGGCTCAGCAGCTCACTCTCTGTCGGGGCTTTAATTGTAACTGCAGGAATAAATGGGGGGGGGGGGGGGCATAGCAGGGACAGGTGGGAAATCAAGCCCCAATTTCCTGGCGGGGGGGCAAGTGAGGTCCTGCCCTGCGGGGAAGGCTGTGGCGGAAGGGGCTGGGGTTGGATTTCTGGGAGGCGTCCGCCTGGCTCTCTCTACCCACACTGAGCGAGCAGCGTGGGGCCTTCCTAGTGGGCCAGGCCGCAGGGTGCTCCGGGCTGCAGGCCATGGTGACTCCGTGAGCCCACCCCTCGGCCAGGGATGTCCTGAAAGGGGTGATAGGTCAGTAAGGATTTTGTGGTTTTTTTAAAAAAAGATGTTTCTATCGATTTCAGAGAGGAAGGGAGAGGGAGACAGAGAGAGAAACATCAATGATGAAAGAGAGTCATAGATTGATCAGCTGCCTCCTGCACGCCCCCCACTGGGGATTGAGCCTGCAGCCCGGGTATGTGTCCACTGGGAATCGAACCAGCGACCTCTTGGTTCATGAGTTGATGTGCAACCCCTGAGCCACACCAGCCAGGCAGTCAGTAAGGGTTTTAAGTCAGGAGTGAAGCCCCTGCTCCAGGGGCCGGGCTGGGATGCGGGTTGGGCACAGCCAGCCCAGGACCCCGCTTGGGGGGCGGGGGCGAGCTTTCTCGTGGGTGTTTAGGGAGCGATCTGTTTAATTATGGGAGCGCGGGCACCACTTCCCATGAGCAGTGCAGCGGGTTTCAGGGGCGGAGTCAGTGCCATGAAGCAGCACATTGCCAGGAAGGAGAGCAGCGGGGCAGAGTCGGTCCATTATAGTTTTACTAGTGGCCCGGTGCACGGATTCGTGCACATGGAAAGGAAATTAATTAGAAGAAATATTTTAATATCGCTATTTTCCCTTTCTCTATAATGGAAGTGTCCACCAAATTCACGATCGACAATGACAGATGGAAACACACGTGTGCGACTGGCGCCAGCGAGAGCTTTATATGTATCGCACATGCACGAGTCAACTTAGCCTTTTATAGACATAGAACAAACTTAATTAGACCTGCTTTCTGATTTAGCTAAACTTTTTCCAGTGAAGCACCCCAACTTCTCTTTCAGGTACTTGTCAGCAACACAGCAGTAAATATCAACACGAAGCAGATTATTATTGTAGATCTCGCAGGGAGAACAAAGGGTAAAATATTTAACTGTATCAGTGTTTGACTATATTCTGCGCAGTGAGAAAACCTGAAGTCATTTTCAAGGTCCACCATTTCTTACTTCTTTTCAGTCGGGTCAAGTTTCTAAACTTTCTAAATCTCTGTTTTCCTGCTAATGAAAAGAAAATAGGATTCTACCGAGTCTCCTGTCTACCTACTCCAGGACTTCTGTGAGGATCAAATGAAATGAGGCACGGGAAAATGCTTCACAGACATCTGGCTAAAGTGTAAAATGTTTGCACCTGGCTATAAAGCAAGTTGTGTTCCTGGGCTGAAGAAACTCCAAGGAGGCTAGTCACTAGGGAGAGGAAGCCAGGAGTTGCTACGTGACACATTACCCGGCGACCACAGTGACCATTTCCGGGCTGGGCTGTGGGCTGCATTTTGCGCTATGGGGTCTTGGCAGTGTCGGCTGCGATTTGGTGGGGTGTCGCTCTGGGGTGGTGGCGGGGCCTGTGTCCCACTTGGGGGAACCCGAGTGTCGCTTTGTGGATGCCAGGTCCGCAGTGCCGTTTCTCTGTAAATGGCCAGTGTGTGTCCCGGCAGCTCCTGCGTTGAGCATCTGCCCCCTGGTGGTCAGTGCACGTCTTAGCAACTGGTTGGACAGTTGGATGGTCAGACACTTAGCATATTAGCCTTTTATATATATAGATTAGTGAGCAGCCCATGCCGTGGGCAGACAGGCCCTGTAAACACACACACATGAGCCACCCACACATGCATCATCCATGTGTCAACTGCATGGGAGACCTGGGCTTGGTCAAAGGTGGTGAGACCTAGGGAAGGGGGGCCCGGCCACAGGGAGGGCAGGGCCAGGGTAGCAGCAGGGCTGCCCAGAGCACCAGGGGATTTTTATTCTCATAGGGATTCACCATGAGAAAACATTGGGCACACTGGAGTTGATAGATAAATAGATAGATGGGTGGATGGATGGATGGATGGAAGGAAGGAAGGAAGGAAGGAAGGATAGATAGGTGGATGGATGGATGGATGGATGGATGGATGGAAGGAAGGAAGGATAGATAGGTGGATGGATGGATGGATGGATGGATGGAAGGATAGATGGATGGATGGATGGATGGATGGATGGATGGATGACAGACACTGGACTTGGTAATAGCACCAGGCAGCACTCTCTGAGCTCCAGGCCTTTGCTGAGTGGCCTGAGATCAGCCATGGGCAAACTACGGCCCACAGGCCGGATCCGGCCCGTTTGAAATGAATAAAACTAAAAAAAAAAAAAAGGACCGTACCCTTTTATGTAATGATGTTTACTTTGAATTTATATTAGTTCACACAAACACTCCATCCATGCTTTTGTTCCGGCCTCCCGGTCCAGTTTAAGAACGCATTGTGGCCCTCGAGTCAAAAAGTTTGCCCACCCCTGCCTTAGATGCTTGAACTCGGCAATTCTCTCAGCTCAACAGGGTTAAGTCAGATGTCCAGTCACACAGCCAGGACGAAGGAGAGTGTGGACTCAGCCCCTCCCTCCCTCCTGACGGCGTGGACAAGGCTCTCTGGGTGCTGCAGACCTTGAAGAACATCTGCTTGGTGTCCCCCAGCACCGGCGTCTGCACCCCACTGTCAGCCCCCAGTGGGGACAGGCTGGTGGGTGCCTCCCACAGTACGTGCCGGGCAGGTACGATCCGGATGGTTGATGCCTGTGGGTCCGAAGCCAGTCAGCCAGGTGCAGTCTGGAGAGGCCACAGGGGCCTGTGCCCAGGCCCCCCCTCCCCAGCCCCTGCTCTGCCTTCAGAGCCGAGGCCCCCGGGACCCAGGATTAGGGACACTTACAACTAATGTCAAGTAAACAGACGGAATTACCCGTAATTACCCTCCAGTCCCGCTGGTAATTGACCTGTTGCCCTCTGTCTGTGTTGCCCCCTTAAGACTCAGCCTCCGGGAGTCACTGTGGTGACTGACGTTTGTCATGGGCGGGCTCCGGGGCGCGAGGCTTTGGTTAAGGCGCCTTCAAAAGAAACAAGCAATTTAGAAAGACGTGAGCCTTCTGGTCCCAAGACCAGGGAAGCACCTCCTTGCCCAGGTCCAGCGTCGCGTCCTCCTGGCTCTCACCTGCCGGCCCCTCGATGGCGGGAAGGGCGGGTCCCTGCCTGCAGCCCGGAGCCCAGGCGCCGGGACTCAGCGCCCTCAGGGGAGCATTTTCCACCGCGGACCCTCTTTTCCGTGGAAAGAGCAAAGGACTGGGACTGAGAACACCTGCCATCTCCAGCCACGGCCACGGCGTCCTCGCCCGGCAGGCGAAGCGGCACCGGAGGGGCCGGCACGTGGAGGGCAGCGGGCCAGGTCCCGCCACCGCTTCATTCCGCGTCTCACGCGACGCTGACACGCGGGTGGGCGGGAGGCGGATGGAGGAGCTGAGCCGCCTGCGTCCGTGGGCTTCTCGTGCCTCTTCGGCCGCGCAATTTCAGCCCCCGTCCTGGCACGTGTGTGAATGAAGACAGAGCGGAGGCGACGCGGCGGGTTCGCTTCAGCCCCTGGTCTCCCCCCGGGAAACGCTGTTGGGATGAGCTGCATTGTCAGGTCCGATGCCACTGCAGGGAGAGAAGCGTTTTATGCAAACGTGTTGCGGTGGAGAGAAGAGCGTGGATGTGCATGCATCGTAGGGGACCGGAGCCCTGGTTACGCCTCCGCTTTAACGCAGCCTGAGAGGAGGCAGTCATCTGGGACCAACACTCCGCCTTTCACAGAGTGTGTCTGCGTGAAGCTGGGGCAGGTGGATGGGGTGTGATGTCAGGTCAGCCCAGGAGGCCATGGGCACGGCCACGGAAGAAGATGAGGCTCCCCTACTCATCACTCGTCATCCATCCATCCATTAATCTAACCATCCATCATCTACCTATCCATCCATTAATCCAACTATTTCTCCATCCAACCATTTCTCCATCCATCCATCCATCCATCATACACCCATCTATCCATCCATCATCTACCTATCTATCCATTAATCCAACCATTTCTCCATCCAACCATTTCTCCATCCATCCATCCATCCATCCATCTATCCATCCATCATCTACCTATCTATCCATTAATCCAACCATTTCTCCATCCAACCATTTCTCCATCCATCCATCCATCCATCCACCCATCTATCCATCCATCATCTACCTATCTATCCATTAATCCAACCGTTTCTCCATCCAACTATTTCTCCATCCATCCATCCATCATCCATCCATCCACCCAACTATCCATCCATCATCTACCTATCTATCCATTAATCCAACCATTTCTCCATCCAACTATTTCTCCATCCATCCATCCATCCATCCATCATCCACCCATCTATCCATCTATCATCTGTCCATCCACCCATTAGTTCAACCATTTCTCCATCCATCCATTTCTCTATCCATTCATCTATCCGTCATCCATCCACCCATCATTCCTCCATCTGTCCTTCCAGGAGTCAGGATAGTGTTGTGGACAAGAAGGTGGGCCCTGGGCTAAGGCTCTGGGGCTGTCATGACTGAGATAAGGGTCTTTGCTCTGCCCCCTACCACCTTGGTCAGGCTTGTCAACCTCTTTCAGCTTCATTTCCTCACCAGCAAAACAGTGACAGCCATGTTTCTCAGAGGATCAAGTGGGACAAGGCCTGTAACATGCTTAGCCCGGTGCTGGGCATCACACGTAGTCACTGAATTTGCATTATAGCATTTGCTCATGTAACAGCAAAGCTATCAAGTGCCTAGTCCTTAAACAGTCCGGGTGGGAAGAGCCGTGTGGGGGGGGGGGGCGGGGGGGGGGGCCGGGCGGGGTGTGGACGTCCTGCAGCCTGGAGGGCTCCATAGGCCTAGGGCTGGGCCATCATGTGGGCACGTGGGTGGCTCTCTCCACACATTGTCCACAAAGAGCTGGCAGAGACTTCCCGTGGAATTGTCGCTCTCCTGTCCCCTCTGTGCTGTCCCGGCCCCTCCTGTACCGGGGGAGCTGTGACTCTTGCCCGGGCGTGGAAGGCGGAGACCACGGAAAGGTCGTCTCCGTGGGACAGTCACAGGCCGCAGCCCTTCCTTGTCCCCTGTGCCCCTGCCTTCGCTCACCTGGGTGCCGGGCACTTTGCAGCCCACCTGGCGATGCCCAGTGGCCCCTGGTGTGTGCAGGGCGCGGTGCTGGCGGCAGGGACGACTCCCACAGGCTGGGGCGGTCCCTCCTACACGGGAGAGGTGCCGGGACCGAACTGTCTGAGGGCGTGCAGCAGGCTGGGGCGGTCAGGTCAGGGGCGGTCGCCTCCGGGGGGAATCCGGAGGGCTTCCTGGACATGGTGCCTGTGTGGCCTTGAGGGACAGATGCAGAGCTGCCCCGGCCGTGGTGGGGCCTGTCCCTCCGACCTCCTGTGTCCTCCTCCAGCTCCACCTGAATCCGAGGACCTGTGTCCCGGGACGGAGAGGGAGACCGGGCAGACAGCAGGTCCCGCCCCTCACACGTGTCACTCTCGGTCCTTTTACCTGCCCCCAGGCCCCCTGCTGTGGGAGCTTCTAGAATTAAAGAGAGAAAAAAGAAAAGGAACTCGGGCCTCACGCAGCGACAGAGGGCGAGGAGGGTGGCGGAGAGGTCGTGCTCCTCCCGTGTCTTCGCCTCCGGCTCCGTGAGAAGCAGGTTTTGCAGAGCGACCGGCTCCACGTGGGGTCTGCGAACCTGGAACTCGGCTCACGGAAGGGACCCTTTCTCTGTGGGGAGCACCTGCTTTCTCTTTCATGTTTTCAAACGCGGCCCACGGAGGCGATGCCGCGACCCAGCCCTGGCGCCCGTGGGGAGTGGGCGCACTTCCCGCAGTCACGTGGGCAGACGGAACCCAGGTGGGCGCAGCGGGCGGCCCCTGCTCAGACAGGGGTGGGCGCAGCGGGCGGCCCCTGGGCAGACGGGGGGTGGGCACAGCGGGCGGCCCCTGGGCAGACAGGGGTGGGCACAGCGGGCGGCCCCTGGGCAGACAGGGGTGGGCGCAGCGGGCGGCCCCTGGGCAGACGGGGGTGGGCACAGCGGGCGGCCCCTGGGCAGACAGGGGTGGGCACAGCGGGCGGCCCCTGGGCAGACAGGGGTGGGCACAGCGGGCGGCCCCTGGGCAGACAGGGGTGGGCGCAGCGGGCGGCCCCTGGGCAGACGGGGGCGGGGGGGTGGGCGGCCCCTGGGCAGACAGGGGTTGGCGCAGCGGGCGGCCCCTGGGCAGACAGGGGTTGGCGCAGCGGGCGGCCCCTGGGCAGACGGGGGCGGGGGGGGTGGGCGGCCCCTGGGCAGACAGGAGTGGGCGCAGCGGGCAGCCCCTGGGCAGACAGGGATGGGCACAGCGGGCGGCCCCTGGGCAGACGGGGGCGGGGGGGGTGGGCGGCCCCTGGGCAGACAGGGGTTGGCGCAGCGGGCGGCCCCTGGGCAGACAGGGGTGGGCGCAGCGGGCGGCCCCTGGGCAGACAGGGGTGGGCGCAGCGGGCGGCCCCTGGGCAGACAGGGGTGGGCGCAGCGGGCGGCCCCTGGGCAGACAGGAGTGGGCACAGCGGGCGGCCCCTGGGCAGACGGGGATGGGCACAGCGGGCGGCCCCTGGGCAGACGGGGATGGGCACAGCGGGCGGCCCCTGGGCAGACGGGGATGGGCACAGCGGGCGGCCCCTGGGCAGACGGGGATGGGCGCAGCGGGCGGCCCCTGGGCAGAAGGTGGCCTGAAGTGGGTGGACACGTGCACAGGCCAATTCCGTGCGGGGCCCAGCCGTCAGATATGCCGCTGAGTTCATTCCCAGTTCCTTCTCCAGCCCCTCCACCCTCCGAGGCACCCTCCCCGCCCCTGCGCCCCCCCCCCCCCACCTCTTGGGTGCCCTTTGGCTGTGGAGTTTCAGAGCCCAGGCCTCAGCAGCCCCTGGGGCTTCGCTCATCCCCCAGAACCAGCCCGAGGGTGAGCCTGTCCCTGCATCTGAGGCTCCTCTCGGGGTGTGTGTGGGGGGGGTGCTCTCAGCTTGTCACCCGGCACTGGGGGGGGGGTCAGAGGACTGCAGGAGGGGGGGCAGTGACGGGGACTCCCAGGGGCCTCCCCTCGGCTGTGGTTCCCGAGGCTGCAGCCGCCTCCTGCTGGCCGGGTTTGTGTGAATCCCTCCAGGCTGACCTGTCTGTCCAGGCTGATTGTCACTATGGAACCTTGCTCCATCTAAATTAAACTCACCATTTAAGGAATCCATACTCCCTCCCTCCCTCCCACTTGGGAGGCAGCTGATCAATGATTTTCTGTCATCATTGATGTTTCTCTCTCTCTCTCTCTCTCTCTCTGTCTCCCCCTTCCTTTCTAAAGCCAATAAAATGTATTTTTTAAAAAGAATAAATGATTCCGGAGCAGAGACAAATGCTCCTCAGGCAGGTGCGGGGACCAGCGGGCGGCAGAGAACAAAGGACAGTGGGCTGCCATGGGGAGCCGCCAGGGTGGGCTGTGCATGGGGGAGGGAGGGGAGGGGAGGGGGCTGGGGTTCTCCCGACACAGCGGGGCAGGAGCATCCCGAGCCTTCCATTCTGTCCCTCCCCTCCCCTCCCCTCCCCTCCCCTCCCCTCCCCTCCCCGGGAATCAGGGACTCGTGGCCAGGATTTAACATGCAGCGGTGAGAGGCTGGGCAGGCGGCCGCTGCTTACACCATATTTCAAACAAGGACTCTGGGCCGTGATCTGTCAGAGTCCAGACGGGAGAGATGGATCTGAGCCTGGAGGCCGCGACCTTGGGCTCGGCGCTAAGATGAGCCGACACCGTGGAGCCCCGGCTGCGATGACCGTTATTTAATACCACGGCCGATGCCGTGAACTGCGGGGAGGGGCGTGGGTGGCACCCGAGGACGGTTTTCATTCCGGAAATGTGAGGAGGACGTAATGGAGGGGAACAAGCAGCGGGAGGGGGGTGGCGGGGGAGGCTGGGAGATTCCTGAGATGAAGGCGAGAGGGAGCGGGCAGCAGAGGAGCCTGAGATGAACGAGAGAGCCTCCCTCCCTCCTTCTCCTCCCTGCGCCCTCAACCTGGCCTTGGGGAGCACATGGGTGTCAGGGGCCAGGCGGGGGGCCTTGGGGGAAAGTGATCGGGAGGCATGGCCTGTCCCACCTGTGGAGTCAGGGTGTGGCCGGGCCCTCAGCTTCCCCAGGCTGGGGTCCAGGGCCGCCAGGAAACCTGGGCACCCGCTCCAGGAAGCGGGGCCCGTGGCGGGCTGTGCGTGTGTGTGTGTGTGCGTGTGTGTGTGTGTGTATGTATGCGTGCCTCTGTGTGTATGTCCGTGTCTCTCTCTCTCTCTTTCCCTCTCTCTGTCTCTCTGTCTCTTCATCCCCTCTTGGCTGTCTCCTCCCCTCCCCGCCCCAATGCCCGGGACACATGGGTAAAGCTATGGCTGAGGCTGTGGCCTTCCTGTCACCTGGTCCTTTGTGGCTATGGTGGCAGTTTTCTGTTCCCAGGACAGATGGTCCCTGCCTGTGGGTGCTGACACCCTGCTGTGGGGAGCAGAGCGTGTCTGTGGCTCCCCCCGCCCTCCCTTAGTCCTGCTCACCTGCCCCACGCCCCGTGCTGCTGCACAAACTCATTTCCTGTCTGCCCCGAGTTCTCATTCCTTTCTCTACTCAGCAGACTCTGATCAATGGAGAGCCCCCTTTATCAATCTCTCCATTCTGCTGCTCAGAGGCCCTGGGGGCCTGGCGCTCAGGGAGCCTGGGGGGAGCCTGGGGGGAGCCCTCTGCGAGCAGCAGCCACCAGCCCTGCCCGATCCAGGCCCAGGGTCCTCTTCCCTTCACCCCTCGGCATTAGTACGAGATGATGGCGTCTTGGGGCGAGCACCCTTTGGCTCTGGAAAAATGACGCCTGACACTCTCCATCCGGATCAGGTAATTAATGGGCCGCTTCCTCCAGCAGAACATGCAGAGGGCGAGACGCACTCTCATCCAGATAATTAAAGAGCCATTGAGGGCGCGCGGCTCGGGGAGTGCAGGGCGGCGGTTAACACTGCGAGAGGCTCCGTGCTCCACACCTCACTGCGGAGGGGGAGGGGCCGGCTCCCCTGGGCCAGGAGCCCAGAGCCCAGGTGCCACGTCAGGTGTAATGGGGGTGGCCACAGCTTAAGGGATGGGTGGTCCGTTCTGTCACAGAGTGGCGGGGCTGGCTGTCATTGTTCCCCCAGATCAGCCTGCCTCTTTCTGTCCACCCAGGCTCACATGTGTATGTGTGTGCATGTGTGCGTGTGTGTGAGTGAATGTGTATGTGCATGCGTGGGAGCGTGTGTGCATGTGAGCATACATGCACGTGAGTGCACACATGAGTGTGCATGAATGTGTTGAATGTGTGCGAGTCTGTGTGTATGTACATGTGCATGCATGCCAGTGTGTGAATGTGTGTGCATGTGAGAGTGCATGTGTGCGTGAATGTGCGCACAGATGAGTATGCATGCATACGAGCGTGCATGTGTGTGAGTGTATGTTTGGGTGGAGCACCCGGGTGGCCTCTGAGGCAGCCAGTTCAGAAACCGGGCGGAGCTCAGGGGCTGTGGCTGCCGCCTGGGAAAGGCCGTCACACTGACAGAGCCCTCCTCAAGGTCGAGGTCACCTTCACCTCCCACCTGGCAGCAGCCGCCTTGCCTGCTCGTGACCTCTCCTGCGCATGTGCAGCCCGGAGGCCCAGGTCAGAGCCCGGGCTTGGGCGGGAGGGTGTCCTCCTCACGCTTGGCGTGGCCTGGAGCCTGGTAGGGAGGTCCTGGGGGAGGACCAGAGTCAGCCAGGCCCCCCAGGAGGCGACACTTGGAGGAGGAGGCGGTGGAGGGAGAAGCAGGAGGAGTGGACCAAGGTCAAGGGCTGGAGGACCGATGGGGAGGGAGCTCCCGGGGGAGGAGGGGACACCGGGGAAGCTGTGCTTTGCAGAGCGACTGACAGACAGACTGCCCATCGCTGGTGTTAAAAGCTGCTTGGGGCTGAGACCTTTTTGTTTTTACAAATCTTTATTGTTGGAAGTATTAATACGTCCCCTTTTCCCCACTGAGCCCCTCCAGCCCGCCCCGTCCCCTCCCCGGCCTTCAGCACCCTACTGCCTGTGTCCACGGGGGATGCATAGGCCATACAAGGTCTGGTTGATCACCTCCCACCCCCCTCCTCCCCCGCCTTCCCTCCACCATCCGCACTGTTCCTGCCTCCATGGCTCTGAGAGCTTTTGGCTGAGAAGGAGGAGAGCCCTCAGGTCCTGGTCTCAGGGGGGCTCCTGGCCCGTGACCACAGTGCCCAGCCCACCGTCTTCCTGCTGCCCAGCCTGACCCTTTCCGGCTGCAGCTCGGCCCCCGGGTGCATGCGGGTGCGTGGCAGGTGGGCTCACTGTGTCACTTGGGAATCAGCACTGCGGGTCGTCGGCGGGGGAGACCTGGGGACAGGGAGGAGACCCTGAGCTGAGCCGGCAGGTGCTGGGGGTACAGGTCAAAGGTCAAGGCGAAGCCTCCAGAGGAGAGCAGGTCCTTTTGGCGGCAGGAGCGCGGGGCCCACCGGCAGGAACCCCACCTCCCCCAGATGAGAGGCTGGGGGTGCAGATCCCTGACCGCAGGGCCTGGGAAACTTGGAGTTGGGGGGAAGGGGGGCAGCTGCCGGTGGAACCGCTGAGCCCCCCGCAGAGTTGGTGGTCAGGCCCGTCCCAGCCCAGGGGTCCAGCGACTTCTGTAGCCCACGCGGTTTTTCAAAAACCTGGCCCCTTGGGGTGACGTTCAGACGGGGGTCCGCGCTAAGCGTCTCTCAGTCTCTCGGAGCCGCAGCCGGTTCCCAGGCTGGGACTGCTCCCGGGCAGCCGATGGGAGCACGTGTGCTGCGGCCGCCATCAGCCTCGCCTGGAAACCGCTACGAAAAGGGAGAGCGCCGGTCTCCGTCCGCAGGGTCCGTCCCCATTCCAGCCGAGAGGCCGCAGGCGCTGCTGCCATGTTCCGGGGCTGCGGCTTCGCTCAGAAATGAAGCTGCCCAGGCATTGCCTCCCCCGGGGGAGAGGGCAGGGCGTGGAGGGGGCCTAGCCCCTGGGGCCTGGGCTTCAGGGCTGACCTCCCGGGCTCCTTCCAAAGTGGCTGTAAGCCGGGCAGCTCCTGGCCTCGAGGGCCTCGGCCTGGGGTGGGGGCTCCCCCAAGAGCCAGCGCCCCATCTGCGTGCCCTATGCCACCCCTCAGCCCCTGTTAGTGCTCGAGGCTGGGAGGGGGATACCCAGCCCCTCTCTGCACGGACCCACCACCTGGGACAGGGCTTGAGTGTGGACTGGAGCCCCTGGGCCGGTGCCGCCCTCCCAGCCTCCAGGCCCTGTTGGGCCTCAGGTGGCGGGTTTCTTCCTCCCCTCCCCACACGGGGCCTCCCCCAGCCACCCTGGTTATTGTTTGGGTTGATTTGCATGCCATTTTGCTTTCTGTTGCCATAGCAACAACTACCAACTGGCCTAAGGATAATAGGGGGGCTCTAGGGGCAGGTGGGGCGCCCCAAGAGCGGTTTTGACTCTTGAAAATGAGTGCGGACATTTCACCGGTGCTCCCCCTCCTCTCGGCCTCTTGGTCACTGGGGTCTCTAGTGGCCCTCCCCCAGGGGCCTGTCCCTCCTGCCGAAGGGGCAGCGTGTGGGGATCCAGGACAATGGGAAGGACTGCGGGCAGCAGGGGGCGGGCAGGGACCCCTCCTCTCGGTGGCTCTGGTAGAATCCCCAGCAAGTCTCCTCTCCATGCCTGTCCGTCTCCCATCTCCCCACGCTTCCTCCGCCCTCCCGCCTCCTTTCTGCAAAACCCCGGCATTACTTCATGTCTCAGGGCCCAGCTTCTGGGCCGAATCCAGAGAAACAATTCCTAATTCCTCACATGTGTCCAGCCCGGAGCTGCTTACAAAGGCGTCCACAGCCGCAAACCTAAGTCCAGTGAGGCCGGCGGCCAGGCCTGGGCATCCTCCCAGTTAAAGATGAGCACACGGGGCGAGGGGGAGCGGCAGGGGGCATGCGTGGGGGGACCTGCCACCCCCACCCTGTGTGTCTCCACAGGGAACCAGAAACCTGTTCCCTATTTTGAACGTTTTCTGTTGGAGCTGGACTCGAGTTTGCCGGTTTTATTCATTATTAGAGCTTCTCGCTGCCTGTTCCCAACGCTCAGCCTCAGGGACCTGCCTGGACCGGGCCGCCACCCCCTCAAACTCTGCCGTGCTTGGCGCTGCCGCGGGCACGGGGGGGAGGGGGAGAGGATGTGCTGGTTTTTACACACAAATGTGCTGCCGTGTAGCAAAGTAAACCCACACACTGAGCGTCCCTTAACATGCGGAGGTGAGGCCGGGAGGCTCAGCAACCCCCTCGAGTACAGGACGTCCTCGGGTGACGTCGGACTCGACATAGGTCGTTTCGTGGTTACGTCACCATCACCCATTTATTTATAAAAAAAAAAGTTCCGTCATTTCGACGTATGTGCATATGTGCTTTATGTTTATTATTTATTTACCACAAGTTAAGGTCAGGAATTGTTATCTTTCTCTTACTTTTTTTCCTGTTTCACTTCATTACCTACTGCTGTGTCTGTGCTCCACGTGAGTGACGTAGGTGCTTATGCAGGTGGGTTCCGACTTACGGTGAAAATCGTCTTACGTCGCGCCGTAGGGACGTCTCCGACGTAACCCGAGGACCTACTGTATACGTGTATGTGCACACACACCCCCTCCCCTGGCCGAGGAGGAATCCTCAGGCTTATCACACTCGGGGTGGAGGTTAAATAAAAGTCACGGTGTGTGGGAGGGGGAGGGGGGCGGCTCCAGGTACTGGCCCGGCGGGTGTGCAGCAGGGCCCGTGTGATGGGCCACGCCCGGAAGGGCTTCGTTTAGGGCCGCGGAGGGCAGAGGAGGCCCTGCAGCCAGCCCAGGACGCCTGTGCGTGAGCAGTTATCAGAGCACAGCCTGCCCACTCTGTCCTGCCCTCACCGTCCTGCCCTCTTGGGGCTCATGGGATCCCAAGAGACGGTTACCAAAGACACAGGTACAGGGGAGAGTAGCCTGGTGCAGGCCGGGGCAGCCCGGTGCAGGCCGGGGCAGCTCGGTGCAGGCCGGGGCAGTCCGGTGCAGGCCGGGGCAGCTTGGTGCAGGCCGGGGCAGCTCGGTGCAAGCTGGGGCAGGCCGGGGCAGCTCGGTGCAGGCCGGGCAGCTCGGTGCAGGCCGGGGCAGGCCGGGGCAGCTCGGTGCAGGCCGGGGCAGTCCGGTGCAGGCCGGGGCAGCTTGGTGCAGGCCGGGGCAGCCCGGTGCAGGCCAGGGCAGGCCGGGGCAGTCCGGTGCAGGCCGGGGCAGCTTGGTGCAGGCCGGGGCAGCTCGGTGCAGGCTGGGGCAGGCCGGGGCAGCTCCGTGCAGGCCGGGGCAGCTCGGTGCAGGCCGGGCAGCTCGGTGCAGGCCGGGGCAGGCAGGGGCAGCTCGGTGCAGGCCGGGGCAGGCAGGGGCAGCTCGGTGCAGGCCGGGGTAGCTCGGTGCAGGCCGGGCAGCTCGGTGCAGGCCGGGGCAGGCCGGGGCAGCTCGGTGCAGGCCAGGGCAGGCTGGGGCAGGCTGGGGCAGCTCGGGGCAGAGCAGTGCAGGCCGAGGCAGCTCGGTGCAGGCTGGGGCAGGTCGGGGCTGGGGTGGGAAAGGTGAGGAATGGCGGGCAGATGCCCGGGAAGCTCCCTGGCGGAGGTGACAAGCAGTTGGACCTCGCAGGGCAGCTGGCTGGCAGCAGGGGAGGAGAGGCTGAGGGTGCAGGACTTGGGGAGACACATGGGTGTGTTCAGAGGTGGGGCTTGAGATGTGGTGGCAGATCCACGTGGGCACGAACCCACATGGCTGCACATGTGAGAACTCAGGGACGCGTCGGCTGGAAGCGGGGGTTGGGGATCGTCGCCGCGGCGAGTGTGGTGAGAAGGGCGCTTTCTGGTGATAAACACCTTGACTAGCAGGTGGCAGCGAGCTGGTCCTTCTGGAAGCAAGGGCGGCCTCGCCTGTGCTGCTCTGAAGACATTACGGCCCTTTATTCCAACATGGAGGCAGCCGCTCGCTCTCCGTCAAACTGAACGACGAAGGCTTCGGCCGCGATGGAGTCCCTGTCTCCTCTCCTGCCCTCATCGCTCGCAGCCCAGACGTCGGAAATGACCGTGTCCCGCCTCGGCCACCAGGGCCCGTGCAGCGTGATCCCTGAGAGGAAACGCAGGCGAGGCGAGGCCCCCACGTGCCCAGCTCAGGACCTGGCCCACGTTTCCAGGCCACACACAGGAAGGGGAACCCACGCGGCATCCAGAGAGCTCGTCAAGCTCCGAGACAGCGTTAGAGGTCAGGAAGCCGGGCAGCTGAGGTCTGAGGGGCAGGTGCTGGAGGGAGAGGGCTGCACGCACAGGAGGACTCCGGGCCCTCGGAGATCTCGGGCCGTCCACCCAAGCTGTGGCTGGCACTGAGGGGTCAGGCGGCCAGGGGAGGAACGTAGCAGACGGGACAGTCCCAGGAGCTCACGGGCCCAGGAACAGCTCATGTGTCCATAGTCAGTAGCCAGACCCCCCAGTACAGGGGCCATGGAGCAGGGTTCTTAGAAAGGCGTTGCTTGGGGGGCTGGGGGGGGGGGGGGGCGGCTACATTAGCCCCAGACTAAAGGCTGCTCTAACCTGTGAGACAAACTCTAAAATAACCTTGGGCAAGAGAATCAAGCTCCTTTCCAAGGAACTTAATCTGAACCAGAGAAAGGGCGTGAAAGGATTTAAAGGCTCGAGCCCAGGGCCTCGCAGTGTCTGGCCTCTGAGGAAAAATGACCAGACGTGCGAAGAGGCGGGAAATGGATCTCGTAACATGGAAAAAAGGCAGCGAGCAGAAACAGACCCAGGAATGATGCACCTAATACACTTCCTCAGCAAGGACCGGAAGGCAGCTACTCCGAATCTAATCCATAGGTTTCAGGAAGTAAAGGCAGACGCGAGCGCAGTGGGAGGAACAAGAGAGGGTTTTTGTATTTTTATTTTTTATTGAGTTTTTACGGAGAGGAAGGGAGAGGGATAGAGAGTTAGAAACATCGATGAGAGAGAAACATTGATCAACTGCCTCATGCATACCCCCTACTGGGGATGTGCCCGAAACCAAGGCACATGCCCCTGTTGGAATCAAACCTGGGACCCTTGAGTCCGCAGGCCAACGCTCTATCCACTGAGCCAAACCGGCTAGGGCAAGAGAGGGTATTTTTTAAAGGCAAACAGAACTTGCCGACGTGACCGATTCAGTGTCTGAGACGGAACCGACCACGGGTTAGACATGGGAGAAGAGCGAGTCACATGCCAAGCCTTGCACGGCGTGTGTCCATCCTCGTGAGCGATCACCGGGCGCAGAGCCGCCGGTTCTGTGTGAGAGTGTGGACTCGGTAAGAAGCGGCCCGAGTGTGCCAGCCGCACACGCTCATCACCCCACGGCGCGTGGGAGGTGTCCCGGGATCGCCCAGACTTGGCATCGGCCGCCTTTTGAGCGTTCGCCATTGGCCGTGCACACACACAGGCGCCGTGCGGGCGGCAGGTGGCTCGGGGCTCTGTCTCTTTCCTGGCTGTCCTGTGAGTGTGCGGGGGAAGGGCCTGGGGAGCCCTGGCCGTGGGGACAGACACCCCCTCCGTGGGGTGCAGGCAGGCAGGGGGAGGGGTGCTGGCCTTCCTCTCCGAGGAGCCCTCCCCACCTCCCACCCTCCCAGGGCCTGGTGCTTGGCATCGATGACCACTGGGCTCGCCAACTCCCACCCGCCTGCCACCTCCTTCGTGAAGCCCGCAGCTTCCGTGCTTCCCTTCGCCGAGAGCAGGGTCCTGGCATGGGGGCCCCGAGGGAGTGGAGGGAGTGGAGGGAACAGGCCGGCACCGCCCGCCCTCCCGGTACTCCCGCAGGACCTCGGGGCCCGGGAGCTGCGAGCGGGCTGGCTGACCGGCGGTTCCTGGCGCGGGGCCTTGCCTGCGAGCTCACTGCTGACTTGATAACTGCTGGCCGGGCTCCGGCTGCCCCCAGGCCCAGGTCCAGGCTGTGCTGAGAGGCGTCTCCATCCCGGGGAGCCTCGGCGGCCAGGCTGGGGGAGGGCTGAGCAGAGAGGGAGGAAGGGGTGGGGCTCCTCTCCAAGGAACAGGGGCGTCCCCGGGGGTCCCGAGAGGCTTCCCACCTGCTCCACCTGCCTTCGCCTTCGCTGCCCGGCCTGGGCAGGAGCCCTGCTCTCCCCCAGGGATGCCGCCGAGACGCCCTCTGACCTGGGCCCGTCCCAACCCTGCAGGGGACCCTTTCTGCCCAGGCCCGACGGGTCCCAGAGGCCCTGCTCTCGGGGGAGAGGGCGAGCGAGGAAGGCGGGACCTGGGAGAATAAGCCCTCCGGCCCCCCTCGGGGACGTGCTGGCTGGGTCCCTGTGCACAGCGGCCGCTGCACAAACATGGACCCGGCTCGGGACAGGCCCCCATGTGTGTGGACAGGAAGGCGGGAGGCGGGAGGCAGGGAGCATTTTTTAAAAGCTGGCGGCGGCCTAGGAAGGTGCTGAGCTGGAAGCGAGAAGAGGCAGCGTGTCCTCCTGCTGCTCCTCTTGGGGACCCCTCTCTCCAGGCCTCAGCTTGGCGCCTGTAAAGCGTGGGTGGCACTGCCACCCCGACATTGGCTTTGACATCTAGCCTCTGGCTGTCCCTGCCCGCTGTCTCAGCTCCAATGGCTGTTTGCTGCCCCGGGCCCCGCCCGCTCCCCGCGGAGCTCCTGCCCTCCCCCCCCCCCCCCCGTGAGACTCCCCCCTCCCCCCAACTCCCGTCACAGGGGAGGCTCGCCCCCAGCCACAGGAAGGGATGTCAGGCTGCATCTGAAGCCACCGGCCGACTGTCTGCCTTGCGCTTTGTCATGAAACGCATTGTCCCCGGGGAAGCATGGTCACCGATGGGGGATCTCAGGCAACGAGACAAGAGGTCATTGATTTTCCTGCGAGTCAGACGCCTTCTGGGAGCCTCCCGAGCCGGTTGTCACAGCGCCGCTCCTAGAACATCCATTCAGCTGCGGTCAACGGCCTCCGCCCAGCGGCCCCTGCACCATCATGGCCGTCCTTGGCGGAGGCCGGGCTGTTCCCTGGCCTTCGGCCCCTGCACCATCATGGCCGTCCTTGGCGGAGGCCGGGCCATTCCCTGGCCTTCCCGGCCCCTGCACCATCATGGATTTCATCCCATTCTGATCGCTTTTCAGTGACGGCGGCCACGTGCACCTGGGAAAGCCGGCTCCCCACCGGCTCCACGCCCTCCACGCCGCTCCCTCCACCCACGCCAGACCTGCCTCTCACCTGACTCCCAGGGGCCCAATGCCTCAAAATGTCCCTGTGCGGCCCAGCTCTCCTCCTCCGGCCAGTCCCCTGGGTTCTCGGAACCGGAAGGCCACACAGATGTGCACCTCCAGCCGCTGCCGCCCAGAATCAGGAACTCGGGCCCCACTCGAGCGCCACTCGCTTGTCAACGTCAAGTCTGAGTGCACACGGGTTGGCTTTGCAGCCCACAGCACAGCGATTGTGGGGGAGACGCCCCGTCCTGGTGGCAGTGAGAACTGAGGAGGGAGGAGGAAGTTAAAACACACGAGCCCCCGAGAAACCCAGCCCGTGTGGGGACCATTCTGACGGAGGCACGAGTTCCTTAGAGAGGGGGCGCTTCAGCCCAGGGCCGCATCCGGGACACGAAGGAGAGGGCGAGCCTGCTCGTTGCAGAGGGCACAGAAGCAGACCTGCGTTTTATTAACTTATTTTTAATATGTTTTTATTGATTTTTGGAGAGGGAGAGGGAGATAGAAACATCAGTGATGACCATTGATCTGCCTCCTGCTTGCCCCCGATTGGGGATCAAGCCTGCAACAGGGCATGTGCCCTGACCGGGAATCGAGCCAGCAACCTCTTGGTTCTTGGGTTGACGCTCAACCACGGAGCCCCTGGCCGGGCCGCAGAGCTGCCTGGAGGAGACGTGAAGGCAGACTCGCCGTGAGTGGAGGATTGAGGGTGCTCAGCCGAGATCTGACGCCCCCAGGGCTGGCGAAGGGCACGTGTTCTGTTCTCCGGGAAGCGTCTGCCGGAATTCCTCCAGCCTCGCTGAGACCCGACACACAGTCCACCCAGCACACCCACCCTGCCCGGAGGGCTCCTCCTGGGCGGGCAGCCTCCGATCTTCCGGGACGGCAGCTGCGAGGGTCACCTCTGGGCCACAGGTGGCCCCGGGGCCGCAGGGGAGCTATCGGCGGTGGCGGTGGCAGTGGTGGTGGCCGGTGGTCCGGGAGCCATGATTTGAAGACAGAAGAGGAGGTTGGATTCCTAGGGCCACGGGAGGGGCGGGGCCTGGAAATGCCCTCTGTGCTGTGGGCACAGCCTGGAGAGCTGCTCCGGGCCAGGCCAGCAGCCGGCGGCCAGCAGGAGCGATGGGTTACCCCTCCGCCCGAGCCGCGTCTTGTTGGGAGTTTGGAACTGGCCCAGGTGGGGTGTGTGCACCATGGAAACGGGCGAGGCCCGGTGTCCTCCCCACCCTCCGTCCAGTCCCCTGGCCCCTCCCCTTCCTCCAGCCGGTCTGGTTAGTGCCCTGGAGCTTCTTGTGGCTCAGAGGGGAAGGCGCCCTGCGGGGAGCCCCTGGGAGGAAGGGCTGTGCTGGGCGCTGGGCGGAGTCGGGGCAGAGAGAGCGGCTGCGGGAGGGAGGGGCTGGCGTCGCCGGGAGCTAACGTGATGAGCCCCCAGCTCGCTCTCCCCGGCTGGGCCTCCTTACAAATGCCAGTCAAGCCTGATGGGGTCCCTCTCATTATCCACGAGGAGAAGGCGGATTAAAAATACAGGATGGCATTTTCCAGGTCGGATCGCTCTGGGTGGCGAGGGTGTTTATCAAGGGCCCTGGTTCCCGCTGCGGCAACGCTGGGCTGCGAGGCCAGCTCCCTCGCCCCGCCTGCCCCCCCCCCCCCCCCGTCTCCCCCCACTTCCCCCCCTGCCTCCAGCCGCCCCCCCCAGCCCCGCCTGCCTCCCTCGCTGGGGCATCTGCTGTCGGGGAAGCTGGCTCGGCTCCTGCCCGAAACGCGCATCCTTTGTGCTTTATTGGAAGAGAGGGGATGCCTTTGCCTTTGCCTCCGCGCTTGGAGGCTCCCTGCAGCCAGGGGGTTCGGGGAGGAGCACAGAGATCAGACCCCCCTGAGAGTGGCTTTCTGGTGAAGGGCCTGGCAGGGCTCAGCTCCAATCCTCCTGCTTCGGACTCTGCTCTCTCCTTCGGCCTTGACTGACCACAGGCTGGACAGTACACAGCCCCCTTCATGTTGGGGGCACTTCGGGAACCGTGCCCTTTCTTTGCACAGGGGTTCAGTGCGGGGGGGGGGGGGGGCGGTGAGCTTCGGGACAGCCCGGCCGCCTCTGCCCAGCCCAGCTCAGGCCTCCCTGACTCATGGGCGCTGGGAGGTGGAGCACAGGCCACTGTACATACGGCAGCAGGGGGCCAGGAGAAGGGGGGTCTCCCGGAGCAGGGTTCAGGACTGGAGAACCCTCTCTCTGTGCCCAGACAGGCTTCCAAGAGCCAATTCTGCTCATCCCTCTCCAGTCTCTGTGATTTGTCCGTCTAATGAGGGGAGGCTGGTGGGGGCAACTGGGGTTCCTTCTTGGCCTGCTCTCGGCTTTCAGACTCTGCTGAGGCTGACCCGAGGGCTGCATGAGGCCACACGGGGCCTCTCTCCAGGTCAGGGGCCAGGAGGGAGATGATGAGGGCCTCCCGCAGCCACCATCGCTCCAGCAGGGGACCCAGGCCCAGACCCAGCAGCCGGCCTCTGCTGGTGGGAGACCGGGGATCGGGAAGTGGGAGCAGGAGGAGGGGAAGAGGGGAGTCTCGGGCATCCTGCCGGCTCGCCCTGGGATGGCACAGGGCCCTGTGCGGGCCGGCGAGGGCTGTTTGATCTGGGAATGGTTAATCCTTGTTCAAATTTATATCCTGAATCTTTAATGTGACCGTGTCAGTGAGGAGTTGGCAGCATCGCCGACAGCTGGGCCCGAGTGCCGGGTAACTAACTCCCGCTCGAGGGGTTCTGAGGGACACGGGAGCGCACTGGCGACCCCCGCTGACACGCTCACGCTGCCGGGGACTCCAGGACCTGCGCCCTCCGGAAGGCAAGAGAGGAGGCTGTGCAGGGCCCGACTGTGTGACGAGTGATGCCAGCCGCTCTGCCTCCGGCTCCCTGTGCAGGAAATCTGTGCTACGGCTCCGTGTGGGGAGCTTGTTTTGCTCAGTTTCATGTATTTTTAAAGTCACCTCTGGTGTCGGCTGGCACTGAGCAGTCTAAGGCAAGTGAAAGCAGTGCAGGCCGCGTGGACAGTTCCACCCCCACACCTGGGGGAGGGGCGGCCGGAGAAGAAGGCGGGCTCTGTGCAGGGGGAGGGGGACGGACGAAAGGCAGCCGGCGCCCTTGCAAAGCCGCCGGGTAAATGTTGGCAACCAGCCCCCCAGGGGGAAGATCCCCGATTGGTCGTGCTTGCCAATTGCCGTGGTGTAAACGCTCCCACCGCGGCCAGTTTCCAGCTGCCGATGTGAAGTTGCTCCTCTGTGCAAGGCGGCTCCCACACACCCGCCGACACCCTGGCACGCTGCTCTGACCTTCATTCTCTTTCTGCTGAGTCTTGGAACAATAAACAAGCAGCAGAAACCTTCCTCTGCTAGTGAAAGGGCAAGAGGACTGGCCAGAAGCCACACGCAAGGACCGAGTAGCTGGGAGGCCTCCAAACATCCTGCCCATGGCCCCCCGGGCCCCAGGCAAAGGCAGCGGGGCTGGAGGTGGGGGCAGAGCCCAGTCGAGGCTGCTCAAGAGGGCCCGGTGCAGGTCGGGGTGGCTCCGGGCACCGGGATCCATTCCTGAAGGAGTGTGCAAAGCTGGCACCTGGCCAGAGAGCGGTGGAAGCTCAGTTTCCTCATCTGTAAAATGGGGAGAGTGGTTGTGAGAATTAAACGAGCTGATGCGTTGAATGCTTGAGGAGTAACTAGAAAGTGCAGTTTGGGTGGATGATATCTATATATATAAAAGCCTAAATGACCACACGACCGAACAACCAGTCGACCAGTCGCTATGACACGCACTGACCATCAGGGGGCAGACACTCAACGCAGGAGCTGCCCCTGGTGGTCAGTGCACTGCCACAGCGGGAGCGCCGCTCAGCTGACTGACAGGCACCTGACGCAGGGCTCACGGCTGGCCACCGCAGCCCAGAGACTGCAGCGGAGTGGCAGTGAGCCTACGGAGCAGCCGGGATGAGCAGGAGCAGCAGGCGGCGTTGGACTGCCAGTTTTGCCCAATCCCTACCGGCCACGCTGCAGGACCTCACCGGTGCACGAATCCGTGCACTGGGCCTCTGGTGTGTCTATATAAGTACCTGCACCACCCGGCTGGGAACGGGGAGCCGTAGGTCACATGAGCGCGCGCTCGGGGCTTGGAGAGTTTATCTCCAGCAAGAACGGCAGGAGGAAATCAGAGCTGTTACTGAGATGGGAGGACTGAGACTCTGAAATGCACAACGCGGTAGGTATCTAGAAGAATCGAACAGAAGAGCAAAAACATGGAAGCAAAAAACAGCATAGGTCCTTGTCATCACAGCTCAGGGCCTCGTCTTGACCGCTCACTAGACCGGAGTTCCCAGCCCGGGTTCCTTGCAGAACTGCAGTCCTTGGTAGGGTAGAGGGTGTCCACTCAAGTGGGCCCATGGCTGACACCAGCCCGCCTCCCGGCACGGCTTCTCCACCTGAATCTCAGATGAGGGCCTGGGTTACCTGAACTTCGAATTCTTGCTAGAGTGTGAATGGTTGCTAGTGAGGTAATGTATCGCCGTTCTCAGATATTACAGGCAGTCCTCGGGTGACGTCGGACTTGACGTACATTGTTTCGTGGTTATGTCGCCATCTCCCATTTATTTATAAAAAAAAAAGTTCCGTCATTTCGATGTATGCACATATGTGCTTTATGTTTTTTATTATTTATTTACCACAAGTAAAGGTCAGGAATTGTTATCTTTCTTTTAAGTTTTTTTTTTTTTACTGTTTCACTTCATTACTGCTGCGTATGTGCTCCACGTGAGTGACGTAGGTGCTTACGTAGGTGGGTTCCAACTGACGGTGAAAATCGCGTTACATCGCGCCGTAGGGACGGATCTCCGACGTAACCGGAGGCCCTACTGTGCTCTTACATTTTAAGTGGGATCTCTCGGTGGCCTCGCCGAAAGGAATGACGCGTTGACATGACCAGGGAGAGTGACGCTCTGTGACAGGACCTTTTTGGGGCGGAGTCTTTCATCTCTCCTCAAATTCGAACACCCAAGTCCATGGTCACGTTGTCCACGCGGGCGGCTGGTGCCTGCCTGCTCCCTCACTCTCCCCCTCCCCCTCCTGTCTTCCTCCGCTTTCTGGATTCAGGGCCTCCCAGGGCCTCCCGGGGACTCCACGGCAGAGGACTGGATTGGCAGGGGCTAGAGTTTGGGCAAAGGGATTGGCGCTGGGGCTGGAGAAGGACGTGGTGACCGCCTGCTCAGTAAGCTGGACGGTGCTGTTGGCCAGAATCAACACGAACACCGAATGGTGGGTCCCCAGGCGCCCACGTGTCCCTGGGAGAGCTGGCGTCCGCCTCCTACTTGGGGACAGGGCAGGGGCTCCCAGCGGGAGCCTCTCTGGTTTGTTTCTTGTCTCCCTGGCTCACTGCGGGCCCCCAGCAGAGGCCCAGGGAGAATTCCTTCTTACCCTCCATGCAGACCCCACAGGACTGAGGACAGCACCCCCACCCCATGTCCAAGGAGGGAGCTTCCTCCGCCCTCCCTGCCCCCACAGCCTCCGGAATCCTCCCCTTCCCCCAACGCAGTTTCAGCAGCCTCCTCCCCCAAGGCCGCCTTCAGTGGAGGCAGCCGCTGCCCGGCATCTTGTTAGCATGATTCAGTGCTAAATGGTCTGATTAAATGGGGCTTTCGAGGGCCCAGCTGGGGGTGATAAGCTCCAGTGAGGAATTTGCTTTACCTCAAACTGGGCCGCTTAACCCCAGGAAGAAACAACAGCCCTGCCGCTCCCTTCCCCCCATTCGTGTCTTGCTGATTGTGACTGGGCTGCCCTGATGGGCCGTTTGCAGGGACGGTTGGATGGAGCCAGAGTCTGTGGCGGAAAATGGCATCTCTTGTGGCCACTTAAGAGAAAGCAAACCGTGAGCAAGGCAGGGCTGGCGGCCTTCCGGTGCGCGGGGATCGACGTGCGAGTCACGGCGGGGGCCGCCTGCCGCAGCTGTGCCCGGCCTCTGCCACGCTCCCTGTGTGCACCTCGGTCCTGGTCCAGGGGCCAGCCTGCGTTGGGGAAGCCTCTGCTGTCCCAGAGATGCGGCCCAGTGTGGGGTGTATGGGGGAGGCAGGCGGGACCCTGAGGTCAAGGTCTTGGTGCCACGCCGATGGATCTGGGTTTGACTCTGGCTCTGCTACTTACGCGCTGTGTGACCGTGGGCGAGTGACTTAACCTCTCTGATCCTCAGGACCCTGGTCTGTGAACTGGAGCTAATAATGCAAACTTCCTCTCAGCATGACTCTGAGAATCGCATGAGATGCAAGTGAAGCGCCCAGCACAGCGGCTGGCGCACAGCCAGGGCGCAGGAGACGGGACAGGCGCTCATGAACAGGGAGGCGGCTGTCCGCTCGTGCAGGGTGGGCAAGGGTGTTCGCGGGGGTCCTGCAGGTAGAAGTGAGGCATTTGTGTGAGCCGTGTGGCTGGGCCACCCTGGGTTGGGAGGGCCTCTCGGCGAGGCGCACGCGGGCTGCTGCCGCATTAGCGCCTTCAGGGAACAGCACGTCGGTGATGGATGAGACTTTAATTAAAGTAATGAGATGTTTATAACGGTGGTTATCTCCAAAATTAGGCCGTTTAGCAATTATTCCTGGGGGCCGTTCCCCAGGTAAATGGCTCACTTCTTAGGACAAGTGTGGGGCGGGGGAGAGGCCTCTGCACCTGAGTGGGATTTTCCCAGCATCCCCTGGGCTGTGATGGGGCAGCAACGGGACATGGTTCCCCTGGAGAACAGGGTGTGGCTTCCGCTGAGGTTTCTTCCCGGAGGAAGGAGGGTTTGACGACCCTCCGGCACTGGCCGGTCGTGAGGTGCTGGATCTCAGAGCGGGTGCATTTGGTCTCGGAACCCAGAGATCTGGGGGCAAGTCTTGCCTTTGCATTGCTCCCCGGTCCTGTGATTCGGGACAGATCCCCGCCTCTTGGAGCCCCATTGGCATCTGTGACGTGGGATGAAGACTCACAGGCTGTTGGGAAGAACAAGAAGTCAGGGGAGCAAACACTTTCTAGTCTCTCTGGCACCAGACCCCTGGTCATCATAGCCCATTCCAGAACATTCCTAATTACACTGCAGGCCAGCCCTTCCCTGGGCAGGGCCCTCCGCCCCTTAGCATCAGTGGTGGCCATGGAAACAAGCAAACGAACAGGCCTCACAGGTCCAGCCGAGTGTGAGGCAGGGGCTCCGGGCGGAGGTGTGGGTTCTGCCCTCCGTGGCCGGAAGGTGTGTGATTCGAGCCAAGTCCTTAGCTACCTCCCTGGGCCACCGGTCTCCTCTCCAGAAACGTCACGCGCACGGTCACCGGCCAGTTTACAGCCCAGCGAGGCGGGAGGACGGGAGGCGATGGCTCTGGGAGAGGCACACCGTGAGCCTCAGCCCTCTCATCGTAGGCACGGGCGGTCACAGGACAGAGGACCCCAGCGGCCACCGTCCCTGGCCCCTCCCTCCCTAAGCAGCAGGGAGCTGGTCCAGAGACCAGAGGGGACCTGCGTCTCCCAGGCTCACACAGCCGGGCGTGGTCACGTGGGAGAAACCCAGGCTTCTTGCTTTCTGAGGCTTTCATCAACTTTCGCGCTTTGGCGATGATTCTTAGTGGCAACTTTTTCAATAGAATTTATTTAAAATTTCCCACGCGCCAAGCATGATTTTAAGCACTTCTCATGCATCATCACATTGAATGCTCATGCTAACCCTGAAAAGCTCGTCATTACTGTGGCTGTTGTTCCTGGTGGGGAAACGGGCACAGAGAGGTTGAGAGAGCTACTCGAGGTCACACAGCAATAGGGGCCCAGGTCTGTGTCCCGGCAAAGTCTGTGCTCTAACCACGCCAGGCACTGCCTCCTTCCCTGAACACCCGTGTGCCCACCTGCTCTTCCAGCAAGAGCTGGGCGCTGGGAAGGGGTGAGGCCCTGGGTGGGAGCGGAGGAGGGGGAGCCCAGCAGGCAGCAGCAGGAGAAATGACAGCGCAGCTGCCTCGGAGGCCGCAGCACAGCCGTCACCATCACCGGCCTTGATCTCTCTGTGTGGGGCTGGCCAGGATGGCACTGGGCCCAGGGGGCCTCCGAAACCGGTGGTCATGGCCTCCACTGGGTGAGAAGGGACCAGCCCCCTGGGAGTGGGCAGCGCTCCCCACTCGGCCCAGAAGAGGGGAAGGACCAATGGCAGATGTGGGGTGGATCTTGCCCAGCAACAGCTGCCAAGACGGAAGCTGCCCCTCCCACATCCTCTCTGAGCCTTGACTTTGCGGAGCAGGAAACCCCAGCGGGCGTGGGCGGGGCTGATTCCCAGAGCAGCAGAGCCGGCTCCCTGCCTCTCCTGGCTGAGCTGGGCATGGGCGGGGTGGGGGTGGGGGTGGGGGGCTGCTGGGAGATGCCCACGTCCCAGTGCCCGCAGGGTAGGAGCAGGACTGAGACTGCCCCCCCCCGCCCCCCCCCCCCGCCCCAGGGTCCGGACCTGCAGGTGCCGTCAGTCAGCCGCCTGCTCCCTCCCCCAAGGAAGACAGCAGTGCGTCCCTGCTCCACCCACAGGGCTCCCCAGACCCTCCCCGGGAAAGACCCCTCTGCAGGCAGGGGGCGGGGCTGAGCCCTGGGGGAGGTGTCTGCCCCCCATCACCCCTCCTTTTCCAGCTCTCCTCCCCCCAAAGGAAACTTCCGTTCCCTTGGAGGCCTGAGGACGCAGATAAAACCCTCCCTGGAGCCCAGGAGCCCAGGGCAAGGAGCAGCAGCCCAGGCAGCAGACCCTATAGCTCCCCCACCTGCTAGAAGGTGCTCAGTGGGCGGTGGGGGAGGTGGGGGGGGGTGGGCAGCGAGCGCCTCAGACGCGCGTGCGCGCGCGCGCGCACACACACACACACACACACACACACACACACACACACGCCAGAGCCCGATGGGTCGCTGCACGGGGAGCTCGGGCTCAGCAAGCGAGGAGTTTAGAAGCAGGAAGCGCACTCACCCCTCACGGAGGCCCACGGAGCCGGAGCGATCCGATCCGGGCCAGTGTCGGACCCTAAGCCGAGGGATGTCATCAGCTGTTGTCCCCTGGAGGTGCCTGCACCCCCCACCTGTCAACATGTTTTCAAACCAGAAATTGGGGTGCTTCCGTACCTGGGGCTGGGTCTGATGTGAAAGCACCACAAGGACAGCCCCATGCAGCCGGGCCGGCCGAGCAAACCGCTGGGAAGGGGACCAGAGGAGAGAGGTGGGCCCGGGACCCTGCTTCTGGGTGCCCTCCTGCCCACAGAACACGCACGGCGTAGGCGGCCCAGGATAGAGGCACCACAGGGCACAGAGCCCGACCAGCTCCTCTTCCCCCGTCCGCCTTTGTCCCCGGACACACGGCCCCTCCTCTGCTGTGAGCGCCCCGTTGGCTCTGCCCGGCAACAGGAAGCATTTTAAAAAAATATTTTTATTGATTTCAGAGAGGAAGGGAGAGGGGGAGAGATAGAAACATCAATGATAGAGAGAACCATTGATCAGCTGCCTCCTGCACGCCCCCCCACTGGGGATGGAGCCCACAACCCGGGCCTGTGCCCTGACCCGGAATCGAACCGTGACCTCCTGGTTCATAGGTTGACGCTCAGCCACTGAGCCGCGCGGGCCAGAAAGCATTTTGAAATGTGACCCTCCACCAGCTTCCCCTAACGCAGGTGACAGAGGAGGTGGCAGAGGGTCCCCCAGGGCCCTCACCGGCAGTCAGCCCCCAGCGCCCCTCATGCCTTCTCACTGACCGCCCCCCACTTCCCCCAGAGGACCCGTGGTGTGTCCTGGCCCCTCGCCTGCTCTCCCAGAGCCCCTGCCCGCTGAGTGAGAATGGTAATAGCAGAGCGGGCCTGCTCTCCCTTTTAGTCACAATCAATGACAATGACGAGCTCTCGGGCAGCCTGGGGAGGAGGAAGAAAGCGCCTGGTGTCAGAGCCGATGCGGAGGCGGTTGGAGGAACCTATTAGGGTTCCAGTCGCCTGGGGCGAGCTGCTCCACAGCAAGGTGGCGCTTGGGGGGATGTCTCACTCACAGGAGGGGCCGGGACAGCTCCATCGGAGCCTTAAAAATGCACTGGGTTGGGGGGATGGGGAGGATGGCGATGAGCTGCCTGCCGCTGCTGATGCCCGGGAGTCCTGGGGTCTCTGCGGGGAGGGAGCCCACACACAGCTGGTCCTTACGCTCTGAGAGGAGCCTGGACGGATGTAGATGAGCGAGGATGTCCTGGGGGGGGGGGGGTCTCTTTGTTTCTCTCCTGTCCTTCTCTCTGGCAGGAAGCCAGCACCTGCATGGCCCGCCTCCCACAGGACTCGCCGGGCTCCTCCCACTGAGCTGCGCTGGCTGCCCTGCTCCCCTAAGAGGGGAAGGCGTGGGGTGGGGGTGGGGCTGGCTCAGCACCTGCCTTTGGTCCAGGAGGGACCCGAGGAGCTCATGTCCTTGGCCCTTTTCGACTTCCCCCGGAAGAAGTGCTGGGGTGACCGCGCTGACACCTGTCCCCTCCCCGGAGAGCGAGGCGGCTGGTGTGGCTGAGACGCAGAGGCTGTGGCCTCCTCCCCCCATGTTCCCGGGCAGCTCCCTGCTTCCTCGCCTGTGAAATGGGGGGACGATCTGCGTGGGGGGTCGGAGGCCGAGGCAGGGCCGGCTCCCTACCCAGCAGGCCCAGTGCGGGCTGCAGGTAGGGCCCGCGGGGGAGCCGAGGCACTTGGCGATGGAGTCATTGTTAGCAAGCATTCAAGAGCGAGAAGCTGGTGCAGAGCCCTCTGAGCGGGTCGGGGGGAGGGGCTGGGCGGGAAGCCCCCCACGCGGGCCCTGTGGTGGGGGGGAAGAAGGTGCCCCCAGCCGCTCACTGCCCCTGCGCCCCTTCGGGAAGGGAACGAGGGAAAGAACGAAGTTCAGTGAATGGGGAAAGGAGCTGAGTGCTTCCCCGGGTGGGGGCTGGGAGTGGCTGGGAGTTGGGGAGGGGACCCCGGGAGCCAAGCCCAGCCCAGGGTCCTGCAGCCTTGACCGGATGGTCCCGGGCAGTGGCCCAGGTGCCCGCTGTGCAGGACTGGCTGCTGTGATGAGTGGATTAGGGATGGGAGCCCCTGCCACCACCTTGGGGAGAGCTGGGAGTGAGGTGGTGAGCCTCGGTGCCAACCCTCCCAGACTGGTCCCCCCTCCCGGTGCCCACCACAGCCCCTCCATCAGGTGCCCAGTGGGAGGCCCAGCAGGGTGCCGGTAACCATGACAACGGATGCTGGCAGCATCTCCCATCAAGGTAGCAGGGAGTGGGTCCCGGTCCTTGAAGCTAGTGGCATTGGGTGGGCAGAGAGAAGGCCACCTGCCCACTGTGGGCCCAGCACTGGCCAAGTGTCCCCCACTGTGTTGCTGAATTTTCGCAGCCACCTTGTGAGGAAATTGGGGTACAGACAAGGCCAAACACCTGCCCCAAGTTCAGAGCTCGAAACCAGTGGCGAAGCTGGGATTGGAACCCGGTGCCCTCTGACCTCACTGTCTTCCCACTGGGCCATCCTGTCTCAGAACCACACACCTGTGACTGCAGGAGTCGCCTGTCACCCCAAACGGGGCCACCGCCAGTCCCTTCGCACAGGGAAGAGCAGAGAGGGCAGAGGGGGCCCGGGATGGGACGGCGCGTGGCTAATATTCCCATTAAATAAATACATTTCGCTAATTGGATTACTCAGGCAGCATAATATACTACCGGCTTTCCAACATGATGCTAATGAATTGTGTGAAGAACTTAATCACATTAGCGTCCCGGAAGCTTGTCAGAGGCGCGGTTAGAAAGCGGGGCGAGAGGAGGTCCAGCTTTCGGAAGGTTCGCGACTGGGGAGCTCCCCCAGCAGCCCTGGGCCCGGCTCTGAAATGAAACGGAGGCCGAGTGCTGTGTGGGGAGAGGATGGGGATTGGTGCTGGAGAGCGAGGAACTGGCCGTCCCACCAAGCCAGCGAGCGAGCTTCCAAACAAGGCAGGCCCTTCAAACAGCGCGTGCAGGCACATGTGTGCCCGCGTGAGCACACACGTATGTGCACACACGCCGTCACACGCTCACTGGCACGTGCACACACACCTGAGCAGCTCTTGGGGGATCAGGCCTCATTACTGTGCTGTGCTAACTGGCTCCCTGGCAGCTCCGGGGATTGCTGCAGCAGCGCACACGGTTCTAATTAGCATAACAAAATCCCGTTAGAGAGGAGGGTGCGATGCCTCCGGTAATTAACAAGAACAATTACTCCAGTGGAGCATCTCCCGCCGCAAAGATGCCAGGGCCGCACTTGAGCGCGTGGGGAGTCACTTTAGAGAAGGCAAAACAAGGCCATGCTGAGGGCTGCTCGCCCCGAGCGGGGGCGGGGGGGGGAGGGGGCATGCAGGACTGCAAGCCAGCAGCACACACCCGCCGAGACGCCCGCTCTTGTACCCGCACTCACGCGTCTGCGCACACACGCCTCGCCCGTGCACTAGCCCACCCCCCACCCATTCATTCAGCAAGTGCCCGAGGCGGGAGCCATGGCGCAGGCCTCCTGCTCTGCGCTCTGCCCCCCAATCTTGCTCCGTGTATTCGCCGCTCATTAGCGCCAGCCTTCTGTGTGTGTGCTGAGAGATGGATGCTCGGGTGAGCAGGTGAGCCCTGTCAGGGCTGTCACGTCGGACAGGGCCCGGCCCACATCCAGGGGATGATGCCTGAGCAGGGCTCAGAGGGTGCACAGAGGGTACTTTCCTCTTCCGGGTGGGCCAGGGCTCCGGGAAGGTTTCCTCAACCAGGTGCCCAAAGAAAGTAGTCGGCCAGGTGGGCATAGGAACGAGGAGCAGCAGCACACACATGTGAGCGTCATGGGATAAGGCATGGAAGGCAGGGGACCGAGGGGCCACACGGCGGGGCTGTGCATCAAGAAGGACACAGCGGGGGCTCGGGCGATGGGTGTCAGTGGGCTGTACAGGTCAAGGCGGGAAGTGACAGGAGACAAGGCTGGGAGAGTCGATGGGGCAGGAAGGAGGACGGGAGGAGCCTTGAATGCCACCCTCGAGGGCCCATGTTTCTCCTGCAGAAGCGGGTGCCCCGAAGGGCTCGGAGCTGGGGCAGCTGAGGCCGGGTTTAGACTTGGCAGCCAGGGCATGCAGCCGGATTACCACCTAAGGGACAAAGTTGGGGACCTGAACTCGAACACTGGCTTTTAGAACAGAAGAGTCGAAGATCCACAAACGATTTTTTATTTAAAAAAAAATTTTTTTTATTGATTTCAGAGAGGAAGGGAGAGGGGGAGAGATAGAAACATCAATGATGAGAGAGAATCATGGACCGGCTGCCTCCTGCACGCCCCCCACGGGGGATGGAGCCCACAACCCGGGCCTGTGTCCTGACCGGGAATGGAACTGTGACCTCCTGGGTCATAGGTTGACACTCAACCCGTGAGCCACGCTGGCGGGGCGATCCATGAACTGTTTGAAAGACCTCATTGGCCAGACTTGGTGTCCGATTCAACAGGGGGTGAAGGGACACTGTGTCCCCCAAACGCTGGCCCTGATCTCCAGGTATGAGAGCCACAGGCAGGCCTCAGGTTCATTCTGGAGGTAGAAACCAATCTGCCAACACAGCATCCGTGGGCCCCAGCGGCCCCGCCGGCCTCTCGCTGGCGGTCAGGACCGCCCAGCCACGGGGGCTATGGCGGCAGGTCGAGCCCGGCCAAGTAGCGAACGCACACGGGGCTGTGATGGTGATGGCCTGGAAGCACCTCATTAATTTCACGGGAGAGGGGGGACACTCGGCCTAGCACTTCCCGGGACTCGTTGTTTGCCAGCCCCGGGACCGCTCGAGTGTCTGCTTGGGCCTGATTAAGGGTGTGAACGCAATGGCTCCGTAAGCAAAATGCCTTCATTGTCTGGGATGGTTCGTGCAATAATTTATGGGCGCGGCTGGCCTGTGATGGGGCTCTGTGATTAGGGGGTGTGGGCTGCGCAGTAGGTGCTTCTGGAAGGAACTCGGAGAGAGGAGTGGCCTCTTCCCAGCCGGTGAGAGCAACGGCCGCCGCCGAGCCAGGACGCGTGTTCTGACCTGGTCACACATGCGTGTTCTGACTGGTCACACATGCGTGTTCTGACCTGGTCACACACGCATGTTCTGACCTGGTCACACGTGTGTTCTGACTGGTCACACATGCGTGTTCTGACCTGGTCACACACGTGTGTTCTGACTGGTCACACATGCGTGTTCTGACCTGGTCACACATGTGTGTTCTGACTGGTCACACATGCATGTTCTGACTGGTCACACACGTGTGTTCTGACCTGGTCACACATGCGTGTTCTGACTGGTCACACATGTGTGTTCTGACCTGGTCACACAGCCCTGGAGGCCCGTGGGCGGGCGCCTGGAGGAACCTGAGCCGTCACTCCCTGCTTTTTGTTTATTTGTTAATATATGTGTCTGGTGGTTGCCGGGGGGTGGGAATGAGGGAGGAGGGGGTGTGACTGCTCAGGGGGCTCCTGGGGGCGGCAGTGCCTGGGAGCTGGGCAGTGGGGTGACCGCTCACTGGGAGTGCACGAAGTGTCCACTGAGGGGCGTGAAGCATGTAAGCTTTACGGAGTGTGCATGTGGCCACCAGAAAGCAATAGCCCCCCCCCCCCCCCGCCCCCCGGAAGCGGAAGGAAACCACGATGATAAACAATTACGCCCGGAATCCAGGAGGGGCCCCTGTGAGACGTAGAGACACGTGACTCTTCTCTCACCCAAAGTGGAGCCTGGGGCCGCCCTGAACCCGGAGCCCGGCGCCGCGCTCACGCACGGTCACCAGAGCTAGCGCAGACTCCGGCGATGACACGCGGGCTGCGGGTGAAGGTGGCCTCCGGAGACCATGTTCATGAAAGAACACCTCCCGTTTCCGTCCCCGCGTCTGTGGCACGAGCTGTCCTGTGACCCAGCCGTTCCCCAGCTTCCGGGGAAGGTCAAGGCTGTCCCGGCCGTGCGAGGCGGTCCGTCTGGCCTGTCAGTGGGTCCCGTGGAACATTCACACGGGCCCCGGCCGCTTTCTCCGCCACGTGTGGGACCCCGGGCTCCGCAGGGAGAGGACGATCCTTTCAGCAGCCGGGCCTGTCACACTCGGCTCCCAGCTGCCCAGAGGGTTCCGTCCGACCCCGGTGCAGGCACACAGTGGGACAGCAGCCTGTCTCTCCCCCCCGTTTCTGGGGTTCCCTGGTCATGGGGGCAGAGTTTCTCCTGGGAATTAGGAGATGGGAGAGGCTCCAGGAATTTCTGAGGACAGCAGAGCGCACATGCCCACCTCACACACACACACACACATGTTTACACGCACTCACATGCATGTGTTCACATGCACGCACACATCCATTCCCACATGCTCACACATATGCATGCTTCCACACAGGCATGCTCACACACGCTCACCCACACACATGTGTGCTCACGTGCATGTGTCCACACATGCTCTCACACTTGCATATGCAGACGCTCACACGCTCACGGCCCTCCCCGTTCTCAGGAGCCCCACACCTCACTGGCATCGAGTCCCGTGAGCTGTATTCTAGGCTGTTCAGCAAACCTTTTGTTCCTGCTTCCCCGCCACCCTTTCGAGAGGGGCCTGTGCTGGTGAATATTAACGCGGCCCCCCACCGTTTTAAAGGGCAATCCCCCCCCCCCCCCCCCCCCCCCCAGCAGAGGCCTTGGTTAACTGATACAAAGCTGGGCCGGGGGTCGGTACGGAGGCTGCTGGGAGTGGGTTCCCGTCCGCAAGGGCCGGGCTTTCATCTCCTCCCTCCTCCTCCGCGGCCCACAGGGAGCTCCATACGCAGCCAGAGGGATCTCAGCCTCCTGGCCGTGTCCACCCACCAAATTACCTCTGAGACGATGCGATGATGAGCTGGGCAGGGCCGCAGCCTCCAGCACATCCTGCCAGTCCGGCGTGGCGGCCTCCTCCCCTCACTCAGGCCCCCTGCCCAGGGCGCAGCCCCCTCATTCAAGAAGCCAGCCGCCCTGCCCACGGGCTGGCCTGGGCTGGGGCACCAGCCTGGGGTGGGCAGTGGGGTGCCTCCCCCAGCTCCCCCTCCCGCCTCTCCGCCCCAGCCCTCCCCCCGCCCCAGCGGCTGTAACTGACATTTTCCATCTGACAGGTTCTGTTTTCCCTGCCTCCGTTGCCAGGGAAACGCAGAGAGGCCCGGCAGCCAGGGAGCTGGCAGCCGCCTCGCTGAGGCGCCCCAGACACACGCACACTTTCCATCATGGGCGCTGCACGGAGGCTTCAGACAACAGAACAACACAGACTAGAGGCTGCAGTGGGGAAGGTCAGGAAGGGCGCCCACAGGGTCATGGGACGAAAGAAGGCAGGCTGAGCCCTGGGGCTCCCACTCGGCACCAACCAGCCGCCTCCCAAGGTCTTTAGTGAGACCGAGTCTCATCTCGGCAGGCAGCCTCGCCCCCTCCTGGGACTCCGGCCCCTGGGGCTGCAGAGGGCTGTGGGGGTGAAGCCCTGGGGCAGAGGATGCTCTTCCCGAGGGACAGGGCACCGGCCGAGCCCTCCACCCTCGCCCACCTCGCACACCTCGCCCACCTCACCGTGTCAGCACAGTTCCGATTCTGCCTCTGCAGTGTTCCAACCCCTCCCCACCTCCACCCCCTGCGACCCCTCTGTGCCCCTGACCCCTGCATCCTTTCCCACGGCCAGTCTGCCGCCAGCAGGGACCTCTCCTTACACACACCTGTCCCCCGGGGAACCCCATGATTCCCCTGGGAGCACCCACTGCCACATGCGAGCCTGGAGCCCAGCGCCGGCACCATCTGACTTTTACTTAGCTTTCCAGCTTCTCCCACCTGCCTTCTGCACCCTGACCTCTGACCCGGCGAGCCCCGCGGAGTCCTGTACTTGTGTGTTCACACCTCCATTTCCTCACCTGGAAGGTTCTTCCTTCTGACCCTGCTCAGGTTAGCAAAGTCCCTCCTCACACCCGGTGAAATGTCACCTCCGGGCGGAACCCCCCACCCGCCGGCCCCGGGCAACATGCCCCCCCACTGACCTCTCAGCTCTTCTGCAGAGCACCCCCTGGGGTGTGGGAGCAGGCCTGCTGCCCTTGCAGCTCTGAGGGCGCTGGGGGCTGAGGGTTCGCCTGCACCTGCACAGTCCAGCGCATACAGCAGGTGCTCAATAAATGCGGTGTCTTCGTCCTTGTGGTGGGGCCTGGGGGTAGAGAGGATCTTGTGGTAGAGAGGACCCGTGGTGACACCAGGAGTCAGCGTCCTGCACAGCACCTGCTCGCACCCGCCACAGGCAGGCCCCGCCCCGCAGGCCCCGCCCCGAGTTGAGCGCCTCCTGTACATGGGTTCCCGGGAGGTCTTCAGCGTGAAGTGTTGGAAAATCAGAGGATCAGCTCCCTGGGCTGCGCTGACGCGTCGCCGCCGCCAGGGGTCGCTGATGGGGGTGAGCAGTGCTGTGCTGGGCTGTTTCTCAGGCTGCTTCCTCCGCAGGGGCCGAGCCTGGCTCACCGCCCAGCCCCGGAGCAGGCAGCCTCCCCAGGCAGCCCCCCTCCCACCGGGCCCCAGGGTTGGTGAGCACAGAGGCGGGACTGAGCCTCAGCGCCCTCCCCCATCCCAGGCGTTCCCTCACCAAGCTCCCCGGCGACTGCAGACCGGGTCCCCACCACCCCACCCGGTCCCTGTTTGTTCCCTACATGGACCCACTCCTCTGGGTCGAAAGGTACTTGCGCCTGATTGGCATCAGTTGGGTGAGACCCAGAAGACATCTCCGCCTTTGTTCAGGAGTCTTTCCAAAAAAAGGAGGGTGGGCGGGAGGCAGGCCCCTCCTCTCCTCTGGCCGTGCCAGCTGGCCGCCCCGCCAAGGCCATGGCTGCCACCAGGCACCGGGAACCCTGGGGTGGCCTCCGGGTTTCAGGATTATCCTCTCTGAGGTCAGACCCAAATCTCGCCCGTCTTCAGTTGACTCGTCTGTAAAATGGGATCATTTCAGGGGCTGCTTCCCAGGGGCTCACGAAGGTTACACCCAATGAGATGCCGTGTGCAGCGTGTTCAGGAGGAGCCTTGGACGCGCCGGGCTCCCGTGGGTGCGATGGGGGTGGCCGAGATGGCGTGGACGGCGGGCTGGCTCCCAGGAGGCGTGTGGAATGTTGGGGGGACCCACACTCTGACCTTTGCAGCCCGGGAGCGCCTGTGCGGCCTTCCCATGCTCCGGGAGGTCGGCCTTTGTTGGCGTCAAGGACAGACCCCGCGGCCAAGAGGCAGCGCCCGTGACCTTGATGAAGCGAGACTCGATCCGAGGCTCTGGCTTGGGCATCTCTGCTTCCTCCTCGGCTCCCAGGTGCCCCTCGAGGGTCACGTGCGCATTAAAGGGCCGCGAGCTTGCAACGCCCTCGCCGGTGCCGGGCCAGGCGAGGGGTCACGCAGGTCCTCGCCCATGAGCACGAATTGTGAGTCGCTGGGTTCTGGCTCCCGCCCTGCTCTCCCAAACGCGGGCCCCACGCGGGCCCCATCTTGGCCCCTCGCCTGGCTCCCGCCCCGCTCCTCCCGGGAGCCTCAGCCCTGAGTCGAGAAGAGTTGGCTGCGGAGCAGACCCCGGCCGGCCGGCCTGGGAAGCAGCGGCCGGACAAGAGAAAGCCTCGGGGAGTTTTCCCGGCAGCCAAGCCCCGATGAGTCAGGGTCTCTTCCCAGGACTGACTGTGCTCCAGGTGACCTGCCGGGTCACCTCCACCCCTCCCGATGTGACCGGTCAGGAAGGGAGGGCTGTGCTGTGCCCAGGCCCCCGGGGAGCTGTGTCCTGCGTGGCTGGGACCCCGGGGAGGACGGCCCTTACGGTGCAGGAAGCCCTCTGAGTGGCTGCCACCTCCTCCCCGGGGAGTCCCCTCAAACGCTCACCTCCCTGGACATGTGGCGCCCAGCTGTGGGCAGCGGGCGTGAGGGGGTGGAGAAGGGGGTCCAGAATGGAGGGGGGCCCTGAGCATCTTTAAGAGGAGGATGGCTCCTCAGGGAACATCACGGCCCCGGGGTCTCTCCCACCACCAGCCCGGGGACCATCCCACGCAGACATGCACACTGCGGCCCAGATGCTCCTGCAGGGCCCAGGGACGGTCCTGGGACCCACAGCGACAGTCTCTGTCATGAGCCCCCTGCCACCAGGGGCCCCCGTGCTGAGCAGCTGCCCCGGAGCTTAGGGGCAGACCAGGTCATGGGTGACGGTGCCCCCGCTGAGAGCAACGGAAGGGCTGGCCACTGCGTGCTCCAGGAGCAGGGAGCCCGCAGGACGCGGGGGGGCCGGCCGCTCCCCCCTCAGGAAGAGCCCACCCAGAGGTCCTTGGGGGCCCTCAGGCTCTGGCCCCCCACCCTCTGGAGAGAACCACCCCCCGCCTCCATCTGCCCGCATCTGCACACACACACACACACACACACATGTACACTCAGACATGCACATGCTCATGCTCACATGCACTCTCACACACACACACTCCCACATACTCGTTCGCTCACACACATACACACATGCATACACTCACACATGCGCGCGCACACTCACACCCCCCCCTTCCAGACATGATGATAGCTCTTGCTCAATAGACTTGGAGCTTTTCCCAGATCAGCAACAAGCAACGAGGAGCCAGGCCTTGGTTCTGCTTCAGCCGTCACCACGTCACCACGTGGCTGGAGCCCAGGATGCTCCAGGCAGCGGCGAGGGAGGGGGGCTGAGGGATCCTCACAGGGAAGCCACTAGGAGCAGCCGCCGCTGCCCCTTCCCCACCCCTGGGAGGGTGGTCCCGGGGACTCCCGCTCAGAGGGGGGTGAGGGGGAGGTCGCCTTCTCTTCCCTCCCTTTGGGTGGGGTACAGAGAGCTCAGGGGAGTTGAGGTCACACCTGCCAGGCTCCTCCCCACACCCCCGATCTCTGCTACCCATCACTTCCTGCAGGCCTCAGTCCCACCTCTGTAAGACGGGGATTTTAATGGCAGAAACCTTTAAAAGCTGTACCAGAGAAGCCCATGGCCGGGCTCACAGAAGCGTTCAGTAAGTGGTTAATGTGTGCGTCGTGAAATAGCTTCGTTAAAAACGGCCTTCTGTTCGAGGAGAGGGCGGGATGGAGACTCAGGGGCCCGGGAATGGGAGTTGATCTTCGAGCTCCTGTGGCGGTGACCCTGCGGCCTGAGCAGGCGGACGGACTCAGGGCGGCGGCGGGAGGGGGTGGATGGTGGCCACACCGCAGTTTCTGCCTGGCCCCGCACAGCCAGCCGCGTGGGTCCCTCTCCTCCTGCCTCCCCGCCCAGCCAGCGAACCAGCCATTTCCAGGAAAGGCACTGTTGCCATGGGAACACACGTCCAATTATTCCACTTGCAGAAAATCACTTATCAGCCAACTTGGCTGGAACATCCCTTCTGCGCAGCAACAACGGCCTCTTGGTTTTCTGCTTCCCCCATGCCCAGATCCCCGAGGGAAGAGCCGCAGGGGCAGGGACTCAGGCCTCCGACCCGGGCCTCGGACCCAGGCCACCAGCCGGGTCTTCTCCGGCCATAGAGCCCCTCCGTGTCTGCAGTTGACGGGCATGTCAGAGCCTCCTGGAGGGGCTTTGGGGGCGCAGGGTACAACAGGACCGAGGCCACTCGCCAGCACCCCTGAGCGCCCACTGAGAGCCTCTGGGCGCTCACCATGGGGACTCAAGGGGGCAACAGAGGCTGCCAGGCTGAGGCCCGTGGGCAGCAGGAGTGGACCCCCGCCTGCGCCGGCCGGAGCCTGGGTGCTGACTGCCCCCCTCCCTTGCTCTGGGCAGGAACCTGCCCTCCGCTAAGTGCCGCCTCCACGCCTCTGGGCACTTTGGCCACTTAGTTCTGGCTCCGCAGCCCCAGCTCCCAACCACATCTCCCCCGGCCAGGTCTGCGCACTCAGGGCCCCGCGCCCAGGTTCCTGCCCGCCCCCGCCGCTCACGGGCCGGCTCTTGGAGGCACCTCGCACTCAGTGGCTTCTACCCTGATGCCAGCTGGCCTGCGTGGGTCTCTCCCTGGGCAAACACAGGGACGCAGGTGAGCACAGAGGCCTTCATTCAGGCCTGTCCGGGGCCTCCTGGGGAGGGAGGCCCGGTTCCCACCTCCAGTGACTCCCAGGCCAGGCATCGCAATGCTTCCTTTGAAGGGCTGTTGAGAGCTGCGGGCAGAGGTAGGAACTAAATGCCCAGGAAACGCCCAGGGAGGCCGGCGGGCTGTGGAAGAGGCAGCCCTGGCCGGGCCCCCGGGACGCGGTCAGGAGCAAGCGCTGGGACATACATGACGTGTCTACCAGCCTCGGAGTCCTGGACGCGCCAAACGCAGCAAATCCGGGGAGAGGGGCCTGTTCGGACATTCCTTCCCGCCCCGGGGGCTGTCTCCTCAGCCTGCTCCCTGCCTCCGTGGCTGGGCCCAGCCTGACCCTCCCCGAGGTCACCACGACCTTGGCCACGGTGGCCAGCCCCTGGGAGGGAACATGGCCCTGCACAGAATGGAAACCCCGGTGGAGGCCGCAGCCTGGCCGTCCGCGTGGCCCACAGGCCTCCAGGCAGCAGGGGACGCAGCGCACAGAGGACGCCGCAGGCCGCGGCCCAGGAAGTCCCGGGAGGACCGCCTGGGCCCACCCCGCCGCCCAGCCCCGGAGGCACCACGTCCCTCCCACCTGGACCTTTCCTCCTAGGGGTGCCGGTGACTCCAGGGAGGAAACCCCACCCTGGTTTCCATTGTTTTTACAGAAAGTTAGTTTCTGCCAAAGGGACACATTCAGATGGAGCAGCCTTTCCCCACCCCCGCCCACCACGGGGTAACCATCTCCCGGCTGCTCAGGGTGGGGGGGGGGGGGCGGCCAGCCTCTCTCCTCCCTGGCGGAGGAAGGCCCCGCCCCTCTCTCTTTAGATCAAATGCAGAAGGTGGAGCACTTAAGAGGGTCGTGCGTGGGTGGGAGGGGGAAAGAGGCATCGGTGAGTGTTCACGGCGCCGGGGTCTCCCCAGGGTCCCGGTCAAGTCCCTCTTTCTGGCTGCTGCACCTTTCATCCCTGCCAGCCGAGGGGGTGACTTCCCCTCGCAGGTCCCTGGCTCCGGCTCCGGCTCCATCACCTCAGGCAGCTGCCAGCCCTGCCAACACCGCCCAGCCTGGAAGGCGGGTCCAGCCCACGCCCCGTGCGGGAGTGAGGAGGTGGGGCCAGCTCTGGAAGGGGTCCTGGGCTGCCCTCTGCCCCGCACCCAGCACCCGAGGGCTCTGCAGAGAGGACCTGGCCCCGGAGCAGGGCACTGGGTGTCTGAGGGCTCGGCTCCCTCGCACGGAGCTCCCCCCAGCAGGCTGCCCGTGAGGAGGAGGATGGCCGCAGGTCTGGGCCGCCCCCCTTTCCTTGGGGATCACCCCCTTGGCGCCGTCTCCAGAGCCTCCGTGGATGTAACTAATAAGTGTGAACACAGGGACAGCGGTTGCCCGTCGGCTGTCAGCGTTGGTCGTTGGTCGTTAAAGGTGGCGACAGCCTCTGTGAGCACCTCTGGGGCCCGGCGCCACCGTCTTCCCTGCAAGTCTGGTCTCGGGGCCAAGGGAGGCCCAGCGAGGCGAGCCTGGGGTCTGGGGCGGGCGAGGAAAGCGGCTGTCTTCTCCCCAGTGGCCCTTGGCAGCGCTGGGCGAGAGGAAGCCTGGGCCGGGTCTGTGATGGCCACTGGGTGTCCAGGGAGCCGAGGGCCCCAGGAGTGTCCACAGAGAGGACCTCGTCCTCGGGGCTTCGAAGAGACAGCGTGGGGCAGGCGGGTCGTGGGAGCCAGGAGGCGGTTCTAGGGCTGCTGGGGCACCAATCAACGCAGCATCTCTGGAAAGTCACCTCATTCATTCATTCATTCATTCATTCAATACACTCTCCCCGGCACTAAAACAGGGATTCTCCTCTCACCAGTAAGTCCTGGCACTCTTTCAACTTGTCCAGAACCGGCCACTCTCACCTCTCCGCCCGCCACCGTGGTCCGAGACCACTGGGCTACTGCAGGGGCCTCCCAGCGGGTTCCTGCCCCGGGCAAGGGCTGCCTGCTCCCGGGCAGCACTGCTGCCTGACGCCCCTGAAAACTCCTGAGGACTCGACTCCGGAACAGGGACGAGGGAAAGAGCTGCGGCTTCCAGGCCAGTGAGCACAGGGGAGACGAGGCTGTGATCCAGGCACTGTGCTCGCGAGGAGGTGAGTGAGTGTGAGAGGCTTCCCTCCGAAGTGGGTCCCCCTTCTCCACCTCCCGTGTCTTCGCCCGGGAGCCAGCGCGGTCCCGCCTGCCCAGGGCCGCGGGGTCCCAACCTCAGAGACCATGCCCCTTCGCGAAGGCTCGGGTTCCGAGTCGGGTTCACATCTCCCCCGGTGGGCTTCTCTCACGGGGACGGAGGGACAGGTAGGGTCCGCCGCCTCCAGCGGTTCTCGGGGCTCCAGCCTCGAAGGAGAAGCCTTATTTGGAAGGGAAACGCTCCAAGCCTCGAGCTGAGTCACCCCGCAGGAATGCCCGTGACGTCTCCGGACAAAGAACAACAGCTCCTCACCTCTGCGGACCTCCGAGCAGGCTGTCTGTTAGCTCCTTGGACCTGCACGGACCTGTGCGCGGCTGGGCCGATAGTTATTGATGAGGGGCACCAGGCCAGGCAGCCTTCCCTGAGGTCACAGGGGGGAGGGGGGAACCGCTGGAGCGGGTGCACCCGCCCGGGGCTGCTCAGGCACTTCCTCCTCACGGCCAGGCCTCCTGGTTCTCTGGTGCAGAACCAGGGCGAAGGCCACACACCACGTAAGCTGTGAGCACACGCAGGCGATGAGGAGGGTGAGGCCTGGCCCAGTCTCCAAGCTGCAGGTCACTGTGGCGGAGGGAGAGCCTTCGGGACCGCGTCACTCCCCTTCATTGCAGCGTCATTTTCCTGTCCCTGCGTGACGGCACCTCCGCCGCTGGCATCTTTTTGTTAATCCTCACCCAAGGATGTTTTCTCCCCCATTGATTTTTTAGAGAGAGTGGAAAGGGGGGGGGGGGGGACAGAAAGAGAGAGAGACATCAGTGTGAGAGAGACACATCCCTTGGTTGTCTCCTGCACGCACCCGGACCGGTGCAAGTCTGCAACTGAGGTACGTGCCCTTGATCAGAATCAAACCCAAGACCCTTCAGTCCGTGGGCCAACCCTCTAACCACTGAGCAAAACTGGCCGTGGCCACAGCTTAGCATTTTAAGGCAAGACTCATTGATGGATGATGTCATGTCTCTGTGGGTCGAGAGTCCAGCATGGCATGGCTGGGTCCTCTACCACAGGGGAGGTCAGGGCTGCGGTCTCATCTGAGGCTCACCTGGGGAAGGGCCTGCCTCCGAGTGCCCAGGGTCATTGGCGGAATTCAGTTGTTTGTGGGAGTGAGGGCGTCCGTTTCCTGCTGGCTGTTGGCCAGCGATCACCCTCACGGCCTCGCTGGTGGCTGGCCAGAACTCTGCTCCCTCTCAGGTTTCCCTCTGAACGTGAATCGGTGTATCAGCCCTGACAGCCGGTCAGGCTGCGGGCAGATCGGGCGAGAAAAAGGGATGTGACTGCACTTCTGTGGACCGTCCAGGCCGAACAAACACAAGATGCTATTGTCATTACGTCACTTCCCGTGTGCTGGGCCGAGCACACGGCCACACCTGCGTCAGCCTGGCCAGCCTGCCCCTCGGCAGCGCCCGGCGCCCAGCCTCCCCCACGGCTGCCCCGCTCCAAGCTTCCCAGGGTCTTGCTTGCCTTTATCCCACCCCAGGGTGCTCCCCGAAGCCGACCTTCCTGGAGCACGTTGCAGGCGTCAGCGTGTTCAGTCTCCCAGCAAACCCATTTTTCAGATGAGGAAACTGAGGCTTAGGGAGGAAGAGAAATTGTCTGTAGTCGGTGAGGCTGGGCCTCCATCTCAGATGTGTCTGGTGGCTACTGTGCCCGGAGCTGTGCCAGGTAACGCCCCCCCCGGCAGTGCTGTGCATTGTAGTGCAGGTAAGTAGGTTACGTACAGTCATTCATTCGATGCATTTTTATTGATCTAATACGTGCCAGGCGCCATTTCAGGGACTGGAGATAGAGCGTGAACAAAACAGACTAAAGTACTTACCTGTGTGGGGTCAACCTTCCAATACTGTTATCTATTCACTGAACGGCTTTTAATTACTGTTTAAAGCCGGGATGGGGGACGCCCGGCCCAGGGGCCGCATTAGGAGGCTCGGGGAATCATGGGGTCTGGCCCTGCCAGGCGTTAGGGGCGAGCTAATGAAATGTCTGACCAAATGCAGCAGGCTGATTTTTACGTTGGTCATTTGAATGTCTCTCAAGCGATGTTGTAAATATCCAAATGTCCCGTGGCCGACAAAAAGGCTCCCACCCCTGTTTTAAAGAGACATTGGTTTTAGAAGGAAAGTTTATGTCGCTACTACCGGTGACAGCCCAGCCCCCATGATCTCACTTCTATGCGGAATATAAAGGACAGAAACCAAGAAAATCGGAACAGGCTCATAGACACAGAGACCAGGCGGATGGCTGCCGAGAGGAGAGGGCCCGGGGGTTGGGTGAGAGAGTGAAGGATGGAGAAGTGCAGGTCGGCAGTTACAGGATCGTCACGGGGATGTAAGTGCAGCACAGGGGGTATAGGCAGCGATATTGTGGCAGTGTGAGGGGTGCCGGGCGGGGACTGGAAATATCAGGGCGGAGGGACACTTTGTAAAGTGTAGGATTGTCTGTGCTGTGCACCTGAAACCAAGACAAAAATAATACCAAACGTCAACTAATTGAAATAAAAAAAAGAAGAAAACCCCTCTGGGATGTTCTGATCCGCAGACATCGATACCATTAAAATCAAGGTTATCAGAGTCCGGCTGTGCGCTCGCCGGGCGCGGCGCCTGGGCCTGCTCCTGTTCCATGAGGGCAGTTTCCACTCCTCAACAGTTCGAACGGACGGCCGAGGGCCCGGGACCCCCACGCCCAGGCAGATGGCCACGGAATTGAGAGCCGATGTGCCAGCCAGGGCTGCCCACAGCGGCCCTCGCCACAGCGGCAAACCGTCCGCCCGCGGAGAAATGAATCGGCAGACTGCCTCTCGATGCCATGGGACACCTTCGGCCACGCCGAGGGATGACGTCTGGCACGCGCTACACCCATGGGCCTTGAAAACATGATGCGAGACGGAAGGAGCCGGACACAGAAGGTGAGTGTAATGTAATTGCGTTTCTATGAAGCATCCGGAATCGGTCATCCCGCAGGGCCGGGGGAGCGGGGACAGGGAGAGTGTGTGTGGGGAGGGGAGTGGGGCGCGCGGGCTCTCCTTCGGGGTAGTGAACATGTCTGAGATCTCCTCAGAGGTGCGGTTGTGCAACACAGAACGTGCGAAACGCCACGGAGGTGTATGTACACGTCACAGTGGTTCGCGGGTAATTCCATGTTGTGGGCGTTTTATCTCAGTTTTGTGTGTGTTTTTAAGGGAGGTTTCCCGGTGTCAACAAGACTGTAAAGACCTCTCTGCCGGATGAGCTTTGCTCCTGGATGGAGTAAAAGGGAAGGGAGAGAATTGCATTTTGCCATCTAATCCCGCTGCCTCCTCAGGTCCTGGCAGTGACCTTGGGCTGCTTGGGAAGGTGACGGGCCCTGTCTCCCGGACAGATGGACAGATATTTATTCCTCGCAGCCCTGGAGGCGGGAGGCTGCTATCGAGGTGCTGGCCTCTCCTCGGCTTGCAGACGGCTGGCCGCCTCTCGCTGTGTGCACACCTCGCCTTTCACCTGTGCCCACGCGTGCCCGGTGCCTCTGGGTAAGCCCGACTCTCCTCTCCTCCTAAGGTCAGGGCCTCGGGTCAGCTTCCTCACTGCCTTACATGTATGGTCGCGTCCTAAGATCAGGGGGTTAGGGCTTCCACATACGGAGTCCGGGGGATGCAATTCAGATCACAACATGGTGCCCGTTAACTGATGACAAGACGTCAGCTCAAGCCCTGGCCGGTGTGGCTCAGTAGATGGAGCGTCGGCCTGCGGACCCAAGGGTCCTGGGTCTGATTCCAGTTAAGAACACGTACCTCAGTTGCAGGCTCCTGCCCAGCCCGGGCCTTGGTCAGGGCGCGTGCAAGAGGCAACCAATCGGCGTGTTTCTCTCACATGGATGTTTCTCTCTGTCTTTCCCTCTCTCTCCCACGCTCTAAAAATCAATGGAAAAATAGCCTCAGGTGAGGATTAAAAAAAAAAAAAAAGATAAGTCAGCTCAAGTCAGAGCTGGAGGGAGCAGAGCAGCCATGAACATGGGAGTCTGCCGTCCACCCAGGAGTTTTCCTCGGCGCCCGCCGCCTCGAGGGGTGTGGGGGCCCCCTGATGCCATCGCGGCTGCCCCTGAAGCTGTGCTGCGGGAGCCAGGCCACCCGTGCTCGCGAGATCTTGTTCCAACAAGCAGGTCCGCCCTGGTCCCGGCGCCCTCACCTTTACAAGCCCCCGGGACTCCCCTCTCTGACCTCCTGCAGGAGGTGACTCAGTGGGAGGGTCACCTGTCCCCGCCCGGTGGGAAGGAGCCACCGAGGTGCACGCCCTGAGCCCAGAGCTGGCAGCTGGAGAGGCGGATTCTCACAGGCAAACACTCAGAACTCAGTGGGGGTTTATTCGTGTGCATCTTTCTTCTCCAGGCGTCAGAGAAATTAACTCGTTAGCGTAAACGGACTTCAAAACAGGGCCTGGCCTCTGCTCTGGTTCGGGGTTTGGCGGCCCTGGCTCGCACTGCCCCAAGCCGCAATCACTTCGCAAGCTGATGAAAGAGATGACAGCTAGTGGAGGGGCGGAGGGGAGGGGGGCAGGAGCGGGGGAAGAGGAGGCCCCAGGGGCCATGGTACTGGCTCTGCTCCTGCAGCTGAGGCCCAGGCTGTCTGAGCCACAAACAGTGCAGAGGGGACCAGCTCCCCACTTGCTCCTCCCACACCCACTGCCTGGCAGGAGTCCCGCCTCCAAGGCTGTGCCCACTGCATTCCAGGCCACGGGGAAGGACACCCCTGAAAAGACGCTCCCTGGAGAAGCTCAGCCGGTGGGCTCCCCCAGCCCCTGTCTCCTCTGGACTGGCTCCTGCACTCGGCTCAAACCACAAAACCGGTTCCCTTTCAAGGGCTCTGCACCCCTCACCCCTGCAGCCAGCCACCAAGCCTGCAGAGCCCGCCCCTCAGAACCCCCTCAGTCCTGTAATGTAATAACAGGGGGCCCTGTTCAAACACATCTTTAAAGTATTAGAAGGGAGGGCCCCAGCTGGTGTGGCTCAGTGGTTGAGCATCAACCTATGAACCAGGAGGTCACAGTTCTATTCCTGTCAAGGGCACATGCCAGGGTTGCAGGCTCGATCCCCAGTAGGGGGCATGGGGAGGGCAGCCGATCAGTGATTCTCTCTCATCATTGATGTTTCTATATCTCTCTCCCTCTCTTCCTCTCTGAAATCAATAAAAATTTAAGTGTGTTTTTTGAAGTATTAGAGGGAAGGGGGGAAAGCCACAGGCCCTTTAAGAAGCAGTTTAGGGGAAACAGGTTGTAAACGACAAGGTGCTTTCATCAACCAGGGCTGGGCTCCTGCCTGCCTGGCGCTGGGGGAGGCGGAGGGGCGGTCGGGGGTGGGGTGGGGGCCGCCTCTGCTGCAGGCAGCACCTCCGGGTGCGGGTGCAGTCGGACAGGCGTGGGGAACCCAGCCCTTCCCCTGGGACATCGCGGGGACATCCTGACCCTCCCCGAGCCCGTCTCCTCCCAGGAAAAGTGGAGATGACAACGTGCCTGAGGACCGAAAGGCCACCCCGTGGGCAGCGCCCACTGCGCGGGCACCGGTGGCCACTGCGCCTCCTCTCCCGGTGTCTCCTGGGGGAGCAGGGAGCTGCGGAGGGGCCCCCGGGCCTGTCAGCTTCCTGCGTGAACCTCGAGGCCCCGGCTCCCTCCTGGGCGCTGCAGCTCCCCGAGCCCCGGGCCCCCTGGCGCTGAGGGAGCTCAGATGGCGGAAGCTCCAGACTGGCTCCAGCCCGGCCACCGCGACCGCACGCTCAGGCTAATTCTGCCAGAAAGACCGGCCTGTGGTTAGGAGGAGCAGCCATTATGGTTTCCAGAAAATTCCTTGGAGCAGGAGCAGCTGCCTGTCATTCCTGCGGCCGCCAGGCCCGCGCGGGGCGGTTTCCCAGCGAGGCCGCTGCCCCCGTCCCCGCGTTGAGCACACCATTGCTTTTCTTCTAAAGAGACAAACCCCCAGCCGTGGGCGCTTCTTGCTCTTTATTTTTCACAGTGACGTCTGGTTCTTCTTTTCTGATCACCCAGGGTGCCTGCCTGCCTCCAGGGACGCAGTGGGGGCCTGGCTAGGGAGGTTCGGGGGGGGGGGGGTCCGGGGGTGAGGCCTCGCCGCCCTACAGGCTGGGGCCGGGCCAGGAGAGGCGAATCTGGGGGAAGGACCGCGAGTCCCTCTCAGGAGGGACGGGGTGAGCCGGAGCATCAGGAGAGGGTTGGCTACCCTGGGCCGCTCTCCGGTCCTCCGTCCAAGGAGGCGCCAGGGGCTGGACCAGAGCTCCAGCCAGGTGGTGCTGAGCAAGGAAACAGCTACGGGCGACCCAGGACCAGGGAACGTGAAGGAGAGGACTCGGCAGAGAGGCTGGGAGGGAGGAGGAGGAGGCCCGGAGAGAGCAGGGTCAGGGGGTCCGAGCGGGCTGCCCTCTCCTCTCTCGGGCCTCCTCCCCTCCCCGGGGGCAGATGACACCTGGCCTGCCACGTCTCCAGGACAGTTGCTGGGAAGAAAGAAAGCGAAGGGCATATCAGCTGTCGGGACAAAGGCCGATGTAGGGATTATCACTATTATTTTCTAAATATATTTTTATTGATTTCAGAGAGGAAGGGAGAGGGAGAGAGAAACGTCAATGATGAGAGAGAGTCATCCATCGGCTGCCTCCTGCACGCCCCCCACTGGGGATAGAGCCTGCAACACAGGCATGTGCCCTGAGTGGGAATTGAACTGTGACCTCCTGGTTGGTGGATTGATGCTCAACCACTGAGCCACGCCGGCCAGGCAGGATTATTATTATTATTATTATTATTCAAAGGAAAGAGGAGGTTGGGGTCCATCCAGGAGCTCACAGCCTACTCCCGCCTTCACAGCACGTTTCCATGGGAGAGGCGTGGGAAGGCCAGGCTGCCCACGGTGCCCTGCACCCACCGCGCTCTGCACCCACCACGCCCTGCGCCCACGGTGCCCTGCACCCACCGCGCTCTGCACCCACCACGCCCTGCAGACACTCGCCTCTCCGGTCTGGCTCGGGTGGATGGAGAGCCTGCCCAGCCCGCGCCCCCGGAGGCCTCCGGGTTTACAGGTGAACTGGGCTGCTTCTGCACCCACGGTGACAGAGTCTCCACAGCCTCGGCCAGGGGAGCTGGCACCTCCTCTCCCCCTTATCATAATCCTGTTTTCTGCCTCCAACCTCTGTAGCTTACAAATCAGTGCTGCTTCTTGGGGGGGCAGGAGGAACGCCAGGAAATGAGGCTGAAAACCCCATTAGCACCCTCATCTGCTGGCCTGCGGGCAGCACCCTGCACGAGCCTGCAAGCACCCGGGGGGCCTGGGAGCACCCGCGGGGCCTGGGAGCCCCCGGGGGGCCTGGGAGCACCCGGGAGCCGAGACACACAAAGGGGAGCCGTGAATACTATCCACCTTGGGGGGGCGGCTCTGAACGGCCAGCCAATGGCGCGGGGCTGCCTCTCCCCGCTGCAGCTCTCCGGCTTCCCAGTGGTTTCCATGGCACCCGCACCTCCGTAATCCTCACCCCACAGCCCTCCTTCTGCTCACCTGGTGTCACCCAGCCAGGGAGGGACGCAGTGGGCGCGACACAGATGCCGCACCAGGAAGTCGTGTGTGTGTGTGTGTGTGTGTGTGTGTGTGAGAGAGAGAGAAAGAGAGAGAGAGAGAGAGAGAGAGAGAGAGAGAGAGAGGGCAGAGCCAGGGTTTGCCTCCAGACTCAGTGGCCGGGCCCCGCCTGGGCTCTCATGGCAGCCCTGGGGCCGGCTTCAGAGAGTCCGGGACTCAGGCACCCCCAGGGCCAGGAGGGGACGTGAACTGCCCTTGCCATGGAGCACCCCTAACCTCAGACCCCCCGGGGGAAGGAGGTGTGGCAGGTCCCCGAGAAGAGCCAGGCGCCTCACCCAGGCACTGCACAGTCCCCAGCCCTGCGAGGGCCAGCAGGCGGGGTCCATGGGGAGAGAACGGCCTGGGAGGCGGACAGGGGTGTGTGCAAGTCTCGGGGGTGAGACTGTGGGCACACACGTGTGTGGGTACGCATGTGTATGTGAATGCCCATGTGTGCACCTGTGCGAGTGTGCATGTGTGTGCATGCGTGTGGGGGTCCTGGGAGAGAGGGGGGAGAGGAGAGCAGAAGCGCCCACGGCGAAGGCCGGTGCTGCCGCAGCGGCAGACGGAAAGCCAGCCTGGGAGGCGGGCACGCCGGGCTCCTGTGTTCACTGCTGGTCACATCGAAGAGCCTGGCGCACAGTGGGTGCACGGGGAGCAGCTGCAGTCCTGGCACCCCCTCCTGACTGCACCTCCCCGCCCTCCCGGCCCCTCCCAGCCTCCCCTGACCCCCCAGGGCGCCCAGGCCTCTCCGCCCGGGCCTCCATCCCCCAGGAACTCGGGGTTTCCTGCCCTTCCTCAGGGGGATCAGGCTGCTTTCCTCTGCTCAGCCCGCACCCTCGCAGGCCTCACGCATCTGGACGCCGAGGCTCCTGTCCACTCTGGCATCTGGGACCGGTGCTGCCTGGAGACGGCTGCGACCTGAGGCCAGGGCCCGCAGAAGGCCCGGGGGACCAGGGTCTTCCCCAGCCGGACCCTGTCCCCACCCCACCCTGGGGACGGTGTTTCCAGCCGTGACGGGCGACGGGAACTGAGCCTTCGGAGGGTGAGGGACCCCGAGCACCAGCGCAGCCCAGACCCTGAGGGCCCAGCCCGGCCCCCACTCTGTGTGGTCTCCTGCCCCGACTCTATTTTGTTATTGTTTGTTGTTGTTAATCCTCACCCAGGGTATTTCCCCATAGATGTTTGAGAGAGTGGGGGGGGGGGGGGGGGGGGGGGGGGGGGGGGGGGGGGGGAGAGACATCCCCTCCCACACGGGGCTGGGGACCAAACCTGCAGCCCCTCCCCCCTCTTTGCTGCTGCCTGCGTGTCTGTGATGCCACGTGGACACTCCTCTCCTGGAGACCTCTCCTGCCCCGAGTCTGGGTGCCTGTCCAGCATCAACACGTGGCCAGGACTTGCCGGATCGCCCGCCTCCCTGGACTATAACCTCCCTGAGAGCAAGACTGGGTCCTGGAGCCGGATGTATGGCCAGTGCCCGGTCCATGGCCGACGTCCATGAAATGTGTGTGACGTGAGCAGAGCACACGAAGCAGAACCCACCCCACCAGTGGCCCCAACTGGGAGCCAGTGACCCAACTGAGATGGTCGGAGCCTCTACCTAAGGGGTCCTGGGAGCACAGCCCATCTCTTGCCCCACCCCATCCCTCCAGCCCCTCTCCCCTCCCCCGCCCCATCCCTCCAGCCCCTCTCCCCTCCCCCGCCCCATCCCTCCAGCCCCTCTCCCCCTCCCCCGCACCCCCTCTAGCCCCTCTCCCCCTCCCCCGCCCCCCTCCAGCCCCTCTCCCCTCCCCCGCCCCATCCCTCCAGCCCCTCTCCCCCTCCCCGCCCCCCCTCCAGCCCCTCTCCCTTCCCCCACCCCATTCCTCCAGCCCCTCTCCCCTCCCCCGCCCCATTCCTCCAGCCCCTCTCCCCTCCCCCGCCCCCCCTCCAGCCCCTCTCCCCCTCCCCCGCCCCCCCTCCAGCCCCTCTCCCCCTCCCCCGCCCCATCCCTCCAGCCCCTCTCCCCCTCCCCCGCCCCCCCTCCAGCCCCTCTCCCCTCCCCCGCTCCATCCCTCCAGCCCCTCTCCCCCTCCCCCGCCTCATCCCTCCAGCCCCTCTCCCCCTCCCCTGCCCCATCCCTCCAGCACCTCTCCCCTCCCCCGCCCCATCCCTCCAGCCCCTCTCCCCTCCCCCGCCCCATCCCTCCAGCCCCTCTCCCCTCCCCCATGGTCCCGCCATCCTTGAAGCCAGCTCCCACTCCAAGGCAGCCTCAGGATGGCTGCCCTGCCACCGACTGATGCAGACTCATCAGCTGTTGCCATGGAGACCAGCCAGCCATCACTCCGCACCCTCCTGCTGCACAAGGTGGGCAGCGCAAAGGTGGCAGCCGGCTGTGCGCAGGGAGCCCTCCCCGCCAGCGCCTGCTCCGGACTCAGACAAGCCTGGGTGCGGAGCGGCCCCCCCTCCTTCCTCCCACAGCAGCAGCGTGACCTCGGGCAGGTCACGTCACCCCCGGAGACTCAGGGTGGTGAGGGGCGAGAGGGACCCTGCTGGGCGGGGGTCTCCGGGTCGTTTGTGAGCCGCCTCTGGGCCACGCCGTCTGGCCAGGGCGTGGTGTGTCCCACCGGCCGCTGAGGGAGCCGGTGCTGCTCACCCCGTCCCACTGCGGCCCGAGCTTCGGGCGGGAGACTCACCTGGACCCGAATACAGACCAGACCCTGAAGGCCTGGAGCTCTGGGCTCACTCCCGCCCTGTCCACCCCAACCTCCCAGAACCGCAGGCCCCCAGCCAGGCCCCATGGGGGCAGCCTCCTCCCTCCCTGCACCCAGCGCCTCCCTCGCCCACCGGAGCCCCGGGAGTTTGTTGAGTGAATAAATGGTCTTAGAATCCGGCCGCCCACTGTCCTGTGCAGCCGTGGAGTCGGCCCTGACCCGCCAGGACAGTGCAGAGGCGGGCACACCCCGAGGCGCACGCACAGGGGAGGGAGGGAGAGCGTGGCCTCCCCTCACCCCCGCTGCTCCGTGGGCCCCTCCGCAGGACCGGGACCGGGGAAGCTGGAGGAGATCTTCCTGCAGACCCCGCTGGGCCGCCTCCTCCCCGGCTGCGTGCAGAGGAGCGGCAGGAGCTGCTGCGGTCCTCCCTGAGGGACTTCCGCTCCTGACCATGCGGGTGTCCACCGCGGCCAGAACTGGAGGTGAGTGCGGGCGCTGGGCCACGCCCGGCTGCGGACACGGGGCTGCGGTCTAGGGGCCCCCGGGGTGCCATGGAGCCACTCCCTCGCCCCCCCCCCCCCCCCCCCGCAAGCATGGAGCTTTCTAGGAGCACGAGGAAGGCCTCCAACTTCCCTAGAACTGCTGCTTTTTAAAAATATATATATATTTTTGATTTTTTACAGAGAGGAAGGGAGAGGGATAGAGTTAGAAACATCGATGAGAGAGAAACATCGATCAGCTGCCTCCTGCACATCTCCTACTGGGGATGTGCCCGCAACCAAGGTCCATGCCCTTGACCGGAATCGAACCTGGGACCTTTGAGTCCCCAAGCCGACGCTCTATCCACTGAGCCAAACCAGTTAGGGCAGAACTGCTGCTTTTTTAAATTATATTTTATTTTTGTGGATTTCAGAGAGGAAGGGAGAGGGGGAGAGAGATAGAAGCATCCGTGATGAGAGAGAGTCGAATCGGCTGCCTCCTGCACGCCCCACACTGGGGATGGAGCCCGCAACCGGGGCCTGTGCCCTGACGGGGAACCAAACCGTGAGCTCCTGCTCATAGGTCGATGCTCAACCCCTGAGCCACGCCGGCCGGGCAGGACCTGCTGCCGCCCCCTGACACACACTGGACACGCCCTCCACGTTCCCTGCTCGCCTGCTCCTGCTCTCGGGAGGACGCTCCTGCGGCCCCGCTTGTGGGTGGAAGCGTGTCCGTTTCCCAGGTCCCTTCCCCTCCAAATCCTCTCCCGGCCGAGAGAGCCATGGAAACACGTCTGACTTGCGCTCCCGCGGGCTCTGAGCGTCAGTGTGAGTCTGAAATCGCTGAGTCATTAATGCTTGACAGCGCGGTCACGTGGGGTTATGCGTCCAAACCCTTAAATGCCGAAAGCTGCTGTATTCCCCAAGCACTTCTTCACCTGCGGTCTCAGAGTGGAGGCGCTGTTCTTCCAATTAAGGGGACCCGGAAGCAGAGTCAGAAGGATCGGACCACCTGCCCTCTGGGGGCCGGAGAGATCGGAGTCCCCTGGAAACACACAGGTCCCCCCTCAAACACACAGCCCCGCTGCAAACACACAAGCCCCCCTGCAAACACACAGGTCCCCCTGCAAACACACAGCCCCGCTGCAAACACACAGGTCCCCCATCAAACACACAGGTCCCCCTGCAAACACACAGCCCCCCCTCAAACACACAGGCCCCCCCATCAAACACACAGGCCCCCCCATCAAACACACAGCCCCCCCTGCAAACACACCGCCCCCCTGCAAACACATAGGCCCCCTGCAAACACACAGGCCCCCCCATCAAACACACAGGCCCCCCTGCAAACACACAGGCCCCCCCCATCAAACACACAGCCCCCCCTGCAAACATACACCCCCTCCTGCAAACACACCGCCCCCTCCCCTGCAAACACACAGCCCCCCTGCAAACACACAGGTCCCCTTGCAAACACACAGGGCCCCCTGCAAACACACAGCCCCCCTGCAAACACACAGGTCCCCTTGCAAACACACAGGCCCCCTGCAAACACACAGCCCCCCTGCAAACACACAGGTCCCCCTGCAAACACACAGGCCCCCTGCAAACACACAGCCCCCCTGCAAACACACAGGGCCCCCTGCAAACACACAGGTCCCCTGCAAACACACAGGCCCCCCTTGCAAACACACAGGCCCCCCTGCAAACACACAGGCCCCCCCATCAAACAGACAGGTCCCCCTGCAAACACACAGCCCCCCTGCAAACACACAGGCCCCCTGCAAACACACAGCCCCCCTGCAAACACACAGGTCCCCCTGCAAACACACAGGCCCCCTGCAAACACACAGCCCCCCTGCAAACACACAGGGCCCCCTGCAAACACACAGGTCCCCATCAAACACACAGGTCCCCCTGCAAACACACAGGCCCCCCCATCAAACAGACAGGTCCCCCTGCAAACACACAGCCCCCCTGCAAACACACAGGTCCCCTGCAAACACACAGCCCCCCTGCAAACACACAGCCCCCCTGCAAACACACAGGTCCCCTGCAAACACACAGGTCCCCTGCAAACACACAGGCCCCCCCCCCCATCAAACACACAGCCCCCCCTGCAAACATACCGCCCCCCTGCAAACACACAGGTCCCCCTGCAAACACACAGGTTCTGCTGACTCCGCCCCCTCCAGGCCCTGCTCCACGCCCGGCCTCCTGTCCCCAGGCCTGTTGGACGTGGGAGCCGGGAGCTGCCAGGGCGGCAGATGAAGCCACAGCCCAGCTGGAGACACAGGACACCAGCCATTAGTCATCCTTCACTGGTGTCGTCAGGCCTGTGACCTCCAGCAGGTGCCACATAAACACACTTAACCTCTAAAGGGCCGGGTGGTGGCCCAGGGAGGGGGCGCCACAGATCCTCACCCACAGGGATGAGCCCCGGCCGCCTCCTCCCTGGCCCTCCCGTCGCTGCGGGGAGAGTTTAGAACGAGGAGGAAGAGCTCACTGTCTCCCAGCCCCATCCATCAACCTGACGGCGCTCCGGCCGCCCGCCCGGAGCCCGGGGCGGGGTTCCAAGGAGGACAGAGGCCAAAGGATGAGGTCAGAGTGAGTGACCGAGCACATCTGTCCAACAGCCCCTGAGCCCTGAGGACGGGGTCTGTCCCGCCAAAGGGGCGAACGGTAGGGAGGGTCCGGGGCTGCCTGGGACCAGGGGCCCTGCCCGAGCCTCTCACCGAGGGCCTGCTAGGCCAGGGAGGCGGGGGGGGGGGGGGGGGGGGGGGATAGGGCATCCAGCAGCCCTCACCACGCCCTCGCTCCTTCGTTCACTCAGCGAAGCCACTGAGCCTCTTCCTCATGCAGCACGGCGCTAGGTGCCAAGGACGCGGGAGAAATCCAAGACAGTCCTGACCTGGGACTCATGGCCGTGGGGGAGGGAGGCAGGCTCACAGGGAATCGTCTCCCTAGCTTGGACGTCAGTTCTAGGATGGGGTAGGACAGTGATGGCGAACCTATGACATGCGTGTCAGAGGTGACACGCGAACTCATTTTTTTGGTTGATTTTTCTTTGTTAAATGGCATTTAAATATATAAAATAAATATCAAAAATATAAATCATTCTTTTACTATGGTTATAAATATCAAAATATTTCTCTATGTGACACGGCACCAGTTAAGTTAGGGTTTTTCAAAATGCTAACACGCCGAGCTCAAAAGGTTCGCCATCACTGGGGTAGGGGAGGCACCATGGAGCCTGAGAGGAGACAGCGCAGATGGCTGGGAGGGGACTTTGGAGCTGGGTCTCGCGGCGTGAATAGGAGTTCTCCGGGCAGACAAAGGGAGCTTGAACGGAGCGGCTAGGACATGGGCGGTGACGAGACGAAGGCCAAGGCTAGGGTTCTAGGCCACCCTGGAGGGTCAGTGAGGCCAGCCCCCGGCCATGCCACCAAGAGGTGGACACGGGTCTGCACGCAGACGCCCCTGCAGGGCTGGCAGGGAGCTCAGGGCTGGCCTCAGCCTCAGCGGCCGGAGGCACCTGCCCGTGGCCTCGCCCTCCCAGAGGGGCCACGGCGGAGGGCCTACGGGTGGAGGGTGCCCGGGACTGGCCCGCCCCACCCAGTGCCGGGCAGCTCCACGGTCCCCTCGCCCAGACCCGCCCCTGCCCACGCCTGCTTCCTTCCCTCCTTTTTTTGTTTGTTTTATTTTGTTTGTTTCAGGCCAAGCAGCATTTTTCTTCAGAGGGTAAGACATAACGAACGTGTATTTAGGAAACTGACGTCCTCCATCGCAGCGCTTCCTCGGGGTCACCTGAACCACCCTTTCTTTTTTAAATGGAATTTATTGGGGTGACATCCCCCCTTTCGTCCTCTGGAAACCCCTGTAGACTCCACGTGCCTCTGGGAACAGAACCTGCAGGACAAGCGCAGGGTGCGGGAGGGCGGGGGTTTAGAAACACACGTCAGTAAGCCCATCAGAAGGAAGAGCTCCGGCCCCCGCAACCCCCCAGCCCCAGCCCCAGCCCCAGCCCCAGCCAGCAACACACTGGTTCCAGCTTCACAATCAGGCTCACTCTGCCCCCAGCGCCCGCCCTCCCTCCGTGGAGACCCGGGGAGGGGAGCGAGCTTCCGGGAGCAGCTCCCAGGCTCCGTCCTCCACGCCCCCAGGTCCCTGGACCAGGACGCTGCCCCCAGGAGCCTTCACGTCACTGCACAGAAGGGAGTTGTCCCAAAGCAGCCCTGGAGCGTCACAGGTGGGAGCCCGGGGCCCAGTAACCCGCCCGGGAGAGTGGGCGGGACGGCCCAGGCCTCCAGGGAGGGCGCCAGGGCACGGGCAGGGGTGCTCGGAGCCCTTCTCAGCCGCCCCAGCAATGGCGCAGCAGGCCCCTGGCTGAGAGCTCACGGTACTTCCCTTAAAGCTCACCCCGAGTTCATCCACTGACTACCCTCTGCCCCCCCCTCCCCAGCCACTGCGCCCCTGCGTCTCTGGTGCAGCTCGCCTCGTACCCGGCTCTGAGGGCCGGTGATTACAGCGGCTCGTGTGTGTGCGTGTGCGTGTGTGTGTGTGCGTGTGCGTGTACATGTGTGTGTGTGTGCGCGTGTGCGTGTGCGTGCACATGTGTGTGTGTGTGTGTGTGTGTGTGTGTGTGACGAGCAGGCTTGGTTAACTAAGACGCCATGGTATGTGGTCCGCTTATTGGACCTGCCCGGCTGTCTCTGTGCGGCTTAGAGGGAGCCAGGGGACACGGTTCTCTCGTGTGCCAAGCACGCGGGACAGGGCTTTCAGGTGCCAGTCCCTGCAGGTGGTTCATGCCCAGGCCCATCTGCAGGTGAGCATGCGTTTCCCCTCCCCCCTGCTCCCCCACAGGCCGCGGGGGACCTGCAGCCCCGGGTGCGGGAGGGAAGAAGCCTGAGCTGGGGCCAGGCCGAGAGCCAGCTCCAGAGGCAAGACTGGGGCAAGTGACGTCACAGGGTCACAGGTCACAGGGTCACAGGTCACAGGGTGGGCTTTGGGGATGCAGCTGGACCGGCCCTGTGGCTGGGGTGAGGCAGGGACGAGCCCCTGGAGGGCAGCCCTGAGGCAGAGGGCTCCTGGGAGCGGAGTGGAAGCTGACGGGGTCTCGGCAGAGGTGGCTGGAGTAGCGGAAGCGCAGAGCGGACAGGCCGGGCCCCTGTGCGGTGGGCGGGCGGGCGGCGACGGCTGCAGGTGCAGGAAGGACGCAGGTGGGCCCGGGAGGTGGAGCACCTGCGGGCAGTGCGGGCGGACCTGCAGGTGAGGCCCGAAGCAGGTGCGAGTGACTGGACCAGGCAGGCCAGGCCAGGGGAGGCCGCCACCATGGCTGCCACATGGGTCTCCAGGGCGGCCGGGTGCTTCTCGCCTGAAGCAGACCCGCCTGAGCGACTCATTATAAAGATCCCTTTCCAGCCACCGCCGCCCGGGCCTCCGGAACTCTAGGCGCGGGGCCTGTCCCGGTGACTTTTGGGATCCAGTGGTGACCAGCATGAGCTTCTGGGTCATCTTCACCAGCCGACACTTAGCACTGATCTGTCTTATGAACTAAGTGACCTACGCCTCCTTTTCCTAGTGTGTCGATGAGGAGTAATAATCCTCCATAGCTACCTCCTTTGATTGCTGCCATCCTATATAATAGAACCCTAATATGCAAATTGACCAAATGGTGGAACAACTGATAGCTACGACACGCACAGACCACCAGGGGGCAGACGCTCAACGCAGGAGCTGCCCCCTGGTGGCCAGTGAGCTCCCACAGGGGGAGCGCCGCTCAGCCAGAAGCCAGGCTCCCCGCTGGCAAGCGCAGTGGCAGTGGTGGGAGCCTCTCCCACTTCCAGGCAGTGCTAAGGGCCCCTTGGGGGATGTCCGACTGCCGGCTTAGGCCCGCTCCCCGTGGCGGGCCTAAGCCGGCAGTCGGACAACCCCGAGGAGTCCCGGACTGCGAGAGGGCGCAGACCGGGCTGAGGGACCCCCCCACAAGTGCACGAATGTCGTGCACCGGGCCTCTAGTAATTTACTAACAATGTACTTACAAGGCCAAGCAAGTGGTAAGTGCTCAAAACAAGCTGTTGTCGTTGTTGTTACCAGTGGCTTAATTCCAATTTCTCCCCCTCCCTCTCCCCTCCCCCTCCCCTCCTTCTCCCCCTCCCTCTCCCTCCCTCTCTGTATTTGTCTGATACTTAGGTAGTCAAGGGGGGTGACACTGAGGGTCAGGGGTGGCCAAGGACTCCAGCTCCGAGGGGCTGAGAGACAGACAGGGACAGTCCCACTCCCCCTGAACCCCCAGTGGGAGAGGCAGTGATGTCAAACTCAGCCCCGAGGCCAGGTGCCCTCGGATTTCTCCGGGGAATCTGCTTCCACCACAAAGGAAACAAACACTTCAGGGCCAGCTTCCTGCTCCCGTCTCACCTCCGAGCAGCCGCCACGCAGAGGATAGAGAGAACCGACCCAGTCCTTCTCCCTCCCACGGGGCCTGCTCAGACCTACAGGGAAGGCGTGACCCCGTTCCACCCACCGCATCTACCCCGGGGCGGGGGGCTGACCAGCCTGGCAGGCAGCCCCACTTCTCCCCTTCCAACCAAGACCCCACCCCCCGCCCCTCCCCACAGCCCCATCCTTCTATGCCCCACGCTGTCCCTGGCTGCCTGCCCCAGGAAAGGACAGAGGTGATCCCGCCCCCGCTCCCCCCCCCCCCCGCCCCCCGCCTTGCTCTATGGCCTCCCACCCATCCCTGCCCATTCGGGGCACAGGGACAGGTTGTGTTGCCTCCATTAGGGACCACAGCACCAAAACATAATAAAAGAAAATGAATGTTTTCTCTGAAAATCCATTAGATGTGTTTCTGTTGTAATTTAATAATGGGATGGGAAACTACAGCAAATTACCGAAGTATATAATTAAAGTAAATCTGTTTTAAAGTCCTTCGGATCGCTGCCTCTCCCCTCCTCACCCCTTCCCTGTTCCTGAGTGTGTGGAGGGGACGGCAGCCGCGGATGCCCAGGAAGCCGGGGGTACCTGGTGGCAGCGGCGACTCCCTTGACCTCTCTGAGGAAGCACGGCCTGCCCAGCGGTGGCCGCGGCCCCAGGCTGGGACCCCCGTTGGCCGCACAGGGAGGGAGCGGCCGACACGCACAGGCTGAGGTCAGGCCCCAGCACCCACCTCTGCTCGCTCCTCAGGGCGAGGGCTGACGTTTGTCCTTAATGCCGAACCGACCACGCCGAGGAGCGGGTGGCGAAGGGGAAGAAGGCGGCGTGTGCCCTGGGGATGCCCCTCGTGAAGGGCAGGGGCCGCTGGCCGCGGACCTCAGACCGGCAGCGACTGTGTTTCAAGATGGTCTCGTGGTTCCAGGCACAGGAGGCTCCGACTCCGAGAGGCGCCGTGTTCTTCAGGGTCACCCAGCGGCAAGGGCAGAGCTGGGACTCGTCCAGCAAGCACTTGACACCTCCCGGGAGCCCTGGGCAGGGATTCCTACCGCCCTCAGAGCCCCGTGCGGCCCCCAGTCCATCACGGCCACGGTCCAGGCGGAGAGAGGGGAGGGGAAAGGCTCCCTGCGTCCAGGGCTGCCTCCCACTCTCGGGGGCTCAGCGGCAGAGGTGGGGGTGGGGGCCCAGCCGGGCGCCATCAGACCAGACCTGGGGTCCCGCACGCATGTCAAAACCTGGAACAGGTCCAGGCTTCAGACCCTCTGGGGTGAGTCCCCGCCCCAGAAGGCAGGGGTGGGTCCTGGGGGCTCCCTGAGGCTCTGCGGCCGGCCCGGCCCAGCCCAGCGCAGGAAGGGCCGGCTGAGCCTGCGGTCGCCCACAGGATCGGGATGAAGGCATTTCCACGGCGCATTCAGGCCCGGGACGGTGGCCGCCCCTTTCCATAGCCCCTGGGGCCTTGGTGCTGCCGGTGCCGCAGAAAACCCAGTGACCGGATCGGAGATTAGGCCACAAGGGCCACTTTGTTCGCACCTCGAGCTCTTGACTTAAGAGAGAAAATGACCCCCACGGAAAGGAAGGACTGCCCTGCGCACTGACCCCGCCGCCGCGGCCCTGGCAGGGCCCGTCCTGCCGGCTCACCCGCCTCTTCTCCAAAGGAGAGGACCTCCCCACCCCCACAGGAGGATGATTGAGAGGTGTGGGCTCTGCAGGCTCGTGTCCTATGCAAATGAGATGCAAAGTGGATGCAAATCGGAGCTGCTCTCTCTGAATCTCCAGTTGTCATCTGGTAGCTGAGCCGCCAGCCCTCCAGGCGCTCTGAAGGCCACCGTCTCCTTCAGCTCCGCGTCCGTCCGTCAAGGGCAGGGAGCTCTGGTGACAGGACAGGACAGGGGGGAGCCGGGCTTCACAGAGGACGGGGTTGCCCACTCACCGCAGGCATGACCGACCCTCTGAACGCCGTCCTACCTGGGCTCAGGCCCTGACACGTCCTCTCCACAGCCCTCCTTCCCCGCTCCAGAGCCGCGCCCACAGACATGCACCCCCAAAGGCCCAGGGCACGCCCGCCTGGAAGGCACAGGGACTCTAGAAGGCCAACGCGTCCCCCACCCCCCTGCGCGGGCGGCGAGAGTGTGGCGCAGTGTGGAGGGTGAGTCTCCACCAGGATTTCTGAGATGGCCGCCGTCTGGGGCCGCTTCCGGCCCCCGGAGAGCCAAGTGGGGGAGCCCCCCTGCTCGTCCAGGACTGCACCTCGGAACTGCTCCTCAGAGCCGCCTGGGCCGCACGCTCAGCCGCATCCGGCACCTGGAAGCCCCTTCGGAAGCGCTCCTTGTCCATCCAGGAGCCGCAGGGCTCTGTGCTGGAGAAGCAGCCAGGCCCAGGGCCAGGTCACGGCAGAGAGAAAGGAGGCCCCGCCGCCCGGGGCAGCGTCTGCAGGATCGGGGAGGCGAGGCCCCGAGGCAAGGGCTCGGGAGGCAGAGGACAGCGGCTGTGAGAGAAAACTCGAGAACTTCCAGGGGAGGGGCCCAAGGGCCAACCTTTCCCCCATCCCGGCTGCTCTCCAGACAGCCCTGGGCAAGCACAGGAGAGTCCTGCTGCCAAGGGTGCCCTCTGACCCCGAGGGGGCGCTGGCACCTCCCCCCGACATTGGGCAGCCCCCCGGAGTCCGGGCTGCAGGAGACCCGCGGGCACTTGTTAGAGCCAGTGAGCACAGACATGGACGTGCGGGTGGATCCAAAGGCCACGGGGATCTCTATAGAAACAAAACAGACAAACAAGACTGATCTGCCCAGGACCCCAGGGCAGGGACACCCTGGACGCTGCCTGCGCGCTCTGTTCCCGGCCTCCCTCCTGCGGGCCCCTGGCTGGGCCTGGCGTCGCCGCGGGCTGCCGGGTCAGCAGCTGCCGGCTGGCCCTCGGGGTGTGCAGCTCGGGATGCGTGGCCTCGGCCGGCCACGGGGGACTTGACTGTCATGACAGGTCTGCGATTGTAAAAGAAATGATTTAAAAATTGGTTTCAGTCTTTGCGATCCGAGCGATCATCTGTTTCCTCACTCACACACTAAATAAGCCCCTAACGCAGTGGTTCTCAACCTTCCTAACGCCGAGACCCTTTCATACAGTTCCTCCTGTTGTGGTGACCCCCAATTTCATTGTTACAAATTGAACATCATTAAAGCATAGTGATTAATCACAAAAACAATATGTAATTATAGATGTGTTTTCCGATGGTCTTAGGCGACCCCTGTGAAAGGGTCGTTCGACCCCCAAAGGGGTCGCAACCCACAGGTTGAGAACCGCTGCCCTAATGAATCGTGGGCCTGGACGCAGGAGGCTAGGTCACCATGCTCTCCTTTAGGACGCTCTCTGTGTGGAGTCCGAAGAGGCCCTTCAGCATCTTCCTCCCGAGGTGCGGGGCGGGGCCTCAGCAGGCGGCGGGCTGCTAACGGCATGACCGCAGTTTTAAGCCTCGTAGGTGCGGGCAGGCTCTGCCTTCTCCGGAGGCGCAGGGTGAGGGCTGGTTTGTCCTGTCAGAGATCGGGGCTCGCCTGGCTTCCCGGAGGAGGAAGGGAGGATGAGCCGGGCCGCCGCGGGCCCTCGGAGCCGCCAGAGGACAGGCCACCTCTCCCCAGTAGGAGCCAAGCTGGTTTCTCTCCACAGAGAACTGAGCTTCCAGTTGTTGTAACGGCGCTGCTCCCAGGGAGGAAGGGAAAACCTGCACGTTCCAGCCCAGAAAAGAAAAGCAAAAGAGCGTGTGCACGCATGTGTGTGTGCATGTGTGCATGTGCATGTGCGCGCGTGCATGTGTGTGTGCATGTGTGCACGCATGTGTGTGCGCGTGCGCGTGCATGTGTGTGTGAGAGACAGTCCAGAGCCGGGAAGAGCTCCGTGCGTTGGAAGAGCAGGAAGCGGGCAGTGGCTCAGGCAGCGGTGCGGAGAGGGTGCCCACGGGGCGTGCGCTCCAGAAATGGGCTCCGTCCACATTCCCCACAGAAAACGTGCCTGATGGCCACCCCTCCCCTCCCACCCAGAGGCCCCCGGGCAGCCGTGTCCCTGCCCCAGGATGTAACACAGGACGGAGAGCGCCGGGCTCTGCGAAAACGCACTCCGTCCATGTCCTCCAGCCGGCGCCAGACCACGGCCGGGGTCGAGGAGCACAGCCCGCCTGCGGGGCAGGGCAGTGGGCACAGGGCTGGGCAGGGCCTAGAGCCGGGCCAGGAGGGCGGGGGGAGGAGCCGGGGGGGGGGGGGGGGCACGGTCAGAGCCAAAGGCGCAGAGGCTGAGGCCGGGGGAGGTGCTGCGGGTCCTGACCAGGAAGAGAAGCCGAACCCAGAGCTGCAGCCGCGTGTGGACGGGGCTGCACTGAAAGGCTGAACGAGGAACTGGAGTCTTTTTTTAAAAATATTTTTTATTGATTTTTTACAGAGAGGAAGGGAGAGAGATAGAGAGTTAGAAACATCGATGAGAGAGAAACATCGACCAGCCGCCTCCTGCACATCTCCCACTGGGGATGTGCCCGCAACCCAGGTACATGCCCCCGACCGGAATCGAACCCGGGACCCTTCAGTCCGCAGGCCGACGCTCTAGCCACTGAGCCACACCGGTCAGGGCAGGAACTGGAGTCTTAACTCCCTCTGGGCTGCGAGGTTCTCTCAGCTTCTCGGTTAAAGAACTGGAGACAAATTGAGTTCAAGGCCGGTCCCCGTCCGAGCTCAAGTTTTATCCCGACAAGGCCTTCATGTCCGCGAGCTTTTCCTGTGAAGCTGTAGCCACATCGAACGGAAACCCCACCCCCGCCCGCAGCCACCGGGTGGCACCGCCTGAGGGAGCCAGGCCGCCAGCGCCGCAGGGGCAGTCACCACATGCCACGTGCACACCGTCCTCACCTGCCCGAGGCCCCGGGCTGTGGCTGCCATGGCCCAGCCCCCAGCACGGAGGAGCGCCGCCCAGAGGAGGTGCGGTCACGGCATAAACACCCGCACACAGTACACGCCCGGCTCTGCACGGCACCACCACCCACCGGGTTACTGGGTGGACACCTCCCCCTCCATGCCAGGCGGGCACTATCCCTCCATGCCAGGCGGGCACCATCCCTCCATGCCAGGCGGGCACCTCCCCCTCCATGCCAGGCGGGCACCATCCCTCCATGCCAGGCGGGCACCGTCCCCCCGCCCGGCTCCCTGCAGCTCTCCCACCTCCACACCACGCTCCACACTGGGCTTTGAAGCCGTGACACGCCGGTTCCTCTTAACCCGGGAAGGTGCGCACACGCCGACATTCACTAATGGCTGCATTTCCCCAGAATGCTTTGCTTTCCAGAAGTCAAATCGGCACTGAGTCCAGGTTACTGTTCCTCTGTCACAGGCATCACACGCATCTCTGGGACTTGAAAGGAGGGGACTCCACCCTTGACCGGCGGCGTCTGGTTCATGTGAAGGTGAGAGCTTTCCGCGTGTGCCTCAGTTTCCTCGTCTGTGAAATGGGAGCATAGCAGTACCTCCCTTGTAGGGTTGGTGTAGTAAATGAGTTGCTCCGAATACAACTTGGAGCACAGCTTGGTCCATTGTGTTGCTATCATCACCATCATCTGCACTAACAAGGGCCTGAGGACTGCAATTCTGCACTGTCGCCAGCGATGGCTGTAAAGCCACACATCTGGTCACTTCCTCTCCCTGGCTCCCCAGTGCCCTCAGGCTATCTCTTTGCATCCGGTCCCCACTGACCTTGACAACCTCATCCTGCACCAGGCACCCCCACTCCGCCAGCCACAAGCAGCCAGCTTCCCCCGAGAGGGTGCAGACGGGTCAGCCCCAGAGACAGCTGCCTCCTAAATTCGTTGAAAGCGGTGGAGTGGGCCTGCACAGCCTCTGCTCAGAACGGGCCCTGGGCAGTGTCCTCGGTGTAAAGGCAAAATGCAAATGATGCGTCTGAAATTAGCAGCAGCTCAGATGGGGACTCGGGGGCAGGGAGCTCTTCTTTGCAAAGCAAATGCCGCCCAGGGGTCGGCAGCCTTTCTCCCTGCAGGTGCACATGGCCTCCCTTGTATTATTCTTTAAGGATGAGGTCGCGAGGCTAACTCTACTCGGAATAGTCAACCTGCCATTCCAGCGGCCTGTCCTCAGTCTTCACCACAGAAGCAGAAACACCTTCTAAGATTCCTCAACCAGATCCGCTGGGCGGCGGGGAGGACAGAGAACGTACAAGGAAGAAAACCCCGGTGGGCGCTGAGGAGTAAAATATTATCCTAATTAAGCAAGGGGGGGGGGGGAGCTAATACACTCGGGTTAAAAAATGCAGTTTCTCTTTTGCTTTTTTTTTCCTTTTTGCAAATTGGGTCCCCGTGTGCTGCGTGGTGACTGATGTGATGTATTCCGGGCTTTCGGAGCAGGAGGCGTCACCGGGGCTCCATTTGTTATGTTTATGCCGATAGAGATAAATCTCGCATCGGAGGAGGTTGCTCACGCTCCGAGGGCGTCTGGGGAGTCCCCGCGTCCCTGGCGCGCGGCTGCGGCTGCGGCTGCGCTGCACGGTCTCGTGGAGGAACGCGCCCTTTGGCCTGATCGATGGCGGTGCTTCTTCATTACTTCTGCGGGCTGCGGATCAATAGGCAGGCCCGCGGAAACAGAACCGATTTTTTCTTAGAAAAATCAATGGCGCGGAATATTTTTTACCGACTTGAGCTCGCGTGGCCGTTGTCCTGGGTGTGCGGTCTCAGGTTTTTCATGTGGTTTCTTTCCCAGGGCTGCCTTATAGTGACCCAGGGCCAGAGCCTCATCTAAAAGGTCGTATCTGGCCCGGCCGGCGTGGCTCAGTGGACAGAGCATCGGCCCTCGGACTGAAGGGTCCTGGGTTTGATTCTGGTCAAGGGCACCTACCTCTGTTATAGGCTCGATCCCCAGCCCTGGTCAGGACACGTGCGGGAAGCAACCAAGCGATGTGTCTCTCTCACATTGATGCTTCTCTCTGTCTCTCCTCCTCCCTTCCACTCTCTCTAAATACACACACACACACACACACACACACACACACACTGAGTGGCCAGATTTTTATGACCACCTGACGCTTGTAGGCAAATTAGCTATAATTTCGTGCTGAAGTTGCTAGAGGGCCAGGCCATTATAAATAGGGAAGCAGGTTGTTTACCACGACAGTAGAAGTGATTTTTTTCTGAAGATATGGGTAAACAACGCGATTTAACAGCCTTTGAAGGTGGGATGAGTGTTGGCGTTCAGAGCCATGGAGCGAGTATCAGCAAAACAGCCGAAGGCCTGTTCGAACACCTTTGCTGTCTGCAGTTACCAAGATAAAATGTCTCCAATTCGCACAGGGACACAAGGATTGGACAGTCGAGCGCTGGAAAAAAGTCATGTGGTCCAATGAATAATGTTTCCAGTTGCATCATGCAGGTGGCAGAGTGAGAATTTGGCGGAAACAGCATGAAAGCATGCACCCCACATGCATGGGTACAACCCTTCAAAGCTGGTGGGGGCAGTGTTATGGTTTGGGGCATGTTTTCCTGGCATGATTTGGGCCCTTTAATTCGTGTGGAACAACGTCTGAATAGCACAACATACCTAAATATCGTTGCTGATCAGGTTCATCCTATCATGTTGCTGGCGTATCCCAATGGAGATGGCTTCTTCCAACAAGACAGTGCGCCATGCCACGGTGCTCGTATTGTGCAGGAGTGCTTTCAAGAACATGAGGGAGACTTTACCTTGCTTAGGTGGCCCCCACAATCACCAGATCTCAATCCAATTGAGCATTTGTGGGACGAAGTTAAAAGAGCCATCAGGCAGCTGGTTCCACAACCATCAAATCTCACAGAACTGGACAGTGCTATTCATCAGGCATGGTGTCCGATTCCTCGCATCACCTTTCAGCATCTCGTGGAGTCAATGCCAAGAAGAATCGCCGCAGTATTGAAGGCAAGAGGTGGCCCAAATGAAGTACTGATGGGGTGGTCGTAATAATCTGGCCGGTCAGTGTATATATCAATGGAAATATGTCCTCAGGTGAGGATTAACAACAAAAAAAAATTTTAAAGGTCGTGTCTGGTTTGGCCGGCGTGGCTCGGTGGTTGAGCGTCGACCTATGAACCAGGAGGTCACTTTTCGATTCCCGGTCGGCGCACAGGCCTGGGTTGTGGGCTTGATGTCCAGTGTGGAGTGTGCAGGAGGCAGCTGATCCCTGATTCTCTCTCATCATTGATGTTTCTCTCTCTCTCCCTCTCCCTTCCCCTCTGAAATAAATAAAAATGTATTTTAAAAGAATAAAAATAGATAAGTAAATAAAAGGTCGTGTCTGAAAGGAGAAGAGTGAGTTCTCTGGGGAAACAGAGCCCCCAGCGCAGCCCCGAGCCCCCGGCCGGACCCTCCCGCCTGCTGGAAGGCCCTGCGTTGGCCGGTCCCTGCACGTCGTCCTGTGAGCGACATCTGTCAGGGGCCTCCTCTCGGGCTAAAGATGTGGAACTGAAACTTCTTGGAAAGCTCGGACGGGTGGCTGCAGGTCCTCATTCTGAAAGCAGAAGGAAGCTCCGCGGGCCTGACGGTGAAAGACGGCCTCGCTGCGGCCGCCGGCCTGGCCACCGCGCGTGCACGCGTCTCTCTCCCCCCGAGGACTCGGAGGGGCGGCTGGAGCTCCGGACACGGGGCTCGGGCTTCGGAACCACAGGAGGCAGCCAGAGCCTGGGGCCTGGGCCAACGGGCCACACGCATGTGGGCTTTTATAGTCCACAGGGCGTCACCCCCCACCCCGCCCGAGGGAGCGCTTGTGGACACGCCATCCCTCCCGAGTCCCGGCCCTTCGCGGGCAGAGGCCGACACGACCCGGTCCCCTTTGCTTGCCGCTGTCTTCCCGCCTGGCATGACCCCGACGGCATCCATAAAAAACAACCCTTCCACTTACAGAAGCCTGGGCGGAGCCAGCAGGACGGCCGAGCGGAGAGCTCTCCGGCGCCCGCAGCAGAGGAATCACAGGCTCCCGGCGGCGTGATAAATAACGAAGCTGTAATCCCGCCAGGAGCCCGGTGATGACATCTCCAAAGCTCCCCGCTTTGTTCCGCTGCGCATGTCATCCGAGCAGCAGGCCGGGAGCTCGGCCGGAATTTATGTCCGTTGGGGAGGGTCTGGGCCTCAGCCTCGTCCTCTTCCCTCTGGCTCTCGCCTTGGGCTCGTCTTTTGGTCCCTCGGGCGGTCCCTCGGGCCTCGGGCCTCCCCGCACGCTCCCCCCGGGGCAGACGGCACCAGACGAGGACCTGGAGGGTTCAGGTCAGTGCAGGGGCGAAAGCTTCCGGGTGTCCGGTCTCTGCCATCTGCCAGTTTCTGTTTTTCCCTCTGGGTGTGTGTGTTTGTGTTTTTAAAAATATATTTGTGTTGATTTCAGAGAGGAAAGGAGGGGGAGAGAGAAGTAGAAACATCAATGATGAGAGAGAATCATGGATCGGCTGCCTCCTGCACAGCCGCCACTGGTGATCAAGCCCGCAACCCGGGCCTGTGCCCTGACCGGGAATCGAACCTCGACCTCAGGTTTATTGGTCGATGTTCAACTATGAGCCACACCAGCCGGGCTTCCCCCTCCATTTGAAAGGTTCTGAGTTGAAGAAGGACAGCTGGGGCGGAGCGCGAGCCTGACCCTTCCTACAGGACCGAGAGCACCTGGAGCCGCGGCGCTGACCACCTGCAGACAGACAAACGGCCGCCGGAGAATGGAGACGCCTGTCCCTTTGGGGCGGAGAGCAGGGGTGGGGGGCCCAAGGTATGGGGGCATGTCTGCCTTGTTTAGCATCAGAGGAGCATTAGGGAAACATTGCAAAGACTGAGGACCAAGCGGAGGGTCTTTTAGACCCAGTGACTGGGGGGAAATTTCTTCCTCTGAGACCATGTTTTGGCCTGCTCGATTCAGGGCACCTAACGCAGGTCTCAGCCCAGCGGCGAATGGGCCATCGAAGGACCCCCCGCGAACCTTTCCCGTCGAGCTGTTCAGACTTCAGCTTGGATCCACAGTGGACTGAACTGGGTTCCACTGAAGCCAAGACTCTGAGGAAACGTTAAAAGGAAACACCCACGCGGCCACGACAATGTGGGAACAAGACAATCTGTGTCTGTCTCCAAACGCCTGCTTCTCCTGACTGGCTGGTGTATCCCATTGGTTAGAGCACCGGCCCGCGAGAACCAAAGGGTCACGGGTTCCATTCCCGGTCAAGGGCGCGTACCTGGGTTGTAGGTTTGATCCCCGCCCGAGTCAGGGTGTGTGCGGCAGGCAACCGATGGATGTGTCTCGCTCGCCTCCAACCTCCTCCCTCCCTCCCTTCCACTCTCTAAAAATCAATGGAAGCCCTGGCTGGTTCCGCTCGGTGGATAGAGCGGATAGAGCGTCGGCCTGCGGACTGAAGGGTCCCAGGTTTGATTCTCCTCAAGGGCACAGGCCCAGGTTGTGGGCTCGATTCCCAGGAGGGGGCGTGCAGGAGGCAGCCCATCAATGATTCTCTCTCATCATTGATGTTTCTACTTCTCTCTCCCACTCCCTTCCTCTCTGAAATCAATAAAAATATATTTTTAAAAAATAAATAATAGAAATCAATGGGGGAAAAAAATTCCTACCTCTCAGAGATGGACCCAACAGGCCGTTAACTTGCCGGATAAATGCCCACCGAGGCCGCCGGGTGCCAGGCACGCCTCGGGGAGCGGCTAACGACAGGAAGGGGCCTGCCCCCAGGGGGCCCGCGTTCTGTGATGGGGACAGGGACCACGCCCACACGGATGTGACGCCGACCCCATGGGCGCAGGGATTGTCTGTGTGGCCACTGCCGCTCTCGGTGTCCCGGAGGCTCCAGACGGCCTGTCCGTCTGTCGGGCGGGAATGAGCACCTCCTGAGGAGAAGCACAAGGTCCTGCAGGCCCGAGGGAAACACCCGTGGCCCTGGAGGGGCAGGACCAGACCTGTAGCCCGAGCGACCTCCACGCACCAATCAAGCCCGAGAGAGGCCCACACACATAACCACGCACACAACACATCCCTGACTTGGGAAGGGGGAGGGGGGAGGGGGGAAGAGGGGAGGTGGTTTCCACCCGTCAGTATGCAAATCACCCGCAGAGATGAATGATCTGGAAGGAAGGCAGGCAGGGTTCCCAGAGGGAGCCATTTGTCATTCCTACTCCCCAGGAGTGAGCCATCCCACTCCCCCCCACCCCTGCTCCCCCCCCAACTCCCATCCCTCCCTCCCACCCAGGCAGCTCACTGGGCACAGGTGCTGGGCACATGGAGGCCTCCCCGACCTCCACCTCCCGCGTCTGGACAGGCTGGACAGGCGCGGGGCCCGCCTCCCACAGCCTTTGGACTTGGGGTGCGGCCTGGGCGTGGGAACCACACGGGAAGAGGGCCCTTTGTCTCCTTGAAGGACAGCGTGAAGCCGCAGACCTTTCTTTGGGGAGCCGCTCTCAGCTCGTTGACAAGCGCACGTCCTGTGCTTGAGCGGCTAAGATTTTCCGTGACGCCAGCAGAGCCCAGCAATACGTGAGGTTCGCCCGGCGGGCCTGGCACGGGCGGAGGGAGTGTGGGGCCCGGTTGTGTTCCAGCAAGAATTTGCGAAACGCCCCATGCATAACCGGGTGAGGAGGGATGGATGGAGCGATCGCTCCTGGCGACTGTGAATTTGCCAGAAGTTCACCCCAAGGCCTCCCACCCTTTTCTATTCGGAACTCCTTGTCTTGAGAGCAAAGGATGGTGTGCATCGCGCTGGGCAAGGCTGGCACGCTGGCCGGGGGCGCGGATGTACACAAAGGCCACGCCCACGGCTGCTCCTGCCCTGTCCGTGGACAGGCTCCCGGGCCTGGAGACCCTCTCCTCCCGCTCCCAGTGATGGGCTGGCTTCTGCATCGCACCCCTTCCCCGAGCTCAGAGCCTGGTCCGTGTGGGGCTCAGGGTGAATTAATAAGCAGACGGAGGAAGCCCCTCCTCGGACCGCACAGCACAGACCTCATTCTGCAAAGAGAGATGCTCTTTGGGGTGGAACCCACAGCCTTTGTGTGAAAAGCATGTGATGGCCTCGGCCCGGTCAGCGTGGCTCAGGGGCTGAACATCGAACTGTGAACCAGGAAGTCACAGTTTGGTCCCCGGTCAGGGCACAGGCCCGGGGTCAGGGCACAGGCCCGGGTTCCGGGCTCGATCACCAGGTGGGGGGTGTGCAGGAGGCAGCTGATCGATGACTCTCTCTCATCTTCCCGTGGACCTGAACAGAGCTTAGCTGCTGTGGCCCCGGTGGCTGCACTGACCAAGGGCAGGCTGGGCAGGGGCCACGGGGCCACGGGGCCACGGGCAAGGAAAGGGCGCTCAGTGTGACTGCACCGGCAAGGAGGGAGGTCGTGGGGGGCACAGCTGAGCAATGCGGGAGGAAGGCGAGAGGAGGAAGGCAGCCATTTCTTAGGGACAGTGAGGCCCAGCTGTGCTGTGGTCAGAGTGGAGGAGAGGGGCAGAGAGGAGGCAGGAGGAAGCAGGCTCAGTAGGTGAGGAGCCGGGGAGGGAACCCATGGCTGTGGGGGGATCCAGGCTTCCTTAGACCCGGGCAGGGGGGACCCATTGCCCACCGGGGCTATTTGGTCTGGCTGCCACTCAGGGACCCTGGTGGGGTCTCCTCGTCCCTCCCCCACACCCAGCTGAGGGTCCGACCCCCTGGTTAGCTGAGCTGGCCCCGCAGGTGGCAGAGGGGCGGGCAGCCACCTGAATCCCACGGAGCACTCCGCCTCCAGCCCTCGCAGCTGTGGATTAGAGTCACCTGGGAAGCAGGGCTCATGCAATGGGCTCCACGTGGGAAGAGGTGCAGCCATGGCTCTTCCGCCTCGCCCGCCCACCCCCCACCCCCACCCCGAGGAGGCTGGGTCAGAGGGAGGGCCTTTCCAGGGAGCAGGAGCCGCCACCGCCATCCTCCCGGGAGGTAAGCAGCCCGCCCAGGGCCACACAGCTCCCGCCCACACAGCCCGGCTGACCGCCTTCAAGTCGGCATCAACCATGGCACCTCTCCCTGCCCTGGGTCCACCCGCCCCTGAGCCCAGGGACAGGCCTCTCCTGCTGCCTCCCTCGGCCGACAGCAGCTTTGGGGGTGACGGTCTGTCCTCCAGGAGCAGGAGTCCCCGTGCCTGATCTTAGGAAACAGGGACAGGTACGGGGAGGCGTCACTTCTGGGCAGAAGCAGAGACCAGGAGGGCGGACATGAGCCCTGGTGAAGCCCAGGCCCCCTCCCCCGCTTCCTTTCCCTAGCCCCCTCTTGGGAGCCCTGGGTCTCTCACTGGGAACTGGGGCGCCTGTCACTTCCTAGCACCCCAAAGCTGGCTTCCCCTCCCTCCCCTCTGTGCCCATTCCTGGCCGTCCCAGGGCCCCAGATCTCCTGGGAGCAGAGCACAGGGCTGTGGCGGAGTCAGGCGGTTCGCCTCCTCCGCTGAAATCAGGTGGCACCAGTGGCCGGGTGGGCCCGCGGGGTAGGCCGGCCTTCCTCTGTGTAGAAGACGGTGCCTGTCCTGGGTGGGGGCTGGCCAGGACGGGCAGCCCAGCCCAGAGCCTTGCTGCTTGTTGGGCACTGGCTAGAGCCTGGAAAATTCGCCCACGGCCGATGTGTTTGAGGATCACGGGGCCTCCTGGCGTCCACTGAAAAGCCACCGTGGCCACAGTCAGGCCTGACCCCGAGCAGGCGCCGCAGGCACACCGCCAGGGCAGCAGGAGGGGCCGGTGCCCGGACGTCATGTTTGAGAAAAGGAGGCTCCAGGCCCAGGGCCGGGGCCCAGTGCGAGGCTCTCCACCCGCTGTTCTCAGGTCCTGCCCTCTCCCTCCTTCCCCGGCCCCTTCCCGGACAAAGGGAGACCCCAGAGCAAGAGGGAAGCCCCCGCCTTGCCTTGGTCTCCCCTTTTGTCAAATAAACAGCCCTAAGGCCCAGAGTGAAGAGCCTGGACTCTATCCGTTCTCTAGTCCCTGGGCTTGGCTTTTCCCAGCCCCTGAGCCTCAGTGGAGGACGGCCCTTCCCCTCCTCCAGCCCCGCCCCGCCCCTGGGCCTCCCGGGTCCCCTCTCCTCGCCCCTGGGCCTCCCGGGTCCCCTCTCCTCGCCCCTGGGCCTCCCGGGTCCCCTCTCCTCACCCCTGGGCCTCCTGGTCCCCTGTCCTTGCACACGCGGTGGCCTGCTGGGGACTGTGATTTCTGCGTTAGCCCCATGGCCTGAAGAAAGGTGGGGGTGGGGAGAGGAAGGTTCTTTATTAAATGCAGATGTTTTTAAATCACTGTAATTAACTGGAATGGACACCACGAGTCACAGGCATAAAAGCTAAATGGGCTTTGTTTTCCCTGTGTCGTTTATTTAAAAGGGTCACAGGAGAATGTAACACAGAGCTGTTCTCCTGCGCTTCCTGCTGGCTTTGCCTGGAAAGCGCGTGTACACCCCCCCCACACCCCTCCCATGCTCTGTCTTTCATGTGCACACGTGCACACACACACACACACACACACGCACACCTCCCATGCTCTGTCTCTCATGTGCACACGTGCACACACACACACACACACGCACACACACACCTCCCATGCTGTGTCTCTCATGTGCACACACTCACACACCTCCCATGCTCTCTGTGTCTCTCATGTGCACACACACACACACCTCCCATGCTCTCTGTGTCTCTCATGTGCACACACACACCTCCCATGCTCTCTGTGTCTCTCATGTGCACACACACACCTCCCATGCTCTCTGTGTCTCTCATGTGCACACACACACCTCCCATGCTCTCTGTGTCTCTCATGTGCACACACACACACACACACCTCCCATGCTCTCTGTGTCTCTCATGTGCACACACACACACACATATCTCCCATGCTCTCTGTGTCTCTCATGTGCACACACACACACCTCCCATGCTCTCTGTGTCTCTCATGTGCACACACACACCTCCCATGCTCTCTGTGTCTCTCATGTGCACACACACACCTCCCATGCTGTGTCTCTCATGTGCACACACTCACACACCTCCCATGCTCTCTGTGTCTCTCATGTGCACACACACACACACCTCCCATGCTCTCTGTGTCTCTCATGTGCACACACACACCTCCCATGCTCTCTGTGTCTCTCATGTGCACACACACACCTCCCATGCTCTCTGTGTCTCTCATGTGCACACACACACACACCTCCCATGCTCTCTGTGTCTCTCATGTGCACACACACACCTCCCATGCTCTCTGTGTCTCTCATGTGCACACACACACCTCCCATGCTCTCTGTGTCTCTCATGTGCACACACACACCTCCCATGCTCTCTGTGTCTCTCATGTGCACACACACACACACACACCTCCCATGCTCTCTGTGTCTCTCATGTGCACACACACACACACATATCTCCCATGCTCTCTGTGTCTCTCATGTGCACACACACACACCTCCCATGCTCTCTGTGTCTCTCCTGTGCACACACACACACACACACACACACCTCCCATGCTCTCTGTGTCTCTCGTGTGCACACACACACACACACACATGCCCCTCCCATCCTCTCTGTCCCTCTCACGTGGGCTGCACACACGCTCAGTGGCTGTCCCGCGTGGTCCGGGCTGGAAGGGGAAGAGGGTCCAGTCGCGCAGGGGCCGTGGCAGAGCCTCGGGGTAGGGGTCTCTCGGTGGACGGCACAGAGGGTGCAGGGGAGCCTTCTGCTCTGATCACCACGGCCTCAAACCCCCCCATGAAATACGTGGGGGACAGATGCATCCCCGTTGTCGTCAGACTCCCCCTTGGCTCCTGGGAACGCCCTTTCCCTTGGGCACAGCCCTCCGGTTTCAGGGGGCGGGGAGGAGGCGGGTCAGGCCTGGCGAAGAGGACAGAGGTGCTTAGAGAGGCGTCGAAAGGTCTCCCGGGCCAAACAGCTATTCCCGCCCCTCCCCGCCGGCACCCGAAACACGTGGGGCCCGGGGTCTGCGGCCTGTGCGAGGTTCCTGGGAGCGCGAAGGGGCAGGCCAGCGAGTCTGCAGCAGGGGTGGGGTGAGGGGGGTGGATCTCCCAGGTTCTCTGGGCCAACCGCCCCCCCCCCCCCCAGCTCCGCCCTGCAGTCATCACGGTCACCTGTCCTTCCCGGAGAGCCCACCCCCGCGTGTCCTGGCTGTTGCGGGAGGAGCCGAGCTCTGGGCTCATGTTGGGGTGCCCGCCTCCAACCCAGCCAGGGCCTGCCCAGGTTGCTAACGCTCGTCTCAGTGGTGGTGAGCAGGAATAGAGGGAGACAGCGTGGCGCCAGGCTGCCCCCGAGCTCACAGGTGCCTGTCACCGAGCGGTCAGGATCCCTTGTGCAGCTCATGTGGACAGACAGCTCGGGCAGCTTCTCCAGTTGTCATGGGGACGGGGCACAGACCCCGGTTACCACACCTCCCTCCACACCCATCTACCGGAAAGGAAACTTGGAGGCCACAATCACATGGTTATTTGCACCGTCTCATGGAGCTGCTCTCCCATGTGTTCCCGGCATCAGAGGGGTGTGTGTGTGTGTGTGTGTGTGTGTGATTGCTTTTTACAGTAAAGGCTCACCTGTCAGCCGCTGCGCGGAACGCAGAGGAGCCCATGCTTTGGTTTGCATTCGGCTCCTTGCGCCAGGAGCTGCTCTCGGCGGCGGCTGAACAATGGGGTGGTTTCAAGGCGGGGATCCTGGTAATTAGAGAGAAGAGGCCTCAGGTGACTGCCGGGAAGGCTCCTTCATTTGACCCCGCTTCACACGGTCCAATTTTCAATAAAACCAGGCACTCCAGCGCCGTCCCCGAGGAAATCACTTGGAGCCCATAATCCCTGGGCCTCCCGGCTCATTCAGTCCCAGGCCTCCCTCCTGCGCTGTTTGCATCCTACCCGAGCCCTGCTTCTGCTCTGCTTCTGCTCGGCGTTCGCCGGGTGGGGGGTCCCTGGCTGCCTCCAGGCCCTATGGCAGCAGCAGCAGGGCCTGGTCCTTCCTCCTTCACTGGCCAATCCCTCTGATCGCGGTGTGGAGGATCTGCTTGAACTGGTCTCTCCCGGTTGTCAGGGGAACCCAACGCCGCCGTATTTGATGGTTTATTCATTACTGGCCTGTTTACTTAGTGAACGGTATTTCTATTGCAAACACATTTTTACGAGACGTCGAAAGAGAAATATACTCCAGCTTCTCCCTCCCACCTCCCCTCCCAGCCCAGCTCTGACGGGCAGCATATACCCTCATGAATCCGAAGTCACCCAGATCCACTGTAAAACCGCTTCCCTGGGCGTGTGGGCGCTGGGTTTGTTTTTTGTCCCCAAATTCCCGTCCCTGAGTGTGACCTGGCAGTCCGGGACCTCCAGGCAGGATGCCTTCAGTGGAGCAGAAATTCTTCCGCTCTGGCACCAGGAAATGCGGGTGCTCGCCGGGGAGCCCCCCGGCGGGCTGCTCTGCCCGCCTTTCTCCCCAGGGCCTCTGGGGTCGCTGGGCCTGGGGCCCTGGGAGCATGTCAGGGATCTGAGGCTTGTCTGCTGCCCACATCTGACTCCCTCGGCTCCCGGGGAACTTAGCTCAGGCATCGTTCCTCCAGGGAAACTCTAGGAGCCCAGCCGCAGTCCCTGCCCTTCTGTAGGCCCTGGGCCGAACACCCCACACATCTGAAATTGTCTGTCTGTCTGTGTCCCCAACAAGACAGTGGCTCTCCAAGGGAGTATATTGGAAAGTGCTCCTCCTGCTGCAAACGACAGAAAAGCAACCCAGTGGGTTCGAGCATATGGAAGTGTGCTGCTCCAGAGGCTGCAGGAAGGGCAGCTTCAGGTGCGGCTTGATGCAGGTGCTGGACGGCATGATCAGGCCGAGCTGCCGTCCCTCTCTAGGCTGTGGTCCACGGGCCTCCTTCCCAGACACACTCCCCTCACGTGCTGTCAGCTTCGCAGCCCGTTCACGTTCTAGTGGGCTGTCTTTTTAAATATGTGCTATGATCAGAATACACCCTGAAGCCGTTTTGAAATTTCGAAATGGGTATTAGAAGTGATTCTTTCAACAGCAGGTGGTGCTCCGACCGTGAGAAACACCTGGTGGTCCCACTGTCCCGAGCCCCTGCCTCGGGGCCCCGGGCTTCTCCCTAGACCGGGGGTGAGTGGAGAACCCTTGGTCTGGTCCCCCCAGTGCCCTCCGCTTCTCCCAGGGAACCACCCTGGGCTCCCCGATGAGAAATTCATCTCCGGGCCGCGCCTGCCCCCCTCTCGTCCTCTTCGGGGAGCAATTTTCTGAGGCCTCACGCGGGGCCTAATTGACAACTCTCTCTAATGGGTTGGGACGATCATTCTTTCTCGAAGCCACAAATGATGATGGATGGAGTTCCAACAGGACAAGGTCCTCGCTTTATTCTCACCTTCATTATTTTAATCTCCCTCGGAATCGCTGTCTAATGGGTCCGTGTTGCTGTGAAAGCCCGCGAATGGTAGGTCGGTGTCTATAAATCCCGCCGACGCACAGGGGTCCCTCCACTTGGTTAAGGAGGCCCGACAGGCGACAGAAGCCCGCCCTCCCCTCGACGCAGCAGGGTGAGGACCCTGAGGAGCCAGCGTCCGACTGTACTTACTCCTGTGGGAAGGAACATGGAGCAAAGGTAGGAGTGGCAGTTTGGAGGCTGCCAGGAGCAAAGGGTTGTGAGGAATGAACCGCGAAGTTGCCGATGAAGTCACGCAGTCGTTCCGCATTTTGCTGAGCCCGTTGCTCTGGGCCAGGCTCGGCGCCGGGCACTGGGAAACGGAGGTAAGTGGCGTCGTCTCGCCCTCCGGAGCCTCGCAGCTGCTCGTGCTGCTCGAGCGCCGTGAGCTGGCAGCGCCGGCTTCGTGGGCGCGGGCCCCGCGCAGGCGCGCACGGCCTCGCCCTTGGTTTAATGTTCTTCAAGTTCATTCTGCGGAGATTTACTCAGTGCCTACTACGTGCCAGGCCTGGAGAACCAAACAGACACGATCCAGGCCAGGCCAGGGCGAAGAGCTCTGTCGGACACAGAGGGTGGCAGGTGGGAGAGCGTGCCAGGGCGGAGCGGACACGGGGGACAGGGCGAGGGCGATCTGAGTGCCCAGCCGCCGTGTGCCGCCACCTCGGGCACCTGGGCGGTTGTGACGGTTAATTTTACGCGTCAACTTGGCTGGACAGTGGCACCAAGTTGTTTAGTCAAATGCCAGGCTAGATGTTACTGGGAAGGAATGTTTTTGATTTTTTTTTTTGCATGTGGTTGACATTTAAATCAGTAGGTGTGAATAAAGCAGGTTACCCTCCATCACAGAGAGGCTTCATCAATCAGCTGAAGGCCTTGAGAGAAAGGAAACGGAGCTTCTTCCTGGGGGAGAAGAATCCCTCCTCCAGGCAGCTTTCCATTCAGGAGCCCAACACCCACTCTTCCCGGGTCGCCAGCCTGCCGGCCGGCCCTGCAAGCTTCAAACCTGCCAGCCCCGGCAGTCCCCTGAGCCAGCGCCTTAAAATCTATCTACCTATCATCTCTCTCCCCATCTCTCTCATTCTCTCCATCATCTTTGGATCTATCTATATATCTATGTATCGATCCACATATCTATGTATCTATCCATGTATCTATATCTATCTATATCTATATCCATATGTATCTATCCATGTATCTATTTCTATATCTCTATCTATCTATATACATATGTATCTATCCATGTATCTATGTATCTATCTATGTATCTATCCATATATCTATCTATGTATCTACCCATGTATCTATATCTATATCTATATATATACATATGTATCTATCCATGTGTATATATATTTATCTATCCATGTATCTATGTATCTATCCATGTATCTATGTATCTATCTATGTATCTATGTATCTATGTATCTATCTATCTATCTGTGTATCTATGTATCTATGTATCTATCCATGTATCTATCTATGTATCTATCTATGTATCCATCTATGTATCCGTGTATCTATGTATCTATCTATGTGTCTGTGTATCTATGTATCTATCTATGTATCTATCAGTGTATCTATGTATCTATGTATGTATCCATGTATCTATGTGTCTATCAGTGTATCTATGTATCTATGTATGTATCCATGTATCTATGTATCTGTGTATCTATCTATGTATCTATGTATCCATCTATGTATCTACCCGTGTATGTAGGTATGTATGTATCTATCTATCTCTTTTCCTCCCATAGTTCTGTTTCTCCCAGAACCCTGCCTGAAAGCATGCACAAGGCCTGGCTGCTGGCTCTGCTTCCTCCCTGCTCGCAGCCTCATTCGCTGCTGCACCAGGATGCAAAGCGAGGGAGGAGCCCCCTCGTCGAAGCTTCTTCAGCAAACAGCCGTGCCAGGCACCCTACCTGTGCCAGTGGTCTGGCCCCGGTGCCTTCTCCTCTCCCTCTTTCAAGAACCCTGCGGCTCGAAAGCCCTGCCCACGGCCCCTGGCACGTCCTCCGTGCTTGGCGGGCATCTGCGGGAGGAGAGGCGCGCCTTCTCCCCGGTGGCTACTGCGTTTGGCTGGAGTCGGACCCGGATGGAGGGACTCTGCGGCACATAAGGCCCTAACCAAGCCCAGGGAGACCTCCACTGCTCCTCACAGCACTGTAGGCACTTGGCACCGCCCCCCTCCCACTCTCACCCTCAACCCCAGGGACCAGGCCGGGAGTGGTGGGAGGCGGGCAGCCGCTCGGAGGATGTGTAACAAGGTCTTTCAGCGACAAGTGGTTTTTGCTGGAATGTCCAGCTCCGCTCCTTTTTCTGACACTGAAACGCGTGCCATTCGCTGTCTTCTGGGAACAAACACAGGGGCCCATTGTTGACACAGCCAATTAGGAGCCCGAGTGACCCCAACACAAAGGCCCGCTTGTGCCCGACGTGTCTGGGGTCTGTACTCGGGTCTGTGGGCAGAGAAGCCTGGGCTCGGCGGCTGTAAGGCTTGGGGAGCCATTTTCTCTTGCTCAGCGCAGCGGGGCCGGGACGAGTGGCCACGGCTGGTCCCCAGGGCTGGGCTCCGCTGACAACGGCACGTGTCACCTGGGGCAGCCGCTGTCCGTCAGTCATGCAGCATCTCCTCCCTGAAGAGCCCGAGGAGGGAGTTGGATTGTGAAGGGGCAGCAGGGAAACAGAGGCAGCCAAAGGCTTGCTGGCTCAGAGGGGTGGGTAATGCTCCGGACCAATGAGAATCTTCTGCCACCACGGGGCTGGGCCCGGGGGCAGCCCGGGGCCATCGTGAGCGAGGTGCTCAGGTCCGTGAGCTCAGGAAGCTCTGCCCGGTGACAGAACTGAGCCCGGGCCACCAAACCACTCAGCTCGACGCCTTTCGAGAAGGCCAGCCCACCTCCCTCCTCTGCTCCAGACGCGGACGAACGGCACAGAGATTATCTGCATGAATCAATCCCACTGACGTCTGTCCTTCGGGGGTGACTGTCCATCTTCAAACAGGTGGAGGAAAGCAAGGGAGCTGCCTTTTCCAGAACATATCGGCAGCTGCAGACTGAAGGGTCCCGGGTTTGATCGCGGTCAAGGGCATGGACCTCGGTTGCAGACTCGATCCCTGGCCCTGGTGAGGGCTCATGCGGGAGGCAACCAACCGATGTGTCTCTCTCACATCAACGTTTCTCCTCTGTCTCTCTCTCCCTCCCACTCTCTCAGAAAATCAATGGAAAAATATTCTTGGGTGAAGAGTCACAAAAATAACAACAACAAAACATATTGGCAGCAAAACAGCGCTGCCCCCTCCGAGTGCATCCTGGCGTCATGACATGACGGGCCCAGGCCGGCCAGGAGGACGTGGCCGGAGACCGCTGGCCTCCTCTGCAGCTCCGAGATTCGTTATTGCTAAGACGGTGTGTCTGCTACTCAGATGGTTTTGAAGAGTTGATGGTGGTCACATGAGAAATTGTAACGTGAGAAAGTTTCCTGCTCAGGGGGCTGAGCAGGCGGTCTGCTCCCCGGAGGCGAGCTCAGGAGCAATCCGCGGGGCTTGGCGTGTCTGCGGGTTTTCAGACGAGGCTGCGAGGCTGGGAGGAAGCACTTTTAATCTTGACATCAGCGTCTTCGAGGCCTGGGACCGTGTGAGATTTTTCTTCTTTTCGTCTTTCTATAGTTTCGACGTGTTTTTTCCATAAAGAGCGGGTATTATGTTATAGTTGGAAAGGCTGAAATAAACAACAATAAACAAACAAGCGGTTGCTAGGATGAGAGAATAGGGTGGGAACTCATTATCTGGCTTCTCCCGGTCCCGTATCACATTCTCCCCGCGCTCGCTCGCTGCGACAACTGGCGGCTGGCCCCCTGCCCGGGCCGCGCGGACACCCAGGACCTCTTGGCGACTCCGGGTCACAGCCGATGCCAAATTTAGAGGTTTGGCAACCTCTGAATTTCACCAGGTTTGGCTTTTGTTTTTGTTTTAATCAGTTCTGGCTACACACACACACACACACACACACCAGAATCTGTACATTCTGGTTCATGAGGTTCAATAGGGTTGGACCCCCTGCGAGAAGCAGGTCCCCAGGTAGCTGACACCGTCTCTTTGCAGGAGGCAGACTCCTCTTGTCGGTGTTGGATCCCTAATCCTGTTCTTCTCCAAGGGACGCTGACCCTGGAGGCCTCGCTGGGGACGAGACAGACTGTGGTCATTCCCAGAGTCACGCTGTCGAACATATGAGGTGACTTTGCGAGCCAACGCAGGGCACCTCCCCCAGCTCGCTCCCCCGGCTGGAAGGGCAGGACCGGTCCCCCGGAGGAGGGAGCACGCTCGTGTCCCAGCAGATCGGACACTGTGACAGGCTCCGGGGAGACCTGCCCAGCTCCCACCGCGTCAACTGATTGCCATCTGTGGTTGCAGCAGCTGCACAAAGCGTGTGAATGTCTCCCTGGCTGCGCTCCTCTAATTATTCACCCTGTTGACCTTAGCGAGAATTGAGAATCGCAGCCCGGAGACTGAGGTCAGAATTGTTTCCGTTACCGAGGAATCTGCCCTGTTCCCCACCTTCACGGACATGGAACCCTGAGCCTAGGCCGGTCCCTCCCCTGCTCCTTCGTTCCAATGTCATCTCCCGACGTTCCCTGACTGACCCATGGCATAGTTGTCTTCCCAAGGGCATTTTTCTCAAAGTCCCTGTTGAAGGCTTTGCAGAGGTTTCCGAATGCGTGTTAGGGCAGTGGCCCTGCTAGAACAAACAGCTCCCAAACTCTTGCAGCGGTTCTCAACCTTCTGGCCCTTCAAATACAGTTCCTCATGTTGTGACCCAACCATAAAATTATTTTCGTTGCTACTTCATAACTGTCATGTTGCTGCTGTTATGAATCGTCATGTAAATATCTGATATGCAGGATGGTCTTAGGCGACCCCTGTGAAAGGGTCGTTCGACCGCCAGAGGGGTCGCGACCCACAGGTTGAGAACCGCTGTTTAAGGGCTTCACCTAATACATGTCCGCTCATCTGGCATTCCTGGTGTGCAGATTTTTCTCCTCTTGACGTTTCAGGAACATAGGCCCTTTTCACTGGAGGCTCTACCCTCCCCGGGGGCCCCCGAAGTCCTCTGCATCCAGGCTGGAGGAGGAAGGCATGCAAGGAGAAGGTACAAAGGCTTCTCAGTTGCCTAGGTACCTGAGTGCAGCCCATCACCCCGGCTCACATTCCATTGGCCAAAGCCAGTCATGCGACTCTACCCAGATGAGAAGGGGGTGCTGGGAAATGTAGTCCCGGGCTGGACTGCTCCGCAAAAACCAGCAATGTGGAAGGGCGGTATGGATTTGGGGGGAGGCATCTCTGCCACATTCACAGCCTATGGATCCACATCCAAACCCTTAGCTTAGCCCAATGGCTCACTTATTTATGCAAACCCTGTGTCCCTGCTGCCCAACAGGAAGCTTCCAGAGTCCCAGCCCCCAGACCTTGCCACCGTCCCTCCCGCTGGGTTCTGCACATTCCACGGGGCACATCCCAGCCACCTCAATACAGTGGCATTTTCAAGGGCACATTCTGTCTTCTCTTTGGAGACTTTTTCGTTTCTACTGGCAGAGCCACTGAAGCAACTTCTGAGCCATAGAGTTTGAGCGTTGGATGGGACCTTCCCAGTACGGTCCCTTCCACTGACAGACGAGAAGGGAGACGAGGCCCCCGTAGGCTCAGGGAGTCGTGGCATCCGCAGATGTTTCGCCTTCATAGCAGCAGTCCAGCAGGACCCTCCAAGGCACTGACAGGGCATGACCTGGAGTTTGCTGAGTCATAAATGCGCATCGTGTGCACTGGGAAAGGGCCTCACTGGCCTCTGGGAACCTGCGTCTCCGTGTGGCTTGGTGGGCGAGGGAGCCGGCCTCCAAGGTGGCCCCGTGGGCACCCCGGCCGCGCGGTCCCCTTCCACCCTGAGCCAGGGCTGGTCCGTATAGCAGAAGAGATGGAATGCGGCTCCTGGTAGCAGATCAGAGAGCACTTGGGCGTCCATCGCGGTGTCCTCGCTCTTGGATCGCTCGCTTTGGGGGGCGCCATGTCGTGAGCAGCGCTATGGAGAGGTCCCCGTGCGTGGTAGGACATGGGAGCCTCCTGCCCACAGCATGAGAGGGCTTGGCGAGGCCCCAGCCCCAGCCACCACAGACCCCAGCAGCAGCTTGACCCCAACCTCATGGAAGATCCCGAGCCAGGATCACCTGTCTGCCTGGCTGCTCCCGGGTCCTCACGCTCGGAAACCGTGTGTGTGACACGTCTGCTGCTGCGAGCTGCTACGTTTAGTGATAATCTGTTCCTCGGCGACACTGCATTAACACACACCTTTGTTTTCTACTCGCAGTCGAGCGTGTGTTTGGTTTACTTGGGCTGGGGAGTCCATTGAAAATGATCTATTAAAGGTTTTTGTTTCGTTTTTTTAATATATATTTGGGTCTATAGAGGTCTCAGGAAATGTCTGTTATAAATGTCAAACATTCCGGTATTTCTTCTGAGTGTAGTCCTAAGTCCTCAAATAAGGGGACACCACTAAGAAAGAGAGAAAGAGCCCGGCCGGCGTGGCTCAGTGGTTGAGCAGCGACCTATGAACCAGGGGCTCACTGTTCGATTCTCGGTCAGGGCACAGGCCCGGGGTTGTGGGCTCAATCCCAGTGTGGGGCGTGCAGGAGGCAGCTGATCATTGATTCTCTCTCATCATTGATGTTTCCGTCTCCCTCACCCTCTCCCTTCCTCTCTGAAATCAATAAAATATATTTAAAAAAACACAAATTATGCATCACAAAGGGTGATCAATGCTGTAGAAAAAAGACAAAGCAGGCCAGGGAGGTAACATCGCTTCTCTCTCTCTCAGGGCTCCTCCGGCAGGGGCTCAGCGTGGCCGGGAGCCTGGGCACGCTCTGTATGGCTAGAGGCCTGCAAATACGTGCTGAATTCATGCAAGAAAGAAGGAGCTGGTCCCACACGGGAGTTCATTCAGATGGCAAGCCCTGGAGTCACTGATCACCAGATCCGTGAGCAGACGTGGGCCACAGAGAGGCCCAGCTGGGACGCAGCCTCGGAAGGACCCCTCTTCCTTCAACCCCCCGTGGCACTCTGCCACCCGAGTCACCTATCCCCACCAGAGTGCCAGTTTTGTAGAACTGGATCAAAGAAGCAGTGCCCCAAAGCTGTCTGCCCGCATCACAGGACCCCGCTACACGAGGCCGTTTGAAATAGCTGAGCCCCCCAGACAGGAGACATCCTCATCATGACTTCATCAGTCATCTCATGGTGGGTGTCCAGTAGAAAGAGAGCGTGGCCTGGCCGGTGTGGCTCAGTGGTTGAGCATTGACCTGTGAACCAGGCGATCACAGTTCAATTCCCAATCAGGGCACATGCCCGGGTTTCGGGCTGGATCCCCAGTGGTGGTGCGGGGGGTGGGGGGGTGGGGAGGGGTGCAGGAGGCAGCCGATCGATGATTCTCTCTCATCATTGATGATTCTATCTCTCTCTCCCTTCCTCTCTGAAACCAATAAAACAAAATAAATAAATAAAAATAAAGAGAGCGCTATGAAGTGCTCACATGTGCTGAGCAAGGCTCACCTCCAAGCTATCCAAAATGTCACTCGTGATCCAGGCCGAGAGAAATAAAGGCAGGCGAAATACGCCTCCCGTGGTTTAGGTATTCGGTCCTGCATGGTGTGGGGGTTGGCACGTGTTCCAATAGCAGGCGGAGATACAAGGAGTGCGTTTTCCTATTTGGTTTAATACGCCTCAGACAATAAATTTAAATGCAACACTACTAATATAGAATAAAACAATAATTGGTATTCAAATAGCTATTGAATTCCCAAAGGCCTAGAAACAGAATTTTAGCCTTTCAGGGAATCTTAGGACACAACATCATAAAAAAAAAAAAAAAAAGGTGGGGCCCTAACCAGTTTGGCTCAGTGGATAGAGCGACGGCCCTCAGACTGAAGGGTCCCAGGTTTGATTCCGGTCAAGGGCATGTACCTCGGTTGCAGACTCAATCCCCAGTACGGGGCATGCAGGAGACAGCTGGTCGATGTTTCTAACTCTCTATCCCTCTCCCTTCCTCTGTAAAAATCAATAAAATACATATTTTTTTAAAAGGAATATAATTTTTTTTAAAAAGGGGGGTAATGGCCTCCATTTTTTGCAAACCTCTCTTCCCACCCCCACCCATTTCTCTCACACGCGCACACACACACACACACACACCACACGCACACACCACACACATGCACAGACTCACTGCCTCTGCAACTATCTCCATGCCTCCCTCTGGTCTCTGTAACAGAAGTGACCCCTCTTAGCCCCTGAACACAGAGTACGCCCCGCCCCCCCATCCCCTAAAGGCCTGTTTTCCTCCATATTCAACCCTTTCAAACCAACAGACTCCTCCCTCTGTGCTGTGACTGGCTCTTTCTTCTCAGCATAGGAACATGCCCATGTCTCCCGCTCTAGAAAAGCAAAACCAAACAACGAAAAACCACTTTCTTGGCCTCATGTTTCTCTCCAGCCGAGCCCCCTCCTTTCGCGGCTGTGCCGGTTTCCTGTGGCTGCAGCAACCAAGTGCCACACACTCGGCGCTGAAACAGCAGAAATTCCCTGTCTCGCAGTCCCGAGGTCAGAATCGGAGACCCAGGGGTGGGCAGGTCGGTTCCTTCCGAGGCTGCGAGGAGCATCTGTCCTTGTCCTTCCCCAGCTTCTGGTGGTTGGGGACCAAGAGGAAGCAAAGCAACCTGTGTGTGTAGGAAGTGGCCGGGGTTGCGGGGAGGCAAGCATCACTGACAGAACCCTAAGGAAAGGTGTGCCGCAATCACCTGGGGGCTCGGGAAGAGGCACATACCTGGGCCCCACCCCCAGAGTTTCTGCTTCAGCAGATCCAGCCGGTGGGCCCAAGAAGCTGTATTTCTAACAAGCTCCCGGGTGATGCTGAGCTGCTGGTCCGGGGAACACACTTTGAGAACCGCTGAGCTAATGCACCCTTTGTATGCAATGCAATAACCTGGTATTCTGCGATATCCATGCGGACAGGGTGGTGATCCCTCGAGTGTCCTTCTGCTTCATCCAGCCGTGGGCCTGTTACAAGAGACACAGGAAGACGATGCTGGAGAGTGGGCTGCCGATCTGCCTAGGGGAGGCCTTACAATCGGGCCGGGAGGAACAGAGAGCACCAGGCTCCTGGGGCCCCCGAAGGGAAACCAGAGTGAGGGACCTGTTGTGTCTCTGTCATCGCAGACGTTTCAAAGCATGACACTTGCGGTAACAAAATTGCAAGGTGCAAGCAGTGTGTCACTCTCTGCTCTCTTCACCATAGGGACACGTAGACAGGAATGGCTTCCTCCAACCCCAGCCTTCAAGCAGCCCCGCTGAGCCTCCTCCGCGCCACGGGGAAAGCTGGCCCCCTTCCACGGCCCTTCGTGAACACGGAGACAATTCCCGTGACTTGAACCGAAAGTTAAAAGGGGACTTTGAAATTGCACATCGCTCCAGACCCGCGGTTAATGACTAGTTGGGTGGAGGAGGAGCGGCGGAATGGAGGACCACGGCCGGGGACCGAGAGCTGGGAAGCAACCGTGCGGGGTGGGAGCCAGAGCGCCGGGGTTCGGGCCGGACGCCCGTTTGCGCGGTGAGGCGGGTGCTCGTGCTCCCGGGAGAGGGATGTGTCCCCGGGGGGCTGTTTCATGGCGAGACTTGTTTGGCTCGCAGCAGGGCGCTCCCCTGGGATGCGCGGCGCGCAAGGGTGAGCTGGAAGGCGCGCGGCCAGCGGGATGCTCCCGGGCCCGGGCAGGCGCGTGTCCGTGTGTGCGCACGGCGGGGAGAAGCAGGGCGTGTGCACGGCACGGGCGGGACGCGCGCCAGAGTCGGCGCCGACGAGTGAAAAAAACGCACAAAACCCAGGCCCGGAGAACCCAGCGGGTGCGCAGGGCCATATCTGCGCCCGGCCGTTCAGCGCGCTAACACCGAGCCGCTGCACCACAAGACGGGGGAGGAAGCTGCGCGGCTGTCCGCGGACCCCGGGCGGGCGCTGGCCCCCGGAACCTCCACCCGCCCGAGCAAGCAGAGCGCGCGCCCACTCGCTCGCACCCTGGCGCGCTCCCCGAGCGATCTGGGGAACCACAGCCCCGGCAGGAATTAAGGGGGAATGAGGGGGCGTGGCCTATCCCAGGCCAACCAATGGGCCTGGGAGGGGCGCGGGGGGCGGAGCTGAGGCAGAGCGCCTATTGGCCAGTGGCCTCCGGTATGCAGATGCGGTGGAGTCACGTGCCAGAGGCCGGGACGACTTCCTGTTGGAGGCCAACGTGGGGCGGGGAAGGGGGCGCGAGCGCCCCGTCTGGCTGGAGCGGGGGGAGGGGGGTTCTTGTCAGTTAGAGCAACAAGATGGCCGCGGTGGCAGCTCCGCACCTCAGCGCGACGGCCCGGGGAGCCGCAGCCGCCGCCGCCGGCCCCGCCGCGCCGCAGCCCTGAGCACCGCCTCGGCCGCCCCCGCCGCCCCTGACAGGGCCGTCCGCGCCCCCGCCGCGCTCCTGCCGCCGCCGCCGCGGGCCCGCCCGAGCCGGAGGCGGACGGAGCGCAGCCGGCCGAGCGCCGAGCGCCAAGCCCCGCCGCCGCCCGGGATCCCGGGCCGGGCCGGAGCTGCCGTCCCGCCCGCGGGCGCAAGGAGAAGGGCGCGTCGCGACGTCGCCAGGGCTGGACCTGGACCTGCCGGGACGCGCCGCCGCCCACCCGCCCGCGCCGGGACCTGAGCCTGCGGCGCCGGCGCTGAACGGGCCCCCGCCGCCCGAGCGCCCCGCAGGCCCCAGGGCGGCCGCCCGGGTTGTTGTCGTCTCCGCCGCCTCCAGGCCCGCGCCGCCGGAGCCCCGCCGAGGAGCCGCCGCCGCCGCCGCCGGGGACGGAGCCCAGGTGAGCGCGGGCCGGGCTCCGAGGCGCCGCCGCTGGCCGAGCTGGCGGCGTCGCCTTTGTTCGGCCGGGCCCGGAGCGCGAGGGGTCGCGGGTCCCGGCGGGAAGGGGTGCGCGGCGCGGGGCGACGGGAGTCGCTGCCCGCCGCGCGGGGCCGGGTGCGCGCGCGCGGCGAGAGCGGTTCGCCTTGCCCGGTGCGCGGGGGCGCCGGCGGGGTCGCCGCGGGTGGTGCGGTGACACATCAGTTGCGGCGTTTTTGAACGGATGCGGGTGGCGGCGGCGGGCTCTCCCGGAACGGCGCCCAGGGAGCTGGCATTTCGGATGGCATGCCGCCGCCCGAGGGGGCTCGGGGTAGGGCCTCCGTGCGTGGTTCGGGGGCAGAGCACCCGGGCGTGCTCCGGGGGAGGCGGCCTGCAGTCAGGTGGGCTGCAGCGGCGCGGGCTGCGGGGCGAGGCGCGGGAGGAAGGAGAGCCGCGCCACCTCCCAGCGGCCCTGCGATCGGATCGCGTAACCCGAGCGCCTGGGCGCCACCTCCGCCCCTTTACCTTGCGGATGAGATTTAATGGCTGGATTCGCAGCTACTAAGACGTGCAGATGCGCGTGGAGGGGCTCCCTGCGCGGGAGCCCGACGGGGGAACCGTTGGCGTGCAGGCTCCGCGGAGCTGCGGGGCGGGGGGGGTGGGGGTGGGGGGCTCGCCGAGGATGCAGCATCGCCGCCTGGATGGGGCGGGCGGGCGGGGGAGGAGCAGCCGCAGGTCCTGCTGCACCTACTGCGGCTTCGGGCGCCCGGCGGCGTCGGGGATTCTGCACCGGCGGAGCCCGGTGCCTGGGACCTCTGCCTCCCCCTGTCAGGGAACCTCCATTTGGTGCGCTCGGTTATTTCTAGGCATGAACGGCGGATTCTGAACTCAAAATGGTGCTCTGTCGATGTCCACCCCGGGCGTCTCAAGGAGTTGCAAGCTGGAGGCGCCTGGGTGGTTGAGCCCATTGTGCTGCCGAGGTCCGGGTTCTCTCCTGTGCCCGGTGTTCAGGTCGTCATGCTGCGGCCGGGCTCGGGGTCAGTTTAGGATGACCACTGTCAAGAGGCTGCTAGGGCCCTGAACGTGGCTGACCCTGCACAGGGCTTATTTTAGGCAAGTTCCTTCCTACGTTTAGAATGGAGTAGCCATGGCGATGAGCGGAGACACTGGAAATGTGGCTTGAATGATCTCAGAGGACGGTAGTGGCCGGTTTGAAATACGGAGGGGATGCTGACAACTGAGTGCTTAGATTCCAGACTTCCTTCGGTGCCAGTAAACCTAGCCCCAGGCAGATGAACTCGGTTGGCAGAGGGCACCTTGAAGAATTCACATCATTTCCGAACCACGGAGGTAGTGAGGTCTTTGGACGCCTTTCAGCCTGGCACCCCGAGGATGCTTTGTTGGGGAAAATGATGTAAAATGAGGTTTCAAAAATGACCAACCCAGTTATGTTATCCACATTTATTTCATTGTTGCTGTTTACAGAAGACAATAGCCTGAATAACGGTTACTTTGTTTGCCTATACTGAAAGTTTGTTTTCTACAGAAAGTTCTTAATATTTGTATTTCCATAAGAATAGAGGTTCTTGGAATCTGTTGTGTGTTTTTTATTTTTCACAGGTTGGGTCATGAGAAATTGATAGCCTAGAAGATGGTAATAGTAAAATTATTAGTTAAGTTAAATCATACTTATGGTGACAATAATTTTTTACTTGGCACTTCCTTAACCAGCAGAGAGCGTCTACAGCCCCAGATATTAGTACATGAGGATCTCCCTTAGGGGCCTGATTCTAAGTCTTCCATGCTTCTTGTCCCAGTCAAAGGCCTTACTGACCAGAACCTCCTGTTTATTATTAACGTCCGAAATTAAATAGGGGGACACCAGGCTGTCATAGGCGCAATCCTATTTTATTTGGGTTCTGGCATTTAAATATTTTAGTAGTAACCTAGGGTATATGTAAATGTTGATTTTAGATTTCACTCCTTACAGTGTTTATTATTGTTCTTTTTTCAAGTGGCATATATTTTAACCACTTTCACAAAGATTATTTTGTAACAGGTTTATATTTATACTTAGTTGGCTCAGGAATTTTGGAACAAATGGTTGCATTATAGTGCTGATTGTGAGGGAAGCTGGGGCGAACTGTTCCATTTGACCCTCAGTGATTAAAACATATCATGGAGGAACATAGGAAACTTTAAATTACAGTCTTTCTCACTATCACCACCTTTTTGTTAAGCAGCCAGCTTTCCTGAGATACAGTTGTGCTTTTCCGAGTGCTGTCATCTGGCTCACTTCCAAAACCAAACTGGCGAGGAGGAGGAGAGGGTTGGAGGGCAGCTTGTCAGTGAGGACACCTTTCCATTGGAAAGAAATGGAGGATAAATTCCGACAGAATCGGCTGAGAATGGGGAGCTTGCATTACTACCCCACCTCCCAGTGAGGGCAGGGAGGCCCTGAGTGTAAACTTATTCTTGCTGGACTCGAGAAAGCGATGCTAATTTTAAATTTTAAAAAAAAGATGACTAGTGGAAATTAGTCTATTTGTCTATTATTTGACTGAAGAACATAGAATGTCGTTGGCATCATATAACTTCCCAGAGAACTTAGCGTTTTAAGGCTAAAGAGCCATTTTGAGACGACCTTTTGCGCCTTCCCCAGTAGGAATTGCCTCCATGGGTTGCAGGCTTAGGTCTCGGATGACTACTCACCACTCAGTCAGGGCTTATTGTGCAAAGGTGGCATCGAGAAGATGTTAAAGACGGACAGTAGATGGCTGTGGAGTCTGAGGCTGTTGCTCGCACATCAGCATCGCATATGAAATCATTAAGATTTGGAGATGGAGCAGCAAAGATCGCTTAGCCAGAGTAGCTGACGCCGGTGGGAAAGCAGGAGAAAGGGAGAAACCAGGGGCAGTAACAGAAGCCTCGGGACCCAGAGGAGGCCAGGGTGCGGGGCAGGGGCCTGCGCAGACGGGCATGGACGGGTCTTCATGGTGGGGAGGAGCCAGGTAACTTTTATTTTGGGTTGTTGCCTTTCCTTGAAATTGTCTTGGCTTCTCACCTCATGATTTTGAGACAATCAAATGGGTTTTTACCTTTTATTCTAGCTTTATTTTAGAGGGCCTTCTTAAATTATAGAAATCTTGTGAGAGAGTACTGGTGCTGTGTTCTAGTTTCATGATGACTGATTTCACGTGAAGGGGACTGGATTTTAGTTGCTTAATTAAGACACATAATATCTTATTTTTGTTTGAAGGTGTCATAGATTAAAGTAGGAGAGCAAACCATCACATGAGAGCTAGCCTCTTTTTTTTTTTTAAATATATTTTATTACAGAGAGGAAGGGGGAGGGATAGAGTTAGAAACATCGATGGGAGAGAAACATCGATCAGCTGCCTCTTGCACACCTCCTACTGGGGACGTGCCCACAACCAAGGTACATGCCTTTGGCCAGAATCGAACCTGGGACCCTTCAGTCTGCAGGCTGACGCTCTATCCACTGAGCCAAACCGGCCAGGGCAAGCTAGCCTCTCTTTAAGGTAGGTTTCAGGGTTTCTTTAAGCCAGTCTAAGTATGATTATCTAAAATTTATACATTTAAATAATTGTTCAGTCACTGCAAAATAATATACAATGAGCTTTCTTTAAGTAGACTTTAGTACAGTAAAGATGTTCTCAATTATAAACATTTAGCTTATGTACAGCTTTTCAGGAGTACAATTATTTAAAGATGTAAAGGTTACTTGTCAGAAATAACGATATAACCTTGTATAGAAATTGTATGCCTGACATTGAAACCAAGAAACACGTAACCCTTGCCCTCTGAACTTGTTTGAACAAATTGATTAATATAATCCTGTACGTTTTCTGTTGCGTAAATCATGCATTTGAACTGTAACTTATTTAATGAAAAGTAAAATGTGTATTTTTTAAATTCTCCAACTGGGATGTGACAAGCTTTTGCATGTTAAAAACATGGTGAAAAATTCCTACCCTTGTGCCATCTTTGGAGTTTTACTAAGAACTCCTTTCTTGGCCACAGATGCTGTCAGGGGCCGAGGCTCTTGCGGGGATGGAGAGCTGTTGCTAAGAGTGCTTCCTGCCTGGGCAGCACGCAGACACACAGTCGGGGCCCCCAGCCACGGAGCATCGCTGCTGTGGCACAGACAGCGCACCCCGGGCCCTGCGGCTGCGAAGCACAGCAGGAGGGAGGCCTTGGGAAGCAGCGGCCCTGCTGCTGTGACCTCTGATGTTCTGTGCTGGCTCAGAGTTCCCGCTGTGCACTGGGCGCTGACTTTCTGATTCAGTACCGATGAGGGGCGGGCAAGGATGCCGCTTCTGAAATGTTCCTTCTCGCCGATGGTTAGGTACTTGCTCTAGGGGTGCGTTGCCCTCCACATTGGCCTCTTTGTTGAGACTCTGCTTCTGTTGGAGGGACATGCCTGGCGCCGGGGCCACAGCACAGGCCCCCAGAGTCGCCTGGCATCTCTCCCAGAAGGATGGATCCAGCGTGGCTGGTTCCCACCTTACTTCCTCGTAAACCTTTTCTGACACCAAAAACTTTAATTTTTTTATACAAAATAAGAAAATGAAAGAGTGCAAATATGTCAGCTCATCATCACTGTACAGCATTTTCTGTGACTAATCAATATCTGTATACATTGAGATGATCCCGGTGAGCCTCTAGAATACTAACACCGAATAGTAATCTATTTGTTGTTGTTAATCCTCACCTGAGGATATTTTTCCCATTGACTTTTTGGAGAGTGGAAGGGGAGAGAGATGTGAGACACATGGGTTGGTTGCAGATGCACCCTACCTGGGACCAGAGATTGAACCTGCAACCCAGGTACATGACCAGGAATTGAACCCATGACCCTTTGGTGAGCGGGCCAGCACTCTAACCACTGAGCAGCTGGTCAGGGCTGAACCGCTCCTTTTTTGTTTAGAGCAGTGGTTCTCAACCTTCTGGCCCTTTAAATACAGTTCCTCATGTTGTGACCCAACCATAAAATTATTATCAAGTCAGAGGCCTCCCAGCAGCTGGCCCCTCAGGCTGCGTCCTGTCGATGGGCAGCCAGGCTAGTGCTGACTGGGAGGTGCGCTTTGCTGGGGTTCGTCTTATGTGCACAGCCTCGCTTATTAAGAGGTCTCACAACTGAAATCAATTGCTTGGGTTGAGCCTGCAAAGGTATTGTTTACTTTTTATTCCCAAAGATAATTTCTTTTTAATTACTCTTTTAATAAGCGGGGAGATCTAAGCTAAAGTAGCAATGGGGAATAAGTAAGACCTGAAATTGGGAAACGGCGGCGTGGGCACAGCTCCTCTCTGCTCCCCCCTTCGTGCTGTGAACGGTGCTCAGAGCAGAGCCGCTGGGGGAGGGGGGCGGGGGGGGAGGACACAGCGTTGCCGCTCTGGCTGCATTGTGTCTTCTCACACTGGATGGAATATGAAATACGACGGGGAGGGAACGTGTGGGAAGGGCATTAATAGGCTTTGTTCTCCAGGAGGCTGGTGTTTTAAAGGAGGCTTTCCTGTGGGGGGGAGAGAGGGAGGGAGGAAGGTGGGGGCTGTGTGGAAGCAAGTAGATTGGAGTCATGGGGACACCTGAGGAGCCGGGGGCGGGGGTCATTAGAAAGCACCTTCTCAGGTGACCCAGATGTTCACTTAAAAACAATCTGCCACTGGGCACAGCTAATATGTGAGCATCTACTCCGGGGTAGTGTGCCAGAGGCATGCGTGCCTAATCCTCACAGCACTCCGGCAAATGGTTGGTCTTATTGATTTCATTTTATAGATGAGGAGAGGGAGGACAGACAAGGAAAGGAACTTCTGCAAGATCCTACGGCTTGTGGGAGGTGAGGCGGAGTGTAAACTCACGGCCCCTCACAGCCCTTCCCGGGACCAGTAGCGTGGAGGCTTGAATGAGCCTCTGCCCCTTGGCCTCGTGTGCAGAAACGTTAGCGGGGTGCCTGCTGGACACCCAGGGGGTCGTCTGCGGCTCAGCAGCACCTTGTAAGGGGCTCTGTTCCTGAGGTCGGGGAGGGGAAGCCGAGGCTGGTGGGTGGACTCATTTGCCTGAAGGCAGAGCCTTAGTGAATGTGTGAAGGTCCTGTGCTGGCTCTCTCACCCCCACTGCCTTCTGAAGCCCGGCCTGACACTTCACCCTTCCTCTCCTGCGGACGCGTGTCCCTCATGTGCAGCAGCCACGGGAAGGGAGCACATCCGCCCTCCTGGGGCGCCCACGGAGGGAGACAGGCACAGCAGGTGAACAAAGCCCAGCAGCCAGATGGAGAGCAGGTGGAAGCCTGCGGTAGGACAGCTAAGGAGCCATGTGCCTGTCCCCCTCTGGAAGATGCGGATGAAGGGGTTAGGTGCTCGGAGGAGTTCAGCAGCCAAACAAATATGTTTACCTTTATTAGCCTAGTCTTGCCCAAACTTTTGTGACTACCAAACATTGCTCCCCCCCAAGCTATCTTCTAGCTCAGTGGGACAGACTTGGGGAGTGTGGAGAGAGGGAAGAGACGCAGGGGTCAGGCAAGACTTCGCTTGCAGGGTCCTTGGGAGGTGGGCAGAATTTGGCTGGTTAGAAGGGATATTCTACAAGGAGACGAACGGACAAGCCGTGTTTGGGGAACATTTTGGAAAGTGACTGACATAGCACCTTGGACTCAGTATTTTTATTGAAAAAATGACAAGGCTGTAAGTGGAGGTCGGTGTTGGCAGTGAGGGTTAAAGGGGCTTCGTGGGAACTGTTGATGGGCATGATGTAAACTCAGTGGTAGATGAGGAACTTCCACTGAGCCCAGGAGTAGTCGATGGAGGTGGAATTGGAAGCAGGAAAGCCGTGGCTGTTGTGGCGGCCTCTAAGGTGATGCAGGCTGGCACATGCGCAGGGGTAGGGTCGGACTGGAAAGGCGCAGGGAGGAGTCGGCAGACCCGACAGGCCAGTGTGCTTGGCGAGAGCTGTGGGAGGGCTGAGTGCTCAGAGGTCGGGCACACGGGCCTGCTCCTGGGGGTGCAGGGAGGCCCTCAGTGCGGACAGGAGCCCATGTTACAGTGCTTGCTTCCTACGGCAGTGAGTCCTTTATTTATTTATTTACATCACTTTTGGTGGGAACCACAGAGTTTCTAGTCTCATTCCCTCCTCCCTCTCAGTACTTCTCCCATTATTATTGTTGGCATGCTTACATTTTAAACTGTATAATGCTTTATTTAATGAGATATCCATTCTAACATTGCCCTACAGGAAAATACGTAAGAAGATATGTAGCATGTAGCATGTGTCTAGAATGTTTTTACAAGCATGTCCCAGAGCCACAGCCTCCCAGCACCGTCTGTTACTGCCGTGTAGACACCAAACCTCCTTCCAGTGTCTCACTCAAGTCCTCGCTCAGGCTGGTGGAGACGGGAACAGGAGAGAGCATTTCAGAGGGGTGTACTGTGTGAGGGTCTGGGGTAGAGATCTGACTCAGCACTAATCCAGGCATGTAATGAGCCCTGTAATAATGGGGCTCTGCTGTTAATTATGGTGAAGATTCTCAATGAAATTGAATTTTCTGAGTACCATATCCATAAAAAAATCTTCACTCAGACTTTATATAACAGTCCCAAATATATTGTAAATGTTGTGGGTATTTGCACAATATTGACAGAAAATAGAAAAAAAATCATCAATATATTTTCGGGAAACATAAGATCAGATTATAACATAAATATATACCAGTATTAGTAATGTCTGTGTTGAAGTTACTAGAGTTTGTTAAAGATTAGATAAACTTAATAGATTCCTTAAACTTAAGTGATAATAGTTTCTTTTTTAACAAAGAAAATAAAACTAAAAAAAGGACTTTTTTAACCCTCCTGTAGGGTGGAGTGAGGAAGCTTTAAAACAGACAAAAATATTTATTTCACAGTTGGGTGACGAATAAGAACCTCGGTCACCACTGTACCTGTGTATATGTTATGGTTTTGTATTTAGCTGGTGAGCATGATTTGTTCTCTCCATTCATTTTAGACTTTAAACCTGAGCAGAGCCCTGCGGATTAGTGCTTTGCAGAAAACCTTCCTTGTCAGTCATTTCTCTGTTAGATTGTGAGTTACTGATAGCAGAGACAACATTTTTGTATCTGTACAATATCTTGTGGAGGCTAAGATTAAAGTTTTCACTTTTATTTTGAGTCACCTGTTCCTTCAGAGATTTTGCTTCCACACGGGATGGTGGGGGAGGAGGAAGCTGAGACCTTCCCCAGGGTGGTGGCCAACCATAATTCCCAAGAGGCAGCCTCCCTGGGGGGTTCCCGTCAGGTGTGAGGAGAGGGGTGTGGGTGATGGTCTCAATGTCCTCAGGGGGCACCTTGCACTGTCTTCTGGGGGTGCCCACAGGAAGGGCAGTTCCCTTTCCTGAAGCCCCTGGGTAAGTGCCACCAACCAAATGGTGAAGAAATAATGTGACATTTCTTAGGGACATTCGATAAAATTGTACCAAATAACGCCTGGTTGCCTTTCATAGATCTGGTGACTGTCTTCAGGTACGACCACGGCGGTCATTCTGGCCAACCCAGAATGTCCGCTTAGCAAGTGTTAGTCTCCTCGAGGGAGGGCTCTGTGGAAATCAGATCAGATTTTAAAAGGGTATTGTCAGCACTCTTTTTCTTGAAATCAATTTATGTGCACTCATAATTTAAGTACTCCTTTAGCAAAATTATTAAATGTGATTAATTTACTACACTGCCGGTTTAATACCCTTCAGTGGCAGAATTTTGATTACATAAATCCTGCAGCCTACAAAAATGGCTATTTCTCATTAATTTGTGATTTCCCAACTAAGTCTCAAATTAGTGGACATCAATTTCAGATTTCAGGATCGCTCAAAAGTTTTCAAGCCTTTTATTTGCATTTCCCATAACCTTCCCCTCCCCTTTTTAAAATTTGCTCTTTTCACCTTTTCAGGGTTTTTTTTTCTCATTTGTTTTGGGAGGTTGTTTGTTTGTTTGTTTGCATTTTCTTTCCTGAAACTTTGAGCTCCATAGATGGGTGGTGTTAAGGCCTGGTTTAGATGATCGGGTCTGCTTTCTTTCATTTCCATGTATTGTGTTCTAGAGCCTGTTTGCTCTGAAGATACAAATTCACAGCTGGAGAAAGGGTTCTGAACTTCATCACAGCTTAGCCTTTGCGTTCTTACATGTGCCAAGTACAGACTTCACATGTTACCTCACTTACTCTCATCGGTCGGTGAGGAAGCCGAGGCACCTGAGCTCTGTCAGCAGCTCATTCAGACCGAGGAGGCGTCCCACTGTGTGGGACCTAAGAGCTCTCTGGGGCCCAGACCTGATCTGCTTTAATTAAAAAGTTATCAAATGTTACATAAATCTCCTGCGTCTAATGGATTCACAGCCCCAAATAGAGTCATTTTGGGCTTTAAAACTCTAAAGGCAACACTGACTTTGATGTGTTTATAAGAAGCATTATTTAAATGTGAAATTCCCTCTTCTCCCTAACTGTCGCTCTGCGCCTAAAAAGCAGCCTGGGCAGGCGCGGGTCAGACGCACGGAGCTCTCACAGGTTTTTCCGCCCCAGCAGCAGGGTTTGCTTGAAGCATCATTTGACAATGTTACTGAAACAAATAAAGCTACTTACAGGGGTTCTAGTTCTGACCCACATGATACCAAGTGGGAAGACATGTCTGTGGAAATCTGAGTCACCTTTTAGCTCATGGGGAAGGCTGGAGTGCGCTGCCATTGATAAAGGAGCAGCATGTGAATGGGTGATGGCTGCCTTTCTTCCATCTAATTCAGCTGCTTCCTATTCCATCGAAAACCTCCGTTGGGAAGCAGTTTCCCTCACTTGACCCATTTTCCTTCCCCATTATATCTTCTTCTGGTTCCTCAACACAAAATGGGAAAGAATGCAGCTGTGAACCTGCAGGCTCGGGAGGCGAGGGACTCAGACCGCCTTTGGAGTGAGCGCGCGCTTTCCTTTCATGCTCTGGCTCGGGGTGGAGGGCTAGCAGCTCTGCTTCCTCACTTAGATTCACAGTTTCCAGAAGAGAAAGATGTTAAGTGCATGATTGGTAGAGAGACTTGTGGGTACAGAAAAAAATAGGTGTGGGGGTACGGATCTTGTTTAGGGGTTCGGACAATGTAAGGATGTTAGCATTTTAGTGAACATATGTGCAGTAAGCCTAATATTAATATATCCATATTTTTAAATGTCTCTGGACACCTAGGTCTCTTGATATCATTATCTGGTAATTTTTAACACCTCCATTAGTCACAGGTATGACATGCTATTCTGTGATAACGTTTACTTCACATCCATGGTTAAGGGGCTTAAATTGGCAACTGTCCTTGCCAGGTCAAATTCTAAATGTCCCAGCATTCCTAGCATAGCACCAGACTCCTTCATGGAACCTTCTCCACCTTTACTCATGTGAACGTTCTCTTCGCCATTGACACTCACGCCTTTGGTGACCTCGTTCAGTCCCGTGACTTTAAATGCCACACATACCTGAAGACTCCTGAGTTCTATGTCGCCAGCCTGGACTGCTCCCACATGGAGCATTTGCATATCCGCTCGCCTCCTCTACATGCTGCTTAAAGAGCACGTCCCCCTCACAGGCCCAGAACGCCAGGCCGGCTCTGGCCCCACGTCTTTCTGGTGCCCCCCCCCCCCCCATTTACCCGAGAGCACCGCATCCTTCTAGGCACTCCAGTCAAACCTTGGGTGTCCTCTTCCTCCAGCTCTCTCTCCATGCGTAATCCACAGGAAATCAGACAGGAGGCTTTTAAATAACCCGAGAACAAAGGAGAGATCACAAGGAACGTTAGAAATATTTTCAACTGAATTAAAAAAGGAAACACAACGTATCAGCATTTATGTGATACAGCTACACTGTACTCAGAGGGAAATCGTAGCTGTGAATGCCTGGCAGGACTCTCTGAAGTGCATCTTAGGAAGGACTGCTACGCTCACCATTAAAGAATAACGGCAATCTGTAAGACCCTCTCCCCCCGGCCCGCAAGGCAGAGCTGCCGAGTCCGATTCTTCAGGACTGAAGGTTTGGGTGGTCCTGTCATGTTGAGAACCCTGCCTGGCTGAGGTTCTGATTGAGGACAAAAGAAATGCGGGATGGACAGTGGAAAAGAAAGTCATGGACGCCATCATGGCCTCAGGACCAGGTACAGAAGTGAGAACTGGAGTAATTTAGCAAGTTTTTTCTTTGCTTGTTATATCTGTATGTTTAACTTTTTCCTTCTTCCCCTTATTTTACATCCAAATTATTGGGAGTTAATGTGACAGTTTAGCCTTTGAGAACAGAATATTTCGTGGGACTGTACTGAAGGTAAGGAGTAAGGAGTGTAGCAGTGATGGTTACGGTGGCTCTTAGGACTGTGGCTCCTCACTTTGGGGAGAAGGCAGAGCATCTTCATTTACGAGAAGATAGGTACATGCTGTCGGGTGCAAACTGTTGTCTTGATGCTCTATGTAGTTCAGTGTGGGGACACCGTCTATGGAAGCTGAGTGCCAAAGCAACGGACCGTGCCAGTCTCATTCCCAATCTGTGTAAATTCCAGTCTGTCTAAGCCCAGCCTGGTGATACTGGAGCTGGGGGTCAGGGTGTACGCCAGGGGCCAGGAACCTCAGGGTGGAGAGGAACTCTCAACATTCTGCCTACCACAATATGAAATAGAAATAAGGAATAAAAGGTGAGAAGATGGTTTTATTTATAGATTGTATACCCAGAAAACTCAAGATGATGAGCTAAAGAGTTACTTGATGCAATATAGATCACTCAGTAACCTGGCCAGATACCTACCAGCAGTAACCAGTTAGGTGATGCATGAAATATTGATACTATACATCAGCGGTTCTCAACCTGTGGGTTGTGACCCCTTTGGCAGTCGAACAACCCTTTCACAGGGGTCACCTAAGACCATCCTGCATATCAGATGTTTACATTACGATTCATAACAGTAGCAACATTACAGTTATGAAGTAGCAACGAAAATAATTTTATGGTTGGGTTACAACATGAGGAACTGTAAGGGCCAGAAGGTTGAGAACCACTGCTATACATAGTAACAAGAAAATATAAAATCCCTAGAAATGAGCTTAATATATATAGGAAATGAATATGAAGAAAAGGACAGTGTCACTGAGAAGAGAGAAAGAAACAGATTTTTCTCAAGCAGGAAAATCAAATCCTACAGTTTTCAGTTCAAATAATTTGCAGGTTTAAAGCAGTTCTAATTTTTAAAAAATACATATTTTTCTTTTGGAACATGACAAAATGGTTGTAAATTTCATCTGGAAGGATCAAAAATATATATATATATATATAAAAGGCTAAGTGTCCGTCTAACTGGTAGCTATGATGCGCACTGACCACCAGGGGGCAGACGCTCAACGCAGGAGCTTCCATGACACGCACTGGCCATTTAAAAATAAATGGCACCATGGACCTGGCGTCAACAAACCAATACTCGGCTTCCCCCAAGTGGGACACAGGCCCCGCTACCACCCCAGAGCAACACCCCACCAAATCACAGCCAACGCTGCCAAGACCCCATGGCACAAAATGCGGCCCACAACCCAGCCCAGCCTGGAAACGGTCGCTGTGGGCACCGGGTAATGACATCACGTAGCAATGCCTGGCTTCCTCTCCCTGATGACTAGCCTCCTTGGAGTTTCTTCAGCCCAGGAACACGGCTTGCTTTATGGCCAGGTGCAAACATTTTACACTTTAGCCAGATGTCTGTGAAGCATTTTCTCATGCCTCATCTCATTTGATCCTCACAGAAGTCCTGGAGTAGGTAGGTAAGAGACTTGGTAGAATCCTATTTTCTTTTCATTAGCCAGAAAATGAGATTTAGAAAGTTTAGAAACTTGACCCAACTGAAAAGAAGTAAGAAATGGGGGACCTTGAAAATGACTTCAGGTTTTCTCACTGCGCAGAATATAGTCAAACACTGATACAGGTAAATATTTTACCCTTTGTTCTCCCTGCGTGATCTATAATAATCTTCATGTTGATATTTACTGCTGTGTTGCTGACAATTACCTGTAAGAGAAGTTGGGGTGCTTCACTGGGCTGGAAAACGTTTAGCTAAATCAGAAAGCAGGTCTAATTAAGCAAATTTATTATCTATATCTATATATATAAAAGCCTAAGCGACCGTTAGGATGGAACAACTGGGGGCAGACGCTCAACGCAGGAGCTGCCCCCAGCCTGCAGGCCCTGATTGCCGATGGGGCCTGCCAGCCAGCCTCCCCGTCACTGCCCCTGGCCGGCAGGCCCCGATCGTCTGATTGGGGCCAGGCCCTCGGGCTGGGATGGGGAGCCAGGGGTGGGTAGCAGCAGACGCGGCCCCTTTCCCAGGGGGGCTGAGGGCCATGTATATAAAAGGCTAAGTTGACTCGCGCATGCGCGATGCATATAAAGCTCTTGCTGGTGCCAATTGCACGTGTGTGTTTTGTCATTGTCGATCGTGAATTTGGTTGATACTTCTATTATAGAGAAAGGGAAAATAGTGATATTAAAATATTTCTTCTAATTAATTTCCTTTCAATGTGCACTCTTTTTAAAGAGTAACGAGAGAAACTAGTGGTAACAAATAACCACAAATTTTAAAAACGGGAAGAATTAGAATCGTGTGGCCCTGGCAGAAGCACGCAGTTATTAATGGAACAGAGTGGCCTTCAGGCCCATCTGTTGTATGTGACTTTGATATATGAAGAGTCAGTGTCACAAATGAGTGGAGAAAGGAGGGGTCGCTTAGTCCTGGGTGCGAGTGGCACCCAGGCACTCTGTTCACTGTTTATATCAAAAGAGACCAGAGTAAATCCAGTGTCTACCATACACCTGAATGAATTTTAAATAAAGCATCATCTGTATATAAAAAAAAGGAAATCTAGGAAATAAAAATAAATTTAGGGAATATTTCTGCACTAAGTATTTTATAAAAGTTTTTCGTGGGATTTATAGGAAATGAATACATCTGAATGCCAAAAATAACTAAAGCATATTAAAAATGGGAAAAAATATAAACAACATGGTTAACATTTAACATATAAACTCTTATAAATTGATTTTAAAAATCCCCTAAGAACCCAGTGGATAGGCCAGGAGATATAAACAGTCAATTCACAGAAAATTAATTCATTCAGGGTAACAAATATGGGGAAATATGTTTATTAATGATCAAAGAATTGCCAATTAAAGCCAATGAGATACTTTTTCTATCTGATTAACCAAGATTACAAATTGTAATCTCAGTACTTGGGAGGGTATTTTGAAATAAGCACTCTTGTACTCAGCTAATAAAAATATAGATTATTAAAATGCTTTTGGATAACAGTTTGGTTATAAGTACTGAAACCCTTAATTACATCCTTTTGTTTCATTAAGGCTGCTGTGCTACTGGAAATCGCTCACGACAATAGTCGCAAGTACAGAACAAACTACACGAAAGGGGATTTGTGACGGAAATAGTGTAAAATGGGAACCCCCAAAGAAACAACATGGGAATTATTAAGAAAATTATTATCTATCCACACAATGACAGTATTGTGTTGTCATTAAAAACTATATTGTTGAAAACATATTTGTTTAGTGTGAGAATACCTTGTTATAAATGAAAAAAGCAGAATGTGAAATTTTGTATAAAGAATTATTTCAACCATCTCTAAGTTCAGCAAATGCCCTGAACTGAGCCAAGCTTCATCGAGGTGTAAGTTAGACGGTGGTCACCCGCCCCCAGCGGTGTGTGCAGTCAGCGGTGCCTCCCGCTCTTCCTCCTCCACTGCGTCTCCTTCCCAAACCAGCTTCTCTCCTGCAGGCCCCGCTGTCATCTGTTCTCACAGGAGCCGCTCCTGCGCTCCAGTGACTCCCAGTTAGAAACTGGCAGCTCCCCCTTTTCTCTTTGTCTGAGCATCTTTAGACTCCAAAGGGCTTGGTGATAACCAGCACCTTTCCCGGTCGGTGCTACTGTCTATGTCAGACTTCACAGGCTGCTTCCAGGGATCTGAAATGACACAGCTGCTTTTTCAGTGTTGGGCGCTCTTCTTTGAGCTGAATGTACATGAGCCTCCAGATGAATAACCATTAGTGGGAGAAGCACCATTAATTTCTCAAGGAAACTTGTACTTTTACTTGAGAGAGGCAAGGGTGTATAGGTAGTTGTGTGCTTACGACAGTTTCCTAATATGTAAGCTCTGTGAACCCTCAGGACGCACACACACACTGCAGAGTGAATTAGCACCGCATGGGCGTATCTCTGACCAGAATGGGTTCCTGCAGGTCCGGACTCATAAGCCAGAGGCCTGGCACACTGTGGCCAGGCGTTCATCAATAATTGATGCAGAAGTGATGGATGGACGTTTGAACGGCTGCCTCATCCTCTGAGCCTGACCTTTAAATGCTGATGTTCCTGAAGCCACTTTTCTGTCAGTTCTCACGCCTTCCCTGCTTGTTTTCCCCTGTGACTGTGGCTTTGATTTCTATCTCTACGTTGACATCTCTGAGGGTTTCCTCCAGCTGATTGGTTTCCTCTGAAGCCAGAAGGAAGTGTCTAGCTGCCAGCTCCCTGCCCACTTTAGTGCTCAGCGTCTCAGACTCACCTCGTCCTGCTCCGGTAGTTTTCTCCGTGAGCGATGCCGTCCCACCTAGTCCCACCGGGGAGAGACCTGGGTGCTTCTTGATGCCTCCCTCTCCCTTATGCTCATAGCCAGGTACCCACCAAGGGCAGTTCCTTCGCTCCTAACTATTTTAAACCCCGCTTTCTGTCCCCAAATCCTCTGCTGCTCCCCAGATCTAAACTGCCAAGTCTACACTCTCTTAGATTGACAACAGGAGCTAGTCACTGGTTTCCACTTGTCCACACACCCCTTATAGTCCGTTCTCTGCGTAGAATGGTCACATAAAAGCACAATATGATAATTATTCTCTTGCTTAAAATTCTTCCGTGGCTTCTCATTGTTCTGAGGATAAAAAACAAAACTTGGACCTAAGTCTCCTGATTAGACTTGCTCTAGCATTTATTCTTCCCCACTCCCATGCTTCAGGCCCACTGCTCATCGGCTCTCCCTCCCACAGGCCACTCTCCTTCCGCCGGCCTGTTGTGCCCCTGCCGGCTCAGCTCAGTACCCTCAGCACTAAGCTCACTCCCCTGGGAACCTTCCGAGTGCCCCTGCGCAGGCCAGCCCCGCCCTGTCCTTCCCATAGAATCCAGTTAGGTCTTTAACTTGGTGAAGTCTAGGTATGGCCTCGATATATTATTTCTGTCATCATAAAGAATGGCTTAATAGGAACTATAAAATTTGTCTTCTAAAATTTAATTAATTTTTACCCAGTGATTTCACAATGTAGATAAGCTTTGGTTTGTTATTTCAGGGGCACACTGTGTTTTATTTGTTCTAAGAAACACATTTCCCACCTTTAACGTGTCTGAAATGGATGTTCCTCTACAGACACTGGCATAGCATGGCGTTACGGGCAGCAGCTTTCTTTCTTGTGGTGCGTAAAACGATGGTGCGTCCTATATTTGAAGGCATCTTAGGTTAGATAAAATTTGGTTTTTGTAACCAATTCACTCTGGGAGATCTACTGGGGGCCTGGTGGTGCTCAGTCCCTCCACGGAGCGTTTCTAAGACTTCTCCTCCCTGTGCAGGGGGGCGGGCCATGCGTGGGCTCCACAGGCTTAGTTCTCCCTGAATGCATCTGCCCTTCTTCCGTTGGGAGGAAGCTTAAGGACACATGTAGAGACCCTTCCCGCAGCCTTCCTCGTGTCTAGCCATTCGCATGTGAAAAGCTCTGGCGAATTGGATGTGAGCAGAAATAGCTGAACTCCCAGGGCATGATCCAAAAGGAAGATTTACTCTCCAGTTCCTCTTTTTCCTCTTAGTGAATGAAAAGAATGTGGGGATGGCCTCATGGAACAAAGATAGCCGGCCAGCCTCTGGACTGGGGTCTGTTTGTTTGTTTGTTTATAATCCACCTGAGGATATTTTCCATTGATTTTTAGAGAGAGGGAAAGACAGAGAAACATCTATGTGAGAGAAACACATCGATTGGTTGCCTCCTGCATGCGCTCTGACCAGGTCTGGGCCAGGGAGGAGCCTGCAATTGAGGTACGTGCCCTTGACCAGAATCAAACCTGGGACCCTTCGGTCCACAGGCCAAGAGCCAAACCAAGTGGGGCTGGAGTCTCTGATACAGCAGCTCTACCTGTACTGTAACTAATGCATCGTCTCAGAGATTGTCTTGATTTGGCTTAATTTCCAAATTAGGAGTCCTTCCACCCTCCGTCTGGAGCAGACACTCTCGCCTTGCACTACAGCGCGGGAGGCGGTGTGGTGTGCTGAGCGCAGACCTCAGCTTGGTGGCAGCTCTGCCAGGGACTGTCACACTGGGCTGCTCAGTGGGATCCTCTGAGCTTCAGAGCCCCCCCTGTAACGCGCAGGTGATGGCCATTGCACCAGATTGTTTTGAGGAGGGAATGAGGTCATCTGTTTAAAAGACTTGCTAGCCCCTGCTGCGTAATGACAGCCGTTGCTATTATTAGTTTCCCTGAGGCCGCGCCTCCGCGCCTCACACTGTCCGCTGCCCTGGTGGTTTTTCCGTGGGACTTGTTACCCCTGGAGGATAGTTGAGACTTTGAGAGTTCCCTGAGTTTTCCTGACATGCTTTTGCCTGAAGGAGGTTTGAATGCGAGCTTTTGCATTCTCCCAGCACTTGGCTCTGTCCCTGTGTGCGGGGCCCCTGCAAACCCGCGGCTGGACCTGCCTGCTAGGGAGACCTCTCGAGGGAAGCCATTAGGACAGAGGAACTGAACTGTAAATAGTAACATAAAATAGTAACAAATATCTGCTAATTGCTTTCATAATGGGGCAGACTGTAGTTAGCTCTGGGTGCCTGTGTTGATCTGTTACTAGGTGCAGTCCCGTTAAAGTCCTTTCTAGACTTTTTTTTTTTTAATCAGAAAGCCAGAATGGTGGCAACTAGCAGTAGGTTGATGTTGGGGAAGTAATGGGAAACATTTGTTTTTTAAAGCTGCTTTATGAATATAATATTGGATACGCTGTTCTACAAGTTTACGTACTTTGAGTATTAGAGTTGATGTAAGACGGCGATTCCCAGGCAGTAGTTCAAGATGCAGAAATAATAATCTATGACTGGTAAATACTTACTAGTTACAGAGTATGTGACCAAGCAGGCCAGGGTCTCCAACTGTCCCGCACTTCACTGCTTTGTGTTTGTTGAAATGATGACTGAAGGCTAAACCTGGTTATGTAAGAACAGAATTGCAAATTACAGAGCACTTGTTTTTCTTAATTAGGTAGCTAGTTCCCACAGTGGTCGGCAAACTGCGGCTCGGCAAACCGCGGCTCGCGAGCCACATGCGGCTCTTGGGCCCCTAGAGTGTGCCATTCAGCCCTTTGAGTGTGGCTCTTCCACAAAATACCGGCTCTTCCACAAAATACCGACTTCTGCGCATGGGCCACGAAGTTTCAATCGCACTGTACGTGCTCGCCCGCACGTGGTATTTTGTGGAAGAGCCACACTCAAGGGGCCAAAGAGCCGCATGTGGCTCACGAGCCGCGGTTTGCCGACCACGGCCCTAGGAGCTCTGGCCACACTTTGTTTTTTATCCATATTAACCTGTTGTGTGTTTAAAAGTAAAATAGAAAAGTAATATTTTTTTCTTCGGTTTCAGTATAGAAACTGTTCATGCAGGCATTGGACTCTGGCACATACCCTTGAGACGTCTTTCTAACAGCCTCACAGGCCAGCCCTGGACTTGGCGGGCGTTTCCAGATGCAGGGCCGGGGGGAAAGGTGGTAGCCTCGCTTTCTGTCCTTGTCTGTCCCCTCGTCCAGCTTGTCACGAAGCTCTTCTGCCTGTCTGTGCATGTGCCTGCCCTTGCAAATCGGAATCGAACTTTGAGCACGGGGTAATTTAATGGCTCCTGAAACGGAATTACCGTTAACAGTCCTCGTAGTTCACAGAATTATATAGAAGTTTTTCATAAAAAGCTGCCTGCGATCATCCGCAGTCCAGACCTCATTGCTGCTGCCCGGCGGCGTTTCATCGTCTCAGTGGCGCGCCTGCGGTTGTACGGCCTGGGACTTGGTCCTTTCTCTTGTAATCACGAAGGAGAGCCTTTTCTAAATATACCCAAATGCACCTGAGTTTTAGACACAGAAATACTGTGGAGTTGAAAAAAGTGAGATTAGCCAAATTCAGGCAAATGGCTGAAGTAAAGAAAGCTTTAAGAATGTGGAAGAGCACGCAGAAGGAGGAACCACTGCCCAGGCTGCGTCCAGACCTTATTGGATGGAGGACATAGCTGTGACCCACCAGGTGGCAGAGAAGTCACTGAGCAGGGGTGGCAGGGAAGTGGTTGGATTGCCAGGCAAGGAGGGGGTGGGGCTGCAGGCCTTTGCTCCCACTGGCTCTGTAGCACCCTCTACTGGAAAAGCTTAGCATCGTGCCAGCTGGCAAAAAAGTGCTTCGGGGGCCCAGATCTGCTTTCACAGAGCGGCCAAAAAGCTGAGTGCGGAGCTGAGAAGCAGGAAATTAATACACAGCACCCTTCCCCACCTCCAAGTTCCTGAGCAGTTGGAAGTAGACACTTTTGGGGAAAGCATGCTTATCATTTCATTGGTTTAAAATGTTTCTAGCAAACAATGAAATCTTCATTTTTTATAACTCTATAGCTTGCACCCCAGGGCAGGCCAGCAGGGACTGCTATATGTGAGACTGCGTGGAGAGGTATTTCTCTTGCTTTAAGCATATTTACAATGCACATATTCAAGCATCATTCTATAAACGGACTGAAAATGGAGCAACATTAAAAAGTATAGTGTCATTTTCTGACTTAATTTGAGGTGGTGTTAAACTCAGAAATGAAATAAAGAAGAGGTTTCAAAAAATATTACTTATAACCCCTATGCTTGTAGTTGACATTTTAATACAGTGATACTAAAGCAATTTTTATAGTGGTTAAAACTGTCTACTGAAGCTGATTCATTTTGAGAAAATAGTGCTAAATCCAGTCAGCACTTGCTGAATACGCCTAAATTAAATAGATAGATAGTTGAGAAGCTGTATTTATCAGGGATCTCTGGGTCCAGAGTTGAACCCCATATCAGGTTTTCTTCTTACCTCGTTTCCATTGCTACTGAAACAGACACCAATCAAAGCAATGCTGTTCTCTCCAGCAGGAGCTGCTGGGAGTGGTAACTGGGGAGGATTGAATGTGCATGGACAGAGGAATGTATGAATAGAATATGACATTCACACCGCAGTATACTGTGGAGCTAATAGAAATCATAGATTAAATCTATCGATTGGGAAGGGATGAGGAAAGAGATTCCCACCCGCCCCCGCCCCCCAAATGAGTAAAGCAAGATGTAAAAATGTTTATAACATGATCCCAGTTTTACAAAACAATCCTATATAATAAAAGGCTAATATGCAAATTGTCCCCTCAGGAGTTCGATTGACCTGCTATGACATGCGCTCTCCACGGGGGGGGGGGGGGGGGGGGGGTGCGGAACAAAGGAAGGCCAGCAACCCGGGGGAAGGAAGGCCCTGATTAGCCCTGATTGCCAGCCAGGCCTAGGAACCCTACCCATGCACAAATTTCGTACACCGGGCCTCTAGTGATCAAATAAAATGCATGTAAAGATACATGGGTATGTATGTTCACACATTGATAGTGAGCGTGGAGAAAGGCTGTGGAGTAGTGGTTCACATGGGTCCTCTAGAAGGGAGGTGCAAAGAGTGGACCTTCGATGTGCATGTGGGGGAGGGGGTGGGTAAGGGGATGCCAAGTAAACGAGAAAGAAGACAAGTTAAATATAAATGTATATAAAATCTTGTGTATCTAAATGTAATTTTTAAAAGTTGAAATTAAAATTTAAAAATGAAAGTATCCCAACCTGATCATTGCTTTTCGTTATTCCCCTTGCAGTCTGACTATAAGCCCATCTCACAATTTCTCCACATAGAAAAGTACCGCTGGACTATATAGTTAACACCTATTAGTTTTCCTCTTACAGTGGGGCAAGAAGGTTTCCAAATCTAAGTTGATAATCTTTTTGCCAACCCTGAAAAGGCAGAGAGAAACTTATTAAATATCACTTGATCATTTCAGAAAAATAGCGTTTCCCTAGAAAGAAAGTGCACTGACAGCAGGTTTTTCCAGGATAACTTCCAGCTGAGATTGTGGGCCAGGAATCGGCACCAGCAACGCCTGGGTGATGACAGGCTTCTCTGTGCCACGGAGGCAGAAGACATGTCCGCCAAGGTGCTCGCAGCGCAGAGGACAGAGCGCGCTGCTGGTTCCAGCCGGACGCGCAGCCCCGACTAACGACTAACCGGGATGACGCAGCAGGAGGCCTCGCCCACACAGGCCCAGATGTCCTCGCGCTCTGACTGCGTCCCGTGCATCTCGCTGTTGTAATAGCGCTCATTTGTTTGACTCGTATATATGATTATCCTTGAAAGCATATGAACTCTGCCACGTTCACTCCTGAAATCCCAGAGCACTTATGATGCCCTTGTTCAGGAAATATTTGTTAAGAACCAACCCTCTTTTTGTCTCTGGTGCAAAAAGTGAAAAAATGCTGTAGTGAAAGCTTCAGCCACATACTAAGCCCAAATAGTGGAGCAGAAAGATACCACCACGCACATCATGAAATTTCGGAATTCTAGGGTTAGAGGCTTAGAAAGTCACCTAGAAAAGACCGGAAAGCGCAGTGGCTCAGCCTTCCCCCAGTAGGTGCTAGGTGTCAGGATGCGCAGCATGGCGCCTTCCAGGCTCCTTTTCAGCCGAGAACTCTATTCAACCAAGTCATCTGTGAAACCAAAAGGTCGCCGGCAGCCACTGTTAGACACACGGTCTCCAAAACTCACCCTCCCAGACACGCCTTCCAGACAGGGTACTTGAGGGTTCACAGCAAATCGAGGGCGTAACTCAAGAAGGAGGACAAGGGCATCCCAGGCGACTGAGCTGATAGGGTGGGCGTGAGGTCTGGCTGAGGAGTTTGCATGTGTGGTTCCTTCTGCTCAGTCTGCAAGTCCTCCTTCCCACGGTAGCAGTCTGGGTTGATAGAAATGGTGCAGCGACACAAACAAGTTTTATTTAAAGATAAAAGAGCAATACCGGCTCCAGAAAGCTCCACAAATGCCCAACAAGCATGGGAAAAGATGCTCAACATCACTAGTCATTAGGGAAATGCAAAGCAACCCCACAATAAGTCATCAAATTGATGAGAATAGAACGGTGGTTGCCAGGGGCTGGGGAGAGGGGGCAACGGGCAGTGTTGGACCGTTTTGCAAGATGAAATGCGTTCTGGGCTGTGTAACGGTGTGAGTGTGCATTCCTGAGCTGCTCGCTTACAGATGGTTGAGATGGTAAACTTTATGTGCATTTGATCGCAATTAAAAACTTTAAAATATAAACGAAGCAGAGGATATTAGAGCACTCTGGCAGGGTGCTCCCAGTCTAGAGTGAGCAGGTGGAGGGCCCGGCAAGAACTCGGAAACGCAGTGGGAGAAAGGGCCCATGTTCTTAACTGGAGGAAGGTGAGAGGTAAAAAACAATTTTGTCAGGAAATTAGTACAAGAAGAGAAGGAAAACAGTAGGAACTCTAGAAGGAACAGCTACACAAGAAGTAAAATGTAATGACAGTATGCTCCCCAGCGCTGTAGGGCTCATTTATGTATTCTTTAGGAAGCAAACGACATGTATGGGTTTTACTGAAGATTGTGATGGGGTGGAAGATGGGTTTATTGTAAGGACCACATCCATCACTATAGGGGTTACGTTGCTAATGTCTCCAATCGTTAAGTCAAGAGAGAGCAAACCCAAGCCAGGATTTGGAGATGTGGAGGGACGTGTCCCCTTCATGGTGGACGTGGGGGTAAGTGAGAAAGGAAGGCAGAAGAGAGGAACCACCTGCTCTCACTGTTCTTTTTAGAAGACGGGTCCATGTGTGGCCACAGGCAGAGCGGTAAGGAGCCCGGGGAGGGCCTGTGGGCGCTGGCAAGGGGTCTGTCTTGCTGTGTATCTCTTATGTTGTGTTGGTTTTCCCATGAGCAGGTATTACTTTGCAGAGGAAACTGTGATTCGATGTTGGTTTTTCAGTTATTAATGAAAAGTGGCAGAATTGTACGCTGAGAGTTAGAAGTAGGAGGAGTTACTACTCGCTGGGGGGAATTAGATGCAGCGTTTGGAAGAGCATACCTTGAGTTGTGCTTTGTCATATAATCACGAGCTCAGGCGGGAAAGTGTAAGAATCCTCCCACTGCATGAGCCATGAGCGCTTTATTTGCAGCATTTTATTTCACTGTTACAGTAAAACCTTAACTGTACTGCTGGGGGAATAGCTGGCTTTAATTAATTTAATTTTCAGAGTAATAGAATTAAGCAAAAACCATTTTCCATTTTCTATTGAGTACCTTTTAATAATGTAGTTATACTTGCCTACTGTAAGTTTAATATCTGGAGATAATTTAAGACTTTCATTGTGCTGTATGCAGATTAAGACAATATAGCAATGGGACCCTGGCCGGTGTTGCTAAGTGGTTAGAGCGTCGGCCCTAGCACTGAAGGGTCGCAGATTTAATTCCAGTCAAGAGCATGTACCTGGATTGCAGGTTCCATTCCCACCTTGGTCAGGGTGCGTGTGGGAGGCAACCAGTTGATATGTCTCTCTCTATCTCTTCACCCTCCTACTCGCTCAAAAAATCAATGGAAAAAAATATCCTCTGGTAAAGATTAATAAAACAAAACAAAACAAAAAAAGGAGCAATAGGGGTGGGTGACCACTACATGCCTGGTTTTTATTTGTTTACTTTCCAGAGCTGTGTGGTGCAGCTTGCTGGTATAGGACCAGCCCGTCACTCAGGGGCTGCCTGGGCCTCCTAAGAATATTGTAAATGTCGCCCTGGCTAGGTGGCTTGTTTGGAGCGTCATCCCGTACATCAGAAGGTTGCAGGTTTGATCCCAAGTCAGGGCGCATATGGGGAGCAACCAATCAATGTTTCTCCCCCTTCCTCTCTCTAAAATGAATAAAAACATATCCTTGGGTGAGGATTTTTTTTTTTAGTGTTGTGAATTCAGATTTCTTAGTGTCTCCACACCTTTTAACTTGAGAATATTCCTGGAAAGTATCATCTAAGATGGGTGGGGAAACTTTTTTTCTGCCAAAGGCCATTTGGATATTTATAACATTTGAGGGCCATACAAAATTATCAATTTAAAACTAGCCTGCTCGATTTGGTCAAACATTGAATTAGCTCACCCCTGAGCCTTGGCAGGGAGGAACGAAATTATTTTGCGGGCCTTCCATGCCCTCGGGCTGGGCGTTCCCCACCCTGCCCCAAGGCTGGGGGTCCCTCTCCCTGAAGAAGGCACACTGCAGCGCACTGGGTGGCAGAGCCGCCCCTGGTTTGCCCAGGCCAGAGCTGGTCTGCAGTCGCTGGGCAGCAGGAAGCACTGCTTGGAGCACAGGCCCAGCTCACCAGTGGCTTGGCTCAGAGGAACCGGGGGCCCTGGTGCAACCCTCCTAGTGGCCGGCTGCACCTGCCTGGCTCAGCACGCGGTGTGCAGAGGAAGTGGGAGCATGAATGCAGCAGGCATGGCCTCCAGGTGTCCTGGTTGGGAGGACCGTGAGGGACACGTGTCAGGGTGGGACAAGCAGCAGGAGGCCGGAGTGCAGAGTCTGTGCTGAGAAGGTCCCACTGCCAAAGATTCTGGTTTGGTTGGGCCGGGTGGAGCCCAGGAGTCTGTGTTTAGTAGGTGCCCCAGGATTCTGATGACTGGCCCCTGAGACAACACTCGAAGGAGTGGTGGCCTGGGCTGGACTGTTTGGAACTGTGTCTTACTCCATTTCGTACCCTTAGCCTAAGAAAAGGTTGGTGTTCAGGTGTGGGCTGAGTGAATGAGCTGCTGAGCCACCAAAGCAGAGGGCCTTGCAGCAGTATGGAGGCATGCCACCTCTTCTCCAAGGCCCTTAGACACGCAAAACACTGTCTGGCTCCAACTCTCCGAAGATAATGTGTGTTTATTCTTTGACTAGGGGCCCAGTGCATGAATTCGTGCACCTTGAAAGGAACTGTGGGCTGTAAGGCTGCGGTGGGCACAGGGGCAGGTCTCGGCCCATCCTCCATGCCCCCGCCCGGCCCCTCCTGCCATGGCCCCCGGTCCCCTCTACCAGCAGCCCCACTCCTGCCACCACCACTCCCATGTGCTGACAGTGCCGGCCCCACTCATACCCGCTGACGGCACGGAGCCATTGGAGCCGGCGCCAGCAGCTGGTGTGAGCGGCGGCTGCTGCCCCAGTCACCCCTCAGGAGCAGGGGCAGGTGGAGAAGCCCTGAGGGGCGATCGAGGCTGGTGCCACGCCAGCAGCAGGTGTGAGCACTGGGTGGGACTGGCACACAGGAGCAAAAAATTTTCAGTAACCACCAGAGGCTCCCCCTAATGACAGCGACCAATGTCCCGCCTTGGTCTGGCGCCCCCACTCACCTGCTCCACTATCCCGCCGCGGCCGATGCCTGCCATGTTCCGCGTGCACCCCCTGGTGGTCAGCGAACCTCATAACGACCAGTTGTTCCGCCATCCGGTCTATTTGCATATTAGGGTTTTATATAGATAGATTTAAGATGGACATTGTGCTGATGCCACTTTTTTTTCTACTTAATAGGGAGAAAGAACCAGAAACACAAAAAGAGGAACGTTTGATGGAAGAAAAGAAAAAGAAAAAGCAGGAAGAAAAGAAAAAGAAGGAAGGTGCTCAGAAAAAGGTTTGGCTGGAGTCGCTGCCTCCTTGTCTTTACGATCATCCCATGTCGCATTTGCATTGTCATGGCCATCACGTTACAGAATTGCATTCTCTTGTGGAAGTCAGGTGCTAAATCTGTAATTAGCCAAAAATAGTTATTGTGCTATGGAGTAGGTATTGTGCTATGGTGACAGCCATAGCGTGTCTGTCTTAAGGACCTAGAAGTGTAAGAGCTGTGTTTCAAAGAAGTTTGATTTCAGTTATCGGAAGTAAAGAATGTTCATACTATTCTCCTTGGAATAAACTGTCCAGAACAAGCCTGTCTAAGAGATGAGAAAAGGGCCATTCAACGGATTTTATTAGAAAAGTTAGAAACAATTTTTGCAGCTTTGGTAAATGTTCTTTTACAAACCCTATTAGTAAACATTAAAAATTAAAAGTCCTGAGTCATGCTTGAATTTATGGCATTTAATATACCAAGTGATGCCATTCATTTTGTTTTTGCCTAGTTTGATACAGCTTATAGTTTAAACTGTATGCCTATAGATTGTATTAAAACGCAGAGCTCCAATGAGCTCCCAGACAGATGTGGTTGCCTTTCAACCAATATTGGCATATAGTCAACAACTAGACATTTTTCCCAGTAATAACTTTTAATAAATGAACTGGGAAAATACTGTTTTTTAAAATTCTCAGTATTAAAGTCTGTTTATAAACTTTCATAGATGTGTACATCCTACACGTTATTCCTAAAGAGTTTCTGATTTTTTTTTTCAGGCTGCTGATCAAAAAACCAAAGGTAAGTTTATTTTATTTGCGGGGGGCGGCAATTTTATGGCAGTACCAAACTTTTTATGATGAAGATGACTTTTTCTTTAATTGATGGTTAAAAACAAAGACTCCAACCTCCGAATCTGCTTTACATTATTCACCACGAAATTCTTCCTTTATCACTGGGTTTACATCTGCATCTCATGGCATTTGTTTAACCTAAACGCCTAAAGAATGTCATGTCAGCTTTCTAAGCATTGCTTTATAATTTTCCTTTGGTTTAATTTCCACCAAACAGGATTAAACTGATCAATTGCTTCCATTTAAGAACAACTAAGGGATACTGAACTCTTCTAAAGCTTCTAATTTGTCTTTGCCAGCTATTTATAACAAAAAGAGAGATGCTTTTTATGTGTTCCCTCTTTGCTTATGAATATGTAAGATTTCTTTTTATTCTCCAAGTCCGGAATTTGCTCATCACTGTCTTAGTGGGTATTGGTGGAGCACGTGATGCTCACAGTGACCAGGCGTCCCTGTGGTTTGCTCACGATGAGCAAATTGGAAGCGCCACTCGAGCCTCCTCGTTTGTAACATTATTTTTTGTTCACATAAAGGCAGTTTCCAAGTTAGAGAAAGTTATAGTTTATGGCTCTAAAGCAGTGGTTCTCAACCTTCCTAATGCTGCGACCCTTTAATACAGTTCCTCATGTTGTGGTGACCCCAATTTCACTGTTACAAATTGAACATAATTAAAGCATAGTGATTAATCACAAAAACAATGTGTAATTATATATGTGTTTTCCGATGATCTTAGGCGACCCCTGTGAAAGGGTCGTCCGACCCCCAAAGGGGTCGTGACCCACGGGTTGAGAACCGCTGCTCTAAAGGAAGCTGACCTTTCTGAGAAAAAATGGATCAGAATACCTGCTTTCTTTTTAATAGCTTATTGAGTTATAATTGACATACAGTAAACCAAGCATGTCAAACTCAAAGGCTAACACGGGCCAAATAAACAAGGTTTAACTTTATGTGGGCCACAAAAAAAACAAAAGCGTCAATTTTCTTAGAAACGTAGGTTTATTTCAATAGAGACATGCTGAATACAAAGGGCTGAAATAAATGAGTCATCATTAACATAAAATAATAGAACATTTTAATAAAAATGAATATTTTTTCTTGAACATTCACTTACCAGACACTGAATAACTGCACAAATAAATGTAACGCAAATAAACCTATTTTTCTTGTTCTCCGAAAGCGAAATATTTCCTGTTGTGCAAGCCAAACAGTTCAGTCCAGAACTAATGACGTGGCCACCGGCTGCTGAAATATTCACTGCTGGTATCAGTGGAGAGAAATGGTGCACCTGCGCGTAAGGTGCATAAGACGCATAAGGGAAAGGAATGCAACACGATTATAGTAATCAGTCATTAGCGAACGTTGTAGTTCGTTATTAATAATTATGTATAACAGGATATTGTAAAAATTAAGTCACAAAATTTTTATTGAAATGTTTTTTACATACCGTTATATTGTATTTTTGCACAGCCTCAAAAATATTCTTTGTGGGCTGTGAGTTTGACATGCTTGCAGTAAACTGAACATTGAACTTAAAGAGAACAATTTATACATTTTGGCCTGTGCACACCTGTGAAACATCCTAGCAATCAAGACAATGCCCATAAGCCCTGGAAGTTTCCGCACACCCCTCCCCTGCCCCCATCCTGTGCACACCCCTCCCTTCCCCATCGGTGTGCAGGCTCTCCCTCCCCCCCCCCCCCCCCAGGGTGAAGGCCCCTCCCCCCATAGGTGTGCCAACCCTGATCTTCCCTGCACCATGGAAGCTTCTTTCCTAGACTGTCGCATAGACAGTGTCACACAACAGGGCCTGGGCTTCCTTCAGCGCTGGCACTCTGGAAAGCCATCCCTGTTGTGTGTGAGTAAGTCATTGCTTCTGTCACTGAGCAGTAGCCCGCTGTCTGGATACATCACTGTTTGCGGTGCCACCGCCTGGCCGTGGGCGATCTCTGGGTGTGCGCTCGTTTCCTCTGGTGAATCGTAGGAGGCGATGGCTGTGAGGACTGAGACAGTGCCTGCTGGGGCTGTCCTCCTGTGGGAACAGGCCAGAGGACACTTGTCCAGGCCTGCCTGCCCGCGAGGCCACTGGAATTGAGCACTCAGACCGCCTGTCCTACCGGAAGGAGAGGCTGAACTAGAGAGGCGAGGGCAGGGGGGCCAGCGCCTGGAGCCCTTAGAGCCCCTTGAGGACTTGAGAGTTGATCTTTTAGACCAGGGGGGCCAGGAGAGCTCCCAGTGGGCGAGGGACAGCATGAGGCTACATCTTAGGCTGCTGAGCGCCAGGCTGAATGGGAGTGACGGTGGGAGAGAGCCCTGGTGCGTGGAGCCCAGCTCAGACCCAGATGCCTAAGCCGCGGGGCCGGATGACAGGAAGGTCAGGTTGGTAGATGGAAGAGACTGGGCTAATCGTTTCATGAGCAGGTGCCTGCGGAACACCCGCTGTTTGCCCGGCCCTGTGCTGCTCGAGCTGGGGGGGAGATGCAGGAAAAGAGACGTGCTCCCCACTCTTATGGAACCTAGCGACTGACGGGAATGGCCACAGCGCCTGTCACAGCGCCGGGCGTCGTCACTGACCGAGATGCTGCTGTGGAGGAGGGGGCCTGAGCAAGGCCGCATGTGGGCAGGCATCCTGAGTGATGCTTGAGGGTCTGAGGGATGAGGAGAGCGTAGTGGCCTGGGAGAAGGGAGGGCTGCGGCTCCCCACACAGGGAACAGCACTGGCCAAGGCCGGCTGGCTGGAGGGGACATTTCAGGCCAAGACCACTGCAGCCTGCACAGCGGGAGCGGTGTCAGAGGCTGGGGGGCTGGGACAGCCTGGGCAGGGGAAGGCGCCTTTTCCTAAGAGCAGGACGAGGGCTGTCAGAGTCCATGTGCATGTGGCTGCTTTCCCCCCATCCCCAGCCTTCTCTCCTCAGTGTTGGAGTTGGCAAACTCGGTTCCCTCTCCTGGCAGGTGGTTGGAGTCCACACTTTTGGGGGGAAAGCATCCCAGGATTGTTGCTGTTCACATTTTCTTAAGGAACACACGATCCTTCTGCAGGGGCGGTGCATGCGTCCCGAGAGGACAAGCCCTGGGTGCTTAATTCCCCGTCAGCGTCCTTGTTTCTTGAGAGCTGGGTTTGCTGATTGCAGAGATTGTCGGTTCAGGACCCTGCGGCGGGGGGACTGCAGCTGTCGCTCAGCGGACTTCCCCTCGTGACTGTCCCTGTGCTCTCATCTCGGGCATCCCAGGTGACGTCACAGACTGAAAGGTCATGGAAAAGCCCACACTAATGCTCTATTGGCCACGTGGCTTTAACATAGGCTGTTACCAGATTTTTCTATTTTAATCTTCTCAATCAGTGGCTGTTGTTCAGAAACATTGCTCATGTGATGGTCGGCACGTTGTAATACCTTTTGGAGAAGTAACTGTAATACAGTAGATAGGAAATGTCTCTAAACAGCATTTCCCATTAGCAACAGACACTAAGTTAATGTAGTTAGTTGTGAATGAGTTCCTGCTCATTTTGAGTTGTGCTCCAAAAGTTGCCATGGTGACAGATCAGCCAGAAGCTGTCGACAGAACAAACAGAAGGCCACTGCTGTACCCTCTGGGACTGCCGATAAGCACGGCAGATGCTTGTCGCTCATAGTTGTCCTGCCTGCGTCTCATTCTAAGGGGATTTCTCCGTCCAGCATTGCGGCAGGTTGCGGGAGACAGTGGAGGGGTGGGGATATGCCTCGGGATCCCTGGCAGCTTTAGCAGGAGAGCAGTTCTCTCTGATAGTCACATTCTCAGTCAGTCATATATGTCTGATTACATGTAAATTTACAATTTTAAGAAACTCCGTATCTTTGAGTATATATTCTGAAATGGATGAAATTAATGCAAGATTTTTAAACATTTTTTCTTTCATTGTCTTGTGTTGTATCTGCATAAGAGAAATTCCATGCTTTACATACAAAACTTCTTAAGTTCTAAGATGCCATCAATTATAGGACATACCATTGATTTAGTAATGTTCTGTTGATAGAGTTTGAAGGTGAATGAGGAAACTATATTAAATTTATGTACCGATTGTAAGATGCATCCAAATTTCAGAAATAAGACGTGAAGATGTGTGGGCCAAAATGTCCCTCTAGGTTAACATCTACACTAATAAAAGACAAACATGCAAATTGACTGTACCTTCACTATGCCTTAAGCCACGCCCACCAGCCAATCAGAGTGACTATATGCAAATTAACCCAACCAAGATGGCGGCCAGCAGCCACGGAGCTGGAGCAAGCAGGAGGCTTGATTGCCCCAATGATGGAGGAAGCCAAGCTTCCCGCCTGCTGCGGCGGCTCTAAGCTCCACTCAAAGCAACAAAGTTTCAATTATAGGAGATAAATAAACCACAGATACCTGCTTTCAGCCGGCCGTAGCCACAGAGCTGGAGTGAGCAGGAGTGAGTTGCCCCTGGCGATAGAGGAAACCAAGCTTCCCTCCCGCCTGCCCTGGCCGGCTCTGAGCTCCTCTCAAGGCTACAAAGTTTCAATTATAGAAGGTAAATAAATCCCAGAATAAAAAAAGAAAAAAGAAAAAAAAGGAGAGGCTGGGAGCTTCTGTCACCGGGGGGCTTGGCCAGCCTGAAAACGGCTCTCAGCCCCTCACCCAGACTGGCCAGGCACCCCAGTGGGGACCCCCCCCACCCTAAAGGGGGTGTGGCCAGCCTGAAAACAGCCATCAGCCCCTCACCCAAGCTGGCCAAACCTCCATGGGGTGAGGGTCCCCAATGGGGGGGAGCTTGACCAGCCTGCAAATAGCCATCAGCCCCTCACCCAGGCTGGCCAGGCACCCCAGTGGGGACCCCCACCCTGAAGGGGGTGTGACCAGCCTGCAAACAGCCATCAGCCCCTCACCCAGGCTGGCCAGGCACCCCAGCGGGACCCCCACCCTGATCCAGGGCAAACCAGCCGTCCCCCACCCCCACCCATGCACCAGGCCTCTATCCTATATAATAAAAGGGTAATATGCAAACTGACCCTAACAGCAGAACAACTGGGAAAGACTGGTCACTATGACACTCAATGCAGGAGCTGCCCCCTGGTGGTCAGTGCGCTCCCACAGGGGGAGCTCTGCTCAACCACAAGCCAGGCTGACGGCTGCCAGTACAGTGGTGGTGGTGGGAGCCTCTCCCGCCTCCTCAGCAGCACTAAGGATGTCTGGCTGCAGCTTAGGTCTGCTCCCCGCTGGCAAGTGGACATCCCCCGAGGGCTGCCGGGCTGCCAGAGGGATGTCTGACTGCCAGCTTGGGCCCGATCCCCCAGGGAGCGGGCCTAAGCCAGCAGGTGGACATCCTCCGAGGGGTCCCAGACTGCAAGAGGTCATAGGCCAGGCTGAGGGACCCCCCTCCCTGAGTGCACAAATTTTTGTGCACCGGGCCTCTAGTTCACCAATAAACAGCTACTTTTAGAGTGTCCCTCTAACCCAGCAATTCTCAACCTGTGGGTCACGACCCCTTTGGCAATCAAACGACCCTTTCACAGGGGTCGCCTAAGACCATCCTGCATATCAGATATTTACATTACGATTCATAACAGTAGCAACATTACAGTTATGAAGTAGCAACGAAAATAATTTTATGGTTGCGTCACAACATGAAGAACTGCCAGAAGGTTGAGAACCACTGCTCTAACCCATTGCAGGCCTTCCTGTCAGCATACATGAGGCTAACGGTGGTGGCCTCTGACATTCTAAGTGAGGGGTGTCCCAGTATTGTTAACGCCATTAGGAGGAAAACACAGTGGAATACCTAGCTCGTACCACATACCCTGAGGTCTGGTGGATGAAAGATTTAAATGGACTAGTTGCTAACAAAAACCCCTGTGTTCCTCACTACAGTTCAGCCAATGAGTATAGAAACCACTCCAGCTACTTTAAGCAGAAATGAGTTTAAGTACAGAAACTTGGGTGCTTATAAAATCACTAGAGGACCCTGGCCGATTTGGCTCAGTGGATAGAGCGTCAGCCTGCGGACTGAAAGGTCCTGGGTTCAATTCCAGTCAAGGGCACATGAGAACTGCTCTCCGACTAAGCACTCATCTCCCAGATGAGGAAACTGGTTCAGGAGCCACAGCCCAGATGGCGATTACTTTATAGGAAACTGGCTCTCATCCCGGAGCCTGACTTCAGGCCAGTTCTCTTCCCAAAGCGCCTCATTGTCATCTCTCAGTTGTTTTGTTTTTTTGTTTTGTTTTGTTTTCTTCGGTTTGGGTTGGGTTTAGGAGGTGTTACTAAAGTGTTGGGGTCTTTTCATTTTGTCCATACAGTGCCAGAACCTACCAAGACCTGTTCCAGCCAGCCCCAGCCTGCCGGTACCGGGACCAGTACTTCCACCAGCACTCTCTCCAGCAGCAGCAATGGCAAGCGCGCACCTGCCGGCGGCCAGCAGCCAGCTGTGTCCCGCTACCTGCCTCGTGAGGTGCCTCCGCGCTTCCGCCAGCAGGAGCAGAAGCAGCTATTGAAGAGGGGCCAACCACTGCCCACGGGGGCTCTGACCAGTGCGAGCCCCACCCAGGGCGCTGGGCCTGCCGGGGTGAGCCCTCCTCCCCTCCCTGGAGCCGGAGCGCAGCCGCAGCCCAGCAAGCTCCAGCCAGGTGAGCCACGGAGGGTGGCTTCTCATCTGGGGCTCGTGTGCTGCTTCCCACTCGGCGGCCCAGGAATAGAAATGGACACCTTTGGGTCCATAGTCAGTATATACATATGATAGAGCTAGCTAGATGATAGATACATAGATAGATAGATAGATAGATAGATAGATAGATAGATAGATAGGTAGATAATAGGTAGATAGCTAATTGATAGATAATAAGTAGAAGATAGGTAGAATTCATTTCAGTTGGATTTTGAAGTTTAATTCTGCTTCCCCCTACTTATTCATATGAGTTATTTCTCATGTTTTCAGAGGCATTAGTGACTTTGTTGCTCACAGAAAGCAAAGGTCTGTCAGCAGGCCAGTGACCGTCGGCAGTGGGCAGAGCCCTGCGGGAGACTTCGCAGCAAGGCCCTCGCTGGGTCATTAGGAGGGCGCAGGGCCGCACACGTTCTTTGCAGGGAGGTGATGGCATTGAATGGGAAGTGGATGGTTCTAACTGTAGCGTCTAACCTTAAAGCCAAACCTGCCGGCAGCTTGGCGTGCAGTGTCTCGGGTTCTGACCCACCTGCTTCTGCTGGCGTCTCTGCCTGCAGCCCCCTCCAGCTGCTCTTGGCTCCGGGAGAACTGCCGCTTGCCCCCTCGCTTTCCTGCTTCCAGAGGTGACATCTCCTCTGTCGCCTGTTCCCGACTTCTTGACCTCAGGAATTTAGATTTAAAAATGCTTTCCTGGAGTTGTAGCGAAGGTTTTGGGAGAGAGCAGAGTACCTGTGGGAACCGCCACATTTCTGTGGTGCCCTTAAGTCTCTCCGCTTTAACAGTTGGCAGGGTCCTGGCGTGGGAACCAGGCTTGCTGATGGCAGTGAAATTCAGGTCTGTAACTGGAGAAGCAAGGAGGCTTCTCGTATTAGATTGGAATTTAAAAGAAACATGTCACAGATCATATTAATATGTTTCTCTTTCATACACTGACTTAATATGGGGAATAATTGCAACATGACACAAAAGTATTTATAGTGTATTTCTCAAAACCGAGACTTTGTGGTATATTCGGAACAAATATTTTTAGACAGCTTTGCTATGTCTCTTCAAATAATCTTGACTCTCCTTGCTAAATTCCTGGTCAAGGGGATGTAGGTCAAGAGAGAAAAGAAATTGTCAAACATACTCATTTAACAAGAATATAATTCCCCTACTTCACTGCAAGCAGTTGGTAATCAGACAGATGGTCACTCCTGGTGGTGTGGCTCAGTTGGTTGAGCGTCCTCATGTGCGCTGAAAGGTCACTGGTTCAATTCCCGATCAGGGCACATGCCCACGTTGGGGGCTTGATCCCCAGCAGGGGGCACGAAGGAGGCAGCTGTTGGGTATTTCTCTCCCTCTCCCTTCCTCTCTCTCTCAAATCAATAAAAACATACTTTTTCAAAAGCATATGGTTACTTTCTGCACTGGAATACGGTCCTCGGGACAGCCTCACAGAGACAGAAGCTGTGCAGTCATAGTCACACCAAAATAGGGTGCCGCATTTTTTAAAAACAGAAAAAGAAATGTCCCAGCCTGCTTTTTCCTGGGCTTGTCTCGTTGTTATATGATTCGATGCCAGTATTGCATCAGTGTTTTCATCAACTGCTGTTGGTGCAAAATTTTGCTGGTATCTACTCAAATAAGAATAAAATAAGAAATTTTTTCAGTAAAATTTTTTTTATGAAAATGTTTTTTAATAAAACATTTGTCTCTGTAAGTATATTTCTAGAAAGTTATTCCTAGTTTATTATATAAATATATGTATATGTATATAGATACACACACATACTAGTATATAATGACTAGATCATTTTATGTCTAAACATCTCAGAAAATGCCATTAATCTACATGATATTAATAAAATAAATGATTAATTTTCGGTTCACAAACAAAAGTCTTGGTTTTATACCAATTTCATCGTTCCCAGCAGCCTCTGGGGTCAGAGCCAGACAAACCTTTGAACTCGCCCCCTTGCATTGGCTCAAGGTCCCTCTGCCGGAGGGGTCTCTGGGCTCCTCCTGCGCAGCCTGTCTGGCCGGCGCTGCCTGTGCTCCCGCGCTGCTTTCCCCTCGCACCGGGCCTCTTCCTCACGGTCTCACACATGCCCGGTCGGCGCGTCTCCCCAGCGCGTGCACACGGTGACCGCCCGCCCTTCTGTCCCTTCACATCGTTGTCTCCCCGCCCCAAGGACCCCGAAGTGTCCTCACTGCTCAGTCGGCAGCATGTAAGTTCGCACTCTGTGCTGTGTAACCGGTAGTGCTGGCTGGCCAAGGCGTCCTCTCACGCACGTGTCTGAGCCTCCTACACAGGAAATGACAGGCCTGAGCCCCTCACGACCGCTCATCTCTAAGTCCTTCCCACAAAGAGCTTGTCTGGTTTGTCAGCGGAGGGCAGTGCCCCCACGTTCTCAGGGCTCCCTCGGTTCCCCTGCGGTCCTCGCAGGCGTTTCTAGGCCTTTCTCCCCGGCTGCTCCAGAGTCCTGCCCAAGGGCCTGCGATTTCCATGAGGTGCCACCCCCGGCGGCCATCCGAACTGGAGTCCCAGCCTCAACTGCTAAGAGCCAGGAGGCAACCAGCTGGCCAGCCCAGCTCAGGGTAGAGGCAGAGCTAGTGGGGCAGAGGGCTGAGCTGGGCAGCGGGAGCCCGGGAGGACCTGCGTCCTTTCTCCGACCGGCGGGATCCAGACACACAGTCACGTGTCGCCAGGCATGGAGGCCAGGGTTCCTGCAGCCCCGGTTCCAGGCTCTCCCTTTAAATGACAACCATTTGTCCTGACGTAAAGCGTGGCCTCTAGTAAAGCCATGCAGGCAAATGGGGGTCTTCTATTCATGTGCTGAGTTGGCAGATGCTTTTCCCCGTAAGGCAGTGGTTCTCCACCTTCTGGCCCTTTAAATACAGTTCCTCATGTTGTGACCCAACCATAAAATTATTTTCGTTGCTACTTCATGACTGTAATGTTGCTACTGTTATGAATCGTCATGTAAATATCTGATATGCAGGATGGTCTTAAGCGACCCCTGTGAAAGGGTCGTTCGACCGCCAAAGGGGTCGCGACCCACAGGTTGAGAACCGCTGCTGTAAGGTCAGTGTTAGCCTGTACATGGGATAAGAGTGTCATTTTATCCTGTTGTTTTCTCTTCAGACTGTGTCTGAAGCAGAACCCCGGCTCCCTGCACTTGAGAGCTTTCATCAGGGTTTAAGAACCTCCTTTCTATTGTGCTAAAGGCGGAACAATGGATTGTTTCGGGGGCTGCTTTGTACGGGTATAAACAGGCTTTGGTGGCTGCGCGGCTGTGTTTGCCACCTAGATGGGTTTTAGATGGAGGAAGAAAGTAATTAAGAAGTTGGACACTTGCCAATTTGCATATGGCGCTCGTTTGGGATATTGGAGCGAGTGTTGGTATGCCAAATGTTTGGGGGGAGGAAGAGTGAGAAAGAAGCGGGAGTGGAAACAAAGGCAGCGAGAGCGAGCGGCGGTTTATCTGCGCAGCCGGCAGGCGGGGCGCCGTTATTCTCTTGGCTGACTTTCAACAAACAAGCAAACCGGCAGCGGCGCTCCTGTGACTGGGGCCTGAATAAAAATGTTGTGACAATTGAGAGAATTGAAAGAGGAGGGGAGATGGGTTTAGTGTCAGCTGCAATTAGATAATCAAAGCTTTCCAATCCCCGCCGTGGGCGCCCCCCCCCCCCCCGCTGCAGGGGTGGAGCGGGGCCTCCCGGAGAGGAAGGGCTGCCAACCCTGCCCGCTGGCCGCCGAGGGCACCCGCAAGTGCCGGGGACTTTCCTGGCAGCGCGACAGGATGAGGCTGTCGCTGTGCACAGCCGACATGGTGGAGTCAGCCCAGGTGATCCCAGATGCAGGCGAACAAGCAGCTGGCTTGCAAGGTAGCGTCTCGGGGGTGGAGGCCCCTTTCTGCAGGTATTTCTGCTACAGGTGTGTCAGGAGGAGAGACGAACGCACACGAGCAGAGCGTGTCCCACGTCAGCCTGTGACGTGCCATCCAGAGAGCAGCCCGGAGCCCAGGCTCCCGTGCCGGTCACACTGATAAGATGGCGTCTCAGGCAGCTGCTGGCCCAGGGCGGCGGCAGGGCCTTCCCGCCGGCCTCCTCCGCGTCCTCGGTGCTGGCCGCTCTCCCAAAGGAGGATGCGGCTTGTTGTGCCCCCACGTTCATCGGCATCTGACAGGCTGTCAACCTGGAGGCAGCAAACTCCCTTTACTGCTCGTTTGAAGTAAGACCCAGGCAGTGAGCTCATTCTCTCGGACGCTCCCATTGTTTCCGTAAACCTTTTGCTCCAAGCCGGTACTTGGGTCAGCATTGCCTGGATCTTCGCTAGGGAGACTGGATCAGGTGTCCCGGATTCTGTCCAGTAACGGAATTCTGAATTCAGATCTCCCTGAGACTTGGTTGTTGCTGTTGTTAATCCTCACCCGAGGATATTTTCCCATGGACTCTTTTTTTAGAGAGAGTGGAAGGGAGGGGAGAGATAGAGAAATGAAAACATTAATGTGAGAGAGACGCGTCGATTGGCTGCCTCCCACACGCGACCTGACCAGGGCCGGGGATTGAGTCTACAGCCAAGGTATGTGCCCTTGACCGGAATTGAACCTGGGACTCTTCAGTCCGCAGGCCAGTGCTCTCCCCACTGAGCCAAACCGGCTAGGGCCTCCCTGAGATTTTTACACAGTAAATGCTGTCGAGGGTAAGGTGTTTGGGGTTCTCAAAAGCTGCAAACAGGAAACCAAGTGGCAAGGAATCTGTTACCACTACGCCTTAGTAAACGTGTTCACAGCTATGGAAGGAAGCCTTCGGAATTATGTTTTATAATATATAGTTTATTATTTTGTCATTTCCGTTGGAAGGCTGTGGTGATAAAGAATGAATTATGTCCTATTTGTCAGTGTTACGACTAATTAAGCATTCTGCACACTTCTGAGTGAATCTTGTGCACGCTCCCTATCTGATTAATCCGATACCTAATTAAGGTTTTGCTTACTGTAGCTTTTGGAAGCTCTTTGTTAAATACTTTTCCTTGAAAAAATTGATCTTTATGTCATTAACATTTTAGAATTTGGAAGTAAAAAAAAAAAGCTTTTCTCTTTAAACGATGCTATCATGTAATCCTTTTTAATTTAATCACTTAAGGCAGTTATGTTACTTAGATTTTTATAGACACCTATTTTTAGAACATGTGAACCATTTTAAACAGCAGAGGAAAGGACAGTATTATACACAAACTTCATTACTTTTTTCTTTTAAGGCTGTTTTTTAAAATTCTTTAAGAAGTAAGAATTTTACTCTGAAAATGCCAGCTTTAGTTCAGTCCTGCTGGTTATTAGTCATCACCCCTTGTCCAGGCCTCCCTCTCGGACCCTGTCTGCCACCTGTAAGGAGACGTAATGTGAGAGGTCCAGGTCGTTCGCCGTGTGTGCTGTGGTCTGAGTCTCATGGATGTGGACTCTGGCTCGGAACTGAGACCTGCTGAGCTCACAGATGAACCAGGCCTGTCAGAGGACGGTCCACGCCGCGGAGACACGGGCGTGCGTGGTCCTCGTAGGCACCACGCCTGGCTTTCGTTTTTCCTCCTTTCACTTTGTCACTTTATCATTTTTCCGTCTCAAGAAGTTTTAAAATGGGAATCAACTCTGTCCGATGTTGGGAGGTAGGTCCTGCTGCTTGCCTCCTGTGGTTGGCTTTGTTTTGGCCACTGTACTAAGCAGACAGTGGTGAGTGGTATTTGCAAATCAAATGGAGTCTATATTTGAGAACCATAAATACTGCATTAAAATCACAACTTTGGCTTTCTGGTTTTTAAGATCTTTCCAGCTTTTAAATAAATACATTTTATGTTTAAACTATTTTTTTTAAATATATTTTATTGATTTTTCACAGAGAGGAAGGGAGAGAGAGAGTTAGAAACATCGATGAGAGAGAAACATCGATCAGCTGCCTCCTGCACACCTCCTATTGGGGATGTGCCCGCAACCAAGGTACATGCCCCCGACTGGAATCAAACCTGGGACCTTTCAATCTGCAGGCCGACGCTCTATCCACTGAGCCAAACCAGTCAGGCTAAACTATTATTTTTTTAAAATCAATGGAAAAATATCCTCGGGTGAGGATTAACAAAAAATAATAATAATTTTAAAAATAAAGTAAAATGGTGCGGTTCATCAGGAGCTTACACATAGGACTGCCGTGTGACCCGGTACCTCCACTTCCGGGTATGGACCCAAAAGAACTGAAAGAGGGACTGGAGCCGATGTGCCTGTACTCAGGTTATGCAGCATTAGCCACGATAGCCAGCGTGTGGAAACCGCCCGATGGTCCACGGGTAGGTGAAGAAGTAAACCACCGTGGTCTAGGCATCCAATGGCATGTTAGTCGGCATTGAAAAGGAAGGGAATTCTGACACATGCTAGAACATGATGAACCTTGACAGCATCATGCTAAGTGAAATCAGCCAGTCACAAAAGGACAGATATTGTGGGATTCCATTTGTAGAAGGGCCCTGGAGTAGTCAGAGCCTGGAGAAAGGACCGAGAGTGGTGGGGACCAGCGTGGGCGGGGGGGGGGGGGGGGGGGGGGGTTAGTGTTTAATGGGTGGAGAGTTTCAGTTTAGGGTGATGGATAGTGGCAATAGTTGCACAATATGAATGTACTTGGAGTCACTCAAAAATGGTTAAAATGGAAAGTTTATATTTTGTATATTTTACCGCAATAAAAAATACATTTGCTTGAATAGTGTGGTTGAGATTCAGTATGCCAGAAAGGTTGCTTGGTGTTTGTGTTGATTCTCATGGTAATGTGCAGTATAGGGAGGCTCTAGGAATCATAAGTTTAGAGCCAAGAGCCTTCGGGATTGGACCGTTAGTTCCTCATCATCTTTTTAGAGCTGAGAAATGGCCAGGTCGCTCACTGTGGTTGCTTCAGCTAGAACTCCGATTCGGTTCTACATATTTATTCTTTTGTTTGCCCAGGACACATTTATTGGTTCCTGATATGTGGCAAGCATTATGGATATAAAACTAAAAAGATACCATCCATGTCCTTAAGAAACTCACCTTCAAAAATTAGGCTCTTCATGCAGGGATCAGGGTTTTATAATCACACAAATCTCTTCGTTCTTGTCAAGTCGTCACGTTTTTCTAACAATAAAGATGTGCGCTTTGAATTACATTCCCACCACCTCGGAGCATTGGGCACTCACCTTGGGTACCGTTTGGGATTCTGTCTGTTACCTCATTTGGTATCATATTTAAGCGTTTTCAATTTTTTTTAATGTTTTTAAAATAGAAGAAAGTACACAGTAAATAAAATTACACTCACAATACAGATTTGGCCTAATATTTTGCCCTATTTCGTTCGGATCTCTGTTTCAGAGATGTCACAGGTAGCGCCCTCAACCCCGTTCCTGTCCCCCAGAAGGCACCGCGATCCTCACTCGGGTCCGTGTGGCAGTGGCCGCGTAAGCGCGGTGCGGCGTCGCCTCTGGTTAAAGTGCGTCTCTCGCAGCGATGGCGCTGGTGGTTGTTTCCTATGGGTTTCCTGTCCGTTTCCCACTTTCGCTGGACTCTTGGCCTTGCTTTTGGTTTGGTTCTTTGTTCTGGTTGTCATCTTCCGTCTGCTCCCTCCTTCCTGTCTGCGGCTTGCTTCCAGCTTCCTTTACGTGGTGTTGCCTGTCACCCCGTGTTCTGATGTTATGTTGGATCTTTATGTCTCCCGTAGGAGACACACGGAGTGTCCAAGGCCACGGAGATGGCCTCATTAAACTTTAAAAGTTTTGCTTTTCCTAATTCGGTCTTTAGTCCATCTGGAGTTTGTTTCTGTGTATGATGTGAGATAGGGCTCCAGAGAGGAAGGGAGAAGGAGAGAGAGAGAGAGATATCAGTGATGAGGGAGAATCATGGATCGGCTGCCTCCTGCATGCCCCCCACTGGGGATGAAGCCCACAACCCAGGCATGTGCCCTGACCGAGAATTTAACCGTGACCTCCTGGTTCATAGGTCAGTGCTCAACCACTGAGCCACACTGGCCAGGCACTTACAATCCTTTTCTACTAAATGAGCTGCCTCGCCTCTGGAGATACTGTAACCCTAGAGTCTCCCGAAAAACAACAGAGTGTACCCAGACGCAGGAGCCCTTGCTGATGCCCACGTCTCCCCGAGCTGGCTCTGGTGTTGCCGAGTGACACGCCTTTCCAAGTTGCTAGACTTAAGCGAAGCAGCTTCCTTTCATACAAATGCTCTCTGAGATGCCTGTGTGCATGCGGGCACGGGGCGCCTTCTCCAGAGGAAGGAGAGGACGGTGCAGTGGTAGGAACTGATACGATTGTAGCAGCACGAACTCGTCTTTAAGTGGGAGCGATTAAGAAGACAAACAGCTTTTTTCTTTAAGTCATATTTTTAGCATTTGTCATTCGGAACTGAGAACTTGAAATAATGAGCTTCCCCCAAAGACTAGCTGACAGTTGATTCGTTGACAAATGGGAGGAAAATCTAACTTGGGATTTGTTTCATCCTCTGCAGATCTCAGTCGCGGCGGGTTGGCAGAGCATTATGAAAGTCCGCCCTGGGCACCGCAGCCCGCGTTCCGGAGTGAAGCCAGCTGCCCCTGGGATCAAGTGATCATAGACAGGACTGATCAGGAGGCGTGGCCTTCCATCCCCGGGGCCGAGCCGGAGGCGGCCTCAGAATGCACTGTGGACGCTGACTCCGCCCCCCACGCCAGCTCGGAGAACAGCAGCATGGCGACAGGGAGCGCCCCAGGCGGCTTCCCCGGACACGCCAAGAAGACCAATGGCAATAACAGCACCAACGGCGCACTGGTCCAGAGCCCTCCGAACCCCAGTGCCCTGGGCGCAGGGGGCACCAACGGCAGCAGCAGTGCGGCCAGAGTGTGGGGCGTAGCTGCGGGCTCCAGCTCCGGCCTCGCCCAGTGCGCGCTGGGCGCCGGGGAAGGGAAAATGGACAGCATGCTTGCCGAGGGGAGAAGTCAGAACTGCTGGGGCGCTTCCAGCCCCAACGCTGGCATGAACCTCAACCTTAACCCGAACGCCAACCCAGCTGCCTGGCCTGTGCTCGGACATGAAGGAACAGTGGCCACAGGCACCCCTTCCAGTATTTGCAGTCCAGTCAGTGCCATAGGTCACAGTGTGGGCAACCAGAACGGGAACCCGCCGGGCACGCTGGGTGCGTGGGGGAGCTTGCTGCCGCCGGAGAGCACAGAGCCACCAACGCCCACTTCTCAGAATGTGTCTTTCAGCGCACAACCTCAGAACCTTAACACTGATGGACCAAACAACACTAACCCCGCGAGCTCCTCGCCAAACCCTGTCAATGCAATGCAGACCAACGGGCTGCCCACCTGGGGCCTGGCCGTCGGCATGGGGGCCGTCATCCCGCCCCACCTGCAAGGCCTTCCTGGTGCTAACGGGTCGTCAGTCTCTCAAGTCAGTGGGGGCGGTGAAGGAATCGGCAGTTCTGTGTGGGGACTGTCCCCAGGCAGCCCTGCCACCGGAAATAGCAATTCTGGGTTCAGTCAGGGGAATGGAGACACTGTGAACTCAGCATTAAGTGCTAAACAGAATGGATCCAGCAGTGCTGTGCAAAAGGAAGGGAATGGGGGGACCGCCTGGGACTCGGGGCCTCCCGCTGGCCCCGGGATCCTTGCCTGGGGGAGGGGCCGTGGCAATAACAGCGTGGGGGGTATCCATTCAGGAGCGTGGGGCCACCCCAGCCGCAGCACCGCCAACGGTGTGAATGGGGAGTGGGGAAAGCCCCCAAACCAGCATTCCAGTGGTGATGTCAGTGGGAAAGCATCAACAGGGTGGGACAGCCCCGGTGTCGGCAGCCAGAACCCTGCCCTGCAGCCTAGCGGTGAGCACGGGAGCTCATGGGCCAAGGCTGCCCCTTCTGGAGCCCCGGCGAGCGAAGGCAGCAGCGAGGGCTCTGGCGGCCACAGTGAAGGAGGTGCCGGGAGGGAAGGGGCCGAAGGCCGGAGGCGAGATAAAGGGGTTCTAGACCAAGGGCACATCCAGTTGCCAAGGAACGATCTTGACCCAAGAGTGCTGTCTAATACTGGCTGGGGACAGACTCCTGTAAAGCAAAACACTGCCTGGGAGTTTGAAGAGTCCCCGAGGTCTGAGCGAAAGAATGACAACGGAACAGAGGCCTGGGGCTGTGCGGCTCCTCAGCTTTCACACTCAGGGGGGAAGAACGATGGGTCCATCATAAACAGTACAAATACCTCTTCAGTATCGGGGTGGGTCAGCTCGCCACCTGCTGCTGGGCCAGCAAACACAGGCTGGGGGGACAGCAGCGCCAGAGCGCCAAATGGCCCCGGGGTTTGGGGGGACTCCATCAGCTCTGCTGCTGTTCCTAACGCTGCTGCTGCCAAGAGTGGCCACGCCTGGAGTGGGACCGCGAGGCAGGAGGACAAGTCACCCACCTGGGGTGAGCCTCTCAAGCCCAAGTCTCAGAACTGGGGAGACGGACAGAAGCCCAGTCCAGCCTGGAGTGCAGGAGGCGGGGACTGGGCCGACGCGTCTTCCGTCCTTGGGCACCTGGGGGATGGGAAGAAAACTGGCTCTGGGTGGGATGCTGACGGTAGCCGGTCAGGGCCTGGCTGGAGTGATGCTCCCCGGCCTGGGACCGGTGGCTGGGGCAACGGCACGAATACAAAGGCGAATCCAGGGGCAAACTGGGGAGAGTCTTTGAAACCCGGCCCCCAACAGAACTGGGCGAGCAAACCCCAGGACAGCAGCATGAGTAACTGGGGAGGAGCCGCTTCTGTTAAACAGACAGGGACAGGGTGGATCGGGGGCCCCGTCCCTGTCAGACAGAAGGACGGCAACGAGGCCACGGGCTGGGAAGAACCTTCTCCCCCGTCCATTCGACGCAAAATGGAGATTGATGATGGTACCTCAGCTTGGGGAGACCCGAGCAGCTACAACAACAAAGCTGTCAACATGTGGGACAGAAACAACCCAGGCCTCCAGGGCAGCGCCACGGCCGCCAGCACTGCCGCCAGCAGCAGTGCCAACGCGGGCGACATGCCAGCGCCGCACCCCGCCAGCGCCCCGCTGACCCGATCGCCGCTGCTCGGCCCAGGTATGGAAGGGACTTGGAGTTCTTTAAGAGTAAGAACGCGCTCATTCTCACCACAGAGGCATGCGTCCTCCGACCGTGTTTTTATAGCCAATGGTATTGATGCCCTGCAACTAGCGTAGTGTTTAAGTGGCATCCAAAGAGATACCTACAGCGGGGCTCGGGCAGCTTTCTGTCTGGAGAGGAGTCCCGGCAGCACTGCCGGTGGCAGGGGGGGCACGGAGGGAACGCGTCCTCTCGGGAGAGCTGGCCACTGTGTCCTCTGTACGTACAGCCTCCACCCGCGCCCAGTAGAAGCTCCTGGGAGCCGGGGGCTGGGGAGCCCACCCCAGATTTCTAGTGCTTTAGTGTGGAGGGAAGCCCGTTCACTGGTCACTGCAGATTTCCACGGGGGTTCTGATGTGTGGTCAGCACTGAAATACAGGCCCTGAAGGCCTGAGCAGGTCATTATCCAGTGCCCTTAGGAAGGAACATTCTGGACACTTGAAATCCACTTGCAGACACGGGAGAACGCTGAATGCTAAGAACATTTTTGGTGAATAACAAATCCTCGTAGTAGAGACTCGGTCTAGCAATGAGGTTGAGGGAGCGTCTCCAGAAGACGAACTCAGGTTTCACCAGAACATGTAGTTAATGTGAAAGGGATTGCGGGGTGGAGTAGAATCGAATAGGAGGCCATTATGGACTTGATCTGAGCGACCGCAGGGACAGTGGAGTGAGGGCATGAGCTCTTGCCTGGGGTTGCCTCTTGCAGCAGCGGGTGGAAGTGAAGTATTAGTGCCTGTGCCGATCAGAAAAGCCGGAGTCCACTGCTCACTGCTCGTTGCCCCTGCTCGGGGCCTTTTCCATGCGGTTCACTGCCTTGCTCAGTCCCAGGAGTGTCAGCTGGCCGTCCGGGCACTGCAGCTGTGATCCTCACGGGAGTTCTGTGCTCCAGGCAGCGTGAGACGAGCCTTTGCGTTGGAGTACTTAACCCAGTGACGTTCTATTTGCCTTACCACTTCGTGTGCTGGCACAGATAGTGTAACCAAAGCAGAGGACCTGCGCAGTAATCATGGAAGAGGCAGGTCAGCCACACCCTAAACCGAAGCTAGGAAGAAATGGGGTTATGCGTACCGCGGTGGGTAAACAGGTATGTCGTTTCCCTGAAGAAGCCGGGAATGTCCTACACGCTCGCCACTCCCTCATCCTCGGTGTGAAACAGACAAGAGTCACCGCAGGTGGGAGGTCAGCAGGGTGCTGTTCGCGCTCGGCTGTGTTCGCCCTGCGCTTCAGAAATAGGTCCCGCTGCCTCCCCACCAGCAGACGCTGTCTTAAGCACATGCGGTAGTTGCCATCGAGGAATGTGCTCAGCGGGCTGTGTTTGTGGCCCTGGGTTTCTTGGGGTGCGTTTGATTAGGGTGTTTCTACTTTTCTGTGTTTGGGGGACTTGGTAGGTGCGAGCAGGAGCAGGGACCAGGCTAAAGAAGGAGGGGGAGGTTCCCCTCCGTGCAAGTCCTGGGACACACACTCAGTTCAAAATGATGGACCGATAACAGTTAAAAATACAGTGTGGTCCCCCAGGTGTCAGTATGACAGACTTAGCACATTCAAAACCTGTATTAATGCACTAAAATACAATCTAAAGAGTTTTTTTGTTTCGGATGACACAGTAAGGCAGACAGAGAAGCTCTGTGAGAGGCGTGTGCCACTTTTGGAAAAGATCCTTATTGGCAGCCTTCAACTAGAGTCCCCTGAGGAGACAGAGGGTCAAACAAATGGCCCGAAACCAGGCGTCCGAAAAGCAGTGCCCTTTGCCGCCTGACTGCGCAGACCCCTCTGTTTCCAGCTCCACTCTGTACCCATCTTGATGTCACACATGAGAGAGCTCTGCAGCTGCCAATTCTGCTCGGTCTCTGCACAGGCCAGTAGCCAACCAAGCATTATAATAAACCCACATGGCACTTAAAGGCCCTGGGTGTGAGCAGAACCCCGTCTCATTCATATTTCAGTCCCTGCAATGCCGAGCACGTAGCAGACGCTCAGATGCTTCAGCAATTGAATTAGGCCTTTATCCTTCCTTCCCTTAATTATAATTGGCCACTTTTTCCTGAACCATCTTCCCAAAAAGGACGGCCTGCCACACTTATAAAATGATATAAGTAGCATCCCATCCGTGGAACAAACTAGAATTGATTTTTTTCTTTCACCGGAGAAAGAATGCCATCTACCGACTTAGCTGTTGTGCCTGAGATGATAGCCTGAGAGAGGGACCGGCTCCCGGCTCTGGCTCCGGCCTCCTGGCTGCCTGGTGCTGTTTCATGTCAGTCTTAGGCGCTCCTTTTCTCTGTGCTCATAGGAGGGTGAAAATGCAGATTTGAGATGGAATACAGTGGCATGCTCGGGGCGTCTCGTTGCTGCTGTTTTATCCCAGCGCTGTATTTGTCCAGTTGGAGAAGGGAGGCACCACCTCCGACTCAGTGCAGAAAAGTTTTGCCCAGAGCAGTAGGACAGGGGCAGAGGATGCAAGCACCGTTCATCTTTGTATTGTTTATTAATTATTGTCTCTTCATGTGAACAACTGTGCACCTACTTTCACCCACCCTGTATTTGAAGGACCATTTTTAAATTTTAATATCCATGTTCTAAAAATTTAAATATAAAGTAGTAATTTGTCCCACCTCATTAAGCCCAACTTTAAACAACCTCTATAAAATCATTAACAAAAAGGGTACCAAGTCACCCCAGCAATCAACACTGAGCAGTGGAGATTACATTTATTCATTTATTTTAGCAGCATGTATTTAGGGTTATTTTCTGTCTACTGAAAATAGTTGCTTTGCATCAAGATTATCTAGTCTGCTGCTTTTAGCATTTCTTGCAGAGCCTTCGGCACGCTTGGCGATGCACACGTTCTGACGGTGTTAGTTTGGCGCTGTAGGTAAATTCTGTTCTTTCCAGACATCAACCTCAGATGGAAATGCTGGGAGTTTTACTTTTTAGTAGGCAATTAGTTTTCCATTTATTTTTAAGATTTTGAAACATGCTGCTTTTGCAAACCATTTGCCTTCTATATAAAAATACTCTGTAGACATTTCTGCTGCTTTAATAGGAATTAAAAACTCTTTGCAAAAATTAACTAACTACAATTACCATTGTCTTAAATGTTTACATGTCGTTTGGAGTTGTAGGATTGCCTTTCAAAAATAGGGAAGTAGAGGCTGACAAGGTTTAGGCGAATTCTTCATTTAATTACCTCTGATAAATCGGTATTCTTACAACTGATTGGCCATTAGCAGCCCGAGTTATCTTATTCCACAGCACACATCATTTTATCAGCTGTGTTAACGTTCCTGATTTAATTTTGTCCCTTCAATTTGTAAAACTGCTTTTCCAAATATACATACACTATTGTTTTCTGTGTAATTACAGGTAATATTCTAGTTGACAGTTGCCGACAATAATTGATTAGAGCTAACTTCCCTGTTATTGGTGATAATTTACATAATATATTGCTCAGCATAGAGCTTGTAATTTAAAATGACTCATAGTTGCATGTCCTTTGGTCATTAATCTATATTACTGTATTTTATTAGAATAAAGAGTGGCACGGGGAGTGATTCCATGCTATTTTAGTCAGAGAATTAATGTTTTCTAATTGAGATGGTAATGTCCATGTTGCAACCAAATGATTGAAAATCTGTGGTTAACTGCTTGCATGTCATGCCTTCTGTTCTTCTATTCAGTTAGTAGTTAAAACATTCTCATTCCACCTGAGAATCCCTGTCTGAAAGCGTGCCTAGGCACAGTGTGTCTCTCGTGAGCTCAGGCAGGAGCACAGTGGCCAGAAGTTGTGTTGCTTGGGAAGAGTGAGGTTGACGTGGAACAGGATGCTCGGCCACAGCACTGAGCAGGGGAACGAGGAAGGATTCCCGGGAAACCCTGGCGATCCATGTGCCTCCCGAGCCACCCTGGCCCCCAGTCCTCCACTCCGTTCCCGTCTGTCAGCCAAGTGCCGGGCTCTCACTCAGCCCACCAGGCGGTCCCTGGGGATGGTCTGTGTACTCAGTCCCTGCTTCATCTGTGCCTGTTGAATCTGCCATCTTCCCATTTTTTTGCCTGGATCTGTGTCTGATGGTTGGTCAGAAGATAAGCAAAAATAACTCTCAGTATGGGTTTGCAACTTGTAAACTTTTCTTATAAGAAAATAATGTAACAAATTTCTTTTAGGTTGTTACATAGACTACCAGAAGTAAACAAGCGACGTCTGAACCATTTGTTTTAAAAGGTTCTTTCAAATCCTGTTATGTGGCAAATACTGTGAATGTAATGGTCTTTAATGTTTAATGGACTTGCAGTTTTGTTTTTTATTTTTTATTTATCTTTATTGTTGAAAGTATGGACGTAGAGTTCTAAGTGGATAGGATCGGGAGTTAGGCAATTGCAACTTTAAGAAGCTAAACAAACCTGATTCGATGTACTGTCTCCTTTTCATTTCTAAAAGCTCTCTTTAAGACAGATTATCTCACATTGTTTTGGATTGAAATTACCGTGTTTCCTGTCTCTGTTTCACTTTGATTCTTTTTCTCTCCCCCATGGCGTGCTTTCAGTTTCCTCGGGCTGGGGAGAGATGCCTAACATTCACTCCAAGGCTGAGAACTCCTGGGGAGAGCCTGCCTCCCCCTCCACCCTGGTGGATAACGGCACAGCAGCGTGGGGCAAGCCGCCCAGCAGCGGCAGCGGATGGGGAGACCAGCCCGCCGAGCCGGCCATGCCGTTCGCGAGAGCCGGGGTGCCTGCCGCCGCCCCAGCCCTGTGCAAACCAGGTACCGAGCACGCTCTGCCTGCCCTGGGTGGCAGTTTAGAAATGGGTCCGAGTGTTTTATTTAGAGGGGTGCTTCCCATTGAATTTTAAGAATTAACTTTTAGGCCACTTTCCTCATCTTATTTACACTTCGACATTGAACTAAGGCTGGAAAGAAATACTGGCCATGTCTGATACGTGAGCACCATGGAGCTTTAACAGAAGCCCAGCTTTCCTTTTAAAAAAATAAGTCCCTGAAAGAACCAGAACAGCATAGAGTATGCGCCTGGCACACCGCTCGTGGCAGCCACCCCTCCGCTGGCTTCCGCAGCTGCTGCCTGAGCGGTGGACACGGCCTCGTCCCGAGCTCAGCGGGAAAGCGGGCTGCTCTCCCCGCTCAGCCCGGCTCTGAAGCGCACGGTGCCGCGCCACCTCACTGCCTGGCCTTGCTTGGTCCTGGGAACCAAATTCTGTGGGCGCTCCAGGTCCATGCTTTTTATCTTTTCTTTCTTTTTATTCTTTGTGAGTATGTGAGTGTGAGTGTGTGTGAGTGAGTGTGTGTGTGAGTGTGTGTGTGTGTGAATGTGAGTGTGTGTGTGAGTGTGTGTGTGTGTGTGTGAGTGTGTGTGTGAATGTGAGTATGTGTGTGAGTGTGTGAGTGTGTGTGTGTGTGAGTGTGTGTGTGTGGTGTGTGTGTGAATGTGAGTGAGTGTGTGTGTGAATGTGTGTGTGAGTGTGTGTGAGTGTGTGTGTGTGAGTGTGTGTGTGTGAGTGTGTGTGTGAATGTGAGTATGTGTGTGAGTGTGTGTGTGAGTGTGAATGTATGTGTGTGAGTGTGTGTGTGTGAGTGTGTGTGTGTGTGAGTGTGTGTGTGAATGTATGTGTGTGAGTGTGTGTGAGTGTGTGTGTGTGAGTGTGTGTGTGGTGTGTGTGTGAATGTGAGTGAGTGTGTGTGTGAATGTGTGTGTGAGTGTGTGTGTGTGAGTGTGTGTGTGAATGTGAGTATGTGTGTGTGTGTGTGTGTGGTGTGTGTGTGAATGTGAGTGAGTGTGTGTGTGAATGTGTAAGTGTGTGTGAGTGTGTGTGTGAATGTAAGTGTGTGTGTGAATGTGTGTGAGTGTGTGTGTGTGTGTGAGTGTGTGTGTGAATGTAAGTGTGTGTGTGAATGTGTGTGAGTGTGTGTGTGTGTGAGTGTGTGTGTGTGTGTGTGAGTGTGTATGTGTGGTTTTTGTTTTGTGGTGTGTTTTTTAAAGGGAAGAAAAAATGTCCTGCATTTCACACCCATTGTCTGAAGTATAAGAAGTGCCCGTATAAAGTACACAGGGTTACAGGTGCTCAGAGCAGCTTAACCAGGGCCTCTCTCAGGGCGGGCGTGGCGATGCGCTGTTTCTGCCGCTGGTGTGATTGCTGGCTGAAGTCTGATGGTAAATTGTTCACATGCCTGCAGAGGCTGCACATTTTCCTTGGATATCATTACGTGTCTTAGCTCTTAAATTTCAATTTGACTAAAAAAAATACAGCTTGACTAGCTTGAGTTGTTCCTTCGCTGGCACAAACCCTGCTGGGCTCTTCACTGCACTTGTGTTCCTCCTGTTCCGAACCCGAGGGAGCAGGCAGCTTCCGGGTTCAGGGTCACAGGCCAGTGGCAGGCGGCACACTTGTCAGTTGCCTGTCTACCTGGTAAGCCTCATGTCTCATGGCCTGACAGTCTCCAGGACTGTGCGGTCGGTCGCCTCATCTGTGGCTTCAAGCTTTCCCAGGAAGTGAGAATGTTACATAAATTTTATACAAGAAGTCACTTTGTATTTTAAGCGAGGAGAAGACATATACCCTGAAGTGGAGGCGGCGCTCAGCCTGGCGCCACCTGCCTGAGGCCTGGCGGCCTCCTCCCGGTTACTCTGGGAGCCGGTCCGCACCAGGCACTGCCGGGCCTCCGCAGGCCTCGGGGTCCCACGGCGCGGTGGGCACGTGGGGGGCACTGGCCGTCCACACAGCGGCCTGCTGCGGTGAGGGCAGGTGGGGGCCAGCCCCCCGGAGGGCAGTGGCGTTGGAAGACTCTGCCTGTCAGTGGCCATTCCTGCCGTGTGGAGGCCGCCACCTTCCCCTGGGCCGCAGGGTCCAGTGTAGAAGCTCCGGCTTCAGCGTGGTCTGTGGTCAGTCCCGGGAGCTGGCCGCACAGGCCGCTCAGAGCCAGCCTGGAGAGGACGCAGCTCGTGGGGGCTCCGCGCTCAGGTGTGGGGCGGGGAGGCGGCGCTGCAGCGAGCATTGACTGCCGCGGGAATGGTGAATTTGACAAGTTCCTGTTCGCTCTCTTTCTAGCTTCAAAATCTATGCAAGAAAGCTGGGGCAGTGGTGGGGACGACATGAGCCTCGGCCCCAGTCAGTGGGACGACGAAGAAGGGGGCATGTGGAACAGTGCCGCCTCCCAGGAAAGCTCCTCCTCCTGCAGCTCCTGGGGGAACGCCCCCAAAAAAGGACTCCAAAAGGTGTGCGCCCCCGAAAGAGGGTCTAACAGTCGCCTAACACACTCCCATTCCAGCAGCATCACTGCAGTGAAGGGGGGTGGGCCTCTCCTGAGCGACCACACGACCACACGGAGTTGCTCTCCCCGCGGAGCAGAGGCGGGTGCGGCGCCGCTGACCTGTTAGGCTCCTTCCTCTTTAAGAGACGAGGGCCGTGCGCCCCGGGGCTGCCCCCAGCAGGCAGCCTCTGGAAAAGCCGAAGTCGTGTGCACCAGGAGACTGCCAAGTAGATCTCAGTCTAAGGCGGGAAATGAAGACGGGAAGGGGTTGTAGGACAGTCTCGGAGAGGGAGGCCTTTCTAAAGCCAGAAAGGGACGGCTGGCAAACCGCGGTCGGTAAAGATGAAGCTGCGTGACATCCAACACCACATTCAAAGCAGGAAACAGCCACTGGGAAAGTTATCTGTGACTCAGGTCACAGAGCTGGGATCGCCCTAGTCCAGTGGTCGGCAAACTGCGGCTCGGCAAACCGCGGCTCGCGAGCCACATGCGGCTCTTTGGCCCCTTCGGTGTGGCTATTCCACAAAATACAGGCTCTTCCACAAAATATCGACTTCTGCGCATGGGCCACAAAGTTTCAATCACACTGTACATGCTCGCCCACACGTGGTATTTTGTGGAAGAGCTGCATGTGGCTCACAAGCCGTGGTTTGCCGACCACGGCCCTAGTCTCAAAAGGTCCTGTCGTTTCTCGGCCTTTTGGCTAAGATCAAGTGTAAAAGGGGTCCTAGACACTGATTTTTTAATATATATGTATATGTTTTATTGATTTCAGACAGGAAGAGAGATGGAAACATCAGTGATGAGAGAGAATCATTGATCGGCTTGCTCCTGCACGCCCCCTACTGGGGATCGAGCCTGCAACCCAGGCATGTGCCCTTGACCAGAATTGAACCTGGGACCCTTCAGTCCACAGGCTGATGCTCTATCCACTGAGCCAAGCCAGCTAGGGCTGATTTTTTTGTCAACCAGTAACCCAATAGAAAAATGAGAAAGAATGTGAATAGGTAATTTCTAGAAAAAGATACAAATAGCCCTTAAACAGGGGAGGACAGCAGCCTGGCCTGCGGGAAGTTCAGTTTAAAACAGCGTGAGAGGTCCCCCTGTTCACCTCGGACCACAGAGATGCGGAACGGAATAAACGCTCTGCCTGCAGAGCCCTCAGAGCTGTCTCCGCCGGCCGGCCGGTGGGTGTGGACTAGCGCCGCCCAGCGGAGGCCAGGGGTACTGTGTCCACGCGGCAGGCCGGGCGCAGCGCTTTCCGTGGTCATGGGGCTAGCGAATGGCATTTGTACACAGTCTTCTATTGTGGCATTTTTTTTAGTTAAAAAAGAAAAAACATAACTTAGATGTACATTGATGGGGTAACTAGTTAAATTATGCCACATCCATATTATAGAAAGTTAAACAGACATTTTAAAAGAAATTCTATATATATTGATATGAAAAGATCACCAATATATATTGTTAAGTAAAAAAGGTAAGATACAGGAAAGCGAGTATAATACCTTTGTGTATAGTACTATAGGCTCATATCACTTTAGGTGGGGAGGGGAAAAGAAGAGAAAGGTGTGTGTGTGTGTGTGTGTGTGTGCGTGTGTGTGTGTGTGTGCATGCGTGCACACTTGCAGCTTCTGTGGAATTGGAAGGTCTCCACGGGGGTAGGTAAGACACTGCTCAGAGTGGTTTGTCCTTGGAGAGAACGAGAACGGGCGGGAGGGGGTGCAAGAAGGTGCTTTCGTGTGTTCCTTTTTTCTACTTTCAAAGCACATCAATGTAGTAACTGTCGCCAAAAGTTTGAAAGAGCATTCAGTGGTCAGCAAGACAAGGAGTAGATGGGACTGCAGGCATCGCAGAGCATTCCTTCCACAAGCAGGCTGGCAAATCATCCAGTTTTGGGGGCGCCAGGAATGCCACCCTGGTCTGTGAGACTGGGACCCGGCGAGCCGGGGCATTGCGAGGGCAGAGCAGCCTCCCGTGGTTAGATGGCATGCGGGGTTAGCCTGCAGTCTCAGAGGGAGGGGACCCCTCTGCCCCGCGTCTGCCTCCCTCCTTCCTCTCCCTCCTTCCTCCACTGTTTTCCCTCCCTGCTTTCCCTACCCTTGGGGCTGAAAGCAGTGAATAGTTAATAGAGTTAAGAGGTTTTTTGTTCCTTCTTGTTACCTTTTTGTTCTGTTGGAAGGAGCCCCCTGAGTTCTGCTGCCTTTTAGGGTAAAGCTTATAAAAGGGCAAAGCCTGTGGCTTCAGTGAACTTGGCAGTGGGTGCAGTGCTAGCAGAGGGCAGGCTCCCAGGGAGCGCTCGCTGCGACACTTGTGGTGGAAGTGACACGCACTTACCTGAACTGCATCCATCCTCGGGGAAGAGATGCTCATGCTTTTTTAAGTCCATGAACGTCACACATGCCCACCTCAAATGCACCCCAAAGCCCAACGTTAATACAAAAGGCTTCTGTGGCTTTTAGAGGCCCCGGAGTGTAGGTCTCCCCATGTCTAGAAGAAAGTCATGGAAATGTGACTCACAGACCCCCTCGCCCTCGTTTCGTTCCAGGGCATGAAGACATCTGGCAAACAGGACGAGGCCTGGATCATGAACCGGCTCATCAAACAACTCACCGACATGGGCTTCCCGGTGACTGCGTCTTGTTCTGCCCACCCCTCTCTGGGGCCGCATGGCCCTGTCCTGCCCACACTTGTCGTGTAACAGGAAGGGATAGATGGTTGGCAGGACCTGCCTGGGAACGCCCCTTCCCGGGCCCTGTTGAGGGAGCAGTGCTCTGAGCCACAGCGAAGAGCCGTGTCCTTTGTGAGGAAGGGCGCGAGAGCCTTTCCCTAGAATTAAAAGTCCTGTGGTTTTTAATTTTCAGTGGTTTATACACTTTTATATTTTCATTTACAATTAAAAGTGAGTTTTTATTAGTGTACGCGATAGATTGACAGAGACCCCAAGAGAGGACTTAGTATAAAGGGAAACTGTGCAGGAAAAGAACCCTAACCAAACCCGTTTAGTTCCAGGCGATGTGTAGGGAGAGTTCAAGGTCGCTGGCTGTTCCTCTGAAAACGTGTCACAATCTGTTCGGTGCCTCAGATCGAAGGGTGGGAGCTCGGAGAGCGAGGGGTACCCCTGCGTCCACCCAGCAGTCCCGCCAGCTGTCTCCACGTCTGTAGTCAGACGGCGCTTCCCTTTCGGTGGCTGTGGATGCCCGGCGCTCGGGAGCTGCAGTCCTGGCCCTGAGCCGCGTGCGGCTCCAGTGTTAACACAGTCTTTGCTCTCGCAGGTCCCTTTCACGGGGCATTTTCTCAGGGCAGGTGTCTTATTGTGAGACATTTAACTCTAGTCAACAGGGGAGAAAGGTGCGTCCGTGCCAAGCCGGTCATGCTAGGTAGCGGCGGGCCTGCCCCGAGTGGCCGCTAGAGCTCTTGGTAAGCGTTCCTGTGCCAACACCCACTCTAATGACAGCCGTCTTCCCGCAGAGAGAACCAGCTGAAGAGGCCTTGAAGAGTAATCACATGAACCTTGACCAGGCCATGAGTAAGTCACACACGGACAGTCGCTGCTGAAAGGCGCGGGCGTGGGGTTCTGATTTCCAGAGCGTGCGTGTAGTCCTGGATGAGGGTGGGATACGTGTTGGGTGGACAGGGCGGGCCCCGCGGAGGAGGAAGTGTGTGATGTGCCCCACAGGAAGCACGCGGTTCCGTGCGCTCCTGCATGGTGGTGTGTCCCCAGCAGGTAGAAGAGTCCTGGCAACCAGGAGTGCCCAGCCCGTGGAGATCGGTGGCTGTGGGTGGGACAAGGGAAGGCCCCTCTGAGAAGTGGCCACCAAAGGGGGTCGGTCCCAGGGGAGAGGACGGCTGAGCCCTGAGGGACTGTGGCCAGACGGGGCGGGTGCACCATCGGAGCGAGGGCTGGGAGCAGGGCCTCCCTGTTTGCGGGACCGAGGGCGGTGCCTCAGGCTGTGTGTGTGCTGCAGGTGCTCTGCTGGAAAAGAAGGTGGACATGGACAAGCGTGGACTGGGGGTGACCGACTACAATGGGATGGTCACCAAACCCCTTGGCTGCCGCCCACCAATCTCCAAAGAGTCTTCCGTGGACCGCCCCGCCTTTCTTGACAAGGTAGGAAGGAGGGCTTTCGTCTGTGTGTGTGAGAAGAGGCATTTTTCATTTTATCTGTGTCTTTAAGGGAAGCCAGATGAAGAGCTGGCTGGACAGTGATGTTTCAGTGACTTTTCCCAGTTTCTCTAGTAGATGTAAATGTTTAACCCAAGAGAGGGAGCGACGTGTTCTGTGATGTGACGAGGAGTAAAAAGTACTAAATTTGACAACTGATTTCCATTGTGGTGGGTGAACTTGCTGGGTTACCTGCCTCCACTTGTCCAGCAGACAAGGGGCGACCCCTCCCAGCATCCCCTCCCGGCGTCCCGTCCAGTGGGTGCGCACACTGCTTCCGAGCGGAGGTGCCGTGTTGCGTGTGAATCTGAGAAAGGGGCAGAGGGGGCCCGGGCCCGCTGGCCCTGGCTTGGCTCGGCCATGTCAGACCGAGTGCTGGTGTCTGTGCGGTCTTCCCTGGGATGTCGAACACGTGCAGTCACTGGTCAGTCCTTTCAGCGAGGGTGTGACCACAAAGCCTCCCCTTTGGTTCAGTCCAGTGCAGAGCCTGGGAGAGAAGCTGGAAGGCAGAAAGGACACATGAGGAAAGAAGGAAAGGCTCACAGGAGGAGAGGGGGCTCCTCTCTGTTCTCAAAGAAGCGGGGTCCTTGGCCCCACGTGCCCCCGTGGAGAGCGGGGTGAGGCCCGTGCCCGGCCCTGCATCGGTGTGGCTGGGGCTCTACGCCACCGTGCCCAGTGATGTTGGAATTTCGGATAGACAATTTTTGGAGCTACTGTGTTCTAAAATGTTGTTTGTTCTTTATCTGAAATCCAAGTTAGCTCGGCACTCTGTATTTTCATTTGCGGGCCTGTCTGGTTTCCTTACCTTTAACTGGTGGAGTAATACTGCAGGCTTGTTGGGAAGTTAGATGAGTTAAATTTGCAAAGGGTCTGACACACAGCATCACCTCAGTGAATGTGAAAAGACCCTATAGGATCCTGTCTGTTGTCTGGCTCACCCGTTTATTAGATTGGACCGCACGAGGTGCTGTGTGTGTCGGTCTAAAGCCGCGGGCTGTCAGCAGAACGCCCCGAGCTCACCCAGAGCCCGGGCAGCGCCTAAGGAAGGAGCTGCTCAGTGGAGGTTGCAAAGGGTTTCCCAACCCGTTTCTGCTCTGTCTCCTGACTCCCTGGGCAGGCTCAGAGCAGTGAGGGTGAGGCGCTAACGTATGTGTTTGTAAAATAATTGTGGACGTGAAAACAGCATCTTAACCCTGTTTCTCTTTTTTCTTCCCTCCTCTTGCCCACGTTCTCCACTCTGTTGTCGGCTTTCCTCCTCTTTGAATTCTTTCTCACCCGCGTGCCTGTGTGTCCTTGGGAAACGGCTTTGTGCTCCGTGCGACGGGCACTGCACAGCTCACCCTTTCTCTCTCCAACCAGGACGGCGGCCTCGTGGAAGAGCCCACGACTTCACCATTTTTGCCTTCGCCAAGCCTGAAGCCCCCCCTTTCAAACAGTGCACTCCCCAATCAGGCCCTGGGTGGGATTGCCTCAGGGCTGGGCATGCAAAACTTGAATTCTTCTCGACAGGTAAGGCATGGGGAGAGCCTGTCCCTTCTTATTTTAATTAGCTCTGTGCTCTGAGGTGGTGAGCGTGCGGGTCGGAGTGCTGGGAGGAGTTCCTTTGGGGATCAGGCCTTGGTGGCCCTGTGGGGGTGCTGCACGTCTGTATGTTTTTCCCGGAACTGAGATGCACCAGAGCTCAGCCCTCGGGGCTCGCTCGCTGCTCTTCCAATGGAGCACGCTGCCAAGCAGCCTCCGCGGCCAGACCTGGACGCGCACCGAGCCTTCGCTACGCTGGTGCCGGGACCACCACCTCCCCTTGTCCCAGAACCAGAGGTGACAGCCTCGGGAGGTGAATCGCTGTCACCGTCACTGGAGGGAGGACCTGTCCCGTCTGGAGGGCGTCCCTCTCGTGCCTGTCCTCCTGATGAGGCTGCCACACACACACCTTCACGACTTCTCTTCAGTAGATGCTGTGACATTTAGGGGGGCCGAGCAGCCCCCCGCCTGCCTGTTGTCGGGCTGATGATCAGCAGTGTGTCTCCCACTGTCTGCCTGACCCTCGGGGTCTGACATAGCCGACCGTGGCTCAGTGGGACGCCCGCAGGGGGGTGGGGGGGCCCTGCCCAGCGCCCGTCGCAGCGGGAAGTGCAGTGTCCACGTGAACCGCCTGGCGGTGCCCGTCCATCGCTTGTGGAATCGTAGTTCCATTCGCTGTGAACACCGGCGCCTCCCTCACGCTCCCTGTCCGCTGCCCTTGGGAGCGGGCCGTGTGCGCTAGCCTCACCCCGAGCCCTGGATTACCAGCTGCTTCTCCCGCGACAGCCTCGTCTCGGGACCCTGTAACCGGCGCTTCTGTGGTTAAACACAGGCCCGCTCCCCGGGCTGGTTCCCCACCAGTGCGCAGCGGCTCTGACCCCGTCCCTCGTCCCCGCAGATACCGAGTGGCAATCTGGGCGTGTTTGGCAGCAGCGGAGCAGCACAAGCCAGGACCCTGCAGCCGCCGCCGCCGCCCGGGCCGCCGCTGAACCCCTCCCAGCCCAGTCTCCGTGCGCAAGTGCCTCAGTTTCTATCCCCTCAGGTCAGGCCCAAGTGCGGTCTCTGGGAGCCCCGTGGGGTCCTGTGCTATGGAGGCAGCACTGCAGGGAGAGCAGGCCCTGCCCTGTTCCTCCACAGCCGGCTTCCCGCACCCCGAGGAGGGTCTCAGAGCCACCTCGGGGTGCCTCAGCTGCCGGGCAGGCCAGGCCCCTGCCAAGCAGCATGCTGGGGCAACCCCGGTCTGGAGACACAGCCACTCCAGCCTGCAGGCGGGAGGGAGGGTCCGGGGACGGGCAGCAGACTCCTCCACCCCACTCCGAATGTTTCCCATCAGTCAACTTGCCTTCTTCATTTCAGTAGATTTATTCTTCAAGTAAACGTTCCCTACCTACCATTAACAGAGAAAGCCATGTTTCTCGTGCACATTCAGCAACTCGTAATGTAAAAACCACTCGACACGTTGTGCCTAAAACCGTCCTGTACCCTTGCCCTGTGGGCAGGGCATGCCGTGGGGAGCAGGGCAGCAGCCAGTGCCCAGCCTGATCTGTCAGGGCAGCAAATTACAGGCGCAGAGGCGCCCTTGACAGTCAAGGTCAGGCTGGCAGAGTCACACAGGTGCAGGTGCCACAGGGGAAGCTGAGGGGCATGTGCCCACTGAGGGGTTTCTGCTCCCGTGAGCAGGAATACCACTTCCCAAGGACACCCACTTGAGAAGGGGCTGCCGCCCGCCCTGGGACGAGACCCTCTGGGGGGGGGGCGGGGCATGGTGCGGTGGGGAGGGAAGCCGCCCTCCTCCCTGCACCTCCCCTGCGCCCTCCATTGGCCCATAGACTCACTCTGTGGACGACCTAGAGCAGCCGTGGGCAAACTACGGCCCGCGGGCCGGATCCGGCCCGTTTGAAATGAATAAAAAAAAAAAAAAAAAGACCGTACCCTTTTATGTAATGATGTTTACTTTGAATTTATATTAGTTCACACAAACGCTCCATCCATGCTTTTGTTCCGGCCCTCCGGTCCAGTTTAAGAACCCATTGTGGCCCTCGAGTCAAAAAGTTTGCCCACCCCTGACCTAGAGTCACTCCTAGGGAAGAAATTAGGAAGTTAGCTCATGACTAGAATACTTACTTGAAGGGAGAGCTCTCTTTCCCTCTTTCTTTCCCTCCCTTCTCTCCTTCCCTCCTTCCTTCCTTATTCTTCACAAACGCCTGTTAACTAATATTGAAAGGTCCTCACATGTTTCAGTGGCTTTTGAAGTTCACTCGTGAGACAAATATAATTGTCATTTAATTAATCGGGTTGAATCTGGGAACTACACAGACACGGAAATGTTTTAAAAGTGACACGGTGCCTCGCGGTGTGTTTGTTCGCACAGGTTCAAGCACAGCTTTTGCAGTTTGCAGCAAAAAACATTGGTCTCAACCCTGCACTATTAACCTCGCCAATTAACCCTCAGCATATGACGATGTTGAACCAGCTCTATCAGCTGCAGCTGGTGAGTGACAACCCGGCCTCGGCCATGCTCGGGGACGAGGGAAGCGCGCCCCCTGGTGCTCACAAGATGACAGCGCGGGGAGAGGCCGCAGCGTGCGCCTGAGAAGCCGTCAGTAGGCGCTGCTTGATCATTGAGGCAGCTCCATTATGAACTGTAAAGAGAATTAGAAAGGTTTTCACTTACAGGTGTCGTACTAGATAGTCAACTCTGGCTCCTTCCTGCGCACAGCACCTCCCTGATCTCAGGCATGTGGAAGCCTGAGCTTTCAACCCCCTTCCCCGCCTCAGCCACAGAACACGGAAGAGGCACTGCAGGGACCGCTCTAAGGATGGGACACACACATATCCTAGAAGCTACTTTATTACAGAGTAATGAGGACTCAATTCTCACTCACAATCCCTGTGGAGGAAGGCCGGTGGAGCCTAATAATTGTTTTTTATATCCTCACCGGGACATGTTTTCATTGTTTTAGAGAGAAATAGAGAGAAACATCAGTGTGAGGGGCAGACTGGGCCGTTCTCTCTGTGCCGTTTAGCACGTGTGCAGGACCCCTCGGCTTCCTCACGGTGCTCTGACCTCTTGCAGGCATACCAACGTTTACAAATCCAGCAGCAGATGCTACAGGCCCAGCGGAATGTGTCCGGACCCATGAGACAGCAGGAGCAGCAAGTGGGTGTCGCCGGCTTGCGGGTCCCTGAGCTCTAGTCCCCCTGCTCCAGGGGCACTAATTGATGGGTTAAGCCTCCCTTTTATAATCTCGGGGTCACCTAGATTCGGGAGGAGGTCGGCCCGGGCGTAAATGCAGTGGAGACTGACACACAGGTGATGGCGGCATCACCTCCGCCCTAACATGCCTGTGTCTGCCGCCAGGTCGCGCGTACAATCACTAACCTGCAGCAGCAGATCCAGCAGCAGCAGCGCCAGCTGGCCCAGGCCCTGCTCGTGAAGCCCCCGCCGCCCCCGCCGCACCTGTCTCTGCACCCCTCTGCAGGCAAATCGGCCATGGACAGCTTCCCCCCGCACCCCCAGGCCCCCAGCCTGCCCGACCTGCAGACCAAAGAGCAGCAGTCTTCGCCCAACACCTTTGCTCCTTACCCTCTCGGTGAGTCTCCACGTCCGCCACCACCCGGCTCAGGTGCCTGGGGTCACCACGGAGGGTCGCGGGGGACACACCGTTCCCAGCAGCCTGAGAGCGGCTGCCTCGGCTTCTTCCCTCTGAGGGAGCGGGAGCTTTGCTATAAATACTTCCAGCCTGGAATCTTTCAAGGCTGCACCACGCAAGCCCATCGCGGCCCTCTGTTCAGGAAGCGGAAGAGTCTAGCAGTTGAGTCCCACCTCCACTACCGAGGGGCTCACCACTTACTTGCGCAACTTCCTTGGCAGCTCTTTGCCTCGGTTTCCCCATCTGTAAAGTGGGCATGCTTCCCTCCGAGAGTTCTTTATGAGTTCATATGGAACGTTCCAAGGATAGCGCCCAGCACGGAGCGAGTCCTTTGTGAAGTGCTAGCTGTTCGCGGCAGCGCTTCTTTTTTAAGAATAGCTGTTTTAGGAACAAATTCAGTTCCGTCATGACCCTAGGATGCCCTGACTTCAGCGTCCTAGCACCGGCCTGTCCTCTGAACCTCTGTCTGGAGAGCCGGAGAAAGCGGCCGTTTTGAGGCCAGTGGGCCTCTCTCACCGTGTTTTCCTTCTCAGCTGGACTGAACCCAAACATGAATGTCAGCAGCATGGACATGACGGGCGGTCTGGCAGTGAAGGACCCGTCTCAGTCCCAGTCGCGCCTCCCTCAGTGGACACACCCCAACCCGATGGATAACGTCTCCGGTGCTGCTTCTCCTCTCGACCAGAACCCCGGCAAGCACGGTAGGCCACGCCCACGCCCGGCACCCAGCTCAGTGCTGAGAGCTGAGTCAAAATACCCCGTGCCCTCGCAGAGCACACACGGCCCCGCCAGTCAGGGTCAGACTTCCTGATGCCTCAAGCCCCAGGGCAGCCACCGCCAGGTCCCAGCCTGCTGCCCTAGTTACGTCTGTTCCTCAGCAAAGTGTCCGAGTCTCCTGACCACACGTTGTTTCCAAGGAGATGATAAAACACGAGGACCCAGTGCGTAGGAAGGGGAGGAGCACACATGCTAATACCCATCGGAGAGGGTCCCACTAGTAGCTTTGAATTTAGCTCTAAATTTCCTGGAAGCATAGATGGCAAAGAAAATGTAATCGGGTATGTAACGCCCTCCGATAGGAAGCATCCTACAGAGAAGAAAATGCTTTATAATGTTAACACTCCCCTTGGCACGAGAGAGCTCAGTGGCCGTGGCGAGGTGGGTGACTGTGTGTGCTTAGGGCTCTGAGTCCTTCTGCAGTGAGGGCAGCATCTGGAAGGAGCCGAGGACAGACACTCGGACTTGGTCCCTGGAAAGACTCGCTGGGCCAGCTTCCTGGGGTACGGGGTGCATTTTATCAAGCTGTCCAACTAGACCAGCGGATCTCAACCTGTGGGTTGCAACCCGCTTTGGGGTTCGAACGACCCTTTCATAGGGGTCACCTAAGACCATCGGAAAACACATATATAATTATATATTGTTTTTGTGATTAATCACTATGCTTTAATTATGTTCAATTTGCAACAATGAAAATACATCCTGCATACACCCTTTCACAGGGGTCGCCTAAGACCATCCTGCATATCAGATATTTACATTACGATTCATAACAGTAGCAAAATTACAGTTATGAAGTAGCAACAAAAACAGTTTTATGGTTGGGGGTCACCACAACATGAGGAACTGTATTAAAGGTTGAGAACCACTGAACTAGACAGAGGGGTGCAGTTCCTGAGGAGTGTGTCTTCCAAGGACGAGGTCACTCCCTCGCAGAGAAGGGGGCCAGCCCAGCCAGGCAGCTCACACCCCTGGGAGGACAAGACAGGTGCCTGGCGGGAGGCCGGCTCCCTGTTCACTCTCTCCTGCTGTACCCGCAGGTGCTATCCCTGGAGGTCTGAGCATTGGGCCTCCAGCTAAGTCCTCCATTGACGACTCCTATGGCCGGTACGATTTAATCCAGAACAGCGAGTCACCAGCCAGTCCTCCAGTAGCTGTCCCCCATAGCTGGTCACGTGCCAAATCCGACAGTGACAAAATCTCAAATGGCTCCAGCATCAACTGGCCCCCAGGTAAGAGCGGGCAACATCCTTTGGCAGCAGATCAGCCTGCGCTCCACCCAGGAGAGCACTTAGCCCCGTAGCCTGGGCTTGTTCACTGGAAGGCCTGGGTCAGGTCAGCGTGGGGAGTAGGCGGTGTGGCTCGTGGTTCAGTGGCCCAGTGGCCCCTCAGTTCAGTGAGAGCGACAGCTGTGGCCCTGGATTCCATCCGGCCATCGTCAGGCTTAGCTCGCAGTTGAGCAGGTTAATGTGGGCTGTCCCGCTGCTTCCCGCCCGTTCAGGGGATTGATGAGTTACTGAAAGGAAGTCTAAAATGGTCCCTTTGATTTAATTAGCAAACTATTAAAATTCGCATAAATTACCGTGAAGCAGTGTGAAGGTACCTAATACTCATGTTTTGATCTTCATTTTGCTTGAAACTTTCCAGAATTTCATCCTGGAGTTCCGTGGAAAGGACTTCAGAACATAGATCCCGAGAATGACCCTGACGTCACGCCTGGAAGTGTCCCCACTGGGCCGACCATCAACACCACCATACAGGACGTCAACCGCTACCTCCTCAAGAGCGGCGGTGAGGGGCCTGCGCTGTGGGGCGCGCTCGGCTGTGCTCGCGGGGGCGGGGCAGCGGGGGCTCCGTGGCAGGCGTGGCAGCCGCTTCTCTAGCCAGGGGGCAGCACAGTCAGGCAGCACAGTCAGGCCGTGCTTCCAATGAAGCGGCAGGGGGCCTGGAGCTGGATGTTTCGCTGGGTTATAAGCATGGTGTCATAAAATCACAATGTTAACCACTAAGCTTTTCAGTGAAAAGATTTCCACTTGAAATATTTTTAAGTTAAAATGAACAACCAACCCTTCACTCATTCGTCTCAGTCTAGTTTTCCGTCCCAGGACCTCTTTCCTGGGCAAACCCTGATCCCAGCTTTGAGCCCACCTGTCAGACTTGGGCTCCCGTGGAAGGCAGTGGACGGGGCTGTGATTACGGAACATCCGTGTGACTTTCCAGTGCGGGGGGGGGGGGGGGGGGGGGGGGGGGGCGGGTGCCGGCAGGGACGGCTCCCTGCTGGCTGCGGGGGGGTGTTGCTGGTGGAGGCTGATGCTCACACTCCAGGGAAGGACAGCCAGGTCCCCCTGGCTGCTCATCACTCACAAGAACACTCGGACCGCCCCCAACACATGGGGTTAGGTCTCCCACTTCCACTGTGACACGCGGGAGAGATGCGGTCTGTTCTTTACCGGGATGGCCTCTGAGTGTGTCTGGGTTGGGAGAGTGCCTGTGTGGATACGGCCACCCCTCCTGTGCAGTGCCCCACCCTCCTCCGTCTCCATGCAGCGGCTTCTGGTGGGCGCGGGGCGGGGCGGGAGGGGAGGGGTGCGCAGGGGAGGCACAGTGGAGAAGGACCCGGCCCTCGCTGCCCATCTCGTCGTTGTGGCAGCAGGGTTGTGCCAGCGGGTTTGGAGGGCTGTGGAGAAGGGGACGACTGCCTGTCCTGGGATAAAAGACGTCCGAAAGAAGCGGGATTGCTGGGTGCAGAGCAGAGCTTCCTGCCAGGTGCTTGCGGGACCGTCTGGTGCTGCCCGGTCGCCGGAGCTTTGGGGCATTGTGGGTGGCCTCGGCATGTGCACGCGCGTGCTGTGACGAGGCAAGGCAGGCTGGAGAGCACATTTAGCAAACTGGTTAAGTCTCAGGAACGCTGGTCAGAGGCACCCTGTGTCCAGGCAGGGCTTGGAGAGAGCAGCGCCGGGGTTCGCGTGGGCTTTCCTCGGTGCTTCTCTTCCCCACTGTCGGCGACGCCAGAGCCCCTTGCGAGAGTCCCACGCGCTGCACTGACCTCTCAAGATGCCTGTCCTGCTGTCCTTCTAGGTAAACTATCAGACATGAAATCGACGTGGTCCTCCGGCCCCGCCTCCCACACGCAAGCCTCTCTGTCTCACGAGCTGTGGAAGGTGCCCAGAAACACTACTGCACCCACGAGGCCACCTCCGGGGCTGACCAATCCCAAGCCTTCCTCCACCTGGGGAGCCAGCCCCCTCGGCTGGACCAGCTCTTACTCCTCGGGTACGCATGGGTTCCTGCGCCGGCTCGGGGGGGGGGGCCTCCCTCCTGCTCTGCTCACCCTCCAGGGAACAGCCTGCAGCTCCTTTGAGGAACCCGGCCCACCCCTGGACCCTGAGAGGGCTTTCAGGGGTCAGGGTGCCCCGGACTCTCCCGGCCCAGCTCCAGCTGCCAGTGTTGTCAGCGTGGCCCTAGGGGTCACCCACGGGGCGTGGGAGGTGGCGTCGCAGCACATCCAGGGCCACACAGGGTCCCGGGCATGTCTGTCAACCAGCACAGGGTCTCCGTTCCACCCTGACACGTGCTGCCCACCACACTGCCCTGGAGCCCCGCTCTCCGGCCAAAGACAGGCCCAGTGTGAGCACCCCCGAGCCGCGCGCTGTGGCTCCAGCGGGCGCCCTCTGCCGCCGCGGGGTGAGAAACGGTTGGGGAGGAGTTGACCGATTCTCCCCCGGTCTGTGCAGGTTCTGCTTGGAGCACCGACACCTCAGGAAGGACCAGCAGCTGGCTCGTTCTCCGCAACCTCACGCCCCAGGTACCGTGGGGGGCACAGTGTCCCGTGGCACAGACTCGGTGCTGGGCGCCCTCCCTCAGGCCCGGAGGGGACGGGGGCAGCAAGAAGGGGGCGTGCCCAGGAGTCTGGTAGCCTGTTCCTGGAAAGGTGTTCACTTTTTACTCTTTAGAGGCTCGGAAACTGTACCTCTGTAAACAGTTGCCCGCCTTCACCTGTCCCCACCCACGAGGGCCTTGGCCTGTGCCCCTCCCGGGTCTCGGGCCACAGGCTGCCGGGAACCGCAGGCCTGTGTGGTGCGCTCTGCTGAGGGACCAGAGCCAGAACGGCTTGCTCCTTCTGGGTGGTGCCATCAAGCAGCCGAAAGGCCCCAGGGATTTAGATTCCACAGCCCCAGAGCAGCGGAAGGGTAGTAAGCCCCTTGCAGAACAGCATGTTCCGGCACTCAGTGCGCCGGAATTCATGCCCGTTTTCTCTGGAGAACGTACTGGGAGAAGCCACAGGAAGCTCGTTACCGTCCCCTCTGCTCCCCCCTCAGATCGATGGCTCCACCCTCCGGACGCTGTGCCTGCAGCACGGGCCGCTCATCACATTCCACCTGAACCTGACGCAAGGCAATGCCGTGGTCCGGTACAGCTCCAAGGAGGAGGCCGCCAAGGCCCAGAAGTCCCTGCACATGTACGTCCCTCCCGCACTCGCCGCCCCGTGTCAGCACCACAGGCGCAGATGTTGACGGTCTCGTGGTCTGGAGGCTGGAAGTCAGGTCAAGGCATCAGCAGGGCTGGTTCCTTCCGAGACGCTCTCCTTGGCGAGCAGACGGCCACCCTCTCCCTGTGTCCTCACGGGGTTGTCTGAGGATGTCCGTGTCCTAAATACCTCCTCTTACAGAGACAGCAGCCACAGTGGCGAGGGCCACCCTGATGTCCACATTCCACCTTCATTGTCCTTAAAGACCTTTCTCCAAACACAGGGACGCCTGCAAGTCCTGGAGGTTAGGTCTTCAGCGTGTGCTTTGAGGAGACAATCCGCCCTGAGCAGGTGGATTTGCTGAGTTGCTGTGGCCACGCCCTCCACTGGGGAAAGCGTGGACAGCCCAGCTGCCCTTATCAGATGGTTTGCAGGTCCTTTTCCTCATTCCATGGGTTGTCTTTTCACTTTCTTGATGGTTTCCTTTGCTTTGAGAAGATTTTAGTTTTACGTAGTCGGACTTGTTGATTTTTGCCTTTGTTGCTAGTGTTTTGGTTGTCATATACAAGAAATCACTGCCAAGATCAGTGTCAAGGAGCTTTTTCCTATGTTTTCTTTTAGGAGTTTATGGCTTTGGGTCTTAGTGTTAAGCCTTTAACTCATTTAGAGTTAATTTTTATGGGTGATCTGAACTAGAGATCAACTCCATCTTCCTACATGTGGCGATTCAGTTCCCCAGCACCGCTCACTGAAAAGACTGATTTCTCCAGAACATTCTTGGCGCCTTTGTCGAGTATTAGTTGACTGCAGATGTGGGGTCTGTTTCTGGGCTTTCTGTTCTGCTCCATTGGTCTGTCCATTTCTATGCCGGGAGCATGCTGTTTTGATGGCTAGAGCTTTGGAGTGAATGGGAAATCAGGAAATGTTTTGCCTCCAGGTTGGTTTTTCTTTATCAGTATCGCTTTAGCTATTCAGCGTCTTTGGTAGTTCCATACAAATTTTAGGATTGTTTTTACTATTTCTGTGCAGAATGCCATTGGTATTTTGATGGGGATTTCATTGAATCCATAGATGGCTGTGGATTGTATAGACATTTTAACTATTTTAATTCTTCTGATCCATGAACATGGGATATCTTTCCATTTGTATCTTCTTCGATTTTATTCATCAAAGTCTTGTAGTTTTCATTGTACAGATCTATTACTTCCTTGGTTAAATTTATTCCTAAATGTTTTTATTGTTTTCAGCGATTGTAAATGGGGTGGGTGTTTTTGTTTGTTTTTTGTTTTTGTTTTTTATCAGAATTTCATTGTTAGGACATAGAAATGCAACCGTTTTCTGTTTGTTGATTTTATATCCTGCAACTTTAATAAATTCATTGGTTGGTTCCACCAGTCTTTTGGTTGAGTGTTTAGGATTTTCTATGTATAAGATCATGTCATCTGCAAACAATGATAGTCTTACTTCTTCCTTTCCAATTTGGATGCCTTTTATTTCTTTCTCTTGCCTGATTGCTCTAAGACTTCCAGTGCTGTGTTGAATAGAAGTGGTGAGAGTGGGCACCCTTGTCTTGTTCCTGATCTTGGAGGAAAGTTTTCCACCTCTGCTCGTTGTGTCCTGTGGCCTTGGTGATGATGTCCTATACCCTGTGTGTTGAGGACATTCTTTCATGATAGAAAGAATGGTGTGTTTTGTCAAATGCTATTTCTAAATCTACTCAGAGTATAGTGTGATGTTGACCTTTCATTCTGTTGTGATGTCACATTTATTGACTTGCAGATGGGGAACCGTCCTTGCACCCCAGGGAGGAGGCGCACGGGGCCATGGGGTTTGACCCTCCAATGTGCTGTTGGGTGTGGTGTGCCCATACTTTATGAAGAATTTTGCATCCACGTTCTGTGACCAGGGGTAGTTTTCTCCTGGGTCTGTCTGCCTTTGGTATCAGGATATACTGGCCTCATAAAATGAGATTGGGAGCATTACCTCCTTTTCAATCCTGGAAGAGCTTGAAGAGGATGGGCGTTAATTCTCCTTAATTTACCAGTGAAACCGGCTGGTCCTGGGCTTTTCGGTGCCAGTTCTGGTTATTGGTCTGTTTAGGTTTCCTGTTTCTTCATGATTCAGTCCTGGTAGGTCCTGTGTTTCTCAGCATTTATCCATTTCTTCCAGGTTATCAATTGGTTGGCATATGGTTGTCCACAGCCATCTCTCAGATCCTGTATTTCTGTGGTGTCAGCTGTAATGTCTCCTCTTTCGTTTCTGATTGTATTTATTTGAATCTTCGCTCTTTTTTCTTAGTTAGTCTCACGCAAGGCTTGTTGGTTTTGTTTATCTTTTCAGAACTCTGGATCTCAGTTTTGTTGCTGTTCTCTCTCTCAGGTGTGTTCTGGGAAACACTACCATCTTGGCCGAGTTTGCTGGCGAAGAAGAAGTGAACCGTTTCCTAGCGCAAGGCCAGGCGCTGCCGCCCACCTCCAGCTGGCAGTCCAGCAGCGGGACCAGCCAGGCGCGGCTGGGGGCCTCGGGCAGCGCCCACGGCCTGGTGCGGAGCGACGCCGGCCACTGGAACGCCCCGTGCCTGGCCAGCAAGGGGAGCAGTGACCTGCTGTGGGGCGGGGTTCCCCAGTACTCGAGCAGCCTGTGGGGCCCACCCAGCAGCGACGACGGCAGGGTGATCGGGAGCCCCACCCCGCTGAACACTCTGCTCCCCGGCGACCTCCTCAGTGGGGAGTCCATCTAGGCCCGAGGACCGTGGGCACCAGTCATCAGCACTAGGAAGCAAAGCTGGCCCTCTCCAGCCCGGCGGCGTGCGGGCCGCTGGCCCCGCAGCCCGCAGCCCTTCCACGTACCTCTGTCCAGTACTGAAGACGAACCCTGCGCAGCCCTTGCGAACTGTTCCCGAGACAGTGCGGGCTGCGCCCAGTGTCACATGCTAATGACAGGATGTTCTCATAGCTTTTTATTTTGTGTTGTCTTATGTTTGTACGGTGTGTTGTCATTTTGATTTTTTAAGTATAAAAGCTGCTTAGAATAGTTCTATCATGAAGGGCACTTTTCAGATTGTGGGCTGGAAAGGGTTATTTTATCAAGGGGGGCGGGAGGGAGGGAGACGAGAAAGCCTATTTAACGAGCCTGTGACGATTATGCACATTACCAGAGGCGGACCCCGTAATCAGGGGAGCTGGCGTTCACGGGCGAGCGGCCGCGGCCTCCGGTCTGCGAAGTCCTCTGTCCCCACGGATCCGCCTATGCACATTACCCTTGTTCCATTACTTTTTCATGTCATTTTTTTTATCCCAAAAAATATTTTTTAAAAGTTGAAAAAAAAGACATATCAAACATGCAAATACTTGAATCCAGCAGGCCAATACGCAATGTGAACACTCAGTGTGACCCACACCCAGGTCGGCGGCGGGCGCACCGGCTCCGGAGCTGCCGTGGTCACGGTCACGGCCGGCGCATCGGAACCAGCGTGTGTGAGCGCGGCGCGCGTGTGCGCACTTCCTGCGTTGGCGTGCCGCGCGTGAGGGACTTCACTGTGGGTTTCCTTTTATTCAGTATATGCTTTTGTTGGCGCATTGGTCAAATGTTCGTTACTATTAGCTTCTAACTTTGCACTGAGTGTCCCCGCCCTTCCTCAGCTCATCCTACACGTTAACGAGAACTCGTGGGACAGGGCCGGCGACAATTCACGTGTAAATGTTTACTCAAGGACTCTGTTACCGCGTTTAAAGTCACAGTGTGTATCTCTGGAGAAATAACATGTGCACCACCTTCAGCAGCTCTTTGTTGTGGACTGATAATGCGAGGGAATTATCGCCAGAGTATTGCACCGCTTTCCATTGGGAATAGAACGTGAACGAGCCAACGTGTGGACTGTGGCCATAGATATTGTGAGGGTGGGTCCCGCGCAGGAACGGAGACAAGCACTTGGACTGGGTGGTGACTGCTTCGGAGGAGCCCATGGCGGGGGCTCCCACCTGTTTACAGACCTTTTTTCTCCTTCAGACTTTAAAGTAAAAAAATTTTAAAAAGGAATTTAAAAAAAAAAAGAAAAAAAAAAAGACTTCCGTCGTAAGACGCCTATTTTCCGATGCGGACGCGCTACTTCAGAGCTCTGGGATTGGCAGTGTTCTCCCTCCGGCATCGTCGCGGACTCTGTCGCGCCCCTCCCGGGACGGGCGCTGTGGTCACTGTCTTGCACATGCGGAAGCGCTCTCAGGAAGCCAGGGTTCCGAGGGGCAGCTCCACACCGTTCCATGTATTTTGTAACCCAACTCCTAGCACTGAAGATGTTATAAAAAACAAAAAAATAAGAAAAAAAGAAAAAAGAGGAAAAAAACTCAAAGAAGAAAAATACCTAATCTCTAATGTGTAGCAGTTACATATTTACCAAATAATGGACTCAGAAGACATAGGTGTTTGAAGAGTGCTTTATATATTAAAAATCGCTTTATGTTTTAAAAATGATCAATGTTTTCATTGTTTTGCAAGAAAGAAAGACAATGGAGTAACACACCCTCAAGTATGTTTAAAACATACGAACATGCTCCCTGCCTGCTCGGTCAGGAAACGTGCATTACATTTTTTTTAATTCGCTTTTTAATGGTTTTATCAAAACAAAACAAAAGAAAAAAAAAAAAGAAGCAGGTCCTGTGAAGTCGCAGGCCCTCAGAGCTGGTTTTCTAGCGGATCACGAACTATGCACAGACTGGGGTCGGGCCTGTCGGCCCAGGAGTGTCAGCTAAACAGCCTTCCTCGGGGCGCCGCCCCGCACCCTCTGTATTTGATGTATGTGTCCCCGAATATGTATATCAAATATACGTGCGCCCACAGCCCGGCTGCGTCCACGGCGCCGAGTTGTAGAAAAACTCCGAGGTTTGAACAGCGTGGATGGAAGTAAAGAATCTTGTCTTTTTGTTTTCCGTTGGGGGGGTGTTGTTTTGACCTTTTATTTTGAAGATGTTTGTAACAGATTAAGAAACAAGTTTGTGGCTTTTAATGTTTTTCCTCATAGAATGTGATTGTTGAAGAATACGCACCGAAAGTTGCTTTCAAAAGTACAACGCTTTGTTGAATCTTAATAAATGGCAATTTTTTTCTTGGCTGTTGAAGTCAATGTGTGTTTTCTTTCTCAAAGACGGATGTCAGCGGTTTCACTCTGACTGCACCGGTGGGGGGGGAGCTGCACGCCGAGGCCCGGTGACCTGACTGTCATCTTCCCGCTTGCTCTGTGGCTCTGCCGTCAGCGCTGAGCCCCATGCAGGACCCCCGGGGGTGCAGCAGTGCTCGAACCCCGCGCCCGCCCGGCCCAGGTGACACCCGTGGGCGCTGTGCCCTGACCAGCACGTGCAGCAGGCCTGGCCTCCAGTCCGGCTCCGGGCGCCCTGAGGACCGGAAGCAGCTCCAAACCCACCTGTGTCTACAGCGGGGCACGGGCCGCCGAGGGCCGCCGCCCACATTACCTGGGACCCGGATGGGGCATCAGAAATGTTGGGGAGAAGAGAGTGAGGACGGCCTTCTGCGTTTCCACGTCTTACTCCTTCACCTCTCTCATCCTTGCTCACACAGCGCCTGTCGGCCCAGAATGCACAGCCCTGGACACGCGACCACAGCCCAGAGGCGGAGCACCCCTTCTGTCCACTCCAGGGGTCAGTCCTGGTTCTATCAGGAGCCCGGCCGGATGCCCCTCAGAAAAGGTGGCGAACTCCTGGCTTGAGAAAGCTGAGAAGGAAGCACTGAGGGGCGGCATCAGGAGAGGAAAGACCAGAGGAAGAAGGAACACGGCCAGACAGTGCACTTGACCACCTCGCCCGGGATGAGCCTGGGGCGGCCACTCCAGCGCCACCAGCCCGCCCTCCGCAAGTGCGTGCTCGGTTCCCACGGAGCAAACAGCCAGTGCCCGGCTCTGGGAGAACAGTCGCTGCCTCAGGAACGCCCAACGCACACGGCAGGCTTCACGGAGGAGGAGGCATTCGCCGCGGGCCTGGGAGGCCGGAAGGGATTGGGAAAGACTGGGCAGGGGGTTGGGGGGACATGGACAAAGCTGAGTCCGAAGTGCCGGCCTCGTGACCGGAGGGGCCTGGTAGCCACCATGACAGGGCCGCTTGCTGTCTGGAGCCGAAACGGTGGAGTCAGAGCTGCACTTCCTAACTGGCATCACCGTGGAGTGGCAGGCGGGGTGCTGGGTGGTGGCCGAGTGATGGCTTAGAAAGGACCGTCCCCAGGCCCCTGGATGCGCCGGGAAACAGCGGCCTCACGCGGTCGCTCTAGGAAGTGCCCGGAGCCTCCCGCCCGCCTCAGCTGCTCGTCCTTGTCCGGCGGGAGCGGATGCGAGGCAGGGAGGCGGCTCGGCGGTCGGTCTGCCCGGTGCTGACGAACGGGAAGCTGGCCGTGGTCACTTAGTGTCCACCCGCCAACAGTGCGCCCGGCAAGAAGGCATCTGGGGGCCGGGCCCAGAGACCCCAGGCCAGTCGTGGCCCTTCTGGACCGCCCGCCCGCCCAGAGCTGCCACCCGGGATCAGTGCCAGCTACTAGCAGGGGACCCTCTGGCTGGCAGCGGCCACAAGCCAGGATCCTGCTGTGCCAGGGGCGCCCGGTGCTGTCCCCACCCTCAGAGGTCGGGGTGACGCTGGGTAGGCTTCAGGGCCCCCTCGACAGACAGCTTCCGCCCCTGGACATCTGCAAACACGGAGCTCCCCCGGGGACGCACTGGGGAGGGGCCAGCCTGCCCTCCTGATGTGGGCACCGTCACTATGGGTCTGACCGGCTCCCCTCCCGGGGCCGAGCACGGCTCTTCTGGTCCCCGAGATGCGGGACGGTGGGCCCCAGTGCCACTCGGCCGGCTCCCCTCCCAGGGCCCTGCCCAGCTCCTGCCGTCCCGGGACGCTGCCCTGTGACAGCCTCAGCACACGGCGTCCCACAGGCTCTGCAAACGGCCTGGTGGGATCCCGTCACCCCTCCTGCCGCCGCGGGCCTGGGTGCCCCCTGCCCCTCGGCCTGGCCAGCCCCTCTCCCCATGGCTCATTCACAAGTGAAATGTCACCCCAGCCCCTTCCTAAATTCGCCCCCACCCCATCGCCACAAAAGCACCCCTGCTGCTGGCCTTCTCACCCTGGCTCGCCTCCCGCCCCCTTGTCCCTGCCCGCCTGGTGCACCCCTGGCTCAGGCTGATCCTAGTATCCCCCCAAGCTGGGCCGCACCGGTCCTGCCATCTGGAGCTTGGCCACCAGAGGGCGCCCTCGCCGATCACTGGAGCCCGGTTTGTCAGTATTGCAACAGCCTGGGCACCTGGAGACGCCCATGCAGCACCCGGGCCCTTGGTGAGGCAGTGGGCACCCGGTGTGGCAAGGAGAGTGCCAGGAGGGGGAGCTGAAGGGGCACGTGCAGGAGGCCTGCAGGCCACCGCCAGGGCGGGGGGGAGGGGGGGGGGCAGGAGGCCTGCAGGTCATCGCCAGGGCGGGGGCAGGCCTTCAGGTCATCGCCAGGGCAGGGGGGGCGGGCGGGGTGAGGCCTGCAAGCCATCGCCAGGGCAAGGGGGGCGGGAGGCCTGCAGGTCATCGCCAGGGCGGGGGGCAGGCCTTCAGGTCATCGCCAGGACAGGGGGGGCGGGCGGGGGTGAGGTCTGCAGGCCATCGCCAGGGCAAGGGGGGCGGGAGGCCTGCAGGTCATCGCCAGGGCAGGGGGGTGGATAAAGGGGGGGCAGGCCCCACACACCTGGGCAGGGGGGCTAGAGCACAGACTCCCACAAGACGAGCCCGTTTTGCAAAACATATTTAATCAGAATAAATAGAGGCCCGGGCAGGGCAGGGTCCACTGGGGGTGCCGCAGCCCCTCGGCCACCCTCCAGCTCCAGCCCTGGATGGGCTGTGAGTCCCGTCACCTTCCGGGGGTCCCAGCACGGCCGCCTGAGGGGCCACACAGTCTCGGGTGCGTCGGGGTCTGCAGAGCTGTGGGAACTGAGCCCGGTGGGTGAGCAGGCGCAGGGCTGCCAGGCCCGTCCTGGTCCTGCTAGGCTGCCCGATGGTCTGCAGGCCGGGCCGGGAGCGCCACTCACTCCTGGGTTCTGCCCGCCCTGCGGGGGGTGGGGGGGGTCAGCGAGGGGCTCTGCACCCGCGGAGGCAGCGCCCGGCCGCCCGCCGCCGCCGCCGGGAGAGTCAAGAGGCTCCAGAGAGACGTGAAGAGCTGGAGGAGGCCGGGGGAGCCAGGGACCTCGGCCCACGGAGCTCAGCCCGCCCACCCCGCTGCTGAGGCGTCTGTCTGTCTGTCTGACCTCATCTCCCTCTCCCTGGGCTTAACCACAAGTAACTGTGCTGAAGGGTGAGGCGGGCTGCTTCCTGCGGGCCCAGGGCAACGAGGCTGAATCTTGGCATTTTGGGTGCTGACCCCACGGGGAGAACGGGGCAGGGAAAGGAGAACGGCCAGTGAGGCTGCCCCCCAACTTACAGAGAGGGCATGGCGGGAGGAAGGAGGGAAAGGGCTGAGGGGCCCAGCTCCACCCTGCCCCCTGCAGGCCGCGCCTTCACTTTCTCACCAATGTAACCACCTTGCTCCTCCCCCAAATGCCCCACCGGGAGCCAGCAGCCACCTCCCGCCCACCCCCCACGCGCTGCCCCTGGGGAAGGCGCCCGGCCGGCCGGCCGGCCGGCCGTCCTTCCCACTCACGCCCACCGGGAGCCGCCCCCCGAAGCCTCACCGGCTCCTCTCCTTCCTCACGCCCACCGGGAGCCGCCCCCCGCCCCCGAAGCCTCACCTGCTCCTCTCCTTCCTCTCGTAGACGGAGTGAAGCTTGTTGATCAAGAAGATTTTGTCTTCCCCCTCCTAGAAACGCCAGACCGTGAAGGCAAGAGAGCAGACATGTCCGTCTGTCCGTCCAGAACCACCCCGTCCAGACCGCCCCGGGGAAGCTCGCAGGTGAGAAAAGTGCAAAGAAGGGGAAAGAGGGACCATGACAAGGAGGACAACCAACCCAGAGCCGGGCAGCGGGTGCCCACAGGCCTGTGCCCCCAGAGCCGGGCAGCGGGTGCCCACAGGCCTGTGCCCCCAGAGCCGGGCAGCGGGTGTCCACAGGCCTGTGCCTCCAGAGCCGGGCAGCGGGGTGCTCACAGGCCTGTGCCCCCAGTGGCCCAGGGGAGGGGAAGGGCCCAGGCCCCACCACTGAGGAGCTGCCGGCAAACCTCCTCGCCACCCAGTCACCGTGTGAAAGGGGTAAGAATGCCTGTGTCACGGGGGAGCGGGGGGGGGGGGGGGGGGGGGTGGTGGTGTTCGTTCCCCCTGTTGCTCTAACCAATCACCACAAAGCCAGTGGCTTACACAACACAAACCCACCATCTCAGCTCTGGAGAGGAGGCAGCACGGCCTCACTGAGTGAGCGGCCCCACCAGGAAGGCCGCCGGGCACAGGCTGAGCTCAGACCTGCAGCCCCCAAGGCTGGGACCCGGGCAGGGCTCGGCCTCTTGGACCAGCAGCAGCAGGGCTTGGCCTGGCCCAGGGTCCCCCAGCTCCCAGAGCAATGGGGGCGGAGCTGGGCTCTCTTCCTGGCTGCTCTGCACCCCCCACCCTCCGCCCCCTACCTGGCTCCAGGCCCTGAAGCACCCACCACCAGGGGGCAGGGGGCAGGAGGGTGGGGCAGGGAGGGGGCACTCACGTTGCTGATCTGCTCCTTGAGGAGGCGGATGACCTTCCGCTGGCCCTTCACCACCTGGATGTTGAGGTAGATGACAGCCCTGTGGGAGGGCAGGGGTCAGGCTGGGCCTGCAGGAGGGGGGGAGGGGGAGGGGGCAGGGGGCAGGCTGGGCCTGCAGGAGGGGGAGGGGGAGGGGGAGGGGGCGGGGGAGGGGGAGGGGGCAGGGGTCAGGCTGGGCCTGCAGGAGGGGGGAGGGGGAGGAGGAGGGGGTCAGGCTGGGCCTGCAGGAGGGGGAGGGGGGAGGGGGAGGGGGAGGGGGGCAGGGGTCAGGCTGGGCCTGCAGGAGGGGGAGGGGGCGGGGGAGGGGCGGGGGCAGGGGTCAGGCTGGGCCTGCAGGAGGGGAGGGGGAGGGGGAGGGGGAGGGGGAGGGGGCAGGGGCCAGGCTGGGCCTGCAGGAGGGGAGGGGGAGGGGGAGTGGGAGGGGGAAGGGGGCCGGGCACTCACAGCAGCAGGGCCGACAGCAGGTAGACGGGGAAGGAGTTCTCCACCAGGTAGCGGTGCACCCAGGGCAGCCAGGAGACCTGGGGGCCCGCCCTCTCCAGCCGGCGCACCCACACCTTGCCCGCCTCGTACATGCTGTCCAGGCTCCGGAAGGGCCCGCAGAGGCTTGAGGGCTTCACCCTGTGGGAGAGGGGGAGGGGGAGGGCGAGGGAGAGGGAGAAGTAAGGGGAGGGGGAGAGGGAGAGGGAGGGGAGGGGAGGGGGAAGGAAGAAAGGGGAAGGGAGGAGGGGGGAGTGGGAGACGGGGAGAAGGGGAGGAGGCGAGGGGGAGGGCAGGGTGGCCTCAGCCCTGGCCGGGCCCAGGCTACCTCCACCCCACACTGCGGCCCCCAGCAGCACCTCCCAAATCCTGGGGTGACCCGCCCGCCCAAGGCCGTGCCCACTCACTGCCAGATGGCGTAGCAGAGGAAGATGGCTGCGCCCAGGAAGCAGGGGAAGCAGAGCAGCGAGATGAAGACGGTGCGCATGTGGGAGGCCAGCCAGGGCCTGCGGGGCGCCTGGCAGTTGGCCAGCAGGCTGGTCTGGGGACAAAGGCTGCGCTAGTCCACTGCCCTGTCACCCCCCATCCCCCCCAGGCCTCCACGGGGAGGAGAGGCGAGGCCGAGGCCGGTGGGGCCTGAGCAAGGCCCCAGGACAGGACAGGTGGCCCAGAGGCAGGCACTCAGGGCCTGAGCCCAAGGGGGAGGCAGCGACCGCCAGACCCTGGTGCAGGGGGAGCCCAGGCTCGGGGGATGTGGGGGGGGGGGGCTTGTCCAGGTCACTGGATGCAGAAGGGCTGCTGCCACCAGCCACCTCCGCTGCCTCCCGGGTCCCCGGCTGTCCCCTGGACACTGCCCAGTGCACAGATGAGAAGGCGGCCCAGGGAGGGCCAGGGCTGGTCCTTGCCACCGAGCAGCCCTCCTGAGGACACGGGACCAAGGTCGCTTCCCACGGCCGTGGCCTGAGGCTGAGAGCGGCTCCTAGCGCCCTGCCCTGAGCCCTGCCCCGAGCCTGGCACAGCCCCCAGCAATGGCCATGGCGGGTGCTCCCAGCCTGCCTAAGGCGGCGATGCCGGGAGGGGGTGTGGGACTGGCCCGAGGGCGGCCCTGGCTGCCAGCCTGCACTTGGGTCAGGGAATGTTCCCACGTCCCGGGCGCCGTGCCTGCCAGCTGAGCGGCCCGCCCGGGCTGCACATCCCAGGCCCTCAGGCCCCCCGCCTCCCGGGGCCCCTGCCAACGCCTCACCTTCTTCACGTAGAAGAGCAGCAGGAGCTTGATGATCTGCACGGCCGGCAGGAGGGGCGAGAAGAGGACGCCCAGCCTGGGGAGCGGTGGGGTGCAGACCGGAGGCTGGGGGGGTCCTGAGCCCCGTGCTACCCCAGCGCCAGAGCTGCCGCCCGCCCGTGCCCGCCCCTCTCCCCCCAAGGCCAGGAAGGACGCTGCACGACTAGGTGCCTGGGGGGCGGCCTCGCTGTGGTCCCCGGGAAAGGAGCTGGGGGGCCCCAGGCCGGGAGGGCGCTGGCCGCTGCTCACCAGGTCAGGGTCTGCCCGTAAATCAGCTCCAGCACGTTCCGGGCGATGTCGAACTCGGGCTTGCCCCGCCCCAGCCTCCTCTCCGAGATGAGCCTGGCAGAGGAGCCGGTCACACGCAGGGCCTGTCCCCGACACCGCTCCCCGGCCCCAGGGGCACCCGCCCGCCCGCCCGGCTCCGTCCCTGCCCGCCCACCGCGGGCCCCAGCCGATGCCGAGGGGAGGGCACCTGGGTCCCTGCCTGGGCCGCTCCGCCTCAGCCCTTTTTCTAACCACGCACCCGGCGTGGGCCCAGCCCATGAAGGCTGCGCGGCTACGAGGCCCACGGTGCTCGAAGGAAACACAGGAAGGGAGAGCTGGGACGCTGCCCACACGGCCCTGGGCACTGGGAAATGTCCTTCCTGTCTGTCTCCCACCCTGTCTGTCTCTGCGCTGGACTGCGGTCAGGCCAGCGGTTCTCCACCTTCTGGCCCTTTAAATACAGTTCCTCATGTTGTGACCCAACCATAACATTATTTTCGTTGCTACTTCATAACTGTAATGTTGCTACTGCTATGAATCGTCATGTAAATATCTGACATGCAGGATGGTCTTAGGCGACCCCTGTGAAAGGGTCGTTCGACCGCCAAAGGGGTCGCGACCCACGGGTTGAGAACCGCTGGGTTAGACTGTCCAGATCAGGGCGAAACCCGTTTCCTTTCCGACCTAAAAATAGGTCCCATCCTGCTCATGTTTCCCCCATGTAACGTCTCTCACGAAAGCTGCTGTGGGTGGAGACGTGTCCCTCTGGGAGGTCTGCGGCCTGAGAGCTGGGGGGAGGTCGGTGGCCTGAGATCCAGGCAGGGCTTCCCTCCCCCCCCCCCCCACCTCCCCTCCCCCCCAGGTCAGCGGCCTGAGAGCCTGCCAGGCTGCAGGTGAGGATGCTCAGCCCTCCTGAGGGGGAGCGGGAGGCAGCGCAGGGCCACGCCCGGCCTCACCTCCACACCAGCTCCGCGCAGAGCGTGTCCAGCAACGTGAAGATGAAGTCCAGCACCATGAGGCGGTACAGCTCCTGGCCCACGAAGTTCTCCCAGCACTGACACCAGGGACAGGGTCAGCCGGGCCGCACCGCCCCCCTGGCCCAGCCACCCGGGCCTCCAGCCGCCCGCAGACCAGGCCCCCACCCCCCACCCCCGCAGCACCTGGTCCTGCAGCGCGGCCACCCTGCGGCCCAGCCAGTGGTAGCAGAGGATCCCCAAGGTGACCATCTTGAGGATGAGGTTCCTGCGAGGCGAGGGGCACGGAGGCTGAGGGAGGGGCGCCTGGCGGGAGAGGTCGCCCCCCAGGACGCCCTGCCTGACCCCCGGCCGCCTACCTGCAAACGGCCACGTACACCTCCAGCACCGGGGAGTCGTGCTGCTCCAGGGCGGCCAGGCCGCGGTACAGGTAGGGGGCCCCCAGGTTGAGGAGGCAGACCACCAGGGGCAGGGCCAGCAGCGCCTCCTCCCGTCAGCAGGCACAGGGCTCTGCTGGGGGAGGGGCAGTGGTCACCACAGGTGCCTCAGCCACTGGGGGCGGCAGGTCCACCTCTGGGCCTGGGGGGCTGTGTTCTACAGCAGGAGGGGGAGGAACTGGCAGGGAGCACCCCGCCCCCAAGATACGTCCACCCCAGGCCTCCTGTTCAAACCACACAGGGAGGGGGTGGGCCCAGGTGTGGGGAAAAAGAGAAGGGGAAGGAGAAGAGGAGAAAAGGAAGGAAGAAAGGGGAGAGTGTGAGACAGGTGGGGCCCTGAGGGGGGGCCTCCAGGGAGGGGTTCTGGACTCGGGCTCCCGGCATCCAGGGGACGGGGCCCCCGCTGACTCCGGGCCGGGCAGGTGCGGGTCACCGGGACCCTTCCCAGCGCAGGGATGTCTGCCCCTGAGGCTGCCCACCGGTCCCCTCACCTCGATCATGTGCTCGGAGAAGGTGTAGACGGCCACGGTGCAGCCCAGCGTGATGCCCAGACACAGCAGCCACACGAGCGCCAGCACGGCCGCCCGGCGCAGCCTCCCGCACGCGCTCCGGTGGCCGCGCTGCAGCTGCCACTCGGCCAGCAGCTCCTGCGGGCGGCGGGGCCTCAGTCCCACGGCACAGCCACGGGGCACACGGGGCACCAGGGAGGCTGAGCCGGACTGAGGGGCGCCCACCCCCAAGACCGCCGCCTGTCCCTCCCCAGCTCCAGGCCTGTCTCCCGGCACAGACAGGGCACAGAACTGGGACCCAAGGCTGTGCCCTGCCCCCTCCCACCAGCCCCGAGTCAGCCTGCTCCCACCCAGGCTCATGCTGCACCCCAACCTCTCCCACCCGTCCCCTCCCTCCCAGCTCCGCCTCCTGAGCGGTCCTGCTGCTGTGGGGTCCCCCCCCACCCGAAGCTCCCCGAGGGCAGCGAAGCCCAATCCTGCAGCACAAGCCCCAGAAGGGCAGAGAAGTTTCCACAAGGCCCAGCTCAGCCACCCTCTGGCCCTGTGCCTGGGGCAAGGGACTGAACCTCTGTGCCTCAGTTTCCTCCCGTGGCTCAGAGAGACAGGCGGCTGGGCGAGCTGGGGTGCATCCCAGCAGGAGCCCCTCGGGCCGGGGACCAGAGGACGTAAGGATCCCGGAGAGGCCCCAAAGCCAACCTAACCCTCTCCCTCCCCAGCGCCAGCCCCTGGTCCTCCTGCTGGGGGGGGGGGGGCCGGGGGGACACGGGGAGGCCTCGCAGGGCGGGGGCAGGTTCCATCAAAGCCCCCAGCAGCACACCCGCTACCTGCGGGGGGGGGGGGGGGGTTGCCGTTGACATGGCCGTGGGCGCTAACAGACGGGCAGCCCAGGGAGGACGCGCACAGGAGACCAGCCAGGGGGTGAGTGCTGAGCAGCCTCGGCCCGGGGAGGCACTGCCGGGCACTGAGGGCAAGACGAGGACCCCCACCCCCACCACGTCCAGGTCTAGGGGAGCTGAGTGGCTGGGACGGGGTGGCCCGGCCCGGGTGGCGCACCTTCAGCTGGGTCCGGATGTTGTCATGCTGGAGGCGGGAGGCCCGTTTCTGAGTCACCTTGTGGTCCCAGGAGCAGAAGACGGTGATGGCATGGGCCCCCAAGGTGCTGCCCACCCGGTAGCTCTCCCCGAAAGAGTGGGACATGCTGTGAGGACGGGGGGGAGGGGGGGGGGGCGGCGGTGAGGGCAGGGAGCGGAGGCCAGAGGCAGCAGGACACTTCCTACAGCCAAAGCCCCCCCCCACGGAGAGGAGCCCCCTCCTCCGGCCCAGCTCTCGGCGCCTGGTCTGGGCCTGTGGCCGCTCTAGGTCAGCCCTGTGCAAACCCGGTGCCCACCAGCGCCTCATGGCTAGAAGGGTCGGACTCGACCCCAGACAGGGCCGCTGCTCCTGCCGGGACGGGACGGGACGGCGGTAGATGTGGGCTTTGCACTGACTCCCAAAACCAAAACACCTTCCTCCCTTCCCTGAACCTGCCCTGAGGCCAGTGCCACCTCCCCTAGGAAGCCAGCCTGACTCCTCCCCCAGTGCTCCATGACTCCTGGGCACACACCCAGCCTCTCACTGGTCTGCCTCCTCCCCTGGACAGCAAGCTCCTCACTTATCTTCCTGCCCCAAGCACAGTGAGTGTTGTGGGGTGGATGGAGGGACAGATGAGTGGATGGAGTGATGGGTGGATGGTGGATGGGTAGATGGGTGGATGGGTGGATGGATGGATGGATGGATGGACGGATGAATGGGTGGGTGGATGGGTGGATGGGTTGGTGGGTTAATGGATGGATGGATGGATGAATGGATGGGTGGATGAGTGGGTGGATGGATGGATGGGTGGAAGGATGGATGGATAAATGGATGGGTGGAAGGGTAGATGGATGAATGGATGGGTGGATGGATGGATGGAAGGATGGATGAATGAATGAATGGATGGGTGGAAGGATGGATGGGTGGGTGGATGGGTGGAGGGATGGATGGATGAATAAGTGGATGGGTGGATGGGTGGAGAGGTGGATGGATGAATGGATAGGTGGATGGGTGGGTGGATGGGTGGAAGGGTGGATGGATGAATGGATAGGTGGATGGATGGATGGGTGAATCAATGGTGCTCAGAGCCAGGGTCATGTGGTGGAGGCCGTTACCTGTAGACCAGGATGAAGCAGGTGATGAAGAAGGCTGCGCCGATGGTGAAGAGGTAGGCCAGGGGCATGTTGTAGGGCAGGCTGGCCGCCTCGGGGGCGCACTGGCCGCCATCGGGTGGGGTCGGCACACGGCTGGTTCAGGGTGGCATTGCTGTAGTAGCCGTAGTACATGACGGTGTCCGTGAAGCGGCCCTGCGGTAGGAGGCCTGGCCGCGTCAGGGACTCCCCCTCCCCACGCCTGACCCACCCATGGCTTCAAGGGGGCAGAGGGAGGGCACCCATCAGGGAGGCCAGGGCAGGACCACAAGGACAGCACGGAGGTAGACAACAGGCCTCGGCCATCCGGAGCTTCCCAGGCCCCACAGATGTTGGGACAACAAGGAGAGCTGTCTACGGCCCCCCCTGGAGTCACAGTGGAGGGCGGGGGTCTTCCCAGGGGAGACCAGAGGGTGCCCCACTGGCCAGGGTGCCCCACTGGCCCAATGCCCCTAACCCTCACCCCTCCGGTGAGGAGCTCCAGGCCAGTGAAGGGGGGGGACAGGGCGCTGGGGGGCGGGCGGGAAGGCGGTCTGCACGCCCACGAGGAAGGCCAGCAGGGGGAGCAGCAGCAGCGCGTTGAAGGCCAGCAGGGTCTTGAGGAACAGGAAGTAGGACAGCACGCTGGAGCCGAACTGGCCCCCGATGCGCTTCAGGGCGTAGTGCCAGGGCACCAGGGCCTGCAGCCCCGACAGCAGCCCCAGCCCCAGGTCGTGCGAGGCCTGTGGGGACATCGCCGGGAGGTCCTGCAGGCGGGTCCCCACGAGCAGGACAGCCCAGGAGAGGCAGGTGCCCCCCGCCCAGCTGCCCACGGCCCCTCCCTAAGGGGAGCCCCTGGAGGCTCCTACCAGCGCGCAGGCGTATCGGAGGCGGCTGCAGCAGCCCAGGAGCCTGGGGCGGCCCCGCTGCCTCCTGCTCGGGGACCGCATCTCCTCTCTGCGGCAGAGGCGGCGGTCAGGGCCGGACCAGGGTGGGGCCCCACGCCCTCCCGGGCACCACCCTCGGCCCCTGCAGGCACTGACCGCAGGCAGCGCTTCTCGGCCAGGCTGAGGGGCATCCCCCGGAGCACGTGGTCCCGCTGGGCCACCGGCAGGCCCTGCAGCTCCTTCACCAGGAGCACCCGCTTTTCTGCAGGACAGAACCGGAGTGCCCGTGGGTCCCCGAGCACCCCTCCCACCCGCCCGCCCTCCTGCCCTCCCACCGCCGTGGCCTTGCCCCTGGACAGGCCTGCCTGCTGCCCACCCCAGGCCCCTGCCCACCGACCCAGGCCTGGACGGCTCTCTGTCTCGGCCACAAAGAGACCCGCCTGTCCCCCACACCTCTCCTGGACCCCAACTCTCCTCCTGGCCCCCACCCACCTCACTCTGATCCCCAGTGAGCTGGGCCCCACCCACCCCTCACCCTGGCCGGCCAGACCTGCCCCGCTCCCCCCCCCCCCCCCGCCCCCGAGCCCCACTCACCCTCCTCGGCGAGGGCCGTGGAGTCCAGCTCCAGGTCGTACAGGCGGAGGCTGGGCCGCGCCGAGCGCCCCAGGTCCCGGAGCTGCGGCCGGCTGGCCCTGCGCCGCAGCCGCACCGTGCGGTTGTAGTACTGCGCGATGATGGCGCCGCGGCTGCGGCCTGCGGGCACCGGGCGGTCAGGCGGCCAGGCTGGACTCCCCCCGCCCCCTTCACAGGAGACCTCAGCTGCTGGTCCCCCCAGAGCTGATTTTTATCCCTGGGACAACGCAGGAGGCTGCGGGTCTGGCTGGGCTCGGGGCAGTGGACTGGGGGGCGGAGGGGGGCTGAAAGGGCCTGGCTCTGCGGGACACAGATGCCCCGACGGACCACCTGGCCCCGGGGCTGCGGTCCACGCCAGGGTGGAGGGCAGGGCCCACTCACCGATGGTGCGGCTGGGCATGCTGGCCAGGATGCGGAGCGTGGCCATGCTGTGCGCAGTGGCGCCCTCGGGAACCAGCAGGGCCTGCTGGTTGCCAGCTGAGGAGCAGAGAGCCTTGTCCAGACGACGGCCACCTCCCCACCAAACCCCCAGCCCCACCCCGTCCCGGGCCTGGGCCAGGCGGGCTCACCTGAGGCCCCCACTGCTCCGGCCCCCAGCCCCCAGGGCTGCAGCTCCAGCCCCGCCTCCGCGGCCCCCTGGCTCTGCTCCTGGATGAGCAGGTGGAAGGACTGGTGCATCTCGCTCTCGTCGTAGGGGCTGGGCTCCCGGCTGCTGAGGGAGAGGGGGAAGGGGGGGGCCCAGGCTGGGGCTGACCAGGTCTCACCCCTCAGCCGGCCTCTCCCTGGGGTGGTCCATCCAGCCCAGAGCACTCACCCCTGGTCCTCGGGGGTCTCGGTGACATCGAGGACGAAGGCCATGGCTGCCGCCCACGCCCTGCCAAGCTGTGGCCCTGGAGCCGCTCAGAGCCGCTGGAGCCGCCCGCTGTCCATCAGCTGCGGAGGGAGCGGTCCCACACTCGGCCTCCCAGGCCGGGCCCTGGCGACGGTGGGAGGCACCCCTGCCCGGCCCCACCCACAGCCAAGCACGTGGTCAGGTGAGTGGCCCCAAATAAGCCCAGAGTGGACTGAGGGACACCCCTCCCAGTGCCCGGGAAAGGAGGAGGGGCGGACAGAAGGGAGTCCCCGGGGGTTTGCTCCAGGGCGCGAGGCCCTGGTAACAGGGGAGGGAGGGTGCTGCGGGCACAGTCCTCCGTCCCCCCCGGGGGTGAGAAGTTCAGGGCAGCTCTGAGGCCTTCGCTGTGCCCGCCCTGTAACCCCTGCAACCCCACAGCGTGCTTCCTCTCACAGGAAATCCTCCCACCCCACCCCACCCCACCCCCGCCTCAGCCCAGGCAAAACAGCTTGAGGGACCTCCTCCAGCTGGGTCTCCACCCACCCAGCCAGCATCCCCCCAACACACACACACACACACACACACACACACACACACACACACACGGCGGGACCGCGCCCCCCACCCCACCCACAGCTCTCAGGAGGCGACCCCACATTCTGCCCAGGGGGAGGGGGGGAGGCAGGCAGGCCGGGCAGCTGGCGGGGGAGGGTGCCAGGCGTTAAACAGGCTGCCTTTGTCCAGCCTGTGCGCGGGCAGAGGGCTCTGCTGTCACCCAGGACAAGGAACCAGGGCGGCCTTGTCCGGGCTCTGCCCCCGTGGGCGTGGGGCAGGGACAGCACGCTCCCTGCAGGACTCTGCCTGGCTGAGGGCCCAGCCCTCCATCCGCCCAGGCCCCGCCTCCCTCTCCTCCCCCGCGGGAAACTCAGCTCAGGGTCCTCCCTGGGGTGAGGGGGGTGGTGCCCAGGCAGAGCAGGTCCGGCGGGGACTGTGCCCAGACAGGGTCCTCCCTGGGGGTGTCCAGGCCCCCACGCAATCCCAGCCCCTTCCCCCTCACAGCACAGGGTGGGAGGGGTTCCACCCTCAGCCTGGAAAGGGGTGGAGGGCACAGATGGTCCTTCAGCCAGACCCTCCCCACACCCCTTCTCCAGACAGGACAGCCGTGGGAGTGGGGTGGGAGGAGCAGGGAGGTGGGAGGTGGGAGAAGCTAAGGCCTGGGCCCAGCAGCCTTCCCCGGGGGAGGGGGCTCACCTGGGCACTGGCCAGGACTGACGGGCGGGCACGCGGCGCCCTGGCACCCTACTTCAGGCGGGGCAGGTCCGGTGAGTTTCCGGGTGCACCATTCCTGAGCCCTGAGCCAGGCCAGGGAGGGGCAGGGTGCGGCCTTTCAGGCAGCGAGTCTGCTGAGCGCAGCGTCCAGTGCCCAGGACCAGCTGCAGTGGGCCTCTTCGCCCAGGGGCGTGAGCAGCTGCCCAGGGGCCTGAGCCCCAACCCGCCTGCCACTCCCCACTCCCTGCTGGAGGTCAGTGGTGCCAGCCTTCGTGACCCGCCTCCCGCCCGGCCCATCACACCCTCCCGGGGCTGCGGGTGCCTGGGGTGGGCTGGGAGCTGCAGTCCCCGGCCCCCACACCCGGGAGGACGGGGAGGAACTCTCAGCCCAGCGCCCAGGGGCCCAAAGGAATTGGGTCGGGGTGGAGCTGCCCAGCCGCAGAACAGGACACTGGGGCTGGGGGGCAAGGCCACCAACCCCAAGCCCCAGACCTCACTCTTACCTGGGAGGTGGCTGGAGGAGGGGCCTGTCCCGGGAAGGGCCGCTGGGTGCGGTGGTTGGGGCTCCGCCACCTGGGGGAGGGACCTCGGGTCAGGGGGAGGGAGTGACGAAGGCCCAGGGGCGGACCTGGGCCAGAGGCCAGGCCGCTGCACCGCCCCCAGTGCACGTGGTGACCGGCCTCCAGCATCACAGAACCCGGCTTGGCCCTGGGGTGCACCCCACCCTACTCTACGCTCGCCCAGCAGCGGTGCCCCTCCCTGCCAACCTCCGCCCCTCCTCACACCCTACCCTGAGGTCCGAGTGTCCAGTCTGCACCCGTCTCTGGCTAAAGTCCTCACTTCCTATGGAATTCCGTGTCCCCAAGTCTCATCTGGGGCCAGTAACTGCAAACCCGTCCTTCCCAGGGCGGTTATCAAAACAACCGGGTGCCCAGAGCCGCACCCAGCGCCCAGCTTGCGCCACCAGGTTGGGTAAGTCCTTCCTTTTGACAAACAGCCCCAGGCAGCAGCGGCGGCTGGCAGGCCCGTTATCTCCCTCGGCCCATCTGGGCGTGGGCGTGGCTCGACTGGGGATCAGGCTAGACGGTGGCACTTCCTGTGTGCTGCCTGGGGAGGAGGGGGCCAGTCCCCATAGCTTCCGGCTGTCCTGCACAAGCCAGGCCCGTCAGCACTGACGCCCCCAGTTTGCAGATGAGGAAACTGAGGCTGAGAGGTCAATCGGCCTCCAGGTGTCACCCACCAGGCCTGGGTCTTGCCTGTCGCCTGGGGACTCTGCCGAGCAGCCTGGCCTTAGGCAGCCGGGCAGGAGGCCAGACGACAGGCTCCCGGGTGTCTGAGAAAGTGAGCGGATCTGGACAGCGGGGGGGGCGGGGGATTTGGTCCGAGAAGCCTTGGGAGGCAGGCAGGGAGAAAGTGAGCTGGAGGGAGACACGGAAGGAGGCCCCCAGGAGGGAAGAGCAGGTGGGCAAAGCCAGGACCCACAATGAGAACACTCTGTGGGAAAGGCGTCCAGGGACTGAGGTGGGACAGACGGAGGGCGGCGGGCGGGCGGGGCTGTCATGCAGCCGGCAGTGTGGTCCTCGGTGGGTGGTCTCAGGCGGGATCTAGGCACCAGGCAGCTCAGCGTGCAGCCCCCGCCTCTCCTCCTCCCTGCACACCTGTGCCCCAGCCTTCTGGTTCGTGCATGACCTCAGGCCCATCTTGAAGGTCACCTCCTCTGGGGAGCCTCCCTGGGTTGAGCCCAGTGGAGCACTTGCCATGCACACTTGCCCGTCTGTCTCCACTCTCCCCACTCGCCATCCCACTGTGTGCCCAGCACCTGCCCCACCGGGGACTGGCACAGAGGAGGGCCTTTCACTCCAGGTGGGACTGACTGGGCCCTAAAGGCGGGGGGAGGGAGCAGGGAGGGAGGGCAGCACCTCGAGGCCTCCCGGGGTCCCAGGAGAGAGAAACGGCCAGGGTGCCTCTTACACCTTCACGGGCGGGCAGCGGGCACGATGGGGCCATCCCTAGCCTAGGCCCAGGCCTGCGCGGAGTGGCAGCCACCAAGGCGGGAAGTTACCAAACAACTCGGCAGCTGGGATGGGGCCACCGCTAAGTCTCTATCGCGCCCTTGGAGGGCGGCCGGAGCCACCGCACCGGCTACACAGGGACGGCCCTTCCCCCCACCCCCCCCCACCCCCAGCCCACAGCGGGGTCAGGGAGAGTGTGAGACAGGAAGGGAGCCGGTGGGGTGAGCGGGCTCTGACCTGCCCCGTGCGCCCCTGGGGGCCGGGGTCCCGGAGTCGGGGAGGGGCCTGCTGGGGTACCACTCGGGAGGGGAGCGCCCACCCGGCCCCGCAAGCACCCGCGCTGGGGAGGCTGAGCCGCGCACCTCACCTGCCGCCTGCGCCCCTCGCCCGCCCGCAGGAAGGGCCCGCCCTGCCCGGTGGAGAGGGAGGAAACTGCGGGAGGTGGGGGCGGGGGAGACCGCGGCGGGAGCTGGGGTTCCTGTCATGTGACCCTCCTTTCTGCTCTCACAGTCCCGCCTGGAGTGAAAGGAGCGGGGCCCAGAGGTCTCCCGGTCACTGCTCCTGCTCCCAGGTGCGTGGGGCGCAGGGGGAGGGAGGGCGCAGGGGGAGGGGGGGAGAGGACCGGGGCCCAGGGGTGCTGGGTGGGGGTCCCTTTGGCCCCTCCCGTGGCTGGGGCGGTAGCCACGCCTCCTCCTTTGGGGGCAGTAGCCACAGATAGAAGACAGAAGTGGGTCCCCACACGCTCAGATCCGGGGTGCTGCAGGGCACCGGGTCTGGGGACAGGGACGGCTTCCCGTGGGAAGTCAGCACGTGGAGACCGGGCGGCGGGTGACGGGGGAGGAGAGGGGCCTGGGCCCCCAGCCGCGGCTTCGGCCCTGAGGGTCCCGTCTTCCTTTCGACCTTTCTCCCCGCATTGGGCCGTCGGCGAGGCCCTGGCCGCTGTTGCCTTGGGAGGTGGTGGGACCAGGCTGGCCTCTCCCAGCAGGTCTTTCCCTTAACTTCTGCGCGGTCAAGGCCCAGACCTTGAGGCTCAGGCAACAGGCGCCCACCTCCCTCCTGGGACGGGTGTTGCAGCCCCGCGCCCCGACCTCAGCCACCCCCCAGCCCAGATGCTGCGGCAGGGGTCCCGCCAGCCGGAACCCGTGCCCCAGGGCGAGGAGCTGTGGGAGCAGGAGATGGAGCGGCTGTGCTCCTCCTGGGCGCCCGTGCGGACGCTGCCCTACGCCATGGCGGACAAGCGCTTCCTCCGGTGGGTGCTCGGTGGGTGCGGGGTCAGGACACAGCCCAGGCCTGAGGTGGGAGTGGGGGGCAGGACACAGCCAGGCCCGAGGTGGGAGTGGGGGGGTCAGGACACAGCCAGGCCCCAGGTGGGAGTGGAGGGCAGGACACAGCCAGGCCCGAGGTGGGAGTGGAGGGCAGGACACAGCCAGGCCCCAGGTGGGAGTGGGGGGGTCAGGACACAGCCAGGCCCGAGGTGGGAGTGGGGGGTCAGGACACAGACAGGCCCGAGGTGGGAGTGGGGGGGCAGGACACAGACAGGCCCGAGGTGGGAGTGGGGGGGCAGGACACAGACAGGCCCGAGGTGGGAGTGGGGGGGCAGGACACAGACAGGCCCAAGGTGGGAGTGGGGGGGCAGGACACAGCCAGGCCCGAGGTGGGAGTGGGGGTCAGGACACAGCCAGGCCCGAGGTGGGAGTAGAGAATGGGGGTGGGAGTCACCTGTTTAGCAGCTCTGCCTGGCCCAGATGGGCACGGTGGGCAACTCTGGGTGCCCCCATCACCCCCCCATCCCAGGCAACTGTGGGAGCCCGAGGGGGCCAAGGCCTCGTGCTGGCAGCGGTGGCAGCGAAGGCAGGGGACCACGGGACGGCGCCTGAGGGAGGCGGCACGGCGGCTGGCCCAAGGCTTCGGGCTCTGGGAGGGGGCCCTCTACGAGATCGGGGGTAAGACCTGCACTGCCTCCCGCCTCCCCATCTGGAGCCTCAGTGTCCGGTTTAGACACAGGAGGAGGGCCTCGGGCTTGCCATCGCTCCCCTGGGCCACCAACTAGCCCCCCGGCCCCACCCCCCCCACCCCCCCCACCCCCCACCCCCCCCCCCCCCCCCCCCCCCCCCCCCCCCCGTCCGCACACCCCTCCACACCTGAGTGGGCCCGAACCTTGGTGGGCGGCAGCACCCCCTGGTGGATGTCAGAGGTACTGCGAGGGGCCTCCGGTTGGGGGACCACTCACCAGAGGTCCCGAGAGGCCGAGCCCACACCCGCTGGGTGGCGGGGCCCTGGGATCCCAGCTGGGCCCCACCCGCTGCTCTCCCATAGGCCTCTTTGGCACCGGAATCCAGTCCTACTTCACCTTCCTCCGCTTCCTGCTGATGCTCAACCTGCTGACCGTGCTTCTGACCGCCAGCTTCGTGCTGCTGCCCCTGGTCTGGCTCCGCTCACCGGCCCCCGGCCCCGCCCTCAACCTCAGTGAGTGCCTGGACAGCCCCCACCCTCTGGGTCTCTGGGCATCCTCGCTGGGGTCCAGCCAGGGACTCCACCCGGCAAGGCCTCCCGGGCTGAGGCTACGGAGTGGGTGGGGGCGCATCCTCCCTTATGCCTTGGGGACCCTCTCGTGTTGGCCCGCTCCCTCCTCCACAGCCCTCCAGTGCCCTGGTGACCCCCAGCCCGCGACTGCTGACCCCAGTTTCCACTCCCGACTTTGGAATGTGTTAACTGGCCGGGTAAGTGGCCCCAGCCCAGCGACAGCTCCGGAGGGCACTGGCCTCAGGGGACCCCAGTCAAAGTGGACACTCACCTCTCCAAGCACATTTTGGCATTTATTTATTTGCTCATTGATGTCAGAGAGGAAGGGAGAGGGAGAGAGAAACATCAATGATGAGAATCACTGATTGGCTGCCTCTTGCACGCCCCCTACTGGGGATCGAGCCCGCAACCCGGGCCTGTGCCCTGACCGGGAATCGAACCGTGACCTCCTGGTTCATAGGTCGGCGCTCACCCACTGAGCCACGCTGGCTGTGAGACATTTTGGCTCTTAGGGGGATGGTCTTACATAGACAGCCTGGCCAGGCCAGTGATGGGGTCAGAGAGAGCGGAGGCCACTGGGCACCAGGGCTTGGGAAAAGCGCCCACAGCCCTCGGGACCCACTGGCATGGAGCGCGGGGGACAGGCGGGGACAGGCGTGCAGGCCTCTGAGATCAGCACCACCACACCCTGGTCCCTGAAAGCCACTTGGGCCTTTAAGCGGCCTGACCCCTCGGAGCCTCTGTGAAGTGACAGGGTTATTGAGAGTCAACGAACACTTAGCACCCAGCCCTTAGCCCCAGCCCGGCAGGGACTGAAGCTCAGTGGTCCTCACCGTGTCCCAGGCCCTCAACAACACCTATCTCTTCTATGGCGCCTACCGGGCGGGGCCCGAGGGCAGCTCCGCCTACAGCATCCGCCTGGCCTACCTCCTGAGCCCGCTGGCCTGCCTCCTGCTCTGCTTCTGCGGGACCCTGCGGCGGTGAGCGTCCTGCCCTCACCTCCTCACAGGCCGGGGTCCTGCCCGCTCACCCTCCCTTGGCATAGTCCCGCCCCAAGCTGGCAGGAAGGTCCTGGCTCGTCCAGTCAGGCTCATAGGTGCCTCCTGGGCACAATCTCTGGGTCCCCGGCTGCAGCCCTCAGGGCCCCAGGCCACTGCCTCTGTGTCCCCTCCCCTCCCGGACCCAGGCTGAGGCCAACGCCTGGCCCCGGGGCTGCCAGGGCCTCCCAGAGCCAGAGCCACAGCCCAGGCTGGCAGCCTGGAGGCGCCCTCCCACAGGCCCTGCCTCCTGCCCCCGCAGGATGGTGAAGGGGCTGCCCCAGAAGCTGTTCCTGGGCCAGGACTACCGGTCGCCACTCAGCGCCAAGGTCTTCTCCTCCTGGGACTTCTGTATCCGAGGCCGGGAGGCAGCCACCATCAAGCAGCACGAGATCAGCAACGAGTTTAAGGTGAGTGAGGGCGTGCGAGTGTGTGTGTGTGTGTGTGTGTGTGTGTGAGAGAGAGAGAGCATGTGGTATGTATATGAGAGTGTATGTGTGTGAGTGTGTACATGCGTGCACACAGATGTTACACCTGGAGGCAGAGGCTGTGCGGGTGTAGTGTGAACGCTCACCTCTCACCTGCACAGTGCAAGGAGGGGAAGTATAAGCAGCTGCCACTCCTAGGCCTGTCCCTGCCCCAGGGTCACCCCAACCCTGCCTAGACCCTGGCCGCCCACCTGCCTCTGCTTCCCCCCACCACCACCACCCCCACCCCCGCAGGTGGAGCTGGAGGAGGCGCGTCGGTTCCAGCTGGCACAGCAGCAGACACGGGTCCAGAGAGCCTGCCATCTGCTCTCCTACCTGCGGGTCAACTTCCTCATCGGGCTCCTGGTGGTCGGGGCCATCAGCGCCATCTTCTGGGCCACCAAGTACTCGCAGGACAACAAGGAGGTGCCAGGCAGCTGACATGTTGGTTCAGTCCTGGCCAGACCGCGGGAGGAGGGGGTGGTAGCTGAGGGAGCTGAGTGCAGAGTGGTTGAAGCGACGCACCCAGTCAGGGCCCCATCGGACGGTGCGCCCTGTGGACAGCCCTCGGCCGCCATCGCCCGGGGCCTTCCAGGCGCGGGGGCCTGCCCCAGAGTTACCCTGGAGGGAGTGTAGGGGAGGGGAGCTACCGGGCACCCCGGCCCATGGCGCCTCCTCCCTGCTTCCCCGGCAGGAGACCCTGTTTGTGCTGCTGCAGTACCTGCCTCCTGGGGTCATCTCCTTGGTCAACTTCCTGGGCCCCCTGCTCTTTGTCTTCCTGGTGCAGCTGGAGAGCTACCCTCCCAACACCGAGGTCAACCTCATCCTGGTCTGGTGAGGGCGGACCCGGTGCCAGGCGGGACCGAGGGGAGGCGGGCGCTGAGGCACGGGAGCGGCTGGGCCCCGCTGCCCGTCCTGGTGGTCTCCTGGCACCAGGGTCCCAAGCAGGGAAGGCAGGAAGGTGCTTTCAGAACGCTCCGTCCCAGGGGGCCCTGGTGGGAGGTGTCCCATCCCCTCTGCCCAGACCAGATCGTAGCCTGGACCAAGCACCAGCCAAGGGGCCCGCGGCTGGTTTGCCAGAGGGTGTTGGGAACCAGCGTCACACACGTAGGGAAACCAGGGACGTGGGACTCACGGTTCCCACGCGCCCAGGGGCTTACACCCTTCCCTCGACAACCCTCACGTGACCCGTGAAGTCAGAGCCCCCCTCACCCCTTTGAACAGATGGGGAAACTGGTTCACAGGGACCAAGCCTGCTGGCCAAGGTGAAGGTGCAGGCTCAGACACAAGCCCCCTCTGCCCGCTCCCGGCCGGGGTCCTGCATGGACCCACAGCCCCTCTGTGAACCTCCCCCACCTGAGCCCCATCTCCACCCCACCCCCCACCACCCCCCTCCCAGCCTCCCTCAGCAGAAGGACCGCTGTTCCCAGCCCGCAGAGCCCTCACTTAGCCTAACGCACCGGGGGTGGCCTGGGCTGGCTGTCTCCCTGTGAGGCCCAGTGTGCGTGTACAACGGCTCGGGCGGGTGCACGGATGTGTGTGGGTACAAGGCAGTGGAGTGGGCGGGTGTTAACCGGCGGCGGGCGGAGGGACGCTCTCACCTGCAATAAATAAGGACGGTGACGGCCCTCGGGGCCTGTGCCTCTCTGAGCTGGGGGTCGGGGAAGGGCGGCCGGGCTGTGCAGTTTCCCAACCTGATTGACAAACAGAACCCTTCTCCCGTGAATCATCCGGAGACCAAAATGCTGGGGAACGCACTGCGGGACCGTGGCCACGGCGGGGGCAGGCGGGAAGGGGCTGGGCCCTGGAGGTGGCAGCCACACCCACACCCCGGCCCGCAGGTGCGTGGTGCTGAAGCTGGCCAGCCTGGGCATGTTCTCCTTCTCGCTGGGCCAGACCATGCTGTGCCTCGGCCGCAACAAGACCAGCTGTGAGTCCCACGGCTACAACGCCTGTGACTACCAGGTGACGGGGCTCCGGCGGGGCCTGTCCCTTGGGGCGTCTCCCCACCTCTGTGACCTCCCTCCCCCTTTCATCTCCTGGTTCCTCTCCAGGTCTCACCTTTGCGAGAGGCTGGGGGGAGAGCTTCCCATACCTGGGCACACCTCCAGGGGGTGCTGTTTGCGCCACACGGCACAGTGCAGGGTGGCAGCCCTGGCGGGCGGTTTTCCCTGCGTGAATCGTATCCTTGGGGCCGGGGCTTGACCTTAGCGATCGTATCAGGCTCCAGGCAAGGCTCCTGTCCACGGAGATACCCCCTCCCCACGGGTGGGTGAGGGGTGGCTGGGCCCGTGGGTGGTGGCTGGGCCCGTGGGTGGTGACCGGAACCATTCTGCCCAGTGCTGGGAGAGCTCGGTGGGGGAGGAGCTGTACAAGCTGAGCATGTTCAACTTCCTGCTCACTGTGGCCTTCGCCTTCCTGGTCAGCCTGCCTAGGAGGTGAGCCTCGTGGGGACACCGTGGGGCGGTGGGGCGGGGGGGCCTGGGCGTGTCTGAGGGTGGCCAGTGGCTACAGCCGGGGGTGAGAAGTTCTACATGTGTGTGTCCCTGTGGCTGAGTGTGGGATGGTCCGTGGCCGTGGCCGTGATGGACGTGGTCCACACGCTCCTCCCGTGGTGATGCTGGGCACGCCCTGTGCCCAGGATGCTGGTGGAGCGGTTCTCAGGCCGGTTCTGGACCTGGCTGGGCCGGGAGGAGTTCCTCGTGCCCACGAACGTGCTGGACATCGTGGCGGGGCAGACGGTCATCTGGATGGGCCTCTTCTACTGCCCCCTGCTGCCCCTGCTCCACAGCGTCTTCATATTCCTCACTTTCTACATCAAGAAGGTGCGGCTCGCGGGTGGGGTGGGAGGGAGCAGGGTGCCCTGGGTGGGCACCTTGAGTGGGGCTCCCGTCCTGCCTCTGCCCTCACCCCGCCCCCCGGCCTCACTTCCCGGGGCCCAGGCTCCTGGGTGTCTGCACATGGGAGCTGACAGCCCCCTGTTGCCGCTCACCCCCCAGTACACCCTCCTGAGGAACTCCAGGGCGTCCCTGCGGCGGTTCCGGGCCTCGAGCTCCACCTTCTTCTTCCAGCTGGTGCTCATCCTGGGCCTGCTTCTGGCCACCGTGCCGCTGGGCTACGTGGTCAGCAGGTGCGGGGAGGAGAGGGCGGGAGGCGGAGGGATGGGCTGGCCGCTCCTCACTGGGCCCTGACGCCGGTCTCGGTCTCTCCGCAGCATCCACTCCTCTCGGGGTTGCGGCCTCTTCGCCAACTACTCGGCCCCCTGGCAGGTGGTCCCTGAGCTGGTGGCCCTCCGGCTGCCACCCCCTGGCCAGCAGGCCCTCCACTACCTGGGCTCCCAGGCGTTCAGCTTTCCCCTCCTCATCCTGCTCAGGTACCTCTAGGGCAGCAGGGGTCAAGGGAGGGGCCCCTGAGAGGGGGGGTCCTTCCATGGGCACCCCCAGCCAGTCTCATGGGATCCGGGAGCCGGACTGGGAGGGCCCGGGGAGGCAGGTGGCCTGGGGGTTCCTCCTATGCCCCTGGGGCCTCGCCTGTACCCAGGCACCTCACCTGGCCCCCCGGGGGAGCACAGTGCCTGACGCACGCTGAGCATGGTGGGAGGAAGGAGAGGTAAGAGGAAGCCGGGTCTGCAAACCCAGGCAGAGAGAAGACCCCAGGCGGTGGGGCGGAAGTGTGGGGGTGACTGACCTTGATCCCCCTCTATCCAAAGCCTCGTCCTGACCGTGTGCGTCTCCCAGTCCCAGGCCAACGCCAGGGCCATCCAGGGGCTCCGGAAGCAGCTGGTGTGGGTGAGTGAGAGCGGGCGAGACCCCATCCGAGCAGGGTGGTCTCGGGCTGGGAATGGAGGCGGGGAAAGGGCCAGGCGGTGCCAGGAGCCACGCAGGACTGTGGCCTTGGCGTGGAGACCAGCGTCTAACCGGAGTGCGGCTGAGGGCGGGGCCGGGACGCTGTTGGGGGCGTGGTCTCGGACCGGACTAAGGCGGGACCCTGATGGGCTTTTGTGGGCGGGAACGGAGTCTTAGGGGGCGTGGCCTCGCTCGGGGAGGAGGGCCTGGGGGCGGGGTTTTGTGGGATCCGCAGCTGGGAGGCTGGCTGATTGCTCCCGGCCTGGGCTGCTCCTGGGGGCCTGGGCTGCTCCTGGGGGGCCTGGGCTGCTCCTGCTGGACCTGGGCTGCTCCTGGGGGGCCTGGGCTGCTCCTGGGCGGCGGTGCCTTTGTAACCAACCGGCCGGTTGCTCGCTCGCAGCAAGTCCAGGAGAAGTGGCACCTGGTGGAGGACCTGTCCCGGCTGCTGCCAGAACTGGGCCTCGGTGACTCGCCAGGGCCCCGATCACCTCTCTCTCCATCTTCGCGCCCGCCGTCCTTCTGCCCTGGATTCCCTTGCCCGGGCTCCCCGGGGCCCAGGTCCCCCAAGGCCCTCAGGTCCCCCAGGCCCTCACCCTCCCACGCGGATCCCACCTGTAGATTCCACTTCCCCAGCAGCGCAGAGCCGTAGCACCGACCCCCACTCCGTCTGGAGCCTCCCCGGCCACCCTGCAGCCCCACCGCCACCCCAGAGTCCCCCACGCTCCTGCTCCCCGGTGACGCCCCAAAGCGGGGTTTACACACCCAGGGCAGCAGGAAGAAAACATGGAAACTTGTGTTTATAGTCTGTATTTTTTCTTTTTTTAAATTTCTTTGTATAGGTATTTTTATCTTATTTCTTTAAATTTTGTATTTTGTTGATTGTTGTATGATGACATAATATGTTAGTACAATAACCATGAATACAGTTTATAAATACACACCCATTGGGAGTGCTCAGAACCTGTCTACCGTGGGAAGCACCATTGTAAAATTTGAGGCTCTCCGCCCGTGGGGAGGGTCAACCTGGCACAGTTGGAGCAAACCCACAGGGCACATGACCCAGAGCCCCGACACCCGGTTCCTGAGCCGGACCCCACCGGCGAGGGACCCAGCGGTCATTGCCCCCGACCCCGGGCTTACAGGGTCTGAAGGCGGCCTCTCCCTCGCGGGTCTAACCCCTGCATTCTAAGTGGGCGGCCCCCCTCAATGAAGGGGGTACCTCAGAACCCTGCCTGCCATCGGCAGCACCTGGTCGCCCACCCTCTCTGCATCCCCCAGAGGAGCCGACCTTCGGGAATGGTGGGGTGAAGAGGTCCCCCCCAGGGCCCAGGTGTTGGGATCTGCCAGAGGCTGGGTTTGTGATTCCCGAGCCTGTCGAAGGTTCCTTTCCGAAGCCGGGGGCTGCCACAGCTCTAAATCCACGGCTCAGCCGCGAGAACACCCGAGGAGCTGGCCCACACAGCGACATGCGCTGGGCCCGGGCGCAGCCGGCAGCCCGGCCTCCAGCGGTCTAAAGCCCCGGTAACGGACCCCACCAGGGCCACTTACTCACAGGGTGACAACGCCTGGTCCACGGACCCCCAGGAGGGAAGGTCAGGAGAAACCCAGGACCTGCTTGCAAAGCCCCCACCTCCACCAGGGGCCCCGCCTGGCTGGGTTCCAGGCCTGGGGCAGCGTCTGGGCAGCTCTGACCGGTGCCCTCAGGCCACAGGCTTCCTGCGGTCATTAAGGCGCGGCTGACTGGCTGCCCCTGTCCTCTCACTCACACAGCGTCACAAGACCATCGGCTGTGGGCACGCGCTGGGCCCTTCCAGGCTGGCAGAGAGCCGGCCAGGGAGCAGCGCGGCTCAGTCGGGGCGGCCCCAGCCCGGCCCACGCAAACGGGCATGCTCACGAGCATCTCGGGGCCAACCTGTGCTTCCCGCCAGCAGCCTCCGCGTCGCCTGGGAACCTGCTAGAAATGCAAACTCTCAGGCCCACGCAGCTCCGGACTCAGGAGGGCTCTAAGGGCGGCCCGGCCGCGTGGCTCAGTGTGGAGCGCTGACCTGTGAACCAGGAGGTCATGGTTGGATTCCCCGTCAGGGCACAGGCCCAGGTTGCAGGCTTAAACCCCAGCGGTGCACATACAGGAGGCAGCCTATCAATGATTCTCTCTCATCATTGATGTTCCTATCTCTCCCTCTACCTTTCTCTCTAAAATCGATAAATTAAAACAAAAAAGAGAGCGAGCTCTAAGGGTGGGGCCCAGTGGGTGAGCCCCTGGGTGATGGGCCCTGAGGTCCTTTACTACCACCTTCTGTCCCTCCCGGGAGCACTTCCTGAGAGCCGGCCAGGCGCCAGGCAGCCTCCCCGGAGCTGGCAGCCTTGGGGGAGTCAGAATCTGGGCCTCGGCCGCCCTCGGAGTGCCTGTGAGGGTTAAATAGCGATTACACAGTGTCCCGGTCCCTGGGTGCCTTAGGAGTGTGGTCCCTCCCCCGTCTGCGCTCAGGGCGGGCTCCGGCCCCACCCAGCCTGAGGTCACTCAGGGCTGAGCCCAGCATCGGCACCTGGTGGTCACGAGTGAACCAGGGTGCGATGCCGGAAGTTGCCCCTCCTGCCTGCTTCTCTGATGGGTCCAGCCCACGGGCTCTCCAGCCTGTGTCAGACCCCCCGTGGGGCCTGGGCGGGGCCCCCAGGGTCACACCAGGTCCACCCGAGTCACCCAGGGTAATCCCTCGCCTCGAAGTCATCAGATTAACCAACTCGAGCCTCATCCTAGGAACAGGCGGACTCCAGGGCTCAGGACTGGACACCCACCCGCCCGCCCAGCAACCCAGGGCCACAGCCCAGCAGAGGCGGCAAGTTCCCTGTGGGGTGTGGTGGAGGCTGCTGTTGGGGGCCCAGCCCTGGTGCTGGGGCCCCACGGCCCCTAGGGCCTTGAGGTTATCTCCCCAATGCAGGTCCCTCCCAGGGAGCGTCCTGGGAGTCCGGGCTGGAGGAGGCCCCACCAGGGGAGGCTTTCTGAGCCTGGGCAGAGGGAGGCCCCACACCGACAGAGGCATGAGGCTCCCGCTGCTGTTCTGCTTGGCCGCGCTGGGTGAGCCTCCGGGGGCATCTTGGGAGGGGCCCCTGCACTGAGGTGGGTGCGGGGGGCACAGAGGAGGTGGGACCTCGGGTATGGACACCCCAGAAGCACAGGATGCAGAGGCAAAGACATGGGCTTGAGTCTCAGACCAGCCGGTCACGGCACGTGCGGCCCAGTCGCTGCTTCTCCATCCGCTTCTCCAGCCCACTATTCACACATCCACGAAACGGCTGATGGGCTCATCGTGGGCTCAGAACAGCTTTTGTGAGTGAGGACACTCGATACCCCTGTGCCTCCCTCGGGGCTCAAGAGGAGGCTCCCTGGTGGCCTGCAGCCTCCCCCAACCCACCCTCACCCCTCGGCACCTGCCTCTCTCGCAGCCACCAGCAGCTCATCCACCACCAGCAGCTCATCCACGGAGCCAGAGAGAGGTGAGCAGCCCAGCAGGCAGACGGGACAAGGGCCCCACCCAGGAAGGGATGCGGCTGCGGGGAGGGTGCTGTTGGGTGAGAGGGTGCCTGCTGATGGACAATCGGACAATCCTAAAACCTGGCCCCAACCCCTGCAGAGCTCTGGGGGGAGGGGGAGAGAGGAGGAGGCTAGGAAGGGGGCCTCCAGGGGACATGGGGCTGTGTGTGTGTTGGGGGGATCCCTGGGCAGCTGTAGCCCCATCACTCTGCCCCGGGGTGCCATGTATGGAGCAGAAGCCCCTCCAGAAGCCTCACAGCTCTGTGGGGTGGGCGTGACCCCAGAGAGGGCGCGGGACGGGTGGGGGGGAGCAGGGGGGAGGCAGTGAGTGAAGGGGAAGTCCAGCCCCCGCTCCCAGGTGCAGCAATGGGAGGCTGCCTCCTCTGAGACGCAGTGGGCGGGCTGGGGAGCTGGTCTCTGTGTCTAAGCGGGTGGGGTACTGAGCAGGGAGAGGGGAGATCCTGGTCCAGACACCTCCAGTGGTTCTCAACCTTCCTAACGCCACGACCCTTTAATGCAGTTCCTCCTGTTGTGGTGACCCCCAACCATAAAATTATTTTCGTTGCTACTTCATAACTGTAATTTTGCTGCTGTTATGAATCGTCATGTAAATATCTGATATGCAGGATGTATTTTCATTGTTCGAGACCCTCAGGTTGAGAACCGCTGTAAGGCTTTGCCTCCACTTTTCCACTCTCCTCCCTCCCCCTCCCGCCCTCTCTCCTGGCTCATGTCTAGCCCTGTGACCCTTAAGGTCAAGGTCAAGGTGGTGGGTCACCTCCCCTGCTGGTTCCCATGGCAGGGAGCTGCTCATCCATCAGGTCACGGGGTCGCTGAGCAGGCATCCGCCCGGGGTCAGGCAGGGCAGGTCTCTGGTCTCGCCCCAGCACAGGCTGAAATGCCATTTCCTCATTCGCTTTAAAAACAAACACGTTGTGGTGTTTTCGCTAAAAGGAGAGCAGAGCTCTGCGGGGCCGGGCCTCTGGGGAGTACCTGGCAGGGCGGGTCCCTCGCTCAGTCCCCACAAGTCTGCTCACTGAGCTGCTAAGAGACCGACAGGAAAATCATTCATTCATTCATTCATTCGTTCATTCGTTCACTCGTTCACTCAGCAAACGCTGGCTGCACCCCTGCTTGGTGCTGGGCCTGCTTTAGGCCCAGAAGGGATGCAGGAGGTGCAGAAACAACGGAGCCTGCCTCAGGGTGCTCACATGCCCGCCGGCTGGGGGACAGGTGTGCTCGATTGTCATTCTCCCAGAGGAAAGCAAGTGATGGGAGGGAAGGGGGCGCACCTACGGGGAAGTTGGCACTGAGAAGGGGACCCCCCAGCCTTCCAAGCCAAGACATGAGAGCAGGCCGTGCCTGGAGAAGGGCCTGGTGGCCAGAGCACAGGAAGCAAGAGGGGAGGGCCGCTGGGGAGGTCAGAGGACGGGGGGGCAGGGAGGCCCGTGGGCGCAGCTGTGGGAGGTTGGATCTGGGGCCTTCGCTGCTGTGTTGAGGAGAGACAGGCGGGGGGGAGGGGGGGGGATCCAGGGCGCAACCGCAAGGGCACCGGGCTGCTCCCGGGTCCAGAGCTGGTGATAACACGGAAGCGGAGGGGTTAGGCTGAAGGCCAGGCCAGCCGACCTGCTGTGGAGGGGCCTGGCAAAGCCATGAGGGGACCCCAAGGTGTTGGCTTGAGCACCTGCCGGGATCGGTGAGGCGCCGCTGGGCCGGCCTCGGGGAGCGAGAAGCGGGCAAAGGAACCGCATGCGGAGGAGCTGAGCGCCGGGCCCTGGAAGGTGATCTCTGTGTTTCGAAATCCCCAAGAACTAGGGCAAGTGTGGTCCTGGGAGACTGCGCCGCTCCGTGCTGGGGAGACGCGGAGAGCTGTGCGCCTGGGTGAGGCCATCCCGCCGAGGGAGGGCGCAGTGCGCGTGGCACGGGGATGGGGCGGCCACTGCACCACCTGGGCCGCAGGCGGCGCCTGGACCGCACGTCCCTGCGCACAACGCCGGAGACCGAGTCAAGCGCAGGCGAGAGCGAGGCCATCAGGACACGCGGTAAACACGAGAGGAACGGGGCTGCTGCCACAGCAACACCAGCCCAGCCCCCGCGGGCTCCGCTGCAGGTCCCGGGCGGCCCCGCGGTCACCCCGTGGTGCTGAGTGTGCGTCCCGTCATTCCGATGTTCTGATGCCCGTGGTGGGATGTAAATTACATGCGCGGCCACCCGTTAACGGGGCTGGTGCAGAGGCCAAATCATCCCAGGAGGCCGCGGGGGGTGGGCGTCCTGGGAGGGAAGCAGGTGAGCGGGGAGGAAACGTATGTAAACCAGGCTCCACTAATAGCCGTCCAGGAAGTGAAGGTGGGCCAGCTCTCCTGTCGCTTTGATTCACGGTGAAGGAGCAGCGAGAGGTGAGGGTGCCGCTGCCTGCACCCCTCCCCCTCCCTGCCCCCCTCCCTCCCCCCCATCCCCGGGAGGAGGAGGAGGCTGGCCCTAGGAGGCTGGCCTGAGTTGGGCTTTGGCCCCAGGCTCGCGCTGATGAAATTATTAGCAGTGATTTGCAAAGCGGTGCCCCAGAGCGAGCTCCACCTCCACATACAGCTTAACCTACTTCAGGTGGAAGAGTCTGCGGGGAGCCTGTGGGAAAACAAGCCATAAAAATGGGGGCTCTCCTGAAGTCCAGCAAGAGGCACCGAGAGAGCGCCCCCCACTGGTGACAACCAGAAACGCCCGCGGACACACGAAGGTCCCCTGGAGAGATGGGCCCTGGCTGAGGACCCCTGGTCTAGAGAGAAGGAGGCTTAGTGCTCAGAGACTCGGGCTCCCGGAAAGCGCCTCCGGAGACCCCCCCCCCCCCCGATTTGTTCTAAGTCTCTGCTCAGCGAGTGGTGCGCTGACCGCAGTGGTGTCCAGGGCATCTCACCCAGCAGGGCATGGAGGATGCCCATGGGCTGATATCTGGGTTTCATAGACGCTTCCCTCTGCCCGCCCCCGGCACTGCCCTACACACTAGTCTTGAAAATGCACCATTAAGAACACACCCCTCTCCCCAAAACCGCACTCAGAAGGCAGCGTTGTTTGATCCGAACGATCAGTTGATTGTGGCTTGGAAAATTCTCAATGGGCAGCCCCAGAGGCTCGATAGGAAGGTCTTGAATATGTCGTGTGCGTCCCAATCCGGTCCAGGACCTGCCGACAAAACAGAAAGTCACCTCCAAGCAGAGAGGAGGTCTGGACGGAGGCGCCCTGCTGGGAGCGGCTGAGTGAGGGGTTTTGGGGAAGGCGGGGTTGTATGTTTTCTTAATATTAAAGCTTGATTGTTTTATTAAAATTTTTTTATTGATTTCAGAGAGGAAGGGAGAGAGAAACATCAATGATGAGAGAGAATCACGGACCGGCTGCCCCCTGCACACACACCCCCCCCACACACACTGGGGATGGAGCCCACAACCCGGGCCTGTGCCCTGACCAGGAATCGAACCGTGACCTCCTGGTTCCTAGGTCGGCGCTCAACCCCTGAGCCACACCGGCCGGGTTGTAGCCAGTCCTTTCGGTGCATATCTACGAGCGGCACTGCTGGGTCAGATGGTGATTTGCGGTGTAACTTTTTGAAGCTCCGGCAAACCAGCATTTTCTTCCCGCGCTGATAAATGTTGGCTTCCTTCCTCTTCCTGCGGTTCACCTTCCAGCACTCACCCCGGGGGTCTCCACCGTCTCCATCGCCTACAGAGTCCTGGAGGTCTTCCCCCAAGGCCGCCGCGTGGTCATCACCTGCCACTCACAGCTGCCCCCGCCCGTCACCTACTCCCTCTGGGGGAGCCGCGACATTGAAGTTTCCAAGAAGAAGGTGATCACCCACAACCCCGCCTCCTTCCACATCAACGTCACGCTCAAGTCCAGGCCAGACCTGCTCACCTACACCTGCCAGGCCAGCACCAACTGGGGCCTGCGCCAGGCCAGCGCCACGCTGCAGATGTACTGGGAGCTGTGGGCCAGTGAGTGCAGGGGGGGTAGGGGCGGGCGGTGAGGGGAGCAGGGGCTGGGAGTGGAGGGCTGGGGGCTGGGGAGGGTTGTCAACCTTCCAGGGCCTCTCTCAGTCCCTGGGGGCCTGGTCACAAGCATCACCGGGGTTTAGATCCTGGCTGGGCCCCCAGGGGCCTGAAGGGAGAGTGAAACAGCCCCCGGGGCTGAGCTCCGACCTCAAGCTGATAAAGGGGCATGTGGGGTTTTATCTGGTTTCATCTTCTCAGCAGCCGAGGGCGGGGTCGAGGTCCCAGCCTCTGGAGGAGGAAGCTTAAGCTCTCGGAGATTAAGACGTTGTCCCAGGCCTCGGCCTACAAGTGGTTCCCAACCCCACTGCACGGAGCTCCAAGGCCTGCGTCCTTCCCGTGCTACCCTGAGCTTCCCCCAGGGGTCCTTCCTGGTGGGAGGCATGGGGTGGGGCTGGGACAGTGACCCTGTGGCCCGAACCTGGAGGCGGCCTGGGGAGGAGAGCCCTGTGTATGGAGCACTTCAGGTGGAGGGTTCAAACCCCCACACTTCCAGGCTGTGGGTTCTTGGGCAAGTCACTCAACCTCTCTGAGCCTCGGCTGCTTCAGCTACAAAACAAAGATGGCAGCACCTACTCCTGGGGTACCGAGGGGCCGTGGGGGCTCTCGGTCAGTGGTCAGTATCGGACCAGGCATGGGGCTGTTCAGAGCACCAGGCGGAAGGCCTGGGGATTCTAGAATCTATAGACTCTTCTAAGTAGCAGTTCTTGTCCTGAAGGAGCTTGTATTTCAGCAGAAGAGTCAAGACTGGAAGATTAGAAGCAGGGTTGCCAGATAGATTTTGCGTAGGACGTACTCATACTAACAAATGATTTGTTGTTGCCCTGGCCGGTGTGGCTCAGTGGGTTGGGCATTGTCCCGTGCACAGAGAGGTCACCAGTTCGATTCCCGGTCAGGGCACCTGCCCAGGTTGTGGGCTCAATCCCCAGTAGGGAGCGAGCAGGAGGCAGCTGATCGATGTGTCTCTCTGACATCAATGTTTCTCTCTCTCTGTCTCTACCCCTTCCTTCCACTCTCTCTAAAAATCAATGGAAAAAGGATCCTCGGATGAAGATTTAAAAAAAAAATTATTCATCGTTTCCATGAAATTCAAATTTAACTGGGCGTCCTGTATTTCTGTTTGCTAAGTCTGGCAACCCAGAATATACTACATGAAACTAACACCGAATGAGAAATTGTGAGGTACACACTGCAAGTAGGGTAGAAGCCCAGACACAAGGCGGAGGGAGTAATCCAGACGGCTGCCTGGAGGAGGCTCAATCACAGTCAGGCCTCCAGCTGATTATTTGGGAACAGGGGCACTTGCTGGGGAGAGGGTGCTGGAGTCTCCCAGCCATGCCTGTGCTTCCTGTCCACCCCCCACCCCCCACCAGAACCCGTGTCCCAGCTGCAAACTGACCTCACCCTGCTGGACAGAGGGGCAGGCCCAAGGTTGGAGATGTCCTGCCAGGCGGCCTCGGGCAGCCCACCCATCACCTACAGCCTGGTCGGGAAGGATGGGCACGTCCACATGCGGCAGACGCCGCCGCACGGGCAGCCCGCCAACTTCTCCTTCCCGCTGACCCAGACACCGGCCTGGCTGCAGTGCCAGGCCCAAAATGGCGCCAGTGTCCAGAGCAGCCCCCTCACGCTGGTGCCCCCAGGTGAGCGGGCCCCTGGTTTCCAGAGGACAGCTGGCACTGCTGGGTAGGTGGGTGGGAGGTGCCACGGGCAGGGCAGGGCATCCGGAAGCAGCCATGCCGACCCTGGCCCTACCTGCCTCCCTCCCAGGCCAGCTGCCCAAGGCCGCCACCTTCGTGCTGGCTGCCAGCCTCACCTCCATCGCAGCCATCACCTCAGGGATGCTGGGCTGGACCGCTCAGAGCAGGTAGGAGGCGGGTGCCGGATGGGGGAGGAGTGAGAAGAGCTGGTGGGCTGTGTGGCCCAGCAGAGGCCCCGCTGGAGAGCAGAGGGTGGTGGGCTTTAGGGCAGGGTCGGCCGCCTCCAGGGCAAGGAAAGGACCCTATCTCGGTGGGTGGCTTGCAGGAGTTGACGGAGGACCTACTGTGCGCCACGTGCCTGCTGAGGGCTTGCTGCTTCGTGGCTTTATGTGACCATGACCCCTGGTCCCAGCTGCCTGCCCTGCAATGCAGTCAGCTCGCCTCTGGGTGGCACACTACCCTGTGGTCCTACGGGTCTGAGGAGGAATGTGGGGATGGGGGACATGCCTCCTGGGACAGGGGCTTCTGACCTCCATGGGAACCTCGGAGTCAGGGGTGGGGTCTCCTGGGGTCCCCTCTCCCAGGTCATCATTTCAGTGACTTGCAAATGACCAGGGGAGTGGTTCCCGGCGGCGTGGGGCACACACCCCACGGGGGGCAGTTTGAGAATGAGTTATTAACAGTGAATGTTTTGCATTTCTTATTATTCTAGGGGCTTCATAGACAGTATAGAAATACATATTGTGACGTATTTATGCATTTCAGGTCTCTATTATGTTTTGAAACTTTATTTGCTATTTTTTCCTATCATTTCATATTATTATTATTATTATTAACAATTTCTCAGTGACTTCCTCCCCAGGACTTCAACTGTCCTTCCGTTCTTTTATTTTTCTCTTTCGTGGATGCCATGTTCTTTGGAAGCTTGTTTAGACCAAGCTAATGGCCTTTCAGGCTTCCTCCCCGTGACTAGGAGTTCACTGTTTGAATAATTAGAATTCTATGTGGGGGAGGGGGGGCATCAGGATGTTAGAGATGCTTAGGGGGGCGTGGCCAAGAAAAGGTGGGGAACCCCTGGACCTGGGCCTCTGTGTTGTGCGACCACAGGCCCCACCAGCTCCCGCCTCCCCTGCTTCCTGACACTGGTCTCCTGGCCCCGCCTCTTCCCTCCCCCCCACCCCCCATTGCCCCAGAGGTCTATCTAGGCCCCTTGTCTTCTCTCGGGGTCCCTTCCTCCTTCCCAGAGGCCAGACCCATGGGCCACCCATGTCACCTCTCTGAGCTTCAGTTTCCCTTCTACAAAATGGGGTGTAGAGACCAGACCCCCACTCGCCATGTGACCTGGGCCAGCACTTCCCCCTGGGTGATTGGGTGCCCCCTTCACTTAGTGGGGTGACAAAGCCTCCCCCCCCCCCCCCGCACTGATGCCTCTGGTGCCATAAAACTCCCAGAGGCCTGGGGGGGGGGGGGGCTGGGAGTGGGGCTCCCTCACCTGGAGTCTCACCTCCTTTGTGTCCAGGTTGTGACCAGCAGGTGCAGGCTCAGCAGAACCCCCACAAGCCCCGTCCTGGCCGGACAGGAGGAGCCCCCGTGAATGAAGAACAGCCCGCCAGCCCGGCCCTGCTGCTCTGCAGCGAGGATGTCAAGATGGGGGTGGGGGGGGTGGCGGGAAGAAGAGGTCCGGGGAGGCTGCCTGTCACCTTCCCTGCAGGTCCAGGAAGGAGGTGGGGGACTGAAAAGGCCCAGCTGCACCCCCACCCAGGGCCTCTTCCCCCCACCGGCTCCCCTCTTCCCAGGGGGCACCCCATCTCCTGGTGGCCAGTCCTCTGGCCCACCTGGCCAGCACCCCCTCATTGACCTGACCGGCAAAGGAAGGCTGTCTGGGTCCCCGACCTCAGCCTGCACCCCTCCCCTCACCGCCTTCCCTGTTCATTGCTCTGAACCAGCTCAGGAAAGAACTGGATTAAACTCTGCGCCCCTGTCGCTCTGGAACCCCGTTTCTGTCCGCACCCCATCCTGGAGCCTGGCCGTCTGAAGTCCCGCCGCCTTTCACCGCGGGGGGGGGGGGAGATTAGGGGGGCGCAGCAGGGGAAGAACTGGGGTGTCTCCACCGGACCCCAGGCTCCCTCCGGAGAGGAGGGGAGAGGGACCGGCCAGGCAGGGCGGGTCCAGGCGGTGGCCTGGGGCTCGGGGGGAGGTGGAAGCGGGGGTGGGTGTGCACGGCGACCTGGTCCCCGCAGGTGCGGCCCAGGGCGTCCGGTCGGGCTTCCTGGAGGAGGCGGCGGGAGAGCAGGCGCCAAGGAAGGCGGGGCCCCCCGTGAGTCCCTCTGCTCCTGGGGACCCCCTGCCCCCCTCGGGTCGCGCCGCGGGCCAGCGTAGCGGGGACGAGACCCCGCCGAGCCGAGCGCGGGGGCTGGACAGTGTCGCCGCAGCCCAGGGCCCGGCAGCCTGGCGCCCCGCCGCCGCCGCCGCCGCCTGCACTTTGCGCTCCGTCCCTGCGGCCGCGCTGGCCACGCCCCGGGGCGGGGCGAACGGCGGGGCGGGGCGAACGGCGGGGCGGGGCCCCGCTGGCTCCTCGGCGTCCGCGGGCGACGGCGACGGCGACGGCAGCGGCGACATGGAGAGCGGGGCCTACGGCGCGGCCAAGGCGGGCGGCTCCTTCGACCTGCGGCGCTTCCTGGCGCAGCCGCAGGTGGTGGCGCGCGCCGTGAGCCTGGTGAGTCGGGCGCCGGGGACCGGGGCCCCCTCCGCCCGGCCCGGCGCCCGCGAGCCCCCGGCGCGACAGGTGGCAGCGGCCCGGGGCCGCGGGGTGGGAGGCGGAGGGCGGCGCGCGGGGACCGGGACCCGCCACCCCCCTCCCCCGCCCCGATCCCCGGGCTCGGCCGCCCCAACCGCACCCCCGGGCCCGGGCGCCCTCCCCGGAGGCCTGGGCAGCAGGCGGCGCCCCGCTGGCGGCGGGAGGAGCCTGGGCAGCTCCGGGACAGGTGGCCGGCGGGCCGCGCGGCTCCCGCCTGGGGTTCACCTGGAAGGGGCTTTCCCGAGCCACGTGGGGGGGGGCCGCCCGGTGCCCCGAAACAGGATCTCCTTTCCACGCAGGGAGCCTGCGGGTCTGTGTCCCCACCCGCGGTCGGGTGACTTCAGGTGCCTCCTCCCCCTGAGCCGGGCGAGCCCCCAGCACCGGGAAGGTGGGGTGGGTCCCTGTTCCCGGGCACCAGGCATCCGAAGCTGCACCAGGTGGGCGGGCAGCAGGCCGGGCCCTCCCCGCTCACATCTGCCTGGGACCGGGACCTTCTGCGGTGCCCTGGTGGCGCCGGGCCCCCTCCCCGCCTGGCGGTAGGGTCTGAGCCCAGGCGCAGGTGCCCGCGGGGCGGGAGGGCAGTGCCAGGAGTTGGGCCTGGCCGCCCGCTCCCCGCATCCCGGAGTTCCGGCTTCATCTCCAGCCTGGGCGGGGCTTGTGACACCAGCCGGAGAGGCCCGTGCAGGCAGGCCGGCAGGCGGGCGGGAGGCCTGGCCCGGCCCGGAGGGAGCCAGGTGTCCACACAGCCCTGCATCTGCCGAGATGGGCGGTGGGTGGCCTTGAAGTGTGGGGAGGAGACCAGGTGACAGGAGGCTGTTCCCACTGGAACCCCTTGGGGAGCTCACCCAGGACCCAGGACCCAGGACCTCCGGGCTCTGAGTGCAGGCCAGCCTGGAGCACCTTGTGATCAGCACCCACTCTTGGGGGGGGGGGGCGGGGGCGGACTGGGGTTTTCATGGAGGGGCGTGGCCAGGACGCCAGAGGCAGGAAGTCCTTGTAGAGAGAAAGCTGAACAACCTGGGGAGGCCGGCCTGCGTGGGGGGGTGGGGGGAGTGGGACCGGCCGGGGTGGCCTGGCTTTGCTGAGAGGTGGGGAGTCTTCCTTCAGGGCATCAGGCAGGGGGTGGGCGCTGTGGGGGTGACAGGCAGGTGATCAGGGGGTGAGACTCAGGCCTGAGCTTCTGTGGTTGTGGCCTGTCGTGTTTAACACTCATTGAATGTGGAAGTGGCCAGATGGCCCCTAATCCCCATCCCACAGGCAGCGGGGCAGGGTGGCCCCCTCCCAGGAGTTCCCTGTCCTTTCTACGCCTACGGTCCAGAAATCCCCCGCCAGGAACCACCCGCCATGCCCCTCTGGTCTGGAGAGGCGAGGAGAAGGGAGAAGTGAGAATGAAGTGAGAATGAAGGCTGCGCGCCAGGAGGCAACGGGCTCACCAGCTCACCCCCACGTTCGGGGGGGCTTGGATGCTGACTCCCTTAAGGGGCGCGGCAGCGGGAGAGGCCAGGGCCCCCCACCCCACGTGCCCCTGGGGGCTGGCCCGCCACTCAGCCCCTCCGCCCTGCCCCCAGGTCTTCGCCCTGATAGTGTTCTCCTGCATCTTCGGCGAGGGCTACAGCAACACGCACGAGTCGAACCAGAGGTACTGCGTCTTCAACCACAACGAAGACGCCTGCCGCTACGGCAGCGCCATCGGCGTGCTGGCCTTCCTGGCCTGCGCCTTCTTCTTCGTGGTCGACGTCTACTTCCCCCAGATCAGCAACGCCATGGACCGCAAGTACCTGGTCATCGGCGACCTGCTCTTCTCAGGTATCTGCCCAGGCGTGGCCCCTCCGCTGCTCCCGGGAGGTGGATGGGAGCGGCTGGCCATGCTCCCAGGCGCTCTAGGGGTCTCGGATGGCGGGGGGGGGGGGGGGGGGGGGCAGGGAGAGGCAGGGAGAGGCGCGAGGTCCCCCTGGAGCAGACAGGCTTGGGCACAGATTTCTAACCGTCAGAAGCCCGCTGGTGCTGTGATGAGCATGGGGCTTTGGAGCCAGGCCTCCTGAGATGGCACCCAGTGCCCGCCCGGCATCTGCCTCAACGCTCTTTCCACTCCCGGAGGCTTCTGGGAGCTGCCTGCCTGGTCTGTGGAGCTGACCCTGCCCCCCGCCCCCTCCCCAGCTCTCTGGACCTTCCTGTGGTTCGTGGGTTTCTGCTTCCTTACCAACCAGTGGGCAGCCACCAACCCGAAGGATGTGCTGGTGGGAGCGGACTCAGCCCGAGCGGCCATCACCTTCAGCTTCTTTTCCATCTTCTCCTGGGTAGGTGGCCGGGCGGGGCGGGCCGGGCTCCTGGGGTCTTTGGTGAAGGGCGGGGGAGGGCTTGGGGAGGGCGTGGAGGAGCCAACCTCAGCCTCCCTGCAGGGCCTGCTGGCCGCCCTGGCCTACCAGCGCTACAAGGCCGGGGTGGACGACTTTATGCAGAACTACGCGGACCCCACCCCCGACCCCAGCACAGCCTACGCCTCCTACCCGGGCCCGCCGGTGGACAGCTACCAGCAGCCTCCTTTCACTCAGAACGCCGAGGCCACCGAGGGTTACCAGCCTCCCGTTGTGTACTGAGCCGCCCCAGGGGATGGTAACGGGGCAGGGAGGGTGCCTGGAGGGCCACCCCTGGGTCCTGGACTCCTCTCGCCCGCAAGGCGTGCCTCCAGCGGCTGCTGGCCCCTCTGGGCCTGTGGGAGCCCAGGCACCAGCTGGAGAGCCCCTGCCTCCCGTGCCGGAGTGCCCAGGCCCCAGGCAGCACCCACCCTCCTCAGGGCATTTTTAAAGAAGTTTTTAGCTAGACATGCGTCACTGCTTCTAATGGTCCCCAGCCCCGCCTGGCAGCTAGAAGTGCCGCCATGCTGTTCTGATAAGTGCCTTCGTTTCCCCAAGCCCACAGGGAGCCGGGCCCCGCCCAGGCCCGCGTGGCCACAGGGAGTTGGGGTTCTCTGCCAAAGATGAGGCCGGGGGGGCTCCCACTTGCTGGTGCTGGTGTGGGGCTGGCGCTCCCTTCCTCCTCACTCAGGTCTGCCCACCTCTGCCTCAGTGCCCGCCTCTGCCTCAGTGCCCTCTCTGCTCCCGGAGGCTTCTGGGAACTGTCCCTCGCTGGTGCCCTCCCCTGCCTGCCCTGAGGCGGCAGCCCTCTGGCTGCTGCGGGGTCTGCTCGCTTGGCTGGGGTCACTCCCCTGTGCCAGTGCCTCCGGGCCTCCCTCCTGCCAGCCACAGGGCAGGGCTGGTGCCCACCCAGGGCCACTGGGCAGCACCCCCTGCCCCTCCCCACAGCAGGGAGGGGCTTTGCCTGACAACACCCAGCTTTATGTAAATATTCTGCCTTAGGTAGGAGGTGTGGGTGTCCCCACAGCCCCCAGGCTGTGCTGAAGGTGTTAGAAAGCTTTTGGGGGAAGACATCCTCCCCCCCTCAGATTGTTAGGCTGGTTCTGAGATGGAATAAATGTTTTTCTCATTCATAATCTCCACTGTCATTGGCTGGCCTCAGTAGGAGGAGAAGTTCCACTCTTGGGGGGGGGGGGGGGGCCTGGAACCTGCATTTTGAACAAGGTTGTGGCCGGCTGCCCCTCCAGCGCGCCCAGCGCCTGCCCTCTCCCCATCTGGGGTCGCATTCCTCACACTGCCTTCCATCAGCACCTTAAAATAGCAGCTGCGCTCAGCTGGCAAACAGGACGGGCCCGGGACTGCCTGGCCAGGCTCCCTGCGCCCTTGCTAGCTGTGGTGGAGGCACAGGAGCTGGCCCTCCCAGTGCCCCTTCTGGGGCGGGGGGGCACGCCCTGGTCGGGTCCGGGGTCCCCCACTCCAGCAGACAGCACTCAGCCCCTCCGGGCCCTTCCCAGGCAGGAGGTGGCAGAGGGCAGGCTTGGCACCCAGCACCTCACCCCCGGGAGGCCAGGGCCTGAAGCAGCTTCCCTGTTGAGCAATGACAGAGGTAGCTGTCAAAAGTGGGCCCCCGTCATTTCAAAACCTGGAGTAACAACGTGTAGGGTTCTGAGTTACAGCCTCGCTGTGTGCAACTCCTCAGTGTAACCAGGACCCCGAGCCCACGTGCCCGGGCAGCCCTGCAGCCAGGCCCGCCCCACCCCACCCCACCCCACCCGCGGGCGCGCCTGGCGAGGCGCAGCTGAGCTCGTTTTCTTGGCTCCTGAATTGCCAAGTGTCTGTTTCACAAACAAAACCTGACCCCACGGCCCCAGCTGGCAGCACTGAGCAGCGCCTCCTCTTTCAACTGGGGCCCCGGCACCTCTGTTCACCATTCTGTCCTGAACCCCACTCTGTCCTGAACCCCATCTGGAGAGGAGAACAGGGAACGTTCCTCATAGGACCTGCTCCACCACATGTCTGTCAGAAAGGGCTGTGGCTAAGAGCGGCAGAACTAGAGAAAGATCTGGAAAGAAACCCCCAACAGATCACATCAGTGTCTGCGGTGCAGCCCGGGGAATTCCAGGTGGTTCGAGAGAAACGCGCTCCCAGCAACCAGCACATTTTAATGTTAGTCATTAACTTCACACACGGCAACAGCAGACCCAGGGGCCTGCCCCCGGCCCCCCCCGCCCCCCCACCCCCCACCCCCCACCGAAAAGACAGCAAAGCCCTGGGCCTGAGCCCCAGCAGGGTGAGCGCCACCCGCGTGACCGAAGCTGTCCTTCTGAGAAAGTGATCCCAGAATAGGGAGGGCTCGCAGCCCCGAGAGAAGCGAGAAGGCACAAGCCGGGCCGTCCTCCGTCCCCGGCACAGGGATGGCCGCCTTCGTGTGGAGCGAGACTCGGTGCTGGGCCAGAGCTGCTGCTCCGGGACTTGCCGGTGAGAACAGAAACTCAGCAGCGAAAGCCACAGAGAGGGAAGAAGCCAGCGCCGCTGATGTCACCACAGCCTGTGGCCTGCTCCTCACCCAAAGGAGAAGGAGCCGCGGTGCCAAGCCAGAACCAGAGCCGCAGCACGGGGCCGGCTCAGCAGCCGGGAGGGAACTGAGAAAGGCCGGTGGGCAGGCAAAGAGGGAAACGGGCTGCGGACCGCCTGCTGGACCACCGCGGGCACGGGCCTGCAGACAGCCTTCCAGCCAGCGAGCCTCCCGCCCGCTTCCTCCTCCGACGGGGCAGGTGTCCGCGAGGGGGCGCCACCCCGGGCTCAGTTGGCAGGGCTGCACTGCAGGGTCTGATGAGGGACCAGGGGCTTCCTGGCGCCCACGGCCTTCCCCGGTGCCGGGCAGTTCTCCTTGTCCTCCCCGTCCAGCGCGGCGGGCGGACCCGACGGCTTCCGGAAGTAGCAGAGGCGGCACACGGCCTGGTATTTGTCGGCTCCTCCAATCACCTCGACCTGGAGACACATAGGGGCCTGGACTGAGCGGGCACAGCACCCCGGGCCCCCACCCCTGGGCGCAGCGGGCGGCTACCTCCTTCTCCAGGCCCAGCCTCTTGGTGTAGGCGGCCTCGCGGAAGCACTCCATGCACACGGCGTTCAGCTTCACCACGCTCTCGGCCAGCGGCACCAGGTGCAGGATGGTCCCGAAGGCCTGGCCGGGGCGGCAAGTGAGCTCACCTGGCCGGGCTCGGCTTTCAAATCCTCTGACTCACAAGCCCTGGAGCCAGGAAGCTGCCCGGACCTCGCGCCCCTCCCCCCCATGCCAGCCCCTGCCGCGAGGGCACCCAGTCTGGGTGGACTCACACCGGGCACACCAGGGAGCTGGGCTGGCTCATCTGAGGGCCTGGGCTCGGGCGAGGCCCGGCTGAGACGGGGGAGGCTCGCGGGGCTGCGGGTCTCCGTGCGCACCTGTGCCTCCAGGCCGCTTCCTCCCTCCGGGTCCCACCCCAGGACCCAGACCTGGGCCTTACCTTCCTCTGGAAGGTCCCGTCCAGCGCAGCCACGATGACCGTCTTCCCGGCGTTGGCCATGGTCTCGCTGAACTCCACGATGTCCGGGAACTGGAAAGCGCGGGCGGAGGAGTGAGCGCCCAGCCACCCTGAGCAGCAGCTTCCGGGAGCCACGGGGAAGGCCTGCCACTGGCCGTCGCCCTCCACACCGACACGGCAGGACAGCCCTTCCTCACCCAAGGACGCTCGGAGGGACCTCGGCCCCCCACTCGCAACACTGGTGCCCACGAAGAGCAGGTGCTTCTGCCTGAAGCTTTGTCCCGCGCCCATGCCGCCCCGTCCCCAGCGCCCGCTGAGCCCTGGGCCCCAGGAAGGACCTCCCCACGGTCCAAGGTAAGGACGGAGCACCCAGGTGTGGGTTGCATTCACCCGCCGGTAACCTCGCTGCTGACACGTATTGCCGTTAGTTTTGTTTGGATTTTAACTGATCGTCACTCAAGGAGCGAGCAAATTTTGTCCATTGATTTTTTTTTTTAAGGATTTACATTAAAAAAAATATATATATATATATATTTATTTCAGAGAGGAAAGGAGAGGGAGAGATAGAAACATCAATGATAAGAGACTCATTGACCGGCTGCCTCCTGCACGCCCCCTTCTGGGGATCGAGTCTGCAACCGGGGCCTGTGCCCTTGCCAGGGAATTAAACCGGTGACCTCTTGGTTCACAAGTCGACACTCAACACCGGCCAGGCGACAGGTTACATTTCAAATGGGATTTCAAAGTACTTAGTAAATTTGGGGCTTCGTTGTAGATAAAGTAATTGCAGTACAGGGACAAGGTAGGAAAGGAGGGTGGTGGCGCCTTTGCCCACTGGGGTTCCTGGGACGGTTCCGCCCCCGCCCCCACCTGCAGCGAGCTGCTTCCTGAGCAAGGTCCAATGGGGGAGAACCCAAAGGGGAAACCAGGACGCCGGGAGGTAGGTGTGCACCCCCAGAGCTGGCTGGCTCAGGTGGCAGCTGACGACCTCTGGCTCCGCTTCCTGGCCCTCATGCTGGCACCGAGGCACGAAGGCCACCAGGGACAGGAATGAAGGATGTGACAGCAAACGGTACAGGCCAGAACAGAGAAGAAATATTTACGCCCTGGCCAGTGTGGCTCAGTGGATAGAGCGTCGGTCCTCAGACTGAAGGGTCCCGAGTTCAATGCCGGTCAAGGGCACATACCTTTGTTGCAGGCAATGATTCTCTGTCATCATTGATGTGTCTCTCTCACATCGATGTTTCTCTCTCTCTCTCTCTCCTCCCTCCCTCCTTCCTTCCACTCTCTCTAAAAATCAATGGGAAAATATCCTCAGGTGAAAATTAAACAAAAAAGAAATATTTACAGCACATGACCGAGCGGCACCAGGCATGTCACATCTGCTAGATGTAGGACCAACCGAGAGAAAAATGGGGCAGGCCTTAAACGGAGACTCGAATGAAAGAGAAACGCAGTCAGGACAGGATGCACGCACAGCACTGATTAGAAAGAAATGCAGGTTCTTACAGGCAGACGCACAGCAGATATAAAAGAGGAGCTGGCCCAGCCGGCGTGGCTCAGGGGCTGAGGTCGACCTATGAACCAGGAAGTCACGGTTCAATTCCTGGTCAGGGCACATGCGCGGGTTGCAGGCTCCATCCCCAGTGGGGGGTGTGCAGGAGGCAGCCAATCAATGCTCAGTGATTCTCTCTCTCCCTCTCCCTTCCTCTGAAATCAACAAAAACATATTTTAAAAAATAAATAAATGCCCAGACCAGTTTGGCTCGGTGGATAGAGTGTCGGCCTGTGGACTCAAGGGTCCCAGGTTCGATTCTGGTCAAGGGCATGTACCTTGGTTGCGGGCACATCCCCAGTAGTGGGTGTGCGGGAAGCAGCTGATCCATGTTTCTCTCTCATTGATGTTTCTAACTCTCTATTCCTCTCCCTTCCTCTCTGTAAAAAAATCAATAAAATATTTAAATAAAAAAATAAATAAAAATAAAAGAGGAGCTGACCGGAAATCCCAGAAATGGAAAATAGTTCTCAAACCCAGCACATGGGGACGCAGTGCCCGGAGAACCTCACAGGCAGACGGCTCCCGGCCAGAAACCAAGCCGCGAGCGCTCACAGTCAGAAGACACACCAAACACAAACCAGGAGGAATGGACACGAAAGCCCTGCGGCACGCTGTGCGGAGAGCAGCCGCCGGCCGGCAGGAGAGGGAGCTGCAGGCAGGGCGGCTGCGACCCTCCCAGTGGCGACAGGCCTGCAGGCGCGTCTCCAAAGGAGCAAGGCGAAGGGGTCAACCTACCACTCGCTGCCCAGCTGAACCCAGAGAACAAGATAAAGATGAGAAAGGGGGACGGTCAGGGGGTCACAGGAAGGCCGAGCCCGGACGAGCCAACTTACAAACTGCCCCTCGTCGATGCCGATGACAGCCACGCCCATGGCCTCCTGGGCCACGTCCCGCAGCAGGCAGGCCGGCAGGGCCTCCATGGTGTTCCTGGGGAGAGAGCCGGAGGTGAGCAGGCCAGGGGGACCCGGAGACCCAAACCAGAGGCAGGACCAGGGGCCGGCGCTGGCACCAGCTCTGCTGGCAGGGCAGGCTGCTATGTCTGCCTACAGCTTGGCGATGTCCGCGCCCACGCAAAGGCCTCTGGGGAGGAAAGGCCGGTGTGGGGAAAACCGGTTATTCTACACACGCCGTTTCACCGCACGCTCAGGACTAGAAATTAGCGATGCCAACCACGTAAAGCGCTTCTCTGCTTCCCCCGGGGCCCCGGGGTGCACGGATGACTCTCGGTGCCATTAGGGGCCAACAAAATGTTCTCATTTCATTTAAAAATCGGAAGAAAAATATAACTCAGCCTTGCCCGGCCGGTGTGACTCAGTGGTTGAGCTCCAACCTATGAACCAGGAGGTCACAGCTTGGTTCCCAGTCAGGGCACACGCCTGGGTTGCGGGCTCCATCCCCAGTCGGGGGGCGTGCAGGAGGCAGCTGATCTATGATTCTCTCTCATCATTGATGTTTCTCTCTCCTCCTTTCCTCTCTGAAATCAATAAAAACATTAAATACATTTATGTATATCTCAGCCTTGCATCACGTCTGTCTCCACATCAATGCAGTCATAAAATATAATGTACTTTTTTCCTTTGGATGGAGGAAGCCTCACGAAGGCCGAGTGCCCAGGAAGGTGGTGGCGTGGCCCGGGCAGACCACTGGCACCGGCTCTGGCTGAGTCCTGCGAGCCCGGGCAGAGCTCAGCAGCAGTGCGATCACCTAGGACTCCGGCACCGGCTCCTCGGCAGCGGAGGGACTCCTCCAGGGCCGCCCGCCGCCTGGGTCCCGGGGGGAGTCCTGCCAGCGGTGTGGGCGGCGGGTGGGCAAGTTCCACTGCGGTCAATGGCACCGGGACCCACGCGAGCCCACCGCCCGGGAGCGCCGTGCTGTGCTTTGTCCTCCGCCTTTTAAAAGTTTCTGTTTTTCCTGCGAGGTTCTTTTCTTCTGTTTCCATGTCTGCCTCCTGCGCCAGCCTTCCAGGGCCTGGCCGTTCCCGGAGGCTCAGCAGTTTGCACTTGTGTTTATAAAAAACAAAGCCCCTCACAACCCAGTTAGTACCTCGCTGTCACCTTCTACTTCCTGCCTTGTAAATGCCCCCTCCCCTCCCGAAATGGAGAAAGGCAGAGGCGGGCGGGCTCGAGCCAGTCCCAGCTTCCCAGCTTCGGCGAGGGCAGCATGGGAGCGTTGTCACGCCGCCCTGACAGCCATGTTAGCCCGGACGGTGACACAGCCAGGGCTGGGATTTCACCCCATCCGACCGGCTCCAATCCCCGCTGCGTTGTCTCCTCTGCTTTTAGGGTCCTTCCCGGAGGCGCCCCGTCCTGTGCAGCGGGCGCCCATGTTTTGGGGATGAGGACGCACTCTGGGAGGTAAGTGGGCCTGCACCAGTCGGCATGGGATTAGAGGCGATGTCCGCGCCCACGCAAAGGCCTCTGGGGAGAGGAAAGGCCGGTGTGCGGAAAACCGGTTATTCTACACATGCCATTTCACAGGCCGAGCAAGGCTGAGTTATATTTTTCTTCCGATTTTTAAATGAAATGAGAACATTTTGTTGGCCCCTAATGGCACCGAGAGTCATCCGTGCACCCCGGGGCCCCGGGGGAAGCAGAGAAGCTCTTTACGTGGTTGGCATCGCCTTTGTGTGGGCGCGGACATCGCCTCTAATCCTAGACACTTACCTCCAAGTCCCCACACTCTCCCCCCCCCCCCCCCCCCCGCCGGGCTTCAGGACACCCCCCCACCCCGCTCACACCGTGCCGTTTTGCTGCTGGGGCTCCGGTGGGCAAGTCCCGAGGACAGACAGGTGTGTCTCAGGCTCAGAACCAGGCCCGATCTGCTGCCCAGGAGGGGAACTGAAGGTAACCCCGACCTCAGGTTGCAGACTGAAATGTGCATGGAGCGCAGGCAGAGAAACATAAGCCAGGGACCGTGAAGGGGCAAGACCACAGGGAGTGCGCTAGACAGCCCACTGAAGTTAATCTATGAACCAGGAGGTCACAGTTTGATTCCTGGTCAGGGCACATGCCCGGGGTTTTGGGCTCCATCCCCAGTGTGGGCTGTGTAGGAGGCGGCCGGTCAATGACCAATGATTCTCTCTCCTAGGTGTTTCTATCTCTCTCTCCCTTCCTCTCTAAAAATCAATATATATATAAAAGCCTAAGTGACCGTTACAACTGGTCAACTAAACGACCTATGGACCAGTCACTATGATGCACACTGACCACCAGGGGGCAGATGCTCAATTCAGGAGCTGCCCCCTGGTGGTCAGTGCACTCCCACAGCCAACCTCCCGCAGTCCCTCCCCCGTGGCCAGCCCTGATCAGCCAGGATCGGGACTGGGTGAGACGGGCCCCGATTGGCCTGATCGCCGGCCAGGCCGAGGGACAAATTCGTGGACGGGGCCTCTAGTTTAAAAATAAATGAAAAACAACAACAAAAACCAAAATGTAGGCCAAACAAAACCAGCTTGCAGCCTCTGCAGGGCTCTCAGCCTTGGCAGCGCTACAGGCGACAGTGGCGGGTCCTTGTGGCCTGGGGGCTGCCCTAGGCCTGAGCATTGCAGGGTGCCCAGCAGCACCCCTGCCCTCTGCCCTCCAGATGCCAGAGGCACGCACCCCCCTCCAGATGTGAAAACTAAACACATTCCCAGGCGTTGCTGAATGGACTCTGGGGGCAGAGTCGCCCCTGGTTAAGAACCCCGGGGCTAGAAAGGCCTCGACCCAGGCTCCCGTGCCAGGCAACCCGGGAAGTTTGCCGACGGGAACACTCCATGCCAGGCGTCAGCCTTCTTCACCGCCCACCGGAGACTCTGACAGCAGGTTCTGTGCCGTGAAACTTCACGGGGCTTCTCAGGTGAGGTGTCGGGAGGGGGCGGGACTGACCGGTCGTGCGTGGAGAACTTGGTGCTGTACCGCGTGTCCTTGGCGTATTTGATCACCAAGCACTTGTACTGGGCGATCTGGAAGCGCTGGACCCGCCGCATCAGCTCAGTGCTGCAAAGGCAGGGGCAGTGAGGCCCACGGGCGAGGGCAGTGGGAGGACCGTCAGCCAGGCCAGCCTCCCCCCCCACCCCCCCCCCCCCCCCCCCCCCCCCCCCCCCCCGGCTTACAGACACCCACTGTGTCTGTCCCCAGTAGGGGGCGTGCAGGAGGCAGCTGATTAATGCTTCTACCTCTCGCTCTGCCTTCCTCTATCTAAAAACCAATAAAATCTCTTTTTTTGTAAGAGCCAGGGGGTTTTGAGGGGCTCAGGAGCCCCACCTCCTCCGGTCCTGTCACAGCGGGGCCTGGGGAGCAGACGCACGCTTGCTGCTCGGGCTCAGTGCGCTCGTCTAAGGAAATCTCCCTGGAAGGAGGCCCAGAGGCGCAGCTTTAAAGACTTGGTGGCGCCCTTCCGAGTGCGGGGCTCACCTGTGAGCAGCTCAGTGACCGGCTCAGGAAGGAGCGGTGGCCTGGCGGGCAGGGGAGGAGGGCCTCCTCCAGGACTACATTTTAGGGAGTGGCATGGGGTGGGGTGGGGTGGAGGCATAGGGGCGGGCAGGCATCCCGGGGGTGGGGTGGGGGTGGGAGGGGCAGGCCTGGGGCGGGCAGGCATCCCGGCGGCACGCGGGGTCTGGCAGTGGTGGGGGCCTGCCAGAGCGACAGGCCCGGGAGGGTGGCGGGGAGGAGGGCGTGTTCCGGGTGCGGGAGGAGGAAGGAGGGAGAGGAGGAGGAGGTCCCAGGTGGGGGAGGAGGAGGAGGTACTGACCACCCCTCACCCCGCGAGGCCATTACCTTTTCCCTGAGAACATGGGTCCGAGAATCACCTAGGAGAGGAGGAGAGGTCAGTTCGGGGCCGCTGCGCACGGGCGCTGGGGCACCGGCCCCGACCCGCCCGCGCCCCCGATCCCGCCCCGGATCCCGCGCGCCAGGCCCCGCCGCGCCCGCACCTGGATCTGCCCGCGGGCCTGGCTGGGGGCGCCGGGCAGCACGGTGGGCAGGTTGAAGCTCATGGCGCCGCGGGGAGCTTGCGGAACGGGAAGCCACGGCCGCCGCTGCAGAAACTCGCGCCGGGCCCGCGCTCCCGCCTTTATCCCGGGTGCCCGGGCCAATCACCGCGCTGGCGGGAGATTTATCCGCAGCCAGACGTCCCGAGGGCGGTCCGGACCAGTCACCGGCTCGGGTCCCGGGGCGGGGCGGGGCGGGGACGTGGGCGGGGCCTGGCCTGACTTCGCCTGCCGGTCCGACCGGGTGAGCGGTTCGCCGGGCACTAGCCGGTGTGAGCGGAGACGGGATGGATGCGCCGCGGGAGGACAGCAAGGGCGAGGCTCCCTGGAGGAAGATGTCGGGAGAGGTAGGCGGGTGGCAGGACGGCCGGGGCTGAGGGCTGAGGATTGTCAGGTGGAGGTTCTCAGAAGGAGCTGAGAAGCCCTCGAGGCCATCCCGGGGCGCCATTGAGGGCCTACTGTGCGCCGGCACCGGGCTCTCGCCCCCGCCCCCCGCAGGCCTCTGTGAGCCCGCGAGCCTCGCTTGAAGGGTAGGGATCGCCGAAGCCCTGGCTACGCGAATAGCCATGGGCCACCGGAGGCCGGGCCGAAGTCCCGCCGGAGTCTGAGGTTATGCAACGCGAGTGAAGGATGTGCCAAGCGCCCAAGGATGCGAGAGGCCGTGTGCACGGCGGTGCATACGGGCCAGAACCACCTATCAGTGTGCAGGGCCTTGGCAGGTCACCATTCGACTCTGATTTCCTAACTGGCTTTCCGGCGGGTGAGGTAGGCAGTGGTCCTTTTGCTGGTCAGGGACGCCTCTGAGGATCTGATGAGTTACTAAGTGTGGATCCTGCCCCTACGAAATCCCACTGTGTGTCTGTCTCTCTGTCACACACACACACACACACACACACACACACCCCTACAATATCAGAGGCCCATCAGAAACCCATTGCACTGTCACCATCATGAATACAGCCATGAGGGTGATGGCAGCAGTCACAGGCTGTGCCGGGCACAGCTGCAGACCCCCCACGACAGTAGCCTGTGCAGGTGAGAGGGTTCAGACCCCAAGACCCCTGGCCAGCAGCCCTGTCAGCAGCAAGAGGCCTCACCGCACCTGAGTGGTCGCCTTACTTGGTTCACACGCCTTACGACCTCTGACCGTGTGAGGCTGCTGTTATGCCCGTTACCTGGATGAGGGACTGAGGCCCAGAGCCTGTGAGCTGTCCAGGGTAAGACGACCTGTCAGTGATGGAGCGTGGAGAGCACCCGGCCCAGCCGACTCCAGAGCCCAAGACCTCGCCATGAATTTCCCAGCCCGGCCTTTCCCCAGCCCCCTGTGCCTTTGTGCCTTTGTCCCAAACCCCTGTTCCTCCTACTTTCTGGATTGAATCCGAACATCTTTGCCTGGCGTTCAAGGCCCGCGGTCCTCCAGCCCCAGGCTCCCGGCTTCCCTCTGCGTTTTAGCGGGCTGGCCGGTCAGCAGCTCAGTTCCTTCCTCCCTTGTCACCTCCGTGCTTACGGCTGCGCAGTGTCCTCCTGCGTCAGATTCCACCCTCTTGGGAGGTCAACTCCGGGTCCCTTTCTCTGCGGTGGCCACCCCAGCTCCCCGGCCTCCCTGGGTCTGAGCGGCTGGGGTTAATCGGGTCACATTTATGGGGCCTCATCTTCCCTTTACGGCCGTTTGCTGTATCTGAAGCTCCTGATTATTTGGTGGGTGGATGGGGGGGTGGGCAGGGCTAGCCAGGCAGCGGAGGGCAGCTGTGGGAGCCTGAGATGTCGGGGAGGGGAGGGGATGGGGGGACAGTTCTGGGGCAGAGGAGCCCCCAGGCGGGAGGGAGGCGGGCACACGGTGGCGGCCGGAGGTCTAATGGAACCCGTCATGTCCTGTAGGAGCTGGAGAAGCAGTACACTCCCAGCAGATGGACTGTCCACCTCGGAGCAGAGGAAGCCCTGAGGACCTACTCACAGATAGGAAGCGAGGGTAAGGGCACCCCTCTTGGCCGCTTGGGTGGACTTTGGCGTGTGGCAGCGGTTCAGAACCTGGGGCTGGGGGCGGAGCCGCTGCCCAGCCAGCGCTCAGGGCAGTTCCCAAGGCCCGGGCACTGCCTAAGCCTCCCGGTGCGCTCAGGCCCGGTGCCAGGAGAGCGCGGGAGGCCCAGCCAACCGTGCCCCTTGCCCCTGCTGCCCTGCCAGCCATGCCAGGCCTTAAGGCCACACGCCCGGTGGCACAGGGCGACGGAGTGAACAAAGGAAGGTCTTTTTTTTTCCTTAAAGACATCGGGGCTTGGGGACCTGCGGGCTAGTGAAGGCCAAGCTGGGCCTCCCCTCGGCCTGGGTTTGCAGAGCGCTGCGCTGTGTTTTCAATGCTCCGGGGAGGCCGGCTTCGCGGGAAGCGCGAGCAAGAGGGAGCCACCTCCCTCCGTGGGAAAATGCATTGTTGGCGCAGACTCCTCCAAGCTGGCTGGTGGCTGTCCCACCTGAGGTGCCGTGGGAAAATGCATTGTTGGCGCAGAGTCCTCCAAGCTGGCTGGTGGCTGTCCCACCTGAGGTGCCAGCAGGAGGCGCAGGCTGGGGGCTGGTTCCGCCCCCACAGAGCCGGAAGGAGCTGAGTCCTGGGCTCTTCAGAGCTCCCTGCTGAGCCCAGCTGGGAGCCAAATAGACCCTATTTGATCAGTAAATATTTGAGGGCGCAGTGCCACCTGCATGAGTTTGGAGAAAACCTGTCTGTCTTACTTGTCTGGAGGGGGAGAGGGGGTCTCCCATTAGTAGCAGGAGCTGAGACGACGGTGCTGCCATGGCCGCAGACACTGTCTTCAGTCCCCGCGCTCCGTGGCCCCGGGTCAGCTTGCAGCCCGTGTCCCTCTCCCTCCCGCTCCCTCGGACCAGCCGGAGGCCACGCAAGACAGGAGCGTCTCCCTTAGGGCCAGGCGAGTGGGGTGGAACCTGTCGCTATTTAAAATGCTGACATTTTGTTCATTGTGGACTTTGGGGCATTAATTTTAATTTTAAAAATATCTTGCATTTAAATATCATTTGTCTTATGATTGGTCAGCTCAAGCTGCCATAACACAGTGCCATCAGCTGGTGAGGCTTAAACAACAGAAATCCATTTCTCGCAGCTCTGGAAGCTGAGAAGTCCCAGATCAAGGGGCCAGCCAATTTGGTTGCCTGGGGAGGGGCCTCTTCCTGGCTTGCAGTCAGCCAGCCTCCTGCTATGTGTCCTCACATGGGAGAGAGAAAGAGAGAGAGAGAGAGAGGGAGAGAGAGAGACAGACTTCCGTCTTTCTTTCTCTTCTTATAAGCCCTCTTATCCCATCACAGGGCCTCCACCCTCATGCCCTCATCTAACCCTAACCACCTCCCAAAGGGGCCACCGCCAAATACCTGTTATGGGTTCACTCAGCGAGATAGACCACCGACTTAGAATTTAAATTTAAGAGCCTTTATTAAGCTGGCCAGCTGACTACAGCGCGTACCTCTCTGCAGAGAGCCTCGCAGCTGGAGCCCCGACCGAGGGTACAGCAAAGCTTTTTATCTGCAAAAACTACAAAGTATTTAAAAAAACAACAACAACTGCAAAGTGGTTCATTAGCCGTTCCTGGTACTGGCAGGGTAAGAGGTTCACATAAAGTTCACAAGTACAAATGGGAGGAAAGTCTGGTCACACCTGGCTGGGTTTAATCATAACACATTGCTTTTCTAAGATAATTAGTAACTCTTCTCTGCCAGGTCCCTGCCCCTAGCAAATACCCTCACATTAGGGGTGGCTTCAACATGAATTTGGGGGATTTGGGGGAGGCACCCACATTCAGCCCATAACAGTCTTCATTGCTGAGTGTTTTTTTGTTTGTTTGTTTTTAATATATTTTTACTGATTTCAGAGAGGAAGGGAGAAGGAGAGAGAGAAACATCCATGATGACAGAGAATAATGGACCGGCTGCCTCCTGCACGCCCCCTACTGGGGATCGAGCCCGCAATCCGGGCATGTGCCCTTGACCGGGAATCGAACCTGGGACCTTTCAGTCTGCAGGCTGATGCTCTACCCACTGAGCCACACCGGCCAGGGCCATTGCTGAGTGTTTTGGTTCCACCTCCCAACGCTGTGCCCCAAGAGAGTAGCCTCCCCAGGCCAGGCCCTGAATGACGAGGTTAAAAATGTCCCCCAGGCTCAGAGCAGGTGATGTTTGACCCCCTGAACACAGCTTCCGGGTAAGAGTGGAGCAGGTGGTGTGTGTGGGGGGGGGGGGGGGGGGGTCGTGATGACAGTCAGAGGGCACCGTGAGTGCCCACCAGGTGGCCTTCGTGCCCCACACTCATCGGTGCTGCCTGTAACCTTGGAGATTGCCTCGTGGGAATCAAACCGACGGGAGACAGCGAAACGTAGCAAAGGAATGTAAAGCAGGAAAAAATGAAAGGGAAAATGTCCTGCCGAACCGGAAAAACCTCCCACAAAGAGAAGGAAAACACGTTTTGCTGGGTACAGATGCACATCACAGGCAAGCGCTAGGGATTGCAAAGCCAAAGGAAATCTCACCCTTTGACACAGCCAGGCCGCTGTGCCCGCCCAGAGCATACATACCTGTGCTCAAGCCGGAGGGCACGCTGGTCCCGCCAAAACCCCCCTGTAATTAAAGGAAGCACCAGTATTGCCTTTACCCAGTGACGTTATGACCAGAGGTAGTTTTGCAACCTGGAGCCAGGCACCCCCAGAAGGTAGGCTCCTGCCTCCAGGCGACCCAGAGGCTGGGGCCCTGTCCTTCCCAATGATTATATTTCAAAGGGATGCCTCCCAGGTCTTTGAGAAAGTTTCCCAGATTGTCAAACCGGCTGGAGACTGGTTTAGCTTTTAAAATACTGACATACATCTCAAAGGGGTAGAGAAACGATTTACAATTCCGCGTAAGGTTCCTAAAGTAACGCTCTAAGGACGGGGAGGGAGGTGAACTCTCTTTTCCTCTTGCAGCCGGGAGAATTCATTCATTTTTTTTCTTATTTTTGATCTGTATACACCCTGACGGCGTCGCCCTATTAGCTTGCAGTGGGGGACGGCTTCTTCTAATGAGTAGGTCACCTCATTCCCCATCAAAGGCTGGCTGCCCTCACGCCGGGGCCGGGTGAGCATGGGCAGAGAGCAGAGGGAGGTTTTAAGAACTGTTTATCTTAAACTTGTTTTACCGAGACTGCCATACACATGTAATCTATATATATAAAAGCCTAAGCAACTGTTACGACCAGACGACCAGCCAGTAGTTATGATGCGCACTGACCACCAAGGGGCAAACGCTCAACACAGGAGCTGCCCCTTGGTGGTCAGTGCGTTCCCGCAGCCAACCTCCTGCAGCTGGCCAACCTCTTGTGGTCCCTCCCCTCCGCTGGCTGGCTCTGATTGGCCCCAATCGCAGGCCAGGCCGAGGGACCCCACCTGTGCACAATTTTGTGCACCGGGCCTCTAGTCTATAATAATAAAAGCATAATATGCTAATTAGACCAGACAGCCTAATGACCTTCTGAACGTCATTTCAGACATCCTTCCGGACAAAGCCACGGCAGCAGGGGCTGAGGCAGAGGCGGTTAGGGGCGATCAGGCAGGCAGGCAGGCAGGCAGAGTGGTTAGGGGCATCAGGCAGGTAGGCAGAGTGGTTAAGGGCATCAGGCAGGCAGGCAGGCAAGCAGTTAGGAGCCAGTGGTCCCAGATTGTGAGAGGGATGTCCGACTGCTGGTTTAGGCCCAATGCCTGCAAGATTGGGCCTAAACCAGCAGTTGGACATCCCCCGAGGGGTCCCAGATTGCGAGAGGGTACAGGCCAGGCTGAGGGACAACCCCTTCTCCCCCCACACGAATTTCATGCACAGGGCCTTTTTTTTAAAAAAAAGAAAAGAATGAGGAAGCCCTCTGTGTACTGACTGGGCAGGCGCTCCAAGGAATCTTAAGTGAAACAGGCAGGGCAGCACATACTTAATACGCTGCCATCTGGATTAAGGGCAGGAGATCCTATATCTGTGTTCATACCATGGTCACCCTGGCGGCGGGCGGGGGACATTTCTCTCACAAGCCTTTTGTGTGCTTTTTAATGGTATCACTGTTATTTCTTCGTAGGAAAAAACAACAGCATCCACTGATCTTTGAAACGGATGCTGAGTCAGCGTAGAACATTCACAGATTAGATCCCTCTCAGCATGTGAACAGTGGGCAGAGTGTGCTAACACTCTCAGGATTCAGCCTAGACTCAGCGCAGCCTAATTGCTTCACTCAACAAAGCCTCCTGGTCCTAATCAATTAAAATGCGCTTAATTCCCGAGAGATCCATTCTGCTCGGCATGTCCTGCTGTGTGGACTGTGCCCCACGCGGCACGTGGACATCCGGGAGCCGGTTTGGTTCTAGTGGTTAGATCCTTGCAGGCTCTCTGAGCAACGGTTGCTTGAAGCTTTATTTTATTTTATTAAAATATATTTTTATCGATTTCAGAGAGGAAAGGAGAGGGAGAGAGAGAGATAGAAACATCAATGATGAGAGAAACATCAGTGATGAGAGAATCATCGATTGGCTGCCTTCTGCACACCCCCTACTGGGGATCCAGCCCGCAACCCGGTCATGTGCCCTGACCGGGAATTGAACTGTGACCTCCTGGTTCATAGGTTGATGCTCAACCACTGAGCCACACTGGCCGGGCAGCAAAGAGGCTTTTAGCAAAAAGGTTTCCACCTGAAATAAGATCGGAACAGCTGCTGCCCGAGCTGCGCTGACAGCCTTGTCCGTTTCCCGGGACAGCCACCAGGAGGGCCCGGGCCACGCGGAGGAGCCTGCTGGATGTCCCCTACGGAGCCGGCGAAGGGGAGACGCTGGACATCTACTTTCCCGAGGCGGCGTCCGAAGGTGAGCAGGGGCCGGGCGTCTCGCGGAGCCCGTGGGAGCCCGGCCTCAGCCCCTGTGCTTTGTCTTACAGCCCTGCCGCTCTTCGTGTTCCTTCATGGAGGGTACTGGCAGAGCGGAAGGTGGGTCTGCAGAGTGGGAGGAGCAGAGGCAAAGGGAGAGGCACCTTCAAATAAATCTACAATAATAAAGGAGTAATATGCTACTTAGACTGGACGTCTTTCCGGACGACCTTCCAGACGGAGCCAGGGCTGCGAGGGAAGCCCGGGTCCCAGGTGCCAGAGGGAAGCCGGTGCCGGCAGCCGGGGGAAGGAAGGCCTACTCTTGCACGAATTTCATGCATCAGGCCTCTAGTATATATATATATACATAGACAGTCCTCGGGTTACGTCGGACTCAATGTACATAGTTTCATGATTACGTCACTATCTCCCATCCTATCTAATAAAGAGGGAATATGCTAATTGACCCTCGTGCCGTCGCAAAGATGGTGATGCCCACAGCCAATAAGGAGGGGATATGCTAATTGATTGCCCCACCCTCAAAGATGGCGGCGCCTGGTCTCCTCAGCCCCCCAGCCGCCCAGGGCCGCCCGAGGCTCAGGTGACCAGGGCCAGCCGAGGCTTGGCTGCCGGCGGTGGCAGCAGCAGAGGTGTGATGGGGCGTCGCCTTCCCCTGATCGCCGGGTCGCCTCCCACCCCTGAGAACTCCCGGAATGTGAGAGGGGGCAGGCCGGGCTGAGGGACCCACCTCCAGTGCATGAATTTTCATGCACTGGGCTTCTAGTTTATTTATAAAAAAATAAAAAAGTTCCATCATTTCAACGTATGTGCATATGTGCTTTATGTTTTTTTATTATTTATTTACCACAAGTTAAGGTCAGGAATTGTTATCTTTCTTTTAAATTTTTTTCCTGTTTCACTTCATTACTGCTGTGTATGTGCTCCACGTGAGTGACGTAGGTGCTTACGTAGATGGGTTCTGACTTACGGTGAAAATTGCGTTACGTCGTCGCCGTAGGAACGGAGGGCCAGAGCCTGCCTCCTCCTGCCACACGGCTCAGAGGGGACGGGGCAGTGGTGGCCGAGCTCCCTGGGGTCACTCTTGGTCTCTCTGCAGTAAAGACGAGTCGGCCTACCCAGCAGGCCCCCTGACCGTGCTGGGAGTGGCGGTGGTGGTAGTGGGTTACACCTTGGCCCCCAAAGGTAAGGCGGTGGCCCTGCAGGGGTGGGGGCCGGTGGGCTTTGCGGGGGGTGAGCCCCTCACAGCACCTGCCGTGCGCGTCTCCCACAGGGACCCTGGACCAGATGGTGGACCAGGTGGCCCGGAGCCTCGCCTTCTTGCAGAAGCGGTTTCCGGACAATGAGTGGGTGTCGCCGCAGGTGTCCTTTGGCTGATGATGCTGGGGGGCTGGGGGGCTGGGGGGCACTGGGTTCAGCCATTCAGCCCCTTCGTGTAGCCCAGCTGCCCTCTGGCCCGTGGAGCAGAGGACAAGCAGCAATGCGGCCTCTGCTCTCGCCCTCCCAGGGGGATTTACCTGTGCGGACACTCGGCCGGGGCTCAGCTGGCCGCCATGATGCTCCTGGCGAACTGGACCGAGCGGGGAGTCACGCCCAACCTCAAAGGTTTCCATGGGGCCTGCAGCCTGGCCGGCAGCCTCCCCTCCCCTCCCCCACGGGGCCTGAGCTGGGGGTCTGCACTGGCTGCTGACCTGGGGGCTTTGAGTCTGTGAGCCGGGCCTGCTTGCTGCTTCTTGGTTTCCTATTCGGGTCCCTCCCCCTCTGTCTCCACCCGCCATCACCCCCGCCCCCCCCCACCGATCCTGGGCTGGCCCAGTCTTGCCCACGCAGCGCCTGCACAAGACCTGGTCTGGGTGGGTGGTCCCGCTGCCACGGGCCCTCTGGCGGTTCCTCCCTCCCAGCCTGCTTCCTGCTGAGTGGGGTCTACGACCTGGAGCCCATCCTGCACACCTCTGTGAACGCCCCTCTGCACCTGACCCCGTGAGTCCCCCCCTCCCCGCTGGCGGGAGCCCAGGAGGGGTGCAGGGTGAGGTAGGGAGGGTGTGAGGTGAATGTGAGGTTCCTCTCCTCCTGACCCCCCACCCCAACCCCCCCCCCCCCCCCCAGGGAGGGTGCTCGGAGGAACAGCCCACAGTGGCACCTGGAGGCGGCCTCCGCGAAGCCCAGGGGTCCAGCCTGCCCCGTGCTGGTGATCGTGGGCCAACACGACAGCCCCGAGTTCCACAGGCAGTCCAGGGAGTTTTACCAGGTACCCCAGCAGCCTGCCGTGGGCTGGAGGTCGAGGGTCATGCAGTCTCCTATCCTGCCCTGTATTTCACCCCAATGGCCCCAGACCATCCATCGCCAATTCGCCGATTCGGCAGATGCGTGGTGAGCACCTGCTCTGCCAGGCACGGGGTGAGAGCCCCCCTCTCCTCTCCCGCGCCACAAGCTCCCCTGCTCCGTCCTCCCACCAGACCCTGTGCCGAGCGGGGTGGCGAGCTTCCTACGAAGACCTCCAGGACGTGGATCACTTTGAGATGGTCTGGAAGCTGACCCAGCAGGACTACGCACTCATCCAGGTGGGGCGCGTCCCTTCCCGGGGGGTGGGGGTGGGGGGGTGCGTGGCCCCTGCCCCTGCCGTAGCCCCTACGTGTGAGTGGAGTGGGGAGCGCAGAGCAGCTGCCGGCTGGTTGTCGCCCAGGAGGCTGGGAGACCTGGCGAGAGGAATCACATTGCCTCCTTCACTTAATTTTCTTTTCTAAAAAAAAAAATATTTTTAATTGATTTCCGAGAGGAAGGGAGAGAGAGAGAGAGAAACATCAGTGATTGAGAGAGAATTATGGATTGGCTGCCTCTTGCACGCCCGCTACTGGGCATCGAGGCTACAACCCAGGCATGTGTCCCGACTGGAATCGAACCGTGACCTCCTAGTTCATAGGTCAATGCTCAACCACTGAGCCACACCAGCTGGGCTTAATTTTATTTTCCAGTTAGAGTTGCATTCAATATTACTTTATATTAGTTTCAGGTGTACAGCATAGTGGTTAGACAAGAATATACTTTACAAAGTGATCCCCCTGTTAAATTTTATAATTTTTACATATCCCGAAATAATGTTTTTGGATTTCTTTTCAATGGTTTACAAACAGAAAGCCTTTATTGGCCCGTGGGTCACACCCGGGGGTAAGTCGGCTTGGGGTGGGAGCCTCATTAGCACATTTCCGATGGGAGGTGGGGACCGGCGCCGAGGTCGCGTCTCTGCTCACTCAGCAGCCCTCTCCCTCATCACGTTTCTCCCGAGCGCGCCTCCCGAGCCTCTCCCGTGCGAGGGCCGTGTCTTTTCCTCCTGCTGCAGATTATTTTGAAAACAATCTTCCAAGAGTCCTGATGGGCCCCAGGCCCCAGCCAGCGTGCACCCGACCTGCGAGTCTTCTGCAAAGGGCCAGACCGCTCCCCACAACCAGCCTCCGCTTCCTGGGGGCCCTGTAGCCTCCATATGTCCACCTGCCCCGGCACGAGCCCAGGCTTCCCCCTGCTCTGAGCAGGATCCCCGTCTCCGTGGCCGCGCCCTGGTCGGAATCAAGCCGCTGCAGGGACAGGCCAGCCCCGGGCAACGCTGCGTGAGGCCAAGTCTGAGCCCACCGCCTGCGGAGAAAGGAGACAGAAACGACAGCTCGACCTTTCATGCCCGGACACACACCTTTCGAAAAGAATAGTCTTTCGTGACATGTAAAAGTGATACAAAATTCAAGTGTCCGTACCCATAAGTAAAGTTTTATTGGCACCCAGCTATGTTCATTCATCTACGAATTGTCCGTGGCGGTGTCTGAGCTACAAGGGCAGAGTTGGGTGGGGTCAGAGACTGGACGGCCCCCAGAGCTAAACTAAGTACCATCTGGCTCTTTTCAGAAAAGTTTGCTGCCCCTTTTGCAAGCGATTCCCACACCGCGTCTGCCTTTTGCTTCACTCTTTGTCCACTCTGTCCTGGGCTCCACCCGACATTTGGGTCTGCCCTGAAAACCCTGGAATGTTAGCCTCGGGATAACCCCTTGACCCTGACAGGACAGTGACACCCACAGGTGGACAAGCTTCTGCTGCCCTCCCACCCCCCACCTCCACCCCAGGGGAGTGTGCAGTCCCCTGGGAGCCAGCTGTCACCCACTGCACCCCACCACCTCTCTGCCCCACTCTGAATAGCTTGCAGTTCAAGAATGATTGATTAACTCTGGCCGGTGGCGCTCAATGGTTAGAGTGCATTAAAATTTTAAATTCACATTTGACCTAAAAATCCACTTTTAGAAATCTAGCCCCTGGAAGCAAAAGTACCAGAACACAAAGATATTCATACAAAGTGTTTACTGCAGTATCCTATATAATAAAAGGCTAATGTGCGCCCTGACTGGTTTGGCTCAGTGGATAGAGCGCCTGTCTGCGGACTGAAAGGTCCCAGGTTCGATTCCAGTCAAGGGCATGTACCTGGGTTGCAGGCATGGCCCCAGTGGGTGGTGTGCAGGAGGCAGCTGATCAATGTTTCTAACTCTCTACCTCTCTCCCTTCCTCTCTGTAAAAAATCAATTAAGAAATATATATATATATTTTAAAAGGCTAATATGCAAATTGTCCCCTTGGGAGTTTGACTGCTCACTCTGACGTGCGCTGACCACCAGGGGGCGGCACAGAATGAAGGAAGGCCCCGGCCTGCAGCCGGCAGCTGGGGAAGGAAGGCCCCAATCAGCCCTGAGGACCAGCCAGGCCTAGGGACCCTACCCTGCACAATTTCCTGCACCGAGCCTCTAGTTATTTATAATGGTACAGAATTAGCAACCTGAGGGCCCGTCATAGGGGCCTGACTGAATAAGTATCTGTGCTGCAGCATGGACCGCTGTGGACCTGGAGGGATGTCTGGTTCCGGAGGGATTCTGATAGAAAGGCCGGAACCAGCTCCCAGGGTCCATTTCGAGACTTCCAAGAAGCCGCAGTGAAAAGACGTGGTAAGAGCCGAGTTCATAGCTCCCTGAGCCAGGGCGGAGGCGGAGCCCTGGATTTCACCTGGGACATATTTTCCCTGGAGGATGCGCGGCCTCAGCACACATTCCAACTCAGCTGGCTCGGGGGCAGGGGGAGCTGGCACTAGGGGGCCCCAGGAGTGGGGCGCCCACAAGGACAACCGGAGTTTGCAGGGTGAAAGGGCTTAATACAGATGTACTCGACCGGCGCCTCCTTAAATCCATTACGAGGACTGCAGCCCACCTCAGCTCCCCTTGCACCATTCTGCTAAGCCTGCAAGCGGCAAACGCGGGACCGAGGTCGCTAGGTGCACGGGGCGCAGAAGCCCAGCCGTGCAAAGGGAGGACTACAACTCCCAGCATGCCCCGCGCACTCCCAGAAGGCCGCGAGGGCCGCTTCCGAGCTGGGCGCTCCCGACAGGCCTCGCGGCCGCCGCCAACCGCTCGATTTGAATCGCGGCACCGCTCGGGGTGGCGGTGGGATGGGTGCCCCGTCGTTGCCCGCGGCCTGGCAGCTCTACCTCAAGGACCACCGCGTTTCCACGTTCAAGAACTGGCCCTTCCTGGAGGGCTGCGCCTGCACCCCGGAACGGGTGAGACGGGGGGCCCGGGGTCCCAGGCCCGTCCCACCGGGCCCAGGCCTGCCGTCCCCTCCCGCGGGCTCGGCCCCCCTCTGGGCTCTCGGGGTGTCCCCCCCCGCGGGCTCGGCCCCCCTCTGGGCTCCCGGGGTGTCCCCCCCGCGGGCTCGGCGCCCCTCTGGGCTCTCGGGGTGTCCCCCCCGCGGGCTCGGACCCCCTCTGGGCTCCCGGGGTGTCCCCCCCCGCGGGCTCGGCCCCCCTCTGGGCTCCCGGAGGGCACGCGCCGCGGTCCGAGCCTGCCTTCCCTTGCAGATGGCCGCGGCCGGCTTCATCCACTGCCCCACCGAGAACGAGCCCGACCTGGCCCAGTGCTTCTTCTGCTTCAAGGAGCTGGAAGGCTGGGAGCCGGACGACGACCCCCTGTAAGTGCCGCCTGCCTGCCCCTCCGCTCTGCGCGGAGCTGGGCAAACCGCATGTCCAGGGAGGACGCGTGGGGCGGGAGCGGTTCCGGCCTCATTTTGCGCCCAAGCCGCTGTTGCAAGTGGACGAACCTCAGCGCCTCGTGCCGCTTCCGCCTCACAGCCTGATGGGGCCAGTGCCCCGCGGTGCGTGTTGAAGAGGCTCCTTCCTGTCGGTCCCCGAGGCCTTGGAGGTTGGACAGAACCTGGGAGCAGCTGCTGTTGTGACCAGGGGTGCCCAGGTGCCTTTCTGGTTTCAGAGTTTTTTTAAAAATATATTTCATTGATTTTTTTTTTTTTTTTTACAGAGAGGAAGGGAGAGGGATAGAGAGTTAGAAACATCCGTGAGAGAGAAACATCGATCAGCTGCCTCCTCCACACCCCCTGCTGGGGATGTGCCCGCAACCAAGGTACATGCCCTTGACGGGAATGGAACCTGGGACCCTTCAGTCCACAGGCTGACGCTCTAGCCACTGAGCCAAACCAGTCAGGGCAAGAGCTTGTTTGTTTTAAATATGTTTTTATTGATTTTAGAGAGGAAGGGAGAGGGAGAGAGAGAGAGAGAGAGAGAGAGAAGCATCAATGATGAGAGAGAATCAAGCCTGCAACCCAGGCATGTGCCCTTGACTGGAATCGAACCCAGAGCCCTTCGGTCCACAGGCCCACGCTGTGTCCACTGAGCCAAACCAGCTAGGGCTTGTTTCAGTTTCAAACCTCAAGCCTTATTGTGCTACAGTTCACACACCAGCAACCAGCCTTCCAGAGGGGCTCGGGCCCTGCTGGGTTCGCTCTGTAGGGGACGGACCCTGTGTCTGCATTCAGGGCCCGCAGTGTCTTCTGCCGGGCAGTGCCCGCGCTCTCCTTCCCCGCAGAGTCGCCTGTTTCCACCACTTCCCCTCCCGTAGAGAACGAGCCCAGTTGTCTCTTGTTGGCCAGGGAATGTGTTTGCGGTCGCGACCCGGTGTTGACGGGATGGCGTGGCGGGCACACCAGGAGCCCCTGGGCAAGGCCAGTGTGTTCTGGGGAGTGGGTCTCCTACGCGCGATGATGCTTTCATGTCCTCGTCACTGTGGGCTGACCCTCTGGACTTCTGTGCTGTGTGTTCGTTCGCAGGGTTCTGGCTCGGTGCTGGGCGCTCCGCCGCCTGCTTCCCCACGCAGACGTGATGGTGCGCGGCCCAGCGCTTCCCTGGAGAAGCCTGGCCCGCGGGCCTTATTCCAAACCAGTAGATTATGTGACAGTTCCCAGGGTATGAGGCTGCTTCACAGCATCCCTAGAGGCCCTGAGCCTGTTTGGCTCAGTGGATAGAGGGCACCAGCCCAGACTGAAGGGCCACAGATTCCATTCCGGTCAGAGGCACATCCCTCCATTGCAGTCTCGGGTGAGGATTAAAACAAAAAATACCTTGAGGGTTTTAGAGGGATCTGGACTCACGTAGCACTTCCTACTAACTGCTCAGGGCTCCAGGTAAACTCCATCGGGGAGGGGCGGGAGGGGGCGTCCACAGAGGGAAGGCGCTGCGCTGAGCCGCGTGGGGAAGTGGCCGGGGACCTAGTCCTGGTTCCGTCTACTTGGGACGTCACTCTGCTCTCCAGCGAGCAGGGCGTCTGGAGACGGAGCGGTGGGAGGCTGTAGCGATGAGCTGTGGCCTCTGCCTCCACCACCTCATTGACCTGCTTCTGTGTCGCTCCTCTAGGGAGGAACACAAGAAGCATTCGTCGGGCTGTGCCTTCCTTTCTGTCAAGAAGCAGTTCGAGGAGCTGACCCTCGGTGAATTCCTGAAACTGGACAAAGAAAGAGCCAAGAACAAAGTGGTACGTGTGATGGGTGAGAGCCCAAGCCGGCCTGCTGGGCGTCCGCAACGCCGAGCCCTCCAGCCCCACACCCTCTCGGCAGCGCGTCTGTGAGATGGCGTCTCTGTTCTTGTTTCCACAACCGTTTACAGATGTAAAGCCCATTAGCCCGGTGGCTGCACAGAAACAGGCCTGGGCTGGTGGGTGGCCGCAGGCTGAAGGTGGCCGGCGGCTCTAGGTGACAGACCAGCCTTGTTTATCGTTAGGGGACAGTCGTTAGGGGACAGGCGAGAGAAAGCTGTGCCTGAGCAGACGGGAGGAAGACTGGGGTGGTCGGTGAGGCTGAAGGCGACTATAGACACCCAGAAAGGCAGTGCTGGGGCCTGTTGTGGAGGTGACAGCACTGCCCAGCAGGAAGCCACCAGGGGGCGCTGTCGGCACTGGCGGGTGGGCGGCATTTATTGGGCATCGGGTGTTTGTTCTCCCGTCACACAGAACACTTCCAGTGATGCATGAGGTTTTATGTCTCTGTTTGGTCATAAACGGTATGAGCTTCTATAAGGGGTGGCCACTGCCACCCAGTGTATTTCCTTCCAGGTCATTTAAAATTTACATATTTTAAAGAGGGATGGAAAGTTGTTGTTTTTTTTTTTTTTAATATATTTTATTGATTTTTTACAGAGAGGAAGGGAAATGGATAGAGAGCTAGAAACATCGATGAGAGAGAAACATCGATCAGCTGCCTCTTGCACACTCCCTACTGGGGATGTGCCCGCAACCAAGGTACATGCCCTTGACCGGAATCGAACCCGGGACCCTTCAGTCCGCAGGCCGACACTCTATCCACTGAGCCAAACTGGCTAGGGCGAGGGATGGAAAGTTTAAGCTAAGCCTCGGCCCTCAAGTCTGTGATGTCCTAGGTCTGTGGCTGGCAAACTGCGGCTCGCAAGCCACATGCGGTTCTTTGGCCCCTTGAGTGTGGCTCTTCCACAAAATACCGGCTCCTCCACAAAATACTGACTTCTGCGCATGGGCCACGAAGTTTCAATCGCCCTGTACGTGTGCGCCGCACGTGGGCTGGCTCCCTAAGGCTCATCTGTTTTGTAGGCTATTTCAGCCCAGGTGTGCAGTCTGTTAGGTGAGTGCACCACACAGGGCCGGGCAGTCGTTCATCAGACGTTTTATTGAGAACCAGAGGACACGCTGTGCTGTGCTGCACCCATGCGGGCGGCGGGGCGGGTGCCGTGCTGTGCTGTGCTGCACCGATGCGGGCGGCGGGGCGGGTGCTGTGCTGCACCGATGCGGGCGGCGGGGCGGGTGCTGTGCTGCACCGATGCGGGCGGCGGGGCGGGTGCTGTGCTGCACCCATGCGGGCGGCGGGGCGGGTGCCGTGCTGTGCTGCACCGATGCGGGCGGCGGGGAGGGTGCTGGTGGTGCTGTGCGTCTGGACCCGGTTAAATGAGGTGCCGCTGCCGGTGGGTGGACAGGTCACTGCGAGGCCAGCCCACGACAGCCCTGTGTGTGCATTGCTGCCCCCGCCTTTTGGGGGAAGTGAAGTGAGGCAGAGCCGGTGTGAACAAGCCCGGGGAGAGTGAACTTCAGACGGGAGCACCCGGAGCAACTGCTTCTCTTTGGACTCGGGTTCCTAAACCTGGGGGCAGGCGGGAGCTGCCGCACAGGTTGCTCGGCCAGTTTCACTGTTTCTCACAGGAGGCTCTTGTTTCTTCAACCCCTTTGGTAGGAAGCGTGTGCGTGACGGTGCTGGCCTCCGTGTGGTGGTGCCGACATGGCATCTGTGTGCACAGGGTCTGCAAGGGCTCAGGCGCGGGTCCCTTACCAGGCTCACCACTGGCCATTTTCTCTTGTTCTTGTCAATGTATTATTTTTAAAATCAAATTTTCTTTTAAAAAAATGTTTATTATTACTATTTTTTAATCTTTACTCAAGGATATGTTTTCACTGATTTCAGAGAGAGAAAAGAAGGGAGAGGGAGAGGGAAACATCGATGGGTTGCCTCCTGAACGCACCCAGATCGGGGTTTGAACCTGAAACCAGGGTATGTCCCCACTGGGAATCAAACCTGCGATCTTTTGGTGCAAGGACAGATGGCACTCCAACCAACTGAGCCACACAGGCCAGGGCAAAATTAAATTTTCTTTTAATTTTAAAGTAAGTAAGCCACATGGCTGGTGTGGCCCAGTGAGTTGGGGCATCGTCCTGTACAGCAGAAGATGAGGGCACATGCTCAGGCTTCGGGTTGGATCCAGGGCGGGGGAGTTCGGGAGGCAGCCAATGATGTGTTTCTCTCTTTCTCTCCCTCTCTCTTTTTTTCTCTCTCCCTCTCTAAAGTTCATTTTTTTAAAAAGTACATATTGAAAGTAATTTTTAAATGTTAGAGTTTGTTCTTTAATGTGACAAATCAAGGAGAATAAAAATTAAGGTAGGGCAGCCCTAGCTGGTTTGGCTCAGTGGGTAGAGCGTGGGCCTGCGGACTGAAAGGTCCCGGGTTCAGTTCTGGTCAGGGCACATGCCTGGGTTGCGGGCTCGATCCCCAGTAGGGGGCATGCAGGAGGCAGCCAGTCAATGATTCTCTTTCATCATTGATGCTTCTCTCTCTCTCCCTTCTTCTCTGAAATCAATAAATATATATTTTTTAAAATTAAGGTGGGGCAGGCGGTCCCTGGGTGCTAATGTGGTTGTCACTTGCTCTCCGGAGGGAGCGCTGAGCAGGCGGAAGGCTGGAAGCTAGCCCTGGGCGGCGGGAGGCGGAGGTGCTGTGTTCGGAGGAAGCTAGTGTTCGACAGGGCCCTTCGCCCAGACGAGAGGAGGCTCTGCCAGGCTCGCGGGGCAGCCCGACCGGTGCTGCTCGGACCCGTCTCGCTGACCTCAGCCACACGGTGTGATTGGGAAGCTGCTGTTTCGCTCTCCTGAGTCTGTTCTTTATTTCCAGGCAAAGGAAGCCAACCACAAGCAGAAAGAGTTTGAAGAAATCGCAAAGAAAGTCCGCAGTGCCATCGAGCAGCTGGCAGCCATGGAGTGAGGCCCCGCGCGCTCCTGGTCCCGCGGAGGGTGTCGTCGCCAAGGCTCGGTCCCCAGTGTCGCCGCTGCCTGTGGGCCGTGGCAGTGACCTAGGAAAGGAGGCACTGACCGTGTGGAGTGAGAACTTAAGCCGCCGTGTTTTCTCGTGAAAGTGGGGCCACGGCGTCCTGTCTGCGCCTGGCGTTGCTGAGGGCCACGCTGATTCTCTTTCTTTGGTTGCCACGGCTTATGGATCCTGGAGGTGCTGGGGGGGGGGGAGGGGGGGAGAGAACAGGTGTGGGCACGTGGGCTTCCGGCTCACAGCCTGAGATTTATACGAGCGCATCATAGGTCTTTGCTGCTGGACGAGTAGAGGATGAAGGATGCCAGTTCACGTGCTTTTGCATCATTAAGCCTAAGCTATGGCGTGCATTTCCGTGTCCCAGTGCTCTATTCTCTCCCTTCGCGAGTCCTGTGACCCCTCACCTGCCAGGCCTGGCTGTGCTGTGTGTGTTCGGGGTCTCCCCACCTGGTCATCAGGACCTTCAAGGCTGCAGAGGGACTGTAGTGGAGCCCCGAGGGGCTGGGAGCCCCGAGTGGGTGGGAGGGACGCGAGGACTGGGTCTTGGGTAAAGCCAGCCTCTTGCTTTGAGGTTGGTTGAAGGTCCTCCCCTCTGATGGGCACATGACAAGGTTACATTTCCCCAAAACAGACAAGGAAAAGGTCCTCAGTGCCCGACCCTCTCCAGCCGGAGGAGTGCAGTGGGCTGTCCCTACCCTGCATGGCTCCACCCACGGCCGGGCGGGAGGAAACCCACGGAGCAGCTCCTGGCCTGGTCCGCTGTCCCCTTCCCTTGAGAGGGACCCACGTCACACCCTCGCCGCTGTGGGGATGACCCCTCCTTTCGCTGTTCATGCCCCTGTTGCCCAGAACCCGAGCCCCCAGTGGGCCACCTGGCAAGCGCCCCCCTCTCCAGGCCCTGGCCGCTGCAGAGCCAGCAGCAGCGATTTTGGGGGGTGGGGTGGAGAGGGGGTGTCAGGGAGTAGAGGGAGCCAGGAGGGGAGGGGAGTCGGGAGTTAATCGCTGGCACCCCTCCATGCCCCGGCTGGCCACCTCCCTGGGTGCACTGCTGGTGGCCGTGGTGGGCAGCGACTACTGGTACTTCCTGGAGGTGGTGGCAGCCCACAACCGCACAGGGCTCAGGCCGCTGTCTGTCTTCTAGAAGGGGCTGGGGGTGAGGTGGGAGCAGGTGGAGGTGGGAGGCAGATGTGGGGAGCTGAGGCTCACGAGTGGCTTCTCTCAGGGGGGGTCAGGTGAGCCTCCCACCCCTGCACCCCCATCAGGCAAAGCCAGGGCTGGGGGCAAGGGCCTGACACAGGGGCGGGCAGTAGGACGGCACCTGGGTCCCACACCGCAGTGGCTACGGCCCAGGCAGCAGGCGGGAGGGCTGCCCACTGCCGCCCTCAGCTCCCTCCTCACACACGGGGCCAGCCTGGGCGTGAGTGTGTGTATGTGACTAAGACTGTGAGCACGTGTCCATGTGTGAGTGTGCAGGTGACTGACTATAAGTGTGCAGAGGTGAGTGAGTGAGGTGTGTGTGTGTCTGTGAGAAGAGTGTGAGCCTCCCCACATCAGGGCCTCCCACCCCCACCTGCTCCTTCAGCCCCAGCCCCTTGAGGACAGACAGCTGGGCCCTGCCCTCCCTCTCCCCCTTCCCTCCCCCTCCCCCTCCCCTCCCTCGAGGCTGTGGCTGTGAATGAGTGTGAGAGACGGTGGCTTCCTCCGTGCGCCCAGGGAGGAAGGACCCAGCTTTTCATCCACCAAACAGACTTGTGCATATGTGCGCACACGTGTGTGTATGCAGGTGGGCCGTGTGTGCATATGTGGGTGGGCGTGCACATGGGGGAGTCAGCCCACATCACGTGCACCCTTTTCGGGTTCCAGCCTGTGAGTGCCCTAAGCCCGTCCTGAGCGCGCCATGTACGTCACATGAATCAAAGGTCCCGAGGGCCCAAGGCCAGCGCAGCCCCAGCTCCGGGAGCAGGAGAGGATCTGGCGGCCCCAGGGCGGTCCGCCCTCTGGCCCTGGCAGGCCCGCCCACCAGGCTGCATCCCTCCTGCTTCCTAGGGCGGAACAGCGCATCCCCTGGTCGGCCCCTTTGCCGTCAAGAACCTGGACGTCTCCGCCTCGGAGTGGGACCTCCTGTGTGAGTCCTGGGGTGCAGTCACCCCTCCTTCAGTCCCCGGAATTCACCAGCTGACCCACCGGGCCCACATGTATATGAAAACCACCCCCAACCAGCCTCGGCCCCTGCTCTCTGGTGGCTCCTGAGCGAGGGACCCAGCGCCCAGCCTACCTCGTGCCCTTTGGGTTTGCCTTTGTGTCTCCAATGGGCCACCTGGGGGCACGTGTCTGCTGCCCCAGAGCAGCCTGGGAGGTTGGGACGGTGCTAGGGAGCCCCTCACCCTGGGAGTCAGGAAGCCTTCGCCAGACAAGTAGCCACTGGGAGGGCCTGGTGGTTACCATGGGGACAGGCATCAGGGAGGCAGGTGGTCTAGCTCAGGCCAAGGCGGCCGGTGTCCTGTGAAGGTGACCTCCAGGCAGACAGGGCTCCAAGGCAGGCCCGGCCCCCCCACCCCAGCAGCACCCACTGAGCCATCCTGGTGGTCCTGCCCCTGAGCCTCATCCTTGTGTGCGGCTGGGCCTGCGGCCTCCTCAGTGCCCTGGCCCAGGCCGTCCCTCTGCTCCTCTTCACCGGCTGCTGCCTCTTGCTGGGGCGAGTGCGGGGCCGCAGGTCCTGGGATGGGGCTGGCTCTCCTGCTGCCGGCCCCAACCCCCTCTGGGCTGTGCTGACCCTGCCCACTGGGGGTTCAGCTGCAGCAGCAGTCACCCTGGGTGGCACCGGGGCCTTGACGGGCAGGGGATCTGGTTGTGGCCCAGAGTTAGGGTGTGGAGGCGTCATGAGAGAGGGGGGAAGGGCCTGAGACACGGGGGCTGGGAGGGCTTCCGAGAGCACTGAGGCTGAGCCAGAGGAGGCTGGGTGCACCCCGTGAAGTGGGGAGGGGTTGCTGGGAGGGACAGCAGCCTGAGGTGGGTCAGGGGAGTTTCAGGGCTCCAGCTGCAGGTGGGGTCACTGGCTGTGTGAGCCCGCTGGGGCTTGGGGGATATTAGGGTGCTGATGTGGGGCAGGGATGTGAGGGGACATGCACGGGGGGGGCATGGGGTGCTGTTTGCACAGGGCTTTGTGGGATGAGGTCCTGGGGTTGGAGGACTGAGCCCCCCCCTCCTGCAGGAAGGGCCAGCGCCCGGCAGACACGAGTGGTCACCTGCCCCTCCCCAGGCGCCCTGACGCTGGCGGGCTGTCAGCTGCTCGCACAGGGCCTTCACGGAGGCGCACCTGGCCTTCCCGGAGGAGGCCCGCCAGTATGGCGCCCGGCACATGCAGGATGTGGGCATCCGCTTTGGCTGGCCCCTTGCCCTGGCCTGGGGCTCAGTGGGGTCCTCCTGCTCGCGGCCGCCCGGCCCTCAGCCTGAGCTGGCGGCCTGCACTCTGTGGTCATCTAAGTCCCACCGGCAGGCCGACAGGGGAGAGGCTGGGTTTCCCACCCCATCCTGGGGCTGGGTCCTGGCTGGGAGGGGTCCTGGTCGGGCAGGGACGGGACAGGAATCAGGCTGCTCTTGCAGACGCGGGGCTCCCCTGCCCTGTGTAGGCCGTCCGTCCGTCAGCACTAACTGGTTGCCTCCTGCGGAGACGAGAAAGTGAGTCCCAAAGGAAGCAGGCGCCCAAGGGGGGAGTGTGGTGGAGTGGGGAGGGGTGCTCAGCGGCCCCTCTGCCATCGGTCCTGGTGGCCACCACTGCCCCGGTCCTAGGGGCCTGGGTCAGGTGGAGCAGCTGCCCGTTTGGGGGAGGAGGGAGTTGGAGAGAGAGGCAGGTGCGGCTGTTTATCCCATCCGCCAGTCGCCTAACAATACTAACCACTCACCCATTTCACAGATGGGGAGACTAAGGCCCGGCTCCCCGCAGAGCAAACGGCAGAGCCAGAGGCCCTCGCTGCTGGCGGGACTCGTGGGCCCCCCAGGCCTTGGTGGGGCAGGAGGGCCTGAGGGCCTGGGTCCGCGGTGCAGGCTGGCACTGGGTGAGGTGCACTCGGGCTCCTCCCTGGTTTTCGGGCCTGTCCTGTCCTTGTGTGGCTGCTCCTGAGGCCCTGGGGACCCTGACGACCCATCGCGGCTTCTGGGGCGAGTCTGCAATGTGCAGGGCCCGGTGGGCACCCGCACGGCAGGTGTGGACGTGGCAGGGGAAGGCGAAGGGGCTGCTTAGCACGCAGGGGCCAGGCTGCCAGGTGGCGGAGCCAGGGCTGGGTTGGGCCGCAGGTGTATTGAGTGGAGGCTGTGGGGCGAATTGGTTCCCGGGCCACAGGCACAGAAGAGGCCGCTTGGAGGGCCGGACGGGAGATGGGCGGCCGGCCCACACCGGGCCGCGAGGTCAGAGGACTGAGACACGCTCCCTTTCCTGGAGGTGGAGAAGTCGGGGTACCGAGGAGAAGGTCCCAGGGACTGTGCGGTAGGAGAAGCCCCAAGCCGCCCCGTTCTAGGGCTTCCTGAGTCGGGTGTGTGCTGGGGGGACGGCGGCCTCTCTTGCCTTGGTCTCCCCTCCCCGTCTCCCCTGTTGCTGTAGAGGTTACAGGAAGCTCCGGGGCACGGGGCTGGGCCAAACGGGGGGGAGGGGGCTGAGGGGCTCCGTCCTGTGGCTGAGTTAGCATTACACTCCCTGTAGCAGCCCTGCCGCCTGCCGTGTAGTCCTGGATGAGTCAGCTTGAGCAGGTGCAAATTGCCTTTTCTCTCTCAAGTTCCCAGGCCCTAGTGGTGTGCTCAGTGGTTAGAGCGCTGGCCTTTAGACTACAGTGTCCTGGGTTTGATTCCGGTCAAGGGCACGTACCTCGTTGCAGGCTTGATTCCCAGTCCTGGTCATGTTTCTCTGTCTCTCCCCCTCTCTAAAAATCAATGGAAAAATATCCTCAGGTGAGGATTCACCTAAAAACAAAAAAGTTTTCAGAATAGATAACGAGCACCTGTGGCTCACAAGCAGCGCAAGGGCCGCGGCACCGTCACAGCCGTGTGCGTGCGTGCGTGCCCACCCATCCAGAGACCTCGTCTGCAAACACAAGCTCCTTATTCCAGGTGGGCACAGGCGGGCTATGGGGGGGACCCGGGGGAGTGTCCCCCTGTCAGATCCAGGGCCTGGCTTTGGGGCAGGTCTCTCGCTTCTGAGGCCTCACTTCTGCCTCCCCTCGGCCCCCGCTGCTGTGGGTGTTCTCCAGGCCAATGAGCTCCCACTCCCGTGGCAGGGGCTCCCGACGCCCCGTGTGACTGACCATCCTCTCCAGCTCGGCCAGGTCCAGGGGCAGGTCCAGGAGGGGGTGCAAGTGTGTGCCGGCCACCTGCAGGGGTGTGGGCGGGGCATGGACGGGCAGGTCCAGGGACCGCCTTACTCGGTCCTGAATGCTCCTCCCCTGCTCCGGTTGTGGAGCCTTTCCCGAGCTGTGGACATGGGCACAGACATCCCAGCTATGGAGGCGGACGAAAGGACCCCCTCTGTCCCCCCCCCCCCCCCCCCCCCCCCCACTTCTGAGAGAGTGTTTGCTGCGCACCCAGTGCTCGGAGCGCCCACTAGAGTGCAGCAGGGCACCGAGCTCCGCGTGTCTGAGCGGCTGGCCTGAGCCTCGGCTGCCCCGGTGTGGTCAACCTGGGAACGGCTCTCCTCGCTACCAAAGAGCCCGGCGCAGGTCCCAGCCCCGCGCCTGGGAGGCCGGTTCCCACAGGAGCGCTGAGCGCCCTGCACGGGGCCCCGGCTGCTCACAGGTGTGGAGGTGACACTCCTGTCCGAGGGACACATCCCTGAGAGACACAGGTGGGGACAGTGTTGGCACAGAGTCCAAGGGGACCCTCTGCCCCACCCAGCTGGCCAGGCTGAGCTCCAGGCCACAGCTGACTCCCAAGTGCCTTCTGCCAATTAGGGCACAGCGTCCCTCAAGATACCACACTGTCCTGTGCCGGGAGGCGGTCCCACTAAACCACAGAGCCCAGGACAGCCATCCCGCGAATCGCCGGGCCTTGCATAGCTTGCACCCCTGTGCCTGAGGCCCACCTACAGGGCGTCTCCTGCTCCCAGGGGGACCAGCAGCTGGGGCACAGGCATCAGCTGGGCCCCAGCAGGAAACAGAGGGCACAGGGGCACTGGCAAACAGGAGAGTTTAAAAAGGGACTGTCTGCGGCTGGCATGGGTGGGTGGGCTCCATGGAGGTCTGCTCACCCCAGCAGCTGGCAGCCTTTTTCTGCAGCTCGGAGGGAAGGAATGGGGTGGGGGGAGGCAAAGAGGCTCCACCAACAATGGCTCTCGCCCAGAGCCACTCTGCTAAGTGCTCCCCTTGGGGTACAACCCTGAGCCCCGTGCCCAGAGCAGGAACCGTGCCTGGGACTGTGCTGAGTGACGAGCTGGACCGGGGCCCCAGTCTGCCAGCTACACAGTCTGTGGTCTTAGTGACCAGGTTCCCAGGTCCGGGGGCCCCTCATCTACCCTCTGCTTCCCACCTCCTCCTGGGCCATGGCCCCCCCGACATTGAAACTCTGTGGTTTGAACCCCCTGACCCACCCAGACCTCACACCTGTCTCACTTCCTTTCCCATCAGCCCCTGCAGGTGGGGCCCTGCGGTTTCTCTGCTGACTTCCTCTCCCAGAACAGAAGGGCTGGAGCCACAGAAGGGGAGACTGGGGGGCTGGGGGCGGGGCTCCTGGCTCCTCTCTCCTGTGGCATCGAGTCTGAAGCCGTGAGCATAGCATTCAAAGCTGGTGGGACCTGTCTCTGCTTTGCCCTCTGGGCTAGGGTGCTCCCCCCCGCCCCCCAGCCAGCCACATTCCCCACCGTATCCTGAACTCCTCTCTCACCACCATGCTTCTGCTTCTGCAGTTTCCCGCCCAGTGAGCCAGCATTTCCTTCCCGCTGTCCCAGCCCCCCCCCCCCCCCCCCCAGGTCCCAAGGCGCCTGTGGACGCCGGCAAGCCCAGCACCTCCCCCGCGGGTGGCTGGCAGCGACTGTTTATGCATGAGGCTGCCTGCTGAGCAGTGGGCTCAGCATCTTTGAAGTTCCAGGCAGCAGTGGGTGTCGGCTGGGTGCCTGATCAGCCCCAGTCACCACCTGACCCCACAGGCAGGTCCTCGGGGCTCCAGTGGCAACTCTGTGGCTTGTGGCTGGCACAGCTGAGGGTGGCACACACCTGGCGGCTGCAGTGGTTCCCTGTGGCAGCAGCTGAGGTGATTCGAACTTTTTCCTCGGGGTGCAGCCTGCAGAACCCTCTTTGCTGTTAGTTTACTGTTTGTCTTCATGGGGAAGGCGGTGGGTACAGGACAAGAGCTATAGGCTTTAGAGTGAGAAGGCCTGGGGTCAAATCCTACTTTGCCACTTACGAGGGATGGGACCTTGAGCCCCTCACTTAGCGTCTCAGAGCCCCTCAGCAAAATGGGGTAACGCCCACCTCATTGGGTGCGTGGGGACACCTTGTGCACAGAGATCACCTGGGGACGCTGCTAACGTGCAGATTCTGGCTCAGCAGGTCCGGTGTGGGCCCGAGAAGCCGAGTTTCTACCACACCTGCAGGTGATGGGCCCGACTGAGCTGCAGGGACGAGAGCGCAAAGCCTCGCCTGCCTGCAGCGGGGTCGCCACCCTGTGCGCCCCAGGCCGCCTCTCCCGCCAGCACCACGGACAGCGCACGGGGGTCGCTGTGACGACCCCATAGGTCCTGGCCTCGGGCCAGGCTCACCAGGGACGGTGGGGGCCATAGTCGTCGCCCCGTATGAGCGCCTCGACCTCATTGCGCCTCCCGCCCGGCCCGGGCGTGGTCACCGTGTGGCTCTGCAGGTCCACCACGTGCGCGGACCCCCGCCCGGCTCCCCGCAACCTGCAGGCCCCTCGTCAATGGGCCGCGGCCCGGGTCAGTCCACGAAGCCTGGCGGGGGCAGCGCCCGACCCCTCCCCGACTTTCCCGGGCCAGGGCGACCGGGAACGTCGGGGTCAGCGCCGTAGGACTTCACAGATTTCCGATGCCGCTGACCTGGGCCAAAGGTGAACACCATGGCATGCCGGGAGTTGTAGTTCGGACTCACTCGCTGCAGGCATCGCGCGAGCCTGAATGGAGGGCCGCGCGGCGTGCTGGGAGTTGTAGTTCGGGCTTGGTCGCGGCGGGGTGGGGCTGGGAGACCCTGGGATGCAGCGGAGGGAAGGTTGTGCTACGAGGCAAGGCAGACTTTCCTAATGCGGACGCCCTGCGGCTCCTGCCGCTTCCCGGAGCGCAGTGAGGCCCCCCCCCCCCCAGCCCTGGGAGACAAGTACCGCCATCCTGGCCTTGCAGGTGGGGACACTGGGACACCGGGAGCTAAGGACCGAGCCTGAGGCCACTTGCTGAGGAAGCGGCCATCTGGCCGTCTTCAGAGTCCAGCTCTGAGCCACCGTGTTACGTTGTCTGAAAAGCAGCTTCGCACCCTTTATGTTTTCAGGACAGACTTGTTGCGCGCCTGCGCCTGCCTCTGTCCAGGTGCCAGGACACGGTGATGGTGCAGCCAGGCTGAGCGTCTGGCCTCATGGGCATAAGGGGGAGTAGAGTCAGGTGTGGGTGAAGGGCACCGACCCACGCAGGGGGGACAGGCCTCCTTCTGAAAGCCCAGGCCCACGCGGCGGCTCCTTTTCCTGCAGTTCGAGCCATAGCTGTCCCCATGGGAGGAAGTCAGCCCCAGAGGGTGCAGCCCCGGGCAGGGCACCCCTCAGCAAAGCTGACCCTCATCCTTCATTGAGCCCAGACCTTCGTCAGAGCTCCAGGTCAGCCTGGGGACAGGAGAGCCAGCACCTGCCCTCGGAGCGCAGCCCTGGGGTGGGATCAGGAGGGAGGGTGTCCCTGGGGAAGCTGAACGGCAGGCTCCCTGGGCTGAGTGTGGCAGGCAGAGCAGGGCGTTAATTGCACGAAGGCATAGGGAACAGCTACAGGCGGAGGGAACAGCATGGGCAAAGGCTTGGGGCAGGAGGCCCAAAAGGCTAGCCAGCTGGAGGAGCGAGCAGGGTCTGGCGGCCTCCTGGAGCTCCCAGCCTCTCGCCCATTCCTGGCAGGGTCATTCTGAAAGGGCGGAAATCCCAGGCCCGGTAGGACCTGTGACCCCGAGGACCCCCGTCTAAACCAAGGGCTCTCTGTGCCCCTCTGCCCTGACCGGAACCCCCCACAGAATCCAGGCCCGTAGAAAACAAGCCCCTTATCTCAGTCTGGCTCCAGCCCTTCTGCTGGGAAGTGGGGGGCGGGGAGCAGAGCCTTTGTGGGAAGGAAGGGAGGGGTGGGGGCAGTGGTGGGGGCTCTCAGGGGCGTGGGGAGACGGGGACGACAGCTGGGCCCACTGGCACCTCTCAGCCACGGCAGAGGCCCAGGCCCGTCACAGTTTGCACAGCCTCCCTGTTACTCCTCACGGCAGCCTGGGGGAGGGGGCTGGGCAGGAGGTTTAGGGCATCTGAGAATGCCACCAAGGTGACACAGCCAGTCCCCAAACCAGGCCTTTCTCCTCCCACAACCAAGCTGTCTCCCCAGAGAGCTGACCCCTCCTGGGGGAAGCGGGGGGCGGGTGTGTGTGTGTGTGTGTGTGTGTGCCCACAGAGATCCCTTCTGTCCGTGACCACTGGTCACGTTTTACCTAGTCCCAGGATACTGGGCCAGGCCTGCCTCGCCCCCGTGTCTTCCCCAGTGTCGGTGAGGAGGGAGCAGGAGGTTGGAGAAAGGCGGGGTGCTCCCCGCAGCTATGAGCCTTGTTTCCAAGACCTTGTCATGAGCAAGACCTTCTGACCAAGGCTTATTCTCAGGGTTGTCCAGGCTTGTGCGTATGTATATGTGTGTTTTTTGTATGTATGTGAATATGTGTATGTGTGTACACATGTATTGTGTGTGTGTGCATGCAGGTCAGTGCATTTGTGTGCACATATGCATATAACTTGTTTACCTGTGCGCACACATGTGCAGCTGTCTATACAAGCATGTGCGAGAGTTGCTGTGTACTAGTACATGTGCTTATAGTGGGTAGGTGGGCTGTGTGTGTGTGTGTGTGTCCCCGTGTGTGAGTCCTGTGGTAGCTGGGGACGGTCCACAGCTCCCGGGAGGGGATGAGAAACCAGAAGTCCCTTGTTTGCACAGGTCACTGAGCTGACCCCTTCCCTCCTCTTCTCAAAAAGGAGAGTCCAGCTCCCTCGCTAGACCCCACCCCGCAGGTCACCGGGTCATCCCCAGCCCACGCATCAGCTGCCCCCTACTCCCCCACGGCCACCACCCTGGGCCAGGCCGCCTTGGGCTCCTGCGCCCCCGGCCAGGGTGCGGCTCCTTCTACCTCCCACCCCGCCCGCATCCCCATGCTCACACCACACCGGGGCCCAGCGAGGCAGCTCCCCCAGCTCTGGCCTCTCGCACCCCCAGATCTGTGCACCTGCCGCCTCCTGCCCGGAGAGCTCCCACCCACGGCAGGTGTCCCTGCTCTCAGCTGAGACGCCCCTTTTCCCGGAGGCCCCGGAACGCAGCCCAGCAGGGCACGGAGGTGGCCTCCTCTGGGCACCTAGCCGCTCGCTGCCCCCGGGGTCCGGGCAGCGCCGGAGGCTCTGGGCCTTGGGAGTGTTGTGTGCCCAGCCCACAGGACCGGGTGATGCCAGCGAGTGACTGGCGAGGTGGGGACTCCGGGCCCCGGCCAGCATGGACGCCACTGCGGGAGGAAGGGGCGATGTGGGGGGTCGTGTCCCTGAGCGGGCAGCCAGGAGTGGATGAGGAACAGATGCCGGGCCTGCCTCAGCTTTTCCGGAGGGAGGTCTGGGGTCCCCACCATGGCCCTTCCTGGCCTTTCTGAGACATCTCCTTGCCGCTCCCCAGAGCGGTGGGAGGGCCCTGGGCAGGCTTGTGGGGGAGCAACCATGACTCCTGGGGCCGCCTCACACGGTCCCCCACCCAGCCTCGCTGGCACCCTTCCAGGCGCAGGCTCTGGGTGTGGGCTCACACGCAGGAGCGAGCGGAGTTCAGCGCATATTCCTGTAACGCCGGGCCTCTGGCAGGAAGTGAGCGGCGGGAGGCCGCTGCTGGGAACCTGTGCGGCCCGAGGAGATAAAGCGAGGCAGCAGATTGGAGCTGCAGATAGCGCCCGGGGCCTGGTAAACAGGGTGGGGGTTAATGTCTTTCCCAACCGGCTCCTGGCCCGGAGCCCGCAGATCTATAGGGCGCTGGCCCGGGGCCAGGCCCCACAGCCCGGAGTCCAGCGAGCTGTTTGCACCATCATCGCCCCAGACTGGGGGTGGCGAGGGAGAGAGAGCTGGTCCGGGGGCCTGGCTGGGCACAGCGGTGGGCACGCACTTGGCCCCTGGGCGGGGGGGCTGCCCCATGTCAAGGCCACGTGTGCTGTTGGGAGGGAGGGAGGCTTCCTGGACCCTGTGCCCCCTCAGAGGTGACGAGCACGACAGCGCATCAGAGGGTCACCTTCAGAGCCGTCCAGGGAAAGCCAAGCAGTGGGAGACCCGGAGAAGGGGCAGGGAGGGCACGAGGGGCTGCACCCTGCTCAGCAGCTGGCTCTGCTCTGCGGACAGCGGGGCGGCCATGAGGTCATGGTCGCCGGAGACCCTGTGCTGTTTCACAGGGTCTCCTTTCCTGCTCCCTCGGTGAGCTCCAAGCTCCGGGACGGCGCCTGGCAGGTGGCGGGAGGCTGAGCCCCGGGACGGCGCCTGGGGGTGGCGGGAGGCTGAGCCCCGGGACGGCGCCTGGAGGTGGCGGGAGGTGCAGGGCTGGCGTGGGGGTGCGCAGTCAGGTGCACTGGGGGGTGTTTAGGTTTTGAGGTAGCACACACATGCAGAAGAGCACAGAAGCATGGTTTTAGTGTTAGAAATATAACTCGACCTCCCATCCCCCGGTGAGGCTCAGTGGTTGAGCATTGACCTATTGAACCAAGGCATAGCTCGATTCCCGGTTGAGGTTGTAAACTCAATCCCCAGCGTGGGGCGTGCAGGAGGCGGCCGACGGATGACTCTCTCATCATTGATGCTTCTCTCTCCGTCTCCCTCTCCCTTCCTCTCTGAAATAAAAAAAATATATATTTAAGAAATAAAAATAAAATGAACTCCCATGTCGTTGCCACTGGGATCCAGAAAAGGACCCTGGCCAGGATTCTAGAAGGTTCTCTGCCATTCACACACCCCACCCCGCCCCCGCCCAGTTACTGCTGCTGCCTGACTTTGATGATGATGACTTGCTTTTCGTTACGGTTTGGCCACCAGGGTAGGCTTTGAACTTGGTGTGAAGCGACCTGGGGTGCAGCCTTGGACGCCTGGCTCCTGGGGGTGGGCCTCGCGCCCGTGAGGTTCCTGCGTGCCCGTCTAGCTCCCTCTCTGCAGCCACGCGCGTCCCCACGGTGCGCCGGCCACGTGGGCGTCTCCGTTCCACCTGCTGGGCACGGGGTGCTTCCCCTTTGCTCCAGGAATGCGCTGCTCGCCGGCACCTGTGTGCGCTGGCGGGCAGGCGCCCGGGGCGGACCGAGAGGCCCAGATACCATCTCGTTCCTGGACCCGCCCGGCTGGGGCTGCGAGGACCCCACCTGCCGCCCTGCCTGTCCCTGTCCCTGTCCCGTCACAGCCTTATCAGACTCAGGGCTGAGCCTTATCAGACTCCAGGGCTGAGCGTCTGGGGCCCGTGGCCCTTATCTCTGGGTTTCCATCTGCCTTCCGACAGCTGGGGAAGTGAGCACCTTGCACGTTCCGTCATGGTGACGTCTCCTCCCTGTGACCCAGAGCCTTTTTCGGGAACTGTCGCGGTTACCTGCGCTGCTGCGCACGGGTCCCTGTGGTGACAGGCTTAGCGGAACGGGCCCCTTCCCACGGCCGTCCATTCGCTTTTATGGGATTCCTGACAGATGACCAGGTCTTCCCTTTATGGAGTGTAATCCCCCCCCTTTGTCCTAAGAGTGCCTTCCTCTCCTCAAGGTCACCGTGCCCCCCTGGTGACCTCTGGGCTCGGAAGGCCTCTGTCCGGGAAGCTCACGCTGTTGAGGGCAATTTCCCTGCAGCCACGGGCTCACCCCAGAGCTGGGGGAGGCGGTGCGGGGACCGGGGCGGGCGGGCAGCGGGGTCAGGGTGGCATTCAGAGTCCTGCCTTAGGGCAAGAGCAGTTGAGGGGACTGGGTCTTGGTCAGAAGCAGAAAGAAGGGAGGATGGGAGGCAAGTACCACGGTGGCTGCCGGAGGGAATCACAGGTGGCCGTGGGCGGGCCTGGAGCCGCGAACCTGAGTGGCTGGTGCCTGCGGACACAGCCTACCCTCGGCCTCTTCTCTCTGGCGAGGCTGGAGGCCCAGCCTCTGGGGATGGGAGGTGCTGGGGGTCTGACCCCTTCCCCGGAGGCACCCATAACTTAGGGTCCAGTGGGGAGGGGCTGCAGGGAGCTCCAGGGCTTCTCAGGGGCCTCAGGGGGCCTGCAGGGCAGACATCCCAGTGCCAGGGCCTGGCCGCCCAGGGCCAGAGCAGCTGGGATCCTGGGAACAGCCGCCCAGGGCTCCCTCGCTCTGCTGGGAAGCAGCCAGCCTTCCAGGAATCCGCTCCGAGGTGGGGGCAGGGAGGAATGTGGGGGAGCCCAGTGAGCCCGGGCTGGGTCCCCACCTCAGGGGCCCCCTTGGGGGTTGGGGGTTGAGATGTGCATGGAGGCGTGGGGAGCGGGCCCAGGGGACCTTCTGCAGAGGTTTGGGGACCCTTGGTGTGTCAGGCCTGGCCGGCTGGACCCTCACTTCCCAGCCCCCCCCCCCCACCCCCGCCCACTCTGGCTGCAAGTAGAGCACAGCCTCGCCGCCTCGCCCTCCCCCACGCCCCTCCCCCCATGCCCCTCCCAGGGGCCCAGCCGGTCCCAACTGGGCCCGCCAGCCGCACACACAGGAGACCGGGGCCTGGCAGTATTCACTGCGGCAGCTTCCTCCTCCTGCCGGTAACTCTTGCTCGGCTGCAGGCGCCTCCCGATCGCCGCCCGCAGACTAACCTCCGAATCTGCTGCGCACAGGCACCGCCCGCTTCCTGTTACTGGCCGGGCCGAAGTGCCGGGTCAGCTGCGCGCTGGCCCCTCGGCCCACCAGGTGGGAGGACGGAGGGTCAGGCAGGAGGCTGGGGCACAGGGCCTGTCACCTCCACAGATGCTGACCCGTGCTGGGCGCAGAGGGCCTCCCCGTCCTGCAAAGTGGGAGATGGGCTCCTCCCATTGCCCACTGGGCAGAGCACCCCCAGAGGGTGGCCTTCCCTCAGGCCCTTCTGTGCCCCCCTGCCTCCCACGCCTGCAGCCACCAGGGCCAGAGCCTGTGTGGAAAGGAAGGTCAAAGAAGGTTCTGGAAAGCAGACCTGGATGGAAGTCATGTGAACAGAAGGAGTCAGGGCTTTGGGGTCCACTGCCCTAGAGACCCCTGAGCCCTCATCCCAGGGGCAGAGGCGAGAAAGGGCTCCTGTGCGCAATGCCAGGCTTGCCCCCCGTGCCCATGCTCGGTGGTCTCCCCAGCTGCCCAGAGGCTCCTGTCACACGGGGGTGGGGGGGGAGGGTGGGGGAGGATGGCTGCCCAGCCTCCTCAGCCTGCCCTGAGGTCAGGGGCCGATGTCAGGGCCCTGGCGCAGGCCCTACGGCGCTCGTGAGCAACATTTCCGAAGACATCGTTGTGTGTTGCGCACCTACTGTGTGCTCTGGAGACAGGCCCCAAACCCGGTTGTACCCGAACTGTGTGGGAAGCTTGTCTTGTCTGGACCCCCAAGTCTCCGTTACCTTGGCCCTGCCAGGCCTGCGTCTGTCCCCTGCGCCACAGACAAATCCCATCTCTCCCGGGGCAGCTCTCAGGGGTGGAAGGTGGCCTTGTTGGGGGCACCCCGGGTGTGGCAGGATGGCTTCGGGAGGAAGGAAGGTTGGAACTTGAGGCTGGGGACCCCATCCTGCTGGGGAGTCCCAGGGGCTGCCCCCTGACTTAGGTCTCCAAAGGGAGTGGCCCCGGGGTGGGGAGAGGAGTTCGTGCTTCGTGTCTAAACTTCATCCTTTTGAAATGCCGGTCTTGGTGCATATTTTGTAACGCGGGCAGCGGGGTCCAGTGGTGGGAATCTGTGGCCTATAGAGACCTGCGCACACAGAGGAATGAGCCCACACGCCCCTCACTGCAGAGCCCGTGGCCGGCAGCCGGCGAGTTTGAAGGTCACTGTCGCCCAGGTCTTATCACTTCTCTTCCTGTGACCTGCCCGCCCGCCGAGCCGAAGTCCGGGGGCAGGATGAGGGCAGGTCCACGGTCAGGGAGCGGGAGGCCTGGCTGCCAGGAACTGCCTCGAGCTGGCTGGAGGGGGCGCCGGGGGTCTGAGGGCCAGGGGTGCTGTGGGCAGGGTTGGACTTGGGCCTCTCCCATCAGGAGCAGAGACAAGACTGAGGTTGGCACCCCCGGTGTGGGAGAGGCAGCCATGGCTGGGCCCCTCCGGAATCAGGGACCCCCTCCTCGGGAGGGGCAGACAGGACTGCACTGCGGGGGCGCCCCATTCGTCTCCCCAGCCTGGTCCCTGGGAGGAGCTCATCCCTGGAGAGATTCCGTCCACACACAGACACCTGTCACGCTCCTGCGGGGCCCGGGCAGGGCAGGGCTCGGCTCAGCTCTGGCGTCACGTGTTCCCGGGCGGGTGGGCGTGTAGCTGGACACGATGCCAGGGACCCCGAGTGACAGGCGCACCCCCAGAGTCCCGGGCGAGCAGAGGCTGGTGCTGCAGCTGGGCCTGTGGTCACCGAGGAAGGGGCCTCAGGAAGGAAACGCCACGGTCTCAGTCCACCCACTGGGCAATCGCTCCTGGGCACCCGTGAGGTCTGCCAGCCTGGGTGGGGGTAGCTGGCAGGGGCCTGAGGGGGCGCAGCCGGGAGCTCTGCATGGCCGGCGCCAGGATGCCCATTTTGCAGATGAGGACACTGAGGCCTGGGAGTTGAGTAACTTGCTGCTGAGCAGAGGCGGGATTGGAACCAGGTCCGGCTGTGAGAACCACAGGTGTGTGTGGGGCCGGCAGGGCCACGCTGGGAGGGCCTGAGGTGCTGTCTGCACTCTCAGGAGTCCCGTCTGTCCTCCAGGCCGCTCAGCTCATCCCCTCTGCCAGGGGGTGGTCCCTGGGAGCCCATAACCCTCTGCCAAGAGACACACCCTCTTCTCCCTGTGTCTCCACCTTGCCTTCCCTCTGAGCAGCCCTTGTCCTCGGTCACTTGCCAGTGTCCCTCACTGGGCTGAGGGCTCCTAGAGGGCAGGACCTGCATCTTTTGTTGTCACGGTCCTTGCACAAGCTTGGAACCTGATGGGCGTTAAGAAACCTGGATAGCCTGGCCAGTGTGGCTCAGTGGTTGAGCATTGACCTATGAATCAGGAGGTCCTGGGTTTGATTCCCAGTCAGGCAGATGCCGGGGTTGCAGGCTTGATCCCCAGTGTGGGGCGTGCAGGAGGCAGCTGATCAATGATTCTCATCATTGATGTTTCTCTCTCTCTCCCCCTCTCCCTTCCTCTCTGAAATCAGTTAAATATATATATATATATATATGTAAAAGGCTAATATGTAAAGTGTTTCCTCGGGAGTTCGATCGCTGGCTATGACATGCGCTGACCACCAGGGGGCGGCGCGGAATGAAGGAAGGCCCTGGCCGGCAGCCACAAGGCCCTGATCACGGCCAGGCCCAGGGACCCTGCCCGTGCACGAGTGCGTGCACCAGGCCGCTAGTATAGATATAAAAGAAAAGACCTGAATAGGCGGGGATGAGAATGGGGAGAGTAGAGGGGTGTGAGGGGCGTCCCTCCCAAGATGGGGAATGGGCCAGAGAGGAGCAGCATTTATACAACAGGCAGGGAGGGGCGGGCCACCGGGGGCCCAGAGCAGGGCGCGTGCCGGAGCCTGCCTGGTCATGCGGAGGGCCCAGTGGGACAGAGGACCTTGAACGCCAGCCCGCGGGTGGGGACTAGACGCCATTGTCAGTAGGGAGCCCTGGCAGGTCCTGGATCAGGGGCAGGGCAGGGCAAGCCCAGCAACCCTCCTGCAGAAACCCTTCTGGCCTTCTCACCTGAGGCCGCAAGCTGCACCTGGAGGTGTCTGTCAGCCGCGGGGGAGGGGGGTGTCTGCCAGAGCTCAGGACTGACCCCCCTGGAACCTGCAGTCAGTCAGATGGTTGGCTCCTTCATGCATTTATTCAGTAAATGTTTGTTGGGCACCAACTGGACCCAGACACCAGCCAGGCACTGGGGCTGGGAGACCCCGTGTAGGGGCTGGGCCTCTGGGGGTGCCTGAGGGCCCCCCACCCCATGGTGGGGCTAGTCTCCCCTCCCCACCTGGGCTCAGAGCCCCTCTGAAGCCTTCTCCCCACGCATCTGGTGGAGGAAGCAGCCCCTGGCCCTGGGGGCGGGGCGAGGGGCGGGCTCAGCGGCCCCGCCCGGCCCCACACCGGCAGCGGTTCGGGGAATGGGGGTTTTGGACTGTTTTTTGCTGGCGAATATGCACTTGGCCTTAATTATTTATGTGCAGCACTTATGGCCCCCAAAGGTTTTATCGGAATTCGGCAGATCCTGGGCGCTAAATGGATGCCCCCGGCGGCGCGAGGGCGGGCAGGGGCTTTGGGGAGCTGATCTAGGGTCCCCTAAACCGACAGGGGGGAGGGAGGGAAAGGTCCCGATCCGGGATCGGTTTAACTCTTTCAGGTGCTGATGGGCTTTGGGACCCCGTGGCTGGGTGCGCCCCGCACCTGGGGAACCCGGCGCGGGGGTGGCGGGGGGGCGGGGGGTGCACATCTCTCAGCAGCAGCCCGAGGCCTGACGAGGGGCCCAGGGCGAGCAGAGCGGGACCTGCCGTCCCGCACCAGCTAGTAACGCGGGCGCATCGGCGTCCTGCGCGCTCAGCTCCGCCCCCCTCCCCCAGCCAGTGGTCTTACCCGCCCCTTACAGGCGAGAAGTGGGGGTGCGGAGGATGGAGCGGGGCAAAGCGGAGGGCAGGGGGCCGTCTCCCCCCGCCCACAACCCCCCGCCCCCCGCCCGTCCCCCAGCGGCACTGCCCTCCGAGTGCCCCCTCTTCCTGGCGCCCGAGCCCCGGCAGGTTCCTGGAAGCGCCTCCCGGGCGCACACCCCGCCCGCCCCGCCCGCCCCGCCCCGCCCGCCCCGCCCCGCACCCACCCCGCCCCGCACCCACCCCGCCTCAAGCTCACCCACCCGGGGCTGCAGGACTTGCCGGGGGCTCCGACCTCCGCCCGGTGGCGCCCCAGGACCCTGAGCCCCGTTCCCTCCCACCCGCAGAGCCCAGGACGCCTGGCCGACCCGGTCCCTCGGTCCCTCGGCGTCGGGCTGCATTAGCGCCCCGGCTGCGCCAAGCGGAGGGTCCCGACACCCCCCCAGCCCCCTCGGGGTGGCGAGTTGCGGGGGGCGTCGGGATTGCGAGGTGCACCCGGGCCTCCTGTGCCTGGGAGCTGTGTCCCCCCATCTCGGGGCTTCTGGAGGCCCCTCGCCGGGGGTGGTATCCGCGCTGGGGATGGGCAGGACTTCCCTGAACTGGCGGGGGGGGGGGGGGGGGGGGGGGGGAAGGGCGGGAACCCCTCCCGGTGGGCCGCGTGGGGTGAGCTCTGAGCCCCTGGAATCCCAGACGGGGCGGGCGGAGGGCAGCCGGTTCGCAGCACCCCCACATTGCAGCCCGGGCTCCCGCAAAAGGGAGAGCCTGCCGGGTCAATGGCGCATCGATTACCAGGGGCGGAGTGGGGGCGGGGGACGGGCGGGGAGGCAGGGGCCCACCGGGGGAGCAGTTGCTGGGGGCGGGTCTCTGTGCTCCCCGCAGCGGGCGAGGACTCCCGGAGGAGGCAGCTGCGGGGCCCTGGGTTCCAAGCGCCAGCCCGTCCCCTTGGGCCCCTGGGAGAATCGGTTCCCACCGCCAACCTGTGCCCATAGCCAGAAGTTGCCATGGTGACCCCCTCCCACCTTCAGCGACGGCTTTTCCAGTAAAACCACTGCAGAAATCCATACTTCCCGACAGGCACGCCCCCGGCCCCCCGCCCCCCACTCCCGCGGTCTGGGAGCAGCTGGGCGTTAACCCTCCGTTCCCCGGCACATGCTGTTTGGGGGAGTCGGGGAGCGAGAGCGGACAGTGAGGGCGTGGGCTGGAGAGGAGAAGGTGGGCGGGGGATCGGCCTGCTGCCCTGTCCCCCAAGACCCTCAGCCAGGACTTGAGCAGCTCGAGGGGACACGGGGAGCTAGCTCAGGACATAGGCTGCCCCTGGTGTGGCCCCAGAGCCCTGGCTAGGGCCCAGCTCTCCAAGGGGTCCCGGCTGCAGTTGTTGGGGTCACATGGACTTAGTGGCCTGCAGCCCCTGGCCCTCCTCCCAGCACAGCCTCACCCTAGAGGCCTCGCTCAGCTCCGGGTCAGCGACCCTGTCCACCGAAGCCCCGGAGCCAGGCTGCCCGCCCAGGGCCTGGCTTTGTGGCTCAGGCCCCCCATGGGCTGTTGGACAGAAGTCACTGACCGCTCGGGGTCTGGACGGCCTCCCCTGGCTGTGGGGGTGACCTGGGCTGCCTGCAGTGGGAGGAAGAAGAGGGGTTCTGCCGGGTCTCCTGCGGGGAGGGCCCTGGGGACCCTGAGGCTGTGCAGGCGGGCCCCAGCCCCGCTCCCACTTCCAGGCTGGGAGCGAGGCGCTCTAATCGCTCCTTCCAGCCGGATGAATAATTGAGAGGTCTTTGAAGAGAATTAATTAGCCCGTTTATTGACTGTAAATGCTCCGCGCAGATGATAAAGGGAGGGCGCGCTGCCCGCGCGGCGCCTGCCTGCCAGGGTGGCAGCTGGACTTCCCTTTGCACCAGGGTTCCCTCTGCACAGCCGGGGCTCAGCCTTAGCCCGGGGGCCCCCCTTCTCCTTGAGCCCCAACCTCCTGGCTCCTCGCGGCAGGATCCTGCCCCTCAACCACAGCTCTGCCCTTTTCTCTTCCGAGAGGGAGGCCCTCTCCCCCAACAAGAAGTGGGGACAGGGCATGTCCCACTGCATGCTGGACCCTCGGGGCACCCCACTGGACCAGTGGAGCTGCTCTGGGCTCCGTGGGTCTCTGTTGGGTCCGACACCTATCCCCCAACCCCAGTGCACACCAGGGGGAAAAGGCGGCCCGGCTGTGCTCCCGGCCGGACCGGAGCTCAGCCATGTACACACCCCAAGGTGCGGGGGCCGAGGAGGCACACCCTGCGCGCTGGGACAGGCTGGCCTGCTACACGGGGACCAGGAGTTCATCATGATGGCAAGCAGTTCTGTGACTTTTCCTCCAGGCCAGGCCCTGTTCCAAGCACATAACATGGGCTCATTTAATCCCTGACAGCCCCATGTAGACCCCACAAAGGTGGGGGGGGGGGCAGGGGCTTGCTCCCCGGGTGTCTGCAGAGCCTCAGTGCAAAGCTTCACACAGGCAAGGGCTTGCTGGCTGGCTGGCTGGAGGGATGGATGTGAGGAGACTGAAGGTCCAAGCCAGGCTCACATCCCTCCTTGTCTGACGGAGGACCCATGCTCCATGTGTTGCCAGCTCCGGGAACAAAGTGGGCCTGTGAGCACCATGCCAGGGCCATCCCCACCCCTGGCTCTGGGCATCCGTGCGTGTGGCAGCAGGCACTGGTGTGGGCACATGGAGACCTGGCTTAGACAGTCCAGCCCTGCAGCTAGCTGTGTGGCATGTGGGCTGGGGAGCTGGGTGGGAATCTGGTCCAAATGAGCCATGCCAGGGCCTGGGCTGGGACCACAGTGGGGGAGGGCTGTGCCAGCTCCGGCAGAGGCAGGGCTGAGAATCCAGGCCTGCCTTTAGCCTTTCCCTGCATTCCTGTGGGTGGCGGACATTTGTCCCTGTATCAGTCAGCTATCACCCTAATAGGCTGTGTAACAAATAGTCTCTCACTATTGGCATTCAACAGTAAGCATTCATTTTTTTGCTCCCATCTCTGTGGCTTTGCATTCCCACCAGCGATGCACCAGCAATTTCTCCACGTCCTCACCAACACGTGTGACTTTCCGGTTTTGGGGTGTTATTGTATAGTAGCTATCTCAATGAGTGCGGAGCAGTACCTCCCATCGGTGTTGATTTGCATTTCAATCTCTTTATGACTTCGTCTGGTTTGAGATAGGTTTCTGTTTCTTGTAACTGGTACTAGTTGGGATGGGCTTAGCGGCTGTACCTAGAGGCCCGCGTGGTAACTGTGGCTGTGCACACACTTACTTCTCATGATGGCCCAGGTGGGTGCTCCCAGCCGGGGAAGGGCTCCTCTGTCCACTCAAAACCCCCCGTGAATGATAGCCCCCCCAAAAGACGCCTCCACACCTTGTTTGGAAGCAGGGTGTTTACAGGTGTAGTTAGGTGAGCATCTCGGGGTGCTCCTGAAACGGGAGGTGGGGAGAGCCACTGTCCATGTCCACCCCTGACCACCACCCGAACTAAGCAAAACCCAAGTGGGACCAGGACGGACTCATCCGTGGAGCCCCCTTGGGGTGGAGTCTGTTCGGGGGTCCCTGGGGTGCACCCCTCCTAACTTCCTCCTGTTGGAAGGAAGGGGCCAGGCCGCCCGCCTCTGCGGTGTGTTAGGTGACCCAGGAAAGCGGCGGCGAGGAAAGCAAAGAGAATCGAGTGAATCAGAAAGAAAAAGGAGAAGTTTATTTGCGTTCTCGGGCGAGACCCACCGGCCCAAAAGGTGGGGCCAGTGAATTTCGCGCCTTCAGGGAGGGAGGGACATCTCTTTATTCAGGTGTTTGGTGAGGGCGGGGGCCTGAACTGAGGAAGTGCCCGCAGCAGGGATCATCACACATTCAACTGAGGGAGTCTCGGCCGCAGGGGGTGGGCGGCACATTCAGGAATGGGTCAGTATCTTGTGCGGGGATCTCTGTGAACTTCAAGGAGAAGCAGGTATCTGTGTCTGGCACGCTGACCCGTGAGAGATTCCAGATCTGTGAGAAATTCCAGAGGAAGTCCATTGTCTCATCCCATGTCCGCATGTATCCGATCCCGGGCTCCCTCTGACCTAACATCCCGGCCTTTTGGTGATAAGGGTCGGCGACTCTCTGACTGCTTCCAGCTGAACAAGGACGACGAGGGGGGCGGCGGTTAAAGGCCGGGGTTAGGCAGAGTCGGGTCGGAGGGGAGCCGAGTGTAGGGATGGAGCAGGAGCTGATTCACAGTCACCCGTGACATCTCTGCGATCCGGGAGCGGATGAACTTGAGGAGGCACGGGGCTAGGAGAAAAAAGACACAGATGAGAATCAGGGGCCCTATCATGGGCAGGACCCAGGTAGCTAAGGGGCTTTGGAACCAGCTGAAAGGGGAGTTGTCCTGGAAGTGTCCTGCATGTAGTTCTTCACTCAGCTTAGTCAGGGTCTGTACATTTTGCTCCACTACTCCAGACTCATTGATGTAATAACAGCATTCCTCCTGAAGGAATATGCAGGTTCCTCCTCTTTCTGCAGTCAGAAGGTCTAAGGCGCGCCGGTTCTGCAGGGCTACTTGGGCTATTGATGTTATCTGTCGCTGTAAGGAAGCTAAAGAAGCAGTAGTGGACTCCAGGGCTAACTGGAGCTTGTCATTAAAGTACTGAGCAGTGACCAGACTGTTCCCGAGGGCCCCCCCCGTGAGGCCTACTGAGGCAGTGATACTCACCCCTAACATGACAGGGAAGAAGGCAGCCCGGTGCGTCTGGGGGCGGGATGGAGGGAGCAGCCAGGCGAGCTCTGACTCTCCATATAAGGTTAGTTGGGGAACTACCATGACGATGAAGCAGGGCCCGGGGTCAGAGGAGTTTATGCAGTTACTTAAGGTGCCATTGCACCAAAAGAAGGTACCCGGACTGGCCTTGGTGAGGCTGGATGCAGTGTAGTTCTGGGTGCAGTTCCACGTGACTCGTCCCCCAGTTACCGGATTACTGGTCTGGTAGCATATCCGTGGGGGCAGGGTGGGCTCTGGAGTTTCAGGTTCCCAAAGGGGAATGCCAGCCATGGGAGGCTGACATTCACCTTTCCCTTGGGTTCTTGGAGAAGTCATGAGTGGGATGGCAGCCAGCAAAGACCTGTCTGGGTTTCGCTGCCGGGTGACTTGTTTGCCGTTCTGGTAGTAGGTTTCACAGACCTTGAACCTCCACACAAGAGGGTGAGGGTGTGTGTAGGTTACTCAGGGCCTGGAGGAGAGAGAGGAGGGGAGGGCGGTTAAGGCAGATGTTAGTGGGGCCCAATACATCACATTTATAGAAGTGTTGCTGCTCCGGGGTCCTCTTGAGTCTGGAGAGGCGGTGCCAGGACAGGTCGCCAAGCAGCTTGGCCGCGGTGGGGGCTGTGAGGATTACAGCATGAGGTCCCGTCCACGTAGGCTCCAAGGCTTACAATTAGGTTCTTAAGGAGGACCGAGTCACCAGGGTGAAGGGCTGGTCCCCCGGAGTCCTGGTCAGTTGGTTCCGGTTTGGGCAGGAACCTGTCAGCGTGTTCTCGGAGCAGCTGCCGGATTAAAGACAGATAAGGGAGATATGTACCCAGGGGAGGGGGATCAGTAAAGAGACGGTGGTTGAGCAAGAAGGGTCAAAAGGGCTCAGGAAGGTGGGGCTCCTTGGTGTAGCCCGGACTTCTGGTTGGGGCCATGGGCAGGAGGTCCGGTCCAGGAGCTGCGAATTTCTAAAGAGAGTTTAGTTAGACGGTCCAATAGGTTGGAATTGAGTGGCTATGATGAGGGTTCGAGCCAGTGACAGACAAATCCAGAAGAATGTAGAGAAGGGATTGATGTTAGAGAGTAAATGGAAAGTTGTGTTGATGAGTGTGGGCATAGGAGTAGGTCCAGGATTCATAAATAGAGAGTGACACTAGAGGATTTCCCATCCCAGACAGTAGAATTGATGACTCCCTCATCATTCCGTATCTGTTTCCCCTGAAAATATGAAAAACCTGAGCAAAATTGGAGGGTCGCTTGCCAGGTAAGAGCCTGTGAGGAATGATGAGTCATCCGGTCCTGGATGGTGTCGCCGAATCTTCTTCGGGGATGGTGGGAGGCACTCGGTGAGCCTGAGAGAGGTAGGCATTGCAGTGAAAGTGGGAGGAAATGTTAGAATGCGCTGCTATCCAAGGGAAAATGGAAGGAGCAGTGGAAGCCAGGGACCTGGAGGCTGGAGAAAAGGCGGGGAGGGAGGGAGCAGGTCGCGCAGCCTGTTCCCAGGTCTCTAGCCGCTTGGATTTTAAAACTGCCGCATTTTTCCTTTGGGAAGGGTGGCGGGGGATGGGTGGAGATTAGAGCAGTTTTCAGTTCAAAGGAGGAGACAGTGTGGAGGAGATAAAGAGATAAGGCATTCACAGCAGAGACAGAGACTGAGCTAGGCGACTGTGGTCTGGGACAACTGGGCCCCATGACAGGACTCATGGCAGTGGAGGATCGGTGTCCCTGTAAAGGGAGGGGGCCAGGAGTGGAAGGAGCAGGGAAGCTGGAGTGGGGAGGCTGAAGGGCAGAGTGGCCGCTAGGATGGTGAGGATATCTCGTCCTAACAGGGGCACGGGGCATGAAGGCATGACTAAGAATGAGTGGGTTATAGGGCTATCCTCAAGGAGGCAGGGAAGCGGCCCGGTGGCCAGCGGGCAGGTGGATTTGCCGTCAATACCCATGTCCGAGATCTTGGAAGGATAAAGGGGCCCTAAAAAGGAGGGCAGGACAGAAAAGGCAGCCCCCGTATCGACCGGGAAGGTGACCCATTACCTTCATTGTGACCCGAGGCTCAGCGAGGGTGAGAGGGTGATTGGAGTCATCGAGGCTGGGCTTCTTCAGTCTTCAGCCAGTTTCAACATGGCCAGCGGTCACGGCCTGGAAGGGCGGCCCCCCCATGCTGAGGCATAGAAGGCCCGCCACTTTTCCAGGGCAGTCACTCTTCCAGTGACCATTTTGACCACACGCTGGGCAGGGCTTGCCTGGAGCCCAGGACCGGGGGCACTGCTTTGCCCAGTGGCCTTCATCTCCGCATTTGAAGCATTCTCCAGTGGCGGCTTTCCTTTCGTTGCACCCCCAGCGCTCACAGCCCCCTTGGGGCCATGGCGGCTGCCGTCAACCACAGGGCCACAACAAGGTGTGTCTGCAGGTCCACCCTCTGTGGAAGGCAGGCTTCCCATTCTGACTGTGCCTGCTCCTCACGGGCATTAAGAACTTTCAAGGCCATTTTTCACTTGATCTCGGACCTGGGTCTGAGGACTAATAAAGACCTTAAAGGTCGGGTTTAGGGAGAGGGGGCATAGATTCAGACTATGCCCTCAGTCCGCTGCTTCCCTCAGGGGTAGAATGGGCACAGAAACAGAAGAGGCTGTTCTGGAGCTAACGTTCTCAGGATTTGGGCGCTAGGGGAGAAGGAAGCTGCTTGTTAAAAGGGTCTGAAGAGAGCCCAGCTGCAACCTCTTGCAAAGGGAACTGGCCAGCCACCTGTGAATGTAAAGTGCTGGCAGTCATGGGGGAGGAGATTCGGCAGAGCGCAGTGGAAGGTGGGCAGTTAGAACTTAGAGAGGGTACTGCGTGGGGTACAGGTTACTAAGGCAGGCCTGTAAGGGGAGGGGAGAGCGCAGGAGAGGTGGCCTGGGTGGGCGTGGGAGAGGCACTGGGATTTTTTGATGCACACAGTGGGGTTGGCGGAGAAAGGAGAAAGACACCAGGTGCTTCTCAATTGCGGTTTAAAGTCGCAACCTCCCAGGGGCAGGGCAGAACGAAGGCTCAGGGACAGAAGGAAGGTGGAGCCTGTGGACGCCCGTGTGCCTACTGGGGAGGCAGGCAGGAGCGGGACGGCAGGGGACTTGAGTTTCCGGCTCCCGCAGCGGCTACGGCGTTAGCGGCGGCGGTGGGGGCAGAGCAGGCAGACGGACAGACCGCGCGGCGGTGGAACGGGGAATGGGGCACAGTGCGCGCTGCGGCAGCAGTGGCATTGGCGGCGCAGCGTACAGGGGCACAGGGTTGTAAAAGGCGGTTTGAGTTTCCAGCTGCCGCGGGGCGGGCGGAAGAGGGGAGGTGGGATCAGGAGGCGGTGGAGAAGGCGTGGCTGGAGGAGAGTCCAGCAGGGAGGGAGGAGTGGAGAGTGCGGAGAGTGAGGATGCTGGGGCGGACGGCGCTGGGGCGGACGGCGCTGGGGCGGATGGCGCTGGGGCGGGGAGGAAAGATTCTTGGGTGGTTCAGATAAGGCGGAAAACGAAAAGATCTCAGTAGGGAGAGTAGGTTTCCCACGGGCCAGGAGAACCTGGGCCGTGGGGCAGGAAGAACAGAAGGACAGAGGGTGGGACGAGAACGCAAACAAAGGAAGGCTTGAACGTAGGGGATCTCGAGCCACTTCCCGGTTCGTTGGCAGAAATTACTGAGGTCGGTGAGGATGGTAAAATCAAATGTCCCGTTGTTAGGCCATCTAGATCCATTATCCAATTCATACTGGGGCCATGTCACGTTACAGAAATAAATGAGACGTTTCGGACGCAGGTCCTGCGACAGGCCCAGTTCAGCCAGATTGGTGAGCAGACACCCTAGAGGTGTGGTCGGGTCAGGTTTGGAATTTTGATTGCCCATGGTCCGTTCCCCGTGGCCAGTAGCGGGGCCAAAAAGCTAGCGTCCTAGCGATTTGACTCGCGCCACGGACAGACGGAGTAGACCAAAGGAGTTAGGGACGTCTCCACTATCTCCTGAGGTCCAAGGAACCTTCCTGGAAGGGCCCGGATAGGACAGTCTCTGACGCGGCCGCGTTTTACGGACAGAGACGCCGGCAGGTGTGTGGCCACGGGGGAGCGGCACGGGGCGGGGCAGGACTCACCGCTGATGTTGCCACCGGGAAGAGGCTGCCGAGTTGAAGAAACGAGGTCCCGACGGGTCCTGGGCCACAAGGAGGGAGAGGCGGGCACCTCAAGCCGTGAAGGGACGGCAAGACTAGGTGCTCACGCCACCCGGGTTTCAAGGCACCAAATGTTAGGTGACCCAGGAAAGCGGCGGCGAGGAAAGCAAAGAGAATCGAGTGAATCAGAAAGAAAAAGGAGAAGTTTATTTGCGTTCTCGGGCGAGACCCACCGGCCCAAAAGGTGGGGCCAGTGAATTTCGCGCCTTCAGGGAGGGAGGGACATCTCTTTATTCAGGTGTTTGGTGAGGGCGGGGGCCTGAACTGAGGAAGTGCCCGCAGCAGGGATCATCACACATTCAACTGAGGGAGTCTCGGCCGCAGGGGGTGGGCGGCACATTCAGGAATGGGTCAGTATCTTGTGCGGGGATCTCTGTGAACTTCAAGGAGAAGCAGGTATCTGTGTCTGGCACGCTGACCCGTGAGAGATTCCAGATCTGTGAGAAATTCCAGAGGAAGTCCATTGTCTCATCCCATGTCCGCATGTATCCGATCCCGGGCTCCCTCTGACCTAACACGGTGGATTTGGGCAGCAGCTGCGTCATGGGCTGCGAGGTTTGGCAAAAGAGTGGCTGATCAACACTGGATCCTGCAGCTCTTGGTCCAAAACCCGCCCTCGCTCTCGGGGTCGCGCACGGATTTCTCGGGGCGGCGCGGAGGCCTCCTGCCAAGCTCTGCCGGCTAATCTAGAACCGCCCCCCGGGTCCCCTCAGCGCACCCTCACCCTCCTCACTCAAGCTCGGGGACACCCTTAGACCAGCTGAGACCCGGGACGCCCTGCTTCGCTAACCAGCCTGGAGCACCGGCACCTGTGACTGGCCCCCAGGGGCCCCCATTTCGTCCTTTTACCAGTTCACTGCTGGGGGTGCCCCTTCATTTGTGCTTGTTCTTTAGTCCCAACCGAGGTCGCCAAGTTTAATACAAGAAACAAAAGACCAGGTGCCCCGGAGTTCAATGTGAATTTCAGATAAACGGCCACTGGTTTTAGTACGAGTCCGTCTCGTGCGCCGTGTGGGGTAGACTTGTGCTAAGCACCATCGGCTCTTTGTTTGAAATTCAAATTGAAATGGGCATCTTGCATTTCATCCTGCAGCCCCGGCCCCGTGCACCCTGTGGATTTCCTGCAGCTGCATTTTTATCCCAGAGCTGAAATGGCTGCTGCTGCTCCTCCTCCTCCTCCTCCTCCTCCTCCTCCTCCTTCTCCTTCTTCTTTTTCCATTTTATGGCATTACATTTGCAGCAGTAAAAGTTCTTGTCAGCAGGATGACTGAAACTTAACTTCAAAGGGAATCATTCGTTTCATTTGTGTACGGTCAGCGGCAGGGCATGGACGGGAGTCCCCGGAGCACCGCCGCCGGCGGGCCGGGACCTGGGCGGTGTGGTGTGTGCAGTCGGCGCCCAGCACACTGATGCCCGGGAGGAGGAGGCCCCACGGCAGCCGGGGTGGGATCAGTCCCTCGGGGCCGGAAGTCACAGCGATTCCCACCAATCTTCTGCAGCGAGTCCTTGTGCTCTGTGGTTATCGCTGCAGTAACATTTCTCTTCTGCACAATTGTGACCAGACTCGGCTCCTCTCAGGGTGATGGGTTTTGTTTGTTTGCGTGTTACGGCCATGGAAATAAAATTTACTGCCACAGTTTGATGTCCCTAAAACCGACCATAAATAATAAACAGAATAGCAGAATGCCAGGGGCTGTCCCACGTCCATCCAGATGGGGGTGTCGGGGTGAGGGGCCCGCCCAGCTCTTAGGGTTCCTGGGCGGACTTCAAAAGGACGAAGCAAGGATTTCGCAGTCGCCTGGGGAGCGAGTTACTTAACATTTTAGAGCCTCAGTAGCCAGTGAAATGGGAACAAAGACCCACTTAGCAGGGCTGGCTATGAGGCACGGGGCTGACAGCAACAGAGATCGGTTTTCTCACGGGTTTGGAGGCCAGAGGTCTTACGTCGGGGGTGTCAGCAGAGCCCGCTCCCTGGCCTCTGCCAGCTCTGGGGACCAGCGCGCTGCTGGCTCCTGGCGGCTGCACCCCAGGCTCTGCCCCCTGGTCCTGGGTCTGGTTTCTCTGAGCCCATCCTCGCTTCTGTCTCTGCCGAGGACACGGTGCTGGACTTAGCACGCACCCTAACCCAAGAGGATCTCACTCAAGGTTTATTTTACTTTTTCAATCCTCACCCGAGGACAACTTTCCATTGATGTTAGAGAGAGTGAGAGAGAGAGGGAAAGACAGAGAAATATCCATGTGAGAGAAACACATCGAGTGGTTGCCCCCTGCACGAGCCCCGACCAGGGCCGGGAAGGAGCCTGTAACGGAAGTACGTGCCCTTGACCAGAATCGAACCCAGGACCCTTCAGTCCACAGGCCAACGCTCTATCCACTGAGTCAAACTGGCTAGAAATCACTCAAAGACCCTTTTCCAAATAAGGTCACATTCAGAGGATCTGGGTGGACATATTTCTGGGGGGGAGAGTCAATTCAACCCATTATGGTAACAACATCATTATTGTTATTGCCAGTTGGGAGGTAAGATGGAAAAGCTGAGCCCGGCCGGCGTGGCTCAGGGGTTGAGTGGCCTATGAACCAGGAGGTCACGGTTCTATTCCCAGTCAGGGCACAGGCCTGGGTTGCGGGCTTGATCCCCGGCTTGGGGTGTGCAGGAGGCAGCCGATTAGTGATTCTCTCTCATCATTGATGTTTCTCTCTCTCTCTCTCCCTCTCCCTTCCTCTCTGACATCAATACACAATATATTTTTTCAAAAAAGGAAAGAAAAGTTGAGAAGCGCCAGCCCCAGGGATGGGGTCAAGTAGGAAATGGCCTGGGGGCCCCGTGGTCCATCGGACACTGGACTGTTGCTCAGCCTCAGAAGGAAGGGCTCCGGGCACCCCCTGCACGTGGACGGGACCGGGGGACGGGCGGGGGGCGGGCACCCCCTGCACGTGGACGGCCCTTGAGGCCATGTGCTCCGTGACTAGGGATGGACAGATGCTGTGTGGTCCCCCTTAGATCTGGCACTTGGAGCTGTCGAGTCCTGGACAGAAAGTGGAAGGGCGGTTGCCCAGGACGGGCAGGGGAGGGGGGTGCGGGGTGCGGGGGGGGGGGGGGGGGGGGGGGACAGGGGTTGGTGGGGACGGAGATTTAGTTTTTAGTTTAGGGAGATGCGAAAGCTCTGGAGACAGTGGGTGATGCCTGTACAACAACATGAGTGTGCCTGAAGCCACGGAACTAAAACACCTAAAAATGGTTAAAATGGCAAGTTTTATGTCACGTGTATTTTACCACAAATTTTTTTAAAGAAAAAAAATAGAAGAAAACTCAGAAGGAAGCCAGGCTTCTCCGGGCCCCCGTGGCTGTGCAGACACGGGTCTCAGAGGTGAGGCGGCTCTCACGGTGACCTGTTCTACTCCCCAGCCTGCACCCCCCCCCCCCCCCCCACCGCCCCCGAGGCCCCCAACCCTGTCTTCTGCTCTGCGATTCGAGCCTCTGACTTGGGCTGCTGCTGGCAAGGGCTCGCCGCTCAGATGAACGAATGAGCAGAAGGCAGCTGTCCAGGCCTGCGGGGGGGCTGGGAGGGGTGGGGGGCAGGATTCTGCTGAAACCCTCGCAGGAGAGGCGCCCTTGCTGCTGCAGGGGGTTGGGAGTCAGGTCCAAGCCGCAGCCGCTGCTTGTGGGGCCGCTAGAGGGAGACCTTCAGCCCAGCCTCACACTTAACCAGAGCGCCCGTGCAGCGCACGCACAGTCTGGGTGAGAGAGGAAGTGTGTGTGTGTGTGTGTGTGTGTGCGTGCGCGTGCCCTCACCTGGGCAGTGGCTCGGTGGGCAGGGGCCCGAGCCCGCACACTGCCCTCCAGGCGGGGAAGCTCCGCTGGCCGGAGGTGGGAGACAGAGCCGGGTGGGGAGGCTTGGCCGCTGGCAGGGAGGACAGCAAATAGAACCGCAGGGCACCATAGTGCCCGGTGCCACCCTACACATCCTGTGTGTGTGATGAGAGATAACCCTACGGGGGTGGGGTCTATGCAAGCAATACCCACTTTACAGATAAAGAAACTGAGGCCCAGAGAGGCTGAGTAACTTGCCAGACCTGGGAGGGGGAGCCACGGAGGGGAGCCAGCGCTTGGCCCCCCGCAGCTCGGAGAAGGCACAGCCCGGTGGCTCTGACAGCCCTTTGGGGTCCTGCGGGCCTGGCTTTCCGAGTCCAGCTCCGCCGCTGCCAGCTAAGCGTCCTTGGACAAGTCCCTTCCCTCGCAGCCTCACTTCCTCCTCTGCGGACTGGGACCGCTGGCACCTTCAGAGTAACGGGGTCGCCGGTTGTAAGGGAGTCAGGCTTCTGGGCTCTTGGTGGGGCCTTGCACAGGGCCACGGGCCTCTGCATCTGTGGCGAGTGCGCTAGGAGCCCATAGCGCCCTTCTCCCCTCGCCACAGGCCTCCCTTCTCCCCGAGTCACAGGATAAACACATTCCTGGGCCAGATGCAGAGCAGGCCCGCCCCTCGGCTCCTGTGCTGCAGATGGAGGGGGTTCAGTAGGGGATCGGTTCTCTCTGCACCCAGTTCCCCTGGGAGGTGGAGCTCCAAGGCCAGCATGCTGTGCTCAGCCTACCTCGCACCATTTAGGGAGCCCCTGTCCCAGCCCCTCAGACGCGCCCACCTTCACCCCGGCTTTGCAGAGCTCCCTCCATGCCCCCTGCCACGGCCTCAGCAGGTCCAGTGGGGACACGGGCCTGTCAGCTGGCATCTTGCAGCCTTCACCCCGGCTCGCGGGTGCCAGGCTGCCCTCTGGCCAGCCTCCCCGGCCCGGGTGAATGTCCTGAGGGGCAGGTGGTGTTCTGGGAAGAGGCGGAGTCCCGGCCAGCGGGGAGGCCGCTGCACACCAGCCCCCCCCCCCCCCCCCCCCCCTCAGGTGTCTCCTGCCTTTATGCCCTGTCCTCCCTTCCTCCCTCCTCCCCCTTCCTCCCTCTCTTTCTTTCATGCATCTACTCAGCAATCAAATTATTATTATTATTTGTTGTTGTTAATCCTCACCTGAGGACTTTTTCCCATTGCTTTTCAGAGGGAGTGGAAGGGAGGGGGAGAGAGAGAAACATCGATGTGAGAGACACATGGACTGGTTGCCTCCCAAGCCGAGGAGCGAACCCTTAACCCAGGTACGTGCCTTTGACAGGGAACTGAACCCGAGGCCATTCAGTGTGTGGGCCACCAGCCAGGACACCAGTCGATATTCAGCACCTCTTATGTGGACACACCACGCTGCTGCTGTCCTCCGGGGACCGGGGACCGCCCCCTTCCCCCCGAGAGTGGCATCTGTTCTTCCCCACCCCCCGCCCCACAATTCACTTTCCCCACTGACCCAACTCCAGCCATAGGCGTGAGCCGGGGCTGGTTTGAGCCGGCGTGAGCATCTCAGCCCCTGGTCCTGTATCCTCCACTCGGGCCACACGGGCCCAGGAGGGGTCACCCTGGGCTTGCCGTCACTGGGAGACGCGTTCTTTCTCGGTTCCGTGGGCCTAGCGGCGCGTGTGAGCACGTGGGAGAGCCAGCCCAGGAGGGAGCGGGCCTGAGAGCGAGCCCCTCCGCCAGCTGCTCCCCTGGGCGCCTGTCCGGTCCCTGCCCGGCCCAGGACCGCGCCCATCGATGCCCCGGGCTGACCTTGGTTCTCACTTACTCGCCATCCAGAGCGCCCCAGCAGACAGCTCGCCGCTCCCAGGAGTGCAGTCCCTGCCTGCGTGCCGGCCCCGGGACCCACCACTGGGTGAGGCAGCCCACTTGACTTCTGGAACATTCTGTCTCAGAGAGTATGACTAATATTAGCTCCCATCTGCCATCTTGCTTTCCTGACCTTTCTACCTTTGTCTCTAGCTCCACATGCCCAGTCCTGACCCCCAGGATTCTCTGCCCCGTTGTACCTCCTGCATCTCTCTTCCCGAGCGTCTCACACCCACTCCAGCTGGTGCTGCGTGACCCTCACCCAGACCAGCACGCGTCCTGAGGTGTCTCTGGACGGCGGTGGGGTCCCCAGGGAGGTCCCCGAGGGGTCAGCGAGTGACCGTTAATGGTGGTACAGGAGGCAGATGGGGCCATGCACAGAGGGAGGCACACTCCCCTGGAAGCCTGGGGCGTGGGGAGCTCAGTCCGGAGTGAGACACCGCTGGGAACGTGGAGACGCCCGAGACACAGCCGAAAGCCCGACCTCCGGGGCGTCACCGCCACTGGGGCCTGAGGGCACCGGCTGTGAAATGTGTGCGACCCCGGCCGCAGCCTGGCCACCGCGTCCGGCCACAGGAATGGGCCTCGTGCACTAAATGGGAGGACATCCCAGGATAAGTGCAGCCATGGGTCCTGGCGGGCTCCCAGCAGCACCCCGAACGCCGGTGCTGCACCCCGAACGCCGGTGCGGCTGTCCCGTGGGGCGACGCTAGTCCCGGCTGAGTGGGTGGTTCTGAGACCGAGCAGTGTGGGCCCTCTCCCACTGCACTTTGCACCCACTGACAAAGGGGAGGCTCGTGCTGCGTCCGTCTTTGCTCTCTCGGTGTTGGACGTGGTGCGGAGAACATTGACGCTCGGCCACAGAAGGCGCGGGTCCCCTTAGGCGAGGAGGTTTCCAGTGACGCCTGCCCTGCCGCCTGCAGCTGGGAGTCTGCAGGGCATGGGGCTCACTGTGCACGGACTTGGGCCATTGCACACAGGGGTGACCTGGGCCACTGCACACAGGGGTGACCTGGGCCACTGCACACAGGGGTGACCTGAGCCACTGCACACAGGGGTGACCTGGCCACTGCACACAGGGATCGTGAGCACCCTCTCTGTGGTACCTGTGGGAGGTCCTGGCACCCAGCTCCTGAAGGAGGGACAACTTCAGTTTGGCCGTGGCCCTCCACCCAGGACTGCCAGTGAAGTGGAAGGGGAAGGGCTCTGAGGGTTCCTGAAGGTTGGAGGACTCTGTCCTGCGGGCCTCCCATGTCCCCTTGCCCAGTGCAGGTCCCGGGAGGCGTGATGCTTGGAGCTGTGGCGGCTCTTTGTGCCCATGAAGAGCCACATCCTCAGGGCGAGGGCGGCTAGGAGCCTGGGTCTGACTTCCCGGTGCAGGACGTGGAGCCCTGAACTGGGGAGAGTCCTGGGCAGCAGGCTGGCTGCTCAGCCACCTCAGTTGCGTGGAAGGACCGAGAGGACTCGGGCCGGCCAGCACCCTGAGCTGCCACCCAGCTCGGAGCCCCGCGCCTCTGGGTGTTTTGTTATGTAAACATGAGTGTCTTTCTGGTTTCAGTCTGTTACCTGCTGCTGAGGTCACAGGCCTGACAGTTGCTCGATTCCCATCCTTCCCACGCCTTGTTTCTGTGCTGTTCCAAGCCCGCCCCGCCCCCCGCCCCCCAACGCCCCGGCCCCCTTGTCGCTGCGGACACTGCGTCCATCCTATCAGGCGCCTCCTCCGAGGGCTGCGCCGCCTACCTCTGCAGACTCCTCACGGTGCGAACTGTGGAACTGTGCACCGAATCCCTCTGCACAGTTCCCATGCCCTGCCCTGCGCGCAGCTAGCTGGGGGCTCGGTTTCTTCTTGTCCCTTCCCGGCCCCCACAAACTACAAGCCCCTGGGGGCAGACAGCGGCTCTCCCGGCCTCCCCTCGTCCCCGTCCTGGCACGTGGAGAGTGTGCCCTGTTCTGACTTCACCATCTGTGCCCAGCGCCGTCTCGGGGCGGGAACTGAGGTCAGGCCTGGCCCGGGGCTCCCTGCACCCTCACCCCCTTCAGAGGCCCCGGGGCCACCAGCCGTCCTCTCCCAGCCTGGGCTGACTCTCACCTGTCCTGCCCCAGGCCCTCTTCCCCGAGGAGTCCCATAGGGGCTGCCCCTCCTCACCCCAGCTGTCCTCCCCTCCGGGGACCCAGGCCCTCCCCTGGCCGCTCCCAGCAGCCCCTCTGCCTCGTCAGGCGGTCCATCTCTCCCCTCACGCCCCCTACCTGGCCCCAGCAGGTCACTCGCCCAGCAGCCCCACCCACGGGTTTCACTGACAGCTGTTCAGGTCAGGATTCAACCTGGCACCAGGGGGCACGCTGTGTGGGGAGCAGCCGGGGCTGCCCCCTGTTTGTAACTCGCTCTGTGACCCGTCCCACTCCCAGCCCCTGTGACCTGAGCCTCCTCCATCCCCTGCTCCCGCGGGAGGGCCTCAGTGAGTAAGGGTGGGAGTATTCTGGCCAGAGCCCCAAGCAGCTGCTGCAGGAGGAGCCCCTGGAGGCGGGGGGGACCAGGAAGGAGAGGGAGGCCGGTGGTCTCATGTCCAGGCTGGGCCCCGGGGCCTGAGCCGGGTGGGCCTCGAGCTGGGCAAGCCGGCCTTTCTGGGGTGACCTCTCCTCTCCCGGGACTCGGTGCAGGAGGGGAGGTGGCTGGGCTCGCAGGCGGCGCTGCTGGGCATGGCGGGCCGGGCGCCAGTGGGCTTCCCGGAAGGGAAGCTAAAGATACCCCCTTCCCGGCAGGGCTGGGGCCGGAGCACAGGGATTGGGTTCCGCCCGCTGCCCTGGGGCAGGGGTGGTGGTAGGAGGACCCTCAGCAGCTGGGCGCTGGGCGCTGCTGGGGGCCGGAGCCCGGCGCTGCCGTCCATTGGCTGGTCCCGCTGGTGGGCGAGGGCAGGGCCGCGGCCTTCCTGGAAGCCCGGAGGCTGCCTGTCTCTCTGCCAAGCTGCCCACTGCATTCCTCGGCCTCCGATTTCCAGGCAGCCTCTGCCGGGCCCCCGTCGGGCCAGCTGAGCCAGGGCCGGGGCGCCAGGGTGCCCATGTTTAGGGGAACTTGAGCTTTGTTTGGGCAGCAGTCGAGATGGGCGGGTGGGGGTTAGGCCGCTGGGAGGGCAAGGGTCCCCTCTCCCTGTGCAGTCCGGGAGCTCGGGCAACCTGGTGACAGGACCTGTCTGTGTGTTGTGTGTGTGTGCACGCTGGTGGAGGTGCATTGAGGTCGGAGGTCACAGGTCTGCCGTGGCCCCAGTACCCCAGCAGGTCTGGTCCCCTGGGGGGACCAGAGGGGTGAGTGTGCCGTACGGGACTGTGGCAGGGGCCATGGGGGTCTGGCTGCCACACCAGACCCTGGTCATCCCCGCGGGGCAGCTGCCTGTGAGTTTGTCCAGCCGGCCTGGGAGGCCCCGGGTGCTGGCATCCCCATCCCCCACCCCCGCCCTCGCCCGCGACTGTGGGACAGTGAAAAGCCAAGATTTGGGCTTAGCAGCCCGGTTTCAAGGCAGACCCATGACCCATAAACTTGAGTTCAATAACAGGGATTTTAAAATTCGACTTAATAGTTTCCATTGTGGTCAAATACACCCAACAGAGCGTTTACCATGTTAAGCGCACAGACAGTGGCGTTAAGGGCAGTCACACTGTCCACAACTTGTTCATCGTCCGTGACTCTGTCCCCCTTGCACACTCCCGCCCCCTCCCCACCACCACTCCACTTCTCGGCTCTATCCCCACTCTGGGTCCCCCCAGAAGGGGAGTCGCACGGTATTTGGGTTCCTGTGTCCGGCTGATCTCCGCACATGTCCTCACGTTCATCTTCCACCTTGTCGCAGGTGTCGGAATCCCTTCCTTTTGAGAAAATAAATACAGCATTCCACTGCTCTTCATTTCTGTTGATTTTAGCGAGAGGGAGGGGGAGTGATAGAAACATCCATCGGCTGCCTCCTGCACGCCCCCACCAGGGAAAGAGCCCACAACCCGGGCATGTGCCCTGACCGGGAAACGAATCGTGACCTCCTGGCTCATAGGTCGACGCTCAATCCCTGAGCCACACTGGCCGGGCGGGGGTTGTGTGATTGGCTCACATGATAGGCACTCACAGGGGGATCCAGGTCCAGGCCCACCTGGCTTCGGCAGCTCCAGCGTGTGTCTGGTCCGAAAGGCTCCGACTGGGTCGTCTGGGTCGTGCCTCGCTCCAGGGGGTGCGGGAGGTCAGGTCATCAGTGAGCCTCCGAGACCAAGATGCCGGGCAGGCCCGGGCAGTGGCTGGCCCAGTGGGGGCAGGCCCACCTAGCTCAGGGCCCTGCTGCCTCCCCGCCTCCTGCGTGACTGGAGCAGAGGCGAGTGTGTCCGCGGTGTGTCCACCCCTGGGGCTCTGGCTCCCAGCCCTCCTCCCCCAGAGGGGACAGGCCAGGTGCCACGGCAAGTGCGTCCGGGTGGAGGGACTGCTGCCCCTCGTGCTGGGCGAGGACAGGGGTGCTCCCGTCACCGTCCTTTCCGTGTTCCTGGTGCCTGTTGGGGTGCAGTTAGGATGGCTTCTGTTTGGTGCCCTGGGAGGGAAGGAGATGTCACTGTAGCCATCAAACAAGGAAGGGCTGAGGCCCTGGGGGCTGGGGGGCTGCCCACAGCCCCAGTCCGGGGTTCACACCTGCTTCCCTCCCTCGGAGCAGCTTCCTCCGGTCCGGGCACCCCTGGCTTCGCCCCCCCCCCGCCCCGGCTTGCTGGTTTAACCGGCATTGCATGTGTGAATAGGTCGCGTATCCCATCGTTGGAAACTCAGGGGTGAAGAGGGTTGGTTGAGAAATGTCACCCCTCTGTGGCTGGCTGCCTCAGGGGACCCCGGCCCGTCCTCCAGCCAATCCCCAGAGCCGGGCACTGTGCTGCCTCAGGGGACCCCGGCCCGTCCTCCAGCCAATCCCCAGAGCCGGGCACTGTGCTGCCTAAGGGGACCCCGGCCCGTCCTCCACCCAATCCCCAGAGCCGGGCACTGTGCTGCCTAAGGGGACCCCAGTCCGTCCTCCACCCAATCCCCAGAGCCAGGCACTGTGCTGCCTAAGGGGACCCCGGCCCGCCCTCCACCCAATCCCCAGAGCCGGGCACTGTGCTGCCTAAGGGGACCCCGGCCCGCCCTCCAGCCAATCCCCAGAGCTGGGCACTGTGCTGCCTAGGGGACCCCGGCCCGTCCTCCACCCAATCCCCAGAGCCGGGCACTGTGCTGCCTTATTTGGCCGGAGGGACGCTGCAGGTGTGACTAGGTAAGGGCCTGACACGGAGGTTATCCCGGGTCATCGGGGTGAGGCCTAAATGGAATCACAAGGCTCCTTATCAGCGGGAGGCGGGGGTCAGCGGTCAGCGGGCTCTGCAGGTGCAGGAAGGGTGTCAGGTGCCGCCATAAAGCACCATCGCCCGGGGGCAGGGCCTAAACAACGGATAGATTTCTCCCGGTCGGGGCTGGAAGTCCGGACCAGCGTGCAGCCAGTGACGTTGCTGTTCCAAGGCCCCTCGCTGGCCAGCCTCTGGCACTGTGTCTCCACATGGTGGGGGCGGGGGAGAGAGAGAGGGGGGAAGAGAGAGGGGGAGGGAGCGCTCTGTCTCATAAAGGCAATAATTACAATAATAATGTCTTATAAGGACACTAATCCCATCATGAGGGCCCCACCTCCAGGTCCCCCCACCCCCCACATTGGGGGTTAGGGCTTCAACTTATTGATCTGGGGAACAAACATGCAGTTTATGATAAAGGGGCCATGAGCCAGGTTATAAGCAGCCTCTAAAACAGCGGTTCTCAACCTGCGGATCACGACCCCTTTGGGGGTCGAACGACCCTTTCACAGGGGTCGCCTAAGACCATCGGGAAACACATCTATAATTACATATTGTTTTTGTGATTAATCACTGTGCTTTAATGATGTTCAGTTTGTAACAATGACATTGGGGGTCACCACAACATGAGGAGCTGTATTAAAGGGTGGCGGCGTTAGGAAGGTGGAGAACCGCTGCTCTAGAAGCTGGGAAAGCGAGGCAGCAGATTCCTCCGGAGCCCCCAGGGGAGCCGCCCTCGGGCTCCTGCAGACTCCTGACCTCCAGACGGGAAGATAACTGTCATTTTAAGCCACTGATTTGTTACAGGAAACGAATACACCCACATGGCCCGGGCTGCTTCCCCATCCAGAGCAGCCAAGCTTGCAGGTGGTTCTGAGTGTCCCCTCCAGGTATGCGTCATGCAGAGGCAGCTGTGCACATGCACACACACGCGCGCACACACACGCACACGCACTTCCCTCACGAACCACAGCTTACTATGCACGCTATTCTGGGCAAGTCTGTCCCCAGGTCACGGATGAATGGACGGTCCCCTCCTCCAGCAGACGTGCTGCAGGCCAGGTGGTGGCCAAGCCTGGACGGGGGAGCCTGAGAGGCAGCCCCGGCCCTCGAGGGGACGGTGGGCGGAGGCCTCACACAGGCCTCCTACCCGCCCCCCTCACTCAAATCTCCCTTCTGGCCTCCCCTCCCAGCCCCTCATTCCTGCCCCCATAGCAGACACCTGCCCTTTAGGGGACAAGCAGCCACCGCACCTGGGACCAGAGCAAGTCCCTGCACCCCAGGAGTTCTTCCAGGGACTCTTTGCTGCTCTCTCGGACCCATTTAAAAAGCAGGTGGGGCCCTGGCCAGTGTGCTCAGTGGATAGAGCACTGGCCTGCGGACTGAGGGGTCCTGGGTTCGATTCTGGCCAAGGGCACATGCCCGGTTGCAGTCTCGATCCCCAGTGCGGGGCGTGCAGGAGGCAGCTGATCCATGATTCTCTCTCATCATGGATGTTTCTATCTCTCCCTCTCCCTTCCTCTCTGAAATCAGTAAAAATCTATTTTAAAAATAAATAAAAAACAGAAAGCAGGTAGGGGCCTGGGGGTCGGAGAGGACGGTTCTGGTTAGGCAGGAGGGGGGTCGCTGGCTGGTTCAAGTCCAGGCCAGCGGGTCTCCGCTAGGATTTGCTGTGTAACAATAAGCGCCACGACTTCTGGGGGTCACAGGCCGGCCCCGGGCGCCCCACACCCGCCACTGCGCCCACCCACGGGGCTCTGGGTGGGGGGCTGCTCCCTGCACTGCTCCAGGCAGGCCGGCCGCCTGTCCACGAGAGGGGCCTGGGGGAGCCGCCGTGCGGGGCGCAGCCGCCGGTCCCTCGCTCCATTAGGCGGGCGCAGCGCCGGGCCATCGATTGCTGCTGCGGGAGATGCAGGGCGGCAGCTCCGTGCCCCCGGGCGGCTGTCGGGAATCCGTGGCTCCCCGAGCACTTCCTGGAAACGTGCTCCCAAGCGAACACCACGGAGCCTGGATGCCTGGTCCCCGAGCCGCCCCGCACCAGGTGCCCGGGCTGCTGAGCCCGCGGGGAGGGAGCTGGCGGCAAGGGCGGGGGACCCACCGGGGGGCAGGCGGGGCGTCAGCAGCTACTCAAGCAGCTGCCTCCCTTCCCGTAGCCTCGTGGCCTGGCCAGGAGGGTGGCCCCGGGCCAGGCGCGGCCGGAGCCCCACGTCCTGCCGAGCACGCAGGTGGGCCTGGATCCGTCTGTGACACAGGGAGCCCCATCCCTGCTGCGGGACTCCTTCCTCCCCCTCCCCCCTCCCCCCTCGGGCTGGGGGCTGGGCATGTGCAGCCATAGGTGTCTGCCTACCACGCGGGATCCCAGGACGGGCTGGTCAGGGGGTAGTCTTCTCTCAGGAGAATGTTCCAGGCCCTGTGGATTTTTTATTTAAACGCCATAGACACATTACTATTTGTATATAGTATAAGAGCTGACGTTTTTAAAGGATGAGATTTTTAAAAAAGCAGTGTTGTGTTTCTTGCCCTACGCCCATGGCTTGTCCTGCTCACGGCCCCCTGTGGACACCTGGGTTCCTCCGGGCGGGGGGGGGGGGGGGGCCTGGAGCAGGAGAAAACACCCCACCCTGCCTGCGACCCCCGCTCCTACTTCAGCGGCCTCAGCAGGGCTGGGGGCCGGGGGGCTCGGGGGGTGGGGGGCTGGGGGTGCATTTGCTACTTACTGGCTCAGTGACCTCCCGCCTCTTTGACCTCAGCGACCTCAGTTTCCTTTCTGTCAAACTGAGGGAGCCCGGTGGCTTGTGGGCTGCCCCCCACACCTGGCTCTGTGCCAGGGGGGCACAGGCGGGCTGTGGGACACCCCTGAGCAACCCCAGAGGGCAGAGCAGTTGGGAGCCGACCCCCAGGGCCAGGCAGGGTTCTGTGAGGGGCACAGAGATCCAGACGGCACGACTTTACCACTGTGTCTGGTGAGGATATGGTTCCGGGAAGGGTCACTGTTGGTGAAATCCGTGTCACAAAACTGAGTGGCTGCGGAGAGGAGGGTTCATGGAGGAGTTGGCCGAAGAGAAGAGAGGGGGACCGAGGAGCCGGCCAGTCAGTCAGTCAACAAACACCAGCTGCCGTGGGCTGGGTGCCAGGCCCGTTCCGGGCAGTGGGCGCGGGAGCTCCCTCGCAGCGGGGATCCCCAGGGCGCCCGTCAGGGCACAGCGCTTCTGTGCGGAGCTGCAGAGGCACCTGGGGGCCAGGGCTGAGGCCCCGGAGCTGGGGGCCAGGCCCAGAGCTGAGGTGTGGTCCCCCTGGGCGGAGAGTGACTCAGGCCGCCAAGCCTCCCCATCGCTGGGTTTGGTTTGTTTAAGAACAAATTAGTCACGGAACAGGCAGCTTTCCCGAAAATAAAATGAGAATCCCCAGGAAGCAGGGAAAATCGCAGGCATGCGGGTGAGTCAGCACGTGCCCCGGGCGGCCACTTTCCAAAAGGCTGTGCCCGTCCCCTCCTCCCGCTCCCCGTCCACCCACCCCCTCCTGGGCACTGCCGCCAGCCCCCGCCCCCCCCCCCCCCCCCAGGCCCCTTCTCCACCGCAATGCTCCCTCCTCTCCTCTTCCCCCTGCTTCCCCTCAGCTCGGCCTCTTCCCTCCTCCCCGGGGCCTCGGCTCCCGCCCCGTCCTCACGCAGCCCCCTCGCTCAGGGCTCGCCCTTCTCCTCCACATTCACCTCCATCATCCGCTCCGTTGGCATCACAGAGCGCCCGCCAGGGGAAGGAGACTCTGGGGCGGGGCCTGAGGGGGTATCTCCAGCCCAGCCAGCGCCCTGGGCCCGTCCTGCCCGCCCCCTGCTCCCCTGGTCACTCCCGCGGCCGGGGCAGGCAGAGCTGGGCCCACAACCCACAGGCGAAGGGACAGTGGCTGGGACTTCATCCCACGTCCCGTCCTGCCTGCCTCCTGGTCAGAGCTCAGGGCTGTGGGCGGAGAGGTGTGTGGGGAGCAGACCAGGCAGGGCGGGAGAGCTGGGGGGCCCGGCTCACCACCGCGGGCGGGGGGGGGGGGGGGCTGTGTTTGGAATGTGAGGGGCCAGGTCTGCCGTCCACCTGCTCCCTGCCTCCCCTCCCGAACCTCCTGTGGGAGAAGGCCTGGCGTGAGCTCTGGGAGGCCTCTGGCCATGCCCCCTGCCACCCGCCCACCCACTGAGGACCCCAGGGTAGGCCCTGGGGCTGCAGGGGGAGCAGAGGGAGCCAGACACCTGGGACCTGGCCTCTTGGGACTGAGCGGTGGCCTCAGACCCCCTGCCAGGCACTGAGCCCCTCCACCGGGACAGGCCCTGAGGGGCCAGGGCACCTCTGCAAGCTGCTCCCCACGTGGCCAGGGCCCTCGATGCAGTCTCCCCCGCCCCACCCGCCCCACCCACCCCACCCCAGCTGGAACCCACTGTTCCCTCCTTGAGACCCCCAGGGCCTCTCCTTCCCAGGCCCCTCTCACTGCAGGGGGAGGCGGCCCCAGGCCAGGTCACGGGCCTGGGCCGGGGTCTCCGGTCTCTCCGGCCACTGTCCCTGTCTGCCGCTCTCCATGAATAATTTAGTTGTTCGGATTACAGTAAAGAGCGATTGAGCTTCCCTTCCCAAATCGTTAAGCACTGATATAAGAGGCCTTGGTTCCTTCTGAGGAAAGTCCCTCTCCCTGGGAGCCTGTGGGCGGCCCCTCCCTCCCAGTCATTCCCCAATACTGGGCAGCAATAGCAGATCCCCTTTTTAAAAACCTTGGCCCTAACACAGTGGATTGGAGTATTAGATGCCAGTTCTTGGGCGCAGGAAAGTACTCTGTCCTGAGAGATGAGGTGAGGTGCTACTCAGGAAAGAGACTGGGGGAGTTCGTGTGGACCCCAAGTTCCAGAGACAGGAAGGAGCAGCGCAGGAGGCGAGAGGAGGCAGCATGGGGTGTGACACCCACTGGACGGTGCAAGAGTGCACGTGTGTGTGTGTGTGTGTGTGTGTGCAGGCACACGTGGGAATGCTTGCCAATGCCTGAGCGTATCTGTGTGTGCATGTTGCACACAAGAGTGTGCATGGTGGGCGGGTTTGCACATGTGCGCACACGTGCATGTGTGCACACGTGTGTGCATGCGTGTGGACGGGTGTGTGCATGTTATAGGAGCTCCAGTGCAGGGTGGCAAGGCTGGGTGTGCTCCTGGGACCGGCTGGGGGTGTTCAGAGCAGGAGGCCTTGGAGCTGGGAGAGTTGGGTGAAGGATCAGGGTGGGGCTGGGCTCCCCGCAGCCCAGTCAGGTGACTTGCAGGCAGGCAGGGGAGGGGCTTTATGGAGAGGGGAGGCAGGGAGGAGTGGGGAAGGGCCTGGGTGGGGACCTGGGCTGGAGGAGTCTGCGGAGTGAGGCAAATCCAGGGGCTTGAGCACGGGCTCCGGAGCCAAGGCGGGCGGGAGGTGGCGGGTGTGCCCAGAGGAGAGGGGCTGGAGCCCAGGCCTGCAGCCTGGCCCTGCAAAGGAGGCAGCCCAGGCCAAGGGGTGGAGGGGAGGGGGGGGGGCCAGGAGCTGGGGTGCAGGTTGGCACCTGCAGCTGTGGAGGAGCAGGAAGGGGAGGAGGCAGCTCTAAGCGAAACCTGGTGGCAGTGCAGCCTCTGCACCAGCTGCAGCCAGCTGTCCCCGTCCCCGGAGGAGCGTGTCCCCTGGAGGAGCGTGTCCACCTGGAGGAGCGTGGCCTCTGGAGGAGCGTGTCCACCTGGAGGAGCGTGTCCCCCTGGAGGAGCGTGTCCACCTGGAGGAGCGTGGCCTCTGGAGGAGCGTGTCCCACGGAGGAGCGTGTCCCCTGGAGGAGCGTGTCCCCCTGGAGGAGCGTGTCCACCTGGAGGAGTGTGGCCTCTGGAGGAGCGTGTCCCGCGGAGGAGCGTGTCCCCTGGAGGAGCGTGTCCCCTGGAGGAGCGTGTCCCGCGGAGGAGCGTGTCCCCTGGAGGAGCGTGTCCGTGGAGGAGCGTGTCCCCTGGAGGAGCGTGTCCCGCGGAGGAGCGTGTCCCCTGGAGGAGCGTGTCCGTGGAGGAGCGTGTCCCCTGGAGGAGTGTGTCCCCTGGAGGAGCGTGTCCCCTGGAGGAGCGTGGCCTCTGGAGGAGCGCGTCCTTGGAGGAGCGTGTCCTTGGAGGAGTGTGTCCCCCGGAGGAGCGTGTCCCCTGGAGGAGCGTGTCCCCCGGAGGAGCGTGTCCCTGGAGGAGCGTGTCCCTGAAGGAGCGTGTCCCCTGGAGGAGCGTGTCCCCGGAGGAGCGTGTCCCCTGGAGGAGCGTGTCCCCTGGAGGAGCGTGTCTCCTGGAGGAGCGTGTCCCCTGGAGGAGCGTGTCCCTGGAGGAGCGTGTCCCCTGGAGGAGCGTGTCCCCGGAGGAACGTGTCCCCTGGAGGAGCGTGTCCCCTGGAGGAGCGTGTCTCCTGGAGGAGCGTGTCCCCTGGAGGAGCGTGTCCCTGGAGGAGCGTGTCCCCTGGAGGAGCGTGTCCACCTGGAGGAGCGTGTCCCCTGGAGGAGCGTGTCCACCTGGAGGAGCGTGTCCCCTGGAGGAGCGTGTCCCCTGGAGGAGCGTGTCCCTGGAGGAGCGTGTCCCCTGGAGGAGCGTGTCCCCTGGAGGAGCGTGTCCCACGGAGGAGCGTGGCCTCTGGAGGAGCGTGTCCCCTGGAGGAGCGTGTCCCCTGGAGGAGCGTGTCCCACGGAGGAGCGTGTCCCCCTGGAGGAGCGTGTCCACCTGGAGGAGCGTGGCCTCTGGAGGAGCGTGTCCCGCGGAGGAGCGTGTCCCCTGGAGGAGCGTGTCCCCCTGGAGGAGCGTGTCCACCTGGAGGAGCGTGGCCTCTGGAGGAGCGTGTCCCGCGGAGGAGCGTGTCCCCTGGAGGAGCGTGTCCCCTGGAGGAGCGTGTCCCGCGGAGGAGCGTGTCCCCTGGAGGAGCGTGTCCGTGGAGGAGCGTGTCCCCTGGAGGAGCGTGTCCCGCGGAGGAGCGTGTCCCCTGGAGGAGCGTGTCCGTGGAGGAGCGTGTCCCCTGGAGGAGTGTGTCCCCTGGAGGAGCGTGTCCCCTGGAGGAGCGTGGCCTCTGGAGGAGCGCGTCCTTGGAGGAGCGTGTCCTTGGAGGAGTGTGTCCCCCGGAGGAGCGTGTCCCCTGGAGGAGCGTGTCCCCGGAGGAGCGTGTCCCCGGAGGAGCATGTCCCCTGGAGGAGCGTGTCCCCCGGAGGAGCGTGTCCCTGGAGGAGCGTGTCCCTGGAGGAGCGTGTCCCCTGGAGGAGCGTGTCCCCGGAGGAGCGTGTCCCCTGGAGGAGCGTGTCCCCTGGAGGAGCGTGTCTCCTGGAGGAGCGTGTCCCCTGGAGGAGCGTGTCCCTGGAGGAGCGTGTCCCTGGAGGAGCGTGTCCCCTGGAGGAGCGTGTCCCCGGAGGACCGTGTCCCGCGGAGGAGCGTGTCCCCTGGAGGAGCGTGTCCCTGGAGGAGCGTGTCCCTGGAGGAGCGTGTCCCCTGGAGGAGCGTGTCCGTGGAGGAGCGTGTCCGTGGAGGAGCGTGTCCCCTGGAGGAGTGTGTCCCTGGAGGAGCGTGTCCCCTGGAGGAGCGTGTCCCCTGGAGGAGCGTGTCCCACGGAGGAGCGTGGCCTCTGGAGGAGCGTGTCCCCTGGAGGAGCGTGTCCCCTGGAGGAGCGTGGCCTCTGGAGGAGCGTGTCCCGCGGAGGAGCGTGTCCCCTGGAGGAGCGTGTCCGTGGAGGAGCGTGTCCGTGGAGGAGCGTGTCCCCTGGAGGAGCGTGTCCCCTGGAGGAGCGTGTCCCCTGGAGGAGCGTGTCCGTGGAGGAGCGTGTCCGTGGAGGAGCGTGTCCCCTGGAGGAGCGTGTCCGTGGAGGAGCGTGTCCCCTGGAGGAGCGTGTCCCTGGAGGAGCGTGTCCCCTGGAGGAGCGTGTCCCTGGAGGAGCGTGTCCCGCGGAGGAGCGTGTCCCCTGGAGGAGCGTGTCCCCTGGAGGAGCGTGTCCCCTGGAGGAGCGTGTCCTTGGAGGAGCGTGTCCCGCGGAGGAGCGTGTCCCCTGGAGGAGCGTGTCCCCTGGAGGAGCGTGTCCCTGGAGGAGTGTGTCCCCTGGAGGAGCGTGTCCCCTGGAGGAGCGTGTCCCGCGGAGGAGCGTGTCCCGCGGAGGAGCGTGTCCCCTGGAGGAGCGTGTCCCCTGGAGGAGTGTGTCCTCTGGAGGAGCGTGGCCCCTGCAGCCCGTGGCGGGCGGGCCTGCACTGCCCGAGACACGCCCCCACCCTGAGCCACTTCCACTGCGGACACATCCTCACGGCCACAGCCTCCTCTCAGCCTCCAGCCTGTGCTTCCTGCCAAGTGCTAACCTCCCCGCATTCAGAGAAGGGCCATCACCCGACACCGTCCCAGCCCACCGCGGCCGGGAACCGGGGTGCTCCCGGGCGGGCCGGCTGCACAAACAGATGGACCAGCTGTGGTCGGCCTTCCCATCACGGCCTCTCGGGGGGCTCCTGGGTTGGGGCTGGGATGTGGGGGCCGGCTCCTCACGCTCGCAGACACAGAGTGGCCTGGCTTTGGGGTTCCCATCACCTGGGCAGAGTTCATTAGAAGCCCCCCTCCCCGCAGGGAGCAGGGAGGAGAGAGCAGGACCCTCCGAGGAGCCGGGTTCCAGGACGTCACTGGGGGCGGGTATGGTGGGCCGGCAGTGGCCGGGGGAGGCCAGTTTGCGGACAGCCATGGCGTAGACCCCACAGTGGACACTATCACTCCAGAGGCAACGAGATGAGGACGTGGCCATCAGAGGCCTCACCGGAGGCCCGAGGCAGCCACATCTGGTGCAGGAGGCCGCTGGCTCCCCGGGGAGCGGTGAGGGGTGGGGGCTGGGGAGCCAGGCAGAGGCAGTCCTGGCACCACATCTGGCTCCTTAGAGAGCCCACAGCTCCCCTCTCCTCCCTCCTTCCTGTAACTGCAGCTCCAAATGTGCAGGGTTTCCAGGCAAAGGCAGTGAGCGTGTGGCCATCCTGCCCTGGCCCAAGGCGGGTAGGGGTCCCGCTGCCCAAACAGCCCTCTGGTGCCAGCCATGCCTGGAGCCATCTGCACCTGCCACCAGGAAGGTGGGGACGCTGGAGCCAGGCTGAGCACCTGGGCAGCAAGGGAAGGAGGGAGGGAGGAAGGGAAGGAGGGAGGATGAACAGGAGAGGGAGAGAGAGGGGCCGGAGAGAATAAAGAGGGAGGGAAGGAGAGAAAGGGGAGGGATGGGGGCCGGAGTAGCTTCCAGCTGTGCCGGGCCCTGGGGACCGCGGGCTGAGAGGCCCCTAGGTGCGTGCGCTGTTTATTTGCTCTTCCTCGGGGTTTACTGCCCACCCTCCCGTGGCACTTATTCCCCTCGGTGCTCCGGCTGGTCCAGCTGGGATTGACCGCAGTTGCCCTGGCAACACCCCTTTGTTAGGCACCAGCATCCGAAAATGTCAACCCGTTTCCAGCGGGTGAGACCTGGTTCCCGCCCTCCTTCCCCTTCTCCTTTTTCAGCTCGGCTGCCTCTGCCCAAGTCACAAACTTCCTCCGTCTCCATGGGGACGGGGGAGGGCTGTCCGTCTTTTCCGTCCCAAACATCTGTCTCTATAAACAGTGGTGGCGGCGCCTCCTCCTGGGCCGGGGCCTGGGCCTGGGTTCAGGGCTGGGGAGGAAGTGCTTTGTTTATCTGGAGGCCGGTTTCCTTGCTCCTCTGGGCCAAGCGAGCGAGCGGGCAGGCGGGCGGGCGGCCGCAGCCTTGGGCTCCTGAGCCCCGGCCCCGGGCAGGCTGCCAGTGCTGGCGGCTCCTCCAGGGCCAGTGCCTGGTGGGAGGGCGGCGCCCCCACTCTGCTGGCTGCTGTGTTGCCTTAGACAGGTCACTGCACCTCTCTGAGCCTCTCCTTCCTCCCGGGGACAGTGGGGATGCTCACAGTGCCGCCCTGACAGCGCGTTGAGGGGCGACGAGATGCAGGTCACACAGGTCACGTGCAGTTGGAGGTTTTTGTATCTCGTGCTCCTGACCTGTTATCCTAAGTTACGAGGGACCAGCCCCTCAGGAGACCCACCATAGACCTGGCCAGGGCCAGGCAGGGACGGAGCAGCAGGAGCAGGGATCCCACCCCAGACGCGAGCCCAGACGATTTCCCATCCGCCGGGCCCTCTCTCTGCACCCCAGGGCTCGGCGTGCAGACTGCAGAGCTGGGATCGAGTGGCATCCTCCCCAGCTGGACACAGACTTGTTTCAGGGACGAGGGTGCGGCCAGCTAAGGAGTCAGGGGGGCTTTGCCGAGAGAGAGCCGGGACTGGACCGCGTGCTGTGGGGTGAGGAGGCAGCGACCGGCCACGGTGACTCAGGCCCACTCTCCCCGGCTGCTGGGAGGGCGCGCGGGGCCGCCTCCGAGAGCCCGTCCTGGGCCCACGTGGCGTCAGCACCTGCGTCTCTCCCCGTGGGCCTCCTCCCGTGGGCCTCCTCCGTGGGCCTCCTCCGTGGGCCTCCTCCCGTGGGCCTCCTCCCGTGGGCCTCCTCCCGTGGGCCCCCTCCGTGGGCCCCCTCCGTGGGCCTCCTCCGTGGGCCCCCTCCGTGGGCCTCCTCCGTGGGCCTCCTCCCGTGGGCCTCCTCCATGGGCCTCCTCCATGGGCCTCCTCCCGTGGGCGTTGCCAGCCGAACTCCCAGCTCTGAGTGCGGCCCAGGCCCCAGCACGGTGCTGAGACCGTCCCCGTCCCCACACGATTGAAGGAGAGGCCTCAGAAACAACCGTGTGGATGGAGTTAGCCCGAGGCTCAGCTATCGCACCTGGGGAACGGGCTGCAGAACAGTCCCGTGGGGCGGCTCCGGCCAAGAGGACACTCCCGCCGTGGCACTCAGTTGGCTCAGGAGGGCAGCAGGCTGTGCCCCGGTCCCTCAGACCGGACACTAGGGCCTGGGTCTCAAGGCAGCGTGAGCTCCACACAACGAGGGTGGCCTCAGGGGCAGCGGGGAGCAGTCAGGCTGGGCGGGGGGTGGCTGGGTTGGGCGAGGGATCCGTGCCCTTGACTGGAATCGAACCTGGGACCCTTTAGGCCACAGGCTGACCCTCTATGCACTGAGCCAAACTGGCTAGGGCTCGTCGTCGATGTTTCTCTCTCTCTCCCTCTCCCTTCCACTCTGAGATCAATAAAAATATATTTTTTAAAAAAGAATTTCAAGGTGACTGCAGCGTACGGCTCCCTCCAGAGCGCGGCCCCGAGCGCGATGGGGCTGACGCCTGTCTCCTGGGCCCCTCCCAAGAGGTCGAACACGAGGGCTGAGGACAGAGCGGGAGGAGGGCTCCCCAGTCCGTCAGTCGAAGGTTCACCCCCGAGAGTCGACCTCCCAGACTTCCTGGGTGCCGAGCGGTCCTTCTGCACCAGGCCGGGCGGGAGGGGAGAGGTGGGTGCTGGCCCCTGGCCAGGCGCGGTGGAGCCCCAGGCCCGGCCCACGCACAGGCCAGGGGTGTCGGAGACGGTGCAACGAAAGCGCCTGATGCCAGGCCTTCCTGTGCCCGCTGCGCCTGCCGGGAAGAAAGGCCCTCGTGTGCTGGGCTCACACAGAGCGTCTGGGCGGAAGCCATGTGTCTGTGACTTACTCCCCAACGGCCCTGGGAAAAGTAGGGAGCGAGGGAGAAAGAGAAAAAGAGAACCGACGTGGTAGAGTGGACCATCCGGGCGTCTGGGTGAAGGGTATACGGGAATTCTTCACAGCATTTTTGCAACTTTCTGTAAGCCGGAAATTATTGCAGAATAAAAAGTTGGGGTTTTGTGTTTTGTTTTGTTTCAAAGGTGATGATACGGTCATTATTGCGGGAGGGGAATACCAGCCAGTCCTGCTGAGGGGGGCTGGGTGCTGTGGGGGGCTCTGAACCCTGCTGAGGTGCTGGGTGCTTCGCCAAGGGCTCGGTCCCGCTGATGCCCCATGGCCGAGGAGGGGGCAGCCGAGGTCCTGTAGTGCCAGTGCCCCCACCCTGCCACCAGCGGCTCCAACGCTGCCTTGTGGCCAGTCGTTCCCGTTGGGGGCCAGTGACTCAGCCCCGGTTCCATGTGGCAGGAAGTGGGCACAGTGACTCACAGTGGCTCTGCGCTCTCCGCCTGGATCTGGGATAGCAGCTGGGCCCAGCCAGAGGCGCCCCAAAGAGGGGACTCTGCACCCACAGTGATAAGCCAGGGAGTGCTGCTCCAGGGGCCGGGGCTGGGGCACAGCTGGGAGGGCCTGGAGGGCACAGTTAGGGAGGCCTGGGGGACACAGGGGAGACTGGGGGGCACAGCTGGGAGGGCCTGGGGGGCACAGGGGAGACTGGGGGCACAGCTGGGAGGGCCTGGGGGGCACAGGGGAGACTGGGGGGCACAGCTGGGAGGGCCTGGGGGGCACAGGGGAGACTGGGGGGCACAGCTGGGAGGGCCTGGGGGACACAGCGAGGGGGGCCTGGCCTCGCCCTCGGGGGCCAGCTGCCGGGCCCTCCGCCAGCCCTGCCTGCTCTGCCCACAGCCTGCAGCTTTCCTGCCATCTGGGGCACATGCACTGGACACTCCTTAAGAATTCCCCACCGTCTGCAAAGTGGGTAGCGGCTGCCAAGGGCCCTGACCCTGCCGGCTGCCCCCAGCTGCGCGCCTTCCTTCTCAGGGGACCTTGTCCGCACTCAGCGGCAGGCAGATGGCCGGGCCCGGGTCCCTGGGGCCCAGGCCTCATCCAGACTGTGTGGGCTCACGTGCCACTGATCCTCTGGCTTTGAAGATCAGTGCTGGGGACTTTGCTCTCTCAGTGGAGGGTCCAGAGCCAACACCTCGTTAGTGGAGGAGCATTGGGGGGCCCAGACCGTGTCCTCCGCCCAGGAGGCCCTGACCTCCCAGCTCTCCTTCTCGCGTAGGGCCGGGCTTGCTCCTTCAAAGCGAAGACCTTCTCACATTGATGGGGGGCGACCCACAGCTCGTACGCCTGTTGTCTCACTTCTCCCCATGACAGGAAGCCGGGCTCAGAGAGGTCAAGGAACTTGCCTGAAGCCACACAGCATCCCGTCTGGATTTGAACTCAGATCTTCCTGACCAGAGAGCCCACCTCCCTTTCCCCCTTGTCCTCCACTTCCCATGGGTCTCTGCTTGTCTCCCAGCTGGAGGGGGACCTGGGAGGGCTGGCGGAGGGCGGCTTCCTCATTTTCCGAATCCTCCCCGCACCCGCAGCCCTGACACAGCGGGCGCTTGGGCATGACTCGAGGGTGACTCTGGGCGCAGACTTCTGCAAAAACCCCGCCACTCCCACCCACGCCCCGCACAGCCTCCGCCGCCTCTCAGGCCCACGCTCCTCGTCAGGGGAAGCCGGGCATGTTCCCTCCGCACGCAGGACGCCCAGGCTGGCGCCCACCGCCGGGCCCTGTACTGGGGGCCCGCTGTGCCCTCCCAGCCTCTGACTCCCCCTGCTCCCCACGTTCTCTCTCCCGCATTTCTCTTGTTGCTCGTTCTCTTTTGATTTCCTTTCTGCTCCCTCCCCCTCCTTCCCTGGGTCCCTCTCCTCTGGGCTAACCCTCAGCCTGAGGTCATTCCTCCCAGCCAGTCAGCCAGGGCCACCCCCACGCTGCCCGTCACCGTCACCGTCAGGGCTTTGCCGGGCCACTTCCTGAGCACAAACACAGACCCATGCAGGTGCTGCCAGGGAGTGGGGAGGGGCCCCTGGGGCCCCCGGCTGCAGCCCCTGTGGTCAGCGGACCCTGGCTGGAGCTCCCACAGACCCGGGTCCTGCGTGGACAGTGGGGTGGGCTGAGTCTGGCACTCAGATGAGTGACATTTGCCCCATCCATCGCGTTGAGTTGTAATCAGGCTTCTGGAAGCGCCCCTGGTTCTGTGATCTGGGGAACCCCTCCCCGGGATTGTCCAGCGGCTGGGGAAGCTCACCACCCCCTCCAGCTCGGCGAGTCTCCCGCCTTCCTGTCCTCCTCCCGCGGACGCCCCACGTCGTCTGGCACTGCTCTTCAAACGTGTCGCCAGGACCGTGCCCGCTGCCGGCCGTGAAGGACCAGACACTCTCCCTCCTGAACAGACCAGGCCCGTGGCGGCTTCGTGGCTTCCGGGGCATCCAAGCGAGAACCCATCTGGGCCCCGGGGGCTCTGACGTGAGCCTTCTCCACTCCATCCGTGTCTTTCCTTTTTTAAAATTTAAAATATACTCATATCCTTATTGATTTTAGCGAGAGGAAGAGAGAGAGAGAAACATCCATGATGAAAGAGAGTCATGGATCGGCTGCCTCTTGCACGCCCCCCACTGGGGATGGAGCCCGAAACCCCGGCCTGTGCTCCGACCGGGAATCGAACCGTGACCTCCTGGTTCCTAGGTCGATGCCCAACCACTGAGCCACACTGGCCGGGCCATCCGTGTCTTTCAACCTGTTGTTCTAGCCGGTCGTCATTTTTGAGTCCAGATGAGTGGGATCCCCACCCAGTTTTGTTTTATCTGAAGATCTGATCGCGTGCCGTCATGGCCGTCATTCACGTCATTGATGAGCATGTGGAAGAGGGCGCGGCCTGGAGGGGCGCTGTTTGCGCATCGGTAGCTTTCTGTTTCCTTCTCGGTGACTCCCGCCTGCCCCAACCTGACGGGCCGGGTGTCTGGGCTGCTGTCTCCATGCCTCCCTTTAGGCTGTCAGCGCGAGCGAGGTGTTCCACATCCCAGGCATTTTTATGACCTGACAACCCTCTCACAGAAGACAGAACAGCCGTGCTCGGCTTGGCTCAGTGGATAGAGCGTCGGCCTGAGGACTGAAGGGTCCTGGGTTCGATTCCGGTCAAGGGCACATGCCCCGGTTTCGGACTTGATCCCCAGTGGGGGGTGCGCAGGGGGCAGCCGGTCAATGATTCTCATCGTTGATGTTTCTATCTCTCTCCCTCTCCCTTCCTCTCTGACATCAATGGAAATGTATTTAAAGAAAAACACAGTTGGACCTGCAGAGTGTTGTTGTCTGTGCCCTTTTCACTGGTGACTATTTTGTGCCCGTCTTCCCAGAGGAGCAAGTGGACGACCACATAAACTCGTTTTACTCGCCGTGTGGTCTTCCAGAGCACGGACCCGTCCTGTCCACACAGCCCATGTGACTGGGTTGGGATTATTTGCCTTTTATTGTTAACACTAGTGGCCCAGTGCACGAAGTTTGTGCACATTAAAAGGGAATTAATTAGAGGAAATATTTTAATATGGCTATTTGCCCTTTCTCTATAATAGAAGTGTCAGAGATGAAAGAAAATTAGTAAAACGTATATGAAAATAATATGTCGCGCAAGACCCAGACCCGGCCGGTCCCACCCCCATTGGGCGAGACCCAGACCCGGCTGGCCCCACCCCCGTCAAGCCCCGCCGGGCGGGGGACGCAGCCTCACGTCCCCCAGCCTCACTGTACACACAAGCCCGCCCACCTGTGCCCGCCGCACACGCAGCCTCCTGCTGATGGGTCGTTATGGCGTGAGGGCGTCACGGCCATTTGCATATTAGCCTTTTATTGTATAGGATAGGATACACCTACTACGACGTGCCTAGCTTCCCCCCTGAAGTATGTCCCCATATTACAGTCTGCCTTCCCTCAGTGCCCTTTGACTCCCCCAGGACTCTGTCCTTCTCTGATAGACTTATTTTCCAGGACAATCATTATATGCCGTCTCTCCCTGCCGGCCCTGCTAAGATCCTGCAGGGAGCAGCCCCCCTCTTGCCCCCCCCCCACACTGAAGACCTCACCCCTTATCCGAGCACAGCAGCCTCCTCTTAGAGACGCTGCCGTCAAGACCTGTTGACTAAGGGCATGAATAAATGAACTTGCTTAGTGACTCACCCCGAGCCCTGTGGGTGACTCACACCACACTCCTCAGTTTCAGTCTGTCCAGCCGTTTCTGCCTCACAGGGCCTGGTGTGCCCATTCCCGTCCCCCTCCCAGCTCAGGGATGACGGAAGATGACACTGCGCCCGGGGGCACGCTCCCTGCTGTCCCGGGCGGCGGGGACCGGGGCTGACACACCATCGTCTCAGAGCCTCCGGCCCACTCCCGCTCTCAGACCTCGGCTCCCTTATCCTCCCCGCCCTACTTTCCTTCTGAGTCCACAGCGGAGCAGACAGACGCGGGGCGGGCTGCAGGGCATTTGCAGTGCGAGGGTGTGGCCGCCTCCACTGGCTCCTGGGCAGGAGGGTGCAGTGGTCTCTTCTCCGTGGGGCCCTGGTGGGATGCACAGCCTCTGGGGCGCACCGTTACCCAGGGGGCGCTCCGTACAGGCTCCGTGCAGGCGTGCTCATGCGGGTTCATTCTCTTCCCTCTGCTCTGACGCCTGTGGTGGAGAGCCCTCCCTCCCGCCTCCTCTCCTGCCTGCCTTCCTCTCTCTTCTCTCTCACCGTTTTGAACTATGACGTCGGCTCCCTGGAAGGTTCTTTATTTAGCGCCCCCCGCCCACCATGTTTCTTTCCCATAGAGATCTTTTGTGATCTCGTTGTCTGAACTGTCCCCCCACCACCACCCAACTCCCCCCACCCCCGCCAGCTTATCAGCTTATCATTGTCTTTGATCCTTTTCACTCCTAGAGCCTAGAGCTTGTTTTGGCCAGAGTTCCCTGAACTTTCTGAAGAAATATCCCCTAAAGTCTAGGCTGCCCAGCGGACAATTCCCAATCTCTCTTCCCTGGGCAGTGATGCACCCACAGGGAATTACCCTGCGTGGAAAGTGAGCCCACAGTGAAAATCCTTCCCCGGAGCTCAAACACCAGACACTTCACCAGGAAAGACCACCGCCATCATCCCACCACCCTGTGGCCCCTGAGCCAGCCCAAGGTTAGTCGGTGGGGCTGTGCCTGCCTCTGGGAGGGGCTCACAGCCCGGCCGGCGTGGCTCAGGGGTTGAGCGTGGACCTATGAACCAGGAGGTCATGGTTCCATTCCAGGTTGGGGCACAGGCCCAGGTTGCGGGCTCCATCCCTGGTATGGAGCGTGCAGGAGGCAGCCGGTCCATGACTCGCTCTCATCATGGATGTTTCTGTCTCTCCCTCCCTCCCCCTTCCTCTCTCTGAAAGCATTAATAATCACATTTTTATGAAAAAATAAAGAACGGCTAAGAGAGGCAGTGCAGTCTAACATAACAAGCCTGCTCTGTGACCCTGAACTGGGATGAGGGGGCGAGATGAGCCCCAGGAGCTTGGAATCGAGAATCGAATGCTGAGAGTTTAAAACGGAGAATCGGAGGATTGACAACCCAAAGCGAAGGAACCTTAGGAAGAAGGGGCAGATCTCAGGATAGACTTTTCTTTAGAAGAATTTTAAAACTGCGCCGTCTTCCCGTTTCTTCGTCGGGGGTAAATGATTCCCAGCCATCGCATCGGTTGAACACACATGCGTTCACAGAGAACAACGCGGGCCCGCGAGCCTGTGGGCGCACAGCGGGGCGACCGGGAGTGCGTTCTCAGGAGGCTGAGCTCTGCCCCAAAAGCATAAAATGCGGGGACCCCAAGGTCAGGGGCAAACACCCAGCCCTTGCGAGTGGGAGTCACCTCCACTTCTCCCTGAGGGGCTCCCGATGGGTCATTGGAGTGGAAATCTCTGGAAAAACCCGCAACCCTCTGATGCAACATTCTAGGAAAACCGGCCCGCCTGTGAATAAGGGTGAATCAGTGGGGGAAGGTCCGGGGCAGCCAGTGCGTCCTGGGGCCCCTCGGCCCCACCCCTGGACTCCCCGGGGATGCTCCAGCCTCTTCGAGGGGGCCCTGGCGGGGAGAGGGTGATGCTCGGGCGGAATTTCAACGAGACACATGCAAATGGCCCTCGGGCTGCTTAGAGGAAGTTATGGGAAGAGAGGGCTGTGGGCAGCCCAGGGTTCAGCACCCGCAAAGCAGAAGTGAGGATGGTGAGATTTCCCATCCTCGCCCCCTCCCCCGCCTCCCTGTCCACCCCCACCCGGGGCCCTGCTCCTTCCCTCTCCGAAATGAGGCCTGTGACTTTCCCCCATTACCCAAGTCTGAGAAAGTATCCGTGAAACTCGCTTGGCACGGCTCCTTTCCGCCCCAGAATTGAGAAGTAGATTTGGGGCACTTGGTGTGGCCGGGGAACCGGGGGGGCGGGGGGGAGGAAGTGGATGACCCTATGAGCTTGCCATGTCCCAGGCCCAGGCCCAAGGCTGACCCCAGAGCCCGGCAGGCTGTTGCCACCTGCAATGCATAGACCAGAGCAGAGCCTGGAGGGCGCGATCTGACCAGGATGCCAAGTGCCTGCACATCTGGCCCGGGTGCCACCCGCCGCCCCGACTGTGAGCCCCCGGAGTGGCAGGCACCGTCCTTCCGGAAACGAGGACCCCCTCTGTGTATTTCAGCCACAGCTCTGCCTCGCAGCGGACTTTGGACGGAGCACTCTGCATTCCCAGCAACTTCCACTTTTAATGAATCTCCATTGATCACCTTCCACTCACCAGGTGGGGCGTGTGAAGGCGCTCCCCGCTCTGGCAGGAAGTGAGCCGCCTATTGACAAGGCCTCGGGGCGCCCACTTCTTCAGGAGCCGAGCTGGTGCTGGCGCACCGGGCTTCCCCTCACCTGGTCCCCTGCCCCAGGGACGGAGGAGAGGGCCCTGGGGAGAAAGTGGGTTCCTCCCACGTCCGGGTGAATGTGAGTGTGAAGCACACCCTCCTCTCGCTCGCCTGCTCGCCAGTTCCCACCCCAGGTGGCGGCTTTCTGCCCGACCTTCCCCTCTCTGCCCACCTGGCAGCCCAAGGTGTAAGGAAACAGGGCGCCCACCAAGATGGGCAGTGAGCCCGAGTGCACTGCTGTTGCTGGGGAGTGAGAGAGGAGGGGGCTATCTCACCACTTATTCACATATAACTCAATCTTCATTTTTATTTATTTTTATTATTATTGTTTTTTTATCCTCATCCCAGGATATTTTTCCATTGATTTTTAGAGAGTGGAAGAGAAAGGGAAAGAGAGAGGAACATCGACGTGAGAGAAACACATCACAACGATTGGCTGCCTCCTGCACACGCCCCGACCAGGGCCTGGGGTACGTGCCCCTAACCAGAATCGAAGCCGGAACCCTTCTGTCCGCAGGCTGATGCTCTATCCACTGAGCCGAACCGGCTGGGGCTGACTGAATTTGTAATGATCTTAACTGAGGACACGTATACATTTAGTACGCATGTTGTACAAGGTGCAGACACCGTGTCATAATCTGAAAGGAAAAGAAAGGACGCTGAAGGTTGTAAACTGGGGGTGGACAGAGTCTGGGGCCTGGGCAGAGCACCTGGAGGACCCAGAGCCGAGGCACCGCCTCCAGCAAGCCCAGCCCTCCCTCAGCCTCAGAGTCCTCACCTGAACACAGGTGGGCTGCGCGTGGACTCCGCCCCCCCCCCAGCCCACAGGGCGGGTGCTGGCCCAGGCGGGCCAGGGCTGGGGAGTCAGAGCCTGCCCTTCAACAGGAACCAAGTGTTTCCCAGGGACTAAGTGGGCGAGGTGCTGGGTGCATGACGCGCCTTCCCTGAGCCTCTCAGACTCTCTCCCTGGGAGCCTTGTGCCCAGGAGGGAGGGTTGGGTTAGATAATGGAAGTGGCTTGCGTTCCGTGGTGTTGCATCTGTTTTGTCTCCTTTTATTTTAAATTTAAATATATTTTTATTGATTTCAGAGAGGAAGGGAAGGGGGAGAGAGAAACATCAATGATGAGAGAGAATCATTGATGGGCTGCCTCCTGCACGCTCCCTGCTGGGGAGGGAGCTCGCAACCGGGACATGTGCCCTGGCCCCTGACCCCTGACCGGAATCACACCGTCATCTTCTGCTTCATAGGTTGATGGTCAACCACTGAGCCACACCGGCCAGGCTGTTCTGTCTCCTTTTACAAGTGGACGTGGGAGCGACTGCAGATGCTCTTACCCTGGTTCACACATGTGGCCCCGAGGAGCCCAGCAGTGGGTCCTGGGGTCACAGAGTAAACCCGAGGGGACCAGGCCGTGTGCGCAGGTACAAGCCAAGGCCCCCAGGGAGGCAGCCACTCCCTCTGGTCGGGGAGGGCCCGGGGCAGCTGGACTCTCTGACCATCAGAAGGGTTTGCTGGGCAGGACGTGGGGAAGAAAAAAGACACACGCACAGCCTGGAGTTGGGTGTCCTAAATCGGACACAAAACGTGACTTAAACTTTTATTTAAGGCCGTTTAGGGGGCACCCGCCTGGGCCGGATAATGGAGGTTCAACACGGAGCCATCTGGACACGTAGGTGAGGGGTTAGTCAGGGAGGGCAGGTGAGTGGGACACGTGGGGACAGAGGCTGTGCCCAGACCAGCACGGGGTGCTGGGAAGACCCCAGACAGAGCGGTGGGAGCAGAGAGAGGTGGCTGAGCCACCGGGGGAAGAGGGGGGCGCGGGAGGGGAGAGGGGAGGGGGGTTACCTGGCTCTGGACAGCCAGGGACCTGGCACCAGAGAAAGTCCCAGGCCTAGGAAGGACCTGGGTGTGGCCAAAAAGGGGTGGGAGCTGGGCGCGGCCTGGGAGGAAGGGGAGGAGGGGAGCCCTGCCCTAGGGTGCCCTCTGGCCCGGCCGCGCACCCTGCCGGGAAGCCCGGGCTCAGCTGCTAGCGCGGCCCGGCCCAGAATAGCCTCCCTTCCGGGCAGGGCTGCCCCGGCCGCAGCGCCAGCGCCCGAAATAGGGCTCGGCCCGGGGGCCCGCGGGCGGCGAGCGCGAGGCGCGCGGGGCCGGGACCCTGGCGCGCGGCAGGGACAGGGGCGGGGACCCCCGTCGGGGACCGGGACGGGGCGGAGCGCAGGCCGAGATCCAGGAGCGAGGGCGGGGAGCGGGGCGGGCGCGGGCAGGGGAGGGGGCTCCGGACGGTGCCTGAGGACAGCGGGGGGCGGGGGGCGGGGGCCGGGATCCCGGGCGCGAGGCCAGCCCAGGCGGCGGGCGGGGCGCTGACCTCACCGCCTGCGAGGAGGCCGCGGGGCGGCGCTGATGGAAGGGCTGCGGAATGCGCAGCTGGCGGGCGGCGTGTTCCCTTCTCCTGTACACAGAGCGGTTGCCATGGCACCGGAGGGCGGGACTCCAGCCGCCTGGTCCACGGGCCAGTCCTGGCCAGGCGCCCGCCCCGGGGAGGCGTGGGGAGAGGCCAGCGGCCAGCGGCCTCCAGGACCCTCACCGGCCCCGGGGCCCCGCACCCGCTCCGGGTGGAAAAGCAGTGTCGCCCTCGGAGGCAGACCTGGGCCACGTGGTACCGCTGTGCCGTCGGGGGGACACGGAGGCTGAGGCGCCTAACCCCCCATTCTGCCTGTGCGCCCCACCCTCACCGGCCTTCCCCCCACATGCTCACCTCCCTAGCCTCTCCCAGCCTCAGTTTCCCCATCTGTTAACCAGCGACCTGTCATATCTGCCATGCAGGGTTGGTGCGATTAAAATAGAGTAATGATGTCAGGGGGCCTGCCCTCTCTAAATGGGGTTCCCTCTTCCTCCCCCCTTCCGCCTCCACCAGGCCTGGGGGCAGCTAGGCCTGCTTCTGCCCCGGCCGGTGCCCCAGGGCTGGGCTGCTGTGGTCAACACCCTCCCCCACCCCCACCCCCCCCACCCCGGGTTACCTTGGCACCCGCCTCACACAGGGATGGTCGGAACCTGCAGGAATCCCGGGCTGAAATCCAAGAATATTACTGGAGGCCCAGCCGGCGGCCGTGAGTCAGCCCCCCGCACTCATGCCGCTCCAGCTGCCCGCCCTGCCAGCGGCTGCCAGGACGAGGCAGCCCCTGGACGTGGCTGGGGAGACGGGCATCCTGGGGGGGGGGGGTAAGGGGCCCTGAGCCCCCTTGTCCTCTCGGTGGGAACCAGGGCTCGGACCCGAGCGGGAACTGTGGTACTGTGTGAGGAAGGGCGGGCCGGGCTTACTGTAACCGCCTGGCCCGGAGCCCGCTGGTCCTGTGGTTGGGCAGGCCGGCCAGCGAGGGGCCCCCGAGGAGCTGCAGCCAGAGCTCACGCTCCATGTGTAAGGCATGGAGCGGGGCCTCCCTGCTTTCCCAGGGGCCGCCCGGAGCCGGCTAAGACTTCAGCGCTCTCCCCTAAGCAGGTCGCCCCACTAGGCAAATGCCAGGCTGCTGGCGAGAAATGAAGTCGGTCCCAGGCCCAGGCCTCTCCAGGGGCATCTGAGCCGCCAGCGCGGCCGGGTGCTCGCTAGGCACTAGGCACGGGGGGAGGGGGGTGTTTGCTCACTGAACTATCACAACAACTCTAGGAAGTGGGGACATGTCACCCCCAGGTACACAGGGCAGCAGGTACACCAGCTGTGAGCAGGTGAGGGAACGGGGTGGACACCCAGGCTCTGGTTGCCCGCTCCAGGCTTCCGCGCGTGGCCCCAGGAGAGAAGCCGCACACAGCCCCGCTGACCCCGGGGCCTGAGCCCCTCCCCCAGGCAGCCGCTTGCTGGTACTCAGCTGACTTCCTGTCCCTGGAAGCGCCGCTGCGGGTTGGATGGGGCAGGGCGGCCCCCTTCCTGTGGTTCAGGTAAGAGCATAACCCCGTGCCTTCTTGGCACCCTCCCTCTCCCTTTTCCTGGGCTCTAGCAGTCAGACCTGGGTACCCCAGAGTCCCCGGTGCAGGTGCGGGGCAGAGTGGGCAGAGCGAGGGCTGCAGGCCCTGCTCCGAGGTGAGGCCCTAAGGACGTCCCCCTCGCTCGCTCGCTCGCTCGCTCGCTCGCAAGGACCACCTGCAGCCTTTCTCATCACACCGCCTCTCTGAGGGGATGAGCACGCGGGGCTGAAGGAGGCGATGGCAAAGCCCGCGGCTTCACCCCCAGCTCTCCCCAGCCTGGTGCGTGTGAGCGATGCCACGGGCCGTGCCCGTCTCCCCATCGGACACCGAGGGCTCTGCTGGCTGTTGGGCGTCCCGGGGGCTTTTCCCTGGTGACATTGCCAAGGGCCTGCGACACTGGCCAGGCTTCCCCCGCCCAGCCCACGGCTCCACCTCCCTCTCTCGCCCACGGGTGCTCGGAATAAGCTTTCCCGAGGGCTTGCTCCTGTGAGGGGTCATCTGAGGTGGCTGCGACGACAGCACCTCGCCAGAGACATGCCGGAAGCGCCCTGACCGCCGAATGAGGCCGCGTCTGTGGAGGACCGGCTGGGCCTGTCGCAGGCTTCAGACACACGTCCCCTCCCGGGAGCCATTGCCCTTAGCCCTGCTCTTGGCTCGGCCATCCGCTGGGCTCCGTCCCCGGGCACCGTTCCAGCCCGTCCTTCGCTCGGGGTGCCTTTAACAGGACACGCAGGGGCCTTCCGTGTGTCCCTCCGCCTGAGAGCAGAGGCACAGTTCTCAGGCTCTTCCTGGAAGATGCCAGGGGGGAAAGTTCTGGTTGGACATCCCGCAGGCCCGACCGGCCGTGCCGGGGCGAATCGTGCCCCTCGGAGTTCATGTCCACGTGGAAACCCGTGCACGGGGCCTTATTTGGAAACCAGGTCTTTGCAGATGTGGCCAGCTAAGGTGAGGTCACCAGGGTTGGTTTGGGCGCTGGTCCAAGGACTGGTGCCTTTGCAAGAAGAGGGCGATTTGGACACAGACACCAGGAAGACGGCCGCGGTGCGGACAAGCCCAGGCACCAAGGATTGCCGCAACCACACACGCTGGGAGACCGGGGGCTCCACCCCTGGAGGCTGCAGAGGGAGCGAGGCTCTGCGGGCACCTGGAGCCTGGACTTCCGGCCCCCACAACTGTGAGGAGATCAGTCTGTTGTTCTCAACCACCCAGTTTGTGGGCCCTTGTGATGGCAGCCCCGGGACACTCTTACACCCCCTCCCCCCAAGGTCACACAGAGGCCAGCGGAGGAGGACAAGGAGGGAGGCCAGCAGGCGCAGAAAGCAAGGACTTGGCCGAGCCATGGAGCAGCCTCTTCCTCTCGCCTCGCACAGGAAGCCGGGGACCTCGTGGCTGCGTCTCGCCTGCTGCCGCCTTCGTCCCCGCAGGAGCGCGTGGGGTTGGTGGCAGGTGAGCGGGAGGTGTTCCCATCGCGCTGGTCCCAGGGAGACTCTTCCAGTAGCACTGACCTCAACATGCTCTTGTCTCAACCTCACAGCCACCCAGAAGCAGGTCTGGTTGAGACCCTCATGTATCGGTTAGGGACCAAGGCCAGGCCGTTCGATACCCGCCCAGGGTCATTCATTAGCAGCACTGATCTGGGACTGCCCAGGCCAGCGCTCGGCCCTCTACCAGCCTGAGGCTCCGGTGGGCGGGGGGGGGGGGATGGGGGTCCGCGGGTGCTGGCCGCGGCAGGGATGCTGAGGCCCGTTCCTGGCTAGCTGTGTGAGCTTGGGCAAGTCACACTGCATCTCCGTTTCCCAGTTCCCCCCACTAAAAAAATGGGGACCACAAGACCTAACTGAGGGGCTGCTGGCGAAGGAAATGGGTGTGTATGTTTCTGGTGCTTGGTGCATCGGAAACATGACCTAAAAGTTTGGAATAAATAAGACACACGGGCTGAGGAGAGGGCTGTGGGCTGTGGACCTGTCTTACCCCCACTCCACAGGCTGGGGGGACCAAGGCCCAGGGCAGAGCCGCCCCCGTCTGTTTCCCATAGAGCTTTGCAGACATGGGGCCAGTGTCCACCTGCACCCTGGCCGGCTGGTTCGGTCGCTTGAATCTTGCCTCCGAGGCCAAGGGCACCTTTGGTCCTAGTCCAGGTCGGCCTTCCCCTCCCAGAGGCAAGCTCGGACCCCTGCCATGGCCTCCACCCTGCGTCCCGGGCAGCCGCCTCCCGGGTACCTGTGATGACTCCCCGTCACGCATCACCCAGGAGAGACGGTCCCGTGCACATCCCGACGGCTCTGTCTCAGATCTGCAGAAGGAGCTCAGCACGTGCTGGACGGCACGTGCGTGCATCTCGCGTCCACCCCTGCACACAGGAAGTCCTCCAGCCTTCTCTGGCCTTTTCCCCATCTTTGTGTCGGGGACCTAAACCTCTACCAGGCATCTGGCCCTTTTTTAAAAAATATATATTTTTATTGATTTCAGAGAGGAAGCCAGAGGGAGGGAGAGATAGAAACATCAATGATGAGAGGATCGGCTGCCTCCTGCACACCCGCTACTGGGAATTGAGCCGGCCACCCGGGCATGTGCCCTTGACTGGAATTGAACCCAGGACCCTTCAGCCCGCAGGCTGACGCTTTATCCACTGAGCCAAACCGGCGAGGGCCATCTGGCCCTTTTAATTGGTTCCTCTCCTGATGTCCCTCCCAATAGCCACAGAGTGTGGCCCAGTGGCCCCCTGGCCCTGTATGCTCTGCTGAGGTTGAGGGTCCTCCCCGTCCCCCGACTGGACCGACCAGCGCGGTCCTCATCCCGGTGTGGGCACGCGGTCTCTTTCCTCAGCGCGGCCCCTTGGCTGACCTCAGCTCCTCGTAGCCGGGACACTGGCCGGGCGCCTGCGGGAGGGAGGGCGGGCCGGGGCTCTCCTGGGCTCCTCCCCTTCGCTCCAGGGCTCAGGCCCCAGCTGCTCAGGGTCCTTGCTGAGTTCTCAGCCAAACCCCCCGAGCGAGGGCCTGAGGAACCCCATGAGGAAGCCCCAATGTGTAGGGCAGGATTCCATAGCCAATGACTGTCCCCACCCCGACTGGGCAATGCCGCCTGAGGTCCCTTCCTGGGTGGCCTTCCTGCCAGACCCCCTTGCCTACGTCCACCAGGTGCCAAGGGACTGGGAAGCTGGAGAGAGCCAGCCGGCCTCCCTCTGGCACACGCGGCTCCTCTCCCTCCAGCCTCGGTTTCCAGAATTCTGTAACAGAGAGGGACAGAGAGGCACTGCATCCACCCCTCGGCTCCCAGAAAGGCTCTTGGGAGCCATGTTGGGCTCCCGGAGGCTCCAGGCAAAACCCTGCACACTGGCTTGGCCAGAGCTCTTGCTGGAACAGCCCTGGGAATTCCACGTCCATTGGCACCACCGGCCCGAGCCCTGAGGCTCCCACTGCTGGGAGGGGGTGGCCCCCTGACCTCTGCAAGGTCTGGGTGGAGGGAAGGACAGCCCTGCCAACACTGACCCCCAGGGCTGAGCCGGCTTCTGGGGGGAGGCAAGTGTGCACTCAGCCACCGCTCAGACCCCGGAGGTAGCCCTGGAATCCCAGGCACATAGGGAAGAGGCGATGAGCTAATGCATTAGGATGCGTTTTTTGAAAAACAGAAGCACTATTTATGCAAACACAAGGTGCTGAAAAGATGCCTGTTTGCTTCCCAAAGTAGAAAGTTATGAACGATTTAAATCGAATGTAAATGACTTCGTCGGTGCGGCCACAGGCCAAGTGGTTGGGGGTGGGGGGCTTCTGCCGGGCACCCCCACTCTGCTGGGTTTTGTGAAAAACATACGAAAGCAGAAGACCCCGTGCCTGGCACCGAGTAGGCATTCCCTGCACCATTGCTGAGGGATGAATAAGTGTGAGCTCTCCCAAGAGCTCCCAGCCCCCTTTGCAAGAAACCAGGGCAGTGATGCCCTGTGACCAAGTGACAGGGACTAGCATGTGGGATGCCCGCGGAGGGAAGAGGGAGTCCAGGGGAGCTTCTGGGAGGAGGCGGGGAAGGAAAGGAGGACGCCTCGAAGGAGAGGCGGAATTCAAAGGGGGGGGGGGGCGCTGGCTGGGTAGGCAGGGTCTCTCTGCAGACAGGGCTCACAGGTGAGCACAGGGTGACACACGTGATGGGCAGGTGAGGAGACCACCCGCTGGGAGGAAGTGTGTCCACCCCCTGTGGGGTGTGGGGCGGGGTGTTGAGGGAGCTCAGCTCTGTGCTTGGGTGAGACCCTGCAGCTCATTAGAGGAACCGCTTAGGGGAGAGCGCCCAGGGGAACGTGTGGGTCCTGCAGGGCGAGCTGTGTGTGTGGTGCGGGGAAGGCAGTGTTTTTAGCCGACGGATGCGCCCTATGGGGACGTACCCAACATCTCGAAGTTCCCCAAAGTGTTTTCCCCTTTCCGGGCCATTTCCCTGTTTCTGGGCCTTAGAATGCCCCGCCGCCCGGAGGGAACACCTGCTGTTTCTTCTTAGCTTCTGGGAAGCCACCCTGGGCCACTTCCTCCCCCTCCCCCGCCGGGCCCCGGGCCATTTTATTTTTATACCCACTCCTTTTTAGGATACTTCTTGGTTTTCTTGCCCGGTTCCCCTTTCAGACTGGAAGCCTCTTGAAGTCTCAGTGTCTCCTGATGGGCACGGATCTCCAGGGCAGGGCTCGGGGTCCAGAACGGAGCGCCTCCCTGCCTTGGCATCACCGGGGGCGCTGTTCAGGCCGCAGCAGGGGCTGCTCCCGCACCCAAAGTTCAGAAACCCTGCAGCCCCCTCCACACGACTTCACGGGCGCCACCCACAGAGATCGCATTGCAAACAGCGCCCCCTGGAGTTGTGCCAGGCGGCAGGTCCTCATGTTCATGTCCATACTTTCGCTCTCCTGTACAGCAAGCGTGTCAGACTCACAGGCCGACACGGGCCAAACAAACAAGGTGTAAGTGGATGTGGCTGCAAACAAAAGCTTCAATTTTCATAGAAACGTAGGTTTATTTCGATAGAGACATGCTGAATACAAACAGCTGAAATAAATGAGTCATCGCTAACATAAAGTAACAGAACATTTTAATAAAAACATTTTTTCATGAACATCAACTTATCAGACATTGAATAACTGCACAAATTAATAAGCATAACGCAAATAAACCTATTTTTCTTGTTCTCCAAAAGCGAAATATTTCCCATTGCGCACACCAAACAAGTCAGTCCTGAAATATTCGCTGCCAGTATCAGTGGAGAGAAATGGTGCGTCTGTGCGTAAGGGGAATGAATGCAACACCATTATAGTCATCAGCCATTAGCAAACCTTGTAGTTCATTATTAATAATTATGTATCACAGCTATTGTAAAAATTAAGTCACAAAATTTTTATTGAAACGTTTCTTACATAGCGTTATATTGGCCGGGCTGCAAAAATATTCGTTGTGGGCCGCATGCGGGCGGCGGGCCGCAAGTTTGACGCTTGCTGTACATTGTGGGCCCTAAGCAATGTTTTTCTGTATGAAAAGAAGATTTGAGATTTGGGGGAAGGGAGGCCCAAGAGAGGAAATGCGTTTTCTTGTGTAACGTAAATAACGACCTTGCATCCTGGTGGGTGTGTGCTTTTTAAGTCTAGGTGTTCAGCCTCTTTTTATTGATTTTTAGAGAGGAAGTGAGAGAGAGAGAGGCCAGTGTCAGAGAGAAATATACCTCCCGCACACACCCAGACCCGGGAACTGAACCTGCAACCTGGGGATGTGCCTGACCCAGAATCAAACCCGCCACCTTTGGGTGCACAGGACCAGGCTCCCACCCACCGAGCCCCGGGGCCAGGGCACAGCCTCTTTCTAAAGCCGGGCCTGCTGCGCTGTGAGCAGAGGCCACGATGGCATTCAGGACTGCAGGACATTTTAGCGCTCGGAGCTGCTTCCTTTCAGAAGAGGGGGATGGGGTGGGGGGCTCGCAGCCTCTCTGCCACACACACAGCTCCAGGCCGAGCTGTTGCTTAAGGCCGCCCAGTGCTCAGGAGTGGGAAGTCCAGAGTCCTCCCTGCTTCTGGGAACAGCCCCCCCTCCCCGGCTTCCACAGGCAACAGGCAGGCCTCCTGACAGTGGGTCAGGCTCACCCAGGATTTCACAAAGGCCTGGCCTGTTCCCAGCACTGCACAGCTGGGAGGGCTCAGCTCTGGGGTGGAGAGGAGCACCCCCCGCCCCCCCTGTCTTGGAGAGGGAAGAGCTGCACTTGTCCCTGCTTGCCGCCGCCAGGGCGGTGAAGCCGGGCCTCCCCTCCCTGCTGACTTCCCAGCTGGGCTTAGTCAAGGTTCGAGGAGGAAGAGAGGAGGAGGAAGAGAGGAGCACCCAGGCTTCTCTTCCCGGAAGGCGGCCAGCGGGGGGTCTCGGAGTCACCTGGGAGCCGGTGGGGCTGAGCTTCCCGGACTGTCCTGGGGTCTCTGCTTCAAAAGGGCGGGGGCTGCCACCCGGTAGCAGCAATGCAGCCCCTCCCCGGGGCCTGCAGGTGTGTCCCTGCGTCCCAGGACCTGGCCGCGTCTCATTTCAGGGCCCGTAGCCTGAAAGAGCCCTGGATTCTCAGCTGGGACCTCCAGCTCTCTAACTGCCGCCCCCCCCCCCCCCCCAGCCCCCCTACCCTGGAAGACCTGCCTGTGTCTCAGGCCTCAGTTTCTCCATCTCTGGCATGGATGGTTCTGGCTGAGGACAGGGTGATGGGCGGTGCTGACTGGCAGGACTTGCAGGTCTGAACTGGGACAGTGCTGGGCGGACCGGGACAAGCTGGTCATCCCACCCGAGGGAGCAACGCGCGGGAAATGGCCCCTTTCAGCACCAGCTGCAGCCCCTGCTGTTGTATTTACTGGTAGTTTAGGGTCTGTCACTCTCACTACCTCCCACTAACTCAGGCGAGCGGGGCGAGCAAGGCCTTGTCTGGTTCCACGCGCAATTCCCTGACGCACAGGATGTGTCCACTAAGTATTTGCCGAGTGAATCAATGAGGGAGGGAGGTGCTGGGGGCCAGGGGGGCGGGGGGGGGCTGCCAGAACGGGATCTCTGGAGAGAGAGTGGGGGTGGGGGCGGGAGGCCTCTGCTGCCTGGAGGGGGACTGGGCCCCCCGGGACCAGAAAACTTAATCCCCTCCGGGAAAGAGTCGGTGCTTTCTGAGCAGCGACCCCCGTGACGGGCTCCCTCCCCGCGGAGCCCGCGCGCGCCGGCCCCTCCTCTCTCCGCCCTCTCCCGCCCCCCGCCCCTGGGAGGTGCGCCTGGCAGCCTCCCGGCCGAATTTCCTGGCACTGGGCTGAGAATAAACACACTCTGCGCCTGCAATCCCGTCGCCATGGCGACCGCGCTCCGCGGGCGGGGCGGGCGGGGCGGGGCCTCTCCGCGCGCAGGCTCGCTGGGCGGCGGCGGCAGCAGCGGCGGCGGTGCGGGCCCCGGAGGTGCCGCCGCCCGCGCTCGGCGTGGACATTCCTCGCATAGCTCCGCCGGGGCTCCCGCGGGTCCGGGAAGGGCCTCTTCCCGGCACAGGGCGGCCTGGGAGCGACGCCGGCGGCCGCCCGCACCGGAGGGAGCCGGACGCGGCCCGGGAAGGTGCGCCCCGGACCCGGCTCTCCCCGCCGTCGGCCTCGGTCTTCCCGGTGTTCCCGGTCCACTCGCGTGCACGCCGGCCCGCAGCCTGCAGACTTGTCTCCGCTTAGAGTCCCCGCGGGGCCCTGGGCTCTCCCTCCGTCCCTCCCTCCGCCTGTCCGCCGCGGCGCCCCCTCCCAAGCTCCCTGCTGCTCGGACCACAGCGGTTCGCGTTCCACCCGCTCCCGGCTGGGCCCCCTCCTCCAGCCCCCAGAGCAGCCTCCCATCTCCCATTCCTGGCTCTCCCTCCGCGGGAAGCCCGCCCCCGAACGGCGCCGTGGAAGAGCGGCTGGGGCCTCTTGGGGGTGGGTTCTTACAGAGTCCAAGGCAGCGAGGGCACAGGGCGGGGAGTGGCGAGCTCCCCCCGTCCAGGGGCCAGGGGACCCCAGCTGTCCTCTTAAAGCCACGGAGGCTTTGGTACCTGCTGAAGCCACTGGGAACTGTCCCCACGCCCTGCAGGATGCTTCTCAGCAAATCCCGGAACCAGGCGGCACCCCTCCTCTAGCGCCAGGGCAGAGAGAGCCCCCCGTTAAGTCCTTTGGAGGGGGGGGTGTCTGCCCCTGAAAGAACTGGGAGATCTTTGCCGAAGGAGAGGAGGAGGAGGAGGAGGAGGAGGAGGAGGAGAGGGGCTCTGGGAGGGATTCTTGCTGTGCCTTGGCCACTCGCTTGCTGTGTGACCTGAAGCAAGTTGCTTTCCTTCTCTGGGCCTCAGTGTGCAAAACCAGAGGGTCGCCCGGTCTGTGGGCTGGAAATGGAGGAGACAGAAGAGGAGATGGGGAGAGGCTGGAGTAGTCATCAAGGGAAAGGGGTCAGGGGGTCTTCCTTCAGCCAGGGGTCCAGGCCACTCCATTTTGTTAGGGTCCTGTGGTCCCTGGACACCCCGGCTAACAGCTGCCTCCTGAGCCGTGAGGGGGCCTCCGTGTGCTCCAGGTTCAAGGTACCCTGGAAGGCAGATGGCGGCCGACTGGCAGGCCCAGGGCCGGGAAGAGCCTGCCAGGCGCTTATCCTCCCGGGAGGCCCTGCGGAGCCAGGCCCACTGGGTCCCCTCCCCTGACCTGGTGCTCTGGGAAGGTGACGTTATCTGGTCTGTGTTCCCAGTGGCAGAGGCGGGGGTCTCCCTCGTGTGGTTCCTACGTACTCTGTCCACTCAGCGGACGGAGTGACGCCGGGCCTGGTCACTTTAGGTTATTTTCCCCAAAAGGTCAGGAAATGGGAAAGAAACACAACATTGTTTATTTGCTCTCGGGTGCCTTTTGGACGCTGGGTCCTGGAGCAGCTCGTCGGGGCCCGGCATGTTTCAGGCATTTGCGGCTCAGGGATGGGGACTCAGCCCCTGGCTTGGGGCTGCCAGTCATCCCTCCACCTGTCGGGTCAGGGGGGCTTGGGGGAGGAGGACGCAGGGGAGGAAATGCCACAGGAAAGGTCTTTTTTGTTTGTTTTTTGCAGAGCCTTAGTGCTGAGACCCGCATCCTGGCGGTGGTGGCATTACCTCCAGGCGCTCCACCCAAGGGCAGCCCTGGGCGTGCACTCGGGGCTTCGGGAAGACTGCTCCTAGGGTCACCCCTGTGTCTTTCCCACATTCCCAAATGGCGTGTCCTTGGCAGGTCGCTTCACCTCTGTGAACCCGAGTGGCTGCCCCCAACGAGTCCACAAATATTGACTGAGCACCGTTCTAGGCATCAGAAGTGACCGGTCCAAGTCCCTGCTCCCGTGGACACACAGCTGTGCCTGGGAATGTGGGGTAACATCAGCCTGGTGGGGGTGGCTGGGAAGGTTAATCCAGGTGGCCTCCAAGTGACCAAAGAACTAGAGGAAGAGATGGTTGGGGACCCCACCCACGGCTCAGGCTGGGGTTCCAAGGAACTAGGTGGAGAGCTGGAGGTGGAGTGGGGAGCAGAGCCCCTGGGGAGAGCCCCACCTGCCGTGAACCCAGCTGCGCCGAGGTCAGGGGTCATCACCAGGACCCTGTAGTCTGGCTTTCTCGGAAAACCTCCCTGCCAAAGAGCCAAGCGCCTCTAATAGCTTGGAGCCTCTAAAAGCTTTGACCACAGCTCAGCTCGCTCCCTGCAAGCGCTTTGAAGCGCTTCCTTCGAACTTGCTTTGCATATTCTGGTCAGATCTGAATCAGACGAGCAGGAATTACCCTCTCGGTACAGTCTCGGGGCTGCCGGAGCTTGTAAGTGACGTGAAGAGGAGCCGAGGACGCCAGGGCCGCAAGGGGGCAGGGCTGGGGAGGGTGGCGCTCCCGCCCGCCCTCCTCCCCTGGGCACGGAGTGTGGGTGTGTGTGAAAGAGAAAGCAAGGCAGAGAAGGGGGGGTGGGGGGGGGTGGCAGGGAGAAAGGCTCAAGTCATGTTTTTCATTAAAAAATAGTGCTCTTTATTATAAATTACTGAAATGTTTCTTTTCGAATATAAATATAAATATGTGCAAAGTTTGACTTGGATTGGTATTTTGTTGAGTTCAAGCATCTCCTAACAGCCTTGAAGGCCTGGGTGGGGGAGGGGAGAGGACTGGAGGTGGAATCTTTATAAAAGACAGAGTGAGGCAGGTTGTAAACATCATAAAAAAAAAACACCCCAAAACAAAACCAAAATAACGAGGGGAAAAAAAACACACAAAACACAAAATAACACCCCAACACACAGCTGCCCCATCCAGACCAATACCCAACACAGGAAACTGTGTGGAGTTCTCCCCGCACCCCCCAGAAAAACAATTCCAGGTCATTCCATCGCTGCTACATTCCTGTGAGTTTTCACCGATCAGTGCTGTTGTGGAGCAGGCCGGGTGGCAGGTGCCCCGGCCTCCGATGGGTGGCTCCACGCAGGATCCGTCCCCAGGTGAGGAGGGAGCGCTGTGCAGGGCCTGGGGCTGTGGGGGGCCTGGTGGCTGTGCTCGGGCCGGAGCCCAGGCACCAGGCGGCACCGGTGACAGGCTCAGCTGGAAGGGGTGGCCATCCACCTCCGCCCCGCCCCCGTCCCGCACTGTGGCCAGCGGCCTGCCCTCTGAGAATCCTTTGGCCTCGCCTGGATCGGCCGAGTGTGTGGTTCTGTGTGCCAGGCCCCATCCACAGGACAGGGAGCGTTTAAGGCAAATCTCCGAGCCAGACATAGGAGGAGGCACAAAGCAGAATCCTCCATCTTCTCTGGCCGGGATCAGGGGTCGAAGATGGCTCATCTCCTCCATCCCCCCAGCCCCCAGGTGCTGGGAGGTATAGTGTGAGGGGGGGCGGGGGAGAACTGACCAGCCCGTCCATCCCTCCCCCTCCAAATGCCACTTCCCCCTTAAAACGGGGGAAGGGCCCTGGGCTGCTGAGCCCTCAGTGGACTCTAGGACCTGTGTTTCCTGGTGGCTGCCCCGAGGGGGAGGGAGCAGAGTGGTACCCTTCAGGTCACCCCTTGGCCTTCTCTCCAGAGCCGGGGGAGGAGCCACCCTCCTCACCTGGGCTGGCGGAGGGAGTGGCCATTTCTTTGGCCAGCCTGAAGCCCTGGGGCCCCGGGCGCCCTCTCCGGTCCACCCTTTCCCAGGCCTGAGACGTGCTCAGGATGAAAGCCATGTTTAAAACCAAATCAAAGAGCAAACAAGTTCCTTCGGAAAGTTTACAGATTCCCGGCAGTTCTCACTAGTTCAAGGAAGCGGAGAGGACAGGAGAATCAATCCAATGCTGTCGCTGAAGTGGTCCCTTCGGGCCATCGGGCCGGCGTGGGGGAGGGGCGCCCAGGTGGCACTCCCCTGCCCTCCAACACATTCCAGGCCCCGCCTGCCCCATTCTGCAGGGGGAGGGCCCGCGGGAGGGGCCGGTCCACCCCTGGGCTCACCCAGGGCGGCAGGACTCTCTCCACTGGATTCTTGTGCTTGTGCCATGTGCCACGGAGGAGTGGGGACCCAGGCCCCTCGCTCGACCCCTGCCCTTCGCCCCTTAAAGCGGCGCATCGTACTGGTCCAGGAACTCCCGAATGGGGCCAGGCAGCTGGGTGACTTTCTCATAGGTGTCCAAGTGGCCGTTGACGGTCTTCCGACAGAGATGTTGGAGGGTGGCCACGTTGGAGGAGAGCGGCCTGCTCAGGACCAGAGGGATCTTCTCGCCTCCCGAGTAGATGTAATAGGCTCTCCTGGGGGGGTTCCCGGGGAGCGGCTGGGCGGGCGACTGGGCGGGCACCTCGGAGGCGGGTTCCGTCGGGGGCGCGGGGAAGGCGGGGGCGCCCGGCGGCGGCGGCATGTAGTGGTGCACCAGTTTGAGCACGCAGTCGAAGCGGGGCACGGGCTGCGTGCTGCGCGGGTCGCTCTGCAGCGAGAAGCTGCCCCCCTCGCACTGGATGCGCAGGTTCTTGGTCCCCGACTGCGTCTTGACGCTGAGCGTGAAGAAGTGGCGCTGGTCCGAGCTGTCGCGGATGAGGAAGGTGCCGGCGGGCTCGGCGCTGAGCAGCACGTTCGCCTCGCCGCCCGTCACGGCGCTCCAGTAGAAGCCGCTCTCCTGCAGCTTGCGCACGGCGTTCACCACCAGCTGGTACTCGCTCTTGGAGCTGAAGGTCTTGAGGCGCAGGCTGGTGTCCAGGGGGCGGCTCATCCCGGCGGCGGGAAACTTGCTGTGGGTGACCATGGCGCACGGAGCCAGCGTGGGTCTGCGCGGTGGCGGCTGCAGCTGCTCGGCGGCCTCCGAACAGCGGCCGCTACTGCATCCCGGGGGGCTGCGGGGAGGAAGGAGAGCGCCGCGTGAGTGCCCGGAACCTTCCAGCGCGCGCGGCCCGCCCCGGTGCCTGCGCCTCCCCGAGCGGCCGGGCGCCCGCTGCCCTGGGGGTCCTCGCCCGGGCCCCCCGCTCCGACCCAGGTACCCCGCGGAGCCCGCCCAGCCCTCGTCCCGCCGGCGGGTGGCGGCACCCAGGGAGCCCCCGAGTTGCACTCGGGCGCGGAAGTTGGGTCTCCAGGAGCGTGGCTGGGTGGGAAGCAGGAAAGGGCCCCGGGACGCTCTGGGCGCCGCTCAGTCCCGTGGCTCAGGGCGGTCGGGACCGAGAAAGAAACCCGAGGCACTGGGGGGAGAGGGTGCGCGGGGGGAGGACGCGAGAAGCCCGAGGGCCCCAGCCGGGGCATTCCGGGAACCTGGGATCTCCGGCTCCCATCCGCTCTGCCTCCTACCTCGTCCCCTCCCTGCCGGGAAAGACCCGGGAAAGGGAGGGGACACCGGGAAGGCTCCCGGGACCAGCCAGGGCCACCCCCTCCACTCCGCGCCCCTCCTTCCTACCTGATCCCAAACTGAAGTCTCCGGCCTCGGGGCTGAGCCTCCTACGGTCCCCGAGGTGAGGCGGCGGCCAGCGGTGGCCCGCACTTCGCCCAGATGTTGGCGGCGGTGAAGTCCACAGCGGAGCCCTCCCTCGTGCGCGCGTCCCTCGGGTTTTGCCCGGGAGTCCGCCTGGCTCCCCGCGCAGCGCCGGGTCGGTCGGGCCGGGGAGAGGTGGGGGCCGTGGCGCGGGCTGCGGGCTGCGGGCGGGCGGCGTGCGGGCCGGAGTCGCGCGGCGGCGGCGCGGAGAGTCCGAGTCGAAGCCGCCGCGGAGGCCCTGCCGGCGAGTATATACTCGGCGCCGGCCCCGCCCCCCGCGGTTCCTGGAACTGCGCGGCCGGCCTTCTTGTAATGTTTAGTCACTACTCGCAGCCATGAAAGGCCGCGCGGGAGGGAGGGGCCGCGGCCGAGGGCGGGCCGGGCCGCGGGGCCGGCACAGACGCGCGCGGAGACAAAGCGCGACGCTCGCGGCCTGGGCGCCAGCCTCGCCGGCGCGTTCCTGGCAGCGGCCCCTCCCCCCGCGCGCTCCGCCCCCCACTTCTCATTCACACTTTCCCCTCCCTCCCTCCTCCTTCCCTCCTCCTTCGCTCCCTCCTCCCTCCCTTCTAAGAAGGCTGGTTTCTGGCAGAGGCGGGGGCGCCGCGCCGGGAGCGCGGGCAGTTCCAGGAGGCTGGGAGGCCCCGGCTCCCCGTCCCTTCTCGGACCTCGCGGGGACGCCCCCTCGCCCCCACCCGGGCCCACCCGAGGTCCCGATCGAGGCCCCGTGAGGCCCCGGCCTGCCGAAAGGGAACTGGGGACACCCTAAAGTCCGGCCGCGAAACGGAGGCCGGAGCTGGGAGTTGGAGGGGGCGCGCGATGGCCACCTGTGGGCATGTCCCCGAGGCAAAGCGCGAGTCCCGGGGCTGGAGGGGACGCAGCCTGCGTGGCCGCTGTCCGGCCTCGGCCCAGGGCCCTTGGCCAGTTTCTCTGCGGACGCTGACAGGGTGCCGCCTCCCCGCACCCAGACAAATGAACGACCGCTTTACTCGCGTCGGGTCTCCACACCTGCGTGGTGCGGCGCGGGTAGGCGAGGTGCGCTTTCCCGGCGGGACTGGCCCGAGGGCGAGCAAGGGCTGCACCCCGCGTCCGCTAGAGGGCGCCCTGGGGTCTCGGAGGTGGAGTGGAGTTTGGTGCTGCCCCCCAAAAGCCCTGGAATGGGAACCGCAGGGGCCGCCCGGAGGCTGGCTCAGGAGCTGGGGCGGGGGACCTCAGGCCTCCCCCACGCCCCCCAGGACAATTCACATCACCGTCCGGAATCGGACCTGGAAATAAAAGTCCGGCAGGGGAGGCGTTTCGGAAAGCAGTTTTCAGGAGTCGGGCCATTTGCAGATGGCCCAGCACAGCCGGCACGTGCCGCGCCCCCCCCCCCCAACCTCTGAGTGGGGGCTTTGATCTCTGGGGGGCGAGGGGGCGGGGAGACCTGGTGTGATGGAGGTGAACATGCGCTTGGTCCCTGGCATGGGTGTGGGTGGCTTGGGCTCACCAGGCATCGCACCGCTGTCTGAGGATGGAAGGTTGTGCAATCTGTCCCCAAGCAGACAGTGGGCGCTGCAGACACCCACCCGAGAACCAGCTAAGCGGCACTGACAGCACCACCTTCTCCTCCCCCCCCTCCGTCTGACAGCACCAGGGCAGCCTGGGAGTCTAGAACCGGGGACCTGGCCCTTTTGCTTCTGGGGGAGCCAGTAGGACCTCACAGCCTTTGCCACTGTGCCATCACCTCTGGCCCCCACAGAAGTTGGGGGACTGACTGTGAGATATGGGCAGGACAACACGCACAGAGGCTCTCTGGGACTCTGTTTTCCTCTCTGCAAAATAGGAATAGTGACCCTTTTCCCATCAGACGTCTGAGATGAAAAAACCCCCACGAGGTCAGAATGTGCCGGACATGGTAACGATTCCGTCCAGCTCGCCCTCCGATCCTAGCGGAGCGCAGCAGCAAGGCGTCCTCTTGTTCCTTCTGTCGGGGGGGGGGGGGGGGGAACCGATGGACTCAACACGTTTCACAAAAAGGGGGTTCGGTGTAGCAGGCGTTGTGCTGGGCCCTGAACTGTGGAGACAAACAAGACCCCGTCTTTGCCCTCGAGATGCGGAGGACAGCAGTGTGGGCGCTGGGGTGGCCTCTCCTTCTCCCTGGAACCAGGAGTCCATCCTTCTCAGCCATTGATCCGCAGGAGGCTGCGCCGTGAGCGTGCGCTTCTGTGCGGAGCCTCATGGGGGACGAGGAAGACTCGCAAGGAAAGGCCCTGGAGTTAATGGGTGAGAGAGTGCTTTGTAAATTATGCTGCTCTGACACAGTCAGGGTCATTCTCCCTCCCACAGCCCCGGCCGAGTGCCTGCTTCTGCCAGGCCCGGGCAGAGTGCTGGGAAGGCAGGCGGCGTGCGTGTAGAGAGAGAGGCGAGGTGAGAGACATGGGATTCCCGGCCCCCTCCCGTGCCCGCCAAGGGCTGAGTGCCCCGAGGAAGGGCTGGGTGTGATTACGATGCTGTGCGAAGGTGATAGTTCGTTTGGGGAGAGGAGGGAGGAGGAGATTGAAGGGGGGAGCGATAGAAAGCAACAGCCCGGAGCTCTGGGAATCCCGTCCAGCTGGAGCGACCTCTGGGACAGGTGGATCCTGAGGACAGCAGTATGGTGCCCAGGTGAGCCAGGCTCTAGGCAGGCCCAGCAGCAAGGGCTGCCTGGCTGGCGGGGAGCTCAGCGTGGGCCAGGGGCCAGGGCTGATGGGAGAGCAGCGAGGAGGGCAGCAGGCACACCAGGACCCGGACGGGGCCCTTCCTGGCTGGAGGAAGTGAGGACAGGCAGGGGGAGGGGGCTGGGCTGCTGGCCCCGCTCTGCCACCAGTAGCTGGTGACATTGGGCAACTTACTCCCCCAGCTGTGTCTGCTTTCCGTGCTGGTAAAATGGGCTGATAGCAGCACCTACCCCACCCGGGAGATGTGAGGACTGAATGAACGATTGCATGCAAAATGCTTAGAAGAAAAGAAAAGAAAAGAAACGCTTAGAAGAGGGTCTTGCGCATACGAAGTGCTCAGTGCCCGGCGGCCATGCTTATTTCGAAAGCCCCGGGCGTCTGTGGAGAGAGCCGGTGGGCTGCCAGGGGACGGTTGGCCGTGAGCGGCTCTGCTTGGGGAGCTATGCGTCTCCTGCGGGACATGCTTGCCCACCAGCTGTCCTCTTGTGTCCAGCAGCCACCGAGCGTCCCTCCGGCTGCCTCATCGCTCCAGGGTTCCCGTCGCCTTTGGGATGACCCCGGCCGCTCAGTGAGTGTGTCCACAGCTCTGAGCTCATCTCCACCCCATCAGTGGCCTCTGCCCCTCATGCTGCAGCTACAGGGAGCTCCCGCTGACTCCAGAGTGTCCCCTGGACCTGGGTCTGCGTGTTTGTCTCCCTCCGGGTGGAACGAAGCCCGGCACTCGGCTGGTTTCTATGTTCCCTGTAACACATGGCACCGGAGACCTAACCGTCCAGGGGGGCTCTTTCCACTTTGACCCATGGCACCGGGGCCGTTGTCCGGCGGGAACTCGAGCGCACAGACTGTATCCGATGTTTCCTTTGTGAGCCCAGAGCGTGGTCCCCGGAACCCAGGAGTCTCTGAGGCAGGGGTGGTGGCCTTCCCTTGTCTCCCGCCTTCAGATGCCACCAGCCCTTCCTCCAGAGCCTTCTCCCTGAAGGCCGGGAGGTGGGCGAGGGTGGGCGTGGGTGTGTGGATTGGTGGGATTAGTGGGCCCGCTAATCCCAGACCAAGGCAGTGAGGCCTCCGATGTGGCCGGGAGAGTGGGGGAGGAGCCGCCTTCCATCACAGACACCTTCCCAGGGACCCATTCCAGGCAGAGGGTGCAAGGTCACCTGGCCTCGCACCCTCCCTGCCTGTGGGGGGCTCGGGGGGAGGAGCACGATCCAGGGCTGGCCCTGGCCCTGGCCCTGCCCTGTGTTCTCCCGATGAAGGGACTTAGGAGGTCCCCGCCTTTTCCTAATCTCTCCCTTTGCAGGATTTCTATGAAGTCAGAATCCCATTTCCAGTCAAAGGTGCTTGGTCATAAAGATAATATTCATTCTCGCTGAGGGGAAGTCCACAGCGGTTTCAGCTGCCTGTGGGGCACCACTTACTCATGGGCGTGTGACGGCCCTTGCGCTCTTCCCCAAACCTCAGAGATGGGAACCCTGGGGTCGGGCTGGTCCCGGGAAGCCAGGGCACCAGCCTGGCGAACTCAAGGCCCCTCTTTGCATGCACCCTCTCCCGTCCTCCAGCCAGTCCCGGGGCTCGCACTAAGGTGGCCATTGTTTGGTGGCTGCCTTTGTGGCCACGGGGGTTGGGACACTGGCCTCAGACCACAGAGTTGCTCAAGGCCAAGGCCATGGCCCCAGGCGGGCTTTCTTTGGCACCAGGAGGGAGCCTGGGTCTGACACCGGTGGCCTGATGTCACACACTTCACACTGACTGTGCCTGTTCATGGGCGACGCCTGGAGCTGCTTTGGTGTAGGGATGGTGCTTGGGGGGTGGGGGTACTGGAAGCAAGGAAGCCTCCTCCAGCCCCCCTTTCTCCAAACCCAGGAGGAGGTGATGCTGGGGACCTCCAGGAAGCCCTGCCCCCCGCTGCCACGGGCGGGTCCCTGGGCAGCTGGGCCCTGTGGCATCTCAGCCTCTGCTCTGAGCGCCCCCTGCCCTCCGCCCCCTGGCGCCCCAGGGCCGGATGGTGGGGACCCCTGGTCGCAGCAGCTGGGGCAGAGGTGACCTTTGGGCTTGTGGGTAGAGGTCACATAGCAGGGCGGCCCTATTCTCTCTCTTTCCTGCTAATCGGGTGGGCGGGCGGCGGGCAAGGCCGGGACAATGGCCCCTGCGGGAAGGGAAGCGGGCGGCTTCGTTCCTGTCCGAGGGCCCCAGAGCGAATGAAAAGGTTTGTGGCTGGAAGGCTGAGCCGGGAGTTCTTCCCAACCTTGACATTCCAGGCCCGACCTCTGGCATTTCCCAGAAAGAGTGCCGAGGGAGGGGAGAGAAAACACCGCGCCCACCGCCCGCCACCCACCCACTCTGCCGCCTCAGCTTCCCGGGGCCGCTGGGGTTGGGCTGGGCCCGAGCTCCCGACCCGGTCCTGGGGGACCCATTCTTCCACCCACAGAGGCTGGGGGGTGGGGGGGCTTCAGGAGGATGCAGAGTGTGAAGCGTGTGGGGTGCAGAGGGGAGGGGGGTTTCCTCCCACCAGCACTAGGGCTCTCTGAGGAATTCACATCTGGTCCAAGTTGTGAGTTGGGGCCAGGGGTGGGGGGGTGGGGGTTAGAGAAAGAGGGAGTTGCTTCCAGTCCGTTATCTCCCCTGACCCTGAACCAGCCAGCGCTGCTCTGCCCGGGGCTGGGGTAGGAGTCTCCATCGGCCCGCAGTGGTGCTGCGCCCGCCGGCGCCTCTGCCTGCGCCCGGAACAGACACAGGGCAGCGGGCAGTTCTGGGAAGCAAGGCTGTGGTAAACCATCTGGGCTGCCATGCAGAGGAGGCCTGGCCCGGTGCCCGGGGCTGAAGTGGCAGTGCCCAGAGCTGGAGAGCCCAGGGGGTGGCAGTGTGGCTGGCTCCTGGGAGCCCAGCCCTGGGCCCGGATGCCTTTGGAGAGCCAGGGCTGGTGGGGTGCATAGCATTGGTGGGAAGAAACCCCCCTGCTCTCTGCACCCCACACAGCTGCCTGGCCTGCCCTGCAGTGAGCCAGGGGCTGCCTGCTGGACAGGGTGGCCGGGAGCCCCTGGCGCTGGGGTTTCCTGCAGCGGTGGCGTCTCCACCAGGACCTCCGAGGCCCCCCGTCCAGGCCAGGGGGTGACACCGCTAGGACGGTCCCAGGCTCCTCCCCGTCGTGAGGTATACACTTTGTCACAAACTGATCTGGGCAAGGCAGAGACGTGGGTCAGAAGGAGTGGGGGGGGGGGGGGGTCGCCATCAGGGACAGAGGGAGATTCCCGGGGCGACATTGGGGGGCCTCTCCCGTGCCCCCCTCCCCACCAGCGCAGCTCCGACTTCCTCAGGGCAGGCTACCCTGCAGTGTGGCGGCTGCCCAGGTCCTGGGGGAGGCGGACCCACCTGGCATTTTTCGGTTTTTGCGCGCTCAGACCGCTCCTGGGAGCCCTGCTTTTACAAGGGGAGGCGGAAAACTTCCCCAAAGGGTCATTTGGCTGATTATCGGCTACTTCCCTCTCTGGGCTCCAGTCAGGCCCGTGGGCAGGCAGGGAGCACGGGCTCCTTCCCAGACATGCGAAGGCCCCGGAATCGGGACACCTGGGTGGGCTGATCCTGGGTGGGAGGTGTTAGTGGAGCCACCTGAAGCTCCGGGGGCCGGGGGCGTGCTGGGACTGGGCACTGCTAGGTGGAGGGCTGGGCCTTCCCAGGGTCAGGTCAACCAGCAAGCACGACCTGGCACCGAAGGCGGGGCGCCCGTCAGCGGGGCTGCACACACTGCACACCGGCAGGGACGGACGCCATCAGGCCCGGGCGCAGGGGGGCCTGCGGTGCAACTCCACCTGGCACACCTGTGTGATCGGGTGCCTTGGAGAGTCGGGGGGCCCTGTGCCCAGGAGCTGGGGAGCATGGTGGGTGGCTGGCAGCCCCTGGAGATGTGTGGGCAGGGGCTAGCCCAGGTCACCCTTAGCCTCTTGCTTCATCTCACCCAGGGGGCGGGGCAGGGGAAGGTGCTGCCAGGGCACCCCCCAGCCCCTGGCCTGGCCACCCCAGCGAGCCCCAGGGAGCCGGGATTCCCTGGGACATAAGTGGCCGCAGGCCATGCTTCCCCGCGCCCGGCCGCTGGATCCGAGGAGGCAGCAGCTCGCGCCGGGCCGCCTGGCAGCCTGCCAGGCCACAAGAGGCGAGCTGCCCTGGGAGTGAGAGCTGCATTCATCTCCTGGGGACAGGAGCGACCCAAGGCTCTGCCCAGGATGCACTTCCAGAAAGTCGGGCTCTGGCTTCTTGTTAATGAAATGCCAGCTGCGCCCGGGCCTCTCTGTGGCCGGGGAGCCCTTGTGCAATAGGGGTTTTGTTTTGCAGATGACAAGATTTTCCACCCTGGAAAGATGGAATGATAAATGCGAGGAGCTTGCGGGGCCCCCCACCCCTCAGGGGAGGTCGTTGGTGTGAGCTTCAGTGTTTGGCAAATGTGCTCTTTGCAGCCTTCTGCTCCTCAGGCCTCCCCCCGCTCCCGCTGACTCAGGCCCCGGAGCCAGGAGACCTCAGTGTCAGGCCACTTGGGGGAAGGCTGTTTCCCAAAGCGGAGGAAGGCAGATGACGGTGCACCAGCTGGTGGCCTGTCTTTGTAAATAAAGTTTTATTGGCAACACAGCCACATTTATTGGTATTGCTTGCGGCTGCTTTGGCTCCAAAGTTGAGTAATTACCATCTGGCCATTCACCATGAAGTGTAAATATTTACTATTGGGACTTTTATTTCTTTATTTTTATTGTTAATCCTCGCCTGAGGATATGATATTTTCCCATTGATTTTTAGGGAGGGTGGAAGAGAGAGGGAAAGACAGAGAGAAACATCAATGTGAGAGAAGCACGTGAATTGGTTGCCTCCAGCACGAGCCCTGACCAGGGCCTGGGCCGAGGAGGAACCTGCAGATAGATCCTCCCTTCCCCCAACTGGTGGGCAGAGTATGACGTAACCTGCAGCCCAGAAATACCTGAGTAACTAACCATGTACCTTATATGGACTAGACATTGAACCGCCAATCCACACCTGCCCAATACCCTAAGCCCTCGTCCTATATGGACCATACATTAAGCCACCCATCAGCGCACGCCGAGTACACTAAGCCCTCATTCCTTCCCATTCCGCCCCTCAAAAGGCGCGCTCACCTCTGCACGTGCTGCTGTCTTCCCATTGTGAGACAGCCCGGCAGGTCTCTTTCCCCTAATAAAGCCTGTAGTCCTGGTTTTTGGCTCCCGACTGGTATCTCACCTATAACCGTGGTACATGCCCTTGACCGGAATTGAACCTGGGACCCTTTGGTCTGTAGGCCGACGCTCTAGCCACTGAGCCAGACCAACCAGGGCTATTGGGCCTTTTAAGGAAACGTTTGCCAAGCCCTGCTCTGAGGGAACAGAGCCATGACTCGTGCCTGGGAGGCTGGCGTCAGGTCTTAGTTTTAGGGACAGGGTATCAGGGGCTGGAAGAGAGCAGAGTCATGGCTCAGCAGGGAGAATACATCCCCAGAGAGTGAGGCAGGAGAAGGGCTGGGGCCTGCAGGGAGGCAGGCCTGAGCTAGCAGTTTTGCAGACTGATCTGTGCAGCAGGTCAAGGTCAGGAAACCTCCAGGTGGCCAAACCCTCCCTCCCCCCGTTGTCCCCACCCTCGGTGGAAAGGCACGAAGGGGGCGGTTCCCGGTGCAGCCGGGAGGCTCGGGAGTTGAGCAGCTCCTGCCCCGTGTGCGTTGGTGAAGCCGGCGCCTGTGGAGCCCACTCTGGTGCCAGGGCCCCACCTGGGCGCTCGGAGCTCAGGAGGCTCTGAGGGCGCACGTGGGGTGGGGCAGGGAGACCAACCACATGGCCATCAGCCAATGAACAGGATCAGATCACAGAGAGTGAGGAGGAAAGAGAACCTTGTTATGGGCCCGGGAAGGCTTTTAGGGGAGGTGGGAGCCCCGAGGATGCGAGGAACTGGGGAGACCCTGTAAGTAGAGGGAACAGCTAACACAAGATCCTAAGGCAGAAATGTGTGTGGGGAACATCAAGGGTTGAAAAAAAGGTCAGGCTGCCCGGCCGGCCTGGCTCAGTGGTTGAGCATCAACCTATGAACCAGGGGGTCACGTTTCGATTCCCGGTCAGGACACAGGCCCTGGTTGCAGGCTCACTCCCCAGAGTGGGGCGTGCAGGAGGCAGCTGATCCATGATTCTCTCTAATCATTGATGTTTCTCTCTCTCCCCCTCTCTGAAATCAATAAAAAAATATATTTTTTTAAAAAGGCCGGCTGGTGAGCCAGGCAGTGACCAGTTGGAAGAGTTGGGGGAGAGGCGGGCAGCGGCTGAGGCTGCTTGCACCCCAGCCTGAGTCCCAGGGTCCCTATGAAACCAGAGTGTGCTCCCCTGAAACAGCAGATCATCCCCCGAGTCCCAGGGGCGCAGGAAAGTCTCCCATCACCGCGGAGGCAGGAGGTGGGCTGGCCTCGTCTTCCTCCCTCTGGAGTTTGCTAACAGCCCTTGGTTGGGGGGAGACCCTCGCTAGGGGAGGAGGCCCTTCCCTGGGCACCGGCGGGGTCTTCAGGTCAGGGAGTGTGTCCCAGACAGCGAGGCCCAGCTCCGGATTTCCTGCCAGAGAGAGCAGCTGGCTCCGGGGGCAGCAGCCCCCACTCCCTGACGTCAACTCTCCTGCAGTGAATGCGTTTCCCTTTCCGGCCGGGAAGACAGGGGCTCTGTCATCAGTGCATCGGCCTTGTCACTCTAACCCTGGCACCTCCTGTGTGGGAAGAAGCGAGGACTAACGAGAAGGCAGGCCATGGGTGAGGGGGACTCCATCATGGCTTCCGAGCGCCAGGGTTTCTCCGAGGACAGGTGCCTTCTCCAGGTCATCACGGTGTGACTCGAATTCCTCCCCCGACCCTGCAGCAGCACCAGTAGAGGGTCTGCCCAGGCTGCCCGCCCACCGACCCTCTAGGCTGCTCGAGGGGCTCCCTGGCTGGCGCTGTGGGGCACCCGCCTTGTGTGAGCAGGCCTTAGCTGCTCTACTGATTCCCACCAAGGCCCAGGGGCGGGGGGAGGGGGTTACCTGCGGGAGGAGCGAGTGTTTGCGCCATCCTCTTATAAATGCAACCATTTAAAACATGGCTCCATCTCTGAAAACCATCGTTGAAAATGTTTGCGATCGCCACACGTGCGTGTTCTGGGGCAGAGTGGTGGATGCTTCACTCCGGTTGCAGCTCTATGGTTTCCCATCAGGCCAGAGGCTCTGAGTGTGCGCGCCTCAACAGGCACTGGGCCATCGCCTGCTGTTAACACTCCAGGGAAAGCTGTCCTGCATGCAAGTCTCCCGAACCCCATGCTGTCCATCTCACGGAGGGCAACTGCGATTTATTTGAGGTCTCGCAAACTCCCAGTGGGTCAGCACATGGTTTTTGTATCAATACCTCACCCAGCAAAGAGAAGGGGCCAGCCCCCACCCCTTTTTTTAAAATCCTCACCCAAGGATATTTTTCCATTGATTTTTAGAGAGAGTGGAAGGGAGAGGGAAAGACAGAGAGAAACATCCCTGTGAGAGAAACACATCGATTGGTTGCCTCCTGCACGAGCCCTGACCAGGGAGGAGCCTGCTACCAAAGTACATGCCGTGCCCTTGACCGCAATGGAACCCGATACCCTTGGGTCTGCAGGCCACTGCGCCAAACCAGCTAGGGAGCCCTTTTCAGGACGGTTAGGGACCACCAGGTGCTCACACTGAGCTTCATGGCACAGCCAGCCGGCAACTCAGCTGTGCATCGCCCGTGCCCAGGGCTGTGCAAAGTGGAACCACAGAACGGATGGTCTCATCCTGCTTACTGGAAGTTAGGAAGTTCGGTGATTCACCACTTCAGACTGGGAAGAGCTGAATCAAATTCCGTCTTGTATTTGTAAAGCTATCTAATCTTAATGGGGAAATCAAGACCAACCAAATACTCGATATGGTAAATAATCTGGAAGTGCTTGAATAGCGCCAAATAACCAATGTTAACATTTTTTCCCCTTCAGTCTGTCTGTACGCACTCTCTCTATTTCAATTTTTAAGAAAATGAGGTAAGTTCTCTCCTACTCTCTCTCCTACTCTTTGGTGAATTGATTTTTACTCTTCATGTCAATACACATTCTCTAGAGCAGCGGTTCTCAACCTTCCTAATGCCGCAACCCTTTAATACAGTTCCTCATGTTGTGGTGACCCCCAATTTCATTGTTACAAATTGAACATCATTAAAGCATAGTGATTAATCACAAAAACAATAAATGTGTTTTCTGATGGTCTTAGGCGACCCCTGTGAAAGGGTCGTTCGACCCCAAAGGGGTCGCGACCCACAGGTTGAGAACCGCTGCTCTAGAGCAAACAATCTTCAAGAACATTTTTAAAAAATGGGTCCGTGGTTTTCCAGCGTCGTGAGTACCGTTGTTTGCGTAACCAGCTCCCCCGCTGTTGACTGTGTCCACGATTTTTGACATGAACAGACGCCGAGATGAGCGCCGAGGGGAACGTGTCATTGACTCGCTTGGGATTGTTTGGTGGAAGTGGAATTCGGGAAGTTTTTTTATTCAGGGTGTCCACATCCTTTTAGCCTCACAACAACCCCCTCCCCCCGGAATAAATAGGAAATGATGATCTCCTGCAGCGCCTCCAGGTTCCGAGTCCAGCCCGCGCGGCCCGCCCAGGAGCCCCATGCAAACGGATCCGCGCTCCCCTCCCGCCTCGCAGGATCCTGTCACGTTTTCCTTTTAAAAATCAGCTGAGATGTGTTTCTGGCGGGAGGGATGGCTCCTTCAGCTCGCCCGGCTACAGCACCGTCCCTCCCGGGCGGGGCCGGTGACGGCAGGAGCCTTCGTCCCCTGCACACACTTCGGGGCTGCAGCCCAGGGACCCCACGGCGCACGCGGGCTCGGCTCCCGCAGGGACTTTCCGTGCTCGGCGCGCGCAGTGAGCAGCGGGAACTCAGTTTTGCCCGAGTCTCAGCCGAACTGGGCCGTGGGGTCCGGAAGGCCGTGTCCCCGCGTATCGCTCTGAGTCGGGGTGCTGGCGGCGGCTCGGGGCGTGCAACCCACCTGCGCCCGCTGCGCCCACCTGCCGCCGGCCGCGGGGAGACAGGGCTGCGGGGGCGGGGCCACAGGGTTGAGGGGGCGGGGCCACAAGGCTTCGGGGGCGGGGCCTCCTCCCGCCGCTGCCCGTGCGCGCACCGCCCCGTGTCCGCGCTCCGCTGTCAATAAAGTTTTTTCGCACCGGAAGCGGAAGCCGCGAGTCTCCATGGCGGCGGCCGCGGCGGGGCCGGTGTTCTGGCGGCGGCTGCTGGGCCTCCTGCCTGGCCGGCCCGGGCTGGCCGCGCTCCTGGGGCGCCTGTCCGACCGCTTCGGCCGGAACCGGGACCGCCGGCGCCGGAGGTGAGAGGGCGGCGGGTGGCAGCGGGTCCCCGTGTCCCCGTCTCCCCACGTCCCGCGCCCGCCGCCCGCAGGTTCCCGCCGGTTCTCCGCAGGCTTCCTTCCCCGCAGGTTCCCGCAGGCTCCCCGCGTCCCCGCCTCGGCGCCCGCCCGTCCCGGGAGGGGGTGGCCCTGCGGGCTCCCCGGCCGCGCGCACTTGCCCGGGGCGCAGTGCGTGCCCTCGGAGGGGACCTGACAGCCCCGACGCTGGACTGGGGCTCGGAGGGACTTCCCCTGAGTCACGCCGGCTGCGGGGGCCGCGGCGTGAGTCAGCCGGGCCGGGCGTCCGCGCGGGGTCCTCATCCCGCCGGCCGGGGGCCGTGAAGCAATCCCGGGTCGGGGCCCTCGCCGGGCAGGGGACCCACCCCGCCCCCCTCCGCGCGCCCTCAAGGGCCTGCGCTCCGGGGAAGCACGGGAGGGAGTTGCGTAAGCGGCGAAGGGGCCTCCGGCCTGGGCTCCGGGTAAACACTCGCGCCCTAAGAGGCCTGCGCTGCGCTGAGAGGGAAACGGGGGAGGATGCTCTGTGCGCAGGACGTGTTTTTATTAGACCCGAGCCTTCCCTTCATCCTTAGGGGGGATGTCTGCGCCCTGCGCCCTGCGCCCTTTGCGTTGTCTCAGGTTTTCATCGGCGCCTCCTGGGTGCCGCGCTGCGGTCCCGTCCCGGGTGCAGATTCTAGGGAAGGGGAGGGCCTGCTCCCTATGGGCCGGCGGCTGGAGGTTTTGAGCAGAAAGAGTCTGATTTAGGGGAACTTGGAGGTGCTGGCGCCAGGGCCTTGCCTGCTGGGACTCTCGGAAACCTACCGCCCCCCGCCCCCCAAAGGTTTTTCGGGTTCACATGATTGCGGCCAAGGGCGTGGGCGTGGCCTCTCCACTTGCTGGAACCGGCTCTTCGCAGAGACCAGTCCGTTCCCGGGACAGCGAGGTCAGGTGACTCCCACAGCCCGGCCTCCAGCTACCGAGAAATCTGTTTTAAAGTTTCAAGAAATGTTCTCTCCTCCAAGCTGTTGAGGCGATGTTGTCATCTCCCTGGATGTGTGTAAACTATACGAAAACCACTTGATTAATCATTGTTTAACATTGGGATGGATTGCTAAAGGATGTTGGGCAATCTGCACGAATTCTTCTCAGAAACACAGTCTTCTTGGGGTGTCCTTTTTTGGGGCGGATGTCGGGGGCCATGCGTCAGTGGGGATTGTCTGAAATGGCAAAGCCCTTTTTGTAAATAGTGTCAGGAGGTGCAGTGGCCCCACGGCTCTTGGTGATTAAACCGAGAGAGAGAGAGAGAGAGAGAGAGAGTCGTTGTTTTTCTGGGTCAGCAGTGACACCAGAAGCTCGGTGAAATCACACACAGAAACACACCTGCCAGATATTTGGGTGTCCTCCTTGGAAAGAACGCCTGTGCTGTGACCGGTGCCGCTACCACGCTCTAGGTTTCTGACTCCTCGCCCTTCTCAGTTTGCAGGGTTTTTTTTTTCCGATTCTTTGTGGCCTTGGTGTTTGGGGTTTGCGTGGCCACACACCCGTGACTACTGGCTTTCGTTTCTTTTTCTTTGTTCAGTTGCACCTCCCAATTCCTCATTCCCCGAATAGTGTGGTTTCTTGTAACTCTGATCATTGATTCATTGATAATAGTTCTGTGTAGTCATGGGCCGAAATCGTTTTAGACTTGAGCTTGCCCGTCTGACCCAGCGGTCGGAGTGCCTGCCGGGTCCTGGCGGCTAGTGAGACGGTGGACAGGGGTTCCATCCGTTCCTTCCCGGCAGTGGTTTCCTTTCGGTTATAGACACAGCCCTGGTGACAGAACTCTGCCTGAGGCTTCTGATAATTAGTGACCCAGAAGCACTGCTGTTCTCTCTGACTCAGGCTGGGTTCACTCACCCAGCGGGCATGTGGGGAGCTCTGCTCTGCTGGCCGGGAAACTGAGAAACCAAGATAAGACATGAGATGCTCAGATCCATAGCAACAATAATAACAAAGTTAAGGCAGAAAAAGTCAGGTCCGTCAGAGGGACACCGGGATGTCACAGAAGGCTTCCTGGTGGTGGTGCCCTCAGAGCCATGTGCTGGGAGGAGAGGAGTAGGCTAGTGAAGGATAGCGAGTGATCGTAGCAGCAGGGGATGGCAGTTTGGAGGTCCCACGGGCTCTCACACCATTTCCAGGAGCTGACGGCAGTTATCGGAAAGGGGTGGTGGGGGCTGGGAGTCAGTCTGTCCTCTGGGCCAAGATCCCGGGAAGCAAGCTCTGAGATTCTGTGCAGTGTTTTGTGCTAGCGGTCCAGGCCTAAGGGGTGGGTTCATATGACGTCAGGACAGTGGGAATAGAAGAGAGGCTCTGGGGGGGGGGGGGGGGGGGGAGGGCTGTGTAGAGGGGAGAGGGCTGAGGAGGTGGGTCCGGTTTCTGACTTGGGTGACTGACTGCGGATGGTGGCCCGGTTCCCCACAACAGGGAGAAAGGAAGGACCAGGTTTGGGGGAGGATGAGAGGGTAAGTTTGGGGCTTGTTAACCAGTATCCAGGCGCGTCCATGTGGAGGGGTCCCGTGGGCAGTTGCCTGGCAGGTCTGGAGCTCAGGAGGGGGAGACCAAACCCTCAGATAGCTTTTTGGGAGTCATCACACTACACAGGGTTGGCTTGTTATCTGGAGCGAGACCTAGTGGGAAGGGTCAGGAGGGCGTCAGTTCATCGCCGTGAGCTCACCTGCCATGCCAGGAGAGGTTTTTCCTGTGGCTCCTTTAAAAACACACACACTGCTTTCAGTTTGAGCTACATGTGCAGAAAAGGCTTTGTTTTCGAAACTCAGGTCCTGTGTTCTCTGTTCCAGGTGTGTGTGTGTTGGAGGGCCGAGGGGGCTAACTTCTCTGAGTGAGAAGAGGGAGACGTAACCAGTAGCCTCCTCTTTCAGTTAGAGTTTCTTATGTGGTGACGTCAGATCAGCAAACTCTTGGTCAACCTGGTAGCAGTTTCTGCCCTGAGGGACCATCAGATTTCCAGAAATGACTGTTTCTTTGCACTTTGATGCTGGGACCCAGCCCTCCTTACTCATGAGGGCTAAGTGGGGTCCCTCCTGGTCTATTTATAGCAGTAAGATGAGTGGGAGGGGGAGGTTTCCAATTAAAGCATGAGTTCCCCCAAGTCATTCAACTTTGACCTTGCATGGGATTAAAGTAAGGTTTGCAACAGACTGACTTCCACGTTGTAGCTAAGTTAACGGTCCCAGGTGTGTGTGTGTGTGTGTGTGTGTGTGTGTGTCCCACCTGCCCCCGCCAGCACAGTGCTGCTGGAGGACTAGGCGGGTCGGTCTGCGTCTGGATGGACAGAACCAGCCGGGGTTGGAGTGCGCTGATAGATAATCCCCTTGTAAACACGGGCTCTGATGGACGCCAGCAAGTCGCTCTCCAGGCTGCTGGGGAGTCAGGCTGGCCGAAGCCTCTGGTTCCTAGAGCTCAGGGTCGGCTCTTGTCCACACTTCATAGGCCTCGTGCGTGAGGCCAGCCCTGTGACGTGGGTTGTAGTCTAGCTTCTGGCCCCGTGATGCAATCGACTTGGTTTCTGGCAAGTCAGGAGGAGGGCCATCTGGCCGGTGCGTGGCCAGATGCCGGCTTCCTGTGGGGGCTCCTCGGGCCTGGGTCTGGCGTCACCTGCGGGAATCAGGGATCCATCACTTCCGGGCAGGTCGGGTCTTGCGTTAGTCAGTCCGGGCTGCCCGGCCTGGGCGCAGGAAGTCCGGTACCTGCAGGTAGTTTCTCGAGCCTTTCTCAGGAAGTGTTATGACTGTTGCTCTTTTCTCATTACTTCACTTTTTTTTTTTTTACATTTCACTGTATGGCTGGGGGGAGGGGGGTAGCTTTTCTTAAAATCGTAGTTTCTGAAAACATGGCAATCCAGAGAGCTCAGTTTCTTTTAAAAACTTCCTTCTTTTCTGGTTCATTTGCACGGATGTGGGGGGGACCCAAGCCACAGAGCTTGTCCCACAAGTCTTAGCGTTCCCACAGTTCTCGGAGCTTCAGACCACGGCTCGGAGCCCGCAGAGGGGACACTTAGCCAGTGCGGGTGCGCGGACTCCTGGCCGTCCTGAGGTCGGTGTCCGAGCCCAGCCTCGGACCTCGCCGTGTGCTGGTCCTGAGCCCCCGTGCCCTGCTTTGGAGGAACCTGGGCAGTTGCTCACTGTGCCTGCTGTCTGCGCCGAGTGGGAGGGAGCTCCCAGGGACTCAGGCTGTTGTCACACAGCCCGAAAGGGAAATGCAAGGTGTGCCTGTGTTCCCAGGGCCAGTCAGCGTCAGTTTGGTGAACTGGAAGACTCCTGTCTTGTCAGGAAAGTGAGGGGAACTGCCTTCCGTTCCCTGAGGCTGCCTTGCAGGCGTGTCCACAGCATCTCAGCTGCTTCCGCTGGCTCGTGTCCCATGCTCTGCACGGGGGAGGGGGGTGGGGTGGGAGGCTGCATTGTCCTGTGTGGCCAGGTGGGCTTCCGCTGCCCTTGCTCAGTGGCGGAAAGCCTTACACCATGTGGCCGAGCCTTCCCCGAGAGCCAGGCGCCCTGGGGGTGCCGGAGCCTGCCCTTTGGAGAGGGTGTCAGTCCCTTTGCACCTTGGCGAGTGGGGGCTGGGGGTTGGTTTGCATTGTCTGTTTGTTTGGAGTTTGAATGCCGAGTGCCCCTGCTCTTGCCCAGACCCCATTCTCTAAACGGCCCTGATGCGCGGGCACGGAGTGGGCACTTCTCCTGTAACCAGGAAGGGAGCAAGGTGCTGAGAAAGGGAAACTCAGGGGAGCCCAGGCCTATTGCGGGAATCGTGTGTGTGTGTGTGTGTGTGTGTGTGTGTATACACATCCGGCCGTTCCCTACACGTGAGTGTGACGGGGCTGTGCGGCCAGCTCCCTGCCCCTTTGGGTCCCTGGGGTGAGGTTTCTGGCCTGGGATGCGAGGCTCCTGGGGAAAGCTCCCTGGGTGAGGGGAAGGCAGCGCAGGTGCTCGGCCCTTGGGGCACAGGGAGACTGCAGGAGGCTGCTGTGTTCGGGGGAGACCTCTTCTGAGAAAATTCCCCGGGGCTCCCTGGTGGAGAGCGGGAACTAACTGCCAAGGGTTCTGGTTGAGCTGGAAGGAGACGGATGGGTCGCTGAGCGGGCTCAGGGGGAGCCAGCAGTGGGCGCTCAGATGGGGGCTGCTTGTGCCCCCATCTCCCGAGGCAGTGGGGTGTGGCCGTCCCAGCCTGCGCTGCCCCTGCGGTGCTTCAGAGGACACTGAGCCCCTCCCCGGCACCTTCCTCGCTGGCGCTGGCGATGAATTGCCACTGAGGCTGGGCCTTCTCCGCAGCAAACCCCTGAAAGCCAGTTGGCCTTTGCTGCTGCTCCTCTCAGACAAAAACAAGCCCGTCGGCGCACAGATTCCACAGGAACCACGGGGAAGGTCTCAGCAGATCCTGGGCTGAGGCCCCGGCGGGCGGTTCCCAGCGAGAGCTGCCTTGCAGGGACCCGCCCATGGTGGTGGCCCTCGCCGAGCCTGCCAGAGCCTCTCCCAGCAGGACACCGGTGGCCGTGGGCTGACACCCACGTGGAGCCCTGGGCTTTCCTGGCGACGGTGGCGTGGCTTCGGCCAGCTCTGCTCACACCTCCCGTCTGTGCCAGGTTTGAAAGCTGTTGGCCGGCCGGTGCCAGGGTGTGGACAGCCCAGAGCTCGGGTGTCCCTCGAAGCACACGGACTGTGTGTTTTGATCTTATTTAATTAATTTTAGCGTTTTTCCTTGTGGTGTTCTCCCATCATTCCAGGTGTGTAAGCCTGGGAGGCCCAGGTTTGTGAGAGGCAGGGGCTGTGCCGGCTCTGCCCTGTGCCCTCCACGGTGCACGTCGGCGCTCACGTGGTGACTTGGCTGGAGGCCCAGGTTGGCGCGCTCCCTCTCCCGGGGCCTGTGCCAAGGAGGTGGTTCCTCACCTTCCTTTCTGGGAGCCGGTGAGCCTCCTGGCCGCAGGCAGGATGCGTGGGGACCGGATGCATGGCCTGGGCGCAGGTGACTGGTCTTTCTGTTTTGTTTTGTTTTTGTTTCTCCTCACCTAAGAGTATTTTCCCTTTGATATTTAGAGAGCGTGGAAGGGATGGGGCGGGGAGAGAGAGAGAGAGAGAGAGACAGAGACAGAGAGAGAGAGCGCGCCAGAGATTGAGCCTGCAATCGAGGTACCTGCCCTTTACCGGTATCGAACCCAGGACCCTCAGTCCGAGGGCTGACACTCTATCCACTGAGCCAAACCAGCCAGGGCCGGGGTCTTTTTTTATGATTTATGGTCCGAGCCTGACAAGTGCCATGAGACGGGGCGGGAGGTTGACCCTGGTCAGATAGACTGTTTAATAGTGAACCTTAGACTTCAGGCTGCTGGGCTGATGGGTGGCTCTCCCTCCCCTCTGGTTCCCGTTGGACAGAGGAGCGCTGCTCCCCCAGAAGGTGGCCTGAGCCCTGCAGGAGGTCGGCCCGCAGTTTGGGGAACTGAGGCCGCAGTCCCTTGTTAGCTTCTCGGCCTTCATGTGCAAGCTGCTGGGAGCCTGGGAGCTAGAGAAACCCAGCAGGCTGATGCTCGCCTGTGTGCACGTGTGGGGTCACCACCCCTGAGGCTGGCGGGGAGGGACCGCTGCCCCCCACCGCTGCCCCCAGGCCTCCCGCATCCAGGCTGCCGGTGTCTTCCCAGCTGACTAAGGTTTTCTTGGCGCTGAGGAGGCTGGGGCAGACCGGTGCTTTCTGGGAAGCACAGCTGTGGGCCACCTGGCGCTGTGGGGCCGTGGACCAGCCCTGGGAAGATCGGCGGTGTCATGAGACAAGCCGTGAGGTCACCTTCCTGGAATCCGTGGTCCTTCGGCCCTTGGGGTGTGTAAGCGTCCTTCCCCCAGTCCCTCTGGGGGCGGGGCTCCAAGGTCACACGCTGAGGAGGATTTTCCTGCCGTTGTTTTCGGGAATTCCTTTTCGGGAATTCCGGCCGGGTTTGTGCACGTGCCCTCCCTGCCCACAGGTGTTCCAGGCCCGGGGCAGCGCAGGTGGGCTCCCCAGGCAGGGGCAGTGCAGGTGGGCTCCCCCGGCAGGGCCAGCGTCCTGCAGTCGCCGCCTCGGGGGACTGTGGGTCAGGGGACAGCTCCCTGTGGTCGGCCCAGGACAGCCCCGAGGCGGCGCGGCCCCCGAAGGAGACAGTGCAGCAGGGAGGGCAGTGCTGTCACCCGGCGCCTCTTGCGATGACCTCCCCTGTCCTCTTCCTGCTCCAGCTTTCCGCTCCCTGCCCGGGTGTTGGAGAGAAGACTTTTCTACCCTGTGGATATTTTATTCCACTCTCTGTTAGATGTATGAGAGACTTTGCTTTGCTGGCCCTTCCCTAAGTGAAAGCCCGCTGTCTCCTGGGCCCTGCCGCGGGCGGGCTGGGTGCAGCGGTGCCCTGGCGCTGGGAGCCCTGGCGCTCGCAGGCCCCGGTGGTAGCCAGCAGTGGCTGCTGGGAGCTACTGGGAGCGCTAAGTCTGGAGGCACGTGGGATCCGCATGAAGGTGGGTTGTCCACAGGCGTCGGCACTGCTCACGCTGCTCAGCCCGGAGGGGCCGAAGGGAAACCCTGTGTGGGGAGTGTGAGGGACACTGAAAATGGCCTGGAAAATCCAAAATGGGCAATAAAATAAAATAAAGACCCCAGGAGCGGAGAGAGACGTTGAGGCTGCGTCTGCGAAGCTTGACCGTCTGTGTGTCTCTAACCAGGTCACCATGGCTGCTGTTGGCTCCTCTGCTGTCCCCCACTGTCCCCCAGGTCACCTCCCCGCCCTGCGGCCTGTGCCCGGAGGGCGGGCACCGGTTCCAGTGGATCCGGAACCTGGTCCCCGAGTTCGGCGTCTGCAGCTCCCACGTCAGGGTGCTCTCCGCCCCCACCGAGTTTTTTGAGCTCATGAAGGTGAGTTGCATCGAAGGCAGAGCCGTGGGCGAGGCGGAGCGTGGTGGACATGTGGGTAGGGGCTTCTGGTGTGAGGTTGGGCGCGTCCTGGGTGGGGGCACCTTCTGTTCTGGAAGCTTTTAGTGGCTGCTCAGCTCACTCCTGTGGGCTCTGCCTGTTCCAGCTTCACAGATGGGTGAGTCAGCCGTGGTCAGAGCTCCCGTGTGTGGCTAAGGTGGAGCAGCCTAGGCGAGGCGGGGCAGTGAGGGCAGGTCCTGGCTCCGGGCCGTGGGCAGCCTGCTCCTCTGTCCTGTGCCGAGGGGGTGGCCCACCAGGGGGGAGGCATGAGGGCATGTGCCCTGCACGGCGGCCCTGCTAGCAACGGCTGGGAAGGAATGAGCCTGATTCTAGCCGGGCACTTGGGCCTCTGCCCTGGAGACACCTCCCACAAGCCCGTCATCGGTGGGCATCGTGTGCGGGGTGCAGACCCAGTGGCAGAGGCGTGGCAGCGGCCTGGGACCTCGGGCTCTGGCTGTGGCCCCTGCAGCCCTGGTCCTTTTCCTACGGTACAGTCTGTGCCTGAGGAGCTGCTGAACTTTGCCCTTGGGGGTCCCTCAGGAGTTCATGGGCCTCTAGTTCTCTGTGGTTGGACTGCTAATTGGCGTGAAGTAGTTCAACGCTAATGACTTTTTATTGCCATGAACTCCTGAGTTCATACTAACAGTGATGTGAGAACCCAGGTGTGAGGAGTTCACACAGGCCGGCAAGTGAATGCTGTGCGCTCTCTTCTTCAGCCCCGAGCTTCCTTCCTGGCTGGCTCCTTCCAGAACGAATTCTGTGTGTGTGTGTGTGTGTGTGTGTGTGTTCCCCATCCCCCCAGTGTGTGTGTGTGTGTGTGTGTGTGTGTCCCATCCCCCCAGTGTGTGTGTGTGTGTGTGTGTGTGTCCCATCCCCCCAGTGTGTGTGTGTGTGTGTGTGTGTGTCCCATCCCCCGAGTGTGTGTGTGTGTGTGGTGTGTGTGTGTGTGTGTGCGTGCATGTGCGTGTCCCCCATCCCCCCAGCCCCTCGCCTGTCCCACACGCTCACGTTGGTGTCAGTGCTGCTGAGGCTGTTCGCTCTGTGCTCCGCGTGGCTCTCTGCGTGGCTGGAAGAAACAGGCTCTTCTTAGTGTCCTCATGGCCTCCAGTGGCTGGCTGAGTCCCCATGTGGTGACCCTGGCCGGGAGGCGGCTGCACTGCGCACCTGCTCGGCGGGCGGGGCTGCAGAGACCAGGAGGGGCCTGGGGCCCCGCACCACGGAAAGGAGCCAGGCCTTCTCCCGCCTCTGAGCGGCCCCGGGCCAACGCCGCACTTCCTGCACCAAGCGGGCTGGGCCGCCTGGACAGAGCGTGCAGCCAGTCCCGCCGGCCCCTGTGCTGTGGAGCAGGGGGCTGCGCAGGGCCAGGGAGAGGACACAGGGGCTGATGCGCTGTGTCGTCTTGGAATGTGGGGACGTTCTGTTTATGTGTCTCCATACCTGTCAGTCTGCATTTCAAGGGTAATACGTGCTCCTCGTAAAACTCCAGCCTCGCAGGATTGCGCCCGCACCCTCCCCCAGCTCTGCTCCTCCTGTGTGTTCCGCACGCCCTGTGCACGCTCACACACACATGCAGGTGTGTGCGGGCGGGTACGGGTGGAGCGCGGCTTGCACTGTGCTCAGTGATGGGCGTCTCAGCCGTGCGTGAGGCCGTTGCAGGCGTGTGCACGCCCTCCCGTGTCTAGTGCAGGTGCATCACGCTTTAACTTCACGCGGACTCACGAGGACTGTTTCTGGGGAGGATTGTGGGTCCATCCGCGTTGGGGTCAGGATAGTTCAGTGTGGGTGTTATTTGCCTCCACGTGGAAATGATGGTGTGAGCGCTGAGATGTCCTTTGCTTTCAGGGGCAGATCCAAGCAGCCAAGAGGCGGGTCGTGATGGCGTCTCTCTACCTGGGGACAGGCCCTTTGGAACAGGAACTGGTAGGTTTGGGGGGAGCAGTCAGGTGGGAGCAGGGTGTGGCCTCCAGACCTCACGCTGCCAGCTCTCGTTCTCGTGGGCATGTCGGGAGGACGGGGAAGTGCGTGGGGAGGCCTAGTCCTGGCCTCTGACCTTGCTGGTCAGTGTCCCCCTCGCCCTGCACAGGGTCCCCGCTGCTCTGTGTGCCAGGCTGCTCCCGAGTCGGCCTCATGTGGAGGAGTTTTGTGGTGCCAGCTCTGAGCGCGGACGGGGTGTGCCCAGGACGGGGTGTGCCCAGGACGGGGGCATGGCTGGCACGTGGGTCCTTCCTAACACACAGTCTCCCCCGGGTCTGCCCTCTGTGCTTGTAGGTGGACTGTCTGGAGAGCACGCTGGAAAGGTCACTCCAAGCGAAGTGTCCTTCTGACCTCAAGGTGTCCATTCTCCTGGACTTCATGCGGGGTTCCAGAGGTGGGTGTGGCCTCTGTCCCCCGCTCCGCGCAGGCGGGGCTGTGGGGACGGCCTGATGCCCGAGTCGGGATTCCCTCTGTGGCTGGGACTGCAGCCCCAGAAAAACAACTGAGGCAGAAAGAGTTGTGTGACCCCCAGGGCCCACTGCTTCGGGCAGGCTGCGTCGGGGTTCGCGTGTGTCGCCAGCACCCACCTGCTGGCCCGTGTCCTGTGGCTTCCTTCTCCCTGTGGTGGCCTCTGACGGCCAGGCCTTCTCGCCACGGCATCTTGTCCGTTGGAAGAGTCGGCACCCTGGTGCCAGACCAGAGCTCCCAGTGGCTGCCCTAGGGCTCCAAGTGTGCGGCCCCGCCCCGCCCGGGCCTGGGGCCCTCCGCTGGGGGGCTGGGGTGCGGGCTCGGGTGGGCATGGTCATCACGCAGAGTAGAAACGCCAAGAGGGAGGGCGGGTGGCACCCCCAGGAAAGCTGAGGTGGGTGACCAGGAGGAGGCCAATGGGTGCTGATGGGGGAGACAGAAGGTCTCCTCACCGACCACATCAGCCCCACCCTGAGCAGCGGGCGACCAGAACAGAGGTGCCCGAGCTCCTCTGCCCAGAAACAGCACCAGCTGAGCGGGCAGCACAGGCACATGGGCCGGTGGCAGGCGCTGCTGGGCTGGCTGCCTTTCCCGGGGTGAACCCTGTCCTCCCTCCCCGCTCGCCCTGTGCTCAGGCAGGAAGAACTCCCGCACGATGCTGCTCCCGCTCCTGCAGCGGTTTCCGGAGCAGGTCCGCGTCTCCCTCTTCCACACCCCGAACCTCCGCGGGCTGCTCCGGCTCCTGATGCCCGAGCGCTTCAACGAGACCATCGGCCTGCAGCACATCAAGGTGTACCTCTTCGACGACAACGTCATCCTGAGCGGGTGCGTAGCTTCCCTCCACCGGGTCTCCCAGCAACAGTCTCCCTCCCGGGGCCCCAGCCCCGCTGGCACGTCCAGTCCACTCGCCTCTCTCCCATCTGCCTCAGCACCGTGTCTGCCCTGGAAGCAGGACGCCCACAGAGGTTACCCGGTAGCCGGGTTGCCAGGATAGGGAAGCAGCTAGACCAGCCGTGGGCAAACTACGGCCCGTTTGAAATGAATAAAACTAAAAAAAAAAAGACCGTACCCTTTTATGTAATGATGTTTACTTTGAATTTATATTAGTTCACACAAACACTCCATCCATGCTTTTGTTCCGGCCCTCCGGTCCAGTTTAAGAACCCACTGTGGCCCTCGAGTCAAAAAGTTTGCCCACCCCTGACCTAGATGCCCACTGGCTGCTGAGTGGATGGAGAGGTGGTGTATACGCACAGTGGGATGTTGTTCAGCAAGAAAAAGGACGCAGCCTTGCCGTTTGTGAGCACGTGGGTGGGCCCAGAGGGTATTCTGCGAGGTGAAGCAAGTCAGACACAGAAAGACAGGCTCTCCCTTATACGTGGAATCTAAGAAACAACAAAGTCACACTGAAAACAAAACAAGGACCCACAGACAGAGAACAAGCGGATGGTTGCCAAAGGCGAGGGCGTGGGAGGCTGGGCATAAAAGAAAAATGAATCAGTAAAAAGAGTCTATCACACTCTCTTCATTCTAAAAATACAAGGCAGGCCCTGTTTATTGAGCACCTACTGTATGTCAGCCACTACGCGAGGCCCTGTGTGTGTCTCCTTTAAATTCTCACAGGGACCTGGGCCGTGGGTTCCTCACTTTACACATGAGAAACCAGAGATCAGAGAGGATGGGTGATGTCAGGCAGAGCCGGGAGGGGACCCAGGACCTGAGTCTAAAGCATGGGCACCGGCACTGCACCGGAAACCCGCCCGGCGGTGGGCATTTCCTCCCAGGTGACGTCAGCTCTGAGGAGGGCTGTGCCGGCCACTCTGGCCTGTCTCTTGGGCGTGGTCATGCTCAGTAGCCAACTGCTCACTGGCCGCTGCCACCGCTGGGTCCTGATCCAGTTGTCACCCTGCTCCTGCTGGGTGTCCCGAGGCCCGTCACCGGACCCGCTGCTGCGCCTTGGCCTGGTCCTCACCTGCTTTTCCTCCTGCAGCGCCAACCTGAGTGACTCCTACTTCACCAACCGCCAGGACCGCTACGTGTTCTTGCAGGACTGTCCCGATGTCGCGGACTTCTTCACGGAGCTGGTGGACGCCGTGGGCGACGTGTCCCTGCAGCTGCAGGGCGATGACACCGTGCAGGTGGTGGAGGGCATGGTGCATCCTTACAAAGGTGGGCGCGGCCGTGCTGCCCCCCTGAGCCGGGGCAGGGGGCGTGAGGGCACTTCTGTGGCCTTGCCTAGGGCCTGGGAGCCCGGGTGGCAGGGCCTGGATCTGCTTTTGTCACTGGAGCCAGACAGAGCGACCCACTAGCCATCAGCCATGCCCTGTGGGCGAGGGAGCAGCTGGGACGGGGGCGTGGGGACGGGAGCTCGGGCCTGGCCTGGCCAGCGAGCCGGAGCCTGCACTGTGCTGCCAGGAGGCCGAGTGCTGGAGCTCACCCTCCTCTGCCGCTCCCTCCCTCCCTCGCCAGAGGCTCTGCGCTCGGCCCACTGCGGTCTGTGCTGCCGGCCTGGCAGCTGGCTCTCTCTTGGGGCCTTTGCGTTCCTGGGGTCCCGTGGCCCTGACTTCCTGGGGGCCTCTAAGGTCTGCTGCTGAGTTTGAGAGTGTCAGTGCGCAGGGCAGGGGTTAAACCCAGACCCACCAGACCTGGCGGGGTGCTCCTTGGTTTCCCCCCCCATGGAAGTGTCTGAGCCGTTGCACGGTGGAGGCCTGTCCATCCCCGTGGTGGGCTCTGTGCCGCCCTGCCTGCTGCCAGCCGGGACGCTCCATTGTGACCATTAGCTTTTTCATCTTGTCCATACAAAACGCATGGGAATCCTCTTCCCTCGTGATGGAAATTAGTACCTGCATGTTCGCCTGTTTTGCCTTTAGTTCCCAGAACCTAAACTATTCACTCTCTGGCCCCATGGAAAACATGGCCGACCCTAGTCTAACCGAACCGGTCCCGCAGTCAGGGAGGGCGAGAATGAGATGCCGGGGAGGGCTGACCTGGCGAGAGCCGCCCTTTAACCCCCTTCCCCGTGTCCCTCAGGTGACCGGGCTGCGTACTGCGAGGCCGCCAACGCACGGGTCATGGGTGTCATCAACGCGGCCCGGACCCGCCAGCAGATGCTGCACGCACAGACCTTCCACAGCGACTCCCTCGGGCCCCGGGAGGACGCCGCGGCTGCTGGCGACCGCAGGCCAGCACCAGACACGTGGATCTACCCGCTGGTCCAGATGAAGCCCTTTGAGATACGGATCGACGAGGCGGTCACCGTGGCCCTGCTGACGGAGGCCGAGTGCGGGGCCAGGGTCTACCTCACCACCGGCTACTTCAACCTGACCCAGGCCTACATGGACCTGGTCCTGGGCACGAGGGCTGAGTACCAGATCCTGCTGGCCTCCCCGGAGGTGAACGGCTTCTTCGGGGCCAAGGGGGTGGCGGGCGCCATCCCGGCCGCCTACGTGCACATCGAGCGGCAGTTCTACCAGGAGGTGTGCAGCCTGGGTCAGCAGGAGCGGGTACAGCTGCAGGAGTACTGGCGGCAGGACTGGACCTTCCACGCCAAAGGTACAGGCCAGCCCACGGCCTCGCTGCCCTCTGCCTGCATGACGCTCATGCAGCCTCTCTGTGCGCCAGGCACTCGGAGCGCCAGTCGTGGGCGTCGTGCAGCCTCCCCGGGCGGGTGGCAGGGCAGGAGAGCCCCCGATCCCGGCGCTCCCCCAGCGGTGCGTCCTCCTCGGGACTCAGGATGGCGAGGGGGTCATGTATTTGGTCTTCAACAGCCCGTTTTCAGTCTTTCCCTCACTGTTGCACTTTGGGGAAATTGAGGCTATGCCCTCATGGTGCCCACGTGGATGGCGCTGCGTGACCGTGGGTCCCAGTCTGTGTTGTCTGTGAGTCAGGACCCTGGGGCAGCCCTCGCCTCCCTGGAGCGGCCGTGTGCACAGTTTCGGGGCGTGACCTGAGACCTGAGACAGACGTGTGGGCAGATGGAGCTGTGCTGAGCAGCGGGTCGCCCATCCTTGGGGAAACCGACCACTCAGTGGCTAGTCCTGCCTCCAGAGGGAGGGAGTGGGGCGCCAGGAGGTGGTGCTCCCTCCCTCCTCGGCGCTCAGAGGCCTGTCTTGCTTCTGGGCTGTTCTAGAGGCTTCGGAAAAGCCTCGGCCTCCTCTCGGGTTGGTCCTCTCGTCTGCTTGTCTGAGGCGGGAGGTCCTCTGGGCGCCTGCGGTTGCACTGGGCTGCACTGCGGGGAGCCAGGCCGCCGACCTGGACCTGCCCTCTGGGGACTGAACCTGCTGCCTCCAGGGTGGTTCTGCTTCCCACGTGGAGCCCAAGGGCCTGCTCGGCAGGTGGCGTTGCCTGGTGGTCAGGAGTGGCCCATTGTTCCCATCCCAGCACGTGTCACTGGCTAAGCCGGCTGGAGGTCAGGTATGTCAACAGGCAGGCCAGCCGTGGAGGGTGCTGGCCGCACCTCAGCTCTGGCTCTGTTACTTGGAGAGTAGCTGTGCCCAGGGGAGGGATCGAGACAGACCTGGGCATCGGGAGGGGATGTGTGTGCCTGGAGCTGCTCAGAGGCTGTCTGGGCAGGGGCTCCCTCTGCCTCGGGTCCCAGGTGGGCCTGGCCCATCGTCCTGAGGCCGTGGGTTACTTCCCTGAAGCTGCACTGTGCAGTGACTCCCCAGTTACCGTTGAGACGGAAACACCCAACAGGCTTTTCCAGTGCATCTCGCCTTTTCCCGGACGGGCAAGCCCCTGCCACTCCCCCCCGGCCCCCCCCCTTCCCCCTCGCCCCGCACGGGTGGGGCCTGCAGTCTGGGAGACTGGATTATGGGGAAGGCCAGGAATCCCAGGGCGTGTGCCTGCATGTGCGTGAGGGGGGAGGGTGTGTGGAGCAGGGGCTCACCCTTAAGCCTAGAGCCAGAGGTCAGAGGTCACTCAGTGCTTAGCGGGAGGCCAGGGTCCTTCCTGCTTTGCGGCTCTGATTGGTAGTGGGGGAGGGGGGCCTTAAGCCAGCCCCCTTTTCTGGCTCCTCTTTTGATGGTCACTTCCCCCAAAGCAGCCTGTGTTGGAGGACCCGGGAGCCAGTGGGTGGTGTGGGGTTAGACTCAGAGGCTGGGGCGGGGGTGGACCATTGAGTGGCTGGACCCTCTGCCAGGCCCGTGCTGGGTGCAGGGGTGTGTCTGCTGGGGTGTGTCTGTTTGGACCCTGACCATTCCTGCCTGCGGCTGAGGACCCGAGACCACCATCCCCTTCCCCAGGTTCCTGGGGCAGCCCAGGCCCCTCTCGCTCCTGCTCCCACGAGCCGGCTGGGGCGGAGAGTGACCCGACCCCGGCTGTGTCTGGGTCCCAGCATCACACACCCCGGGCGTCGGAGGCCGGTGCTGACCCTGTTGGTGGCCCTGTGAGCCTGGTGCCTGCCTGTGGGAGGCGGGCTGGCTGGATGGGGACAAGCGACCTGTCGGGAAGTGACCACACGGCTGCAGGTGCCGGGAGCAGTCCCGCGGTGACCTGTGCGGCTGGGCGTCACTGGCGTTTTCCGTGTTCCGAGGCTGCAGAGCAGCTGTGTGGCATGGGGGCCGGGTACCCGCTGCCCCCCGCACGCGGGCTGATTTCTCGGCAGACGCGGGTTTCTGGCACTTAGTAGGCGAGCTGCCCGAGAGCCAGAGGAGCCTCCGCCTGAGCCGCAGGGAGACTCACCTGCAGAGGACGCTGCTCCGTGTGTCGGCGGAGGCCCCCCATGGAGCCTCGGAGCCCGTCCTCCGCCCGCGTTCGCCTTTGGCAGAGGGGGCGGGACTCGGTCCAGCGTCTGTACAATGGGGTGAGGGTGAGAAGGGTGACCTGCGCCTGGGGGACACGCTGTGGGAGTCTCGGGTCCCCTGGCGAGGAGAGGGGTCCCGGTTACCTGTCGTTTTCTTTACGTGGGTCACGAAGCCAGAGATCTCACCTGCTTCTCAGCCTCGGGAGGGGCCGCTGGGAGGTTCCTCGTTAGGCCTCAGCCAGCCGTCAGCTCTTGGACTCCTGGCCTGTCATTTCCTGGGGCCTGGCCCGGGCCCTCACCCGGGAGGCTGGGGGGCAGGCCTGGGCGCCGGGCAGTGTTGCTGGTCGTGGGTTTAGTTCATGTCTGCCTTCGTGCTGCGCAGGGGTCAGCTGCCAGGCACTGCACGTTACCTGTGGCAGCTCACGGGTAAGTTCTCTGATCACTGAAAGTTTGTGCCCTTAAGTACTTACTTATTTTTACCTCTGCATGGCCTGCCCCACACCACACAGCCTCCCCATGGTCAGCAGCCAGCCCCAGGGCGGCCACGCTGTCTCACTGATGACCCGACTGACACAGCGGTGCCATGGAGTCCACAGCGCGCACTGGTGTTCCCTTGGAGGCGTGCTGTCTGTGGGTCTGTCACACGGAGGTTTCCACTGCCCTGGAGCCTCTGCTCTGCCTGTCGTGTCCCCCCCCCTGGCGGCCACCGCTTTCTGTGCGGTGCCCCACAGCTTTGCCCCGTGCACACGTCAGGTGGGGACCACACCGTAGCAGCCTCCTCCGGGACAGTGGGTAAGGCCTGCGTCCTCGAAGCTCATTCGTTCTCACTGCTGGATGCGCTCCCTTGTCTGGATGGGCAGCTTATCTGCGCACCTACTGAGCGCATCTCGGTTGCTTCTGGGGATCCCCTTTGCACCCTGGCCCTGGTGGAGAGTGGGGCCCAGGGGGCCGGGCGCAGAATAGCTGGTTCCCCTCCTAACTGGGCGAGGCGGGGCCATCTACCTGCCATCCACGTCCCAGCAGACTGGCCCCTGTAGGCAGCAGCGTCGGCCCGTGTGCACGTGCGGTGTGCGGGCCTGTGCACGTGGAGGGGTGGTTCGAGGGGGGACCAGGAGGCTGCCCAGCCCCAGCAGAGGCCCATCCACGCCGGGACGCGGGCTCAGCTCGTGGGCATGTGTTTCAGGGAAAGGGTCAGAATGAGTTTGAGACGTTGACGTTGACTCACCTGGGCGCAGCACTAGCCTTAGCAACGTGTGTGGCGGGTGGGGCAGGCCTTGGATTGAGAGGTTTCTGGCTCAGGCTACAGAAACCTGTTAATGATGATGAGAATCGCCACTATTTTTACTGCCTTCCCGATAGGCCGCTTGGCGCAGTGCCCGAAAGGGAACTCGCAGTGAGAGCTGGGCAGCCCCACCCTGTTTGCCTGGCACACCTGGGGCACGTCCCACCGGGGAGCCGGCAGGTGTGCTCTGGGGCAGGGCCACGGCTGCGCACCTGAGAGCAGCCTGCACGCACTCCCAGGCCTGCGTGGTCATTCCTGCTGCTCGGGCCAGGACGGCGGGAGCCGTGCCGTCTTCACCCCCTCTCGCCGCTGTGGGGTCCGAGACCCTGAGGTGCACTGCGGAACTGTGGGGGAGCCGAGGAGGGGGTATCAGTGCATTGTCCTCGGCGTGGTCCTCACAGGAGAGTCATTTACTCCCAGCGTCGGGGGAGCCGCCCTGTCAGACAGCTGTTGGCCCAGGGCTGCTGTGCCCGGCAGCATGCGGACACGGGGACACGGGGACTCACTCCCGCCCTCCCGAGGCTTAGAGTTTAATGAGGGCAGCGATAAGCGGGCAATCTCTTCAGATGTAACGTCAGGCTGTGGGGAGGGTGAGGGAGACAGCAGGGCAGGGGCTCCATCCAGGCTGATGGGTCGGTTAGACAAGGGGGCCCACTGAGAGGTGACACTGAGGGAAGAGAAATGGGAAGCAGACGAAGGCAGGTGCCCTGGGGGCAAGCGCCGTGGGAGCTGGGGGTCCTCTGGTGCCCCCCTAACCAGGCCAGGCCGGGTGGCGTGAAGAAGGGGCTGCGGGCGAGAACCCAGCGGGAACTGGTGCCCCCCTTTCTAAAGGGCTCTGTGTGCAGCGGTCCCCTGGTCGGGACTCCAGTCCAGCTGTCCTGTCCTCTGCTGCCTGCCCCGTCCCTCTCTGAATGCCCGCACCAGCTGCAGAGCCCTCCCTAACCTGGGGTTCCTGGAATTGAGATGTGGGGCCAGAGGTCAGGCCGAGTGAGGAGGCGGGGCCTGATAACAGGTTTCTGGCCGCTGGGAAGTGTTTCCTGGCAGTGAGGCTGCCTGTAGGCGCTCCCACGAGGGAGGAAACAGCTCAGCGGCCCTCACCTCCTCTGCAGCCCTCCCAGCCGGGCAGGGCGCTCACCACCAGGCTGCCCGTCGCACCGTTTATGGTCGTGGTCAGCTTTTGTGGGAGAAAGTCTGCAGTGAAACTAGATCCTGGGGGTTTGGAGGTGGCCAGTGGGGTGGCAGCTGGGTGCCTCTGAGGTCCTGAGTGCTCACCTGAAGTGCAGCCGGGCCAGAGGCCGAGGCGGGAGGCGTGGTGTGCCGTGCTTGCCCGGGTGCCTGGGGGGCACTGGAAGCGTGGCCTTGCCGTGCAGCACAGACATACAGTGCGCAGTGTCGAGTGATGATAAAACTGTTTGGGGGTGGCAGTTAGGGTCTAAGAAATTTTGTTTGGGGGGGGGGTTGCTAATGAGAACAGGTGGCAAAGCAGAGCTGCATGTGGGGGGGCCCGTCGGGGTGGGCTGCCTGCCGTGAGGGCCGAGCCCTAGGTTGCCTTGCAAGGAAGCTGTCCGTGTTCATGCAGATTTTACAAATACAAGGGCCTAGGACCAGGCCCTGTAGCCGTACGCGCCCCCCCCTCCCCCCCAGCCTCCCCGCACCCTGTGGCGCAGGAGTCTTGCCTGGAGGCAGGTGGGGTGAGCCACGTTGGCCGTAGCCATGTCACCTGTGCGGGTGGCAGCCTCCCCATCCCGCTCCCTTTCCCTCTCCTGTGCCTCTGAGCAGCCCGGGAGCTGGCCGACAGGCAGCACTGAGCGCACCACTGGTTTAGGGGCTGCTCTTGGCATCGGTGGGTCAGGACAGTGATGGCGGAACAGGGCTCGGAGCCTGCTGTCCGTGCGGAGGACAAGCTGGCATTTTCCGTGGGCCCCCAGGCCATCTGGAGCAGGGTCCAGGGCCAGCCTGGCACCTTGTGGTCTCTTGACAAGGCAAGGCGGTGGTCTAGTGGGTGGGCCGTTGATGGAGCGATCACACGGGCAGCAGGCGGCTTTGATGTGGCCCCTGCGTGCGCGTGCGCGTGCGTTTGAAGGGTCAAGCCCTTTACAGGAAGCACCGTCGTCGTCATCTCTTACCCAAGATGTTCTTGGAAGTGCTCTCGCCCTGAGTGAGAATTAGGAAATGGCTGCTATTTTAGGAGCCCGGTGTGTGTTTCACGCTGATCGCTCGTGACAGTCTTGCTCGGCCGGGGGCCCTTTGAAAAGGTCATGTTGCCAGAGGAGGGGCCGAGGCGGGCCGGGGCGTAAGGAGGCCGCTGGGCCGGGGGGGGGGGGGGGGGGGGGGGGGGGAGCCCTGCACCGCCGGTGTTCCCTCTAAGAAACCCACCTGTCAGGCGTGGCAAGAGGGGCCCAGGGTGCAGTGCGGCAGGGAGAGCAAGGACGTCCCAGTGAGCCACCTGGGGGGGGGGGGGAGGGGCACCACGGACCTGAGGTGCCTGCACCTCCCGGCAGCTCCTGGGACCTGGTGGAGAGCAGGCCCAGGGGAGCCCGGTCGCCCAGGGCCCGGGGGCTGCTGCTCTCTCAGGGAGCAGGGAGGCGGAGCCGCTGTGCTCACTGTGACCTTTCCTCTTCCCGCAGGCCTCTGGCTGTACCTGGCCGGCAGCGGCCTGCCCTGCCTCACCTTGATTGGCTCTCCTAATTTTGGGTACAGGTCGGTGCACCGGGACCTGGAGGCCAGATCGCCATCGTGACGGAGAGCCAGGCCCTGCAGCAGCAGCTGCACCAGGTGGGTCTGCAGGTGGGGTTTCCCCGGGGAGGGGGTTGCTGGTCCCTTGAGGGCAACTGAGCAGTGAGGAAGCACCGGAGCCCTCGCCAGGCAGCGGTGGGGGTGCACCCAGCGGCCAGCTCTCCTCGGCTGCTTCCTGGGGGGAGAGACGCGGTTCTCCCCAACCTCTCCCAGGAAGGAACGC